>NC_064442.1:16269163-17485827 GCF_023343835.1 Lagopus muta
TTTCACAGTTATGCTGTAAACTAGCACAGAACTCAAGCTGATCTTAAGTGTATGCATCTTCTCTGTTTCAAAGCAGTCACTTGAACACAAATGCACATTGGCATGAAATTGTTCTTTATTTTCTGTGAACGTTACCACTGAGCAGCCTGAAACTGCTGTGTTCTTTGTCCTTGTGGCACTGTGATCCTTACTTCATTGAATGTCAAATTTTGTAGTCGCTCCCTGAGCTAATACTTGAGATTTGGACCATTGGACAAATGTTTCTTTTAAAGATAAGCAGCTCTACGAAGTGATTAACAGAGCCTGGATAACTGAGAAGCTCAGGCTGTAACAGACCATTCCTCCAGTTATCATTTTGCAAGAGGGAGATGTAGTGGGAAATCAGTAAAGCTACAGTCGGTTTTAATTGATGTTGCATTTCATGATGTTGATGATCTTTTCTTTTTCAGAATGACAGCAGTTCATCGGGGGCAGGTGGGCCGGTAAAAATAACAGAAAATCGATCTAAGAAGAGCAGCTTCTTTCGATGCACGCTACTTTGATGAACTTTTAACAATAGACTGCAGCACACTTAGAACCTTTTCTGCTTCTTTGAAAGCACAGGGTCACAAAGCCTCAGAAATAATACCACCAAGCTGCTGCTGAGAGCTCCATTGAACGTAGACTGCGATACACAAAATATCAAGTGGATTTTGCTCACTAAGCCTATTGTTCTGTCAGGCTCCTCTTTCTCAAATATGGAAGCTATGAAGTGGAGACACAAATGCAAGAGTTAACTTGTTTTCCTTTTTTACTTTCTGTTTTATTGCCTGTTGCAAAGCTGCTATGTTTCTTTTAACTTTGCACATCCATATTAGCCTCTTACTGCCTGTTACAGCACAATCTTACATTCGTATTTGCACAGTTTCACTTGTAAGTAAGATTCTTAACAGATTTGTGCAGATTTTTCCTTTCTTTTTTTAAAACAAATTTATTTTAAAGCAGAACAGCCGGAGGACAGATGAAGTCACTTCCATTATTTTCTTTGCTGTGTACTTATGGCCGTGACTGCACTGTGGGTGTTGACACCATAGTGATGAGAATTACTCTAACAATTGACATTTAACAATTTGTGTGAGTTCTGTCTCATAGATGCACAAATCTGTTCATGCAGAAGCAATGGCTTTTATTCTGAATGTAGTATGTTGCTTTTCTTTCTTTACCAGATATAGAAAAGTTGTGTTCTGAATTGCCAGTCACTGTCTGATTTCACAGATGCACCTTTTGGTAATTTTAATAAACGCTGTGTCTTTCCTCACTTAACTCCCATTTGTTAGCTCCAACTGTCTGCACCTTTTCTTTGTTTCTATGAGGAAATACACTGTGGAGTTGAGATCATCACAGATTGGCCTCGTTGCTCTCACTTAAGTGGCTTGTGGAATCTGAACGCATGAGTTTTGAGTAACCACTCTGTGGATTCACTTGCTCAGAATGACTGCTCTAACGGTGACTTTGATTTCTATTTTAATGATAAAGATGGTCTGTTAATGTCTGTAAGCATCAGCCCGTGTCAAAAAGGTGTCCAAAAGTTAGCTTCCTGTCTGGTTGCTGAAGTTCATCAAGCTCTGGCACTGCATAAAGGGTCACACTCGGGCTGGAACGTAATATTGGTTATGCAGTTAATGATGAATGTATGAAAGCCTCGTTGGTCTGCTCAAGCAGTACAACTTTTTTTTTTCATTAAAAACTGGTACAGTGACCTAGACTGTTAGAAGCAGAGTTGAAACTTAGTTGCCTTTTTTACTCAACTGAGCATTGTATAACATAGTCTGTGTTCCTACTACTTTTTTTATTGTCTACTAAAATTTTTCCTGGATGAGCAAGTAAAATAGGTGCTCTAGTTCTGTTGATGTGCCAAACTTGGACCATTGTAAGCTTTAACTACAAGTTCGTGTCCAGCATGTTTGTTATTAGGGGATAGGTGCATTCTGTCATTGTCAAAGTAATGTCTCTGACTTGCTTGCTTTTGCTTCACAATGTTGTCAAGTTGCAAACAGTGAATTGGTTGTTACTGCAGATAACTGCTTCATTCGTGGTGTCCGGTACTGAATTTGTCATCTTGGATCTGTTGTAAATACTTTGAAAGTGAACAGACCAATAGCATTAGATGCAAAAGGACCTTTGATTTGAAAAGATCTAACAGTAGTAGCTGGTTCTATAAAGACTGAAGTGTTATCAACCTGTCCCCACTTGTAGCGTAGTAGAAATAGTTACTGTAATTAGGTGGTGAATCTCATAATCTTCTGTTGCTGCACTTAAAAATCGTAATGGCAACAAAGGTTTAGTGGAAAGTCAAAGCATCCCTAACTGCTCAGTTGCCTACCCTTGATGTTGTTCTTGGACAGGCTGAAGCAGTTATGTTTTCTGTATGTTTTTTCTTTTTCTTCTTTCGGAAATTAAAAAAAAAAAGTGCTTCTGTACAGAAAGTGTTGTGACACCAATTATGAATGTTGTTGATTTTCAGTAATTTACCTCCGACTTACTTGGTGTCGTAATACTTTGATTTTTATCTCAGGGGTTGTCTGCAAACCAAAACTGACATGTTCTGTGTTTGGCACCGTTTACAGAATGCTTTGTGTTGTTTTTCCTGTCTTCGCTGTGTGGTTAAGTGTACATTCAATAGTAGTCTCCATGAACTTCCCTTTGAAAGAGCCTGTAAGTAGGAGAGTCTATGAAGTGCTTCTTGAAGCAGCAGTGAATTGGGGTATCTGCTCTGTATTTTGGGGGGGGGGGGGCGGGGGGAAACTTGCTATTTTCTTACATTTAGCTGTGCTAAACTGTACATAAATGTGAGGTAAGACCATAGGAAATTCACTTTATGCATGATAAAACGATGCAGTAAATATTTCACTTTGCTTAATGTTCATGTAAAGTTCATCTTTTTCTATTTGTAGAAGAATTTAGTGCAATTTTGTTGTCCCCTGCTGAAACTGAAGAATTCTAATTTCATGTGGTCTTATGGATAAGGTAAAATGCAGATTTCTCTCTGTTTTGCCCCCACCCCTGTTCTCCAGCAGTATTAAATGGCTGAGTGGCTGCACTTTGTCAGTGTGCTAACTTCTGGTCAGTATAGACCTTTCTGTCTACAGTCTGCCTTGTCAGACATAGGAAGCCGTGCTGTATCTTCGTGTGCAAATCAGCTGTATGTTTTACTGGGAACTTCTTAGCTATGTTTTGCTTTAGACAAGTGGGTGACGATAAATGACGTGTTCTGCCTAGGCATCAGATGCTGGGTACTACAGGCTTTTCTAATACCAGTATGATTGTTCTGTGCAGTCTCTGTCGCTACTTTGCTCAAATCTATATAACCTGAATTTTGAAGGACTCAACTATACCTCAGCCAACTAGTTAGTATTCTCATGTTCATTAGTATGAAAGTCATAGAATCGTTCATTAAGCAGCAAATGTATTTCTGTTTTGCTCCAGAGGTTGCCATTAAGCTTTTAGGAGAAGCAGATGTTTCTGGTGGATTTTAATGGAATAAAACCACTGTTTGTGCTGTTGAGGTTTTTTGAAATATTTCTCTGCCCTGTGTCTGTGTACTGCATCTTGACCAATATTTTTCTAAGTGGTTTAAAAAGAAATGTGGTCTCAGTGCGTTGCAGTTTTAGCTTCCAGTCCGTGCTCAGCAAAACATGCACAAGTTGTTTTTGTTGAGTGTATCTAGAATATTTGATTTACTTACTGTCTTACTGGAAGTTGTAGTATTATTAAAGCTTAAACCACTCGAAACATAGCTAACTTTTCTATTTGGAGGACAGACTTAAAGCTACTGGTTGAATCTTCAGACCTGTAGTTGTGGTTTTTCTTTTTTGTTTTCCTTTGTGCCCTTTTTTACATAAACTTTCCACTGTAAGTACATTCCCCTTTCTGGTCCGCTGAAGTCATTTAAAAGGCATAGTCATTTTCACAAGTGAAAAAAGGATTCTTGAATATACATATTGCATTAAAATATTGTGAATGGATACTGATTTGAAGTACATGAATGATATGTAAAAGTGCATAAGTGTTATTTGTGGAAATGCCCTGTTATTTTGCTATCTGTTAATGTAACTGAGATTTTGCAACGTTAAACTTGTTAAGGATTGGTCTGTAGGTGATGATAAATAGGTCTTTTTCTTCTCCATTCACTGAACTGCTTATAAATTCTTATAAATAAAACTTGTATTTCTCTCTTCCACAAAAGCAGGATTTCCACTGATTTTTCTTGTTTCTGATGAATTTAAGTATTCTAGTGCATTCCTATGGCCTTACAGATGTTTTTGCAAATAAAACTTCAATTACAGTTATTTTAATGCAATGTAGCTACTAAATTCAGACTAGAGAGTATAGTCCTTGAGAAATTGCTTAATTTTGAAATAGAAGTGTTCTACTGTGTGTGTTTAAGCACATTTTTATCTCTGATCAAAGGTGTAATGTGAAAAGCTCCTGCAGATAAAGTGATCTTGTCATGTGATTAACCTGTAAGCCTAATCATTGTGTATTGATGTGTATAGACAAAAAAAATCCCCTCCCAAAAAAACCCACTTTAAATTCTAATGGTTTTATTATTCCATGTGAACTTTTTTACAATAATATGTCTCAAATAAAAGTTACGTAATGAAAAGAATTTGGAGTATTTTGTATGAAATATTCCACATAGTTGTTAGAAGGTGGGCATTTCCACTGTGTTTTCGATGTCTGTTGTGGGTAGTAGTTCAGCTGACTTGCCCATGTAAAGCTGTAACTTCAGTGATAAACCACAGGTATTCTTGTATGGTTTTGTTTGCACCTAAACTTGTTTGGTCTTCAGACATGTCTGAAGTGTCCTTTATTCCTGGAGAGATTGCTTTTTGTAGAAATTAAGTATATTATTCCAGTGACTGTAGGTTTTATGAGGAAGTGTTTTGTCAGTGCATCATGGAAAGGTGCAGGTGCTGCTCAGAAGGTACTTGGGAAGTAAAGATAACGTAAGAGACAGTCTCCAATTTGAGTAAGAGTTATTTAGTCACATGTTAAGTCGGGGATAACTGACTATTTTCTTTTTGATTATTATTATTTGTGTGTGTGAAGGGTATGGTCTTACCACTCCTACATAACCTGAGACATAAATATCATCAATATGTTAGGTATTGCTTGCTGAGCCTTATTCACCGCTGCGTGTGGAGGGATTTGACAGAAGTATTTGATTGCTATTGTATTATCAATAGCTTTTGACTTTAAAGTCATGTGGTTTGTAAGTCATGATTGGTTTGATATTAGAGAAGGAAGGAGCAGCTGTGTCTGTTCAAGACCAAAGCAGATGAATGGTTGAGACACCCGGTTGGGCAACCCAGTGAATTTACAGGAAGAGTACTTCACCATGGATGACAAGTAGCTGCTAAAATTTATGCTTTTTACGTGTTCCTGTGGTAAACTGCATTTAGCTGAAATAGTGTTTTGGGTCTTTTTACGTCCCACAAGAGCAAGCTGCAGTTAGCTTCTTGTTAACGCCTGTTGTTATTTTGGCATTTGCTTTCTGTACTCAGGCTGCTTCTGGCAGACAAGTTTGCTCCTTTAGGACCAACTGTTTAACCTTATCTTTCAGTTGTCTTCATCTGAATTGGGTACAGATAATTAGCAGTACTAAAATTACTTCTGAGAACCTTTTAGTTTAAACAGAAACGAGTGGCATACATCTGCACACCCCAACAGCATTTTAAGTTAGCATTCTCCATTTATTAAAAGGAAATAGCAGGTATGCTTAACGCTGCGTGAAACTGGTGGTTTATTACAGTTCTGGCTCTGTCTTTTGACTGTGAACCAGGAGTTACTACAAAAGTAGCTCTCACACGCTTACAGATCCGGCGCAAGTTATTGGTACTTGTGTAGAACCTGGTTTTATGGTCTGGTAAACTGCCTTTCTTGTGAATAATGCTTTCCAACTTAGTTGACTGGTGGCTCTTTCAGACTTCTTGGACTGCATCTAGGTCATCAATGTAATGTCAGATCTTAAAATTCCTTTTACAGTTCCTTAGAAAGGGGAGGTTCGGGTTGGACGTTAGGAAAAATTTATTGTCTGAAAGAGTGCTTAGGCACTGGAATGGGCTGCTCAGGGAGGTGCTGGAGTCATCAACCCTGGGGGTGTTCAAGGAACATTTAAATGGACATGGTTGAGTGGGGGAATATGGGTGGTCGGTAGATGGTTGGACTGGATGATCCTGGAGGTCTTTCCAAACCTTGGTCATTCTATGATTATTGTGTTGTCTTCAAAGTGAATGCAAATTCTGTCAGTATTCAGTGATTGTTGAACTCCTCACTCTTACTTATTAAGCATCTTCTGTGAGGAGGTGACAGTGCCTTGCTGCAGCAGTGACTTCTGGCAGTACTGCACAAGAGTGCCTGTGGCACAGCTGCAGCCGCAGGGCCTCAGTGAGGTGGTGGTCTCAGGAGAAGCCCTGAGTGGTGTTAGTGACAGTTGAACTTGTTCCAGAATGGGTTTGGATTCCCTGGGAAAGCTGCCATGGGGTCCCTGATCCCCCAGTGTGGTGGGATGCCTTTGTGGAGCAGCACGGAGCAGGTTGTGCTGCTGGGGACGCCCGGTGTTGTGACGGAGATGGGCTGAGCACTGCTGCACCGCTGCCTTCCTCATTGGTGGCAGTGCCCAGCACTTCTTTGTGTGCAGACTTTGGTTGGACTGCTGGCACTGTGCTCATCTCTTAAGAGTGTTTAGCCAGTGAATCATCTACGCTTTACTTGTGCTTATGTTAATACGTTTCTTTTTTAAAAGAAAAGTTGAACGTTTATTTTCAGTATTGTTTTCAAATCCTTGGGGTTATTCTTTCCTTTTTTTTCTCTTTTTCCATCCAGGCACCACAGCAGCTAACTAGTTCTGGTGTGTTCTAGATGGACGATGGTGTTATCCGAAGAAGCCTGAGCAAGCTCTGGCCGTGCTTTTCACATCAAAAATGCACCAATGCAACCGAATGCTTTTGGGCCGCTTCACCTGCTGCGTGACGATTGTAAAACCCGCAGTGATACTTTGCACAAATAAAATACAAGGAAGAGGCAAGCACATGTCTTAAACCGTTTGTAAGTAGTTTCCCACAGTCGCGTGGTTAGGCGTGTTTTGCAAAGTGCAAATACGGGGCTCAGCTGCACTTTACATTTGCACTTCAGTCCCTGGCTCTGCTGCCCGAAGGCACGGCGTGCCGCACCGCCGGGATGCCCAAGGCGCCGTGCTGGGGGCAGGCAGCCCGCGGCAGGGCTGGGAGCGTTACGGTCGCCTCCGCCCCCCACCATTTTATGACTGACCGCTCCAGCGCGGCCCGCGCGCCGCCCCGCTCTCTGCTCACAGCGGGCCGTGGCGCCAGCAGGGGGTGCGCTCCATACGCGATGGCGGCAGCTCGTTCCGCACCGCCTCACTCGGCGCTGTGCGGTGAAGCGGTGGCGCGAGCTCGAGGCGGTCTCAGCTCAGCGCAGGGCGCTCCGCAGCCGCGCGCCCCGGCGCGGAGCCCCTCAGGCGCGAGGCCGTCCCTTCACGTCCCGCTGCTCCGACCCGGGCGGCCCCGCCGGGCTCCCGCACATCGTACGGGGCGGCTCTGTCGCTTTCGGTGCCTGGAAGGCGTTCCCGAGCATCGCGGCGACGGTAGGAAGCCGTTGGAAGGGGCGTTTGGGAGCCGGTCTGTTTGTTGTGGGTTCTCACAGCGCTGCAGCGATCGCTGTGCGGCCATCAGTTGCGTCATTGCGCTGGTGTGAACCGCCCTCACACATCAGAGGTGGAATCAAGAATTAATGTGTAAGTGAGGGGGAAAAAAAAACCCGATCTTTTTTTTAATTGTCATGGGAAACATACTTTTATTTAGAATACACTTCTTTTGTGGTATTCACTCCCTAACCGGCGTATTTGCATCCCAGCGATCCTTAATTAGATCCCTGGTAGCAATGTTAAACACCTGTGGGTGATGCAGGAGGAGTTGATGGTTGTGCCGGGGCTCTCTGTCCCCATTTTTCCTCCCTTTGGTGTATTTTGGCTGCTGTCTCTGCTGCCTTCTGCTTTGTGCAGCCCTGAGGGCAGCCCAGCCGTCCCGATCTTGAAGTGCAAGGATGTTGTCACCAATGTCGTTTATTTTGAAGAGAAACTTCATCCCTGAGGTTGGAATTGGAATTTAATTACTGAAAAACACCCATTGCTTGAAAGCTCTGGTCATCACTGTGTAGCAGAGTCAGCATGTCCTTCCTGCTCATCCCTGGGCTGTGGCTGGCTGTTTTTGCTGCTGTGACGCTCACTGAGAACTGTGGGACATCTCTAAAATCAATTGTTTGCCACAAAGTCACAGAAAATGTATCCTGCACTGTTGAGAGGCTTCCTTGTTGCATACGAAATAATTAAAAAGCCTAAGACTAGTGTGATTTGGGTCTAATCTATCTTACTGAATTAATTTTAATTACTTATTACAGAAAAGCCAGTAGAGACTTGATGAGTGTAAGCCAGGGAAAAACCATGCTTGTCTCTGCTGCACGGCTGTACTATGTTAAGTTATATGGAGCCATTTCACAAATGTTCAAGTTAATCAAAAAAGGTTTTTTTAATTTGCTTAAATATTACACATGTAATGGCAGGCTTTGTGGAGTTGGATATACCTTACAGTCCTATATAACTGTATTTTTTAATGTCTTATGAAGTGGGAATGTAAAAGATGCTTGTTTGCCCCACGTGGGAGCCTGTGGATTTCTAGTGTATCTCTGTGATGGTTGAAACAGCTGGCAGTGTTTAATGAATCGTATCTCCATGTATTTACAAATAAAGATTTCAGAAATCACTTTCTGATAATGGTGCTGTACGCGCCTCCAAAAATGTGTTTGTGTGACAAAGACTGTGCGTAGTTTGGTAGAAAAACGATGCCCGAGTAATAGCGCTTGGCTTTCAATTCCTTGTTCCGCAGTGAGCATCCCGGCATTCGTGTTTATTTTTACATTTCCTTTTGCTATTGTTTCCAAGCTCCAGGGCACGGCGTCGTGAGGAAGTAGAGGAGGCAGCAGCTTTCCTGTTGCGCTCTGCGGTCACTGGGTGGTGCTGTTTCTCCTCTCGATTTGCAAATCGCTCCTTGTAACAGTTCTTAAGGATGTTTTGAGAAGCAAAAGGGTTGGACTTGTGGGCTCCTTTTTGAGACTGTTTTTCTGAGACTGTGTAGTATATATACGTACTTTGCTCAAAGAAAGCTAGTGCTTCAGAGAAAGTGTGCAGGCTTCCCAAGTTCTCTAGTTATGAACTATGTTGCACAGGTGTAGCTGCCTTAGCGTGGTGGAAAGCGTTTGCTTACTTCTCAAGGGGCAGCCAAGGAGAGACAGGTTAAGAATAGAACAATTTCATAGGCTTCAGAAAAAATCATGAATAAAGCTGCACAGTAAGTCAGCTATGGCTCTGGGTTGGAACACGTGCAGACCGTGAGCCTCTGGGAAGGTGAGAAAGGCTTTACAGTAAGTGCTCTGCAGCCACTATGCAGGTAGCTGCTCTGGGAGCTGCTCGGTGCCCCAAGGCTTTCATGCCACCAGCTGCTGGTTAATTTGTGCTTACCTGTTAGGAGCCAGCCCTGTAATGGCCACTCACGTTCAAGAAGTGGAAAGCAGAGCCTGGTGCTTGATGCCTGTAGGCTGATGGGCCCCATGGCAGGCTGTGGTTCTTCACCAAGCCCTAGAGCTGAGCGTGGAGGGATGGGCTGTGCTGCAGAGCCTTCTGCTGGGCTCCATCAAAGTGTGGGCAATTCACATTGTTTAATGAGTCTGTTAATGTGACATCTTTTGAAATTTGGATCGTATAAATATGGCCCCGTTTAAAGAAGTCTGCAGGATAGAGTGCTCTCTGGTTTACATTTTCTAGTAATGAACATAAATGATGGTCTTGTTTTAAAGCAGAAGACAAGCCAAGGAAAAATGAAGAGAAAGTGACGTTAGGATAGTCCTTGCAGGTTAATAATGGAATCTCACAGTGGCTTTTTGAAAGCCTGTGTCCCTGGAATAATCCTGGTGAAACCCCTGCTGTTCCCAGGTTCCTGCTGCACGTACCAGGCATTACCACATCCATCACTCAGCCCTGCTGGGAGGAGGGCTTGTGCTGTCATGGAGCTTGTGGAAGAAATGGCATTTCCCCTTTGCTTCTTGCAAAGCACAGGAGGGTTTGTGTCGCCAAGGCTCTCTCACTGCATGTGATATCTTTGCAAAGCACAGGAGAAAAGCATTATCTTGTCTGTTGCCTTGACGTTTGCAGATTATGCATTACTGAACGTATTACTCTCAGCTTGCCTTGGTGTCTTTGAAATCCACTGGTCAGCTTCCACAGAATCGGGTGAATGGTTGAGGCTGCACAAGATTCCTGAGCAGCTGGGACAGAAGAGCTCCTGTCAGTATTGCCCAGCGAGGGAGGAGCACTGCGTTGTCTCATTGATGCACTCTGGGGGGCTGCGTGCTATGGGACTCTGGGACATTGGAAAAGCTGTTTCCATTGGAACAATGTGCCTTTCACTTCACTGTCCCCAGCAGTTCAATGCCAGCCGTCTTGTGTGAAGAAGTCTGGTTGCTTACCTTCCTGCTGCTGAGTTTAATTATTTTTATAATTTCTTGGCAGGTTTTCTTGCATCCTCACAATGAAGGTGGCACAGTGCCATGTGCTGTTATCCTGGTCCTCATGGGGACTTGCTGCTCCTGGTGCAGAGTGACTTCCTTTTAGCCTACCAGCATCCCAGATAATGTCCAATATAATGTTGTCTGTCTACACAGAGAGAACAACTTGTGCCTTGCTGAATTTAGGGGGAAAAGAATCAGTCTTTGTTTATAACTCCACTTTTGCAAAGTGGTTGTTAGAAGTACACAGCTGATACCTCATGGATACCACACATCTGTGTTGCAGCTTTCTGCAGTGATAAATGCTTAAATGTGAAGCTTGCATGTTTAGCAATGAACAATGGATTTAAAGTTGAAGGCTAGTTGTTAAATGAGATTTAACTCATTGATCTTGCTATAAAATTAATAAAAATGCTATTTTACTTGAACCCAGAAGGCTTCGTAATAGTAAAAGAACACTATTTTCTACCAGTGCCTTAGCTGCAGTTAAGAAGCTTTGTTTTTTTGTTTTTTTGTTTTTTTTTAAGCTCTTATATTTAATGAGCTTTTTTAGCAATGCAAATTTGCTTGCCTGAAGTAAATCCTTCAGATCTGATTTACAGACGTGAGATACGATCCATATAGAACTTCTAACCTAATGTGGCCGGAGCAACTTTTGGAATGAGCTTAGTTGTGCAAGGTGTGCCATAGCACTACACTGTTCGTAGTGGATGAAATGTAACAGTAAGATGTTATGATCCTCGTGTTGGCAGCTTTTAGTAGAAAAGTCCTGGGCTTTGCCTGCCAGCTGGAACCAAGCAGTTAGAAGCTGACATTAGGCTGATAGTAGCTGCTCACGTGCAACTTTTCCTTCCAGTAAGCATATATTTCTTGGTTGTGTGGGCTGAGGTTCTTCACATGTCAAATTCAGGAGGTGTTCTGTAAGCACCTGCTGCTAGGCTGGATAAACCTTGTTCTTCTGCACTCGATGCAATTTGCCATCACCTTCAGCAGAAGCATATTTCTCACTTTCAAAAACGCACAGTGAGACTCGGGAGTCCTTATCTTATGAAATTTGAGGAGATAATTTTAATTACCTTCTAATAATTAAATTACTAAATTCAGAAAACCAAATCAGCAAAACGATCTACAGTATAATTGGATTTGTTGTATGTACTCCAAAATCAGTCAAGATTTCATGATTAAATAGGAAGTAGCATGCTAAAAAGCAGCAGCAAAGGCAGGATCTCTCACATCATTCTTATACATGCCACAAATAAGAGCAGGATATCAAGGATATAAAGGATATAAATGCCCTTTTAAATATCTTGTTTGTGTTCATGTGCTTTTCCTAAATTGCCCAAAGACCAAAACACTGATCTAGCAGTAAAGAGTCACGTACTTTGCTCAGTGTCTTCAAGTTTGAATACTTGTGGGAAAGTCTTTGCTAAACAAACCATAAAACTGGAGTTTAGAATTAACTATAGAACCAGTTAAAAGACCCAGACTCAGTAAGCAGCCAGCATGAAGTAAGTATGGGAAGGAATTTAGCCCTCAGCCATGTTCACTGATCAGATCTCCCTGGAAAAGGAGAACAAAGGCTCCAGTAGAAGTTTGGGCTGGTACATTTGTAGAACACTCTGAGCTTATCATTAGCCAAGAGCAAGGGAATCCACTCCAAGAGAACGCATCATGTTCCACTAGTGCAGAATCAGTCAGTGCTATGAACGAAGCGGGGCATCTGAGACAGAGCACAGCATCATAGTTTGGAAATAGCTTCTTCCTTCTGGTGCCTGCCTTGTGTGAAGGTGACCTCTCGGTTCTCTTCTTTTTTGCAGCTGAAACAGGACATCTACATTAAATATTTGTAATTGCAACAAAGGAAAAGCACTATTAGTTATTTTAAAAGTGCCATTACTCAAGCATGAAGTTATTTTTCTCTGAACTGGTGCAAATGCCAGAGTAGCTCATTGTTACATAGGTTTCAGGAGAATACATCCTGTGTGCTAAAGTCAATGCCAATCACAAAGTTATCGCAGGACGAGGGGAAATGGTTTTAAGTTGAGGGAGGGGAGATTTAGATTGGATGTCAGGGGGAAGTTCTTTATAGAGAGAAGGGTGAGGTGCTGGAACAGCTGCCCAGAGAGGCTGTGGATGCCCCGTCCATCCCTGGAGGTGTTCAAGGCCAGGTTGGATGGAGCCCTGGGCAGCCTGGTTTAGCATTAAACGTGGAGGTTGGTGGCCCTGCATGTGGCAGGGCGTTGGAGATTTGTGATCCTTGAAGTCCCTTCTAACCCTGGCCATTCTGTGGTTCTGTGATACGAGCAGGCTGTAGAAAAGTTTGTCACGTCAGTCTTTTTTCCCAGAATTTGGCCTTTTTTCCCTAAATGGCCTCTTGTCAGTGCAGATTTTTTCCCCTTAGTGTGACCTTTGGGAGAGACTGTCTCTAAAATTATTCCCTCTTGTTTCACTTCTTGTTCTTGCATGATAAAAGGCAATTGGAGAGGCGGAAAAGCTGCAAGTTTGTTGTCTAACCCATGTATGTGTCCTGTTCAGTTTGGAAAGGGACTCTCATTTCATAACTGTTTGTGGGAATAGCTAAACTGACATGTTTTTGCCTTCTCACATATTTTTTCCTATTTCTTGTCTTTGTATCTCTCACAAGCGTTGCTACAGTAGTTAACAATGGCACTGTCAGTACAATGAACTGTGGTGCTATTTATCACAGAAATCAACCATTCCTCCAGTGGAAACAAATCCCTTAGGTAGATCCTTCTTAGCCACATAAACATTTTTTG
Source organism: Lagopus muta (assembly GCF_023343835.1). Lineage (NCBI taxonomy): Eukaryota > Metazoa > Chordata > Aves > Galliformes > Phasianidae > Lagopus > Lagopus muta. The sequence goes on from NC_064442.1 coordinate 16,282,558, forward strand.
CTGGCGATGAAACAGAACTACTTTGAAGTGTAGGATACTGAAGAAATAACATCTACTGTGGTTAAAAGTCTCAAGGGAGGAATTAATATATCGTAAAGATCAAATGTTACCACTTTAAAAATCATCCTGGTTTTCAGACACAGAAGCTTTTCTCTGCATTAGAGAAAAAAAAAATTGCTTTGACTTGTTTTCCTGTGCTGTGACAGCAGAACATCTTACCTTTTCCTCCTGCATAGGCAACAAGCTACTAGAAGGAAGATGAGAACTCCCATAATGCAGGCTATCACAACAGAAACAAGAACACCTAGAAGAAAAGGGGAATCATACAAAGCAGTTGAATTCATTTACCTGGGAGGAAAATGCTGATTGCTAATCTGTCATAACACTTTCTTCCCACATCTGCAACTTTCCTGCCATGTTGTACCCACTGCCACTTGTATCACTTTTGCAGTCATGGAAGGGATAAGTTTGCACAGGTGTGTATCAGAAAGTCCCAATCCCACAGCTGAGTCCATAGTCAGGATGTCAAATCAGATGCCTGCTGCAGTCACAACGCCAACATGCAGCCAAAGGCACAGCAGATGTCTTTGGCTTCCTGGGCACAGGCTGCCCAGGGAAGCTGTGCGTGTCCCATTGCGGAGGCATTCAAGGCTGGGCTGAAAGGAGCCGTGGGCAGGCCTGATCTGTGGGTGGCAACAGGCCCACAGAAGGGGGTTGGAACTCTGTAATCCTTAAGGTCCCTTCCATTCCAAATCATGATGTGATTCTGTGATTTGATGCTGTAACGTATTGGCATCAGCAAAAATGAAGAGCTAAACTCAGGAAACAAAGGATGTTAGATTTGATGCCTGTTGTTTTTTCATGGCAGGACACTATTGATTTTGAGCAGCTGAAGAGTGATGTGCTTTGTCTTTGATAACATTGATTAAAGGCACCTAAAAAGGTAAGAATGAAATCCAGATTGCAGTGTGAACAACTGAATGATCTCATGTTTGTATTGAGATGTTAAGCACTATCGCTATAATCTCGCTTTTGATAAAGATGTAATTTTTACAGTAGAAGTATTTTTGCTCTTTTGGCTGACCCAAAGACCATGAAGGTGAGTATTGTTCACATTTTCATATTTCATTCACATACTATTTTTTATGTTTTATGAAATTGTCTCTAAGTAAAGGCAAGTTTTTGTTTTATGAAATTTACTTACAGTAAAGGCAGGTTTTGCTACAGTGAAAGTGCATCACATGGGCTGCAAAATCTAACACCAAATAGAAAATTACAGAACAAAAGCTTGTAGTTTAAAGGGGAGAGGTAGGGAAAACTCAAACTTCGTATTTTAGATTTCTGTTTGATGAGGATATCTTAGGAAATTCAGATAGAAAGCTTTTTAACAACACTACACACCTGTTCCTGTTTAATTTGTGAGCACTGCAAGGTTTGAGTCTCTAGAGGTTCCTTCCAACCCCTGCAATTCTGTGATTGCTGTAATAAATCTCAGCTGTGTGTGTGGAGCTGATTTTATTGGAACAGGTTCCTAACAGGCAAAATACATTTTAAGCATGTTTGAGTTTTGGTGAGTGATCCTCTAGGATTTGAGGCGTTTTGAACTTTAGTGCTTATTCATGTTGAGCATGAGTTTAGATTTTAGTCATTGGCACCCAAACTTGGATGATCTAATACTTCAGTAATTTGAATTTGGGACACAAAGCACAGTTCAGTGGCTCCATTGTGTGGCATGGGCAACTCTGATGAAGATATGCAGCCCTCAGACTTGACACTGCAAAGGCAGAAACGTTGCTCCAAAGGAATGCTTTTAGGTTGAGGCCTGGAGTGTGCACAACAGAACTTCTTTCACAGATTTCTGTAGTTGTCCCAAGCCATGTTTCAGTGAATGGCCTCTCCTTCCCTTTTCAACAAGAGTGCTCTGTTCCTGCCTCTGGTACCTCTGGCAACCAGCAGCCAGGTGCTCCTCAGCTGTGCTTTGGGGGAAAGGTTTTTTCTTTTTCCTTTTTAAGTTAAGGGACTGCACCTGTGAGGGAGCTTTTATGGTTGGATTAGGTGGAATGTGAGATTACAGGGGACGATGAATGCCTCTCTTGCAGTGGGTAGAACACTTTTGCTGTGGTTCACTGGTGGCCAATGAGCCTCTGTAATTAAGTGTACTTAAACTGAATGGGGTTTCTATTAAATTAGCACTGAGAAATGCCTTCTGTAGCCATAGAGACCAGTTCTTGGGTGAGAACAATGGGGTGGGCAATAACCCATACAACTCAGCCCTAGCAAGTTATGCCAACGTTAAGGAAAAACTGAAAATGCTTTTATAGCAGGTGTCACCTCTGCATGGGAAGCAAACAGTGGAGCTTAGTAGAGGAAGAGCCAAATATTGTTTTTGGCTTTGGCACTGGTTCACAGCAGCAATTTCAAAAATGTCAAATTTGATCCTCTAGATGGACATAATAATGCTTATCCCATTTCTGTGAAGTGTTTAGATCCCCAGATTAAAACCATGCTGCCTGATTTTGTATTGAGTTATTGAGATCACAGATTGTAACTCATTACTTTAAGAATTGAGCGTGATTTATAGAGAGAGAGTAGACAGGTGCAGAAAATTCAGCTTAAGTCCTAGATGGAAAACAGCATTTCTCATCCCTGACTGTTGTGAATCATGTTAGCAAACCAGCAACATATGCTTGCTTACTTTCATGAATTGAGAGGAGAGAAAAAGTGGCAGTTGGATTACCTACAATTCTGAGTTTTAGCACATGGTAGCTGCTCGTTCCAGAACTCCTGTTATTAAAGTATTTCTGCTTAAACATGTCTTCAGTAAAGTGTGCATGGAATTAAGTTAAGTTCCTTATTGTCCAAGCTTACTTAGTTTCCCTCTCTCCCCAGACTTTGGTAATTAAAGCTCTAGCAGTTTTGGGACATTCAGTCCTAGAGAAGTGCAAAAAAGTAGAAGTCAGTTATTTTTGAGATTCCTGTCATGTTTGTTTGCATCACGTACTGCAATTTGCTCTGCTTTGTGTATCAGAGGTAATCATGCTATGAGTAGGCCTGTCCAGAGCCAGTTAGTTGCAGGGCATGCTTCATACCCTGCATGTGACAGCAGAAGGATGTCATGGGCTTCTGTTATGTTACTGGATCATACAATATACAGTGTTACAAGTTATTTTTACTTATCAAATTTGAGTTTCTCTTGAGGACCTTTTCCAATTCTCTTTAATTACCCCAGAACACTCTCCCTGAAATGCAAAGCTGTGATTCCTTCTCAACTTGTTGTCTGCACAAAAGTAGGCCTGATATTACTGGGAACCAGAGATGTAACTGAGGAGAGAAGGCCAGCTCAGTTAAGCTGGCTGAAAGCATTCAGCTGTAGGGAGCTATTTAGTGTCTGGAGTGACAGCAGATAGCTCTGCTAAACATGAGGAGGCCAAACAGTCCTCCTCTCTTCATCTCCTTCTCTTTGATTGGGGTCAGAAGGGTTGCTTGGTGTGGCTTGTCTGATAGCTGCTGTGAGACAGAACTTTGTATACACTCTTTGAATGCCATCACTCTTACATAGTTACCCATGCAGAAGGGGAAAAAAAAACAACAACAAAAAGAAAGCTATCTGCAGGAGAGTGGGCCTCTACTTCTGTGCTGGTACAGCGCAACAGGACTGCCACATCCATGCTTCCAGCTTACCCAAATGACTGTGTGCAATTTCTTTGCATAGAAGTGTTTGTACAGCCTACCTTCACGGAAGGAGATAAAAACAAGTCTTTCACGAAACTCCTGAACGTTTCGGAAGTTATTGACCATTTCCAGGGGTTCTGGGTCATCACTCTCTGTGCAGTACATGGCTGTTTCCAGTGCCAGCAGCTGTAAAGGAAAGCACACTGTTCAGCTTCCAGAAGCAGAAAAGACGATGCTGGTGTATCGCTGACGGTGTCTGTTGGAACGTACAGGCATAGTCAAACAGAAAGGGGTACATGAAATAATGCTTGGAAGTCTTACATGGCCCATGAGCCCCAATAGAGAGTAATGTGTAAACAGTGGTGACATCTCTGGAACCCCTACCTGTATGTGTGTTTTATATACTGAAAAAATAAAGGCTGGTTAGTAATTAGCTGACAGGAAAATTGGATGGGAGGAAATGTGGTGGTCCTTTGCAGTAGAGACTAACTCCTAAGCAGTGCTATTTCATGAAGGAGCTCACCAAAGAACTCATGCTTTGGTAAAACAGTCTGGTACAGTGGATGAAGTTAATAATTGACTCTCATCACAGGGAGCACATGGGAATTAAATCTCATATTAAAGGTGGTAATAACATTTTTAGTAACATTTTTTCCTTGTGTTTATAATTAGATGAATTGGTAGATAGTGATTACAAGCTTATGTAATTTGTCAGTGTCCACTTGAAAACAAAAGCTAGGTGAGAACAAAGCTTAGATGAGAACAAAAGCCTTAAGTTAGAGAAAAGTCTGGGGATTCAGGCTTGACGAATTATACATCACAAGCTTTTTAGAAACAGTGACATCTACTCAATCTATCATGTCTGAGAGTCATGATCAGAGCACAGGGGAACTTAGAGTTTGGAGTTCAGACATGAAGCCTTGGCAAAAACGATCTGGCAGTGACTTGTGGAAAGACTCTCAGCAGGGAGCAAGCACATGGTAAAAAGAAATGAATCTCACTTCAATGTGATTCTTCAAGCTGTTGCTATACCAATTGCTATTCAATTGGCTGCCCATCATTTTGGTCAACTGCAGATGGGTTAACTCTACAGTGAATAGGGTATTGATCGAAGTCAGTTCTGTGACGTGCATCCCACCTGAAAGATTTTAGCAACAGTCACTTTCCAGTTCAATAAGAAAGTAAGATAAATCCAGAATCCATTTACTGCTCCTTAACAAACATCTATCAGGACAACTCGTGTTGTATTTAAACTTGCCTGCTCTTGTGAAATTTTAACGGGGTGCCGGAAGACTGTCCAGAGAACGCTGGGGTAGCAAGGAGGAGTTGTCAGGGATCCTTCATAGCGATAATACTCAGCTGGTCTGTCAGGAAGCAATTCCTGAATGTTGAAACCAGGGACATGGACCATCTGATCTAAAACAGAGGATTTAACAGTGTTAAATGCTGCATCGTTACCGTGTGCATGGTATACTAATGCAATGATTCTGCTCTGCAGTAAGCAGGGTGCTTCGTCTGATCTCTAGGAAAAGAAAAATATTTGTAAGTGGAGATGATCCCGGTTTGACATAGGAAACCCCAAAGTCTGCGTTTCCTATATACAGATCTTGTCATAGATACCAAATCAGAATTTTGTACAATAACCTGTAGCCAAACCAAACAACAGCTGGTGCAGGAAATAAGGCTCCCATGGCTGTGTGTATCTTGCTATACACTCTCCAGAGTAATGCATTGAATATTCAAAGTGTCTCATTTTATGACTGCTTTGCCTGGGATTGCAGGACTGTTTCTGCAGCTGGTTCAGCCTGTCACAGGGTACCTATCTGGTACCTGTCTGATACTTCAGAACAGTCACTCACCCTTATATTTCACATTCCGGAAGTGCCTGAAGATCTTTTCATATGATGGGTTGAAGGGTCCAATCTGTAATGAACAGACTGTTAACAACTGTGTAGGTCCTTGTGCTTTTGCACACAGCAGCAAGCAGTATTTGATGAACTCTGCCCTAAGGAAACTGAGTATGCTGTCCAGATTTAAATAGAATTACTCTTTGCAACTGAAATATTACATACCAGTCCCAATAAAACTCTTAGTCTGTCTGTGGCTGTTAAAGGTGCTTTGTTACACTCAGGTCTTAACTGCAGCTTAGTCCTTTTGCACACACTTGAAAGACTGAGTTGCTCTGCCTGTTCGGCCTGCAGCAGAAAGGAGGAGCAGCCATTTCCTCTGAGAACATCAATAGACAGAAGTTCTCAACTGACATGCTGCCCAGCTCATCTGCTGCTTTCTGGTCCAAGCCACATCTTTCCACCCACAGATGTTCCTCAGTCTACTGCTCCTCATAGACCACGAAGATGAAAAATGAACTGTTGGGTAATGCAGAGCCACTGGCAGGAGCAGTAACTCAACTAGCAAGCAAGACCACGTGTTTTAACTGCTACCAACAGCTTTTTGGTTTAATAATCAGTGTCTTTCTTATGAATTCTTGGGTGCTTAGCAACTCCTCTGACAGCAGACATGTTAAACTCTTGTCCTTAGCTGAACTGTAAAAGCCACCGGCTTCCTGAAAGGTTTTCAAAGACCTAATCACCAGACTTAACAACATTCCCTTATTTGATTTTAAACATCATTATTTGGGGGAAAAAAATCATAATCCTCTGCATAATATACAGTACTCTGAAGTTTTTCACAGCTGCAACTTCCAAATGAACTGAAATGTAACACAGTTATTGACAAATTCTTAGAACTAGGAAGTGAGGTGGGATGAACTAGAGCTTGGTCTGTGGACGTCGTCACTTTTCCAGTGAAGTGTAGAAGTAGACTTTGAGTGAAGGGTTTTTTATGCTGCAGAAAATTAAAAATTGTCTTGATAGTTAAGCTTATTCTATTAATTAAGACTTTTAATTCTCAAGAAAATATAGATTTATATATGTATATATACAAGCTTGTCAGAATTGTTTCGTAGCATCATGATTACCTTTAATTGCCTATATGTGTGGCCTCAGAGGGGAATAAGGAAACTTGTCCTGTCATCTAAAAAAAGCACTGAATTTACTTGGTACCTGTTTACGTATGTGCTGATGGGATCGGCCTAAATGTTACTTTAAAGCTCACTAATGACTTAATTACTGAAAAAATGTTAAAAACAAAAACAAGAAAACAAACTGCACCCCCAGTCTTGTGTCCTACCTCAAGAAGAATAGCCAAAACTGCCAGTCCGTTTGCTTTGTCCATTGCTGCTGTTATATCTGGATATTTCTCAGAGTTATAATGTACAATATGCACCTGCAGAGAAGGAGATATGTTTTCATGATAATGCTGTGGGCATGGTAATGTTTTTATTTAGCAACTGAAAAAGATGAGTGCAGCCATCTCAGGCTAACAGCAGTAGAACAGCATTCTTCAGTGCTTTTTGGGCAGAGTGGTGAGATCCTTTCTGGAGAAAAGCAAAAGGTTTGAAATACCCCTTCCCAGCTTCTCTCTGGTTGTTATCCCTCCTGTCTACGTGCCTGGGGAGCAAGAAGAATGATTGTTTTCTCTTCAAGGCATCTTGTTTGTAATACTAGCACTGGTAAATGTTTCTGAAAAAAACAGTATTTCATTTGATCGTTTTGCAGCAAATATCCAATTGGTACTGCATTCCAAAATCTATTCCCAAATCCATAATTCAGGGTTGGGAAAGATAATAAGTAGTTCTTCAATGAAGCAAAAAGTGCGAATAAAGATAGAAGAAGAGCATTTGAAGACGTTGTTCAAACCCAGCCAAGCAGTCTTGTGCAGCTAGAAGGTTACAGAGAAACCAAGCAATCTGCTGGGAGTTACTTAAGAGACCCAGTGCCAGCCCTGAGTTTAGAATATAGCTCCCTGACTTGTAGTACTTTGGAGCCCACCCTGTTGTGGTTCAAAAGCATATTTTAATTATACACTCAGATCATAAATACTTGGATTAGAATCTTGCAGCCTTTTCAGAAATACACCAAAGTAAAGATCCCATTTGAGATTGTGTCCAGCCTCCTTTATCTCGCTCATTGATTTGAGCATGTCTTACCTCTGCTGCAAAGTGCTTCCCGCTGACTGTGTGCTCTGAGCCTTCCGACTTGTTTCTGTTTCCCCAGTGCAGGTGAAGTTGAGATGCAGTGTATTCAAAAGGGAGGTTTCTGATGTGCATGGTGGGTGACAGATGCATTTTCACTGTAAGCAGACCGAAGGCAGGTGGGGGCAAATGATACCACAGCTTTTAAGGAGGGGGCAAATAAAACTACGACAGTTAAACATAATATGCAGGGAAAGAACAAGGCAGAATAGCTACATTTTTAACTTGGAATCCATCCCAGTCTGTCGATAGGAGCTAAACACTTGTTTGTCATTAACTCTTCCTAAGCGATTCAGAAGAATTTAGAATATTCCTTTTTCTGCTTTCTTTAACTAAATGAACTGAATGTGGGAATTGTTGCTAATTATTGCTCTGTCCTCCTTGAAGAATGCAAAATTATCTCAGCTTTATTAAAGAGAAAGTTATCAAAGTATTGAAGGAAAACTTAGGCTCATGCGCCTTCTCTAATTCCCCTTATAATGCTTAAAATGTCTTAATAAATTAATATTTCATAGTATTTTTGAAATCTTGTTATATTGAACTCCTCTGTCTGTTTATCCTCTCTAAGCAGCCTGTGACAGCACCAAGTAAACTACTGATCTCTCCCTCCCTCCCCCTTCCTCAGTCAAACCCAGAGTGCTGCTGTCAAGCAGCAAGATACCTGTTGACCTGAGGTGTTAGTATTTCCTCTTTCAGCATGATGGAATGAGTTTTTTTGTATATTTGCTAATGCTGCTCAGCATGGAGAACAGGCTAGCTTATATTTTGTGTATAAATTACAGTAGAAAGGGAATTGAGATGTTCTCTATTGTCATTGATTACTGAGAAATTGGGTACTTCGTTGAACAATGATTTGTATAAAGAAAATATCATCTGCTTTGCAATTTATCTTTACTGGCTTCTAGTGAGAATATAATTTGTTTCTGACGTGTCCCAGATTTGCTGGGAAAGCAAGGCTCAAAACTCACGAAGGAGCAGCTGCAAACATTTTCTGTTAGCTAAAAAGCATTTCTTGAGGTCTGCTGTTCTGTCTAGCTGAAGTTAGTAATTGCATCTGGCTTAACTGGCAGTGAAGTGCCTTAGCTGTGTGTAGGACTGTCACATCAGTCACTTCTAAGTACCCTACTGATTTCTTCTCTAGCCATGAGAGAAGATAACAGCAGATGCTGTAATGATCACTCTAACAAAGAGCTGATTTTCCATTGAACCAACTGAGAGATTGGTCTTTACCTGAAGAATGTGTTTGTGATGCTGTACACAGCAGCTTTACCTCACTGAAAGCATGAGGAAAAAATGAGAAGTGCATTGCGAGCACATTTTAACAGAGCATGCCAGAGAAGAGCAGAGGCAAAGACTGCAGAGGTCCTTTTGATGCTTGTAGGATACAAGAAGTGCCTTATACGTGTCCTTATTTACATGTCCTCAAGTGTCTCATGAAGGGAAAAGATGGTGGGACAAACTTAACTGTCACTGTATGTAGTGTTGATATGGTAGATATTGCAGATCTTTATGTGACTGCATCCTGTCTGCTTTTTACTTTGTGTGCTGATGCTTTTAATACAGCCAGGCAGAGCATGTTTGTAAGCTGTTTCTAATTATTTTTCTGTTCTTTTATCTATTTGTCTTATCCTGCGCTACAGGAGGTTTCTACCTCAAGTCAAAGGAACAGAATAGTGCTCCTTTGTTCTTTTTCCTCCGTGTAACTCAACTGAGCTGCTTTGATTAGAATATCAGAGATAACTGCACTCATATTTTATCAATTTCTCTCTTTCTAATATAATCACCAAGTCTGTTTCAGAGCACTTCAGCCAAAGTAGTAAGAAAAGCTTTCAAAGGCAAGGAATTGTTTTTGACATGCCTATTATTTATTGAAGAAAACCACAGTTTTTCAGTTCTGCTTGCAGCAAATCCATCTGTGCTTTGTACAATCCCAAGTTTCCCTACTGTGTTCTCTAGATATGCATATGCTGATGAAGAGGCATCATAGCTTAACTTCAAATGATAATCAAAGTAATTTGCCCATAAAATACAAGATTACAAACTCCAGCAACTTTCCTACATAATTGTTTGCTGTCATTGAGCTCCCTTACCTGAGTGCCCATTATTAGTCAGTGTGAACTGGTCAGTGGAAGACACATTATAGCCTATGAATTCTAAAGGTGAGAGATTAGAATCATATTGGAGAATATCTTTGTGAAAATCTATTGGTGATTGAAATACTCCTCCACAAAATGGATATTTCTTCGGCCAGGTGTTCTCTCCATCAGGACCTACATAAAGTGACAAAATTGACATTGGTCAGCCTTAACTCTGTCCAGGTAGCACATGCCTTTCCCTCCCCCAGACTGATTCAACTATCATTCAGAAGTTGGAATGTTCAGAAGTTTCACCCTTTGCTGAATTTTGAAGACTTTTTTTAAATTCAGCTTTTCTCAATTCTTGTTTCCAGGATGCCACTTAATTGAAAAGGGCCTTATTATCATAGTAAGATGCATTTGCTGGCGGAGGCAGTGCCAGCAGAAATCTCACCTAGAGACTGTTCACCATCCCTTGATTTTGGACAGCCTTGGCTGCCGTTTTATCTCACCCTGCTGGGGGCAGCTCAGTGGATTAGGCCTGTGGTAACAGCACCGCAGCCAAACGCAGTGCTTCTGATCCTCTGATGGTGGTGTTGTGTCTCCTTGAAGTCCTCACGCACAAGTGAAACTGTATCTATGCCAGCAATATTTACTGATGTGAATTACTTTTCCCTATAAAGCTTACAGGCATGTGCATGTTAATGTGGCTATTCCTGCATTCTGAAGAGAATTTCTGATGGAAGTGACTTCATGTTGACAGAGGAAAGCTTCCATATTTTCCAGCAAACAGAAAGCCAGATCCCTGTAAACCTCTCCTTATCATACATCTCCATCTCGCAGTGTTACCTACATCACAGTAAAAAGCTAATTTGCAGAAGTGTTATGGTAATCTGACCTGTAATAACTTGATCAGACTCTTGCAGAATTTTTTCCTCACAGCCTTTTGCCCTAGGCAGTCTCTAGTAAGAATAGATAACATCAAGACATTGTTGGTCTATTTAATTACGTATTAATAGCAAGCAGCTGTTCACAAGCTCTAAGCTGGGACTTTTTGGGTTTAAATACCAGAAGAAGTGCTTGTAACTTTCGTTTCTCTCTAATACTTGAAGATTCATTGATTCTTTCTAAAGCAGGAAGATCTCTTGGGGTCACACACTGATCTGGTAACCCAGGCCATTGGACCTCCTTGGATCAATTATAACTTTAAAGAGGCTGTATTTTGAGGGGAAAAAAAAGAAAAAAGTATTTCTTTAACTGTTGCAGATAAGAGATACTTCATTCTTGCCCGATGGATAGTTGCTCTCCGTGGAAGCTTGCTTGTCACAATGAATTTGTCTAGATTTGACTTCATTTAGATAGCAGCTGCTTTAAGTCTTTTGCTTGGAAACTGAAGAGCCTGCTGTGAGCATGCTTGTGTTCATCTGGAAGTACTTACAGAGGACGCTGTTTCTTGCTTCTCTTGAAGTAAATAGATTTAGTTCCTTGATTTTTTTTTTCTTTTCCAAGCCCAAAATAGCACTTGTGACTTTTTTTATCATCTCACTAGGATGTTACAGCAGATGGCCCTTAAAGGATGACAGTGCTTGTGGGACTTGCACATTGGCTGACCAACAGAAGAAGAAAGTGGGTCTACGAGGCGCCCGTGTTACCAACAGTCTTTTGCTCTGATGATCAGTGTATATTCATGTTGCTCGAGGTTCTCACAGAAGATCCAAGTTCTCTTAATCTGTAGTCAATTAAGTAGTAAAATGCACTGGGTCAGTAGCACAGGGAATGTCTGTGGTATTTTGCAGTCACGCAGAGCTCTCTGCCCCTGTTTTCAGCCAGCTGGAAGCTGTACAGCTGCAGTTAGCCCAGGGCTGAGTCAATAGTGAAGGCTGAGAGTCCAGGCTACGTGCCACAGCAACATGACCACATGGTTTCCATTTTGCTCCCAGCGCAGTCTGAGCTCAGTCTACCTTCACACAGCCTGTACGTGTAGATCTTTTGTGTGTGTGTCCAGTGGGAAGTTAGAGGAATTGCAGAATCCAAAGTGAAGCACAGATCTCCAGTTCTATCGATTGGCACCTGAATTTCTCCTGCACCCTCAACCTTGTACCTTGACCCTCAATCTTGAGATCAGCCTGCACTGACTACAGTGGCCTGACTTCCTTTGTTTTACTGTTGACTTGATTTTACTGGGGAGCATTGCAAGCTTTTACAGGGATAAAGTTAAAAACGATGGAAGGTGAAGGCTGCCATAACGACTCAGTAGGAGATTATGGTGGATGATTTCTGGCTTTGACTGCAGTCCTTCCAATTGCCATTCTTCTCTGTGCAGATCAACATTCCTTTTTTCTGGAAAAGAAACTTTCTGTGCATTTCAATTGCTATTTTGATTTTTTTGAAGTTGGTATACATTTTCTAAATAGATTAAAAAAACAGCAGTTGAAGGAAAAAATAGCTACGTTAGAAACAGGATTGCAGTGTCAAAGCACTTAGCTGGAAGGCATGAGGCTGTGTACTGTGTCAGGAACACAGTCTGAATAATACACTGGTACCAAAATTCCCCCAAATTCCTGCAGAAGTAACTAAATTGAACATGCGTGGCCCTGGGAAGAAGGGCAGAACTTCTCCTTTGCTGGTAGTAAAAGAAGCGTTGTTTTCCTTACTAACCAGCACAGTTAGGCTCATCTGCTTCCTGCTGGCAAGGTGAAAAACCCAAGCTTCTTTTATTCAAAGTATGTTGAACAATTTTTGCTAAAGGAGAATATGAGATCTGTATACATATGCTGATGGTTACAGTAATACCTAAAGACATGTCAGCTGGCAATTTTCTCTCACACATTGTGGTGATCTGGAGCGCAGGCAAAGCAAGCAGTTGTCAGCAGCAAGTTAAATCACAGAGATTCCTGCAGTTGTTGGCTGCTCCACGGGTTTATGAAGAAGCATTTTTTGCTGAAATTCTCAGTACAGGCTGTTTCTCTATGAGCATGTGGTGTGTGAAACACAGCTCTGAATGGGGAAATTCTGGCCAGAGGATTTGTTCACTTAAAATAAGATTTCTAGTTAATTCCAGTCTCTAGTTAATTAATGCACAAATTAGTTAGTACTTACCAATATAGGACCATTTTGACCCTGTTTAAAAACAAACAAAATATTAGTGTGAGTCTTTGAAATTGAGCTTACACTGTGAATTAAAGAAAGAAATCGCCCCTTAAATCCATGTACTGAAACTCACTTTCATCTGACTTTCTAGGTCCAGATGTTGAGCAAAACAAAGAAGTTTTCAAAGGCTATGAGCCCTTCCCAACCACATTATGACTAGGGTTATTCAGAGATTTTGCCTAGGACTTTCTTGTGGTTGCTTAAATTCTGGGGCCAAACTTTTTTCTTCTCTCTCTCTCCCTTTTTTTTTTTTAATAGCCACAGACTGTGTGTAGGCATCCCTGATTTCTTCTGGTGAGACAAATAAGGAGTGTAGGCAGGATGAATTTGTCATCAAAATCCCCATGCCTAACTGAGCTGTTTGAAACACATCAGGGGACTGCCTGTTGCTGCCCTGAGAAATGAGAGGCAGTCCTTTCTGCACAGGCTCTCTGGGATTTGCCAGCTGAACCATACAGAAAATACACAGGCCTTGGAAAAAGAGGATGTGATAAAGGAACCAACATAACTCAGAAAATCCCAGGGGGTTGAGTGGGTGCTAAAATAATCAATGTTCATCTGTTGCTTAAGGAACAGAATGTGGAACAGTGCCTTTGCATGCCTTTTGAAATGCCTTTATTTAAATACTCTTCTTTTTTTTTCCCCAGTCTGCTTAGAGTCATTCAACTTGCTGTGTAATTACTGGCACTTGTCCTGGCAGACCTGAGCAATTGTGGTTATCAGGCTTAGGAGGCAGTTCTGGGTGACGAGTCCTGCAAACACTCCATGCACTTGTGTATGCATGTGTGCAGCAGGTATTTATCCTTAGGTGCACACATTTGCTCAGAACCTGATTTATGTCTTTGTTTTTTGTACTCTGCAGTGTACTCACAGCTCTTAGCCAAAAACTGTTGTGTGAAATGTTTGGGATTAATTTGTGGGGATGTGCAAAACAGCATCTTACATATTGATACATGCTGGAAACACTAAGCTCTGTGGTTCCAGCACATCAGGACCAGTGAGCCTTGCTCTGTTATAGTGGAGTTTTCAAAACGAGATGTGTGTAATCACCCTGGCTGGATTCCCCAGGTTCCTTCTGCAGGAGAGTACGTGCACTGTCTTCAATTGCTACATGAGAAACCTGATATGCTCCTCCGCTCCTGTTTGCTGGGATTGTCCCTCACTGAGGTTTTTGGGGCTGCTTGTGTCCTGTGGTCAGCACGCTCTGTAGGTACCACTTGCATACAGATAGTCACCAACTGTCAACGTGCTTTAGAAATCCCCACATCCTCATCTGAGCAGCATTTGAAGAAGCATTGGCTTAACTGAAATAGCTGATCTCCACACCTGCTCCTACTTCATGTTAATATATGCATGAGGTATCGAAACCGTAAATATATGCATGTATATTTATAATATAGAACAACCTTAAGACAAGAAATTTCAAAGATTTTCAGCAATTTGGGCTTTTATTTCAAATAAAAATAAATAAAAACTTTAAGTCTTTTACCAAGTTAAATTTTCCTTAGCCTGTGAGCATCTTTGATGCTCTGTGATTCACTACCCTTGTGCCTTTACTGATAAGCACAATTATAGCTAGGGCTATGAGGGAGATGAGCAGACAACAGATGGCAGAATCTTCTTGATTTTGTCTGAAAGAACATGTCAGAGCTACAGAATTGATTTACTGTCATCCTGATATTGTGAGCAAGATTGGTGTTACGTTTACTCTGCTTGATAATGAAATTAGAATGAAGCAGACTATTATACAGTCTCCTGAATTTGGACAGAAGTCTGATTCACACCTAGAAGGGTACTACCAGCAGCTCCAGTGAGGGCTTTCCTGCCTCTGTGCTTGTCCTGCAGTGAGTGCTGATGAATAACACAGCTTCATGCCTGCATATGCCAGAGGAGTTTCCTAGAGCCTAAAGTGTATCTAGGTTTTTCGTCAATATCCAGGGAATAAGCATGTTTCCAGTAACACTTCTGAACTGGTAAACTGGGAGGGGAAAGTTGTGACAATCTGCATCTTATTTGGGTATCTGACTTGGGATGATGTCAAAAACAGGCAGGTGCTGTAGCTCATACCATTTGCTGGCACCAGCTGTCTTGTTCCAAGCTAGGAGTTCCCCAGATTTCCCTGCAGGATGCATTGTCAGACATACCTTTTCAATACATCTTTTTACTTCCAGGCCTTCACTGTTGTCGTTCTGCAGAGCACTGAGCTCTAAAAGCCTATGCTTTTCAGGTGGGACATTCTGCCATTTAGCAATTTTTTCAGAGGAAATATGCCTGAAATAACAGGCTGAGCTGAAAAGTTTGGAATTCCACCCTGTGGAGCTCATGCTGAAAACCTGGCAAAATACTCATCCTGGTGGGGCTGCACAAGAAGCAGACTGCTCTGGATTACGTGCAAACCTTCAGGTTTTTCCTTCCATGAATATTCATGCTCTCACATTACTCTATACTATGATTCTCCCCCCTATCCTATAATCATGCTATGTGGATTATAATAAGCTTGAATGGATGAAAATTAACTCCTAAAAAGAAAGTGAGGAGTGCTGATCTCCTGAAACAGGTCCCATGTAAATATAAGGCAGTGAGGTTTATTACAGGGGAAATGGGGCGCTTCACAGGGCTTACATTCTTTTTGTTTGGTTTAAAAATAAAAAGAGCAGAGGGAAAGATGTTATGGTTCCAAAGAAAGGTGTTACTAACACCGAAGAAGGCCAGTCTCACAAAGCAAGGCATGCTGAGCACACAAGTGCTCTGTAACGTGAACTACACCAGAGCACAGATTTCTGTTTTCTTTCTAAATCAGAATGTCTATTTTGAGAACTTGAAATAAGGACACTGATTCCAAACGATCGCAGATTGCAACAATCCACAGTGTTGAGCATGCTACTGAAATATTAGTTAAAGCAAACAAACAGGCAAAACAATTAAGAGCAGTGTTAATTTTCTGCATACATGAGCTACCCAGCAATAAGAGCAACAATAAAATAGCCAAAAGACTTTACCATTCAGTGACGCTGGTACCGAGAGTTGTATCTTTAGGAAGAACACGAGCACAGTAGTGACCGTGGCTCTATTGCAGCTCTTGACTGACATCTCAAGGAAAGACTTGCAATATACCAGCAGTTCACACGTTTCTCTGTACTCTGAAGAAACTCCCTTGTAGGTGTCTGGCAAACTGCAAATGGCACGCGTGCAGACCTTCTGCTAATGAATTATTGCTCTTCTGTTTCCTTGTCTCTCTCCCTCCTTTCAGGTCTGCTTTTTATAAAGCTCCTCGGACTCATCCCAAAACAAGTGATGTAATCAGACCTGCCTCTAGGTCACAGCACCCTCAGAAAGCTGATCCTTTCCTTGATCACCACAATTTTACAGAACTTCTGAGGGGATCGACTGCAGTACTTATAAAGCAAATTAAGGTGTGGAACTTAAGAAATTACGTAGCAGAGAGAGCTTATAGAATGTGTCCTTTGCTTTTGTGAACCAGACCACAGCAGAGTTTTTCCAGCCTATTTCAGAGCGGCTCTCTAAATTCCCATTTTTGGATTAGTGTGATTTTAGCATAAAGGGCCACTGTGAGAACTGGAGGGAGGGGAAGCCAGGGGAGGGGAGAGAAGTGAGGCTGTGTGGGGCACTGTTCATACTTCTGAGGGACCATGGACACTGCCCAGAAAAAAATGCCCATCTTGTCTGGAAGAATTTTTCTTTAAGCTGAAAGCTCTTGGAACTGAGAGAATACAAGAAGCAGAGAGGAATGAACATTCATGAAGCAACTGCCCCAGATGCAGAGGCTATGTTCAGGACGTGTGGGAAGGGGTAGAGAGGAGCACAGAGTGTAGATGATGTCCTCTTCTGAAGGTGATTGAGGAGTAAACTCTTAAACTGAATACTTCATGGATAGCTGAGGAGAGGGAGGTGGGATTGGAAAGACTATCAGTCGTTCCAGTTATGTACATTATTATTGATAACTGTTATTAACTACTTACTATGTCTTAGTAACAACCATGTAGCACATATTACTTTTGAGCATCTTTATTTATCAAACGCTGTTTAATTTTTTCGTGTTATTAGTCTTATATTTTTCCTAACATAATGCATGAAGCTGATAAAGGTAAATGAAAGTTGGCTGCAGCATAGCTCACTTCTATCTAGATCCTAGGTAGGGATGTGCTATAAAGCACAGTTCTGGCATATTGGTGCTATTTATCTATCATCTGATCCTATCCAGGCTGCAGAGAGCAGCAGCAAGTAATGAATGGCTTTTAGAAAGTATCTGCCTGTGAATACAGTTCCTTGCTCATATTTCATAATATTTTGTAAAACTTAATTGTAATATCTTATTCTGTTTGATTTAGTTCAGTTAGATACAATTTAGAGAGAGAGGGTGTGAGTAAAAATGTTTTTAACATGTCCTTTAATTAATTGCCGTTGCCCAAAAGAGAGGAATGCATTCTGTCTATCATGTTTGTATAGAGGAGCACAATGAGTCTGCTGAGGTTTCTGTACAAGAAATTATTTTGTCACAATCCTTCACATAATGGATGAGCAACTAAGGCTATTATCAGTAACAGCTGAAGACGACCTCGTCTACAAAATGACCTTTTGTGTAGGAGGGTTTGAACTGAGCTATCTGCCAAAATATGCCTCCATCTCCTCCTTTCTCTTTTCTGCTCGCATTCTTAAAAAATTTACTGTGCTGAAGTACTTTTTTACATCTTCCCATTTCACACCTCTCCTGGCCCGGGTGCTGCTGTCATTTGGCTTTACATCCTCCAGAGGAATTCTGGGCACAGCTGGTGGATAGAAAGTGCTTTGCTTGCAAAATGCAACCCTCCCCCCAGAGCCCCAACAAACAAACTCCAACACTTCTCCGAAACAGCTGACACTGTTTTCTCCAGCAGCCAAACAGGGTTTGCCGTTTGATTCTATCTTTATGAAATGTTAGGTCTCTGGCAGTTGGCTTTCATCTCAGCATCGATCCGAGGTGGTGACAGGACAGGGCTGTCATGGATTGGTGGGGCTCATGAGAAGGCGTATACTTGGATATACGTGCAGTTCAGCATCACTCATACTTAAAAATGAAGCCCAGAAGCATTCCAGTGGGAGCAAAAAGGAATTTCAGTGGAAGGCCCAGGAATTCATTTTGAGTCCTGCATTTGTCCTCCGGTGACAAACCACTAGCCTACAAAACCCTCTGTATTCTACCTCTCTGAAATTCCCTATGTATTATTTATTTTCCATCTGCTCTCCCCAGAATATACTCATGGGATAAATATCTGCTATGGCAGACTAGCCCTGTGAAGTCGAATTCAAGGGGTTTTGCATGTGTTGAAGTATTTGCTAAATGTGCTGGGAACTGTCAAACTGGGCAGAGCAGCACTTCATGATTTAATATGAGAACATCAAGAGCTACTGCATGGCTGCTTGCAGAGATTCAAATCGATTTTTCCCAACCTTTTTTCTGTTCTGATACTCTGATTTATTCCCTTCGCTAAACTTGACCTCCTAGATTGCATTAGGGCATAGACTGACACAGTTATCAATGAAATCTTTCCCCACTAAGCTGCTAGATTTAATGTGAATGTGGACATGAGCAATCAACCTGTTACTGCTCTGGTGACCAGCCTTCCTCTGCAGAATGCAGGGTGGCTTCTACAAGTTTGGAGCAGACAAGAGTTTATATCAGCAAAGCAGCAACCAACATTAAACAGTATCTTTAGTCACCTCATTCAGAAGGAAAAAAGCTAAGCAGGCACTGTGTTCCTTCCCGGGGCTCTGATACACTGTAGAACTGACTTGTGCAAACACTTGAACAGTCTCAGAGGATAATCCTGCAAACCAGAATGTTCATGATTGCCTTAGTTTTCCTCCTGGAGTGCAGCTGACAGTAAAGGTCCAGGACCTGCTATAGAAAAGCTGACAACATAGTTAAAAGGACAAAGCAGAAAAGAAACAGGGAGTGGTGGGAGGGGGATAGTAGGATGAACCAAAAGCCAAATAAAGGAAAATATCACAAGTATATGCAATAGATACATTGCTCTGATGAACTCCTTGCTGCAAGCAAGGTTCATCTCCCTTTTGTTATCAGTTTCTCTCCCAGACTCCTCTCAGAATGATCTTTCCCACTCCAGAGGTGTTCAGACAGCACAATCACCACCACTGCCTACTAGGTTGCACTCTCTTTATTCCAGTTTCCAGGGCAGTCTGACATTTTTCCTGGGTGTTAGCCACTCACTCAGTTTTCATTATGTTAACTAAACATAATGGTGATTTTGATGAGGCATGCAAACACGAACCTGTGGAGGAATAAAGATGAACTACTGAGACTGTCTGTGTCAGTAGCAATTGATGACTTTGTGTTTCAAAGGACATATTTCATAAAGTGAACCCTGCTGGAAAGTATCTTAGTTCAATTTACTTCTTGAATTCACTGCACAGGGAATGAAAAGCTGTGCTTTTCAGTGGTTCATTTGTACCATCCATTGTCTCATCTGATTATTCTTTCGTTATGCTGCATGAAAAGAATGAATTACTGGCTAACTATAGGGTTAGAGAGCCTCTACTCAGAGACCAGATGGAATAGATACACAGACCCAAAGTGGGGATTTGGGATGACTCACTGGGCTACAGTATCTTAGGGCTGTACTAAGGGCTGGTGAAACTGGCCAAAGAGGGATTGTTCTGGTGTAAAAGAAGTTGCAAACCAGGAATAAAGGCTGAGAAGAGGGTATTACTGGATCAAGTCCTATATAGCTGTGTTGGTGTAATACATAAAAATGTAGGCTAGTCACTTCTTCAGCTTATGACCTGGAGTAGCACCTACTGGTGGTTTATATCATGCTGTATTTATCACAAATGGTGATTTCCATTCTCACAAGCTGTTTTCAGTGCTCAGAACAAGACTATTACTATTGACTTGCATTGCAGCAGAAGCCAGATCATAGAATCATTAGGGTTGGAAAAGACTTCTAAGATCATCTAGTTCAACCATCCCCACTAAACCGCGTCCCTAAGTACCACATCTACTCTTTCCTTAAGCACCTCCAGGAATGATGACTCCACCACCTCCCTGGACACCGTATTCCAATACTTCACCACTCTTTCTGAGAACAAATCCTTCCTAATATCCAATCTGAACCTGCCCTGGCACAACTTAAGGCTGTTCTCTCTGATCCTATCACTGTTACCCAGGAGAAGAGGCCATCCCCCACGTCATCACAACCTCCTTTCAGGGAGTTGTAGAGAGCTGTAAGGTCCCCCCTGAGCTTCCTCTTCTACAGGCTAAACAATCCCAGGCCCCTCAGCTGCACCTCATAAGATGTGTTCCATACCCTTCACCTACTTTGTTGCCCTTCTCTCAACACTCTTCAAGGCCTCAATGTCTTTCTTAAAGTGAGGGACCCAAAACTGAACACAGCAGGGACGAACACTGGACACTGGTGAAGGGCAGCCTCACCAATGTACAGAGGGACAGCCACATCCTGTTGGTTGCACCATTCCTGATACAAGCCAGGATGCCATTGGCCTTCTTGGCCATCTGGGCACACTGCTGGCTCATGTTGAGAGAAAAGATGTCACAGAAAATCTATTTTAACTCTCTATCCCAAGCTTTTTCTTGCATATATAGTGGCGTTCTGGAGTTTGCACAACTGAGAGAATAAGGTTTAGGTTACCAGGTTTAACAGCAGGCCACATTTTACTGCTTTGCATGTGATTCTTTACGCTGTGTTATGTCCATTTCTCCTCAGATGCAGTCACAGCTGTCACAGGAGCAATTTACCACTTGTCCTGTCTGCCTATTTTTCAGTCTTCGTTAGTCTTCCACTTCAGCACAGCAAATGCTGCTATTCCTTGTGGTATCCACTCTGGAAACACACTCTGTTATATATAGCAATTGGTTGAAACAGATCTAGCAAGACAGAGTAGGGCTCTTGAGTTGGCAGCAATTTGAAGTTCAGACAGTAGACCAGTCTGAAAGCTGGTGGGGAAACTGGCAAAAAAGAGCAGTTCAGTAGAGAGGAAAGACCATAGAAATTTAACCTTCTGGTGAGTCACAGCAGAGTTCTTTACTGTCCAGATTCATGTCACAGCTTTAGTAAACTGCTCTCTCTCAAGTGGCAAAGTTTCACTATATGTTGGCCTTTTTTTTTTTTTTTTTTTTTGCCCTTTTTTATTGCCTGGCTACATTTTATTAAAGATTGTTTCCTCATAACTTGAAATCTTCATCCACATTCTAAGACTTTCCATTTCCTCACCTGGAAAGACACTGGCATGCTAGCTGTCTCTTGAAGAAAATGGGATCTTCCAAACTTGCTGATCATCATGAAACAGAACAGGAATGCCATCACTCAGGAATGCACTTTTAGGGGTTCAGATTTAGAGCCTGTCTTCCATTAAGTCAGGTTTCAGTTAAGATCATGTCAGCCTCCGTACTAAAACTCTCTCTGAGTGCATATATTGGTTTGTTCAGAGAACATTTTCATTTCTCATGAATTGCTGGGTTGAATTCAGTTGAATTATTACAGTAAAACATCACTGTTAAATAGCTTGGTCTCAGGTACCAGCTGTTGGGAACACTCAGTTTGTATTTAAACAGTAGACTAAACTGTGATGCTTAGAACAGTTAAAGCAGCACCCTTAAAAGAAACAGACTGAATGTTGTATTTACAGTGCCATAGCTATAACCAGCTAGAAATCTGTCTAATCTTGGCATGTATGTGAGTCAAAAGTCCAAATATACTGTCAGTTAATTTCAAGGCCTTAAATTCAGTTTCTGAGAAAAAGACCTATTAAGTATCTACAAGAGATGTCTTATAATTATTCATAGAATCACAGAATATCCTGAGCTGGAAGGGACCTGCAAGGATCACTGAGTCTGACCGCTGGCTCCATGCAGGACTACCCAAAAAATTTCAAACCATACTTCTGCTGGTGGCTAGCAGTGCTGTGCCTGGTGCACCCCAGGGTACAGCTGGCCCTTCTGGCTGCCAGGGCACACTGTCAACCAGAACCAGCAGATCTCTTTCCGTGGTCCTTTTCTTTAGTCGGCTTAAACCAACTGCAGCCAGCCCTGACAGGGCAGCCACCCTGGTGAACATCCTGGGCTTTCAAGACATGGCTGTAGAATCAGTGAGATGCACAGCAGCCTTCCCTGCTTCTCAGCCAGTAATCCTGGGAGAAACTCCTTTAATGAGCTTGTGCTAGTTGTTACAGTGCCACTTACTGAATCACAGAAACTGAAGGACTGGGGTGCCATGTGCCCACCTTCCTTCTTCCCATTTCCTGCAGCCATGCATTCTCCATGCTCTCACTTTCTCCCTCTGCAGAATGCTGTAATGGAATACCAAATTGCAGAATTTCCAGAAAATAAGATGAAAATTCTGAGGGGGGTGAGAGGCTGGGCATTACCCTTTAGTTTACCTTTTGGAAAAAAAAAGCTCATCTTTACCTTGTGGCTAGGAGCAGAAGGCAGTGGAGCTCACCCCACTGTACCTTTCCTCTCCTTTTCCAGCCTGATGAGTGAAGATGCATGAATTTGCAGAGCCCCCTGTAAAGCAGAGGCATCTGCAATGCCAGTGTTTTGGGATTAGGGGTAAAACACTGCATCTGAGATGCTGTACTGTGGTGCTGACTAAGCAGTAATGATTAGATATAACACTGAGAATATTTCTTTGTGATTTTTGTTCTGAAGCCTAAAAAATGGGCTTGTAAAGTTGATAGAGGTGATGCATTAAATGTTAACTGTCTTCGTCTGTTCAATTTATCTGAGTAATGACATCAATTCCCTGGAGAAAAATCCTTCCCAGTTTCTCATGACAGTCTTTGATTTGTCAGGCTGCCCCAGGTTCCATTTACAAGGACTCAGATTTTTCCCCATCACTCAAGTGGAGCTGTGAGGACCTAAGTCACTGAATGGGGGAACAGAGGAGAAATGTGACTTCGTGAATGACATGCAACACAAATGGGTGTCTAAAATAGGCTCTGACAAAGTTCCTTGTCACCTGTCAGGAGAAGGACCTCTGCCACCACATGAAAAGCACAAATGGTATCCTACATTATGAAAGGTTACCTAGTAAAGTTGTGGTCACTGTTGTGACTAACAGGGTTCTCTGTACTCATTTAAAAACACGCTGAGGATTTGCTTGTGTGGGGGGAATAAGAAATGATCCCCACAAGGTGGCAACAGATCAGAACAAATTTCCAGCAGAAGTTTCCAGCAGACCTAGAATGTGAATTTATGGCACTCTCAGGTAGGCTTTATATAACAGCTAAATAACAGGTATGTACTTGAGAGTCACTATATTTGTCCTGTCTGCACACACTGGAAGCCCAAGGTTCTGGTTAAAAAAAGACTCACACAAACAAGGCAAGAAGCAGAGCACAGCAAAGTGAGGCATTCTGCTAAAGATGGAACATAGCATTCTCCTCGCTCCGGGATTCTGCCAGAAATACCCCTCATAACAGCAGAATCATTTTGTTGTTGGCCTCACCAGCAGTGCTTTGCTCTGTTTACTCCATTCACCAGACACGGTTGTGGTGTTGGCTCAAGATCAAATTAAATGTGAGACACTGAAGGAGTAGCCGGACAAATGTCCTGCTGTAGGGAAGACAGAGGCATTCGGATGTACAGAATCAGCTCTGGCCTTGCCTGGTTACTCTGCCAGCAGATAGGAAGAAGGGAGGGAGCTGGACCAGGGGACAGGAGTCTGCATGCTGGATTTCAGTTTCTGACTGAATGACTGACTTCTCTTTGCTTTATTTCTGCCTCAATATCTCAATAATCATCTGTAGATGCTTTGCACCTTGCACCAGTCAGATTCATAAGGCAGGATGAACTGGAAGAGAGTTGGAAAAATGGCCTTGCTGCTGTTTCCTTCTTCCAGCGGTACAGTTGTGCTCTTTGTTCTAAACATGTAGCCAATGTGCTGCTGCACAGAGGATGAGTGCTATGGCCCTTTGTCACCACTTCTCTAGATTGGCCATCACCAGATGGCTGGTGGAGTCAGACTACAGGTCCTTTAATTTCTCCTGGGATGGCTGAGGGGTGTGATATGCTCATTAAGGTCTATGCAGCTCTCTAGCTGTCCTGTTACAAACAAAAACAAGTGACTATGCCAAGACTGCTTGTGACTGGAAAAAAAAAAAAAAGAAAAAGAAAAAAAGAAAAACAAACCCCCAAAATTACTTTGCAGCTTTTTCCAAAATATCTTTAAACTGTCTCGAGTGACTCACTGATGCCTGCTACACATCAAGAGGTCTAAAGGTGTGTTTTAAAATAAAACAAGATGAATATTAACTCTTCTTCAGCCTCAGCTCCAAATGTATTTATGGCTTAGTGTTTTGAGTTGAGAGCATTCTAAATCAAGAAGGGAACCTATCCTTAAGCAACTACAGGATGATTAAAATAGCCATCTCCTCCCATTGGGCTTGTGGAATCATCTTTACTGGTGCAGAAACTCAAAGCTCCAAGCTGTACTTTATTAACTTTGGAGACTTAAAAAGCTTTCTTGGTTTTCTTGCTGGTAAACACTTTGCCAGTCATATGTGGACTTTAAAAGACAGAGTGATGTGAAAGAAGTCAGTGTTGCAGTTTCCCAGAAATGCAAATCTCTTAATAATGGCTGCAGAGGCCAGGGCATGCCAGGTGGTGGGAGAATGGAGTGAGGGCCAGTTCTTTGCATGAGGGTGTGGCTGTATTTAAATGAAGCTTACTCTGCTTATATTTTAATAATGTGTTCCAGAATTGTTAACCATATAAACTGCCCTCCAGCAACGTGAGGAATCCACATCTTTGGTCCTTAGTCCCTTGGGGAGGGTCATCGAATCCCATGCACCAGTGGTGCAGCTGCAGATTTGAAGCCTCTCCTCAAGCAGATTTTTCATGCACCCCCTCACACACGGAGCTGTTGGGGTTCTCCCACTGGCTTGTTTGCTGCAGCAGTCTTGTGTCCAAAGCTGCAATGCACTATTTCATACATAGCAGCAAACACATTATCATAGCAAATAGTACCTTACCTGCTGTGGGAGGATTAGCGTAACCCAGTGCTGCAAGCTGTGAGCGTTCCAGCCACTGTTATTACAGAACTGCAGACTGCTGCATGCTATTTACTTACAGAGGTACTGCTGGGAATGAAAATGACTGACAGGCAATGCATGAGGAGCACATCATCTGCTCAAGTCTTTCTAGATGATGGTACGTCAGGTGGATTAGGAGTCAGTTTGGAGTCTGATCAGCAGCGCAGCAACTGAAGCTGCTGGTTTGGGTCTTTTTTCTTCCCTTTCTGTCTTCATGGCTGGAGTGGCTCCATCCCAGCCTTTTATCCTAGGATAATGGATATCCTAGGAGTGCAGCCTGTGCAGATGAGAAGCTGTAATGAGAAGCTGGGCTTGTTGACCTGTGTTACCTTCGGGAACAATGTAATGAGAAGCTTTACCTTTGTGCAGTACCTACTGTGAAGTACTGATTAGCAGTGATGTAAAGCTTAAGCGCTGAATCTGTGCGCAAAATTGATGATTACCTGCCATGCTTAAGAGAACCTAAATGCTGTGGTTATTTACATCAGCCTTTTGATTTACTACAGCTGCTACATTTAGCCATTTGGCAAGCGTGTCTTAGTTATACTGTACTTCAGAGCTCTGATTTTAAGTACCTGAAGATGTGGAACCAGCCGTTCTCCCTTGGGATGGCTTGAAGTGGCATGAAGTATGACAGAGGAGAACTGGTTGTCCTGACTAAGGACTTATTTTAAAAACTACACTACATACCACACACATTTAAACATTTCTTGGACATGGATACTCAGTCATGTTTACGAAAGTAAAGTCTCATCATGGTCTAAAAGCAGGCCTGGCATTCTGCTCCAAATGCAGGCCTTTACCTACCTCAAGTACCATGCTAAGGATAGGGACAGTACAGCAGTGAAGTCTTGAACTGCTGAGACTTCATAATTTTTAGGAAGTGATGAAAAATTAAAAATGATTTTCTACTGAAAAAGTAACAATTTACTACAAGGATCACTATGATGAGATCCCTGCCTCACTTTTTCCAGCTCTTTGCTGCTTTACAGAACTGTGCTAACATGCAGTAGTGATAGACGGACACCTACTTTTGTCCTGATTATATTGCTTGTGTATTTGAAACATGGGAATTTGTTTAAAAGAATATGGATTGATGTTGTTGGGGATAGACGTGCCTGTCAATACATCAAAATGTAGTTATGCAGATACTGCTTAACTATCTTCTTGTGACTAGAGGTGGGGAAACAAGGGACTACAAGAAGCAGCAGGTCGTTCTATTGCATGGAACATCTATTCTGGTCACTGCTATGAAAGCAGACTTTTAACAAAAGGAAATCATAGTAATGAAAGGTTTTACTGCAGTTATGTGTTACCTTAGTTTCTTTCAGACACAGATGCACATGAACACGGCACAGTCATAGTGAATTGAGGAAGGCTGCATTACGTGAGCATGAGTGAGTTACTAAGCACTTCCTGAGGAAGTGCCAGGAAACCTTTTTTTCATGGTGCATTGTAAATTCTTGACCACATAGGAGTTGCAGAAATCAGTCTTGGAATATTCTAGGTTCTGGCAGGTAGAGGTTAAGTAACATAGCATAGGAGCTATTCTTAAATAACTGCCTTAACTATATTGAATCTAATTATACAGGGCTGTGAGTGAAAGAAATAATAGACACTGTAAATTTAAAATTATATGAAAGTTCTTCTGACAGTTTTCTTGAATGTGATTTGTGTCAAACCCCAAACTAAGTTCCCAATCCTCCTGCAAGATGCCATGAATTCAAATAATTCAAAATATATTTGGGTCTTGAGCTTGTTTAGTATGAAGCAAGTCAAGATCCCAGAAAAGGAAGTCTAATATGGCAAAAAGATCTGTGATAGTTTTGTCTCCAGATCTGCTCTATAACTCAGCTGCATTTCTCTTCTTCAAAGTTCAGAGCTACCTGTGTCAGCAGTTCATGGATGCTCTCTGGCTGCAGAACTGAAGAGCCATTGGCACATTCACATTTTGCTACAGTGAATAAATCAGGCTGATTCTGTGATTCTGTGATCTAATACTGATGATAGGAGATCTCTGTGTTTCTTATTTCAGAACAAGCTGGATATCTCCCTCCCACCATATATTACCATCCTAGTTTCAAACTCCAGCTGGAACAGAAAAGTGTCAGAACGCCTTGTTCGGTCCTTGAATTAGGAGGCATCAAGTGAAGGTAGTGAGGAAAGGAAATCTAAACAATGATCTCTTTCAATTCAGATTGCTGCTCAACACTGAGAACAATCGAGCCCGAAGAATAGCATGATGACAAAATAACACATTCCTAGTGACATGGAATTAAATTCCCACTTCTCTGGTATAACTTCATCCCAAAGAGAATAAAATGCTGTCATTTGGAGTAACACAAGTCTCATTCAGCCCAGCTGTTGGTGATGTGTGTGTACTCTCTGTGTACGATGGCAAGTTTTTCCCACAAACACTTGGCTTTGCAGGCAAAATGCTTTAGAATCTAAGTGCTCCAAGTTATTGGAGCATAACCTTTTTTGTTAATATTTACATTGCTTTGTTGCCAATAGAGTAGAACTAAAATCCAGTAAATGAGCAGTACAGTACAAGGAATAGTGGGCAGCAAAAGTCTTCAAACAAAACTAGAATGAAGTGCAACAGAGAAGAGATGCAATGCTCCTGTAGCTTACAACAAGCAAAGAAGCAAAAAGAGCCTGAGGAATAATTTGACTGTCAGCAAGCTTGTTTAATGTAAAAGGATGGGCAATACGGTGTGTGCTCAGTTACAGTTCACAGACACAATATTTTCACTGTAGGAATACTCTACATGGAAATAGCCAATGAGAGTGGTGAAAAAAAAGTCATCAGTTCAACTAGTTCATCCTGAGGCTCTCATCAGAGCTTTTGTAAGTGTTTGGAACGGGACTTCAGATATTAAGGCAAACACTGCCATTACAATACTTTCTATAAAGGTTGTTTTCATGGACAATGGGACTTTACACTTCCCAAGACTTATCTAAAGTAGTATAATTTTATACCATCTCCAAATTCCCTCTCCAATCCTGCCATGATCATCAGATAAATTCTTCAAATTTCTGTGGCTGGATTATCATCTATTCTCTTTGTATTTGTTAACAAGCTAATTTTAGTGGTGAAATACAAAACGTGCATCTCATCTACATACGTGGTGCTTGTTGCATAGGAACTTCTATGGCTTTGCCTCATGTGACATGATAAACAGTACCAATGACGTAGAGGTTCTGGAATTGAGTGCTTTTAAACAGTATTCCCTCTTTAATCAGATGGATGGGCTGGTCCAAGCTGTCACATTTTCCTGTCAGATAGGTAAGGCTGGGCTGTCTTTCCAAAAGGCACGTGGGAGAACTCTGACTTAGCTGTGCTCTGATGCACTGTGTAAACTGAGTCGTATTTTTTAAAATCTAAAAGGTAACTCACAAGAAAGTGTTCACTGTTGTTTAAGATACAATGAAATAAAGCCTGATGATCTTAAAAGCAGCTTAAGATGAGTACAGAGTCGGGGCAATATTCTCAAGAATGCATTTGGAAACAATATAAAATTTACCTAATGATTACAGTTAAAGCTGGGGAGCCTAAAGGCCAGTGACATGAAATACTGCTGAGTGCACTTGCATTATTGAACAGACTCTGGAAGGCAATTGATGAAGCCGGCACTGAAAGCTGCCAGACAGAAGAGACCTTTCAGCAATTTGTTTAAAGCATGAGTAAAAATAAGCCCCCTTCTGTACAAATAACATGTTAAGGAGCAATGTGGAGAATTTTCAAGCCGTTCAGTTCATTTATATCCTTTACTTTTTACGTCTTTCGTGGAAAATAACCATACCACAGAGGATAATCACATTTACTTTTATTCATACCTTGCAGTGTGACCAAGCCATGACAGTACAGGCAAAGATTGGCTCACAGTTAAAGCATTCCTTTGCTAATAGGATGCCCCCAGAGTCATGTGGAAAAATGTAAGGTTAGCAAGGGAAAAAAAAGAAAAAGGAATTCTGGTAAAGGTACTACAGCTCCTTGCACGTTTATTGCACTGCTCTCTTTGCCTTCCACTACCACTCTTTTCTACAGCTACAGCGCTCAGAATAAACGAACTAGAGCCATTAGGATTCCCTTCTCATGTGGGGGATGAAGTTGCCACAGTCTTCTCACTTTCTGCATTGACACTCAGCATTTTTAACGCTGCGTTGTAAACTGGAGACAATTTTGGAGCAGCACTATAGCGGACGTGGCCCCGGGCAAGAGCGAGCTCGCTCAGCAGTGCGGCGGGGCGCAGTGCCGGAGGGGGCGCTCCCTCCGCAGCGCGCCGCAGTGCTCTGTGCTACGGCGCCCCCTGGCGGCGGACGCGCCCCATCCCGCCTCGAGCTCTCGTTTCCGCTCCGCGCTCGCTCGGGGCTTTGCGTGGCCTTGGCGGTCTGCCTTACCTGGGGCGCCTCGCCTTGTGGGGAGAAATCCTTACTGACTGTGCAGAGGGAGAAACTTGTGGTGTGCTGGAAAAGTGTGTCACCTTTGTTTTCAGAACACGTGCAGGAAATGGAAATAGATTTGCTAATGACACAGCCTGCAGCCAGAAAGGTGTTTGTGGTGTTCAATGTGCTGCAGCTTACAGACGTCGCAGCTGAGCTGCTGCTCATTGCACAGATGGTATGTATCTCTCTGAGTGCCAGACCAGCCTCTGGTAAGGGTTTTACTAAGCCGAGACCCGGTGTTATTACTTAGCCACATCCTGATGGTTTCTATTGATTTTTTCAGGCCAGCTGTCTGCCTCGGAGTTGCATCCACAGAGTAAATAATTCACTTCCTTGCAGGTTTCTGTACTGTCCACATTGCTATCACCACTGTAACTGAGCGTTGCACCTGTACACTTCTGGGAACGCAGAGAACTGTCTGCTCTTTGGGTGCGATACACAGAGGTGGAAGTGCAATCTCACATGCCTTTGCTAGGTCTGGAGAGGCATTTGGTGCTCTCAGAGTGTTTATTGCTTTATGTGCTCAGAACAGAAGGTCTGCTAACAACCTTTTAAACTTGGTACGTGTGCCAGTGTCTTTCTACGTGTGCTGAGTTCACCACTTAGAAAAGAAGAAGCATGCTGTGGGAGAGGATATTATCTCTATCTTTATGTATTTAATTCAGAAATTTTAGCTGGGAGAGATAGGAGGACTCCAACATTTGTGCTCTGGACAGAGCTGGCCTCTTTTCCTCAGCTGCAGTCAGGAAGGAGATTCGACCTTTGACTTAAGCAGACAATTAAAATTTTGGTTTAAATACCTTCCCCTGCATCACTCAAGAATTTTCTGGTGAAGACAGATTCTAGTTCCTCAGGATAGCATCCATTCCACTCCTCCAGTGTCTTCCTTCTCCATTCCATCCACTCACTCCAATTCCTACAGCAAACAAGGAAGTCATTCGAGGCAACAACTGCTTCACTTGGTCCCCTGAACGATGTCCACCCAGTGATTTTGAAGGAAGCCAAGATCACATGTTAACTTCTGCTTTTGTATCTTCAGTTCAAATCATAGTACACACACAGGTTAATATTTTCAAATATTTAAGACCAAAGTTTTATCCCTGAGAAATACAGCAGAACTAAAGAATCCCCCAGGCAAAACTACCCACAGTAAATTGTAGGTGTGTATGCAGGATACCATTTTAGGGCCAAATTCTAAACTTAGATGGAGGCTATAGCACAGATGGATGATTACATATATCTGACAAGAGGACACCGTATGGAATCTCTCTCTTGCAGTAGAGCTGATGACATACTATATTAAATGGAAATTTCTAACTTAAAATGCTGACTCACAGGTCCGTGTTATGCAGTGATTTGCACCCGTTATGAGTGCAATAACTGAAGGCACTTCAGGAGTTATCTTAGCTATCATCTAAACTGGACTGAGCTGAGGAAGGATGGGGGAAAGAGATGGGGCTCCAGTTCCAAATTAAATGTGTTTTCTTTTTCCTCAATGAACCTTGCTGAATGAACAAACTGAAAATAATACCTGGGGCTTCTATTCCAGTTTTCCCCCTACATGGGATGAATGTG
Organism: Lagopus muta; assembly: GCF_023343835.1. NCBI lineage: Eukaryota > Metazoa > Chordata > Aves > Galliformes > Phasianidae > Lagopus > Lagopus muta. The sequence continues at coordinate 16,313,641 of NC_064442.1, forward strand.
GGCTACCACATTTGGAACAAACGTGGCAATTAAAATCAAGAAACGGGCAAATATTTGGGCAAGATCACACTGTCAGACAGCAAATGAAAGGAAGAATAAACTCTGCCATTACCACGCAGAGGAGCAAAGTGCCACAGTCCCTATGGCTAAGGCTCCTAAGAGTGGAAGAGGAGGGGCTGTGTTGGTGAGTTGACACCTCTGTATTTAGGGAAGTCAAAGCGTAAGTGTCTGCCGCTGCAGGAAGCGCTGCTCAGGGCCCTTAAGTGGCCCTTACTGACCTTCCTGCAACTCCGGGCTCCTTTTGTTCCTTTGTTGTGGAGATCTTAATAATTCCACAGCAGGGGAGAAGGGATGCTTTTCTTCCTGCATAGTACTGCAGGCTGAACAGTCACGCAGCACAGCTAATAGTCAGAACCTCTTAAAGCAAAGCCACGTTTGTTTTTTTCTGTGAGAAGTTTGCTGCCTTCCGGAAAGAAAAGAGGAAGTCTCGTAGAAAGCGGTACATTGCCCATGTAACTCTTGGCATTTTACAGGGTATTTTTCTTCATGGTCCCCTGTGCTCATTAGCTTTGCTGCCACGAATCGTGCATTTTCACCTTTGTCTGAAAGGTTCCTACGAGGCTCGTGTTCTGTGCTAACAGGGCGATGTTCGCTGGCAAACTGTTACAGCCGGAGGTGCTTCCTGCTGGTGGCGAAGCCCCGTGAGAACGAGTTCCCATGAAGTCCACATTTGCACGTGCGGTATAAAACACGTAAAATATCGTAGCCAACAAACCAGTACGTGCAGCAACAGTCGTACTGCAGCGGGGTTGTGAGACCGATCCTATGTATTTCACATTGGTTGGGGCAGAGAAAAGGTGCGATATCACCGCGCAGGAGTCACGGTAATGAAGCAGATTAAGGGATTAAAAAGCTCCCCTGTTCCTGGGGCGTTGCGGCGGTGGATCTGTGCTGCATCTGACACGGGGCGCCGAGTGCCGGTGCTCCCCACGCACCGCTCCCGCACAGCCCAACGCAGCACAGGCGCGGGGCGGAGCGGCCCGGCCGGCCCCAGTGCCGCGCGTCAGCACCGCCCAGCCGGCACGGGGGGCGGCTGCTCGCAAAGCCCGGCGGGGGGCGGTCCGGTCCGAGGGAGCGGACGGGAGGCGGTTGCCCGCAAAGCCCGGCGCGCGGATCGCGGGCCCGGCCTTAAGATGGCTGTTGTGCGCGGGGCGCCGCCGCCGTCGTAGAGCCGCGAGGAGCCGCCCGCCGCGCCCCGCCGCCATGGAGTGCCCGCACCTCGGCTCCAGCGTCTGCATCGCGCCCGACTCGGCCAAGTTCCCGCAGGGCTCGCCCTCCTCCTGGTGCTGCAGCGGTGAGTGCTCCGCGCGGCCTAACGCCGCTCCCGGCCCGAGGCGGCCCGGCCCGAGCGCGGCGGGGGGCGGCGGCCGAGAGCCTCTCCCGGGCACCGCCGCGCCTTTGTTCCCCGCGGCCGCCGCCCCGCGCACCCCCCGACCCCCCCCGAAGCGCGGGACCCTCGGCGGGAGGTGCGGCTCAGGGCCCTCCCCGCGGGAGGTGGGAAGGAGGCGGCGGGCCGGGGGAGATCCCGTCCACGCGGCCGAGCGGCTGCCGCGTGTCCCGGCGGGCGGAGGGCGAGGGCTCGGCGGCTGCGCTCCCGGGCCGGGCCCGGCTTTGTGCGGGGCGGAGCGCAGCCTCGGCCCTCGGCGGACTTTGTGTGCGCGCCGTGCCCGCAGCCCCTTCGGCCCGCGCCCCCCCCGCTCCCACGGGCGCGGAGGAATGCGGGATCGCAGAGCTTTTGTTCGCCCCGGGAGCTGCGTGCCTCGGCGCGGTGCGTGCTGCCGGTGCGGCTTTCGGCTACCCCAGATTACTTCTTGTTTTTTTTTTTTTTTTTTTTTTTTTTTTTTTTTTTAAATTTTTTTTTTTTAAGTAGATGCGTTTGGAAGCGCTTTACGGAGCGCAGCTGAAAGCGGCGTGCCGGGGTGCTGGGGCGCGGGTCCCCCCGACAGCCGAGGAGCGGCCGAAGCGGGGCTCGCTGCGAGCCGTGCGGAGCTCCCCGCGGGGCTCTTTGTTCGCCGCTTCCATAACGCGCAAAACCGCCCTCGCACCGGTCGCGCGGTGCTGTTGTTGGAGGGCTTTGCCTGCGAAGTTTCCGCGTCCCGGTGTTAGAAATGCAGCCTTTGGACGGACGGCTGCATTGACAGCCTGCGGTGGTGGCTCTGATTTTTGTGCGTTTCTGTCTGTCCCAGCCGCAGCGGGGGCAGTTCTTCTCGGCGCTAAAGCGCGAGCAGCCCAGCATGCGTGGTCGCGGCTGGGTCTGCTCCCAGCAGCAGCACCACACTGCTGTGTGCATGGCAGCACGCAGAGCCCTGCGGGTGGAAATGACAGATGGAGGGACGTGTTGGCTGTGTTTTAAGGTTGTTTCCGTTTTTAAGGAAAGGTAGCTGTCCTTTGTCTAGCAGAATCTGTGCTGTAGTGTGGGAAGTGTGCTGCCCGAGTTCTCTCCCGCGGTGGCAGCTTCCTGGAGCCGAGGTGTGGTGCTGCTGCTTCCTGTGGCAGAACCAGCGCCGTCACTGCAGTGCTGTGGTTACAGGGGGAGGACGCTTTGTAGGGGAATAATCCCCGTGAGTGGCTTGAAGAAAAGAAGGAGTGCAGGAAAACTTGGTTTTTTTTTTGTTGTTGTTGTTGTGTTTCTTTATTAAAAAGTTCTTTGCGAGACACCTAACTCAGTAACTGTTGTCTGCAGGCTGTTGGGTGAGCAAAGGTGTCATCCAGAAGCACATGGCAGTAGGGAACCACCCTGTGGAGAGCTTCAAGTAGATTAACTAAAAACATATCCTCGGCTATTCATAGAGCTTCTCAGCTTTAAAAATAGGCCAGTTTGCAGGTACAGGGTCCTGCTGGGCATGTTCCCAAGTGGAAAAAGGTCAGCAGTCACAACAGCGTTTTCTCTGTCAGTCGGAGGTGTTTGCCCAGAAGGGGGTTGCTGAGCATGCGGTGGTTTGCCAGTGTCTGGGGGCAGGAGGAGGGAGCTGGGCTCATGGGGAACAAGCAGATCTGTAATGATGCTGTGCCTCAAGGAGTGCCTCCCGTCACTGTGCTTTTAATAAAGTCCATCACATTGAGGAGTTGCACAGAGCTTGCATAGAGAACTACTAGGTAAGAAAGAATGTTGGTATGCTGAATCTCAAACACTGTAATGGGCAAACAGCAGGCTCGTGTCAGCTTAATCAAAAATAATTATTTTCAGAAATGACTTTTGTGTTCTTATTCATCTGGTAAAACGCAGTGCGTTCCTTCTGAGCTACAGCTGCTGGTGTATGTTGTTAGGTTTGCTTCCTAAAAGTATAGAGTGCTCTCTGTTTCTTGTCTGTGCTTGTTTCAGGGAGATTAGTTTTGAGAGATACGTGACACTGGTTTCTGTCTGTCCACAGTAAATGCAACTTCTTACTCACTGCAGCTTGGTAACGTACAATTAAATAAAGTGACATAAACATCTTGTAAAAATGTAATGCATTTCCCATTGCCTTTGATGCTGTTTTCCAAGGTCTTGTGGACTCGATTCTCTTTGTTGATGTTGTTGCTTCAGCTGCAGAAAAACGTTTAAAGGTAATTTTGTGCAAAGTGTAATTATACAGCATCCGACACCTTGCGCGTTGTCTCAGAATGACTCAGACCTCGCGGCCCGTCCTCTGCTGAGTACTGCTGACCTTTCCAGAAAAGGAGTGCGGGTGAAGATAGCGATGCAGGAAGCATGGCTGGCTGGTCACTGATAGCAAGGCAGTGCCCATGGGTGGGAGAGTGTGTTCACACTTCAGACCAACAGTGGCTATTTTTGTCACTATCTTGACTGCGATTTGAGGGCCTGGAATTGTCACACAGAGTGAGTGACAGACGTTTGTGATTCACCTCTTCCTCTCTTCTGTGAATGCTCTCCATGGCAGCAGTACTGCACAGGGTAATAGGAATGCACTTCTGAATCTTGTGGAGGCTTATGACTGTACTGTGGAATGGTGCTGCATTGGAAGCTGGTATTTGGAAGCCAGCTTTGCCAAGGTTAGGGAATTGAGAAGCATGTACACCAGCCTGAATTACTCGTTTGGCCTAAGTCAGTTCCCTGAGAAGCTACCTGCAGCATTGTTAAGGAGGCTCTGAGGAAGCAGCAAGGGCAGGCACTGATGGCAGGTGTGCTGGTCAAGTATGAATCTTTCTGCTCCAGGTTAAAGAGCAATGGTCTGTGCTCTTTTGAAGAGCTGCTGTTACCAGTGTGTAGTTGGAGTTTTAAGCACTTCTGTGAAGGAAAGCCTGTTTTCCTCAGTATTCAGTCCTGTCATGGGTGCTCTGCACAGCAATACAGAAAGCAGTGTGCATATGCTCTGGGAGCTTTAGGGCTGTCAAAAGAGCACAGGACACATTTTTGAAGATCCAGAGGTAAGGCTGCTGTTGCAGCTGCTGTAATTGAGCATTTAAGAGGAGACAAAATTCATATGTGGACTAAAGAAACTGAAAATTGCTTTAAATTAGTGCAGTGACATACTGTGTGCAGATACCTGCTGATTCCACACGCCTCCATTTCTGAGACTAACGCTGAAGTTGGAAGCAGAGTAGCTGGAGGCATTGGCAAGAACGCTGTGGAGCATCACCGTTGGTGTGATGTGCAGCACCTTCGGCGCTGCTGTGCAGATCATGCAGCTATGAGAAGCACTGTGGAACAGCTCGGATGTGGTGCTGCCCAACAACTTCTGATAGGCTTGTGAAACCGCGGGGAGCTGTGCCTCACCTCAGCAAGACTGCAGTCTTTTAAGCGCACTTGTGCAAGTCCGAAGGATTTTGTCAACTTCTTTCTGCATGGCTGAGTTGAACGCATCGGTTGGTTGATGTGGAGTTGAAGTTATTTCTATAGAAGAACTGTGATAGACAGACAGAATTGTGTCTGCTGACACTGAGATCCAGTGAATGAGTTTTACAGGAGAATTGCACTTCTGGAGCACATTTAAGACTTGTGTTTCAGAATATCTTTTTTTTTCTTTTCAGTAGTGTAATTTTGTTAGCTATCGAAGAGCAGTTCTGGCTGCAGAGTGGTATTTCCTGCTACAGCAAAAGGTCCTTGCCTGACATCTGTTTCTTGCATTCTAATTTCTGTTGAATGAGAGCTGTAATTTTGCAGTAGGTCAGAAACATATGTTGTGGCATTTCAAATGACGCTGGGACTAGAAAAACTATGGAAAAGAGCACATACAAGGGAGCAGATTGATTGTCATAGAGGTCTGCATGCTGAATTGTAACATTTTTCTTTTTTAAGGTAATTTTCAAAATGTGGTTTTTTGTTTTTTCCTTTTTTTTATTTAAAGATCAGAATTACCCCAGATGTCACTGAACACTTGATTTGTGTGAATGCAAATGTTTTGGACTGAGTAGGAGAGCCCACCGCTGTTGTGGTCTTTGGAGGATGTCTCCAGCTAAATGAGTTACACTGTGCTGGGGTTTGCTGGAGTGTTCTGCCAGGCTGTGGGGCTGTTGTTATCAGGGCCATAAGAAAAGCACCACAAAAGCCCAGGTGTGCAGGCTTTAGCCATCACTGGTTCTCTTTCCATCCCAGTTCTTGTTAGTGCTTCTTCACCATCTCTGTGAGTTTTTTGTCTTTTTCCTTTTGTTACTCGAGATCCTTGTTTCTTCTTCCATTCTTAGCAGAAGATGGGAAGAAAGAGAGCTTGCTGAACATGGAAGGGATAGGGAGAACTTTGTTCCTATGACCAGTCAGCAGCATGCAGACTCAGGGTAAGCTTGTGGACGTAATGGTCTGTGTATGAAGGTGATCTCTCGTCTTTCCTATGTCTGGAAAATGAGTTTGACCTGATAAAGACCACATTTGATTATTATTATTTTTTTTTAGCCTCTTTTATTCAGTCATGCTCTGAGGTTGAATAGTTGTTCATCCATTTCTTTGGGTTAATGCAATGCAGGAATGCTTCTTAGTTATTTTTCAGACTTCATAGGCTGTTGTATCTCCTTAAGCTCATTCCCTGGCTGTTTTCAAGTAAAGCTTATTAGCTTTGGCTTGTATTGTTTTAGACTCAGTCTTGTTTTCATTAAAACTGTGAACATTTTTTTTTCCATTTGAATCTGTTGCTTATGTATGGGACAATAGCTATCATAATCTGTATGATAGAATGCAGTGCTTTGGGACAGGTTTTTTAGGAAGATTTCTGTTTGTTGAGGTGAGGTCAGAGTCTTGGTTTCAGTCTCATAGGCTGGACCTTGTTTTCCTCTGCAATATGAAAAGAGGAGTGTTTGATTTCAGATACTTGGCATTTTTAAAAGAACATTTGAGTAAAAAAAAAACAAACCCCAACAATGTGAATTGATGACGCTTCATGTTTTCTAGGCTTTCCTTTGAAAAGTTTCTTTTATTCTACTCAACAAAACCCCAATCAAAACTTGAATGTTAGCTGATGAAAGAAACTGCTCCAGAGGAAGGCAGTATGCAAACATCTAATCCATTGCCTTTGTTTAGAAACTCATTCTAATCTTCATGAGGATCTTGATGCTAAATTTTGAGGGACAGATTTTAGTCCTGAGGATTCCAAATTAACTCTTCCAAGTGCACCATCATGGTAAGGAGACAGGATGCACTGGAAGTGGGATAGAGAGGCAGGACAGACTGCATTGAGCCTGGCATGCTCTTGCCTTAGCTACAGATTAGTTCAGATCTCACCACAGCTGGTTTAAGTGTAATCAGGACAATAAAGTTCACCTGCCTCTTCTAATCCCTTCAAGATGTGCAAATGGTTTAAAAAAAAAAAAGAAAATTAGAAATGCAAAAAGCAAATAGAAAACAAAACAAGAACTGACCCAGAGCTTTATTGTTGCTGCATTTTTCTGATAGTCAGGCATAGGGCTGCAGGGTGCTGAGGCCAATAGAATAGTGAATTTTTTGTTGTTGCATCTGTGCCTGAGGTTTGTAGTGAAAGTTTCAGACAATGTTTGGAGAGAAATAAAGCTTTGAGCCATTTCTCACTTGGTCTGTGCTGCTCTTAGTAAGCTGTTCCTGCATCGCTTTCTGTTTTGTTGGTTATAAATGTCTTTCGGGTAGCTGAAGAGTGGTTGAAGGCCATAGCAGTCCATGGAGGTTAGAAAGCGCAGCTGCTTCAGAAATTCAGAAAACTAGCTGAGGCTTTTCTGATAGGTGTTTTGGGATTATCAGAGCAAACAGTTGTTTTTGTGGAGTGAATCTGAATAATACCAGGTCAAATACTGCTTTATGGTATCCTTGTTATTGGGACCGTGTAAACTTCTGCCCTCCATTTCCTTGATACTAAGAGGGCTTCTTGAAGCGTAGCTGACATGGTAAATGTGCTTCACATTCAGCAACCTCTACTGGTATGCCAACACAATGTTGTTTTTTTTTTTTTTCCTCCTTTGGAATATTTGTTTGGTTTTGGATCTTGAAAATGTAGCTCTGAAATTCCTTTGACAGATCTGATTACCCACTTGAATCCAGTCCCGCTAACCGCAGGCAGCCTGCCCAAATAAGATAATTCTTCCCAACGTTGGGCTTTTTCCCCCTCGCAGTGTTGCACCAGACAGCTGTTTTGCTTGGGAGCAGAAAGGTGCTGGGCTTGGGGGTGGGTCCTCATCAGAACCAAATGGGCAGGTATTGATTTAGTTGTTTTTCAAGGCGAGTTGTATGTACCTCTTGGAATGCAGTCTGAGTGCAGTGAGTCCATGTCAGAATACGAGTGCATACTCTCACAACTGCCATGGCCCTTTTGGACTTGTTTGCCTGTGTTTGGTTTGTAAAGTTTCCATAATATTCTGCCCACTGGGCGTTTTGCCCCCTAAGATATGAGTTAGAAATGAGTCTTTTGCATAGTATGAGGGAAATAGGAATTGAATGCAAGTGCTACAAATGAGTAAATTCATAACTAGATTAGCTAAGGAAAGCAAGAGGCCTTCTTGCTGTTTCCCCTTGTTCCCTCCTGCTCCCAGCTTGACTCGTTTGGCCCGAGATTGATTGCTGACTGATTCAAGAAGATTCTTTTCCTTAAGGGTTTGAAAATTACATTATACTTCTGGCTTTGCTGTGCTTTTACTGGCAGCTGTCTGAGAGTGACTGTTAGTGTAATTCATTTCTGTCTTGCTCTAACATAAAGATTGGATCACTTTTTTTTTTTTTGCACGTTACTGCTGTAATACAGAACAGTATCTGTTTTCCTGTGAAGGCTAGTGTTCAGTTTTCATACATGTAAGCGTGTATGTGTGTGTGTATTTCAATGTGAATACTAATTAACAAAGTAGTCTGTGCATTAAAATCTGCTAGACGTGTACTTTTGCTTTACAGACTGAATAATTGGGTCTGATCAGTAGTGTTAAGTGACCTTTCCTTCGCCCTAGCAGAGGAAGCACAGCATGCTCTGTGTCTCGATTCTGTTTGTGATCTGAAGCCTTTCTCCTTGAGCTTGTTTAACCACTTCCTCGGAACTGGTGCGTCTGTTTGCACGGATTGAATGCAGAAAGTTTGCCTTTCCCACCCATCTGCTTCTCCAGCACTGAGTTTACAGGCAAACTAAAAGCACGCGGTTACCAAAGTGCAAGATTTTCAGTGTGGAATTCTAATAGCACAGTGAAAATGCTGAACTGTAGCCCTCATGGTTGAGGGTAATGGATGTGGGAGGTGAATGAAGTGCAGCTGGAGCTAATCATGTTGCACTCTGACAGACATTGCTCGGTGTTAGAAGCGTGGTGAACTCTTCAGTGACCTGCTTGTCCTGCTCGTTCTATGAAAAATGCTTTACCTACCCACGTTGTTATGTTCTAATCCACTGCTTGTTTAGTATGTTCCAATGAGAAGTGTTTTACCACTGTAGCAGAGTGGTCCACTGTAACCATCTGTGAAATGTCTTACTTGGGACTGAGCAACGCTTTTGTTCACTGAGGAGGGCAAGAAATGCTGCATTTATTGTTATGCATGAGCACAAACAGCAGTTGATTCCATGAGTTCAGGCTATCACAAGGTAACTTACTTGTTTTCTCACTAAATACTCAGTCTTTCTGGTTTTGGCTGAAAGATTGCAACAAAAGAAACATTTGCTTATTTTTCTATAGCTCTAAGGTAAGGGCAGCATCTTTTTATCATCTTTAGAGTCTCTTGAATTCTGGTACTTTTGGATGTGATTTCAGGTAGGCTAAGACTTGACATGGTCAGGACTTCCTTGCATGTCTCTTTACAAGGGTATGCAATGCTGAAAGAATGGTTAGCATTCCTGGATTGTCAGCAGTGCCTGCCAGGAACCTTGCTTCCTTCTAAATTTTCTTAGTTTGATTTAATGTAATTACATTTAATATTTTCTGAAGTTTTCCTGTGGCTTCTGGATGCTGGCTGACTTAGAAGCAGCATTTAAATAATCTAATTAAAAATGATCTCCCTTCTGTTTGATTTCATTTTCAATAGAATGCGGTTTTTCTTAAAACAGCCAATAGTGTCACATCAAGTGAACTTCACCTGAAAGATTTTTAAGCAGGAAATGTATTTTTCTAATATCAGTAGTTTTGAATGAATTCAGTCTATTTCTGAACTTCTCGTAATGGTGCTAGAGGTAGGATAGAAAGAAGAGCTTCATGTGAAGTTAGGTTTGAAAACAAGTAGGAATACTCTTTAAAACCTAAGCAGTAAAATGTCTGGCCTGTAACTGAGGAGTAGTACACATCACTTGTATTCAAAGCCTGGCATGTTCTTTTTTTTCCTGCTTTTTCTGTCTAGAAGGCAACATTAATCTACTCAGAGGTTGAAAAATACTCCTGTAGCATTTTCCTGTTTCAGTCACTTGGATTTCATTACTCAGTTGCTCATCTGGAAGTGGCTAGCTTACAGTTCCTTGTATGTGGGACAGGTACCTTCAGATCTGTACAGTTTGGCCCTCCCCAGCCCCCCACAAAAACAGCCACCATGGTCGCTTAACTTGGTGTTTGGGTAGTTTTGAAGGCTTCTTTGCTTCCGCTGATATATGGCTTGTGTCAGTGCCAAAGAGCCTGGTGGTGCTCATAGCCAGGTCAGCTGCGGTCTTGACTGATGTGCTGTGATGAGCAGGGCTTCTGCTTTGTGCCCCTAGAAGCTGTTCTGTTGCATGAGCCGTGGGTTACAGAGCTCATGGGTCGCAGAGCAAGAGTGCACATGGCTCTAATGTGCATTTTAAGTGGAACACCCTCAATTCCAGTCTCAATCATAGTGTTTGGATGTTCCATCTGGAGCGTAGAACACGTGTGCTCCTTGCCACAGAGGCTGCAGCAGGGTTAGAGCTGTGAAGTAACTGCTTACTGCTCACTCATACGGAGCGCTGTGTGCAGCAGGAGGAAGTGGCGGGGTTGCTGCAGTGCTTATGGGTAGGAGGTGAGCTTGTTAAACCTGAAGCATTCACATCTTGTGCACGAAGGGAGATTGTGCACAGCAAATCACGCTCCTCATATGTTTTACCCACTCTGTCTGCATCCAGAGGGCATTGCAGAGCTGCAGACCAAGGGGTGGGCAGAGCCTTTTTGCGGTGCCAGCCCAAGTGAGAGCATCAGCTGGCACGCTGTCTCCTTGGTGTTTCTCATGGGCTGATGACTGGAGCAGTTGTTCCTAGACTACCGGTTCTCACAGTTCCCTCTCTCAGATACCTGATACTCTATATTATATATTGCATTGGGGAAATTCTAGGCAGTCAATTCAGAGCTGCTTTGGCAAGTCTCCCTGAAAGCTGTGTGTGGAGGGCTGAGTTTTAGGATCTCTTACCCTTGTCTGCAGGTGAGGTGACACGCGTGCCTGGGCTGCTAGGCGTGTTCGTAGGAACCGCCCAGCTCTTTTTGCAGTATCGGTCAGCATCTTTTTGGAGCAAGACTGAATAATGATGCCTTGGTGCAAAATGGTAATTGGGGCAGGGAGGGGTTGTTAGGAAGAACGGTTTATAAGTATGGGAAAGGAAGAGCAAGTCTGAATTCTCCAGAATGCTGAAAAGCATTGTCACATAAATCTTTGGGAGCTGATGCACATGTCTGCCTGCACAGACACACAGCAACACGCTGCGTATATATAGCAGGCGTGTGTGTGTGTGACCAAGTGCTTGTTTCTGGGACAGTTTGCATAGCGTGATACCAGTATGCCAGGGCAACCACAGCTATGTAAATATTGCTGCTGGTGCAGATACTGGCTGCGGGAACAGTGCCCTTTTCCAGTCCAGCTTTTATCAGTATAGCTGAGCTATTATGTCAACAAATGCAGAACTGGAGGAAGGCCATTGAGGCTGAAGCTGTCTCTGTGCAGGCCATTATGCCAGTGTAATTTAACCGCCTGGTTATAGCAGGAAGATGTTCGTGTCGGTACCACTCCTTTGGAGTGCAAAGTCCAGGCCATTTTTGTAAAGGATGCAGTGTTGGAAATAGCTTAATGACTCTACTCTCATTTCCATTTGTGCTCTTGAGGACCAGAATACTGCTTTGATGGTGCTGATGTTTTAAAAGTGACCTTTTCCATAGCGATATAATAAGGACTGTATTAAAGCTGGGGTGCAGGTGTGCTTCAGCAGTTGCATTGGGTCAGTTTTGCTCTGGCTATGGCAGATCAGCTCTGCCACAGGGATATTGCCCTGCAGAAACTGCTTCAAAACTGCTTCGTGCCTGCCTCCTGCTCATCCTGTTCCTCCTCTTGCCAGCTTCTAAATGGTGCCGCATGCTATTAAACAGCACTGTTAGCTTCCTAGGTTGTTTGTACATTTCTGCGTACTTGCAGCTTTCCCACATCAGAAAACTGCAGCTCTGTTCTGCAGGAGTAGAGGGTTTGCCAGGAGCCTTCTTGCATCATAGGGCTGTGCTCGGAGTCTGTTTTCTGCAAGGAAGAAAAGCAGCCAGGGCTCGGGAGTAACATTTGGGTCATGTGAGGGTAAGATGGGTGGGGGCCTGTGTGAGTGCCAGCCGTGTTGGCTGTGTCACAGCTGTTCTGCTTGATGCAACTTGGTGAACGTTGTTTGTCAGGGTGCTTCACGGGAAGTGAAAGCTGAAGGGACAGGGAGGAGCAGCTGTGTGAGACACGTGTCTGTATGTAGTGGTGATTGATTGTGCCCTCGCTCGGGATGGATCGATGCTCTTCATTTGCACAGGGCTCTGTGGGCTGTATGGCAGAGAGGCATTCATGTTTTGTTTGGATCATTCTGTAAAAGATGATATTTGCATTTCTTGTTACATGAGGAAGAGTTTTTGCCCTTCTGAATGATCCCATATTAATGTGCAGTGGCAAACAGTGCCCTGTTTTGAACAACCCTGTGGCATTGCAGGTTTGTTCTTCTTTCTCTCTTGGTGTGTCAGAGCCTTCTTTGCCTTACAGCTCGGGCTGTTCTTAAAGCACAGCTGAGAACCATTCCACGTGGTCATGGTGGTTCCACTTTAGAAAGCCGCTGCTGTGCCCCTGCTCGTATGGTACTAAATAAAGGGTAACAAGCACAGATGAGTTTTTATGTTGTTAAGGTGTGTGTTGGACAAAACTCTTCCAAATTGGAGGCTGCTAGTGAAGTGCACCCCTCCTCCTTGTTGTAATTAGCACTAGAGGTCTGTTTGAAGGGTGATGTTCCAGGGCGGTGCAGTGTGCTCTGAATGGAGAAGGAGTTTGCACACTGAAGCCACGCGCCTTCATGTTAGCACTATGTTTGAAAGGAATAACCCGTGCTTTCTTTACAGATAAAGCCTAATTCAGGTTATAAGCAGCTCAGAGCATTTCTTGTCTTCTTGCTGTGTGTTCTGTTGTACCTTTTTGGAGCCCTAGCTAATGATTAAGGCTAATTTCTGCCTAACTTACTTTCTTAACAGCAAGTAATGGACAGTAACTGCTTCAGAGTCTGAAGAGTACCTAGAAAGTCAGGCTGGGAGGGCAGGTGTCTGAGCCAGCATCAGAAATGCAGAATGCGGTCTCAGAAACCTTCAAAAAGGAGTTACACAACTCGGAACAAAAATCCCCATGGAACAGAGCAGCTGTAGGTCAGAAATGCAATACTGCTGTGTTTCATCTTCGTGGGAGTCACTTCCATGTTATTTGAGCTCTCTGTGGGAGGAGATGTTTGCGCAGAAGATAAACTACGCACTTCTAATGTGATGCAATTGGAGCAAAGTTCCTCCTGAAAGCTGAAGCAAACAAGTGAGCCATTTTTTCCCCTGCTTTCTGATGTAAAGAGTAGAAAACAATATTATTTGGCAGCGTGCAGTTTGTGGGTTTGTTTGCAGGCCTGGTGTGGAGCATGCACTCTGTGTGAGTGCTGCAAGAGGAGCCCTCTCAGTGTAGCTCAGCACTCCCTAGGCACACAGTGCTTACAGCACCTGAATGTGACACTGCAGTAGTCTGGTATGTAGAGGAAATGAATAGTTTGCATCCTGGTTCCTGGGCTTCCAGATTGAGAACCCATCCCAACTACAGGTGACGACATAGGGACAGCAGGGATGCTAGTGAACGGGTGGGAGATCTCTGCTGGAATTTTCATCCAGGGACGAGTGCTTCATGCTTCTGGCAAAGCACATGTAGGGTGATGGAAGTGGATTTGTAATTGGTTGTTTTTTCATGCAGCACTTAAGCAACTATTTGATACCATATCTTTGTTTAAGTACGGGAATGCTTTTGTCTTTGTTTCCTTCTGGTTAATGTTTTACCTTTCAGTTTCTGTAATTCGGGGAAATGAAGTAGTATCAAGTCAGACCAGTGGTCCATTTTGCATGTTTTGTTCTAACAATGGCCACGATTTCCCCTTTGTTTGCTCTTGTTTGTCAGAGTAAAATTTGGATTTTCTTAATCAACTTTTTCTATTTTGACAAACTTCTTCCTCTTACACCTGAAGAATAGGGCAGAACTGCTCTGCCTGGCGCTGTGCCATCCACAGCAAGACTGCCATCACAGTTTGGGAGCCATCAGCTTGAGAAATGGGAGAATTCACTGCTGAAAATCCAGCAACAGCAGAGACAGTGTGAGCAAATGGATTTCCCAAGTACAGTAATTGCAGCAATTGAAGGAACTTCCAGCCTTCACTGAAGGGCTGAAAGCACTGCCCAAGGGGCACTGATGGGGAAGCACAGCTGTTTCACAGCATGCAGAAATAATTGTGCTTTTTTCCTCATAATACAATCTTTATTCCATGGATTGGGCCCACGAATTAAAATACAATTATTTGTCATAATAAGTACAGACTAGACAGTAATTCTCCAGGAAGCAGTGTTAGAGTGGCTTTTTTTTTTTTTTTTTTTTTAAATTTAATATCTGATTTTAACTAAAAAAGGCAAAATTGAATGATGGAAAAGTATACCAGCTCATTTAAATACCTAAGGTAGTGACTGACTGCTCTTCTGATTCAAAACTGACCCTGTTCTTCTCTCCCTCCATTGCCCTTGACTGGCAGTTACTTTTCATGTGTAGAAAAATTAGGTGGTATTTTATGCTCTTGTATTTTTGGGAAAATTGAAGCTATCTTTTTATTGCTGCTTTTTGTCCTTACACAAGTGCACCTCTTATTTTTCCTTCTCCATCACATTACCTGGGTATTTAAAAGTGCAGTGATATGTCTGTAAATGCTGTGTTAATGGCCTACACAGATGTTTGTACCTGTCTGGTGGGCTGCTGATCTCCCTTGTTGTTTCTCTGCGTTCTGCCTGCACAGATGACTTTGTGTGGTTGTTTTGCTGTTAACATTGAACACTAGAGACATCTGTCCTGGGTTGGGGTGAGTTGGGGTGTGCAGTTTGTGTGTCTCCACCCTGGGATGGTGTTCCATCAGTTTTCAGTATCTCCCGCTTCTTACCCAGACCTTTTGCTTAAACATTTCGAAGTTAATTTCACTTTTCTAGACTTAGAAGACATAGCTAAAAACTCAGGTTATCAGTAAGGTGGTTTTCTCATGTCTTATTTGCAGAGCACAGCCCTGCGCTGCTTTTGAAGCATTCAGCAATGTGTGCGTGACTGAGAGGCCAAAATCCTTCTGGTTAAGGCCTTTACCAGCATGCAGCACGGGCATAATTATTGCAGACACGGCATGTATCTTCATGTGTGACACGGTACTTCATCTGTGTGCTGCTGAGCACATGGCCAGGCTTTCTCATGTGTGGAAACGGCTTCTTGTGTAACAGGCTTTGTGAAACAGAAATGAAGAACTCTGCTTTTATGCTTTTTCTGTGCTGAGTGAGCTGCCTTATTACAAATGAAAATAAATGCTTTAAGTATTCCCAGTGTTTTTACAACTTGGGCTTCTGATATTTTGAAATGCAACACAGAAATGAAGTAGACCTCACACAGATGGAATGCAAACAACAAATGTAAAACTTCATTGGGCTGTAACAGGCCAAAGAGAAGGCTGAGGGCCTTAGCAGCAGTGCTGCTGTTGCGGTGTGGGCTGATGAGCAGATTGCTGCTCTGTGTAACTGCTCTCCAGGTGGATCATGTAAGTGTAATAGCAGAACCTTGACACTTTTCTTTTTCTGTCTTTTGTAGTGTGCCGGTCAAATAAAAGCCCGTGGGTCTGTCTGACGTGCTCCAGTGTCCATTGTGGAAGGTGGGTATCAAGTGTTGGTGTGGAAGTTATTCAGCCAGACCTCTGCTTGCTTGGCTGAGGCAGTTCGTTCAAGAGGTTCCCAAATGCCTTTGTTCCCTGAAGGAAGCCTTGCATGGCTTTGTTGGATGCTGTGTACTTACACCAAGCATGTTTCTTTGCTACCTTCTAAGAGTCTGGAGAATGTACCCAGTGCAATTATTGTCCAAAAGGGGCCTGAGTGCTGGATGTGATCTGTCAGCTCAGTCCCTGGGTGCGTGGTTAGCAACCTGCCTGCAGCTGGGCACTGGGACTTGTGCTCTTGGAGGTCCTGCCATGTCAAGCCATTATTCCACAAAGGTGTCTGGAGAGCAGCTAATGCTGTGGGCAGTTGTCAGGTTCCATTCAAGATGGAAACCCTCAAATCCAAGTTGGGCGCAGCTTAGGCAGAAAGTACCATAAATGTGCTGCAGTATAATTCTGGAACAGAGCAGTTATCCTGCCATGTACGGGCTTCTGCAGGTTCCTTCAGGGCATACCTACTGATTTTGCATCCGCTGGAGCACAGAAAGGATTTCTGTGGGAACGAGACAGTCAGTGCTATTGTTTGTATGTCAGGGTAACTGTCGAAAAACTGCTTCTCTAAAAATGTTCCTGATGAATAAAATATTGAGTCTGTAGGCAGTGTTACCATTTAGTGTCTGAAGTGTGAGCTTTTGTTCTGGGATGCTGTCAGTAAACTTGGTGAGGTTGAAATACATCCTCCAGGTCCCACTGGGAACGTTACCAACCAATTACAACACCAGAACATTTCTGGTGGAAGTGTGGCTTCATAGACTGTCATTTGCACTGTCAGCCAAAAAGCCACCTCCTGCAAGCACGGCTGTCTGCTCTGGTTTCTGCCAGCACAGCAGTGTCCCTGGCCACATGGCTCCACTAGCACAGTGCATTAGCAGAACTGTTTGTACCTGCGTGTGAGAACAAATCCAGACCAGAAAAACCTTCATGTGGGGATGGGCAGAACTCCTGGCAGTTGGCATTAAGCAAGAAGTGTGTGGGGTGTGGAAGTCACCTCTGGTCTGGCCATGCACTTCTAAGAGTTAATTACTTGTCAGCTGATGCTGAGGACTCTTGCATTTGTGATGACTTTTATTAATTGAAGATGCTTGACTTTCTGGGGAGGTATCTCACAAGTTGGATTTGAGAATGCTCGCTGTGCCAACAAAAGAGCTGTAGGACTTCAGATTCTTTTCTCACCTGTGAGACCCATGCTGCTAAAGTAATCGCACAAGAAATGAGTGCTGGGTGGGAAAACAAAGGAGACCTCCAAGAAAAATAGATGGGAAAATAATATGTAGAGCTAACCACATTCTGAGTGTGTAAAACAGGAACAGTGCTCTCCTTGGTTGTGGAGGTGAATGGGCCTGGTGAGGGCCTACATGCTGGCCCTGGGTGCAGAGGGCTATGCCTGTGTGTGGCTGCTATGAAGACAGTGAAAAACTGATTTGGACAAAGTGGGAAAGTAAACAGGTTAAAAAAAATCAAGTTGACTGATGTTTTTGTGTAGGTGAATTGCCTGTTTTAATGCTTTATGATACTGCGTGTGTGTTAGGTTGTGATGTGTTCTGGTGGATTTTGTTATTTTTGTTCTGCTTTGTTCACCAAATGTTGGTGAAATAATTGTTTACAAAGCCTCACGTTTTTTTCTCCCTGTATTTTAGATATGTGAATGGCCACGCCAAAAAGCATTATGAAGACGCACAGGTTCCTATGACCAATCATAAGAAAACAGAAAAACAAGAAAAAGTTCAGCATACTGTGTGTATGGATTGCAGTAGCTACAGTACATACTGGTAAGAGTTTCAACGCAGTAATTTGACAACCTTTTACATACTGGAAGCTGTAAGCTTTAAACTCGTGTGGAGCGTTATATACATCATTATGTACTTCATCTCTTGATTTCCAGACCTGGCTGCTTTAAAGCAGTTATGAGATAACCGTCTGCTTTTGCATGTCTTGTGTAGCATTGGTTGTGGCTGCACTCCTGTGCTTCAGTGGCTTAGTTCAAACTTTTGGATGTAAATATAACTATGCGGGTTATGTGTGTGTTACATACACATACATGTGTGGTTTGGGTTTGTTTAGAACCTGCCTTTTTATTGCTGCTGTTCAGTAACTTTACTCCTTTCACCTAATGGATGAGCCGTTCGTGGATCCTTTATTTGTAATACCAGGAAGTTCAGTAGCATGCCATACATTCTGCCTAAGAGATGTGAATGTGAGATGTGTAAATGCACGTTTGTTTGTTTCCAATATGCTTTTTTTCCTTCACTTTGGGGAAAAAAAAAAAGGCCTCTGTCGGATCGTGAGTTGGTACGAGCTGTGTGTGAGTTTGGGAGAGGGATGGATCCTGCTTGGAGGCAGCATCAAGTTCTCTGACAAGATTAAATAGCAGAATCATGGAAGTGGTTCTGTTGACAGAAGCATGGCCTCGGCTGCTGTGTGCAGGACATAAATAGTGCAGATCTTAGGGAGATCAGTGGCACTGTGCTGTAAAATTACTTACATGCAGAGCTCCACGGGTGGGTACTGCTTTGTTCAGAAAATCTTTGTGTACTTTATGGGGGAAAAATCTATCAGCTGAAGTTTGCATGTCCATTTTATGAGGAACAATTCTGTAACAAATGTTTTTATTGCTTGCAAGTAAAACCACAGTTAAAGTGTTCTGCCTGAGGAAATTCTGCTTGGAGCAATTCAGAAATGACTTGGGCAGTGTGTAGCAGTGGCAGGAGCTGTAGAGTTGTTAAACTCAGAGGGAAGTAAAATGGGGGTGGCTTTATGATGTATGGGGACTTTGCTTTTTCCTGCATTTTACATCAGTGACCACCAGTTTTGCCCATTCCTGTGTGAAAACATGTATTTTTCCAAGTAGTAACATGCACATGTATTACCAGCATTGGAACAGCTGTGGGAAGCTAATCCCAGTTTCCCAATTAACGCTGTTAACAACTGAATTCTGAGCTGTGATTTTTTTTTTAAGCCACGTCGAAAGTAATAACATATGCAGGAATTCTAGTGGGATATTGGAGATCTTGATTATATCTCCACTGACAAACAGTGTATGCCTGCTCTGCCAGAACTCGCAGAGGCTTTGTGTGTGTACACAGCACAGCTCCCTGCTGACCTCATCTCAAACCTAGGTATTTTGCACTGCAAAGAATGGTGCTCAAACTGAGGACAGTGACGTGTTATTGAAACAGATTGTGTTTGTGAGGAGGGGTGGGCACTCTGTTTGGAAGCTCACTGGTGTTTCACAGCATATTTGTAATAGAAGGCAGAAGGAGCAGTTCAGCATGTGATTTGTCTTCTGCTGTAATCAAAGCAGAAGGCTGAGTCATCAGTGGCTGAACTGGAACTAATTGCAGAGAGCTTTGCCGTGGGGACTTCCTCTTGCATATAATTCCCTGACAGATTACAAGTCTGCTGTGCCAATGTGAAGCTGAGCGAGTTTCAGAAGCAGCATATCTTTGCTTTCGTTAGAATATTTTGGGGTTTTTGGTTGTCAGAAAACAAATACCTGGATTTGGTATTGCACTCTTGTATATATGTGTGTGTATACCCGTGTATGCTTATACATACATGAACACGTGTGTGTGTATTCCTCCCCCCACCCCCATGGAAATGAGCTTAGATGTAAGAAGATGCAGCACAAAACATTTGGACCAACGCCTGCCCCTGTGTTCTGGGTAGTTCTGTAAGACTTGCTGTCAACCAGTGCTTGCCACTGAAGGAAATGGTTGGGTGAGCTCCAGCCATAACCAGCTACTGGAGATGGAATTTTAAAATGTTGTTTCCAGCTTCTTCAGTGTAGATGTGAAGCTGTGAGATATTGGGATGTTTATGCAATTATGTTGCTTCCAAGGGAACTTTTATTTAAAATCAATATTCTATGCAAAGCAGTGTGTGCAACCTCAGTAATTTGAAAGTCAGGAAAATGCAATCCTAAGACTTAATTAAATTTTCCTTCTATAAAGATGACAGAGAGGCTCTTCTGCAGCGCTTCTACTTCTCAGTTGTGGAGTTTTGTTGAGCTGTGTGGAAAACTCTTGTTCTGCTTTCATCCTGTGGATTCTCAGTAGCTGTGTTCCTTAGCTGGGTGGTGGCAGTATGTCTGTGTAGGCTGTTAGAATGAGAAGGCATTTAATTTCATCCCATCCTTCTCTTTAGCAGTCACGAGAGCGCAGTGCAGGGTTTGTTGCAGCCATCCCTTTCAGTCCAAGGAGATGAAATACTGTGACTGCTGGAGCTAATGTGGTTTATTGAATTTTGTATCTGATTCTCACCAAAACCAGAACAGTCCCCTGTAATTGCATTTCAGAGTGGAAGTCCAGGTGTGCAGATGTGAAACCAGCTCTTCTAGTTGCAGCAATAAGGTAGCTTAGACTTGCAGTGAACTTTTCTGCTTTCAGTCCCTGTGCATGAACATAAATGGTTGACAGAAGTGAACAGGACTAATTAAAGTGTGCCTGGGAAATGAACGCATTCACAAACTTCTTTCCCTCCAAAACTGTGTCGAACTTTCAAAAACCCATCTCTAGCAATAGCTCTTCTGTGGATTCCTTACTTAAGATCTAAGAGTTACGGCTGCTCTGTTCACTGTTTGGAAATTCTGAGAGTTGTATGAAGTTTCTGTTTGTGGATGAAAGAGCCCTTGAAGAAACCAGACATCCTGGGTGCTGCTTTGCAGGCTCCTTGCCATGGGAAGGGCATTACTTTCCCAACTCTGCAATCCCTTGATGAGTTCAGTGTTTGAATTAACATTGGCAGTACTGTTGCCTTTGTACTACATCACAGGTTTGCACAGCAAAGAATGTTGTAAATTCCAGTTGTGCCTGATAGTCGAGATAGCTTCATTAGTTTACAAAGCGTGGATCTGCTCCAGCTGATGATGGGAATGTGTTTCACAGTGGAGTCGGTGCCAAACAAGGAGGGGAGCAGTGAGAGCTATGCTGTTAAGGATGCCCAGTGTAACCTGGTTTGTCCTCACAGAAAGGCCGGACCCTGAGAGCTGCATTGGATGCCACAGGGCTACCAGGGCCCCAGAGCTGAGCAGCCTTTGTGCAAGGCTGAGGAGGACACTGGGTCTCTCTGCTCTTTCTTTTATGCATGTTGCTCTCATGTGAGCTGGTGCATGTGGTGTGAAGTCTTCTCTTGCCTTCCTGTTTCTCATGCCTCAATATGGGTTGTCTTGTTGGTGAGCTGCATGTTGGCTGGCCCTGTGAGATGCTCTGAAATGCTGTCTCCATGCTGCTTCAGCATTTGTTCCTTAGTTTTAAGGGGTCTTGTCTTCCCTTCCCCCCCTTTTTTGTACAGCCTTTTTGTACAGCCCCTGTATACATTCATCTTCTTGCCTTCAAAAAATGGTTAGAAGAGCTAGCTATGGATAAGAGAGTCCATGGCATTCCATGGAAATGTGAAATCTTTGTAGAAGATCACAGAACTTGCTGATTGCTGTCATCCTTTACTGAACCATGGTTTACATAGGAACTGTTACTACCTTTAACACTGCTCTGGTATTTTTCCTTAAAGCTTTTGTGTTTAATTTTTGTGATGGTGGTGTATGTACAGACAGCAGGTCTGGAGCTGCTGACACCCTGTTGTTGCAGAGCTAGGTGTCGTAATGCTGGGCTGTGAGCTCTCAAGTAAGCAGCGTCAACAGCCCATATTACTAGGAGCATCTCCACCAGAGGGAAGCAGTTGGCTTTTTGTTTTGGTGTTTTTTTTTTTTTAAGTTTTATTTCTTTATGCATGATTTGGGATCCTCAGTAAGCGACAGAAAGGCATTTGTCGTAAATATCTGTGGCTTGGTTCTTTTCAACCTTGTTTCTGCTGAGAGACCGTTTTGCTTTTCCTCCTTGCGCTCACCTGGAGGCAGTGGGGATCAGCTTTTGCTTGTTTGTTGTTGTAGCTCAGTTATTTTTGCACTCCTGCCTTGGAAGCGTCTCACAGCTCTCTTTGTGTTTGTGCTTCTGCACGCACAAAAACGGTGAGAGAAGGAGTGGTGTTTGTGGCTGTACACAAGGTGTGAGTTGCCACGGCCCTCTGGTGTGAGCTGGACGGACCATGATGTCTCTTCATTCATCCTCCCTGCCCTTTTTTCCATGGCAGAATCTCCAGCACTGCGCATCAGTTCAGCAGCTCTTAATGGCAAACCCATGAGGTTTTAATGGTAGTTTTACAGTCTTCAAATAAATGGATTTCTGCTACACATTGATTTAGAAACTTTATATTCTATTTACTGACATCAGTTCCTCTTTCCATAAATCTTCCATGGGTCGCCTACTGCTGCTTTCAGTGACGTGGCAAGTTTGAGTTTTTGCTTAACTTGAACAGTGTACTAAGTTGAGTGATAGGTAATGCTTCTGCTTTCTGATAAAGAAGTAGCTAGAAATAAATAACAAGTAATGAAATGTTGCCTGGACCATCTCTTGCTGTAAGGCACTGGTCAGAGGGAACCAGGCTCAGTTTGTTGTTGTTGTGTTCCCCTCTCCTCGTAATTTTCACTGAATTGCTGCAGTGCTTCCAGCATGACTGCTCTGGAGTACTTCACTGAAATTGGATTAACATTGATTTGGTATTTTTACTTGAAGCTTGTATGTATAAATATGTTCCTTCTTCTGATAAATCTTCTTGCAGTTATCGCTGTGATGACTTTGTAGTGAATGATACCAAGCTGGGGCTGGTGCAGAAGGTCAGAGAGCACCTACAGAACTTGGAAAAGTAAGTGGTGTGTTCACTACCTATGGTTTGGGTAGGCTGACAGAATTTAAATGGGATTTCTGTTCTCTATGCATATTTAGTACATGTGTTTTGGTTGTGATATGAGTGATACTGTGTGTATCTAAAAATGCCTTTTCATCACCGAGGAGCAGAATGGAAGAGGTTTGGCTGATCATGTACATCTTGTTTCTTATATGCTGTGCCTTTAGAGGCTGCATATGCAGGAATTTAGAAATTCATTAGTTTTCTTTCTCCCATGTCAATAATCCCTATATTGTTCCTTAGAAATAGGACAGGATTTCCAGAACAGAATCACAGTTTCATCAAAAGCAGAAAAAAAAAAGTTTCTGAAGCAAAGAAACTGAAACTGAAATGTTGGTGGAAGTAGTTTTCGTGTTATTTGCATAGTTTGGTTTCCGAGCAGAAAGACAAAGAAAAGTTTATGAACTTAAACTGTACAGAAGAAACATGCGTTTCCTGTGACTTTTTCTGGCTCTCTGCCATAGAAAAGTAAATACTATAATCTCTGTGATGCAGATGCTGTGGCCTATGCTAGATAGCAAATATTTTTTTTCTTAGTTTGCTTGCATATCTTTCCTAATCCTAAGTGGAAACGCATGTGCATACAGTGCTTCCCAATGTATTGCAATGCCCCAGAGTTCCAACAGCACTCCTCTGAGAAGTCGCTGCGATCCAGAGAGTGTCTGCATCCTTCCTCAGTGTGTTGGGGACTTCATAAGTAGCGTTAATGTGGTGAGATGTAGGGCTGTGTGGGCACAGTGAGAGCACGCCTGGGAGATGCTGCTCATCCAGAGGCAGGCAGATGTTGTGGTGGAGGATTCCATCATGTCTAATGACAGCTTCTGGATGTTTGGAGGGCTTTTCAATTAAAAAACAAAACGGAAATAGAGCAAAGCCTAAAAGCTGGAACGTTCTGTTAGAGAGAAGTCCTGAGTGGAAGAATCCAGGGCCCCTGATTTCTGGTGCTGTGGAAAAGAGAAACCTGTTGTTCTTGTGGCATTGTATGAGTCTTACCCAGGTGTTGCACCCTGGTGTATTTATATGTCAGAGAAGTGCAATACATTACTGACTGCACTTCAGATGCTTCTGGTCTTCAGTACTTCACTTTGTCCTGGCTTTCTCAGAGTTCAGGATGACTCTTGCAGCAGAAGTATTTTATGGAAAACTCTCTATTAAGCACTCCTTTGGTCATGGGAGAAGATGAAGGCTATTTCAGATCAGAGGTGGCACGTAACAAGGGATGTCTCAGGGCACACACTGCACTACGCATAGCCTAACACAGTTAACTCAGACCTGGGTGTTGAAAATAGGATGTGCATCTGTACTCTATGCATTCTGTTTTCAGTCTATGAAATGCACGTGTGGTTATCAGGAAGCTCTTTGCTGTCTTAATGACAACTGATGGCAGATGTGGTAACTGTTATGACATTGGGATGATTATCTGTTGTCCGTTTCCTGCAAGATTTTGTTTTATACTAACATGTTTTATTTGCTTCCCAACAGTTCAGCCTTTACATCAGACAGACACAGGAAAAGAAAACTATTGGAAAACTCATCTCTGAACAGCAAGTTACTAAAAGTAAATGTAAGTATAACAGAGCTCATACACAGTTTTGCTAAACCTTTTGAGGTTTATAGTTGGGCTAGATTTAAAGTACTTAGCCAGCTACCAACTCCTCCCTGGTTTATTTTGTCTTCCTCATCTCCTGACCACACTGAGGAAAGAGCCTCTTCTCATTAAATAACATTTGATACTCTGCTGTGCTTCTGCTGGCCTCCACTTTGAGCTTCTCTTTGTTCCTTAAGATCAGTGAGGTGGAAAACAGGTAGTACTCAAGAGATTGAAACAGCTACAAGGAAGGTTTTATTTTCATTTCACTTTATTTTGTGCAGACAGGGCATTTATTTTGTTCCTTTTAGAGTGCAGAAAGAAGACAGAGAGGCAAGCCTTTGTCTAAAGGGGGATGAGAGAGTAGTTTTTAAGAAAAAGTAGAAGGCTTTTAAAACTTCTAAGAAACAGCTGATGAAATTTGCTTTCCAAAGCAGCTGTGAAATATGCTGAAGACTGTGCTCCCTCTCACGTTCCACCTTCCTGATGGTTTGACTTCACGTCTGTTGAGCAGTACCCAGGAGAACACAGTCCAGCTCTGTCTGAAAAGCTGCACAGTATTTTCCAGTCAAAGAACGCTCCAAACCAAATGCCTGTTTGTGGTGGTTAGAGTTGAGGGATCTTCTAATCCACATAATTTCTCACAGATTTCAGGGAGGGGGAAAGAAGAGAGAGTGACTCGGCTCTATGTGACTGCCTTGTTTTCACCAGAGGGAGCGTAGAGCAGAGTGCTGCCTCCTGAGCCCTTGGGCCTGCAGCACAGCAGTGAATTCCAGTGCAGCTGAAGTAATGGCTGTCTTCAGCTACAAGAAATAATTGTCTGAGTGGGAAGCGAAGAGGCTCTGATTATGAATGGAAATAAGAGGGGAGGGATGGCAGAAGCAAAGCAGTCAGTTGCTGCTTTGCAGAGTCTTTGGGTTTAGTGACATTGAAAATGTACTGCCAGGGTTGCTTTGGCTTTGAAACCACGTTTTTCAAATCGAGTAGATTAATGATTGTTGGTATCACAGTAACAGCTCTGCTGGGAGAAAGTGGGTGAGCAGGGATGTATGCATCTTTAACCTAAGCATCCTCACTTCCAGGGAAGCACCACTGCCCTCTGTGCCACAGGCCTTCGGAACCTGGGGAACACGTGTTTCATGAATGCCATCCTGCAGTCGCTCAGGTACTTCCTTGCTGTCAGTCAGGACTGAGCTTGCCAGAGACAAAGCACAGGTCCATTACTGGGACTTCTGTAGCAGAGCATAGAATCAGTAGGTAGAAGATGACACTGTTAACTTCCTTAGCAGCTGCAGCTTGTTTTTGTTAGGGAGTGCTTTTGATAACTCTATCACAGTACCTGTTTGTCAAAGCAGAGCCAAAATGTAGTTGTTTCAGGTATTTGGGATGATGGTGGTATTTACGGATTCAGTCACTCATTTACAGAAGATAAGTATTTGTTACAGTATTTCTAGTATTGTGGAAGAAAATGTTTAAAAAAACAACCTGTTCCTGTTGCCATCACTTACCATCACTAGGTGAAGTTCCGTTCATGGATTTCAAATAACAGACTCCAGGATTACATCTTCCCTTTACTCTCTGTCCTTTAAGGATTTCATTCATTTTTCCTTTTTTTTTCTTCCCCAGTAATATTCAGCAGTTTTGCTGTTACTTCAAAGAATTGCCTGCTGTGGAGCTGAGGAATGGGAAGACAGCAGGCAGGAGAACTTACCATACCAGGAGCCAGGGAGATAACAATGTGTAAGCAGAGGCTTCTTTGTTGTCACTGAACTTTAATGAAAATGGCAAATGCTGAACTCGTAGAGCTGCTATACACTTTCAGTGTTAGAGAATCACAGAAAATGATCCCTAGAGGATCAGTGTCGTAGAAAAACAGTTGGCTGCACAAGAAAAAGGAACTGCTGCTTGCAGTGGGCACGTGTCAGCCTTGTCCTGCAGGGAGAGGCAGTCAAATACATCAGGAAGTGCTAAGGTAAGGTGAGGAAGTGCTAGTTAAATACTGCCACTTGGTTGTGCCATTCAGAGCCTGTAACTTCTTTCAGCAAGTGTTGAAGTGACCATGTTAGTAGACTTTACAACACAATGGTGAAGGGTGCATAGATTTCCAGTATCTGAAATATAATTTTCCTAACCTGTCCACCTCTGATGTTATGGGTAGGATTTTGGGCAAACTCTTTGAAGTACTGGAATGTACTCAGTCATTACAATTTTAACCAAGGTAACGTCTGATATTTGTACCATTGAGCTAGTAAACCCTCTGGAGTTACACTGCAAGCCCATATTCATCACCAGCTTTTACTTTCTTTCCAGTTCATTGGTGGAAGAATTCAGAAAGACACTTTGTGCTCTATGGCAAGGAAGCCAAACTGCATTTAGTCCAGAGTCCTTATTTTATGTTGTTTGGAAAATTATGCCAAATTTTAGGTAAGTTTTGTAACTTATTATTTTCTATTGTAATCTTGTATTGCTGGTGTCCTGATCTCCAACCTGCTGAATGTGGGAGATGGAGAATGCAGACTTCCTGTGTGCCCATAAATACTCCTGGAAAAAAATCTTTACTTAGGTTTGCTTTTGTGTTTGTCAGTGGATCTTTTTTCCCCACGCTTTGATAATGTGCTGCATGTGACACTGATGGAGATGGCAGAGATCTCAAATGCTGAAACACTTTGTAAAGTGCTTGTAAAGATACTTTGTGCCTCGTGGCAAAGAAGCAAAAGTGCCTTTAGGTCACAGTCATATTCCAAGCTTGCTCCAATAAGAAACTGATGAAGTCAGATTAAAAATGTGCAGGTCTACATGCAAATGTACTGGGTAAAACTTCCTTGATTCTCTGAAAGCACAGTTATCATCATTAGTTGGACGTGAAATGAGGACTGTAATAAAACCAGCCATTTTGTGCCCATACTGACAAAAAAAGAAAGACAATGGTTACTCCAGTAAATTGAAGTATCATTCCTCTCCAAGGTCTCCCTGTCCTGGCCCCTGAACCTCTTTCAAAGGAGCACTGAAACCTGTTAGGATATATTGTGATGAAGGTAAGTTGCTCCATGTTCTCAGGTAGTAAAGATGCTGTTATCTGTTACGCCTCTAGCAGTGCTGAAAAGATGCTGTGAGCATACACGAGTAACCCAAATAACGAAAGCTGTCTTGTTCTGTTCTTCACACTGCCGAGTCTGTTTCAGTTGGCTTAAGAGAATCAAGGAAGTTTAATACCAGTGGTTTCATGCAGTGACCAAAAACTCCATCTGTGATGTCTTTGATCATTTTTTCCAACTACAGTCTTCACTGTAATTCCCGATAGGCTAAGCAAGAAACAATTGGAGTTCCTCAAGCAAATTTTCAGCACTGTGGATTCTATCAGAGTTTTTAAAAGTGCTTTTATATTGTTTTAGGGTTTTAAAATTATTTTCCCCTTATTCCCGCTTAACTAGGAACATGTGCATGATTAAGTGGTGAGGAATCACTTGGAGAGCAGTGTCAGCTGGTCAGCAAATCCCTGCTCCCACATGGTCCAGTGAGAAAGCTTGTTCAGTGCTTGACCGTACCTTGTAAAAGGTGATGGCGTTCCTGGTGTGCATTGTGTGCTGCTCACCAGATAGAGCGGAGGAGCTGGACAGATGCTCAGGAAAGGTGGCTGGAACCAATAGCTTACCAACAGCAGAATAGCTGCTCTGGCTGTGCTTATGAAGTGATGGGGGCAGGGAGAGAAAACATACTTGGAAACTTGGTTTAATTTTTTTTAAGCTTAAAGATATGTCAGTTGTTGAAGGCGTGTGCCTGCTTCCAGGACTGCAAGTGCTGCTTTTCTTTCAGAAGGTTACTGACTTTGTTACAGGAAGTTGAACAAAAGAAGGGTTGCTTGGGCTCGTGATGGTTCTCTGTCTCATCTCACATGTAATCTGTGTAGAGAATATTGCTTATGGTTTTTAAGACTTGTATATGACAAGCACAGCCAGAGTGTCTCTAAGCTCCAACTCTGCTGCCAAAGTCCTGCTCCTTGACGTTGTGCTGCTTTGATTCTGCTGCGTGCCAAAATAGCCTGCAGCTTCATGCTGAGTTGCAAGATGTGTGTTTTGTAGTCTTACTGCTGTATAAATAGAGTGCTCTGTTCTCCTAGTAAATGTCTCTCTTCATATCTTGCTATCAGTAGGAAAAGGGATGTCAGCAGTGGGCTTCTGATATTACAGTCAGATCAGGGATGTTACAGTCTGATCAGGGATGTTACACAAGCTGTCAGAGAAACTCTGCATTTCAGCTGAAGAGCGTTCATCCATATCCTCACAGTCTTTTCAAGATCTGCATTTAGACTTGAGCTTTTTATCAAATGCAGAGAATCTTTCATCTATAAATAACTTATTTGTGTGCCAGCGTAAAACCCGTGCATCAGGATCACAGCCAACAGCGTGGAATGATTCCAAAGGTTATTTAGTCATACCTGTTGGTGATCAAATGCACTGTGTTAGGAGTTCTTTGAGGAGGAAGTTGCTGTTGGGAAGGTATCTGAAGCAAAGTAGATCCCATGCATGTAATCTTCAGATGAAGAATCATCATAAACAGCTGTTCAGTAAGCAGGAGATACCTGTATTAAATATGCTTTTGTCTTAACGATTTCAGAGTTTGCACTGTCAGTGAGAGATGCATGTGGGAAACCAAACGCTGAGAATAAATTCCTTGTATCAGTGGGGAGGGGAGCAAGCAGGCAAGCAAGCAACTGGATCTGCCAAAGCATCACATGGCTGTGTACCAAATGAAGAGCATGTGGTCATTCTGACATGGCACGGCACCCATACGTTTGGTGATGTCCTTGAACAGCACCGGTTTTGAGACTTCAGAATGCTGACCATAACTGGGTCCAGAGTTGAGATGAGCAGAGTGCTGGCTGAATCCAGATATCTGAGTTGTAACAGTTCTGCAGCAGCTCTTCCATTATAAAACTTACCATAGAAGTTCCTCATGGAGATGGCTGCACAGTGATGGGGCTGTGAGGGAACAGAGGTTGTGGTTTGTTTGCACATCAGTGTATCTTTCTGAGGGCTTCGGTTCAAAATACACACGGCTCTTTAAATCCTGCTCAGTATTGCTAAACAAATGTATGTTGTTCTGAGTGATGTGCTCTGTCTCAAAGTAATACAGCCCAAACCTTTGGTGATGATGTTGTTTTTGTTTTTGCTCAAGGGGTTACCAGCAACAGGATGCCCACGAGTTCATGCGTTACCTTTTGGACCATCTACACCTGGAACTCCAGGGTGGCTTTAATGGTGTTTCACGTTCAGTAATTTTGCAAGAAAATTCTAGCCTGACTGCGAGCAGCAAATGTTGCATGTAAGAAATGTTCTCTAATTATTTCTTCAATACCTTAGTGCCTTTGTGTAGGTCTGGGTGGCGGATCTGAAAGTTTAAGTGCACGTTTCCTTGTTCGAGCTGTCCTTAGCAAATGTGTAACATCGCAGTTACAAAGCTGCAGGGACATGGACTATGGTCCTACAGGATCTTCTTCCTTTCACAAGGAAGTATGGCCCTCAGATGAGCACTCTTTTCCTGGCTGTGAGCATACAGAGTAAGTTGTAAACACACTTCAGAAGAAAAAAAATCTGTGCAGTTCCTATTCTGTATGCATATGGAATTATCTTCTTTTGGAGTGATAGATGGCTTGAAAAATACACAGGCAAAAAGGCTGCCAAGGAGCTGAATGCTTAAATTGTCAGTGGACCTTGTAGATTAGGGAGAAAGCAGAGCAGCTTCTGTTGGATTTGAGGCAGTTTCCCTGCAGATGGTCTCTGCATTTTGTTTATTCACCTGATGCACACTTAAAGCTGCTGGGTTTTTTTGTTGTTGTTTTCCTGCCACTGTTGATTTTCACGTTGTTGTGCATCCTGAAACAGGCACTCATCTGCTTATTCATAGAATCACAGAATGGCCTGGGTTGAAAAGGAGCACAGCAATCATCTAGCTTCAACCCTCTTGCTTTGTGCAGGGTCCCCAGCCACACACCTCTCTTAAAATACTGCTCTTCCTGAAT
This sequence comes from Lagopus muta, assembly GCF_023343835.1. Lineage (NCBI taxonomy): Eukaryota > Metazoa > Chordata > Aves > Galliformes > Phasianidae > Lagopus > Lagopus muta. The sequence goes on from NC_064442.1 coordinate 16,343,594, forward strand.
TTTGCTGGGTGTGCTTTTTCTCAGATTAAAGCTATCACAGGGAGAAAGCATTTTAATTTGCTTCAGGAAGTAAGGTCAGGTCAGTTTGGTCCTTGGATTCTCTGAGCAGAAGTTGAGTGAATTTTCCCTTTCTGTAGTGATGACTACACTGGGTAGTATATAGTACATAGTAGACAGCTCTACTGTTTCCCCAAAAAACAAGTGTCTAAAATTGCTCTTAGAATTAAAGAATGCTTGGAAAATAAACCAGTTTTGTTTTCAATGTGCATAAATGTATCTGACCTTGGGAGAGAGCTTAACTTTGAGATGTGTACAGTAATTCTGCTGTGAGCATGGAGAGGTGGAATACAGTAGCAGTGAATTGCCTTTTGTCAAAGGCACACTGAGGTCATATGTGCTTAAATGGTTTCAGTGTGAGGATGCTGTGAATACTCTCTTTTTGAGTGTCCCTTTATTTGGGCAGCCATTTCCTTCCACTTTACAGTTAATATCAGCTCTGCTTGTTAAGTTATAGGTGGAGCACTGATACAGAACATGGGTTTTTGCAAGCTTGCAGCGTCAGAACTACAAGCACAAACTAGCCAGTTATTGCAAAGTTGTGTAATAAAATGGTTTGTTCTCATTGGGCTACGAAGTCATTACCTAATCTGCAGAGAAGATTCAGTAAGAGACTTAGCCTAATGGAAGTGTGGAGGATGATGATGCTGGTAGATATCGCTTAGCATATCTTAATGCAATGTAAGCTGTCTTTGGTAGCAAAACGGGAGAAATGTAGAACTTGATTTAAAGGAGTCCAAATTACTTGCAGCAAAGAATGGTGATGTTTCAAAACAAAATGGTTGACCTACCTGTGAGGGAAGAATTTTAGTTTGGAAACAGCCTTAGTCACAGGGCACCTTGTGAGAATCACAGAACTGTAGGGGTTGGAAGGGACCTCCAGAGATCATCGAGTCCAACCCCCTGCCAAAGCAGGTTCCCTACAGCAGGTCGCACAGGTCGGCATCCAGGCAGGTCTTGAACATCTCCAGAGAAGGAGACTCCACCACCTCCCTGGGCAGCCTGTTCCAGTGCTCCGTCACCTCACTGTAAAGAAGTTCTTGCGCACATTGGTGCAGAACTTCCTATGCTGCGGTTTCCAGCCGTTTCCCCTTGTCCTGTCTCCACTCACCACTGAAAAGAGTCTGGCCTCGCCATTCTGCCCCCCACACCTTAGATACCTTAGATAACAGACCCAGTTCACTCAGCCTTTCTTCATAGCAGAGATGCTCCAGGCCCTTCACCATCTTCGTGGCCCTCCGCTGGACTCTTTCCAAGAGATCCCTGTCTTTTTTGTACTGGGGAGCCCAGAACTGGACGCAGTGCTCCAGATGAGGCCTCACCAGGGCAGAGTAGAGGGGGAGGATCACCTCCTTTGACCTGCTGGCCACGCTCTTTTTAATGCATCCCAGGATGCCATTGGTCCTCTTGGCCACCAGGGCACACTGCTGGCTCATGGCCAACCTGTCGTCCACCAGGACCCCCAGGTCCCTCTCCGCAGAGCTCCCCTCCAGCAGCTCATCCCCCAACCTGTACTGGTGCATGCAATTATTCCTCCCCAGATGCAAGACTCTACACTTGCTTTTGTTAAGCCTCATCCGTTTTTCTTTGCCCAGCTCTCCAGCCTGTCCAGGTCTTGCTGAATGGCAGCACGGCCTTTAGGCGTGTCAGCCAATCCTCCCAACTTGGTATCATCAGCAAACTTGCTGAGGGTGGCCATTATCCCTTCATCAAGGTCATTGATGAAGATGTTGAACAAGACCGGACCCAGCACAGACCCCTGGGGGACACCACTGGTTACAGGTCTCCAGCCAGACTCTGCACTGCCAACTCTGCACCTCTGTGTGATAAAAAGGGACTCAGCCAGTACTTCAGCACTAAAATACCCAGCATCTATGTAAAGAATATGCAGTTCAGTTCGTATTTTCTGTTGGCGCGTGGTGAAGGACTGCAACAGCTAAATACCTGCAGTAGGCACTTCTGGGATGGGTGAAAGCCCTGTGAATGAACAGTATCTCTTTGTGGACTAAACTTCTCTGTGTAGCAGCAATGAGTGATAAACTAGTTGTATGAGGTATTACAAATGAAGACCAGACCAGATTTCTAACTTTTATTCTGTGTTCTGATTTGCCTAGAAATGGAGCCTCCACTGTTGTCACAGCCATTTTTGGAGGCATTCTTCAAAATGAAGTCAACTGCTTAATATGTGGAACAGAATCTAGAAAATTTGACCCATTCCTAGGTAAGATACCTCTTGTCTTAAAAATAAATAAATAAATACATAGAGTGGGTGCTACAAGGTAGGAAAGCAAATCTGAAATTTGATTCATTTAGGTGTCATATGCCTGGACCACAGGTTTAGTGTGGAATGATTAAGCATTGTTTAATTCCACCCTAAAGCTTTTTCTTTGTGCTTGTTTTCCCAGATCTTTCGCTAGATATTCCAAGTCAGTTCAGAAATAAACGTACTAAAAATCAAGAAAATGGACCAATGTGCACACTACGAGGTAAGGGTGCCTGGATAACGAGCTCATTAACGAGAACTGGAGTGTACACTCACCTGGTTATGACTTGGTGGCATGTGCCGTCTGATTTTATCAGATGCTGCAGTAGAAAAAGGTGCAAAAACAATTTTCCACGTATGCCTCACCCATCACTACGTATTGAAGTGCTGCTTTAATAAACTGGGGCGGAGATGTGCTTTGGTTTGAGATGTGCAGGTCAGCTGAATACCCAGGAAAATACCGGCACTGCTTTCTTCATGGTCAGTGCTTTCCATCTCGTCCAGTTTTTCCAGCCCACATTTGTGTAGTCAGTCTGTAACAGCTGTACTGCTGAGGCACTGTGCTTACAGCACGTTCTGTGAGCATGCCCCTCATGCAGAGTGAGGTTGACTCTCGTGAGTCTCTGCTTTTTAAACAGCGTGAACACAGCCCTGTAAAGCTTGGCAGAGTTGCTGCGATTGATCTTGTTTTAAAGGATGTTAATTTTGATGCATTCATAAATCTACCTGATGGAAATTGCAAAACACTACGTGAAAAAACATATATATATATATTTTTTTCCTCTGCTCATCCTGTACTTAAAACCAGATCACTTCTATAAGTTGAACATTTGTTACTGGAACGTAATGGAATTACAATGAAATAAACCATTGTGCTGAGCGGTGGAAGGAATCTCGTTTGAAGGAGTCTTTTTTTTTCCTCTGGAACTGCTTATAGCTGTCTTTGTTGAAAGGAGCAAGGAACAAGGAACATTGCATGTCAGAACCCGCTGGTGTGTGCCAGCTGCAGATTTTTGGAGCACAACCTGTAGATTAACAAGACTGCAATGCAGGAGCACCTTGATGCTGCTGAGTTTGCTGCATTTTATGTTACAAAGATCATTTGCTGTAATCTTGATTTAGATTTCTGTGTGTTGTTTTTGTTTCCAGATTGTCTTCGCAGTTTTACAGACCTGGAAGAACTTGATGAGACAGAGCTGTATATGTGTCATAAATGCAAAAAGAAACAGAAGTCCACCAAAAAATTCTGGATTCAGAAACTACCAAAGGTTTGTATAAACATGAAAAGTAAGAGCATGGCAGCTTGTCAAAGAAACGGCTGCTCAGCTGTTCCTGGACCAACACCTGAGCCTTCCAGATAGACAGAAGCAAATTCAGCCAGTTCCTCTAATGCTTGTTTTATTTTATTAATCCCTTAGGTGCTATGCTTACACTTGAAACGATTTCACTGGACAGCATATCTAAGAAACAAAGTTGATACATACGTTGAGTTTCCCTTACGAGGCCTAGACATGAAATGTTACCTGTTAGAGGTATGGAGACTCCCATGGCAACCTCCTAGAGAAATTCTTGACATCACATATGTCTTTGTTACAAATTACAGCAGGTATCCCTGAGATCTGAAGAGTTTTGTCTTTTTAACTGCAGCCTGAAAACAGTGGCCCAGAAAGCTGTCTCTATGACCTTGCAGCTGTTGTTGTGCATCATGGCTCAGGGTGAGTACATGGAGTAAGCCTGCTTCAGGGCAGAGATCTCCTCACTGAATTACATGCCAGCTTATTTAAGGCTTTTCTTCTCCTGGTGAATGTCTGTATATGTCACTGGTGGAAACATGCAGTAATTTACAAGCTTCTGTGGAACTGGGCTGAAATAACATCAGACGGATGCATTTATGATGTAGTTATTCCAGTGAATTCCCCTTGGCAGTCTCTAGGGGTAATCACTAAAGTGAAAGAATGAAAAGCATGAAAACTAACGCTGAATAAAGGGTCCTTCCAGCCGTTTGTGCTTCATTTTAACATTCTTAAGGCAAAGATGTTTTTCTCTTCAGTTTGCAATGCACATATGTGTTTATGCCACAGTGTGTGTGTTTGAAACACATGTAGTAGTGGCACAGTCATTTCTCCTACAGGAGTGAAACCTCAAAGTGAATGCTAATAGACGTGTCACAAAGCTGAGTACTATTTGTATTTTGAAGTGAAATTGCTGGCTATGGGTTGTTTAAGTTTGGTGGGGTTTTTTTTGGTTTTTTTTTTTTCCTGTTTCCCAACCCTGGGTGGAACTGTTGAGAATAACTGCAGTAGTGACAAAACAGCTGTCTGTCCAGGGAAGAAGCTGTAGTTGTAAGAAATCACTTCAGGCCGTGAAGGGGTTTAAAAAACCCCCTTCTAAAGTCCTTTCTAAGGAAACTGTCATATTAATCAAATCCTTGTTGATATCCAAATTTAATTCAAAGATACTAAACAAAATTTTGTCTGCAGAACCACTCTTTCTGCTTGAAACAGAGGGTGGACAATCTAAGAGACAAGACTCCTAAAGGCAGCCTTCGTAGCACCACAGTGCATCTGACTGGTGCTTTGAGGTCAAGGGAAAACTACAGGCATTAAGGGAGAGCCAGCCATGGCTAGGACAGAATGAGGTGGTTGGAACCATTAATGTGTTGCAGCAGCATACAGAAGTGAGAGCAGGCCTTGTCTTGAGTGGCAAGGGATGGAAATTGAGAGGGTGTAGCTCTCTTAGATTCAAGATGTGGCTCCAAAGCTTGGGTCTGTTTAAACTGCTCTTGAAGGACTTTTTTTAGTAGCCTAGTATTTGTTTTGCTGCGGGTGCTCTTGATTAAATTTAGGTGTTTCTTCAGACCTCAATGGGCAAATGTTCTGTAAAAACAAAACACAGTACAATCTTCATAGCTAATGCCTGACTTCCCTATAGGCAAATGTGGAAGTTCTGTGTTGCAAGAAGCCTTGCTTGCACAAAAACAGTGGCATGCTAGGAAGTTGATATTTAAAAACCCAAATTTAACTCAGCATGAAACCTTAATCAGAGAACAATGAAGAAGGGAAGAGTCATACCGTCTGCTGTAGAGAGCTGTCAGTTCCTGGAAGTCTCTTAGTCCGTTACTGCCTAGCAGCAAATGGTCAGTCTCTTTCTGATTGTCCTTTCTCTCTTCCCCCTGCCGTGCTGACAGCGTTGGATCTGGACATTACACTGCGTACGCAGCTCACGAAGGTCGTTGGTTCCATTTCAACGACAGTACTGTAACTCTGACCGACGAGGAGACTGTGGTAAAGGCCAAGGCCTACATCCTCTTCTATGTGGAACGGCAAGCCAAATCTGGATCAGATAAACTTTAATACCTCCTTTTAATTCTCACTTATCAAGTCCACGGGACAAAACATTTCCATTTTTCCATAAATACTTGATCCAAGACTATTAATTTCATTGTGCACTTTTCAATTTCCTCTTGTGGGTTTTAGTTTTGTCATGTCAGTGGTAGCATTTGACTTACTGAACTTGGACACAAACTAACTTTTTTTTAGTTATACCAGAAAACCTCAGCAGATTTTGATTTGCTGCTTTAGTTGTGATAACTCAATTTTTATATATATATAGTTTCATGAAATACCTAGTTATTTGACTTTTTTTATATTAATGTTTCCAGTTCTCACTTTCTAAAGGCACATTTACATCAGAGCAGCTTTCTGTTCTCCTCACAAGCAAGACAAATGTGCTTATCACACAGAGCAGTGTAACTATGTTGCTCTCACAGCTGTTATATAGATCAAGGAATTGCTTGCACATAATGTTTTACCTTGTGCAAGAAAGTAAGCCGTGACCTCTGACCAATCATTCTTTGTCTGCAGAAGAGATGAGATGCAGCATCATTATAGACCAGGTAATTGCTGCTCTAGCTGCTATATTGGTGTGTATTCAGGCTGCTGAATTTCATGAATTGTTGTAAATAAACAGTTGGTTTAATTGTATCTATACTGCAGAATAATTCAAGTATTCTTCACATATGCTTTTCCCACCCCCAAAACGTCTTTAAAAATTACCTTAAAATATATGCATCGAAATTGTCTTGGTTAATTTTATTATTTTTTTCTAATCAGACTTGAATTGTTAAAAGTTGCCTCTTTGTTAGACTGTAATCCTAAAGTTTGATCATGAACACTTCTTTGCTTTAAAACTCAGAGAATTCCTGGCAGTGGGACCCCAGCTCTCTTTCCATCTGGGAACTGGGAGCACAGCCCCTAAGTGTGGGTTTGTGAGAACAGCCTTAGGCCTGAGCATATTCTGTCTGCTTCAGTGCCTGTAGTTCACTTGAAAAGGAAGCTGATAGAGTTTGAGATGCTTGATGTGAAATTTATCACTTCAAATACGAACTAAAGGGAAAACAGCCTGAAGGGTAATGCAGAACTGCTTGTTGACTGGAGCAGATTCCGGTAAGCTGCAGTATTTATCTGTTAGCCCAGTGTGGGATTTTTCCATTTTCAGTCTGAAGGTTTACACAGATGGTGGGATTGATGCAATTTGTAAGACCTGACTATGCAGTGGAGAAAGCTGTTCAGAGTTTTCAGCTCTACTCCTCCTCCACATAGTGGAAGTCAGATAATTGCTGTTAGTGAGATTTTAAAAAGGTGGTCAGGAGAAAATGTTGCAAAACCCAGGAATTCTGAAAACCCCCAAAATCTGACAAATGCTTCATTTCAGTGCTTTCCTTGCGCCCCACCCTTTCCAGCTATCTACCTACTGCCCAGCCACTAACCGGACGTTCCTGCAATCTGAAAAGCTTGGTGGTAAGAATAGCGTTTTACTTCACGTAGAGCATGCTATCAGTAGAATATACTAGCCTGAAAGCACCCAAGAACTGAAGTTTAACATGTGAGTACTCTTTTCATTTAATGCTTCCAAAAAGACCAAATATGCAGCAGAAATTTCCCTGCAAATTGTACTATGTAGCTCAACCTAGTGCAGATGGGTGAGCTCCTGCTTCCTTGCTGTGGGTTACCTGGTAGAAATACGAACAGAAATTATGGTCAGGTGAGTTCCTTGTAAAATGTCAGTCTTATGGTTTTTTCTCCTTAAACCAGGAGAGATTGACTGACTCAATATAAAAGCTGTGGAAAATGTTCCATTTTGCTCATGGTGTATGAATATGTGAACTGAACATTATTTAAAATCTATCGTGATTATCTGGTACATTAATGGAAGTGTGTATATATATATATATATATATGGTATATATAGACTGCCATTAATAGTCCATATATATAGACTCCCATATCTATATATATTACATTATGGGAGTCTATATATACATACAGATATTCACAATAGATTCTATATATCCTCAAGTTGAGCAGTAAATAGAACTCTTAATTGTTTAAACTGCAGATAGTTTGTTAGCTCCCCTTTCTCAGTTTCACACCGAAGACATGTGACAGACTTCACTGTTGTGTGGGATGTGAAATATTTTTTACAGCATTTAAACCCCAGAGGGCAGCCCTGCTGCTCCCAGCTGGGGCATTAAGTCAGTTCCATCCATGTCTGCTTGCTGCTTGGCTTGCATTGTTTTCTGGGGTTTCAGTGCAGGGAATACAAACCTTAAACTGCACAACTAGCTGTGGGCCAGAAACAGTTTAACGGGCAGGAGTCAGGTGTATGCAAACTAGTGATGTAAATGTGCCTTTCTGTAATTGTAAGAACTTAATTTGTAATCTTCATCGCCATTCACGTACTTGTTTTAAGCAGCTTCTTATTTCTGTTAATTTTTGGGGTCAGACCAATTTCTCACTTAAGCATTTACTTTCAGTAACACTTTCTCTGTAACGTTAAGGTCTTGGGCGACGGTATCCAGCATGGTCCGTGTCAGATGTGGCCATGGGAACGCAGTGCAATCACATCAGCCTTGTTTCTTGCAGCACGTGGTGTACGGACTTAGCCATATGCTTTCCTGGAACAAATACATATAAACCCTTTCCTAATTTAACTTTCTCCCACTGCAAAACCAGATGGACAGCATGAACAGTTTGTTGTGGCAACACAAGTATTTCTCTTCCTGGTGGAGAACTTTGCTTATCCACTGTATTCTATTCAGTGTGGTGTCAGAAGAAAAAAAAAAAAAAAAAAAAAGTAAGCACTGAACCAGTAACCTATACTGCACCTGGCCTAGTATTACATTTTTAACCTTACTTGTATAGCCTATATTTATCTACTAGCTTGTGGGAGGGGAGGGATATCTCATTTCATTCAAGCCAAATGTTTCTACTTAACTGCTGATCATAGTACATGCTAACAGGCAAGAATTTGTCTTGCTTGTGACTGCTCTGCAAGCAGCAACTGCTCTCTGCAGTTCAGAGACTTCCATATTTTTCATCAAAATTTGTCTGATCGAGGGTTACCCTTTTTTGTTAGTCACTGTTTAGCCATGTACACAACTGGAGACGTGATTTATGTCAAACAGAACTGCAGAATGCCCAGCTCTCAGAACACTTCTGTTCCGGTGTGTTGCATATTGAGCATTTAAGTGTGTGGCATTATGCAAAATGCTGCAGCATTGATGGAGCTCTTTCTCGTTGCGTAGGCAGAAGGGATTTTTCCAGGTGTGAACAGCTGTGTGAGATGAGAGTTCAAAGCTTGTGGGGAGCAATGGATGTGTTTCAGAAGCTGAAGACCATTTACAAGGATTTTGCTAAAGCAGTGGAAAGCATAACAGTTGGTGTTCAACAGCCTCCCCCGTGTTTCATTGCTGATGTGTCTGTGTCTTACTGATGAGGTAATCGGCACCTTGAAAACTGATTCCGATGTGCTTTAGGATATCCTCAAGTACTGTAGTGCCATAGTTGTAATTGTTTACCATTAAAATTGTGTGTAATTTTCAGTGGGGATCACTGACTGTGCTCATCTTGTGTGTTATTGGAGCATTTCCAGGATGAATGTGAATTACATCTTACTCACACAGTGTTTATGGAAAACGTGCCATTAAAGTGTCTCTTTTTCCTTAGGCAGTGAAACTTCTCTTGTCCTTCTGCAGGCTTTCAGAGTCTCATTAGTGTTCATCAGTTTGCCACCCTTGCTCAAAGTATTTTAACTTCAGAGAAAAACAGTTAAGAACATTTCAGTGCTCTCACTGTTTAATACCTCTATCAGAACCAGAACCTTTAAACCCAAAGAGGACCCAGCTGTACCAGGTCTTGTCATACAACAGCTGTTATAATTGGTCAGACCACAGTGTGTCCTCTGTGTGCTTCAGAAGACCACCCCCAGCAATGGTAACTTCATAATTAGAGTTTACTTGTTTGCTTGTGTCTTTCCTTAAAATAATATTCTTGTGTTAATTACAACTCTGGAGTAGCCTCACCTGTTTTATCCTTTTCAAAAGTGAAAGTAAGTTCTAAAAACTGAGTTTGAAAAGCTAGTCTGAGAACACAGACCAATTCCCAGCATCATGTCATGTAAGCTGCAATTCTCCAGTGACTGGCTTACCTGGTACGTGACATCATCTACTCTTGTCTATAGCTTGATGAAGTCCTGATGCTACTGGCCATAGCCAGTTTCTGGGCATGGGAAGGAAGCAGGACTACCCTTCTAACTTGAAGGAAAATGCTTAATGACAAAGGATATGAAACCAAAAAGGCAGTCAGGAAGCAGAACTTAGCATTTACAGAAGAAAATTACTAACTTGAAAGAACTGCACTGAGCCCACTAGTTGTTTTCTTTGAGCCCCTGTGGCCAAGGAGTATGCATTACTCATGCCATGATCAGAAGTAACAGAACTGCTGCAGACTGCAAATAGATTTTTCTCTTGTTTTGTCAGAGTTTAGTTACAAACTGACATTTTGGGCCAAAAAGTAGAAGTTGAACTTCAGTTCCCTCTCATACTGAGACAAATGCAATTAAAATATATATATGTACATAAAATTTCCCAGGTACAAAAAAGATGCATGAACAAAAAAAAATCCTTCAGGGGCTGTTTTGCTCTGCACACTTACAAAGGAGTTAATAATATCACTGGACAGATGGATATAATCCATCACACATTTTTTTTTCTTCACAAACACAGAAAGGCACAGGGCTGCTCATTACTGCTTTTAATTCTAACCCCCCAACCCCCCCCCAGCTGTTACTGGAATTTTTTGAATGAGCCTCTTGAATCCTGGTGTGCTAATCATTGAACAGGAGGCAAAAGTGCAGCCTTAGAGTAATGAATGAAAAGGAATAAAGTTACCATATCCTGTAAAAGCTAAGTTTGGAATGCGAGAGGCTGGCAGAGCAACCCCTCACATCAGGACCACCCTCTGCCCCTTCCCATTCATTAACACAGCGCCAGCTCTTTGCTAAGTAACAGCCTTGCCTAAAAATAAATAAAATAAAAAGATCCCTTATAAGGAAGCATTCTGTGAAAGTCAACCCCTGCTGTTTTCTACATGCCCATTCCATTCCCTTGAAGGAACAACAGTTTCAACACGCATTGCCCTTATCCTTTCTCCATTCTTAACTTCTGCACCAGTTGTTGGCCAAAAATAAACACCATTCCACAACCATATATGAGCAACAGCATTCTGGTGTTCCCAACGCCTTCCAGCACTGCCATCATTCCAATGCCAGCAGACTGTCAGCTCCTGAGCACGCTGCAAGGGCTATGCACATAACCCAGCTGAATCGGGAATGCCTCCTGCATCTCTTTTCCTTTCTGGACAAAAACAGCAGGAAAAGTTTAGCAAAAACATGTCATAAATTGCTAGAAGTGTTTCAAGATCCTGTGCTTTGGTCTTTACTGAACTTTAATTCTCCAGTGGAACTACAGAAGCGTAACTTTCTCCTGGGACCTGCTTTAAAATACTTGTCCATCTGCTGGTATTCAGAGAGAGTCAAGGTGTGTAACATTGAGGACTGGATGAAAAACAATTTCCAGAAAGACTTCTGTAGCAGGCATGAGAACACTGTCACTGATTTTTTACTAGAAGTTGGCAACAGGTATGTGCTTTGGGTGTGGAATTTATTCTGCATTACTGTAAAAGTTAGCTGCTTTGAAACTACAACATTTAGAAGGGTTGACTCAACTCCATACCACCTACCTGACTGAAATGGGGCAGAGAGTGAGTGTGTGGATTGTGCAGTTTTACTGTTGATTTTATACTGGGAGTAGTGCATTTTCTCATCGACTTTCCTTAAGCCTATATTTTTTCCCTTTTATTGGAAGAATGCTTAATTAATACAGGAAAGTGCAATACTGTTTAGTAAACAGCTGCTTAACTCAACCATTTGGTCAATGTAGAGGATTGACCGGGGGAACTCCTGAGGGAAAGGCATGGTTTCACATTGTGAAAGTATAAAAACAAGCGCATTACTAAACAGTGTTTCTTTACTACTGGAGTTTAACCATGTCTGTGTGTCTGTGGGTTTTATAAGCTGCAGTAGAAGAAAAGTGCTACTATGGAAAAATAACTCTCAGACCACATTGCTTCTTCTAACAGCTTCAGTGCCACAGAGCAGCTCTAAGAAAAAAAGTGCTAACCTGCATTAGGAGGAGCAAATTTAAGTCAGAACCAATCCCAGTGCATTTCAGTAACAGCAAGGCTGGCACTGGCCAGATCAGAGCTGGAACAGCACACCTCTGTGCTGCAGCCAGCCCCCAGCTTAGTGCCGTTTGGAAGTAACACTTTAAAACCACCAACAAACTGGGACAGGGACAGAATGCAGGGTGCCAGTGAGAACCAGCAACAGGGCAAAAAAGATTGAAATATGGGATCAGGATAGAATGCAAATTTTCAGTAGAAAAATTCCTAAGTAACTATGACAACAGATGATAAACACTTCTGATCAATGAGCCACAGACCATTAGGAAAGACATCTGTCCCTAGGAAGGAGGGGCATGGCAATAACCATTCCCTCGTTCTGGGCACTGGCATATCCACCAAGATGCCACACTTAACTGTCTTTTCCATTTTTTGCCATCACAAATAAGAATTCAGGAAGGGCAGCAGACCACTGCTCTGCAGACAGTTCAACACTGAAGTGTCTTCCTTCTCTACAGAATACGTAAAGATTATCTGCTGTACAAAATGCAAAGGTGGGGTAGCAAGGATTCCATCCAAGTACAGCAGCCACCTCTAAACACATTAATGTCCTTAAGTTAAATCTCCACTCCTAAAAATGACAGTTATATTAACAGTGATGCACCTCATCCATGTTAGCCTCCCCAAGTCTGTGAAGCAACCCTCCTAAAGCATCGCAACAGAATTCCTAGCACTGCACCAAGAGAAGAAATATTAAATTAATATTTTACGTTGCTCTCTGAAGTATGAGTACTTCAGTTCTGTTGATGAAACTGTGCAAGATGGGTTTGTCAGATCCTTCCTTAACTTTTGCACACATTTTTCTAACTGTTCACAAGCATACACAAAAAGAAGAGAATGTGGCTGGCATGATCTCACTATTACCTCTGCTCTAAAGGAGAAATCAAGCAGCATTTGGGGGGTAAAAGCAGCATCTGGGTGGAAAAGGGTGTACTGTTTTTTTAAGGTAAAAAAGAATATGCTGCAGTTATGGCTGTCCAGCTGTGGTAAAGAACAGAGAGTCCCTTGTTTGTCCCCACTGCTGTACACCACACCTTAAACCCAGTACAACCTTTGAGCACAAATTTTCAGACAGAAGTGCTCCCTGTTGCTGCAGGCACAGGTAGGCTGGCAGTCTTGCACTGATGTCTCTCAAGATCAACATTAATGTTACTGTAATCACTTTCTCCCCCAACAACAGAGCCTAAAGAAGTCCTGGTGCTGCTCAGAGAAAGCTGTAAGCAAGAAAGCAAACAATGTACAGAAAGACTGGGGGGGGATTGATGCATAAGGCTCTTGCAAACATGACTGGTTAGTGTAGCAGCGAGGAACCCACCTGCACAGGCAGTGTACATCATAAACATACTGACTTGAAATAGGACTTCCCTGCACTTTCTCAGGTCTACACAAACAGCATACACAATTTTATTTTTTTTTTTAAAGCTTTTTTCAATTTTCTGCTACATTTAACAGAGTTATTACCAGTTTCAATTATTTGAATGAATTGTGTGGGTACCAAACATCAACAAACCCCACTAAGGGAGATGCTGGCACCCACTCAGTAAAACCAAAGAGTTGCAGTGCACACGCAAAGCCCCATAAAATCATGAGAGTGGAAGTGTCTTACTTGCCTACGCTCAGAATGTCTACAAAGCTTCACTGACTTGCCCACAAATCAATTCTGACCCGAACCCATGATCTCTACGGGGTCTTCATCAGCTTATGTACACATCCACTTACCCTTCTCCATTCTGCCAACTGAGCTACAGATGCTGACAGCAACAGAAAAAGCAAAGGAAGGTAAATAAGAGTGCCATGATAGGAAAAGCTGAGCTTTCAGGCCTATTTGTGTCCCTCCCTAATCATGCTTTCTTACCCTCCCTGGTGGAAGAGGAAATATTTTTTCAACTTCAATATTTATTTTTCAAGACAGTGGCTTCTCCAAGTTCTGTATGTCATTTATTCTCCCCTCATCTCACCTTCACAATTACGTTTCAGATGTCCCAACCTGCTATCTCTGACCCTCTCAGGATGCGGCCACGTTACAGATGATTGCCTTTTGCTTCTCCTCAAGAACTGCCCAAGCCTCAGGACACTCAAACTGGAAAACTGCGCGCGGATCACTGACCGGACGCTGGAAGCAGCAATCCTCTATGGGGGATCACTGCAAACACTGCACGTGGATTTCTGCCGGAACATAACACAGAGCGGGCTGCAGAGAGTTCAGGAAAAACGTCCCTCAGTAACACTGAGAGCAGAGAGAAGTGCTAACATGATTCCAGACAGTAAGCCGGAAAAAAAGTTGGTGGTTGAAAAATTGGCCAGAAAAATGGCTCTGCTTTAAGTCATAAGGATGGCTGATTTCCACTTACCTCTGGTGTGGCGCTACTTCAACTACCTGTAGGTAATCTGCGCTCTGGTTTAAGTCCAAATAAATGGCTGAATGTTTTGTAAAAGCTTCACTGGAAAAAGGCATGAGTTTTCACACCTTTTAAAGGAAGAACACCTCTGCTTTTGCTGTTCCTTGAAACTGGAAAAATCGTGTTTGTGTCACATAATGCAGCACTTAATCAGTCAAGTCTAAAAATGTGAATTGGAGAAAAGCAACAACCAGAAGACCCTTCAAATTTTCATTATGACAACACAGATTGTTTTGGCAGTAAGGTACAAAAAGGAATTAAACTAAGTCGTCAAACACAGTAAAACTTCACTTACCAGCAATCATGCTCTGTTCATCACCAAGTCAAAAAAAAGGGTTACATCACAGATATAAATCAAATTTCCAGACCTGAACCAATCATTTGTTCACCTTTTCTCTGGAGAACGCTACTGCTCAGTATCACATTCTGCTCTTATCAGTCCCCTCTAAGCACGACAGACACCTGTACTGCTGCACTGCAGGGCAGGTGGCTGAGCCACCTCTATTTACATTTAGCATTTAATGCTTTAAGCATATTGTGTTCCATACTGCGTTGATCTGCAAAGGAACTGAACAAACACACTGTCACACACCTGTTCCTACCTCCAATAGGCGTTTCTTATCACTGCTACAGTCAAACGCATTTCATCCAGTGCAAAAAAGCAGAAGGGAAATGGTGATGCTTTCAGACAGCTCACAGCCTACCCTGCTGCAGCAACTCTGTCATTAGCAAGTTACAAGACTGAGCTGCATGCATTTTTTATTGTATGTGTATGTGTGTATGCCTATATATAGTTATAGATGACTTAAACTACAAGAATGCAGATACACACTGGTAATATTTACTTTTCTTCTTCTATATAAACGTGTTTGTATATGTAAAATACTCTTAAACTGACATAAACTTATGATTTTCTCAGACTATCTCCAATGGACAGCAGAACTGAGCCAGAGCATTCTTTACCTTCAAATGCAATTACATCTGAGAAGCACTATGCAGTAAGAGTGAGCACAATTCCAGTCTGACTTTGATGTCTGAGCAACTGAAAAAAAGCCAAACAGCAGATTGAAAGGAATGCGTGCACAATGCCATGATAGTGAAAACAAACAGCTGGATAAAATAAAAATAAGCAGTTAGTTTGAATCATGCTAAGATAGAATATGCAAAGGACAAGAGTAGCTTAAAAAGGAATTGCACTCAACTGTTTAATGAACATCTGTATTTACAAACATCAGCATCCCCTTTTACTTAATTGCAAATTGTCTCCAAAAATACCCTCATTATCCAAGAGCCAAAACACACAGTCTGTGCAAAACTGAATTCTCAGGTACAGTTCTATTACCTTCTGTATCTGACTGAACACGCGGGCAAAATGATGAAGGATTAATGACATAAAGGAAATCTGTCTGATTTGAAACATGAAGCAGCAGGAAACTACACCTGCCTGACCTCAGAGCCCTGGCCCTCTGTCTCCCAGCACTGTTAAAGGCTGTCTACAGCCTGGTTCTTGCTTGTTGCTGAAGAACCTTTTGCCTTCTTCATGAGCCAACAGCAAGAAACAACGTCACCAGATACAACCTGGAGCTGAAATTCTTTACAATTCTTTACTCAGCCCTTTGAGCACCATCAGCTGCCACCAACACACCAGTTAGTCTTGGACAACTGGGAAGTTTCCCTGATAATCCCTGCTAACCTACAGCAATCACAAGCAATAGGAATGTCTGTCTTCTTCTCCAGACTCAGACCAGTCGTGTACCAGGGGAGTTGAGGTTAATGAATTTTCTCCCCCGCCATGAGGCCCCACAACACTCTTATCAAGGGATTCCAGTGGGAAGGAGGGGAAATCAGGCCAGGGCAGCAGAGAAGCACACCCTTCTCTTCAGCCCGGTGACGTGTTCCTGAGCACAAACAGCATTTGCAGCAGGGCACAAATTATGGTTGTGGTATGGAGACCAAAGAGGATCATCTTCCACAGCACTTCCCTAAGATGCAAATAAAAGTTTCTTTGTAATAGTACATTACTTCCCTAGCCAAGTACGAATGTTACTGAATACTGCTGATTATAACACAATTACAGCTGCAGGAGATACCAAACACATGTGGTTTACTAAAATCAAAGGCAGATACTTGGAATGTATATAAAATCCACAGCTTCAACCACTATCCTGCCACCTTCATTTACTGGCACTCTGTTTCTGAGTCACAGCGGCTGTGTATTATTACTGTCAACAAGGAATACGCTGGAAAAGTGTCCAAATGAAAGTCAAGAAGGAATCACGTACAACTTTAACTTGTATTGAAGTACATGGCATAAACAGTGGTACACCTGAACCTCAAAGACATGAAGAACGCAGGGCACAGTCCTACCCATCAGACAGTAGAAGATAAACATTTCAGGGTGTTCCAAACATCACAGCCTGACTAAACATGGTAATACTATCATTTCCTGAGACAAAACGAAGTACGAAGACTAAATAAACCAATACACAATTCACAAATGCATCCAAGCAACCAATTCTCGAATTTGCTTTATTTTTCTCTGCATAAGGAACCCTGCACAGGCAATTCAAATTAGAACAAAATAAATATGTGAATATTCATGTAAAACTGCCCTTGCTAATGAACAATTATACACAATGTACAACCCTTCATGTCCACTGGGAGGGCTTACAAATGTACTATTCCCAACAAAAATGCACCCAAATGTCTCCATGCAAACTTATCAAAAGTGACCAAAAAAGGAGAAAAAAAATTATCGATCATACTTTTTTTTTCTTTTTTTTCTTTTTTACAATCACAAAAAAATAAAAACATCTAATTTTTTATTACATTTAGAGTAACTAAAATGTGGCCACTGTTTATTAACATCTGCTTTTATGCTCCTAAAACATCTATGGTTACCATAAAATTATGTCAACAACAAATTGGACTTAGGGCACTATTTTCAGTAAAAGGAAGATGATTTTGTTCACAGAATGTTAATAATCTGTGTCTGAGCCCTCTGCATTGTCCACATTCCGTGAGAGCATATAATTGTCCATATCTATAGACCTGCAATTATTGATTGCATAGCGCAAACGCTCTGCCATGATTAGTTGACTGGAGTAAGGTGGGAGCCTCAGTTGAAAGAAACAAGTCTGTGAGGTAGGCAAGCTGTCGTAAGGCTGTGGAAATGGATAAAAGGTGGGACACCGGTAAGTTTGTGAATAAGTAGTAGAAAATGCAGCATATCCATATTTCATTGCTTCCATCTTCCCTGCCTCTATCATCCAGCATTTTCTCAGTTTACCTCAATATTTCTCTTAAGAAGCAGACTAGCATCTCGTTTACATCTCCTGTCTCCTGAATGGTGTGACAAACTACTGTTGTATCAACTGCTCTGACTTACTCAGCTCGGTAAGGAAACACAACTATTGGAACTCTTGATCACAATATTTAGCAACCTACTGGAAGATAACAAACAACATTCAAATTTATGTACCGTACCATGCCTTAACATGAGGTGACGTGAAAGACACCCAACCAAAGACGACAGTCCAACCACTGTTATCTTTGCCCAACTATTTGATTCTTACAGTTAGAGAACGTGCTTTCACTGCCCAAAACAATGACACAATGCAAAATGTAGGCATCCTGTACACGATGCACTTCAAGGATACATACTGTAAAACTCAGGCTTCAGAGTTTGTTAACGGTCATATGACAAACTTATGGGTGTAAAAATTATCAAATGAAAAAAGGAAATGCAACAGAAAATGACCGTGTACGAGTTACAACAGAAGAGGTTTGGTTTCCTCATGCAAGAGCTTGTCTTGACCTCCAATCACAGAATTACAGTAAATGCACCATATGAATTCATATCCAATTCATGCAGTGTTCCAGCTCCTCCACTATTAAGATCCTTGGTTTTAATACCTCAGAGAATACCCTACTCCACGTTTTCTCTGTAAATGTACAATTATGGAAACCTGGCTCCTATTGCCAATGGACAGATTAAGCTAAATAGGAATAATAAATACAGATAATGTTAAAAAAAAAAGAATAAAAAGAACAGCATCTTACCCTATCAACCTTCATTATTTGGAATCGCTGAGAGATATCAGCTGTGTTGGCTGGTAATCGAGATCTTCCTGACACAAACCTCATGAAAAGGACTCTCTCCTCATTGGAAAATTCTTCCAGGGTATGCCAGAACCACTGCACGAGCTGATGCTGCTCATCAACTTCTCTGTATCGCACAACTTTCTTCAGAACTTCAACTGATATTTCTGGCATTCCACAGACCATTTGCTCCAACTGCTTAGCAGTCAGAAGAGACAACAAGGGAACGGGAACAATCCAAGACATGCCTTCTCTTACAGCAGCCACCTATTGCCCAAAACAGAAGAAACACCGGGAATGCAATTGTCTTACCTCTGTCACATACTGTAACTTCCAAACAAATGCAGTGGCAACTTATCTGCTGAGGAACAGGGTAAAAGGAGAGAACATCTGCCAAATACATATGCATCCCCTGTAAGGTCTACTACATCCTCTCTCAAAATTCTGGAGAACATTAAAGGTACAAAACTGAAATTATTTTTAATAGTAACTGCAAATGACACAATATAGAAGAACTTAAAGTGCAAGTTATCAGCACAAATAACAGTGAAACCAAAAAGTGGTGCAGATATCATACATCTGAGCTGGAACAAAGTTGGGTTTTTTTTCTAGAAGACATGATTTGGTTAACCTTGTTTGGAGAGTTATCTTCCTAATGCAGGTAGCAATACCCTGCATATATCTATACATGGAGTAAAAGGAAAATAATTTTCCTCACAAGTAATTAGCGTATTTCATGCCTTTATGGGCTTCACTACACAACAAAATACACAGAACTATGAAAATAGATAATACTTCTCAGAACATTTAACGTTGTATTTTTAGTTTCAGTGCTAAAGGAAAAGAGAAACAGTTTTAAAAACCAATGTTTGTTCATCCTGTTTACTTCAGCTGGACTATGTTGCTGTGACATCTAATAATACTGCACAGTAAGTATAGTTGTGTGGAGTTTCCCAAGAGGGCATGACAGTTGCAATGGCACTAACCTAGTGAAAGAATAGCACTTATTTCTTTTGTCAAACATGCATTTGCTAAGGAAAGTAGGCCTGGCCTAAAACAAGCAAACAAAATAGAAAAGTTTGCAGGGGAAAAACAATCCTCGGGGACCCATCCGAGATGCAGAAAACCAAGCTTTTCTTGTTCTCTGGAATACGAAATGGAAACTTACATAAATAAAAAATGCTGTTCACGTTAACAGTGGAGAGGATCACGACATGATTCTTACCTGACGGTCCATTTCATGAAGTCTGTACTCAATTGCCCTCTCCACATATTCTTTCCTGTTTGAAAAGGTAAGTGGGATGCTGTTCCCTCCAGGGATTATGGGAACCATTTTGCCATCAGCACTCTGGCCAACAAAAGAATCTAAAGGAATCATCTGTTACACAAAACAGAAAAGCTTTGTTCAGCTTAAGTCACTGGAGTGATCTATGTTTAGTATTTTACTATCAGTCACCCAGATTATGCTCAGATCACAAACAATTCCAAATGCATATAAGTCCCTGTTAGCCCAATAAAACAAACAGAAGTGTTAAGGTCAATCTGCTAAAACCAATCACTTTCATAACTTACCTCATGGAAATTTTCTTCAGTAATCCCACTGTCTTCAATGTGAAGAATGCTGTTGAGGGTCTGCACATAGAGCAGATCTACCTCCTCCAAATCCTCCAAGATGAGTGGGATACAACAAAGTTGCTTCCAGACCATTGGAGCCAAATGAAGATCTAATGGCTTTTTTGTACGAATAGCTACACCCATGAGAATGCCCAAAAATTTAAACTGCATCAGATGCTCATCTAAACATGCTGAGGGGTTAAAGAGAAACCTGAAAGAAAAGACATCGAAGGCTACAGTATAATTTCTATGCTGCTCCATTAGAAGCAAAAGATCAAGTATTTCTAAGCACTGCACAGTAACTGCCAACACAATTATCAGCAATGGGTGATCGCTACGACACACTGCAACATTCCTGATGCTATGCTCAATTCTGCAAGCCAGAAAGTTTGTGTTACAAACATGCCCTCCCCTTCACGTCGAAGCAGCATCGCAACTTGGAGGAAAGAATATACTAGGGGCAATCATGAAGTCTCACCATTTGGTAAAATAAATAAATAAAATAGTAAACAGAAGTTAATTTTCACCTACTGACACATGAAGTAAAAAGAAGTTCTAGATAACTTACCTATCCCTATTGTAGCCTACTTCAGCTGTGGCATTTGGGGAAGGAATAAGCAGGTCTACTACTCCAGTTTCAAGTTCCTTAAAAAACAGTAACAACAACAAAAAAACATTCTTACATGGGAACAACTGGAATACTGTGACATTATATAATACATTACAAGACAGAATATTGTACTACAGTGATGATAACTACTTGAATATTCCTGTGTAGTGCTTAAGGGAAAGAAACAAAACGGGGTGATTTTTATTCATAAAATCATGTTTATTTAAAGACCTGCCTTTACATCAGACTATAATGGTTGTTTTACTGTGACTACGCTGTGATGCATTGCTGATACTTGTTCTGGAAATGATCGGAAGCCCTAAACTCTACACCTTGTTGGTACTTTTTTGCAAGAACTAGAGATGAAACAAATGTTTTCATTAGTTATGTTCTGAACTTTCATTAGCCCTTTCTCATATTTAATGCAAACTGCTTAGGAAAGAAACATAAATCATTAATTCGAAAAGACAACAGCAAGCTGTCAACAGCAGAAATATCTGGGCTCAAGTGAAGGTAAAAGTGCATAAATTCTGCTGGTGAAACTCCTTTCCAGCACTGAACCTGAGAAGTGACATTTATTTTCACGTATGTGAAAACATACACAATCTTATGAAACATCTGTCAGAGGACAGAACTGAATGGATGGAATCTTAGCGAAAATATTGGCCGGGGAAAAAAGGGTGCCTGCAAAACGCTCCTGTAACATGTAGGGGCTATTGCAGAACTTCAAGGGGATTTACTTAACACTAAGTTGTACTGTGGTTCTTTTCCATCTCCTTGCTACAATCTAAAGGTGTTTTTTTTTCCCCCTCAGAGGCATTCCCCTCGGAGCCAGTTCTAGTACTGTGGCTCAGGACTGAAGAACAAGAAGAAATTGCTATGTTGCATAAAGGAAAATTGACAAACAAAATCAGACAAAACAAACAACTCTACCAGGCATTTCAAACTGATAGATTTTGCCTACCTGACACATTTCTGTAATAGTGTCATCAAACACTCCCCCTGCATCATCAGCTCCTTCTCCAACCAGTTTCACTTTCCAGGCACGAGAAGGCAGGCGAAGGTCTGATGCGTTCAGCTTTACCACTTGCCTTGCAATCTGTACAAAAATGGGTTTGCATTTCCGACCCCTTTTGAAGAAAAGAAGACACAGCCATACAATGTAACTCATAAAAGTGAATACGTTACTGAAGTCATTTGTTCATAATGAAGACGTACAGAGTTTGATATGCAACACGTTATGGAAAACGTATGAAGATCAGTATTTGCTTGGTATCAAAAACACTGCCTGTGAAAACAATACTGACCTGGTTGATATTCTTTTTACAGTAATCTGAGGACCATAGTTTTTTCCCTGAACCATGGTCTTCCCTATAGAGCGTACCATAGGGAGCGTGTACACTCGTGGTGCTAGCAAGGGTCTTAGCTGTCCTTGAACTATTCCCCATGTTCCAGCATTATAATGAGATGTACTGTTCTGCAATAAAGCAGTATGAAAATAAGCATATTAATAAAGGTCATTAGTTCACTTACGTAGAATAAAACCTTCGTAATTACTCACTAGCACTTCAATATTTCACAAAGAAGGGAGGCACTTCTTTTTTACAGCTTTGAGGACAGCAACTTTTTGAAAACTACTGGCATGTTAATATTAACATAACTGAAAATATATAATGGTACTTTGACAAAGCCTGGCTTAATCCAAATCTGTATATTTAATTTATTTTTTAGAAAAAAAAAAACAACAAAAAACTTACAGACTCTACTACTGAGGCCTGGTGAAAAACTTGCTAGTGATATGGTACAACACAACAGGACTAATATATATTTTAAATGGAGTTTTACCTGATTATTAGGACTGAGGTTAAGTAATCTCCATGAAGAGTACATGAGGTCAGAGAAATGGTACAGCAGTCTGAGCCTTGCTCTTACTGTATGAATGCTCACTTCTTTCAGTGCCCCATACTGTGGTGGAATGGCATCAGGCAAACCAAGCTGTAAAGGCACTGATACACCTGCCACACGAGAGAGAAAACATCATTTCATAAAGGACTGCAAAACTGAGAGACTAAGGTAGTTTGAAAACCTGGGTGGGTGGATATAAACTAAAACCAATTTGTGCCCAACATTCCACAGCTCCTGTTACACTCATCCCTCATGAAACACAAAGACTAACTCAAATGACCATACAAACCATCCCAGCTATTTACCTGGAGCTCTGGGTGGAACCGGGGGTGCTGTCCAGGCAGCACTGTGGCAACGTCCTGCTGAAATTTGCCGAATATTCTTTCCTTGCAGGACTGTTATTAGGGTTGGTTCTCTGACATGGTTAGTATGGCCAAGTCCAAGCTGACAAATTGCAACAGTTGTAAGACACAAATAAGAATCAACAAGTGTGATAAAGCTTCTAGAAAACTCTCAAGGAAAGATTCAGAACAAATGGCAAAAATGTCTACACCATATACTGGCTTAAAAACATTCGCCTCATAGATCTTTAGTTATGCTTGCATTTACCTTTTATTTTGGATAGAATATTACATCCACGCTTAATGGCAGTAGCAAATCTAGGTGGCAAAGAGGCCTGAGAATAGCTAGAGATTTTTTACACAATCTTTTGTACACTGAGAAATAAAGCTATGCTGCTAAGTCATCTATATTGCACAATCCTTCTCATGCAGTCAACACAGCTCATACCTCTCCCGTGCAATTTGAATACCACTTTTGCTCTAGCAAGTACATTCCTGCAAGTGTTGGAAAAAACGATCAGCATGAAATTTTACTGAAACTCTTCTGATTCTTTCCCAGTAGTTTTGAATTTTGTACTGTAAAAGTGGTAACTTTGTACTTCAAGAGCATACAAAATTGTTTCTACAACACCAAATTTTTTACACTGCAATGGAAAGTATACAAAATAGGCTTTCAGAATCAAGTTCCTCTACTTTTCTTTTTTACACTAAGTTTTTCTCTTCCAAAACAGAACAAAAGCATGATTGTAAAAACAGACAAACGTTCCTTTTAGAAATTATTCTAAATAACTTGCTCAAAAACCCTTCAAAAACTCATCCCTGAAATGCCACAGCACTAACTTTGCCCAACATTCTTGAAACACCGAGAGTCAAAACATCAAGAGGCTCGGTCTTATACTTGCAGCATACAAAACTTAACATCTGAAATCCTTCCAAAAAATGTGACTTATACACTGGGTGTGGGAAGAGAATGGACGTTTAAGGGCAGTGATAAAAATCAGTGTCCCAAAGCAAAGAGAGTATTTAATATTTACTATTTTCTTTTGACTTGTAAAAATGATTTCATATAAAATTAAATCTTTTCTTTATGAAAAGAATCTGATTGCCAACCATCATAATTTTATTTTTTTTTTAGTATTCAAAAACAGTTATGGTAGGTCATGAATCAGTGAAGTTTCTTTCAAAAACCATTTCGACAAGCAAGCATTCAGATAGAATGATGTCAGTGCTTTCCCCACCTGCTGCCATGCAGGTGCACGGGAAATGAAAATTGTGGAGAAAACCTGAAATGTTATTGTAGCTGAGGAGAAGGAAAAGAACAAAAATCAAAGCTTGACTTTCCACCAGATACATATTCCAACCACATCTGTACAGTAATAACATGGTTAGAAATAAACAGGGACATACCTGCCCTTCAGAGTTGCTACCCCAAGCGTACACATCGCCTGTGGATGATAAAGCTAGTGTATGCTCTGCTCCTACAGCTATGTCTTCTATGAAGACTCCTGACAGTACTGGGACTTGTTGGGGTCTGTTGTGATTTCGAGCTCGACCTTCTGGCAAACCAATAAGGCGATCTGAAATTGCAAGGAAATGCCTATATATGTAAAGATCATCAAAAGTTAATTTTACTTGCAGGCAGAAGTTGGGCAGGGACAAAAAGCAATTCTGAATACTCTTAGAACTGGGACATCAGTGCAATTTATTATGCAGAAATCTAGTGTACATTTCCTACAAAGCACTGCCTGTGCTTATGGATACTGCTGAAGTTATTTGCACTTTAAAAGTGAAACAAGATCAAAATCTATTAAAATGAATCATCACATAATTTTATAACACACTTGAATTAATTGACTCGAAAAGAGAAAATGTGTTTAACTCAGCAATGCTGGCAATTTGCCTGCCCAGACTCTTAACAAATTGGGCAGATATAGACTCTATTAGGAAAAGCAAGCGTTCAAAGAACCCAATGGTTCTAGACATATGAAATTCAATGAAATGTTATGGAAACACCTGTCAAAAATTAAATGAAACACCCTTCAAAAACTAAATTGTGAGTCTATAGTGAGATCAGACTACATACAGGCCTGAAATCCAGATCTGTGTCTACATTAACACAGCACTGTTGAAATTCCAAGATTACTCTTATAAATGTGTTAATGTCCTTCACTTTCATTTTTCATTTTCAGTGTACAAAAACATATAAGGTACAAAGGTCCAAATGTTAGATTATCCTACCTTGTCCGAAAGTATATACATGACCATCTTTTGTCAGTGCAACAGAAAATTGCGTTCCACAGGCAACTTTTTTTATGCCAATTCCACAGAGAATATCCACTTTCTAGAAGGGTAAATGAGAGGACAAAGAGCTATGGCATTATGAAGATATAAGCAGAAAATAAACATGGATTTCATCTGTAACTTCTGTTTCCAAAAAGAATTTTTATAATTCCCTCAACGTAATACATATTTTGTAGCATTACTCTAATTAAGGCCTGTGAATGAATAAAAAACCTGAGACACTGTTTTCTTATTCTATGCACAAGGATTCAAAATACCTTTTATTTATTGGGGATTGGTGAGAGGTGGCACGAGAGGAAGTGGACGAGTATGTAAACAAACTTACCCACAAATAGCAAAATTAAGAACCTCTCTCCTTTGAGCTAACCCTACAGTTTTCCCTATTTGTATTATCTCTGACGTAGGGTTAAGTATTATGTACTCGAAATTCTTTAAAATGTCATGTGTAGTATAACATACTATCAGAATTCTTTATGGTAGATTTTATTAGAACAGTATAGCATATAGAATTAATAATTTTAATTCTGAAAACTGCATGCTGAATGCCGTGTAATATGTTTAGCAACAGTGAAAATTTATGCAGAGAATATTTTTCCCTTTGAATTCTAACCTGTGGTGAGGATTTTGCAGTGGAATTTCCCAAACCAAGTTTACCATAATCTCCATCTCCAAAAGCCCAAACCATTGAACCATCCATTGACACAGCTACAGTATGATTGAGTCCACAGGCCACCTGGTTCAAAGAAACATGTTATTATCACAGTTTTTGCCAGTACTGACTTGAACAACCCAAATACCTTCAAGAAAAGAAAAACAGCGTTTAAAAAAAAAAAAAAAAAAAAGATTCCTTTAAGGACATTCAAAATTCTATTACAGCATTTGGAAGACAACAGGCTGGTTTTTTTGCTTGCTTGTTGTTTTTAGAAATTTGCTTCCGCTCCCTCTCCTAGAACCAAAGAATAGCTTCATGCTAAGCATGCTCACTGCCTAGGAAAATAAAATGCATCATGAATTCATACTTCATAATTAAATACAAACATGTTACAATGTTAAAGAAAAAAAGCAGTTTTGCAGAAAGAGGCTCAAAAGTCTGGAAAGATATTAAAAAAACCAACATTTTTTCAAATTCTGCTATCACCATCAAAACTCAATCCCAAACATAAAAACAGAACACTGAAATACAGTGAGAATATTAGCTTTAAATGAAGATACATTGACAGTTTTAGATAAACCATGCCTGTCCAATCTGGTAACCCTCCAGCGCTGTCACTCTTTCTGGAAGTTTCTTATTGGAAGTATTTCCAAGCCCTAATCGACCATAATCACCATTTCCAAATGTAAAAAGTTTGCCATCTGCTGTCACCACAGCTGAGTGTTTGAAGCCACATGACATCTGGAAGTAAAACAAATATGATTTTTACAGGCGTCTTGTTTTTTGAGGAGTAAACTATTACACACTGAACTATGCAGTAACGTCTTCATCTTACAAAACTTATTCACTTTATAAAGTCATAAAGCACAGGTACTACAGCACGAATTATTTTAACAACCTACTTTTGCTTTATGCTCACAGTAATGTTAAGAGAAGGACAGGTGCATACTTGTGTGGATACAGGCCTTCAGGCATTTTTGTTTATTTTTTCTTTTCTGTTAAAACCTAATACTGTCTTCTGGAAGCAGGTTGCTTGCTAAGCACAAATTCTAATACATGGCATGAAAGAATGCTGAAACATTTAGCCAAAGCCTGGTATCTCTTTTTTTGTGCTGCTAAGCACACTTAGTAAAGAGAAGGAAAACAGGGCAACTCATTTTAAAGAACACTGTTATCTGACAAAGTAGGTATCTACTTTGATCAAGAAATCAAGGTATAAAGTTCTGAATTGTGTCTACATTTTGACGGTCTTTAGATCATCCTTTTTTCACAGGCTCTTTCAAATTTTCAGACTTCTCAAGTAATACGTGGCGAGTAACATCACAGCAGCAATGAACCTTGTGATATTGACTATTTTCAACTGGGAATTATCAACTTGCTTCATAATGCTCAGCAAGAAGTCAAAAGTTTTCCATTTTCATTCAGTACACGAATTCAAATTGGCAAGACTGACAGTAGTTCTGGAACATCTCTATCACTGACTGTACCATTTACCTAAAGCCAGTATTCCTAAGTTACTGTATTTACAGTTTGTAAAAGGAAAAAATATGCTATGGAACCTGCACCACTTCTTCTCCTTGCAGAGCCTCTATCTGTCTAGGCCTGCGCTGTCTGTCGCTGTTCCCATGTCCAAGTTTGCCATAATCTCCATCTCCCCAGCTGAAGACTTCCCCACTTTCAGTCAGAGCCATGGAATGTCCATCAGATCCACAAGAGGTCACCAGCTGAGTTACAACAAAGCCTGTTAAAAAGAATGGAGAAAGCAATGTTTGCAGTAAATAAAAATGAACTCTTAACATGCTTATATATCCAAGTGCCCCAAGGGGTAGCAAATTACATCTTGGGAAAGGCATCAACCAGGAATATACTTATCTTATTGTAGCAATTCCCTTGTATTATTACTTTGAAGAAACTCTGCACCTTCTCACACACAACCTATGCTTCTGACCCGCCATTAGTTTTGAAATTCAATATCCCTATCTTAAGCAAAAGTTTTTCCCCACAGCACTCTTGAAATTAGGGAATATTAAGATGTTACTAATTACATAATAAGGAGACATAAACATCTAGTTTGTTCGTTCAATTTTCAATTAACAATTACAATATTTTAATGTCAACCTGTGAAAATAGCATCAACACAAATAATTACATTAACTATCAAAATGATGTTCACTATCAATCAATTTAATCTTTTCAAAACAGATTCACCTTGCAGTGCTGAAATGACTGTTAACACATGAAGATCATCTGAATTTCCTTGTCCCAGCCGTCCATAGCTTCCTTCTCCACAAGCCAAAACTGTGCCATTAGCTTGAATGACAAAAGTACAATTCTGACCACAAACAACCTGGTCAAGAAAAATACAGAGGAGTTTTTATGGGTTTTTGCTTGTTTGTTTGTTGTTTTAGATGCAGCAATCTGTATTACAATTACAATGTATCATCTTATTTTTTCAACCATTGCTTTCCTTTTGTGATTCTACTAAGACCACGATTCTACCTCGATTCTACATCTTTAGTCACTGCAAATACCTTCATGACAGCCCTATTAACATAAAACATCACTTACAATATGTTTAATGGACTTTTATTACCTAATTATATCATAACACACATTTCTTCACTGAAACTTGCTACTGGTTTCAGCAAACCTTCTTCTAATGAGAGAAAATATAACACACTCCTACCTGAGATTTACTCAGTCTTGATGTTTCTATCCTGAATGTCAATTTTATCTCAGAAAACAAAATGAATTATTAATTATGGTAGAAAATGCATGTTTTGAGCACACTTAATAGTAAATACAAACAATAAACAGAAGACATTTTCAGAGAGAGATTCTGACAAACAATGCATGGGATAAATCAATAACAATACAAACACGCGACTCTCTTTAGGTGATCACCTGTTGAGCCTGAGAGAACGAAGGTGCTGCCACTGGTACCATGACATTTCTACCAGCTTCTGCTAATTGTCCATGTCTTCCTGCTCCCCACAGATACACATCACATTTACCTCCTAAGTGCCAATCCTATGGTGCAGCAGGAAAAGAATGCTTTAGAGAAAGAGTACTTGCAAAAGCAAAATAAATAAAATAAATAAATTTGCGTTTTACTAACCTCTGGCCTTGACGTTGCCCAGGACATTATCTGTTCATCCATACCATTGATCCATTTACTGTTATCCTATGTAACAAAAAGCACAGTTACCACATCCAGTTCAAGAGATGCACATTATTTTGCTGCTATGTCATACTCGTTCCCTTATTAACTATGAACAACATGGACATTCAAAGCACTCTACAAAAATACAAAGATAAGAGTGAACAGACAAAGCCTAGTTCTTTACTATGCCTACAAATGACACTGTTACTCATGGTTCACAGTCAAAATGTAAATAAAATTAAATAAAATTCATGATGAAATTATCTTTTTTAAAGGTTTTTGAAGCACCTGTTCTCTGAAGATGTTGTAAGATTGCTGATAATAATTTACCGATCCAATATTATGATACGTCAGCCAAAATAAAAAGTCATAAACACCATTAACATCACCAAAATAATTTGATGTAGGAACATGCCAAAAACTTACTTCAGCCTGACAGCTTGATTTAGTTTGTGGCAACCCAGCCCATGGCAGGGGTTGGAACCGGATGATCTTTATGGACCCTCCCAACCCAAGCCACTCTATAACATTATGAATATAGCATATTTCACCATTAGGAGAGTAAGTTCATCCTCTGGAACAGGCTCCAGGTCTGGAACAGTAAAGGATTCTGGGAACTGTGCTCCCTTTGCCAAGGCTTCAGCGGCTTTTATGGTGGTTGAGAAACATTCTAGCCAGGCCCATTCCGTGGGACTCCAGGTTGAAGGATCAGGGAGGCAGTTCTGGTGATGAGGTGGTACTGGGGGATTGCACAACAGCTGATCTAGGTGGAGGCCCACAGCAAGCGATGCCAAGCATTGCATGTAAGGACTGTGAACAAGCTGGTCTCCACAAACAACATGGGGCTAAAGGTGAGGGGAAGGGGAAAGAGAAATCACACATGCACAGTTAGGAACACGAATTCAGCAATCTGGAAGTAGGATTTCTATAAAGCTATTCCTACAGACAAATACTTTCTTCCATTCTTAAAGCTTTTCTAAAATTTTGAATATTTTCAAACTAAGAGATTGCTAGTTTGGAAAATATTGAAAGATATATACAGATAAGATGTAGGAAATTTTGAGGGGGGAATCTCAGTTCTGAAAGACTGAAACCAGATCACCACAACAGTGATCCCAAGAGACAGGAATTTTAAGTGTTCTCACAAGCTCTTACCTTTTCATACGCATACTGCTCCTGAAGCATTATTGGCAAACGTTCCAAGAAAGCTCGCATGCAAGGAGCCATATTTAATCCTAGAACTCCTTGCTGTTTCAGTGCAGTTCTACATGTTGCAAGGATGTGATTGGAAGATATCCATTCTGATGTACAGTTCACTACCAGCACATCCTGTTTAACAGCAGACACAAGACATGTTAAAAATCAAAAATTCATAAAATAAGGTCATTCAGCTCCACTGATTTACTATCAATTATCTTAGTTTCCAAAGTGGACAGAAAATATTTGTATTGTCTCTGTTGATTAACAGTCTGCTGAAGAACACTATGGAGTAGCTCACTCCACATTGTTACTTCTTCATACGTTACTTTCACCTTCGCAAGGCAGCATAATGATTATCATTCCAAGGAAGAATGAAAACAGATATTAACAAGCAGAGTTAATTTTTGTGAACAGCATAAACACAGTTAAATGTTTGTCTTGTCATATCATCTCCAACACCAGGGTGGAATTCAGGGAAGACTTTCAAAGAATTTCAAATACTTAGAACCAAATCTAGAACAGCTCTACTAACAGGAGCCATAACTTGTGCCAAGCTCATCATTATTCACAAAAGAATTTGTCTTCTGGAACAACCAGCTGTTGTTTTTCAATCACTTGAGGAAGTCAGGAAGACTCATGTAGGCTTGCATATATAGCTATATTGCCACCTTTGAAACTTCTGTTCAGATACGAGCAGTACTTAAAGTAAACATTGAAATAAATTTTGCTACTCCTTAAAAAAATTCTGATGTTGAGGCTGGTCTAGATTAAATTATGTTACTGTGGTATCTTATTTGTTGGGAGAAAAGAAATTCCTCATGCTGTGTAAATAAGAAGTTTTTGTGGCCATTTACAGTTGCTGCCAGTAAACAGAAATGCTGATGTAACCAGTGTGTAGAGTTCTTTGCAACCACAAATTCAGAAGGATTCTCCCCTCGACCAAAATTCAACATGAGACATTTAAAAAATAAAAATTAAAAAAAATCTGTTTAGGCTCAACAGTAGTAGTTGAAAGTCAAAATAACGTATCTTGAAAATATAACAGTTGAGTAGGCTCAGTTATTCAAGCTGCTTTGTAAGCAAGTACGCTTCCATAACAAAGCCAATAAATAGAGAGGCCCTGTCTGCATAGTTCTTCCCATTCCCCCCCAAAAAAGACAAAGGGAACTTTCTTTTAATAAGATAATTCTTAATTACACAAACAATTGTAGAATTACTTTAACACACAGTGTCACCTTTGATCTGTTACAGCACGCAGCCACACCGACTTCGGGTATCCACACAGCAGTCTGAATAGCTCCAGAGCCTATCACAACACTCTGCAGCACTGAACCATCCTAAGGAAAGAAGAGATCTGCGTCACTGTGCAAACACAGCTACTTTTCTATTTAAATACATACAAAGCACATTCACAGAATCACAGAATCACAGAATCACAGAATCACAGAATCACAGAATCACAGAATCACAGAATCACAGAATCACCCGGGTTGGAAGGGACCTCAAGGATCATGTAGTTCCAACCCCCCTGCCTAGCAGGGCCACCAACATACATATTCAGATCAGGTTGCCCAGGACCCCGTCCAACCTGGCCTTAAACACGTCCAAGGACGGGGCATCCACAACCTCCCTGGGCAGCCCGTTCCAGGGCCTAACCACTCTCCTTGTAAAGAACTTCCCCCTAACATCCAACCTAAATCTTCCCTCCTTCAACTTAAAACCATTTCCCCTAGTCCTGCTGTTGTCAGCCCTTTTGAAGAGTTTACTCCCCTCCTGGGTGTAGGTTCCCTTCAGGTATTGATAGGCTGCAATGAGGTCACCCCGCAGCCTTCTCTTCTCCAGGCTGAACTGTGTTTACCCTACATTCCTGAGGGATGATATTCTCCAAGCTGTTCAATAATGTCTTAAAAACTGAAATGCCAATGCTAAAAGCCAAAATCTATCTAGCATTTCCACCATACTAAAGAGATAATATAAGGAATGATTCAGAATTATTAAATAAGAGACAACGTATGGTTCCTGGAGAAAGTTATTGTAGTAAAGCAATGTTGTTCCCATCTCTAAAGCAAGAATGGCTACTTCTGCAAAGCCTAATAATAAGACTAAAAATGAATAAATAATAGAACCATAACCTACAAAATACTTAACAGTTAAGTTTAATTTAAATTTATATTTATTGTGTATCAGATTTCATCATTATTTTACATAACATTTCCTTTCATATTTGTAACACCCCAGAAAAAAAAAAACGAAAAGTCTGATACCTCAACCACTGGAGACAGTTATACTAAAAAAGTACGTTACCTCTATGATGACCTTACCCGTAAAGACCAAATATTCATGAGACCACCAAGTCCACCAGACACTAATGCCAGCCCATCAGGACTGAAGGCAACAGTCCGAACAGGGGTAATATGTCCTCGCAGTTGAAATACACACTTGGCTTCAACTGTTTTTCTGTATCCATCCTGAAAATTATGTTGTAATTATGGAACACTGAACTTGATATAGAAAAAAACTAGCTTCTATATTCTGTAAGAAATACTGAATATTTGTAGAGATACAGTAATTTCAATATGGTAATTTAAAAACTCCAAAATTATTCTTGTCACATTATCACCGTTTCTCCACATACAAAATGCCACCAACACTAAAAACTACATTGCAAGCTGATGTAACACATGGAAAACTAATGTTGACTTAATTTTATATAGAAACAATTTTAAACTCTTACTGAATTTTATTATAAATTTATCAACTTAGGAAAAATAGAAGCAGTTCAGTATATAATATTTAGTGAAGTAAAATTCACTTCAACCAGTGACTTTTCAGCTTCTGTTCTGAAAATATCTACACACATACAAATGCAACATAAACACTTCTTTTTAGCAAATATCTTCTGTCAGGAAATCTGAGATTTGAGTAACTTGTTTACATTACCTCCTCCCTAACTTCAGAACAAGCAAAGAGAATTTCTTAAACACGACATCTACTCCTACCTGGGCACTTGTTTCTTGGTCCCACCATCCTTCTGAGTATGCTGAGCTGGTCTGCAGCGTGACTGCTATGTCCTGAGGAACAGCCCAGACACACACCAAACCATTGTGGCACCCTCTAAAAGAAGTCAGGGTAAATCAGAAAAACAAAGTAAAGCTATTAATACAAAATATAAACAGAATGTCCTAAAAATATCAGATATCACTACCTTCCTATGAAACTATATCTATCTATACATCTAAAGTGCAAAGGCATGTAATCAATGGTTAAAAGCATTCCTTCTGTTCCACTCTCTATCCTCCCACTCCTCACCCCACACCTTTTCAACTTTCCCTAACATCACAGTCTCATACTACAAAAAGTATATGCAGAAAAAGTTCAAGCACAGGTCTATCATGCACAAGTCTTACAGCACAGAGAGAACAGCTGGCAACATGACAAGAGCCATGCTTTTCATTTTCACTCTGGTGCCTTAGAGTTCTCATGAAAACTGGTTTACTGAGCAAATGTTATTTGAAAAAACACAAAACTTTACTCTTGACATTAATGACCAAGAAAAAAAAATACAATAAAGCCAAAACAAACAAAAACATGACATACGTAGCCAGCAATAGCTGTAACTTGGGACCTTTCCCTGGAAGACCACACCAAGCAATGCCATTCACAAAAGCTGGATGGGGCAGTGAATGCAGACGTCTCCAAGACCCTCCCATGTATGCCCAGAGTTTCACAATTTCTTCTTTGGCACATGTCAGGAGAATTTTACCAGTTGGATCCCACTTCATACTAACAATTGTATCCTATTAATTAAAAAAAAAGATATGAGTTGGTATGAAGTAACACAGTAGGAAAAGAGAAAACCAGAGCTAATGCAATGTTTAATTATTGATAACTCAGAGCATTTTATTCTCAAATAAATTTTAACAACTAGAGAGAATGACTTGCAAATACGAATTCAGTACATCCTATTTTTTTTTATATATTGAGTAATTGCAGAATTAACTTAATGGTACTGGCTTCACAGGCATATTAGGTAAAGGGCCAGATGAGGCTAACTGACATCAGAAAGAACAGGCCATAGAGGAATACTGAAGTATAGTTTTATTACCACAGCAGGCCCACTTCTGTGACTGCCATGCTTCAAATACCAAGACCAATTCATGGAAGCACTCAAGATGCTTTTATTAAACTTCTACTTTGGGAATTCTCTTCTTAGCCTAACAACTTATTAGTCCAATCAGTAGTGACTTTTCATTACAGACACTGAAGCAAAGGATCAAAACCTTTGTGGCTGCATTGTCAGAAAAAGGTTTTTGCTTTGCATGATACTTTAAGCTCTACAAAAACATGTGAAAGACAAACCTGAAGTATTATGAGTGCTGTTACAAATCAAGCCTTTTTAAAACCAAATACACCTTTAATACACTGCTGAATCTGAACACAGTTTGCAATCTCTAATAGCAAAAGGATTATAATTCTTACTGCTTTTTTTAATTTAAATTTGGTAGACTGTTCCTCTGAACTCAATTGTGTTCAATGTACCAGAAATAAATAATCTGCTCTTGACTTTATAAATAGCTTTCGAATACACAAAATAGCTTAAGCAGATCCTTTCCAGCTGAAATTACATTTTTAAACGACTAACTCTACCTTGTGTGCATCAACTAGAATGATTTCTCCTTTTTCAAGTGGTTCCTTTGTTCCTATTAGCAATTTCCCATCTGAATAGCCAACTGCAAATGGTTTATCTTCGCTGAACCAGGCCAGGCATGTGACAGAAACTGTGACAGACAACACAAAGCTTAATTAACCCAAACTGAGCATCAGTCCTGACAGAAGTTTCTGACAGTGCGACTGCATAAAACATTAAATGCATAACTTCCCCCTCAAGTTACTTGACTTTTTTTTGTCTGAATATTTTCTTCAATTTGTATATAAGGACAAAAGAGAATGTGATCACAGAAGTTGAGATCATTTTGTAATTTTTTTTAATCACTCTCCTTCATTAAAATACTTGGATATATACATTCTTGACACAGGGAAAAGAACTGTGCTGGGCTGCTTCCAAGAAAACCACTGAAAGCAACGTCAGCCTTTGTCAGTACATATTGCCTCCATTGATTCTGCCCCAAAAATGGCACATTTCTAGAAGAAGCCACATTCTTAGTGGAAAACCACAAAATGCTACCCAAGATGTGCTATTCGATGTCCTCTGTGACCAGAACTATAAATAAAAATGGCTGTAATTATGGAATTCAGATGATATTGTCTACAAACCATCTATAGACAAAGGAGACGCTGCAAAAAATCTGTGTCTTCAATTCTTTTAAGTCATACAGCCAACGTGGCAATTTAAAGCAAAATTAATGCAAATATTATAACCTCTTTTCCACTGCTGGTGAAAATGCACAGCTAATGGTGGTGACCAGG
Source organism: Lagopus muta (assembly GCF_023343835.1). Taxonomy (NCBI): domain Eukaryota; kingdom Metazoa; phylum Chordata; class Aves; order Galliformes; family Phasianidae; genus Lagopus; species Lagopus muta. The sequence goes on from NC_064442.1 coordinate 16,379,208, forward strand.
TTAAAAATATGTTGAAAAAGAATGTTTTGATGCTGAAAATTTGCTCCTTTAAATAGCCTAACAGTATTTTCTATATCTGTTGTAGTTTCCATGGAAACAAATAGAAGGCATTACTTTCAGAGTAACCTACGTATATTGCTTTTTCTTTTTTATGGCAGGAATCTCAAAATTTAACTAAGGCGCTACTAATTTTAATCTCTACTTAAATACTGATGCAGTCACCTACCATCCTTTCTGTAGCAGTGTTCCAGTTCTATCCGGTGCATAGTTGAAATATCCACGACTTCAATAAGTCCAAGAGACCCATCCATACGACCAATTAACAATAATTCTCCTTTCCATGCTGCAGCTGGCCCTTCTTCTGGCCAAGCAAGTGCAGATACCCAGTGAGGCTGAAGATCTAATAATCCTTTTCCTCCTGGGAAAGCCCAAAAATATTTCAAAATTATTTTTAATTATTTAAAGCATTGAATTTAATTATTTAAATTTTTTTCATCTTCATAAAGAAAATAATACAGCAGAAATACCTTCCACGAGAAAACACGAGAAGAGTCTATAGTCTAGAGCTAGAATATATGACAAATTCACTTAAGTGATGAGACAGTGAAGCAATGGACCACTAACCTACACAAAACATAGACAGTAAATCTCAGTGTTCATCCAAGATAAACAGTTTTATTAAAGGAGAAAGCTAAATTCTTCAGTACTCAGATCACTTACATTTTTCTTGTGAATTGTCTGTTAACACGGACAGTTTAACCACTGATTTTCATAAGTACAAAACAACAGAAAGATGTTTCACAGATTACAAGTGACCAAGTGACTAACAATTTTCCCAGAGTTTTAAAATTATGGTGGATTAGTTAAAAACAGCACAAATGACAGGAAGGATGTTAGAGAATACATTTAAAGACTCTTGCAAAGTGAATCAATGCATTAAGAAAGGCCCTTCTGGATCAAGATCAGTCCTCCTTATCACAATGCAGTTTCTCTAACACATCTTAGAAGTATTTCCTTCTCAGTTGTCATTCTTCCTTAGAAATCATTTGATATCACAAGCATTTTAATACCAGAATCTTTCTTGCAGTTATTTATGGCCTATTTATTTCCATTTCTTCCTGTATCAATAATATCCATTTGCTCGCATAGCTGCTTTTGCTCCACAGGTTTCTCCTAGTGTTTACTTTCCTAATGTAACAATTTATAATCTTCAATTTATAATCTTACTCCTCCCAGATCTTCTGTTCAACTAAACAAACCAACCTCACACATTCTACTCTCAAAAGGTTTTCCTTCTCATTGAACACTGTCATCAGCTATCTCTGAATTGTTTCAGTCAGTTTTCACACTCTCCATGCCTTTTGAAGAAGGTAAGTCTTGTGGACTATGGGAGAATACCATATTTGCAAACAAAAATCACCAGAAGTGATCAAGTCTCAAACCTAAACACATCAGTGACATCAAGAATTTGTACATGGTACTCAGTTTATCCATTTAATTTTAAGACATGCATCGATTTGTGGTTAATGCCTTAATTAAATAGATTGACAAGATATTATGGAAAATGGCAGATACTAAACTGGAGAGCACACACAAACACTTAGGTTAACAAATATACAGTAACTTAGCAGTTTTATTTACAAATACATTTTACTGTAAAATGTTCACAGGTAGTCAGTGCATACCATTGACTTGCCATATGTTCACCATCTTTTCTGTAGCTCCAGCCAGATACTTGCCACTGATGCTCCAACAGATAAGAGACAAACTAAGGTCACTGGGTGACCCCAGACTTTCTTCAGAATCGCCCTCTCTGCAACAGTACAGAATAATATAATTAAAAATCCAAAGTCTTTCTGCCATCATTTCAGATTTACACAATAAATGTATTCTTCCCTGCTCCCAGTCCTACATTCTATTTAAAACAACTACAAATTATAAAATGAGTAGCATCAAACTAAATTCAAGAACTGCTAAGAAATCACCATCTATCTACCTTCTGGTTCATTATTGTTTCTTTACTCTTCTGAGTTAACTCACATAATCTGTACTGAGGAATCTGATTTTGATCTTTTTCTTCCTTCTTTTTTGGACACATCCAAATGATAGAAAAGTCCTTCCCAGACAATTCCATGAAAGAGCAGCAGGAACTCTAAGCTCCTGAAGCCCAGAAGTCACAAATTCTTTTTTTTTTCTCCCCACACTTCATTGGAACCACTACATTCACAATTATCATGTTATAGATTTAAACTGTTCACAGGAACCCTCCGAAGGAATATTTTATCTTTTTATTCCTCTCGTATATCATAGAGTAATATTTTAATAATAATAATTAAGAAATATTTTTGACAGTTTTAACATGATCTCCTTATTTCTGAGATGACTCTGATCAGCACGATATTCAAGTTCTGCTTTCAGTTTTATCTTACATTGCCTGCCATAAACACAGAAACAATCTTAGGAAAAAAGAAAGATGAAATGATTCCTGTGCAGAAGATACTGCAGGATTGGCTCTTCTCATTACCTTCAAAACTACAGCGTAAATTAAATACCTCACAGTTACAAAGAATTGACTTACAATTTGTTGAGCACACATGTCTGTTGCAGTGAGTACTGCTTCTTGGTAACGTTCCACACCCTTATGGTGCCATCATTTCCACTAGTCGCCAAAAGTCCCTTTTTATTGCACCAAACACATGTCATGACCTACAAATGTTAAAGAGATCATGGCAAAAATGGAGTTTAAACCTAAAGCTTTGGTAACTTTGTTCACTAATAACAATGCAAACTTAAGCCACCAGAACAGAGCATCCTGCGTTGATGAAAAACACAATACACTCTTCCACATCTACAATATTGTACAGTGTAAGTATATTTTATGAGGACGCTGCACTTGACCCATGCTCCATGGGGCTGCTATTGCACAGAGTACCAGAATAAGATGTTAACTACTATAGCAGAAAAACTACTGCAAATTAAGATCTAAATTAAGATGGACTCAAGTTGCGCCAGGGGAGGTTTAGATTGGATATCAGGAAAACTTCTTTACAGAAAAGATTGTTAAGTATTGGAATAGGCTTCCCCAGGCAGGGGAGGTGGTTGAGTCACCATCCCTGGATGTGTTTAAAAACCATGTGGAGTGGTGCTCAGGGACACGATCGAGTGGAGGGTTGTTAGTCAGGGCAGCATGGTTCAGTTGTGGTTGGACTTTATGATCTTTGAGGTCTTTTCCAACCTGAGCAATTCTATGATTCTATGATTCTACTATCTAGCCCAAGAAAAGCTGATTCTACTGATGTAGTGCACTGTGAGGACAGTTTCTTGCCTCTTGTAATAGAAGCTTCAAAGAAAGTATGCACTATTCTATATTGGAGATACCTTCAAGGAATAATGTACTTCATCACAAAAACATTACATTTTGTGGGAAATATCTCAGTCAGTATATTTATAAAACAATCATTTTAATTTTTTTTCTTCTCAATTCAAAACAAAAGAAAGAAGAGCATTAAAATTCACGTAATTTTGGGGGAAATCACCTGTTTCTGATGAGCTTCCAGTTTTATGAAGGAACATTTTCGTAAGTCTCCCCCCATATCAGCGAGGGTCTGAGGAATAGTTTGATTATCACGATCATGAGCTGCAAGAGTTCGCACCAACTGCTGAGCAGCCCACTGCCTATGTTGTGAAGATAACCTTGAAGAAAGGCAGCAGGCTGCTAGTGCATTAGCCAGCTCCAGAGGGCCTACAGCAGAAGGATCATAGGAAGGATGGGCATACAAATGGGCAATTAAACCTGCTTAAACAAAACAATGAGATGATGCCTAGATGAGTACCAAACAGAAGTACATAAATGAACACAGCATTAGCCATAATTTCCAGAAAAAAAGAAGAAAAAGATTAATAAGCATTTTATAAGAACGTTGCAATTACATTAACTATTAGGAAAACCTGTTCTGATACCAAGAAAATACAGCCCCCTTTAAAATTCCACAAAAATACCCAAAACACTATAACAAGAGAATTATGAATATTCTTATTCTCACCACATGGAAAATGGTCATTCTAAGAGCAAGCACTGTCTAAACTGCAAAATGGATCCTCTGAGGTAAGCTGCTCTAAGGATGTCCTTCCCTCCCCTGAACAAAGAAACAGCCTGGTGTTTCAGGCTTTTCAGAACTTGCTTTTCGGTTCCCTGACCTCTCAACAGCAGAGGTAACAACATTTTGTGCACCAGAGACAGAAAAGTATTCAGGTATCAGGAATCAACTATTCCCCTTAATAATTAATTATTCCCCTTAATGTCAGTATGTGGCACAACTGGGGCTGAACACCACACCTGTACAGCTTTCAATACACACAAATGTTTAGATTTCTTTTAAAGTGATAGAGAATTTAGTTACGTAATAAATCAATATTTCTAAGTAATTTGTGCCCTAAACTATAACACAACATAAACTATTTTTGTGAGCAAATCTATGTATAGATTATTCTAGCATCTTTCCTTAAACAGAAATGAGAGATCGAAGCTTTAACAATTAAGGGATTAGTATAAATAAAAGCCTTATCATACCTTTCTTTTCAAATTCTGCCTTATCATAATTTGGCCTCAGTTTGGCCCCTTTGTCTGCCAGCAGAGCTACAAGCGCCTGAGTAACCACAAAGTTTGGAGAAGTTACGAGTTTGTTTTCTTCAGCGATTCCTCTTAAAAAGCTTGGCAAAAATTTCCGTTGAATTGGATCATCAACTGTTGTCAAGTTTACACCGGTTGCTGCAGAAATCAAATTCTGAAAATAGACAATAAAATAAATAACTAAAAAAAAAAATCTTTAAAAATGATTATATTTGGAAAGAAATCATAGTTTAAAGTTTGAAAATATTTTGGTAGAAATTCTCAGCCCCCAGTTCCATGTGCAACATGGAATTTAATTCTTCTGACCTGGGGATTGAATACTTGGTCTTAGTGGAACCAGCCATTCAGATCCAGGGATCAATCAATCAACAAACAGACAGTCTCAAGTAACCACAAATACCAGCAAAAACTAAGGAGCTTCTAGGAGAACTCTTTTATGAATTTTTTGCGCCTGAGTGTAGGATGCAGTAATGCGTAATCAAGTTCATTATTCCATCCAAAAACTTGTATTAATGCATGATTATATTTCAAACTCCAAATAACAAAATAAGTAATTATTCTGATCACATGTAAGTGCCTTCATGTGCATGAAACACCACAGCATTTCCACAGCTGTGTATCATCACAAAGAATCTCCATTCCACAACTGACTCAGTTAAAGAGTCGGAGAGGGCAATCTCACAGTTTAGAACAAAAAAGCACAACTTATAAATAAGAACAAAAGGGAATGCTTAATCTCATGTAGAAGTAGTTCAATATACATACCATACCTGCGTACACAATTGCACCAGAAGTTTAGCAGCACTAGGAGTGTTTGATGCCAAACAGCCCACTGCTGTGCTCAGGTAGGCAAGACATGATATAGGCTTGCTTGTTTTGCTGTGGATTCCTCTAGATCGCTCTGTTGAACTTGACACAGTGCATGGACTCGTGGAGAGCCCTGCTCTCCCTGCTGCAGCGAGACACATTAAACGAACCAAAGTTCTTATGTCTGTTAATCCCAAGGATTCAAGACCAGCTGCCAGGCTACAACTGGAACCACTGTCAAAAATGAACAGAAATGCTCTTGGTTTTTTTAGCGTAATTATAAGTAAAATTGTATTTGGACAAAACTATTCCCAAACCACTAGTGAACACTGACTGCTTGGTTAGCTGGACAGTATTATCATTCAGGGGAAAAGGGAAGAGGCAGAAACAAAGCTGTAGTGCCCCTCCACTCTTTTAAGTTAAGGGTGAAGATTAAATATATATATATATATATTTTATAGTCTTGTCCTAAGAAAAAAAACTTAAGTTTAGCTCATAAACAATGTTATATTGATAATTCATGTTTAGAATTACACTATGGTAACAGACATCAGATTTCTGTGATTTCTTCACATCCTCATATAGCATCAAATCCTGCACTATGTCTTCTTTTCTACAATGTTTACCTTTTATTTCTAGTACTTGACTTGAACAAAAGCCAACTGGCAGATACAGAATCATTATGTTTTGAGTGGCCGATGTTACTGGAGTCTGCTCTCAATGTGAGACATAGAAGTATCTTTCAAAAAGTTTGAAGATAGGGTTTGAAGGAACAAAATCAACAAAAGTTTCTCTCTTAATAACATGAATTAAGTACATAAAAGGAGCATCACTTTCCCAAATTAATCACAAAAGTGCATCTACACCAAACATTACTACATAACTAGATTCAAATGAAAAATAGTTTTGCTAAGAATGCCACAAACCTGACAGACAAAAGTGAGAGTGCTCTCATAACCATAGTTCTTGCAAGAAGGACTTGTGCAGCAGCTGTCACTCTTCTTAAGGCCATAACACGGTCGTGTGGATTTACTAGGGCAGCTGCTTGTTCTCCTAACGTTATCCTGCCAGAAGAGCTTTTTTCTATAGAGCCATGACAACCTTGGAAATAACAATTTGTGTTAGTGTTTAAAGAGCAAAAAAACATCATATGGTAATAAGCACAGAAGCAAATCTGGCATAGGTTTTTTAAAAAAGGTTTCAGTTTTCAGCATGTCAGAAATATAGAAAGTGGTGATGACTGAGCAGAAAATACACTTCTAAAAATCTACATAGTTTAATTATTTCTTTTTTTCAAAACTTGATAGGTAGCAGTTTGACAGTACTGATGTTAATGCTAATTCCTCTGCTTTCCTTGCCCATTTAAAGGGATCTACAAAGTTAAATACATATCCTGCATTTCAGTACGATGATCAATAAATCACCAATTAAATCAGTGAATATCTGAATTGTGAAACAAACATGCTACTACCATTCACTGTAAAACTTTGGTCACAGTTTTGTTAGTATACCAAAGCTTCACGTCTGCTAACAAAAATGCCATGCATACCTCACTGACTTTTAAAATAAAAGGAAAATTAAGAATCTGTATTAGTTTCCTTATGAGACAGGAAAGCAGGAAAGATCATCAAAATATTTCTGCAACAATCCTATAAAATCACACCAGAGGGGATGTATGTGTTCTGTGAATTAAATTCGTATCAAATTTACCTATTTGCATCAGTGTTTCTTCCATACTGTTGGTGGCTGTCACCATTGCAACTGATGCACCTAGAGGGTCACTGTCAGGAAACTGCACAGGTTCAGGTACAATACGTCGATCATTTAACCCAAGAGGTCCAGCCAGTAATTCAAACTCCTCTTCTCCTGTCAGCTTCTCATCCTCATCTACATCTAACATATCCCAGTCTTCTAGAATTGGAAAAATACAATTAAATGTAACTTTAAAATCTGAAAGTAGTAAATAATGTTAATTAAGTTTAAAAAATATCAATATGAGGAATAAAATATGAATTGCAGTCTGCAGCTTAGTAGCCTTGACTCCCATCTTCACGTTGTGCCAATAGCAACATTAAGTGAACTAGAAAAACAAAACCCCCCTTTTGCCCCTCTTCATTAAATCTGGTCTTTTTTTTCTGTCACACAAATTTTATAGAAGATTCTCTGAGGCATCAATTTAGCTGTTTTTTAAAACACAGAAACAAGAGGTCCCTGTATCTAACAAAAAGACAACTGTACAACCTGAAATACATTAAGAAGTGTGAACATACAGTAACGCTTTAAATCACAACAGCAGATACGTATTCTAAAGGACTGAACAGTAAAAATAGATACTGGAGGCTTCTCATGTTCACATTTATCAAAAAGTATGTGCAAGTTCTTAGGTCATTATTGTACTATCCAGGCCTTTGTTTTTCCTTCCCATACCTCAGTTTGCACCCCTCATCCCATAATTGTAATTAAATTATGTACTCCATTACTCCATTGACTTCCCAGACATTTACACAGACATCAATTTAGATTTACTTCTTTTTCCCTCTCTAACTCACTCTCCATAGTGTACAATCTCAACAGCTTTTATCTGCTGGAAAAAAAACAAAAACTTGCCCTTAAATTTGGGAACACTCACATTTAAATCTACACGTGTGGCAACTCATATGACTGTGACTGTATAAGCTACAAAAAGGCCCAGATTCAAAGGATCACCTGAGAAAGATTTTCTCCAGTCATTAGAAATAATTTGTTCAGGTGTGAAGGACATTATTGAGACACTCTCAACTAATAAGAAGATAGAAGTGTAAGCCTAAGGCCAAAATTTCCAGAGGGTAACTTATGCTAATTAACCTCTCCTAAAAAGGCAGCTGAAGAAATGTATTTGAATATTAGACTTCATGTAGACTGAATGTAGTTTAAACTACAACAGCTCATTCACCAAAATTAATTACAAGACAGCAAATGAAATACAAGGGAAAAAACGTCACTGATTTATTTCCACCTGAACTTAAAAGCAACAATGAAAGCACGAAATCTAGTCTGAAGGTATCTTCAAGTAGAGTTTCATTACACGTTTATTTGCATTTATGGAGAAAGAAAAGCACTTCAGAAGTATTCAGTATCTTCAAAAACTTGAAAACCTACCTTCATAGACACTGTCTTGTTTACCTATTAAATCAGGAGCCTGGCCTTTGTACCTATAAGAAAAAAAAAGAATGAAAAAAAAAACAATTAAGTGGCTTCTATCATTTATATACACGCATACCAATTTTAAACCTGGATTACTCTAAGGTTACTTTACTGCTATGTAAATACATACATGAGTTCTGGAAATAGCAAGAGAAATTAATAATGTATTTTGCAGTATGAATGTGGAAAAGGTACATAAAAGTAATGGCATATTCAGAAAAAAAGTTTTTCAAGATCTGCAACAGGAAGCAAGATTCCAAGAAATAATTCCTTTTTCCATTAAAAAGATTAATGAAGACAAACAAAGATTTCAAGCCTCAGTTAAATAAAGACATTAGTTCTACCACAAATTTGTATTTCTTCATTCAATTTCTTAGAATTCATAGACTAGTTGATACTTCCAAGTTCTTTTTTTCCTTCACATACAGTGTTCCACTCTTTTATTTCTGTACCTTTCCGAAGTTGATGTTTTGGATTTACTCTTCAGGGCTAAGTACTTCTCTCTGCAGACACCACACAATAAATAGTAAGGATTTCCACTTCCACATTCACCACCAAACCATCCATCCACATAGGAGCCATTGCTGCGATAGCCCTGACGGTTGGCACTGCGCCCGCAGCCTGGATGGTTTCTTTTCATGTGTTGATTGAAGCTGACAACACTTGATTCACACAGTTCACAAACCACTACTTCTTCTCTGTCTTCAGATTCACAAACATGCTGCATAATAAGATTCTCACGTTACTTACAGGGAAAAACATCTTCATACTCGATATTAAAAATATGCCAATATTGTTAAATGGATGTTTCTGCCCATTTCTACTACACAAAGTAGAATGTGTGTGGTAACCTTGCACAGGACAAAGCAGAAACAGACAACCAGATCATCTCAGAAGAGGAAAAACACTGGGACATGAATTTAAAATTTTCCTATTTCATTTCAGATTTGACTAAAAAAAATCCTGACTAGCATTTCTCACACACAACGTTGCTGGTTTACATTAATACTGTGTTTAAATTATCCTGTTCTTCTCAGAACATGCACGAGACTAGATTATTAAGGAAAAAAGAATCCATTGTTTGCAGACAATCAGCCCTTACATTTACTGTGCAAAACAATAAGCTGTGTCAATACATTCCACGATTCTATCTGAATTTATAGTTCGTTCTTCTAGAACTACTCCTGTGTCCTAAGTGCTTTCATCAAGATGCTCCAGTGAAGCAAAGTCTCTGAAGATTACACATGCATACTGCATCTTGCTTCCATATCAGAATCAAGTACTGTTACAATTAGGAGATGAAAGTTTAGTCTTGTAGGCTGGTCATCATCTTGAGATGGATAATCCAAAGATTAACAACCTATTGTTAATATATTTCTCTTCCATCCCAAAAGAACTTTGACTAAGCTATACAACAACTGAATGAGGACAGTGTATAAATCCTTTTCAGATGCTGACATATACATGACATGATGAAATCAAGAGGACAAAACTGATTTAAGTGCAAATTATGTTGCTACAAATGAGATTTATTATTGCTAATTTTATTATTATTAAGTAAAGCAATTTCACTGCCAGACAATGTGGCCTAATTTGCTTTTTAAGTACTACCATCAAAACAAACACACTAGTTCTGTTGTCATCTGTCAGGGAAGAGGGCAGGAAAACTACGTACAGGAAGCATAGAGTAAGAAACACAAGAAAGCATTATTCTTAAGCTAAAAGTGAAGCTACAGAACACAAGATTTTAGCATTGCTGGCTTTTAGTAAGTTATTTCAAATTGAGATATAAACTTACGCATGTTACTTTAAATTAAGAAATGCAAACATGCAAAGAGCAGTAAGTTAAAGCAGCCCCCGCTGCAGTCACACACACCCAGGTAGGCCAATCCAATACCTCCGGGATCCACATTCCCAGAATATCATTATCACTAGCCAGGTCTTGACCAAACATAGCTTCCATTGCTTCATCGTCAAGGTCAATTTCCAACTCCTCATCCAAGTTGAAGTCATAAAGAGCCCCTGGATCTTGCTGCAAAGATATCCCTTCTCTTCGACTCTGATTTCTGTGGGCCTGTACAGAGCGGTATAATCCCGCTCGAGTGCAAAAGAAAACAGTACTTTTATTTTGCATGTAATAGGCATAAATCCACTTTCAGCTACATTTTTCCTTGTTTTTAAATTCAGATAATCACAATTTTCTCTCACCACGTAAAACACTTAATCTAAAGACACAATGATATACATCTGCAAAGGAGACTTGTGTAACTTTCATGCTAGGTACCAACACCCATCCTCTTCATTTACTGGACAAACAAAAATCTGGAAGTCTTTTAGAACACCTACCAGCACGTGCTAGCAGTGTTCGGGCAGCTAAATCAAATTTGTGTCTTCTTGTTACAGATGACCGACTTCTAGAAGGAGGTCCACTTGCAGAAGCAGCATTATCCACATGATCCATATTATCAGGGCTACAAGAATTTGTAATCAACAGGTAAATAAAAAACAGATTGAAAATTTCTTTGTTAAAGAAATAAAATCAACACTTCTGTCCCTGCATCAGTAATTCCCTCAACAAGTAACACTTAATCATCTATTTTTGCCACTTGAAATCTGTGAGTTCTCTGTGAAATTGCATTTTACCCAAGACAATTAATTAAGAAAACCTATAAATGAATTCCTCATTAGGATCAAGGAAGCTGAACAGAAGCATTCTCAAAATACACACTGCAGTTCTCACTCCCCTGGTTAGCAAAAAGCTGTTATGATCTGCAGCAAGTATCACTTAACATAACTACTTTTAGGATTAAAATATAAAGTAAAATCTTTCTTACTAGATTAATACGTTGTTTAGATCTAAAGTTACGAATATGGCTGAGAATGTAAATCTCAGTTCAATTCTCTGGACAAGACAAAAATTTCTTTAAAAGAAAAAATGTAGGAAGGTAGGTGTTCATGAATATACTGAAGAAAAAAACACAAACTATCAAACAAAAAAACACTCTCCAATGAATTTCTGCTTTATTACTACTTATCTCACTGGTAAAAATGCAGTCTCTGTTTTCATTTTTTTGTTTGCTCTTTTTTTGAAGGAAGGACACTCAATTACATTCTTCTCCAGTTGTGTGCATATACAGTACAGCAAAGTAAACACAGAGTGCAGAGTAATTTAGTTGTATCTTTGCTTTTACCAATGTAACAAAATGCAGAAATGGCATTACAGTGTTTCTCATCAGTAACTTTCCATTCCAGCAAGAGATTATAAGGTATTAGAGGAAAACTGCACTTTTACCTTTCACTAAAGCCTTCTTCCATTTCAGCGGCATCAGCTGAAGGGATATCACCCGGTGACTGCAAATAACAATGATCACCAGATTTTCCACCACTGCCAGAGACTATCGCCCCATGTCGTGCATCTGCAGTCACATCTGGCTGGGGTTCTTCATCATCTTCATTTCCAGGGTGCTCTATCATCCACATAGCAAGCACTGTGATGTTCTGCGCATCTGCTTCTCCTCTGGCACCTGAAAGCATTGAAGTCACTATTTAAAACTGCATTATACTGCACATATAATATATACAGCATATATATATTAATTATATTACACCAGTGATGGTAAAAAAAATCCATTTTTTCTCCCAAATACTTACAGAAATGCAAAACTAAAGTATGAAACACAATTTTTTCCAATGTAATACTGATCTATTTTTTCAGTTTAAATTGATATTGTTATTGATTACCTGTGGCTTCCATGGCTTTTGCAATCTGCCTGAGGGAGAATCCCATTTCTAACAATGGAACAGCAATGGCAGGAGGAGGAGGAGATGTTGAAAGTCGGCTGCTTGGATCAGACAAAGCTTAGAAGACAGAAAAAAAAAAGATCTTTCTTTAGTTTTTCCACTTCAGCAAATCTCATTCTGATTTGGCAAAGATTTGTTAGCTTCAGATAAGGGAGCAATTGCCCTAACAACTTCCCTTGCTGTTACTTTTCAACAGAAGGCAAGATACAATGAACTCAGACAGCGTTTATTCTATTTAGTCCCATTTATATTATGTCAGCCTCTGTTCAATCAAATAGGACACTCATAATATTTAAGCAACAATTTCTTTTGAAGTATTTCTAAGGAGTTTGTTTCTGTTTCAAATTCTATCAAATTATCTATTTGATTTATATGCAGGTAGTCAAGAAGAAAGTTACCCTTGCCATCAAGATTCAAAAATGTCTTGCGATCACACTAATACCCATTCCTCTTAAGTAAAGATCTCTCTCTGGGTCTAAGATGCTGGCATATATCCAAAAATCTCTGCAGATTATATATATACAGCTATTATATCAAAAAATCTCTCTGCAGGCTATGGGTATTACTTCTGCCCAAAGTGACTCGAGAGTCTCTAAAAATATTAATTACTACTCAAGAAGTTTCACTGAAAACATAATTTCCTCTGATCAACAAAGACACTAAATATACTGATAAACTCTGTTGTAAACACTGCATAATGATCCAGAAGCAAGTCACCTCATCAAAAAATGAGAGAGGAAGATGGAGCAGACAAGTTGCTACAAGTGAAACAGCAGAAAGAGACAAACTAAAGCATGGATGTAAGAGCAAGAATAAGAGGATAGACTGTTTCTCAGCACCAAGTAAGAAATTTGAAGAATATAGAAATTTGAAGAATATACTTTAACTTAGTCTACTGTATTCATTTAAATATATGTAGGTTACTCTGAAAGTAATTATTCCTATTTATTTCCACGGAAACTTAAGACAAAGAGCACAATAAAATTTGCATGGCTATCTGGAACACGGTTTTCTTTCATGCCACTGTCACCACTGCTGAAATGCACCATGCACTGCCTCACTGTGCTCACACCCACTGTTCAGTCTCCATAAAGGTTTAGCAAATGTTGATGAACTGTCATCAGGGGACAATTTTTTTCTGCCTGGAGAAATTCAATTCCACACCTTTGCTTCATACCCACTTCCAAGTCAGTCTCTAGTACGTCAGACTGCATCACAACAAAACGAAGTGGAATACTGGTGGAAAGGTTTAACCTCTACTGCCATAGCACCAACTGCCACCTCTGACGTCATGGACAAACATAATAAAATAGAAGGCATTACTTTCAGAGCAGCCCTCATAAAACATATACATATGCTTTGGATCACATGACAGATCTTCAGCAGTCTGGGATTCTCACTCAACAATTTGCTCAATTCCCTTGTTATCCCATTCTGTATGCACACTGGAATGGAACAGATTGCTGTTTTAAGAAGCAAAGTGCAAGCAGTAGCACAGTCCTACCTGTGAAGAGATGCCTCCCATTACCTTTACAATTCCAGGGAGTCTCAAAAAGGTCTTAAAAAGCTATACAGAACTTGTGTGAGTTTACAGCTGTCCATATTTCTGTGTGCATTGACAAGTATACCTGTACGATTCGTAGGCCTTGCAGACTGGGAATCAGGAGAAGTCAAGCTTTGTCTCCTCCCAACTTCATCTGAAGGAGAAGTTGGTAACGAAGATATTGGAGGAGTCTGAGCACGTCGTGCTGGCAGCACAGTTGTAGTAGGATAACTGGAGAACATTTGCCTTTTAAAAAAAAAAAGTATATATTTATATGAAAAAGAGCAACCCTGAAAGAGATCTGACGTAAGAAATACATCAAATTAGACCACAACTTGCCAAGTGCACCTTACAGTACCTGAATTTTGCAAGGGTAAGGAGTAATACTACATATATTTAGGGGAGTAGGAGAAGAACTCTGTAGGAATAACTCATTCCAATTTTTTTGCCTGGACAGTTAAATTCCCAGACATACACCTAAAAATACCTCACAGACCAAGGGCAGTCTGAGGAGAAGTAAACTCACTTCCCCATTTCTACATCACATACTGAACACAGCCTGACTAATCATTCCTTGTAAGGTATTTTACTTTTGCTGTCCTGGTGATAAGACTTTGTTCTGGCTTTCGTCAAACTGCATCTGCAAAACCTCTCAGAACAGAGGTCAGACATGTCGACAAAAGCAATAAACGGAGGACTATATTCAGCATTAAGCAGATTTTCCTCCACATCTCAAATAACCTCCGCAAATTAATTTAGCTTCACTTCAGTATGCGAGGGTAGGATGAAACAAACAGGACTGTAGAGTTGCTTGCAAACTAAGATCTATTCTAGTCTGAACATCAACTATTAATTAAAAAGCAGAAATGTCACTGACTTGTATTTTAAACTGTATCAAATAAAAATGACAACTGAAGAAACGTATTTCCTCCTGCTCAAAAGAACTTAGATGCTAGACATACATATATATAGTTTATATAAAAAGCTTAGCAGCTTTCTAGTTTTAGAAATGCATGTCCTCAAAGTAACAAACATAACTTTGTATTTTGTGGAGGCAGCTCCTAACAGCTGTTAATGTTTCCAAAACCTCACAGAGCCAAAGACGTACATGATATGTAAGTAAGAAAATGTTTTACCTAAGAAGACTGAGAGGCATAACACCAGGAGATTCAGAAGCAGGAACAGTTTCAGTATCTGTTACTGGAGTAGTAGCAGTAGTAGTATCCTCCAGAGAGCTGCTCATGAAGGAGGTTGTGCTGGAAGCAGAAGGGCTGGTTGTAACTGGCGTTTGGGCTTGCTGAGACTGATCACCTTCTTCCACTTGCTGGTCTACTTCTGCAGCAGAAAACAGACAGTGCAGGAACATTAATGAAACTTAACACAGTAAAACAGTACTTGTGGTTAAACTTAAAAAAAAAATAAAGAAAGAATCTCTATAAAGAGGTGTGCAGAAACTCTAACAACACAGATACCTCTGCCAATTACTCATGGACTTAACAGACTGGTCTCTGGTTGTCATACTGATAACAAGGTGAAGAGTAAGTAAAACTTTATAATCTTCAGAGAAACCATTTACTTGGTTAGACCTTATGATACTTACTGTTGTAACATTTAGGATTATTATGTTAGGCAAAAGGGCTGATCAATTACAAAGCTGTTTTTAACTTACTGGCTTAAGTAATAGATTTTTGAAGGGTTTTTTAGTTGATGTTTAAGAAATACCTAAGATAGTAAAGAAGCAAACAGCACAGGGATTATCTTTAATATCTTAGAGAATTAAAAAAAATACTTTAGATAGTTAGGTATTAAAAAGTACTGTAGATATTTTCTTTTTAAACTGATTTAAATCATTTCCCCAAAGACTCAACCTGTAATATAGATCTTTTTTTAAGACAAACAGGAATGATACGTGTTCTCTCTTCAAGTTCTGCTAGTTCAGTGCCAAATATCTCAGGAAAATAAACAAGCAAAACCCAAAACTGATTCACAAATTCTCATGAAGAGAAACAAAGTGAAAGAACTCTCAACATCATCTGTTAACGTGACTGTATACAATCATTCTTTTACAACAGTGACCTTTGCAGTCCTTGTGTGATAAACGAATTCCTCCAACAAATACATACAGAGCTGCTCATTTTTCAAAAGCATAAAGAAAAATTAGGAAGAGGCTACATTTCTGATTTACTCATTTGTATTTACTTTTTATTAAAATAAGGGACTGGAGAAAGGCAAAAAAACCTCAATTAGTGCTGTATCTAAAAAGCAATTAAAAAGATGCTGTAAAATTTCTCCAAAGTATAGCCCCTATAAAATTACAAGATTATGTCATTTGTATCATTACTGTTTCTAACCACTGAAATACAAGTACACAATAGGTTAGCACTATACTTGAATCATTTTGAAAAGGTACCTGGTTTAAGTCTGCCACCAAACTGATCCTCCAGCAATCCATGAACCACTAACTTGTAGATCATGGCTTGTGCTCGCTCCAAATCCGCCAGTCCTAAGGCTCTTTTAATAGGTGAGCGCATGACTGCTCGCTTCACCATGTGTCGCATCAGGAACTGCAGGGCAGCACGCATCTCCACATCTTCGTGAACAACTGGAGAACTGGCACAGTCTGAGTTGTGACCATTTTCTGCCAGGACTTTTGGTATTAACAGTAGTTCAGCATATTTACTACAACTAAGAAGAACACTAAGTGACTTCATAGCACCAAGATAAAGATAAGATAGCTGTACGGCTCTGATTTCTGACTGAACTATATCGTGATTTCTTGGTGAATGTTCATGATTCTTTTTTCTTCCTTCAGCAGGCTGGTGTTGGGATTCCATCCCTAACGTTGATGGTTCTAGGGAAAAGGAAGCGATTTCATTTTCTGATTTAGAGCTTGCAGTGCTATGTCCTTTGTTATCATCGGCACTCAGTGCTGATCGTGTATCGGCTCCAGCATCACCCTCCATTTTCTGCTCCATTTCACCTTTGTCTTCAGATTCATGTCTGTGTTTTTTCTCATGTCTCTTGGTGCTTTGTTTTCCCATGTCTTCATGGATGCCAGTCAGATAGGTAAGGTCCAGCAACACAGTAGCTGTCAGCCCACGAAATCTTGCAACATCAAAAGGCAGTGGCTCACAGGGCTCCAGATTATACAGTGGAGTATCACTAGGCGACCAAAAAGTTGGGAAGCTTTAATAAAGATCAGAATGACACAGGAAAAAGCAAGTGAGGGAGAGACAGGAGGAAAGTACAGGAAATAATGTCGGCAAAGTAAGATGTAAAATACGTTTAATGAAATAAATGAACCAATTCTAAAAATTAAATGCGAACGGGGGAAAATGAGGTTATGATCAGAAAATGGGGAGATATGATATCAGAGCAAAGGCAACAAAATGCACAGGTTTTCAACAACAACCATTAAAATCCAGAAGCATCACAGAAGCTATCAATTAGTGCTGACAGAGCATCCTTCTGTATTATTTCAAAATATAAAACAGACTTCTAAGATAATTTACCCTACATCAAGTTTTATTCTCACATATAAGCTGAACTTGTGAACAGGAATAAAAGGTTGGATATAAAAAACTGATTTTTTCTTAAGCATTAAGTAGAAGTTCTGACTGACTGCACACTGATTGCACGTTGCTGTACAAATTATTGGAAGGAGCACACAGCTGATAGCTTGTGACAATTCTGTCGCTGTTTATGTCAAGACAGACCCCCTAGAGAGAACAGGGACTTTCTAAACATAGGTCAGGAAGCCCAACAGACAGATAATGGATGACTACTTAGATAAGCCATATTCAGTGATACCTTTGTTACATTTAGGAATTACACTTGACTACTTTTCACCATAAGCAGGATAAAAATTCATTAGCCTGTATTTTCCCTACGTCTTCTATTTTCCATTACATTTTCCTATGCATCCAGTAGACAGAGGATTTTTAAATCTTCCTTTCACTACCCCTCCAAAATGTCTCCCCCTTTCATAAGGTAAAATTCTACTTTAAGATTGAAAACAAGTTTTATTTGGATTCTAATTATGGAAGTACATTCTGAACTTAATTCTACAAATTACCATTGTCTATCGTCAAGAACTGCACCACTTCACTTAAATAGGATTTGAAATCACTTTAAGATCACACTAGTTTAAGGTCATACGCCAAAAGGGCATACTTAAAAGAATTTATATCAGGAATTTAATTCAGTAATTAACTGCACTTAGGCATATTTAATTAAAGCAACAACAGCTTTTGTATAATGACAAAATAGGCATAATGTTGCAAAAGTTTCAAGAGGTGATCTGACCTCAGCTGTTTCAAAATGTAATTTTAACTGATGGCAAAATAAATTATTACTACTCAATTTCTCCACAAGATAAAAGTTTAACTGTAGCCTGAAGAATACTAGGATTTTAGTGAAGCAAATCTCTCTACTCAAAAGCCAAACAATTCCTACAAGAACACCACTGAGCCTACAGAAGGCTCGAGCTTCATTTCACAGCTTCCTTCCAAGTGCCCTCCCTTTGAAAGTGAAACTGCAAGAAAGGTGGAAAAAGAATCATCTCCTTCCAGCTTTCTCTCCAAGATCTGAAGATCCTGTGCACAACAGCTCCAGTGAGTCAACATCAAATACAGGGCATTCCTTTAGCTTGCTAAGACAGGTCAAAAATGAATAAATGCTGCTTCAAGGCAGCATCGATTTGAGTAGCCCCATCCACCCACCATTAAAAGAAGAGAACCTTCCCACTTCATGAGTTTGCCTCATCCATAAGACCCACAGAGCAACTTGTGCTCCCCTAAGGACAAAACACCAACGCAATGAAGAGATCTGTTCTTAACTCCGATAAATCAAACCACGATTCTATTCAGAATCAGATTCACCATTTACAACAAAAGTGAGCAATTTCCCCAAGTAAAAACCTTATGCCAGAGGCTACAGGAAATTAAGAGAGCAATCCACATTTAAAAAGAAGCAATGTTAATTACGAATTTGGGAAAACTGGCAGGCTGGTCCCATTCCAACTCCGAAAACTTGAGCCCAAAACTAAGAATTCTAGTGATGCCAATCAATTGTAAGCTATTAAAATACATTTGACATACCAAGCATTTTATTACTAGATAATGTTGAAATGTAACCCATATTTGTTTATTCTGAAAATGCAATTTTGGCTGCATTATTTTAAAGTTGAAGCTTAAAACAACTGGTCAACATGACTCCAATGTAAGATGTACGTTACTTTTGAAGATTATTAAACACAAAACACCATTAGATTTTGAAAAGTGTAAGAAATGAGCATACTGTACCTGATAGTAATCTCTGCTTCATCCCATTGGACCTTAGCAGATGTACTGCCTTCCTTCACTACTCCAAGTAAAGTGGCATGACGTCCAGTTTGCTTGTGTACACATCGACCTCCAACTCTAAGTCCAGCATCAACTCCACCAATCACTGCCAAAACAGGCCACACTTCCACACACAGCATCTTCAGCTGCAATTCTGAAAGGTCTGCCAGACCATGTCTATTATGCTTGCCCTTCTCCTCCTCCTTATTTTCTTTCTCCTCTCTCACCTCATTCTCTTCTCGACTTTGAATTGAGCGACTTTTCTTCAGCTTTTGACCTGCTTCTTTAAGACATGTTTTGATTTTATTCAGCCTTTCCATCATTTTTTTATTGATGCAGTGTGTCCAACGGTCGGTGCGATGAAGGATACGAATGAGCTGGATGGTGGCTTCTGCCAGCACTGCAGCAACAGGACTACAGATGGGGTCACCAGGTAGCAAGTCTCTTGGCGTACCACGCATCTGCATATCACAGATTTTCACCTAAGTGTTTAAAGAGAGCAGTTATCTTTTTAATCTACACAGGAGCTGATTTTAAAACAAGAGACTCCTGATGAATAGAAAAAACGAATAGCATTATCTTTTTTTTTTTTGGTGAGGTATTCTAGGAATTCCAATCTTATCACTGCATTCCCATAAATTCAAAGATACCAAAATTCCAACAGTTAGAGCTTTCCCATACAGAACACACATCTCAGATTGTGATTTTATGTGTAGATCTATTTTTTGGTAGACTGCACATGTAGGAAAAGTCTAGATAGTGTGGAAATAATGTAATGTTGTTCATGTCTTAAAACACAATGAATCAACACTGACATTCTCAGTACTTGTCCACTGCCATCAATCCCCATTCCCCAAAAAATCCCTTCTACATCCATTGACGCAGACTAGGGAAAGCACAGACTTGGGACCAATGCAGATGAACATTTATGTTACCTTTTCTCCTGGATTACTGCTATAGAACATAACACAAGGATATAACTCTGCTGCATCCACATCTTCAAAAGCTAGTTTTGGCTCCTAGGTAAAACAAATTAACAAAATAAAAACCAGAAACTTAGAACACCTTTACCTGTGAAAACATGACAAAGTTATATTCTTATCTTAACCATTATACTTAGCTTTATATAAAATAGCTCTATATATTTATGCCAAATTACTATTAAAAAAAAGCAACAGTCAAAAACCAAACCAAATACAATCAGAAAGAAACAAATACCTCTCCATTTTTACCAAAGGAAATAGTTCTTGCTTCCATATCTAACACGCATGTGATGAAATCTCCTTGGGTAAAGCTGGACAGAGTCAAAGTTTGCTCTCCATTGTGATAAAGGTTACCACTGTAGGCTCTATACAGCCACATATCTGAGGTAGTGCGATGGTTAAAATCGTGTACTGGCCAGCGAGAAACACCAACACATGTGCCTTCATTGCCTCGATTCTCCTTCACAATGTAGAACTAAAAGGCAGATAAAAAAAAAAGTCAGAACACACACTGTAACAGAACAAAGCAATGAGAATTTGCCTTATATATATTCATTAGTACTTATAACCATGTTACTGACAAGCATTTAATAAAAAATAAATAAAATTAATCAGCTAAAATCATATTCTATTTCTAAAAGGATGTCTTGGTGTATAGGAGTAGTCATTAATAAGCCATTTAAATTTGATCTGATAGTAATGGAAAGAACTATCTGAAAAAGAAATACAAGATTTTTTTTCTGACTCAGGAAACACAGAAGCTGGCACGTAAGCAATAAACATATTACTGAAATAAACAAGCTTTACTCTTCACGTTCACAACAAGAGATTTATGTAGATTCAAGTAAGAAAGAATTAGAAGCCTTATGTTTAAAGACAATACTGATTACAACTGCATATTTATTTGTATTTCTGAATAAACCATTCAGATGATGTAATTAAAGGTTAATCTCATCACATAGGCTTTCTGAAATAGAAAAAACATTTTCTCAAATATTTCTCCAAAGGAAAAAAATCAAAATCTACATAGTTCAGAAAGTAACTATTTCAAGGCTACCACATCCATTTTTAACTACGGATCTCAGGAACATGTACCAGCACTTCTACAAACACTCAGCATGTAATCAGTACCTCCAACCTGTGTACTGAAACATCAGCTGAAAATTTACTTTGAACAGTAGAGTGCTCAAGACCAGCCACAAATTCTTCCCTTTGGATTGAAAATGTGATTTATGCAAAGATGCTATCATAACCTAAAAGTCATAGTTAGCTACTATTTCTAAATTACAGTATATTTCTATAACAAGGTAAGAAAAGAAATACACTTTCATTCAACCCACCTTCCACTGGTAACATCCTGAAGTGACTCCAGTTGATGCCAATCCATATCCTTTACCCCCACTTCCATGAGTTAGAATCTGCCCGTTCTCCACTATGCAGCACTGCGCTTTCTCAGGGTCGAAGGACACTTCCTGTATGGGAAGATTTTCATCTTCATCTTCAGACTCTCCTTGCTTCTATCAGAAACAGGACAAAACGTCTGTAATAAATGTAACTTAGCTGCACTCAAACAGAAGAGGAAGCAAACCATAATTACCTGCAGCTTCATTTCTTGTTCTTTCTCCTTTATTTGAATTGCATGCTTAGCTTGAGCTATAGGAGCCTCCCACATACAGTCAGACAGAAGCGAGAATAATCGTTCAACAACCTGGCATATCAGAAAATAATTCAGATCATCCTAAATCCAAGATGAGGTCAACAAATAGCATTTTATTTTGCTTCCTAAGTATAAATGTAAAAAATATGTAGAGCTTCTAGATAAGCAAGTATCTAAAATGAGCCTCATCTGATTTGGATTCTGAGTAAATCTATGAAGCATTTACAACTCTAATGAGACTTTCTGAAGAAACAAGTGAAAAAACTTATAGCAAAATATAAAGACCTGAGCCATCTGATCATCTTCAACGCCAGATTCACAAGCAGGTAATACAGCTTCTAGTACATGAAGTGCAAGAAGTCTAGTCCTCAAATTTCCAACCAAGGGAACTCCTGAAGATGGAAGAGTATGTTAATAATCTACAAGTGACTTCTGCATCAGACACGCACCTACAATTTGACTTACATGCCTCCAATGGCAACCCTGCACATAGCAGGGGGGTTGAAATTAGATGATCATCATGGTCCTTTTCAATCCAGGTCATTCTATCATTCTATACCATGATTAAATGCACAATTTTCCTAAGTATAACATGCATACATCTACTGAGGTTGAAGAGCTAAAATCAGTGTGTAATATATGATCAAATAGGACTTGATTTCAGGAACTGCAAGTATAACCATTATCACATTTTGAAAAACTCTTACCTGAGCAACACTTCTGAGAAGCAATGTTAAGAAGTACTTCAGTCCACTTTGGAGATG
This sequence comes from Lagopus muta, assembly GCF_023343835.1. Taxonomy (NCBI): domain Eukaryota; kingdom Metazoa; phylum Chordata; class Aves; order Galliformes; family Phasianidae; genus Lagopus; species Lagopus muta. Next base: position 16,401,918 of record NC_064442.1, read on the forward strand.
CCATTTTTGACTGAATTGCTTTTGAAGAGACGACTCTACGCAAGAAAACAAGGAAGTCTCCCAAGTGCAGCTCTGCTGCGTGCTGCTTTCGGAGGGCAGCTATAGAGTTAAATAAAAATTTTCATTTACATCCATTCTTAAACAGTATCTGCAAATAACATACTACTATAACCAAAGTTGAAAAAAATATTAAAACAGACATTTGTAGCTGAGTTTTGTGATGTTATTAGTTTTTGAGAGTAAGGCATCCAGAAAGGATTGGACAGGTTGGACAACTAATATTGCTAGGCTACGCTATATGGAATAACAGGCATTTGGGAAAAAAAACAGTGCACCATGTGATATTTGTGTAGCAATGGAAAATGAGTGCTTTGGAAAACTAAGATTTATAAACAACTGTACAATAAATTGTTATATATATCTTACCAAAAGTGTGGGGTTATAGAAAAACACCTCAGTATTTGCAAGCTCTATGTATTTAATATAAAGCCAAGCAACTTAAACATAAAAGTAATTATCTGACATCTATCAGAAACCTGAGCTGCTAAAATATTAGCAGTGCTTGTTACCGGCAACAAACAGATCCAGAAGTAAAAATATAATGATCAGTTATTGCATTTTTATTTATGAGCATAGCAGTACATAAAGCAGCTATTGCTAACAAAAAGCAATAATGAAATGTTTTTCATTTTCTGAGATTTTGATGCAAAACACTACACTCCCTCATGCCTCAATTCATTTTAAAGGAGCTGCTATCTTTACAAGGCAATGTCTTCAAAACAGAAGGCCTTATAAGCTAACTTGTTAATGAACTAATTATGATGATTAATTATCTTAGGAATTCATCAACCATCCAATTACTGAGAAGGAAAGAAGGCTGTAACCACAACCAGCAGCAAAGATACACCTAAAAATTTCTTTGAGTATATCACAGTATTTCCACAGAAATGAAAAATGTTTTTTAAGGGATTGTAAACCATGTGAGGACTTTCAGGTTTCAGAACATCTCTTCTAGCAGACCTTTGAATACAACACTCTGCACAGTACAGAGCAGATGCAACAACTGTGTGAATTACACTACATTTATTTGCAGTTCAAAACTCAGAGAAGGGAATTTCTTTGACCACACTTTGAAAAATAATACCAGCAATCAACTCATTTTCAGAGAAAAAGTGTTCCTCTTCTAATTACAGACTGAATGGAGTAATTCTTATTCTCTACTTAATCCTACCTTTAAATGGATTGATAAATCTAATGTGAGCATAAAATTACCTGATTATATTTTAACCTAATCTACAGAGTTAAGAATGGCCTAACAATAGTACAGTACAGTACAGCAGAGTGAGGGCTTCAGCACTTAGTGCTTTGAAACTGTAACAGAAATTATGCAAGATAATTACCTCTGAAGTCTCTCTTTTCATTCTCCCCATTTGAATCTGCCTTTTTTGAATCTGCTTCATGCTCCTCAACTTCCTCTTCTCCAAATGAAGCCATAAGCATCACCCCAGCTTGTGATAACAAGTTTTTTAGCTGACTGCATAATAAATCCAGCAATGACTGGACCACCTTTGGGCTCAGTTTGTCAGCATAGGTTCTATAAACACACAATAAAGTAGAAACAAAGAATATTTGAGAGCTGATGAAAAGAACCATAACAAAGACAACTATAAACTCAGCACAAGTGAACACAGGGGCTAACACAGAGCTAATTCTAATCCATTTCATTGCAGCAGGTTACTTTGCTTCATCCTCCACAAGTTTGGCAGATTACTCTCACATGAGCCTCACTTTTAAGACACTTAAAAATTGTCCATTCTTTATAGTCAAAGAGTATTTTTCCAGTATTTCCAGGGGAAAAAAAAGCAACAGTTCATTAAGTGTAGTCCCCTGAAATTTCCAAACATGAAGGCATTTTGTCTCTTTTCTTACATAACAGAATTAGCAGAAAAGTGTGCTGCTTTGTATGAACACTGAAGGTGCAAATATCCTGTACTAAGTAATACTCCCACTCTAAACAGGCAATACTTTGTCACCTGGGTGTTTTGTTTTTTCCTTTGCAGAGTTAAACTGCAAATATTTAAGTGTTGGCAGATTTTTTGCCTTGTCTAGCAGAGACCAGTACTCGCCAGAAAACTGCCTTGTGCTCTGAGTAGAAGCATTATGTACAGCTCTGAAGAACTCCTACCACATTATTATTAGCATTGCTTTTACACAAATGAATATTACATAAAGCCTCTTCATATTAACTTAACAGCCCTAGACATAAAATCAAACTTCAAAAAGGGGGAATACTGCAAGGCAATACTTAGAGACCATAAAGTTCCAAGCATTTTGATTCAAACGTCTCACCCACAATTCAAAAATATGTATCAGTCTTATGTGCATCTTTCATATGAATAATGTAACTATACTTTTTTTCCTTCACTTACATGCTTTTGAACAATACTTAATGCTCTAAAGAAAAAAAATAAAAACAGTTACTCCTAAAGGGTGCTGAAAAGCCAGAAAATTACATTTTCTGAGAGTAAAGGAGCAATTAATACTTACCCCGTGGTGATAGCAAGGATCTGAAGTAGTCTTGTGCTGGCTACTTTCAAAGCTGTGCTGAGCTGGGAAATACCAGTTTTGGGCAGCAACTGTAATGGTTGTCCTAACATGGTGTCTGTGCCACACAGCTGTGATAGCACGTTTAGCAAACCAGTAGAAATAGCCAAGGAGACATCAACAGGCTGATAGTGCACGCTTAGAGCAAAGACTGTTACCAACAGAAGACGCTGCTGTGCTTCTAAGATTAAAATATAGTTTTTAATTAGCAATCTGTTTACAGAAAGAATACTAAGACAAACAATAGTAGATTAGTTTTAAGAAAATGTAATAAATTAAATTACTGAGTGAAGAGCTGCTGTTAACGCATGCTTTGAGGTAGACTTCATTGTGTACCAGCACAGCCTCTTTCATTCAGTGCACTCTATGTTAAGGGTGTCCAAAGAAAAACATCCTACAGATCTAGCTTGTGATGTAAAGTTTCTGATACAAAATCTCAAAGGAGATCAGCCTCTTCTCTCTAAGGTAAGAATAAGCATGTGAAATACTCAATTTGCTGCTTGTACTTCAAGCTGATTCTCAAGGAATTTATTTCAGTTGCATTTAACTGTAAGTGATGCCAATGAAATAATTCACGTACGTACGCCCATTAGGCTTTATCAACAAAGCAAACTACGCAACTCTTTTCTGTACTGAAGATCTCATTCAATACAAGCACAAAGGCACAAAGAGTTGCAGAATTCCAGTTATCCCTTGAGGACAGAAGCACATGGGAATATCTTGGTAAAGGACAGGAGAGGGGGATTTCAAAATCATGCATTATACCCTGTTCTTTGAGTGTAAGTTTAAAAAAAAAAATCACAACTGAGTGAAAAATAAAGGTTTGGAGATTCTTAATCACTTCTGAAAACTGATGTCTGGAAAACCTAAAAAATTACTTGAAATGACAAAGATATGGAAACATTAATGTGTAGCTCACAGGAATTGGAAGGCTTACAGTACTTAAAAGCCTTAAAACAAGAAGGGCTGAAACTTGAAGAAAGTTAAGACAGAAAAAGGTTAAAAATACTCTCTCTCTTCAGAGAAGTTATTAGCCTGATTATCTGTGAATTCTGGCTGCTGATATCAAAGTATGCTTTGTTACACTTAGAATACGTTGTACCACGTATCAGAGGACACATTTTACAAATCTTGCTTTCACTCACCTATGTGATGTTTATTAGCTTGCAGAGCTCTTTCCAAGGTAGCAGACAATTGCTGGTAAATTTTGTGCACGGCCACCTGAATTTCAATCTGAATACTTCTCTTAGCTGCTCTGATACCATCCTGGCTCAAACAAAAAATGCTATAAGTACTGATAACACTTTTATCATCCAGTTACTGAAACAAAAAAACCACAACAATTAAAATACATACCTGGTAGTGATGCAGTCTTACACTCTCTCCTTTGGCACCTGCATGTCCTACAGTGCCCAAACCAAAGCATCCAGCAAGAAACTGTAATCTTACAGAAGTTAGCAACGAAGACGACTGAAATCCTGGCCCCTGATGACTTCCCATTAATGCCACACTGCCTTTTTCCTCCATCCCTGACAGAAGCACTAAGATTTGATGAAGAGCTTCCAGACGAAGCTAAAAGTAAACACAATCAAAAGATGAAATTAAACAGTAAGCATCCTTAGAAATCAGATCGCCTTCAGCCATGAGCAAGAGTGAATGATGTAGCTGTTTTCCAATGGACACTTTCTGATAGTACCCATGTTTCTGACAAATCACAACAAAGAAGTACATTCTTACATTTTCAAGAAAAATTCTCCTTGTCAGCATCCCTTTTAATTTCTGAGTAATCAAGCAATTGGCCTTATCTAGTCAGCACAAATAAGCTACATAGAAAGCTTCATATAAGGGAGGCAGTTTACATGCAGTTACATAGTTTAACTTCAAAGCTACACTATAAGTTCTAACCATATCAATGCTGCATGCAGCACATATAGGATAACCTCTGAAATTCAAGTCTGAAATTTAGGAACAATATGCAAAGAAATGTTTAAGTGGATCCTTTACTTCCCATTTTAGAGCTTAAAACAAAGTTCCCAGATCCAGTTAAGACATTTTAGAAGAAAAACAGGAAAAAAACTCTAAGACAGAATTTGGAAAATGTTTTTAAAAATCCATAAAATTCGAATATATGATGAATAAGAGAAGATTTTAAATTGAAACTTACCTCAGCCCTCAACTGCTGCTGCTCCATTGCAATTATTGATGCCTGCGGACTGGTGGACATACTTTCCTCTGGTTCCTTAAATCCTGGAGAGTTTCCTACATCTCCACTTACAAAGCTGACAACATTTTCAATCAAAGTATGAACTCCAAGAGATCTTGAGAGGTCAAAATCGGACTCAACGAATGAGTAGGAGGATGTGTACAACCAATCTCTGCTGTGCTTCAGTCGAGCCCATGAGTCAGTTAAAGGTTCCATTTGACTGTGTATTGCTCCTAAACATACACATAATAAAACCTCATAAATTCCAATTTACTAGCCAACACGTTATGACAGTAGCTAAAGACTGAACTGCTGCTATTCATACAGGTGGAAAATGAATATCCATGATTAATCATACCATGCATTAAGCAACTTAGAGCAAAACATTTGATTTAAATTTACAGCAACTGCCCAAGAGGAAAGGCTGTATTTCTTTTAATTATGGCAAGCAGTATTGCAACAAATTGCCAAGTGAGAGAACAAAAAGACAGAAGCCACTTGAACTGCTCAAGTTAAAGCTCGAACACTGGAAAAAAAAATGCTTTGCAGCTAGATGAGAAAATAGTAAGGAAAAGATCTGCTACAAAAGAAATAGTGCAGTCTGTATATTTAAGGTCTAACTGTAAAAGAAAAACATCTTTATTCTTTGTTTTAATCAAGTCATACGTTCCATAGTTTTGAAAAAGCACAAATGTTATTTACTGAATGAAATATCTGCAGAATTCCTGAGTGCAGAAGGGCAAGTAAACCAAGGAAAATTCATGGAGAACATTTAATTTTTTTTTCTGGTTCTTCGATAAGTGTGTACATCAAATTACCATCTACAGCATGTATTAAAACTCCATCTTATTCATCTGACAATTTCACAAATTAATGTTTTAAGCTTTTGAATTACACCAGCATGTCATTACACTATCGGAAACTTTACCTTCACTAATTAATATACTCCTCTAAATGACCATTGGTTACCTGCAGCACTGGAACTTACTTATCATTATATATATGATCTCACCTCCAAAAGCATTTTGCTAGACTGCTTCTCTGCCACAAATGAATGCAATGCCAATACTTTCACTGGTAATTAACTGTACATATCAGTTTAAAAATAATATATGTATGTTTCTTACTTATATCAACATATATACTGGTATTTTATTACTTCTGTAAACACTGTTAGCTGAGTTGGAGCTGTGTATTACAAGAGATCAGTCTCTGATGAAAAAAAACTTTCCCTCTGCATAGATAGGAATGTCTTGAGACCTATATGTAAACCAAAGTGAATCTAAACTGACTTTGAACATTCAGTTTGAAATTTACCTTAAATGATCTACACACGGTTTTGCAATATTAATGATTCCTGTGTATTTCAGATATTGCTTGGAGAAAGACAATTCATTCACAGTACTCACACAAACCTACATTAGACACTTAACTTTTAAAAATCTGTCTGCGAGGTACAAGGTTTGAACATTCCTAAACCTCCATTTTCAGGAAAAAGTCACACAAATTCATGAAACTCAGCTTTTGAAAGCCCACTTTCCTCAGTTAGGATGAGTTCCAATGTTAACAGCTGGATACTCGTGTCAGGACCTCCTACTAAACAATTTTTACTTGCAGTAGCTCTAAGAGCAGCTGCTCACAGGAACTATGAATACAGACACACAGCTTTCTGAACTTAGGATAATGTTACCAACCACTCTCCATCATTTTTCACGAGGCAAGGCAAAAGGCCATTTTTCTGCACCTGAGCATCACCTTCCCACAACAAATTACAAATACAAAATAGTGTGGAAGTCTGCTTTCCCTTTGTAAATCAGGGAGCTAATCTCCTATTAGTTGGCAAAAAAAAATTAACTGCCAGGTCTAGAAATTATAAAAACCTTTCTACATCCCATTACCTTTTCTGGAAATAGCGTCCATGTGCATTTATACAGCATTCCATACCTGCTACTAAGCAAACTGCAATGGCCTCAGAAAGAACCAACACAGTACTTAGAAAATTTGACCTAACAGAGTATTTTGCAAAAATATGTGCAAAACATACAATAATACATAGATAATACATAAAACAAACAATAATACATAGATAATAAAACGTTTGTTTTAAACATTACTTTTCAAAGTGAAATTCAATTTCCTAATTTCTGCTGGTTTAAGCAACACAGTAATATTACCTGGCCTCCAAAGAACTGCCTGTTTTGTCATGTTTAATATCAGAGAATTTTAAGAAAACTCTCTTACTCAATTTTATGCCTGGTCACTACATTAAGAAACACAAGTAAAGACAAATATCATCTTACTGTAATTTTAATACTCACTCCTGCACTCGTTTTAAAGCTGTCCATTAAATACTAATTTACATGCTAAAGAGAACACGAGATATAAAGGACAGCATAAATGGGCACTGAAGTACAGTTTTCATCTAAGAGTTTCCTAGCATATGACATGTGAACAAGGCCCAGGAAGAGGCAAACTGAAACCTGAGATTTCCTACAGTAAGCACAAGCCTGATTACTACCACATATATAAATGTTTCATATATATCAACAACTACTTCAAAAGACTCCTTAAGCTCTGCAGTCTTTCCACAGCAGTAGAGGTTAAAGCATTCCAGAATAACATTAGCTCCTCTGTCCTCTACCTGTCCTGCACTGTGTCATGCCACTTTGAAGCACAGAAGAGAATCAAAGGATAACAAAACAAAAAGCAATTCCAATGCCTTAAATCAAACTTTGGGAGATATGGTCTCACATATCAGCTGAACATCAGAAGAAAATTTAGTTTTGATATTAAAAGAATTTCTAAAATAAGATCACCACTTATATATTAATAGACAATTAAACTATCTCATATTTGAAAAAATAAAGGTCTTAGTAAATCATTTTAGTATCAAAGGTAACAACATTTAAATGTAAAACAATTCTAAACTGTTTCAAATTGGAGAGATATCCAAGGATTATGAGTCAGAGACTAAAAGCAAAACAACTGAAACTGTCTAAATCTTCATAATTTCAGTTACAATTCAGAAGTCAAAGTATATGCTTATACCTCAAAATATTTAACAATTAGAAGAAATCTAAAATTTACACTGTGTTTTTTTTTTTTTTGAAGATGTTAAGTATCAACAGCAGATTTGAAGTATGTTTGTATAGTATCTCAGCTAGATTCTGTGCAACATCCATCACACAGAACTGATTGCAGCTTAGGACTTGTATAAGCCTCTACAATTACGGGAATAGAATTGCATGTAAGAGTAATCTTTAAGGTTACAGTAAAAAGAAAACAAAACAAGTTTACTTGTCCTTGAAAGCCAGCTTATAAAAATGAGTTTTCTACATGAATGTGGCACAGCTGCAATACACACTCCATAAAACATAAAACATGTAGGGAAGCCATAGAGGAAAAAAATAAACATGCCATCAGGTACTTGCTTGAAGCTCTTCTTTTTTCTGGGGCTCAACTGGCCAAAAAGGAGTAAATACACTACACACCACACAAGAATCAGAAGACAAAAGCAGACATTTGAAACAGAAGACAACATATTCATAATATCTCTTCCTCATATTACACTGACTTTAGACTTAAATGACCCCGTTCATCTCAACCAATACCTCAATACATCACACAGCAAAGTTTAAGGAACAAAAAAGTACACATCTATTTTTCTTCTGAATTAGCATTATCTAAGTAATAGACTTTCTAAATTTTCAACCATCCTTCCCTTTCCAGGGAAAAACACCATTCCCTTTAGTACAGTTACATACATACATGAGAATATTTACTCCTCCTACTCAAACAGACCCCTGAATTTCAAAAATCAATACAAGTGCACTATTTTATTTCAAGTTAATTTGAGTGTAATTTAAGTTGCTGTTTTTTTTCCAGAGTTACCTAATTGTGTTAATAAAATACTGAAGTACAAACAGGCACAATGGCATTTGCTGAATTAAGATTTACATGAAGACCAGAGGACATGAAAAATGTCTGTGATCGCACTGATAAATATGCATTCTTTATTTCTAAGTATTGAATGCAGTAACTATCTTTATTTAGTACATTAAATACAAATACAAAATACAATATTTTGAGGCCTACTCTCTGGATCTGCAAACTGAAAAAGTTGAAGGAAAAAAGCAAGGACAAAAACAAAACCCAATGGGCACACATATCAGGGGAAAATCTTCGTTATTTCATCATCCCATGTGGAAAGAGTTTTGAAAACAACATTTTTTGGTTCTACGAGAATGGAAAGTTTAGTAATTCAGAATCAAGTAATAATAGCAAGGAGCAGGATACCCAAAAAGTAGGAATACCACTGTCTTACTTCTGAGCAGATACAATAAATGGAGAAAGCAACTAGATTAAAGAGTGTACAAAGTGGCAAAGATGTCGAATTAAAAGACAATGCTCTCCTCCAAGGTTGAGCTGCAAGACCACAGGAACAACTTAAGAGCAATTTTTCCTACTATTGGCATTCTATATTTCAATTTATGATTAGGAACAGCTTTTATACCATAAAAATAAAACTATCACCAATAGTGAGATTCGATTTTTAAGGAGATGTGATCTGAAGTTTGGATGGTTATTTGCTGATTTCAATAAAGAGAAATCCTAAAATAAGTCAACCCACCTCAGAGGAAGTTACTTTCTTGCCCATTGCAAAACAAGAACTACTTACCAAAACTCTACACATGGTGCATTTTTTGCAGGCTTTGCAAGGACTGAATACTCCCAGAGTATTGCTGATTAAATTGGGGAAAAGTACGAGGGGTAGGACAGAAAAAGATCTGCATTCACACATTGCTTTTCTGAGAGGTGAAAATCTAATCCATCATTAGTAACTGGCTAAAATCACCACTTATTCTAATAACACAAGGGCATCAGAGTTGACAGATAGCAATTATGCATTCGCTGTTGAGTACGCAATTGATTTGCTTCTGGAGGAAAACTGACCTGGAGGGACTGACCATTTGAGACATGATACAACTGAATCTGCAAAAGTAATCAGTGATTCCCATCAATTTGAACAATTCTCCAGCATTTCAACTAATAGTTGTATGAAACTCCAACTACTTTTTATGGCTTACCTACTTCAACAGACAGGAAGAGGAAATTTTCCTGACAATAGTATGTTGGTTGACATGGGTGTCAATAACATCAAGAGGGCAGGACAGCACTTTTGGAACTAGACTTTAAAAGCTGTTAACAACATGGCTATCTACAGCTCCTGGCAGTGTTTGCAGGGTTAAAAGTGATCGGTAGCCAGTTCTCAGACATAAAGGACCTCAGAATATATTACAAATCTTGAGAGTGAAAGATGTTTGTCCTTGGAAATTCTATGATCTTCTTCCTGCTTACCCAACACAATACACTTGGACTTGGGATACTCCCCTTAGGAACCGGATGCAGTAGGAACCCATAATAACTTGGTGGTGAAAACTTCAACCTTAAGCTGCTTAAAGTAACAATGCTTACATTTGTTTTGTAGAAACAGAGGTGAGAAAAAGACTGCATGTTTTACTTTACATTAATTGCAATTTGAGAAGTATCTCGTGTCCACTATTCTTGTAATGCATGATTAATCAATGTTAGCACAACAAATACAAGATAATTACAATGTCATTTAAAATTTTAAACTTCCTGATTGTCATTAATGTACTCCGACTACACATTTTCACTTAAGACACATTAACATATTTATTCTGATCAATATTCGTTATGTAAATGAGCATTGATAAAACTTACCCCTTTTTCTGTGTGATGATGCTAAATCCAAATCAACGTTTCGTCTTCCACTCTAGAGTAGAAAATTAATAAAAAGCTCATTTCTTTAAGTGGAAGTAAGTGGTGCATAATATTCAAGTGTTTAAAATACAACATTCCCTCATAAAAATTTTAAAAAATTAACAGAACTGTAACAATTTCAATTTCTGTTTTACCACCATTTTCTCTTAACAGTGGTGGTTATTAGCCAAGATCCCTATACTGAAACACAAGCCTGAACAAGTGACAAATGCACAAGATATACCACCTACATAGAAGATAAACTGATGATATCTAAGGCACATAATACTAGCTTACTTACCAGTGAATAGCCTTCCTCATCTGATTCTGGCTGAGATAAATCTGATTCGCTTCGTGACTTCATCAGTCTATAGTTTGAGTTTGCATGGATTGAGCGACTCTCTGCAGTAAGACTTTCACTCCTGCATCAGATGTACAAACACAACACAAAGTAAACACTTTTACTAGCCAATAATAAGAGTTGATAAGCAAATTCAGCAAGTATCACAGTTTTATTTCAGAGAAGACTATCACTGAACATCAGAAGACCACAATTAAAGAGGATTAACTTTGACAGTGATAGAGTCACACACTCTTGCTTTAAGGACTAGAATTCCAGAGGCAGAGAGAATAAAAGGGTACTGAATAGACATAATCTCCCTCTAAGTTTCCCATCATTATCTTCATTTTAAATTTAAGTGAGGAAAATGTCACAGCAACAGAGTTTCTGCCCATCAGAAGTTTAAGCAGGCTCAGAGGCTCAGTACCAGCATCAGCTACCAAGGACTGTATGCAAATTTATCAATTCCTGGGCTACATTCTAACACACACACACAGATTGAAATAAAAATTTATACGGAGCATGTTTAGAAAAACTTGTGTTATCAAGACTATCTTGGGTTACAAAAATTACAGTGTTTATGCTCATTGCACCATACATTTTTACAATTTCATGTGCTATCTGCCTTTGTTACACTCCCATGCATAACTACACAGTCTTGCATGTGCCAAGATGCTACAAAACGTCTGAAATTAAGCACAAATGTCAATTTTTTCATGATACACTGATTCTTTTTTGCTTTTAAACATATTCTACAATGATCTTGGATGCTACAGTACAAGTGACTGTTTACACATAATGAAAATACAAGTATGGTAATAAAAATATAAACATCAATTATTTTCAGGAAAAATAATGAACTTTTCCAACTACATCAAGTTATCTGTACAGTGGATGACCTGGACTCTGTTACTATTCATTGGTAAGCTCAACCTTGAAAAAGAAATATGGTCCATGCAGAAAAGGCTCTCATTAGAGATTCATCAGTGTGGACTAACAAAACTGAGAAAATATCACTGACCTCAAAAAAAATTCCAAGCCAGCACTGTAAGCATTGCTCTGGACAAAAATGTTTTTAAAAAATTTCTAAGAACCCACAGAAGAAAACTGGTATTATTCCATTGCATGTAAAGACAGAACAGTTAACTATGTAAGCAGTTATCAGATCTCACCTTGTCATTAGTCCAATCCCCTCAGGAGCAGAAGAGGGAGGGTGCTGTAACTGCCCATCCTCCCTTCGCTTCTGGAAATCCTCAATAACAGGGCTCACTCCCAGGATCAACAAGGCAGATCTGTGGATTACAGAGTTGCATGCAGCAGTATACACATCTTGGCCTTCTGTCAGATCAGTGCTGATTCTTCTTTCCTGCTGGGACTGAGGAGGTTGATCATCAAGCCTAGTCCCTGTCCCAGTGTTCATCCTATCTCGATCCCGACTGCGAGCTACTTCACGGGCTGATAGGAAACATTGAAATATTTCTGTAACATGCAACACAAAAAGAAGGTCTTAACTTCTATGCAAAGTTACATAGAACAAAATATTTACCAACAGATCAAGCTAAAAAATGTTACATTACAAAGAACAACAAATATTTTTTCCAGTGGTAAAATAATACAGTAATACAAAGTTGTAAAGGATAACACAGAAACAGATGAAGTATTTACACAGCACTAAGTTTAAAAGGAAGGGACACCATAATTTGACAGAACACTAAACACTATTTCACTGCCTTATTGCAACCCAACTGTTAAGCGGACAGCATCAGAGAGACTGTTTCATGCTAGCCTTTTAGCACATATATAAAGTAATGCACCTGCAAAACTGTATTTCAGAGAACAGCATATCTGCAATTCAAAACTGAAAACTGTTCTACCCTTTCATTAGCTTTTTTGTTCTAGCATAGTGAAGATGTCCCCAAAACTTTCTAGCAGTAACGAGAGAAACAGTAGTTGGAAAAGAAAATAAACTACATATTTATGGAAAATATTCAAAGTCAATTTTGTTTTCTAAGTTTTATATACAAGTTTTATATATAATAAATTCCATACATACTAATACAAACTCAGAGATTGGTTGAACAGAAATTTAGAGAAAACATTATGAAGTCTATTACTGTTGTATGCAGTTTATACAAGTGTTAACACGGATGTCAGATGAATAAGGGCCATCTGTTTGCTCAGCATTCACAGTCCCTTGTATGAAAAGAATTTTCTGACCCAACAAAAGCCCTGTATCGTCTTATAAAAACTTCTAACAATGTTAATACAGAGAAATCTAACACAACCTTTTCAATCTTTCTCCCACTCTACTTTTGAGAGAAAAACAAACTAACTTTCCAAAGCACTTTACACTACTGACCCACACAAGTACTTACTACCAGCTGTCATAACTTCATGTTCTCTTTCCTCTTCTTCATCTTCTTGTTCTATGTGTCCTTCTTCTCTGTCCCGTTCTGCCTGCTCCTCCATTTCTGCTTCTTCATCAATTGTACGAGTAAAAGAATGCTCTTGAGTATCCACATCAGCTGATTCTTGGTTATCCAGCATCTTGATAAAAAAAATAGAAATCTACAATGAAAAAATTCTCTCCAAAATAAAAGCTGAAGGTAAAAGGACATAAGCATTTAAGAATTTTTTTCCATCTAAAAGATATTTGTGATGCCATATGAAATAAAACACAGACAGCTGTTTGCATTCAAAGCTTTAAATACCTAAGTTGGGAAATTCAAATTTCCTTAAGTTTTACTCAAATTATTTTCAGAGAAATGTCTTCTCAGAAGGCTTACTTGGACACAGCTGTCGCACTTTGATACTTCAGCATATGAAGTACATTAATAAAGTTTTAAAGCCCCGACAACCATTCTATATACAAAGGCTACTCCAAAAGTAGCCTCCTATCTTTTTATGTTGGCCCACAACATCAGAGCAGATAGTGCTGGTATAACAGGCAGCAGAGGTTGAACCTTCCTGCCATTATTCCGTTATTTTTGTTCCCATGCAACAAATGGCAGCACAGGGGCAGTCTGACAAAATGACATCTGACATGGAAGTAGAGATGAAGCAAAGCTGCTGAATTGGATTCCTCTATGCAGAAAAAATAGCACCTATTCACATTCATTAACTGAACATTACTGAATTACTAAAATTCAGTAGGGAAGGGGAAGAAAGGGACAGAGATAGAAAAGTTGTTGAATTCGTTGGTTCTGGAATGGCAACCAAACTCCATTGTGGCTAACAAAGCTAATCAATCTAAATCTACATCCAAGTACAATTCCGTAAATCTACATCTCTTGTACAACTCTGAGGTACAGCATACTATTGCTACATACACTGATAAAACCAGGCTTCAGGCTGTGCCCTCTTCAGATACTTTCTTCTAGTGACTTAACAGCAAATCTGCTGCAGATTAATGGATACTAATTATGTGTTGCACATTTGCATTTGAATCCTGAACTTTTTTCAACAAGGCAGAATAAAAAGACGTGTAACAAATGAAACTAACATTTGAATATCTTGCTATATACTGAATTCATCTGTTACTAAGGTATTACACAGTATTCCCTTAGCATGCCATTAAACTTTAAGAACTCAAAAATATTTCCAGTCTTACCCATCTGTCTCTTGATGATGATCTAGTCTGAATAAGTTCCATGTTCTTGCAGGCTAGCAGGCGACTCCGAACTTTATAAACACAACGGTATACTTCTGCCAAGGCTTTGCCAGGCTGATATCTGTAAAAGAGATTCCCCCCCCCCCAAAAAAAATCTTACAAATTTTCTTTTAGAAAAACTTACAAATTTTCTTTTAGAAATTAGAATTGAGCTTTTAAAGACAGTTTTGAGTTACTTGCCTGCTCTCACCACAGGCTTGACTGAGTAGACTTGTATGTTTCAGAAGAGCGGCAAGAACAAATCTGGACACAGTATCCAGGAGTGATTCATTAGTTAAAGTTGCAGTATCCCAATCTGAAAAATAGAAAGGACTCATCAAAACCAGCTACTGTTTCCGACAAAAATCATTTTTCATGACATCATATAAAAATCTTCATCCTTTTAAATCTTCCAGTTCATAAGCACATTCAACATTAAAGAAATAAGTCAATAATTCACTGCTGCTTCTGAGACAAATATGTTTTGGCCTGCTCAGGATATTTGTGTCTAATACTGAGCCAAGGAGGGCACACAAACAGGATAAACAGAAACTCAAAGAGCTGAGTTAGGTTGTAATCTCTTTCAGCAAGGATATACAACTGGAGCTCTTTCCTTTATCCAGCCACTGAGTTACATGGAATTTTTCTGTCATATTTGAGGCCTTCTGCACTCTTTCATGTTGTTGAATCCAGATTCAAAAATTATTTTGCAGACTCACTTGCAATGAAACAGCCGTATCTCCATTATGAGAGTCAGCAATTTAACAGAGCTTAAGCACATGCTTCACTGCTAGTATCAACAAGAGATATTTTGAGGTCTCAAAATTAAGGTTCCCTGAATAATTCCAGAAACTTACATTTTCATTTCAAAATGATTTTCCTCCACTTTAAAGAAGGACCATTATGAAAATAATGCCATTCCACTATAAAATAAACGAACTCCCAAGATAACATCCTCAAAGCTCCATCTACACTCGAGGCAGAAATAAAATTATTTCCCCACTTCCATACATGTACTTTCATAATAGTATTTTTCTTATTAAATATTATTTATGAATCCTTGAAAGCTGCTTTAGAAATCACAAAAATCTGTCTGTGAAAATATGAATTTTAACATATCTGCTCCCCTGAGTTCCATGACATTGCATTTGATGCTACGCTGTTAACGCACAACTCTCAGTCATCTTATATTGTAAACTAAGCAGGACCACACCAACTTCCAGAACACTCTACTCCATAACCAAAATAACATCAGTCAGCCCATTCAGCTCAGATTTTTCAACTAGACAACCAGCATTCTTTTTTTTTTAAACTGGAATTCCTAATTCCATGGAGTCCAAAACAGAATGATCTCTACTGCACTCAACAGACAAATAATACGACTTGCTGCCTTCTTGACCTGGCCCTACTTTGGCCAGAGGTACAGAAAATAATCTCTGGGTCTCTCAGAATTTCAGTACAGCAGCAGTGTTCTGTGGTTTTATTCAAAGGAGGCCTAGCAAGATCGAGCAGGAACGAAGACTACAGGCAATAAGGATGAAGAACCACTAACACTGTAATGCCAGCCTCTCAAGGACTTGAAAAACTTATTATAACTTGACTTATTTTTTCATCCCACTCTTAGCATATTTTCCAAGTTACTTTGCCTTTCTCCACCTCCCTCCTCCCCATTATTATTGTTTTTCTTAATAACTGCAAATTTCACCCCACTCTACTATGAAAACAGAAATACAAACATCTCAGTAAGGAAACAAGAGTCTCCTTTTGTCATACTTTGGAGGGGAGAAGAACACTGAACTACATGCTTGCGAATACTGGAATCAGTGTCAAAATTAAGGAAAACAATGGAACACAACAATAAAATATATTAATCGTGTTGCCGAATTAAAAGTTGTTGCCAAAGAAAAGACAAGACTTCAGTAGGAACATAGCTGAAACACGCAGTATATATTTAACTAACATACACATTCCACATCTTACCTTTACTAACAGCATAGTCTTGCATACTGATCCACAGGCTCCTTGCTGGCTCTTTTGTACAACCCAAGGCCAAATCAACATAGACAGTAATCTCAGGTCTCAGCTTATAATCAAAAGGCTTCTGTTCCTCATTTCCAGATAAGGCCACTTCTAACAAGGAGCTCATGCATTTGTCTAACAGAAGGGAAACACTTAAAGATTAAACTCCATAAATTTTGAGGATTACATGCATCTCTCTTGAATGGCAGACAAACATATTTCACTCTCCACTCTATTCCACAATAAGTAAATAAACCAACATACCTCACTGTCTGGCTATAAATTCTCTCTAGATTAGGAATAGAGTGATTTTGTTACAATTTATATCAAGTTCATGAAAATTTAGAAGCATTATCCTCTGCTTCAATATCATAATCCTGCATCATTACTTCTCTCTGATGTATAACCACCTCTAACACACTTGGTTGGGATGACTACGCACGCTTGGAAGGGATGACTAGAAACAATAGTGCTGAATGCTTTCAATGCTTCTAGTAAATGAGAAGAATTTGTTTCTAATCATGTTTTCAACTAATAAAGACTCCACTTTCAAAGTAGAATACAATTTAACATAATATTTTTAATGAAGAATGTGAAGAATGAATTGTATATGAAACAATGGAGCCCCTGATTTCTCTGTTAAATGCCGAACATATAAAATAAAACAAATTTAAATTAACTTAGTGAAGTTTGCGTTACTTCTTTCACTGAGAAACTGTATGAATATTCTAATTCTCTCTCTATGGATTTCCAATACTGTAAACTGTAGCAAATATTTAAATAGCTATTTTCCAACTTCTGTCCAACAGACAAAAGAGCTGAAATAGAAACTCTATGTACAGAGACTTGTACAAATGTGACCAAGAAATTTCAAAACAGAACACAAATATTCACAGTGACAGTTAGTTTTCTGTATTTAATAGCTTACCTAGATGAGGAATATCCATTTCAACTCCATCGCTGAAAAGTGGAGTTTTCAACCAATAGGCTGTGTCTTGCTCCTCAGGGGACACTGGAGGTCCTTGAAGCATGCCACCAAGACACCGCCCAATAAGTAAAGCTACAGTTCTCTCTAGATCTACAAGCCATACCCAAGACTGAGCAGGCTGTGGTAAGGACACTCCAGCAGGATCAATTAATTCAGGTCCACCTAAAAGCAATGAATCACCAAATCAGACACTGTTGCCCAGATGTTAAAGCCAATTCCAAAATTAGTAAAATTAATTGCAGGTCTCGTAACATTTCCCACTTAATAACAGTTGATTTGCCCCTTTTTGTCAACAATTGTAAACTAAAGAAAAAGCAGCTAGGACAAATTGATCACTTTACATTTCAAATTGATCAGCAGCAAAAGCCATAACCATCCATGTCACAGCAGCCCACGCTCATTAGGCACGTTCAACATGGACCACATGCAGCCTGAGACAGCTAATAACGCAGCCTGCCCTCACAACACATCATGGTGGTGGCTCTTCCCTGCCAAGCAGCCCCAGGCACACATGCACGACTCAGCAACAACCAAACCATCAGTGTGCTACTAGCACTGTCTCAGCTGAAACCAGGACAAGGGAAGGGCACAGAGAGGTACTAACTCCAAGTCCTGCGCCCACCACATAACTCAGTAAGCTGAAATCCACTTCTATTACACATTATACATGCACTTGTTGAGTAAAACACAGTGACTGTTGGTAAGATTTCAACCTAATGTAATCTCAAAAGATAACAGAACCCAGTAAAAGAAAAACTGTGGATGAAGGAAGAGTATACAGTGAAAAATGGACAGGTAAATACCTCTTTGTAGAGACTGTTAATATGCTTAATTTATAATGAAGTTGTGTCAGAAGGATCTGGCAGCACGCCTTCAGGCAGTTAGCAGCTTATAGAATCTTTATACTCATAGAATCATAGGATGGCTTGGGTTGGAAGGGGCTTTAGAGCTCATCCAGTTCCAAGCCCCTGCCAGATCAGACTGCCCAAGGCTCCACTCAACCTGGCCTCAAACGCCTCCAGGGATGGGGCACCCACAGCTTCTCTGGGCAGCCTATACCACTGTATTACCACCTGCTTAATAAAAAAAATTAATCCCAATACCTATTCTAAATATCCCCTCTTTTAGTTTAAAACTGTTCTCCCTTATCCCACCACTATACGCCTGCATAAAAAGATGGTCTACAAAATCAATAATTTTAAGTTAACTTACATTGCACAACGGAAAGCAAAGTAAAATTTGGACTAGAGAGGAAAGAGATCATGACAATATTTTTCCATTTACAAGTAAAGAAAAGTACTTTCATTATTACAAATTTAGTATTTTCAGTTATATATATATATGTATATATAACATATATATATATGTTTTATATATATATATATGTTATAACATATATTTATATATATATATAGGACATATATATATATGTCCTATATTATTCTTGCGTTCCCAAAGTCATCAGCATACATTCCAGGCTGCACAATAAAGAGATCTGCCCACAGCTCAAAATATTTCACAGCAAGGGATGTTAATAACTTCAGAATTTAAAAATGAGATGCAATAAGACACTACACTTAAAAAAGCAGTTTTTAATAGAAATTAAGTCTTGCACTATGAAAAGCGATATCACAGAGTTACCATAGAATCATAAGGTTGGAAAAGACCTCTAAGTTCACCGACTCCAGCCACAGACCCATCCTCACCATGCCAACTAAGCCATATCTCTAGGTGTTGTATTTCCACATTTCATAGAATCATTAAGATTGGAAAAGATCACTAAGATCATATTTTAAAGCACTTGGTATGGCTGTGGGCATCAGGTTACCAGAGGCACGTGACCTGGTTTGAGGCAGGATTATAAATTCTGCACCACAGTTTTACTTGGATAAGATGAAGCACAGCACTCTGTGGCACTGCTCAGCTCCCAGCAGGCCTGACATCTGCTTGGGCTGCAGGATGAATCATGGGGACAACAGGCAGCAGGACAAGGCCGTGCTGCTTCCCATCTGCTGCCACTCACAGCTCAGAGCCAGAAGAAACAGGGCAGCCTCTGCCAAATGCAGCCCTGAGGACAAGCTAAGGAGGCATTCATCTGCCTTACAGGTCTCCAGCTGGTCAATAAAGAACAGAAACCCCTTCCCACCAACCCAGGATACTCTAGTCTTTATCTTTCATATTAAAAGCATGTTATTTATTACTCTTACCATGAAGTGGCCACTGTAACTCTTGATCTTCTAGAAGTGCTGCAGCAGGTAAGAGTCTATTAAGACGATCCAGAGGTGGCAACAGATCTAGCAGATAACTCAACAAAGGGCGAGCCACTGACACAGGCAGTAACAATAAAGAGTTGACAATCTGAGACAGCATACTACCAGCTGCAGAGACATAAATCACATCTACAGAGAAAAAAAAAACAACCAGTAATTAGAACCTGGAATTGAATTGTATTATAGGCACAGTAAAACAAGTCACAAAGAATGGCACAGAAACATCTCAGCTGTCTCAGTATGTCTCAAAACTACATTTTGAATTGGAGGGTTTATTTAATAACCATAAATATATTCCGTATTTTCTCCTGCACTTTTCAGCAATAAAAAAACTGAATGCTAAAAAACAGTAATCTAAACCAAATATTACTGAAATAATACTATAGAGAGACAATTTTTATATATTTTTTTCTTTTAGTTTTCCTATGTGCAAAATATCCTGACAAAAACATGAACTTGATGCTATGCTTGGGTAAGACAACTAACCTTTCTTTGAAGAGACTTGGGATGTTTATACTGTGCAGGTGTGAGGAAAATAAGGATTTTTATTGTTCTAAAATAACAAGAACTGTCCTAAGCTGCCAATCCTGCCATTACTCATTTTTTTCATGAATATTTACCTCTCAGTTTTTCCCCAACACTGCCATTCCAAGAGCTTTCCTTAAGCAGCGTTGCAGAACGGGAATAGATATCTGTAGCATGAGGCAACAGAAGCTGAAGGTGTTTATGAAGCAGTGCCACACTGCTGGAATTCTAGAAGGAAATAACCATAAAATATCATAATTATATACAAATATTTAAAGAGTTCATTATTTCTATCAGTTTTTTTTCAAATACTCAGAAAATTTTTATTAAAAAGTAAAAATTGCATAGCAATTTTTAACATTCTGATACTCATGCATATTGAGGCAATTTTTTCCCCCTTTAAAATACAAATAAGGATACATACTTCACTAACACTGTTGATGTGGCAAAAAGCCAGCAACTGTTTCTGCAGTGAACATAAAAGCTCATGAAGATGAGCGGGTTGGCTGTTTTCTGATGATGATGCACCCAGCAAAAATTTATCACTGTTTTTCTCCAGTTCTCCAAAGGCTTGATCCTATTTAGACAAAAGAGAAAGAAAAAAAAAACCAACACAAGAAAGCTCACTCTCTTCCAGATTTTTTTTCTTTCAATTCTCAAGCGCTATTATTAGTGTAACTCAAGGAAAACTGGATAAAATAACTCACTCCTCACCCTGACCCCCAAAACACACCATGTTGAAATAAGTAACATTTCTTAAGATACCTAAATGTTTTAGATCAGAAACCTTCCTAGCATCACCTAGGATGGCAGAAGGTAGAAAGCTGCTTGACCTCCTTGCAAATTCTACAGTAAAAATGGAGTCAGTTTCAAGGAGAAATTTGAAAGCACCTAGATATAGATGACTGTTGAATGTCCACAGAACAGAACTAAAAATTACCAACCCTAACCCTCAGCAGACAGGGACAGTATGCTGGAGAAGTAAAGAGCTCTGATTTCTTTTCTCCATTATATTTAACTGGCTAGTTGAATAAAAAGGTGCAAGAGTCATTAATTGCACTCATGCTCCCCTTAACTGTTCATCAGCCAACACTACTCTACAGCTAAGAACAATAACGTATTTGACATACTACAATAAGCTGGCTGACCTCTACTTGATGAACTACTGGAAGGCAGATTGCTCAGTGTCAAATTAATCAGACAGACTCACATTCCTAGCTTCTTTCTCTGCTGGTATTATACAGACATAACAGGGTTCCATAAAGCAATCTACCTATATATTGATGTGCTATACTGTATCTTCCAAAAAGATTTGCAGCCAAAAGGAATAGGAGTAAGTACTTCACTCTGATAGGAAATCAAATACACTTATGCAAGCCAAGTTAAACAAAAAACACCATTACAAGATGGTTACAAGATCATTACACTGATAATGTTAGAAGTAGTGAATTGATTTTAGTCCACCTCCAGAGAGAGATATATGGCACTGCTGCTTTAGATAAAGCAAAGGAATACCATTTTCTGGAATTTCTAAACATTCAAAATAATCAAAATACATTACCACTGTAACAAAAAGTAATTACAAAGCCTATACATACTGTATAAAACCCCAAATTTCTTAGAAGAGTCTTCATTAAGATTTCAGCTAAATGAGTATCTGGATGACTGCTCTGGACACTGTATGTTTGATCAGAGAGATTTCCATAGCTGATGCATAATGAGGAAGTTTCTGTGGTATCAGATGGCGAGCTGTAGCCAAGTAAAGAAGCTACATGGGTGTGATCTTGCAAGCTTGTCAAAATAATATCCAATTGCATTCTCTGGGGAAAAGAAAAAGAAAGAAAGAAGAGTTCAGAAACAATAAACTTCTTGTTCATGAAGTCAAAATAATGAAATAATAAAAAGGCATTAGAGTTACAACACTATTTTTGTGTCTTAAGGTAAAATTGTTAATCTGGAAGATTTTACCAACAAAATCCAAACGCATTTTTTTCCTGCATGTCTTCAATACTAGAGAATAGATTAAAACTTTGAATTAGATAACTACACCCAGTAAAAACCTGAGACTGACAGAGTGAAATAATACATCAGACCAACACATTCTTTACTTAGAATTATGCATGTCATACGGTCTTTTTTCTTTTTTCTTTTTTTAACTATTATTCTAATTCTAGGGACAAAAAGCATGACAAGTATAGATTAGACCAAAAGTGGTGGCAGATACAGAGTAATGACCTTTCATTTCAGTAGTGTTCCCTACTATCGCTGAAAAAAACCTCGCAACATCCTGAAAAACCTAACCTGTTCTACTTCTTTGGGGCTTTTAGTTTGCACCAGTACAAATCAGAAATCTTCAGAAAATTAGAATCAGAAGATTCCTCTTCACAGTTTCAGTATCAGTGTTAATCAGTCTATTCCACAATAAAACAGATGTTATCTACAGAACTGAATAACAGGTACTCTTATTTTTTATCTTGAAACTACTGCAGAAGCTTCAGCTCCTACTGCCATAAAGAACAAGAACAGATGCTCCTTCTTTCCTTCCACTTGGAGGGTACTTGGCAAGTCTCCTAATCTGTGAAAATTCCTTGTCTTCACATTCATCAGAAGAGAAAAAGGGAAGAAGTTACAACCCACTAATCTTTGCAAAGTAGAATGAAATCCATGTAGGACAACCATTATACTTCCTAAAAAACAGTTAATTTTCTGTTTCCACGATCTAGAATCTCACTTGGCCAGGCTACAGAGTTAAAGTTGGGCTTTTCAATGCATTCCACCAATAATGTGCTAGCTTTACTGTTCAAAATCCCCTGCTGTTTCAGCAAATGAACATGCAGTGCTGCTTTCAAAATGCAGCATATTATTCCCTTGACCATACCTGTCCTTTTGACAAGCTTTCCCATCTATCAGGACCCTGGGGTAGAAGAGAGTGCAGCAATTCCATTCTCTCACGCAATGGAGGAAGCAGCATTGTTGCTCCTACTGAGAGAGTCTCAATTACGACCTAAAAGTCAAGCAGCAGAAAATACTTCTTGGATAGGGAAAAAACAATCAATGTGACTGCAGCTTTAAAAAAATTCACACAGTACATGACACACATAATACATCCAGAACATACACTTAATTTTATTTGACATGAGGTTTCTAATACAAAGTAGCAAATTCATCTTTTATTCCAGGATGTATGCAATACACTGAAGGTATTAAATTAGTCCAACACATTGTCAAATTTGAAGATCTTCACGCATTGCCATTTTCTTAGAGTGCCATTGTAAGGGAAGATGATTTAGTTTAATCAATCTAAAGATTAACAATTTTCAGTTCTCCATAGTAAACTTTCTCTGAACATAAAATTAAAGTCCATTCCTACACAAGTTCATCTCATTTTAAAAGCAGTATGAATAGGCAAATCTTTCTCATTGATAATAGTTTCAGTATCAATGAAACCTCGAGTGCTGCATTCAGTTTTGGTGCAATGAAGCTGTGAGGGGTCTGGAGCACAAGCCTTACAAGGAGCAGCTGAGGGAACTGAAATTATTTAGTCAGGAGGAGACTCAGAGGAGATGTTATTGCTCTCTACAACTCTCTGAGAGGAGGTAGTGGTAGGTGGGGGTTGGCCTCTTCTCCTGAATAACTAGTGACAGGACTAGACAGAATGGCTTCAAGTTGCATCAGGGAGATTCAGTTTAAACAATAGGAAAAAATTTATTCTCCAACAGAATGGTCAGGTGCTGGCACAGGCTGTCCAGGGAGGCAGTGGAGTCACCATCTCTGGAGGTGCTCAAGAAACATTTAGATGTTGTGCACCGTTTAACTGGACATGGTTTAGTGGAGGAATATTGGTGGTAGGTGAACAGTTGGAATGGATGATCTTGGAGGTCTTTTCCAACCTTGGTGATTCCATGATTCTATGAAAATTGAACAGTTGGCTCTATATCCGAAATTCACAGTTCTCACGTATGTAAAACAATTTTCACAGCTCTATTCAGTGGTTTTCCACCTTGCTACGAGTTAAGTGCTCTGTTCTAACAATTCAGTCTCACACAGTATTTTTTAACCACAAATTCAAGCCGAGGATATAAGCTATTTCTTTACTGGGGTCACCAAAACAGTTAGTTACTTTTGTATACTACTAAACTACACAGCATCACTTCTTCAAAGCTGGCAAAAATTTACAGAGAAACTAGAGTCTGATTCTGTAAAGACCAAGTATCTGTAATTACAATCAATTTCCACTATCTATATTCGTTCCTCATGTTAATTATCCCATAATCTGAAAGTTTAAGGCTTATTATTACAAGCAATAATAACTAAAACGTTAGCAGGAAAAAAAAACAGCGAGCAGAAATTCTTAAGTAAACATTCTCCACTGCTTTTCAGATTATAATACAGTGATAGTGATTCATTTCCCAACTGTAATGAATAGAACTGTATTCATCAGAGTGTCATGTTTACACAGTTAGAGAAATTTCTAATAACACACTTGAAGAAAAAAATATAAAGTAGATATTTCTTTTTTCTGTGAACAAAGTAATACTTACTTCTTGAATTTCATCAGGGACAGAGGAATCCATCAGTCTAAACAACAAATTCCGAAGAGGACCCGCCTGCCGGCCAAGAATACTGGTAGCTACACCTCCAGCCAGTGCAAGAGCAAGGTGATTTGACAGCAGCTTCAGGCACAATTTAAGGAAACTGTGATGCTCCCTGTAAGAAATACAGCAACATTCATGTTTTCTGTTGTTAGCCTTATTCATCCTCACTGACTTGTGCACTAAGATTTTCACTGATTGTATTTTGCAGATCAGAAAGGTAAATAAATTATAACTAGAACTTCACATAAATTCATCTGAAAGCCCACTGCTTATCTGCCAAACAAACAAACAAACAACAAAAGGCAACAACAGAATACAACAGTGTCTTGGCTCACAATGGTTCCAAGGGCATTCCACTTAGAAAGGAATCACTAGAACTGAAAGGCAAAATCTTTCCAAAATACATGTACAGACCAACAGAAAGACAAATATATTCCTCACATAAAGAAAGAACAGAAGCTGTTTAGGAACTAATAAATGTAATCTTCTCTCTTTATATTTAGAAATGAAACAATCAGATTAAAAACAGAAAGTCAGGATATTAATTTCTGATCATCCTTCTTGAAAACTTTTGAATTTTCTTATTTTGTGGAAAGGAGAAAGATTTCTTATGAATCTTTGCTACTTGCAGTGCTGTTTGCAGGTGTCTGTGAGGAAGCATTCAAGCTTTTGTATTTTAGAGTACTGCAACTAAAACATCACTTTTTGTGTAAAAGCTTCAAATCGGGCAAGCTGTAACAATGCCTACTGATGATTTGTAAAGAGATTGTTTTAGTCAACATGGTACTACCAAGATGGGCTTAGTTTGTTACACCTAGTTTGTCTCACTTTCCAGAAGAGAGGAATTTGTGGAAATCCAAAAGCAAGAACGCATTTCTTGTGTATTTGTTTCAAACCTTCCAAAGCGACACCGCCTCGCTACTAAGATCACGTTTGTGACAAGCAGCTTCCAGTTTCAAAATCTGAATATCTATCAAACCCATGTTGTGGTGATGATGAAACATCTCAAACTGCCCAATAATAACCACTGTCTGCATAACTGAAGCAAACTGCTGAAACTGTGCTGCTATAATTTATTGCTGAGTTTCACAGACAAATTTGTTCCTGAAAAAAAATGGAACCAACCTTCAGCATTTTGTTCATTCAGATGGAAAACAATTACATTTCTCTAAATAACACTACCAAGAAGCCACACGTGACCTGTGAAAAGGTCTTTTAAACATTCTGCATGACTCCTACGTCTCTTGAGGTACCTCGAGCTCCAAGTAGGAAGAAACAGCCCAACCTCACATACTAAAAATGCTTGCAGAAAAATATTCTAATACTTCTGATTAAAAAGCTACAAAAGCTTATAACGTGCAAGTGTTATATATACCTTGATGAAGGAAAAGGAAGAGGGGGAATTTCACTGTTAATTTTGTCACAATAGTGTTCAAGAAAAGAACGAAGATGTGAAAAGGTACTTTCTTCAAGGTCTACGCAGTAGGGTCTGTGCCATGCCACAACTTGCCTGAAATCAAACATCAAAATAATTAGTAAAAACCTTCCAATATTCCAATTTAAGCAGATTGAAGTGAGTGCCTGATCTTACTGACTTTGGTTTTTTTCTTAAAATAAACCAATATGAGCAACTTCTTGATTCTAGCAGGTAACATATGTTCTTTTTTTCTGTAGACATTTAAAAAAAAATCAAACATTTTTCATTTGTAAACATAAACATTTACAGCATCATGAGCATAAAACCATCAAATTAGTGCAAAAGCTGATACATTCTCACAAAACTGCTTTAGTACAAACTCTAGATTATAAAGAGGTTTTAATGAAATACAGAGAGAATTCAAACAAGTTAGTAGTTCCACTTGGTACTATTTGAGGCTCATTATTTTCCTCAACTGACTTTTCAACAACAGTTCCCATTAAAACAGGACATCTTGAAAGTCTGGATTATCTCCCAAATATTAAAAGAGTTTTTCTATTCCTCCCTGTTAGTCCGTATATAAGTCAGGTTTATCAGTTCACTGTAATCACTTGATCAGGCCTTTGCAGTAAAGTATTATTTCAGGCACTGCACATTAATTACTAAACCATTTATTTAGGCACCTCTTTTCAGTTCATCTTGACATGTAACCACTTAGGAAGTTACTATGAAGGTTAAATTTATGTCTAATGACTTATATGAATGTATGTATTTCCCAAACTCTTACTCTTCGTTGCCTTGTTAGCTGAAAGAAACTACATAAACCACAGAACATGCAGTCAGAAGCATAAAACAAAGAAATACTGAATCCTCACTGCCTAACTTGATGGTTTTCAGTAAACAGGTCTTATTTTTGTCTAATAGCAGATAACAAAATTTAAATGTACTAATATCCATATTATTGGTGCTGCTAAGCTATTTTGTACTACAGCAGTTTGGAAAGAACAAAAGGAAAGAGAAGGATAGAATTTAAAGAGATTCTTCAGTCCAAAATATTACAAGCAGAACACTTTAAATGCATTAGTGCCCTCAGGAAAATATTAAATGCATCCAAAGGGTATTATATTTTTAAATAAATATATATCTGTCCTCAAGTATAACCATTACCTGTCTCTTGGAAGAGCTGTCCAGGCAAGACTATGAGAGGTTCCTGCTGAAATTTGTTGAATTGAAACTCCATCTAAACCACTGACTTTCTTCGGTTTGGTAATGGGACCAGTAGAGTTTCCCTGACCACACTGTCCCATTGAATTGTTACCCCAAGCATAAACTTCATTATCTATAATTGCAAATAGAGCAGAAAACAGAATCTGAGATACAACTGCTTCTGATCAAAAGGGAAGATTACATATCTTCATGCTTAATTTATTTTACCATGAGAAAGTGCCAAACAGTGACTGTCACCAATTGAAATATCAACTATTCTTGTAGCAGCCAGTTCCTCAATAAGTTTGGGTCTGAGAGCAGTCGCCTCAGAAGAGCCACAGCCAAGGCATGCACCACAGCCCCATGCATAAACCTAGAGCAAACAAACCACAAAATATCAGTGTCAAATCTGCATTATTGGCCATCATCAGCAATGTACTGGATAACCGACTGAAATCATGTTCTCAAAAGAACCATGCAGAGTACTTCCATCGCTTACATACATTTAATGTAATCTACATTTATTGTCTCCAATCACATTTCTGGCTAGAGAGCAGATCAGCTGGGAAGGCTGTCGCAAGAGGAGAAACTACCACAATAAACTTCAGCATTCTTGATCCATACTTCAATAACACATTCTCTTTGAATCATGGTGAAGTGGGAGTTCAGCTAGGTTAGAAGTGTAGAAAGGTTTACTGTATTACATGCATATACATTATACCACTGCAGGACCCCATTTACTACCTAACATTTATTTCCAGACTCTCCTGTAATTTTATGGATTAGAAATGAAACAGTTAACATGTATTTTTAAATACACATTTTAAGATACTATTACATTATTTCAATACCTCAGGTGGTTAATGCATTAAAAATTAAAATCATTTCACTGCTTTTTGTTTCCTGAATCTCATTTGGTCTTGTACCAGTTACATTTCTTGATCTAAAATAATTATTTGCTGTGGCTAACGAAGACTCTTGGAATGTGTATTTTTGCTTGACTCTGCAGAACATTCTGAATAACTCTAGCCTCTTGGAATCTCAGCACTTTTAGCCAGACTCACATCAGGAGCTGTACAGCCATACACCAGCATTCGTGAACTAGCTGTATGTTTTCTCAACAGCCAAAATAATAAATGCTGAAATAAACCCAGTCTGTCTTGTTAAATACCAAGTGCCATTGTTTGAGTGAAATCTATTTGCACCAACCTGTCCTGTTGATGTTAAGGCAAGTGAAGACTGACTCCCAGCACAAACTTTTCGAATAAACATTCCTTGCAAGGCTTCTATAACTTTAGGTTTATATACTCTATTTGTATCACCGTGACCAAGTTTGCCTAAAAAAAGGAAAAATTATAAGTGGAAAATATTTTCAATATATAAATGGCGACAACTGGAAGTACCAAAAAAAAATTACTTTCAGATTTCCAAAACATCAGGGTACATTTTTAAAATTAACACATATAACAGTTTTCATAAAACGTGTTCTCTTTCAAATACAATAACTGCAGACTTTAGGAAATAAGTATTTATTATGGTGTACTTATACCTACCATTATCTCCTCCTCCAAATGACCATACTGTTCTGCCATCTTTGGACAGAGCTATCGTGTGTGAACTGCCACAGGAAACCTCTCCTACATTGCTAATATCTTTCACTAAAGTCGGAATGTTGCGGCTGTTGCTGTCACCGTGACCTGAAGAAAGCAGAAAAAATCACTTTCTTTTTGTGAAAATTCCTATTCTGGTCTGTAATCCCAGCAAAGTTTTGCAAAAGCCATGTAAACTGTAGTCATCACAGAAGACAATTTTTGCCCACTTTTCGGAAAGAGATCTGCAGTTAGGTTAACAAACATTTCATTTTTATAAATACCATTTTTATAATACCTTTTCACTTTTATAATACCACTAAATAACAGAACTACTTTCTACCTACTTTGAAAAAATAAAAAGAATTACTAGTATAACTGCCTAGTTATACTAGAATATACTAGTATATTCTATACTAGAATAACTAGTGTAACATTAGTGATTGGGTAGTTATACTTCCTAACACTAGGCAGCAAGTGGCCTGAACAGAATAAGGAATCTAAAATAATGGCAGATTCTTTCTTCTGCATATACACTGCACAAATGAAATCAGTGGATAGCCTTAGATCATCTTTTCTGCAGAAGCCTAATATACTACAGCACCACCTACTTTAAGAGATACTGCATGGTATCCCTAAGAGATAGAATGTGAACAGGTTCCTATGACTTAACTGAATGCTACTTCTTAGCTGTGCAATGGAACCCATCACTGCATAATTCAAACTACATTAAGAATGTAAAAAAGCACATTAAGCTAAAACTCAGTGAGACTTTTTCCTCTCTAACCTAATGTCCTTTTCCTAAAAGCAGGGAAAGGCTCAGAACTTCTTCTGTTTCCCCTGAAAATCTGTGACAGACTACACTGTAAAACGACATCCCCTCCATCTTTTGTCCCCAACACAGCTACTTGCTTTTACCTCTCCAATAGGAGATCATGACATTCAAACCAAAGAGAACAGAAAGGATCTAAAACTCCCCTTGAAAGCAATTTTCTGAGCAAAATCATCTGGTTTAAAAGAACCTGTTTGAGAAGGGTGGTTTCATACCAGCCATGCAAGCTGCATAGCGAAGATAATGAAATAAACAAAAGTGAACTTGAAAAAAAATAAATTAGAGATATTAAGAAGGTAAATTTAACTGAAATGATAAAGTTAAGTGTATTAAGATAAAATGACAAAGTCATTTCATTAAACAGAATGTCAGTTTTCCTTATTGGCATCACATTATAATTGAAGACTTAATATCTTCTACCAGTTATTCAACACTGTCCTAAAGAACCATTCTACTATCACTAGGTTACGTCCATCTAGAATTCTGGTTTATTTTACATGCCTACTCTACACACTTAAGGGGCAACATCTGTGATGTACAGTCTTATAAATGAAAGGCAACTTTTCCTGGAAAAAGAATAACAGAAGACTTATGAAATTATCTGCATTGATTTTTGCCTATGTACACACACGCTCACATGTACATATACAAGTGTATTTAGATGGGATAATAAGAAAAAAGGGGAAACACACGTATAGTATCATTACTAGATGCAGGAATTCTCCCAAAAGCACTTCATGGTATTTTAGAATTACCTAATCTCCCAAAGTCTCCTTCTCCCCATGTATACAGCTCTCCATCTTCTGTAACAGCAGCACTATGTCTGTATCCAGCTGACACACATACAACAACCTACGTTACGTACAAAAAAAAAATGTTTTCATACAATTTGTATAAGAATTTTGAAAGCTTAAGCAAGTCTACTCTAGGAAGGAATATGTGCACCTCTACCTCTTCACTTATGTAGAGCAAGTACACATTTAAATTTATCTTCACTAGGCTTTATCATTTAGCACTTTATGAGCAGAAAACAATACAGACAAGATTGTCTATAAAATAGTCATGACTTATTTTTCAAGCAAATTTAACATAACCACAACAGCAGCAGAGAGAAGCAAAAGCAGATGTTAAAATCATTGGCCAAAACATGGACAGAAAGGCAAATGAAGGCCTTGTAGGACAACACAACTGAAACCACTAAAAATTTGCATATGAGATTGTCATGATGTTACAGCTACCAAAAACTGTTCTTCTGGAATGTCACTGCAGTTCAGCACAAACACGCACACAAGATTTAAGAATGTGAGAAAGTTTTCAACAGTGGCAATGTTGGTAATCACGTGCACAAAGGCAATCAACATATTTCAGTGCTTTGCTGAAACAGATCTGACTTCAAAGAAAACTTAAAACACAGAATCCTAAGATCTTACATATTTCAAATATTACACGATATCTTAACCGAGCAGACCAAAACGAGGCGTGCTTCTATCAAAGTCATACCTTTCCTTGCAGTGGGCCCTGAATAAGTTTGGGATATTTCTGAGTTGAACTGTTTCCGTGTCCCAGTTTTCCATAGTCACCATCACCCCAGCTGAAGACTTCCCCTTCCGTTGTGAACGCTAGAGTGTGCCCGTCAGATCCTTTTGAAGATGACACTTTTTTAATGGATCTATGAGGCTCAAAAGTCAGTTTTTTCAAAGTGGACTGGTTATTGGAATCACCCAGCCCTAGTCTCCCATAGCTGCCTTTACCACAGGCTCTGACAGAGCCATCCGTAGAAATTACAAAAGTGCAATACTGTCCAGCTTCAATCTATAAACAGAAAGGATAAAACAGTATTCAGATAAAATAAATCGGTAGGTCAAAAAGTATGTATTCTCAAACAGGATGTCATTTTTCTTTCTATATCTCTTTCCTGTAGAGCAATGTAAAAAAACAAGAAGAATTTGTGGAGTTCAGCAAGCAATAAAATCAAAATAACTGAAAATATTTTATAAGGAAATCCTTTTCTTTACATAAAGGATGTAAAATGGTCATTAAGTCATCTTGTTTAATTGCATCTCTTTTACAGACTATAGAACTCAGGCTGCTTTCAGATCTTTCAAAGTCATGAATGGTATTTGACAGTTTTGAAGATGTATTTTCTTAAGATTAAAAAGACAAAAGTAAGTCATTTCCCTTCTGTGTATCAGTGTTCTGTTTAAGCAGCTTTTTTAAATGCACAAGTTTGCTTTATGATGCCTGGTCCT
Source organism: Lagopus muta (assembly GCF_023343835.1). Classification (NCBI taxonomy): domain Eukaryota; kingdom Metazoa; phylum Chordata; class Aves; order Galliformes; family Phasianidae; genus Lagopus; species Lagopus muta. The sequence goes on from NC_064442.1 coordinate 16,434,188, forward strand.
GCATTTAACTGGCATAAAACTGTGCAAGTAAAGTCCATGAAAACAATTTCAGAAAACATACCTAAATTGTCTAGAGATCCCCCAAAATGCTTTTACTTAAGTCAACACTGCTAAGTCAACAAAGCAACAGAAAAGCAAACTATCCTGTGTCACGCATCACTAGAAGTGCTAAGCTGCAACTGCAGAATCTGTTACTGAGAGCAGAAAGAGCATACTGTATATTGATTTTCAGAAAGCTAATTAAGGCTTCTGTGCCAGCAGCTAGCCCAGTTTGGACTTTTAAACTAGACACACTTGATGTGAAAAACACCAGTTGAAAAGACAATTGAGTATTTAAGGTATCTTTTAAACAATGAGAAGGAAAAAAAAAACCTACAGGCAAGCAAATTCCTCTCTACAAATGCATTTCATTGCAAGCTAGATAATTCAGTCACTCTTGCTACATGGTATCAATCCATTTGTAACATTAAAAAAAAAAAATCCTTTTTCCAGGCAACAATAAAAGTAGTGAAATACCTTCAGTAAAGTGAGTTGTGTAATTCGTTCTGAGAATCATTCCCTCATTCCAACCATCAGCACACTTGGCAATAAAGCAGTGCTTTCCAGTTTTGTACTACAACTATGAAGCTGCTGAGCTTCATTATATACATTATATAATGCTATAGATATCACCCACCGTCTGTGCATCGGAAAAACTTGGAGCAAGCTTGGGTTGCAGTATTTTCTCCTGAGTTCCTTCCACCAGTTGATGGCTGCTGTTGCTACCCCAAACGTAAACTTCACAGGTTTCAGAAACAATGGGAGCATCACCCGTTTGAATGCTGTCAGGGCTGGCACATGTTCTTGAATAGTCTGATGCCATGCGACAAACCTATTCAAAAGAGATCTATTACACAGCAGTATTTTCATTTATTTTCCTACAGCAGTAATGACTGATCCAAGTTAAATTCCCTCTCACTATGGCACTGCCTAAAACACAAGTTATCACCATACGTTGTTAATGCGTTCAAATAACTTTGTTTCTCTGCATTCTTGCTTTTCACCCTTTCCTTGCCCACCTTTTCCATTTCAGAATAACTCAGCAGATTCTGTGCCATACACATGCACACAACAGCCAGATGTAATGTATGATTTCCTTAAATTCAAGCTTCATTTCATGACATACCTCTTCAAATAAACATAGAGCTGCCTCGTAAAGAGAACATAAGCCATCAGATGTTCTAGTTGGCTCTCTCCATTGACTTCGATCAGCAGATGATCCCTGCAATTTTTAAACATTACTGTGAGAAAAATATTTCCATAGAGCAACGGTGCAACTGTACAAAATACAGCAGTGATTTGTTCTTAGAGTACCTATGTTATCTGCATGCATTCCAGGGAAACAAAAATATGCCAACATTAGCTAAACATTCTTATTTTTGCTGTTTTTGCGAAAATATCTGGGTTTACAGTTAATTTATCCTGATACCAATTTGTTCTAAAACACATTTCATTCATGTTTGTCTAGTTAAATCATATATTACTAATCATTACTACTCTTCTTTTTACATAGACTCTGTATTTTGGTCTATAACTTTATATCCAGTGAAAAAAGAACCACACAAAAACAACAGCTGAAGTTGTTCATCAGGACATTTAATCCAATGTAGATCCTGCTACCACCCATTAGGCTGGGAAAATACTGAACTGAATAAATAATTTGATCTGGCAGCTCGCTCCCTTCTTTCCATCACACAGAAGGCACACAGGCCATACACAGGCATAGGCACACAGCATGCAATGAGTTTGTGATCTGCACACAAGACTCCTTCGCTGCTGCTGTACAGATGCTAGATGTCTTTCTTCAGTCAAAAGAATGTCACTTCAGTCAAAAGAATGAAACCTACCTAACACAGCAGAAAATCTACTTTCTTTAGAACGTTAGTGATAACAGACCTTGTGCACACAAAGGAGATAATCTGCTAACGTGAGAAGAAAATAGATTATATTTAATTTTAATGGGAGTAAGTACTTTAAGGAATTGGTCCAATCTAGAATTTCACAGAAGTCTTTCATTAAAATATTCAGCAGTAGTAAAACTACAAATAGCTCCACTCCTTCTCACAAATCTGAACGTAAAGTGAAACAAAAAAGTATTATTTCTAACTTGCATTACTGTGTGCCCAGAATTTTTTTGTATTGCTTTCCAATTGGATTTCAATAATCTGTGCAAAGCACCTGATTTTATAACAACTTACGCATTCTCCATCATCAGCACTCTAAAAGTTGAATTTCCCACTTCTTTAAAATCTTAAATGTTTTAGATTTATGTTCATTACTAAGCACTACAAATCTGAGGGGAGAAATCACCATTTTGGAGAAAAAGTCCTTCCTTGTTACAGTCTGAGCACACGAGGCAGAAGCATACTACAGCTTTTGACTGCATGTTAGGCAATAATGTCAAAGTTTTAAAAAGAACATTCGCTCAGGATCAGAAGTAATCATTCAAAAGACAAAGCTATCAGTGTGCCTTACTTACAAACAACTCAGTCCATTTTCTTAGGGCGTTGTTACTTTTTTTTTGCACATTAAAGCTAACAACTACCATACATAGTATTCAGTGCTGAGCAACTGTATTTAAAGTTAAGAATGCATCTACATTTGCCACGTAGAAAACTCAAAGCTGGTATACCTACCAAAGATCGTCGCATCTGCATTAATATACTCATAAAGCAATCAAAGCTGATCATTCCTTCCGGACTTTGTAGCAACTTGGTTTTCTCCATGGTGTTCACTACAGCTGAAGCATTTAATGCCATTTCTATCCACTCAAGAAGGTATCGCAGGGAACCTCGCTGGGCAGCCAAGCCAAGAAGCAATTCAGAAGCTAATCTACGACCTAAAGTGTCTGCCCCAGAGTTTGGAATTGTTACTCCCTTAAGAAATGTCGTCACTTGCGATAAACAGTCCAGCCCCATTGGTGGAATCTTGCTTTCGTTTGCTAAAGATAAAGGTGGTAAAGAACTCACGACTTCTATTGCAGTGTGGATAACATCATTGCAAAGACTGAGGCCAGGGCCCGACGCTGGCATCATCCAACTTTGTCTCAGCAGTGCAAACAACAAGCTTAACCCAGTCCGAACGCCCATTTCTATGAGCGCATCCGTACTCGACCTGGGACGTTCACTGACAGAATGCACATCAGTTGATCCAGAACTGCTTTCCGGCGAATGCTGCTGTTGCTTCACCTTACCCTTATCATGATACTTATTAGAAAGTGCATAGAAGACTCGCTGCAATACAAGGAGACGTTTTCGAAGCGCTCCAGCAAACGGAGAGTCTGAGCATACCATCTTAGCCAGTGCCAGCTGGCTGCTAAGAAGGGCATCCAAATAGTGGTCCTGTTCATCGCTACTTAGAGATTCCCGCTCAAAATCCGGTAGCTGAGGTCCTTTGAGGCACAGAACCTGCTGAGGCAATGGCACTACTTCTTTATTGCTAACTAACTTAGCATATAAGATAGAAACTCCCTCCCTCGTTGCAATAGATTCACTGTCTTCTGTGATCCAAGAGCTGTTCAGATGTTCAAGCCATTTCAGCTTCACGGGTGGGACCATAGCTGCCATGTTGGTTTATTCTTTTGCCATTAGTCCTGAAGATGAAAAAAAAAAAACAAGTAAGCAGATGCGCAATAGTATCTACTGAATTTACTATTCACAGTAGACCAAACTCTATCAATTCTTCAGCAAAGCAAGCAGCAAAACTTTAATTCCCAATTTTATCAAAGTTCCACCATTTTACCCATATAAGTATACACGAATCTGGCATTCAGATCCAATCCCAGTAGCATAAGGGTAGTATAAAAAGACATTTTGCAGATTAATTCTGATCTTCATTTTAAACCAGTACATGGACATGCAATTGCCTTACCATGCTGTAAGAACTGCAGAGTGTATGTACATAATCTGAATTGATATACACAGAAGTTCACACAAAGTAAATTTAATTCTGCTACATTCAGTGAAAGTACACTTTAATACTACTTGAAAAAAAAATGAATCTTCTCTTTTCAGATGGCAAAACTAAAGATAACAACTTCAAAAAAGTGCACAAGATCACTTAAAACTGTACACAAGTGAACAGAGAACTGCTGAAAAGCTTCATGTGACAATAAATAAGGCTACTAATTTAGGCCATTAACAAAACATTCGACTTTACAAAGCTTATTAGCTCCTGCAGCCACAAGTCATTCTCTCTCCTTTCTTAAGGTAGGTATCTTAAAATCAATGTCAAAATATTGAATGGAAACCAGGGCAGGTGCACGTAAGTTACATCAGGGTGGGTGGGCCACTGAGTAACTCCTATTCATTCCATGAATAAGATCTTCAGAGCCAAATATACATTACTATTCCAAATGAATTTACTCTATTGAATATTACGTATTCTCTTATATTAAAGCATTTCATCATCTATGACTTCAACAGTATTCAAAACTTTTACTACAGATTTTAACAAAGGAATCACTAACAGCATGCAGATAAAAGGAAAACTCAGAAGTGCACACTGCCTCACCAGGGCAGCTCAAGCTTGTTGCCAAACCAACTTGACAGCTTTTGTCATTCTTTCAAATCAAAGACATCAATGAATATAAGAGATTTTTTTTTACTGGCAATTTTATGGGAAAGAAAGCAAAACAAATAATACACTCATGTGGCTCCAAACTCAATTAAAAATCTTAATGAAATTTTTACAAGATTTCTGGAAACCCTGTGGTTAAAATGCAATCCTCTGCTTCATGCCACAAAGCTTTTTTTAGCTAGCAGCAGTCCTTAAACCTCTGTTGTCTTTCATGTTGCCTGATCCCTTGAGTGACACAGGAGGAACTGAGTTCTACATTAATGGCCAAACTTTTGTTACAAAACCCATATGTGAAGCTCAAATGCTTTGGCATCAACCCATTTACAAGCTTAACAGTAAGTTAGAAGGGTCTGCATTTTTTTGTTCACCATTTTAAAATTCATATCCTAAAATAAATGATCAAATGGAGAAAATACACTTCAGCAAATTACAGAACCTCAGACCTTCTTGAAATTTCATCTCAGTTTATCAACCTTCAAACTAAACTTGGCAAAAACTCCATTTGATCACACTGTGTTGGAAAAGCAGGTTATATTCTGAACACAGCCCTTCTCTGGGGAAAGCATGCCATAGGTGTTGGCACAGGCAGGAGGGCAGCTCAGTGTGCACATCACCTTGTAGCCTCCCAGTGCTCAGTCACAGTAAACAGCCCTGGTATCCAAAGTGAAAGTGTAAGCCCTTAAAACACATTGCTCATAAAGGCATATGGTATTCATTAGACAAACAACACTGTAATAAGCTACTCCTAAACATTAAGGTTGTGTAAATTTATTGAGAAACTGTATGATGTTGAACAAATAATGTGGAAAAGACAAAATTTGGTGGAAAAAAATCATCCAGTTAACAACTAGTCATGTTCAGCAGACATCATTATCTTGAAACCTACAGCTCAATATTTTAATCAGTGAGTTGTTAAAATAACAATATGAAGTGCAAAGGCTCTTCTATCACTGCACACATGAGAGAGAAAAGCATGCAAATGAGAAGAAATAAGATTGCAAGCTTGGAATTTAATAGCAAGACATGAAAGCTTATATAATTATAAAATAAAAATTTCTTATGCAAGTAGAGAACCTACCACTGGGAGACCCAAAAACTGGAAGAATGGAGTGACTCACAAAGGGATTATGAGTCATGATAGAGATCAAATACACATCTGAGCAGAATTAATGAGCAATTCTAGAATGATTAGACAAGGTTAGGGTAAGGGAAACATTGTTACACAACTTTTAAAAATGCTAATTAATTGAAATTCATGGAAATCATTTCTCTCACTGAGATCTTGAATGCAATAAAGGCTGACACTGGAACACACCAAGATTATTCCTCTAGCCCACCTTTGCATAGAACCTAACTGAAGAGAAAAGCAGGATTCTGGCTTCTTAGCATAGCTAATTAAAAAGAAAAAAACAAACCTACAAAAACAAGGAGAAACCTGGTCTATAAATATGGCATAGAGAAGAAAGGAAGGGGAAAAGCTAAGTATATTACAAAGGGAAACCACAGGCAAATGGGTTTGAAACAATCACAAATGAACTAAGTACGATGTTAATCAAACCCACACCCAAATGCCACTGGTACCAAGCACAAGCTGCTGCAGAGACCAGTGTTTGCACAGTGCCCAAGTGCTGCCCTATGGAAAACACACAAGGTTTGCATCACAACAGCACTTACTACACCTAAGCTATAACATGTTGAAATTTCAACAAAAAATAACATAATATTCTGAATTAAGGAGAGGTTTGTGCTCTTTGGCAGCCTGAACCCTACTTGATACCTTATTTATAACTAGGTTTTAGGTGGATGGGGGAAAACCCTCTGCCATCTAGTGAGAGGATGTGCCTACTACAGCTGTAATGCTCCTAGTGCAATGCGTTACAGAGCAGCTTAGCTATGCAAGGAGTTCCCTGAATCAACTCCGACATTTGCTTTGCATCACGTTCAGCAGCCAGTCTTCATTCAGAAATTCCAAAACGTGTTCACATAACTCAAAAGTGCAAATACTGCTCTTTTTCCTGAGTACTGAATTTTCTCTGAAAATGAAAGCTGAAGCTTCAATTCTAGCTCTTGGTAGTAGTAACCTGCAACTTTCAAAACCTACTGCAACTTTCAAAAGACACTGGTCTATCTTGAAAACAGCATTTGGTTCATCTTGCAAATAAAGGTGGCAGATAGCCAGAGGTACTGACAGCAGAGAACTGACTTGATGCATTCTGAAAATGCTCTCTGAATATGAATGTAAGCTCTCTCTCTCGCAGCTGACGTGGAAGTGCAGTAATTACATCTCACTGTAGTTAGTAACAAGGGCTGGCACAGCTTATTGGTAGGGTTTATTTTCTCCAGCTCACACCTGGGGACTACACATGTAAGGTTTATATCTGCTTCTTAGTGCAGGCAAAAGGAAAACTTCTGTCTTTGAAAGACCACGTGAACAGGCACACAAATGCTCTACTACTAATGGCTACACGAGCAGCTAACGGTGTGGGAGGCATCAATGCCACAGTGCAGGGCAGCATGCAGTACTACCAACCTCCTAAATAAGATGATGACAGCTTTTCAAACAAGCGGCTGCCTGGCCACAAAAGGAGAAGTCAGAGATACGAGGCAAGAAGTGGAGAAAGGAAGTACTTGTCTTTCATCAGCAGCAGTACAAACAAAAACAGTTCTACATCACAGAGCTTCATTTGGGTATTCAAACACTGGAACACATAAAATGCTCTTAATTCACAGTTGCCAAAACTTCCTGGGTGTTTCTTCTAGGTGAGACCAAAAGATACATCTGGAATTGCAACAAGCAATTCTCAAAAACATCCCATCTGCATTTCAGTACATTGCTTTTTGTGTGTGTGTGAGAGAGATTTCAAATAGAAAATACCCCTTTCAGCAAGCTGAATAAAAAGTTAACCTCCTCTCAAATCACTGACCAACATATTGATGTTCACATCTTCCACATGAACAGCTTTCCCCATCACATCTCGTAAGACCCCCAACCTGGAGTACTGAGCCTCCCAGCACACAGAGGACATGGAATTGTTGGACGGTGCACAAGGGGCCATGAGGATGTGAGAGGGCTGGAGAACTTCTCCTGAGATGAGAGGCTGAGGGAGCTGGGGCTGTTCAGCCTGGAGAAGAGAAAGCTCTGGGGGACCTGAGTGGCCTGCCAGTGCCTGCAGAGGCCTACGGGAGAGCTGGGAAGTTGTAGTGATAGAACAAGGGATAACAGCTTCAAACCAAAAGAGGGTAGATTCAGATTAGTCATCAGCAATGAAAATCAGATTAGTCATCATCAGAAAGCAAAACTCAGAGGGTGGTGAGGAACTGGCACAGGCTCCCAAGGAAGCTGTGGATGCCCCAGCCCTGGAGGTGTTCAAGGTGGATGGGCTTTGGGCAACCTGATGGACTGGATTACCAGAAGGATTGGAAGATGATCTCTAAGGTCCCTTTAAACTTAAGCCATTCTTTGATTCTATATAAACAAGGCATTAACTAAAACCAAATATAGGAACTGCCACATGCTACCACCACTCAAATTTTACACTTAGGATGAAGCTTTGACCACTTGCAATAATTAGTAAGCATAAAAGCAAGATAAAAGGCAGCATTTCAAACTCAATTAAATCAAGTTAATAGGAACTTTGAATATTATGAAATTATAATTAAATGGCTGGCATACATTTCCACACCACCAAGAACTCAGAGAATGAAAGTTTATAATTAATGTAATTTCTCCTTTTCCCACATATTTTTGTTAGTCTGTTTACTAACATGGTAATTGAGTTTCTCTTTTAGACAGTGCTCCATCTAGGAAAAAAACAAGCACAAAGCCATGAGCCTGCACGTGTTTGACAGCAAGACAGAATAAGTGCTAATAATAATTAATAAACTTAAGATCTTCCCTTCTGAGCTCAAATATATAAGAAAGGCATCGCATTTCTGGGGAGAAAAGAAAATGACACGTTAGCCACCTAGAGAGCTGAATTGGAAATACCAGTGTCACTGTGAAGGGTCTCTGTTCCTTACACAGGAATTAATTCAGCCTGCCATCAGCCACCTCTGATGCATTCATTCATCTAAGCATCCCTAACTAACTAATAATTCACATAGGTTAAAATGCGAAAGGCTTGTTGCAGGCAATCATTAAGAATAACAAAAGTTTCAACAAATTTGCTTTCTATAAAGAATACATTTCCTATCACTAAGAGCACAGACCGCATTTCCTAAAGAAAAAAGGACCATCCTTCCATCTGCAATAAGAAATGACAAAAAGGCACCAGATGTGGACATGTGCATAAACTGAACGGAAATGCACTGCAAAGTGATAAGCCATAAATACAGTTTGTTTCTTCTCCTCATCACTGCGGCAATTTAAACACTTGGAAAGTGAAACTCGACTTTGCAATGAATCCCAGCTTATTTTAGATATACACCCCCATGCCACCGACCGCCCCGAGGTATGAACAGTACCCAGAGGGAACATTCACCAGCAGATCAAACACAACAGGCATTTTGCTACAGACATAAAAACACATTTGGTTCTGTTGGTATTGTTTTCCAGAATTTATAGTGCACTCTATAAGCATCCCATGTATATTCTTCTGAAGCATAAGGAACTGCTGTATAACACCTCTTTCTTTTCAAAGTGGAGTAACTGTTTCAAAATGCCAAGTCAACAACCAAATGAAATACACTACAGGGGATAGGATGTCAAATCTGATTTTGAGTACTTGTCTGCATAAAGTGCCATACCAAAAAAAAAAAGTTAAAATGAGACGAAAGAGTAAATTTTGTAGCAAAAGTACCACTACCTCCTGAATTACCAGAATGAGAGAAAAAAAACCCCACAGATAATTAAAAGCTTTCATAAAAGTGTTTGGCTGGCTGTAAGGACTGTCAGATCTCTAAAAATCTCTTTTTCAGGTTTTTATTACAGCTTCTGGAAACCACGCAGGTCTTACGTCTTCTCACTCTGAGGTAAGTGGGACAGCTTTGATCAACCACAAATACAAAGAACTACGTACTAAAGGCAAAGAAAACCTAAAACTCTTTAATAATAGACAATCTCAACTTCAACACAGTCAAAGGACTTGGGAATTTGCAAAAACAACCCAGTAAATATCCCTTCATTTCAATACAGAAATGGGGTGGGGAGGATGACACTAATTCTCTATGGGGCTGAAGGGCAAAGCTGAAAGGCCCATGGACAGAGCACATACACAACTTCTCCAAAGGAATTTCTGCAGTCTCAGTTTTTCATTTCAACTCGGAAATTATAGGGGACACTTGAATTTGTCATCAAAGAACTGCCTCCACACAGCTGAGCAAGTTCATCCCAGCTAATACAAGTCAGCAGGAAGCTCCCTTAAAAAGATTACTAAGAAAGTGTTGTGTTTCCAAGAGAAAGATTAATGTGTTAAACTAAGGAAAGGTGGAGATGGGACAGAAGCAACACAAAGTCATTACACTTAGCTCCTTTTTCAGGGAGGAAAAGGAAGGTAAGGAGCTCTAGGCATCTCCAAGGATATGATCAATTTCCTGCAAGAAGAGATGAGAGCTGAAGCAAGAAGTGTAGTGGGTTTTTGCTGTGTTTTGTTTTTCATTTTCAAATAAAGTTTTACAAACGAGCATAAATAAGTGGCAGGCAAGATCTGACTGGTGTAAGAAGCAAAGAGCCCATCAGCTTTTCCACTCTGTGGCAAGCACGTTCAGCTTACCAATGGATAGGAACCACCCACATGCATGGAGCAATTAATTACAGGGGTTTTGATTTTCTTCTTCAATTATGATCTCCAACACAGTGCTTCAACCTCACTGCCAAATGCAAGTAGCTACTGGTACTCTATCATGAATTTTCATCACAACAGATGCCTACAGATATCCGAAAGAAGGTATAAACTGCCACCCAGACCACTAAAAGGAAAACTGAAATTATACACAGCCAACATAGAAATGGAACCACATCTTCAAACACAGTGACTGATGTCTGTGTATGCTTCACGCTCAATTATCACCGCACAGCTCAGTGCTTTCCTCTCCCTGTGTGCAAGGACCAAACAAACAGGCACCATAAGACAGGGATAAAGAGCAATACTACCCTTACATGAAGCGTAGTCAAATGCACACGGCGAGCCATGGGCATACAGTTGGACACTGTCTTTACATATCACTTGTCATAGCCCATAGAGATTTCCAAACCTGCAGAATGGTTCTTCAGCTTACACAGACACAAGCTTCAATGGTTTCTACAGCTCAAAGTCTATCCCTCCATTACCTTTCTCTTATCATTTCCTAGTAGTAAGACGTCCCAGTAAGCACACCTGACTGCACTTTTGCAAGCCTGCATTCAAACACAAATCAGAGCCCAAATATTTTTGTTGTAGTTCCTTCAAAATTCCAATCAGATTTTAAGAGCTTCTGCAAATTTTTCATGGCCAATCAAAAATACCAGAAACATTAAGGCTTGTAAGGTCAACCTCATTTCCACAAGTACCTCACAGTAAGACATACAACTGAAGGCAGGTTTAAAGATCTGGTCGCCATCACAAACTCCTACTATTATGAATGCATGCAAAAAAAGAAAAGCTTCTTGCTTGAAGATGTGCAAAACACCATATTCTTCTGCTCAGGAAAATCATGGCATGTTAGCCAGAGAAACACAAGACTCCTATCTTCTGGGAAGCAATGATTCAACAGTAACTTAGTGCAATGCTGCTGCAGAGAAAATGATTTTAGCACTCATAAAAGGACTTGAGCACCTTTTGAACAGGAGAAAGAAATTCAACATTCTATCCAAATTCTACTTCAGCTAATTAGGTTTCTTTTTGCAGTGTCTACTAAGCAAAATGTATTATTATTCATTTTCTGCATAAATAATGCATTACGTATAAAGCAGTCAAAACCAGTTTCAACAGCCTACCCCCCAGCAACTGCAAGATAAGCTCAACTAGGAAATTATTTTAGTGTTTATGAAGGAGCAAGTCATAATACCCCATAGCAAATAGAGTGGAGAAGTGAAAAGATGCATTAGAAGGCTAATGAAAAAAAATTTAACTACAAACCACAAGCCTCTACATTCTGGAAAGACTAAATGCCACCCGACCAACCACAGTCTGAGAATTAGTATGTAGAAATTAAGATGCAGCATCTTCATTCAGTACAAAGAAAAGACATCTTCTGAAGCCGCTGACAGCAGCAGGCACACAGGAGATACCAGCACGGCCTGAATTCGATGCGCTCAAATATTACCAACTATCTGTTGTGAACTCAGGCTGATTGCAGTAGGAACAAAGCACAGTTACTCTGGCAGAAACGAAGTGCTCGGACTCTCACAACAACTCAGAAGCAGCTGAGAGCCTTGATAGTCCTCAAAGCTCTTGAAAGCCCACCTGTACCTGGAAGGTTTCAAACCTCCTGAAGATCACAAGTTTCAGAAGTGCTCGCTCCCCTTTCTGCAATTAGCAATTTCAGCAACCTCTGTAAGATGCTGACAACATTTAACTTAATTTTATGGGAGCCTAATTACAAAAGCTTGTAAGACAAGAAGCTGGAAGTCTGCGCAGTTGAATCAAAGGCAGCAAATATCAAAACTAAAGGACGTGCAAAGAAGTGGCCGTGACACCCACAAGCCTGAGCTCTTTACTGCCTTGTTGTAACAACACAGTGCCTTTCCCAGTGGACAGGGAAAGTTATTTCTAAACTGAGCACAAAAAAAAGCAGAGCTTTAACAGGTAAGCAGAGCTGTATCTATCTGAAGGACGGCGCTCTGCAGCACATGTTCACTGACTCAATCTTTCTCCAGTTCACAATTTCATTCCCTGTTTTCAATGTGAGAACTCCTAGAGGAAACTGTGCTACAGGTCCTTTGAGCACTGTGACACCTGGGTGGTTTCTGAGAAGGATTAGAACATTCAGTACTTAAACAGATGGCAGCCAGGGCGTACCACCATTTTCCGTGCTGGTAAGAGAAGTGCAACCTGTGTTTGTAACAGTGAGAAATAATTCCTGCGGATGGCCTGGAAAAATCAAGCTGTTGTGTGCTCTACACAAAGCTCAGGAAGGATTTCACAATCAAAATAATCAGGTAATTCTACCAGCTCATCAGGAGAGTAACTCAGGTCATTCCCTGGCACACGGACTATTCAATGGTAAGAGATTTACGTGTTGTTAAAAAACACCTCTTCTCCAATGTTATTGTAGAAATAACATCGAGAAGGCAGAAGTTCTGTGTACACACCTGATTACAGGTCTGGAACATATCAATTCTTCTAAATATGACTGAAAAAAAATATATACAACATGCTTCTATTTCCTGCCTCACTGCGATGACAGTACAACTCCACTGCAGAAGTGGAATCCCTTCAAACTTGGAGCAGATTAGTTTGTAGCACGAGCACTTAGAATCCCTATAAACCATTCCATTAACTGAAATAAACATAACATTCTTACCACAAAACCCAAGTCGTTATCTAAGTGTTTTTAATTATCAGTTCAATATTCCATCAAGACTATGAGACATCAAACAATGTGGTTATTTCTCCCCTGTAGTGTCAGCAGAAGCAGTGCATACCTCTAACCACTGCCACCAACTTCCCTCCTCCTACTTCCTCTATTCCTACACGACTGTTCATATGGACATAATGATGTACTGCAGCTGAGAATTTGCTGTATCGAACAATTCTTCATGTCTGCTGTCGGTCCCATGGAAATACAAAGGAGGCATTACTTTCAGAGTGATTTACATACAGTATTTGTATGTTATTGCTTTAATCCCATCTGACTTAGCAGCAGATAGCAGTGCTCCAAACAACACTTACATACCTTTTCTTACAAGGTTTATTTAGAAACATATACACAAAATTAATTAAAATCCTACCTTCAGAATTTAACTAAACGTACAACTTCAAGCAGGAATCGCTCCCAGACGTGTGTGCACTTGCATTCAAAAAGCAGCATGAATTTAACTAAATCAACACAACTCTTACAAATCCTAACGAGTGCTGACCTTCCCTTGAAGCTCCCAGTTTTTCCAGTTCTGAAACAACCTAGACAAAAAACCATCAATAATGCAATGTGCTTTTTGAAATTCTAAACCACTACAGCTATTAGATATTTCCCAAACCATCAATTCAGGGGGCAGCAGTGACATTAACACAGGCCAATTTCATCTGGTGGTGTTTGCAGACAGCTGCAGGAACTTCTGAAGACTTCTGCTTATCAGGCCATAACTACAACTATCACTATTACCAGGGATGCTGAGTTACCCCCTAGGAGCATTTCAGAGCTGTTTCACTTGATGGACCACCACACCTGGATTCTCTCAAACCACTGAAACAGTCAGAAGCATGAATCAGTGGCATTACACAGCTCCAGGACCAGCACTTTCTTACATACCATTAAGCAGACAACAGCCAGAGACACTTCATGAACAACCTGCAGATCCCTCACAAACACCATAAGGACAGAGTTCACCCAAGTCTTCCCATAGGCCAACCACGTAAAACCTACAAACAACACAACATTTAGAATATCCTCCACATTGCTCATGGCCAGGGCAAACAGCGACACTTAAAGCTAACGCTAACAGAACACAGTGATGCCTAGTTATTTGCTCAGTATTTCAGAACCACAGAACGGTTTGGGTTGGAAGGCTCCTTAAAGATTATCTAGTTCCAGTGTTTGCTGCAGGCAGGGACACCTCTGTTTGGACCAGCTGCCTAAAGCCCCATCCAGCCCAGCCATAGTTCCTATGGAGAAACAAATCTTCATTTGTAACTTTGAAATGTTGTTGTTGTTACTGTTGTTGTTATTATTATTGTTTTGGGGTCGTCGGTTTTTTGGGGAGAGCATGCAAGGCACACAGACTTGGAGTCAGACTTCAGCAAAATAAACTACCTAGGAAATTTCTGCTCAAGGAGTATCAGTCATGCTGTGATACAACTGTCAGTGCAACAAGTGTCCCTCTTTTCAGGGTCTGCAAAAGAAATAAAATAACTATTATTTGCTTTTTGCTTTAGGTTAAGAGGTTGTAAGAACACTTTACCAGAAAATTCTTCTTTATGAAGGAGATGAAGGCAGAAGCTGGAAAAATAATTCACCTCAAGTTTCTTGGGAGCGGTCTGGCAGGCTGACACATGAAATCTTCCTTTTGCTTGGAAGAGCCACGATTGGAAGAGTGGCAGCTGTAACATCTCACCGTGGTCTTCAGCACTTTCCCAGTCCTCTCTTCCCCAAACCATTGCACTGTATTCTAGACATGAATGGAGATGTCTGCTTCTCAGCTCTTCTTTTTTACTAACCACTTTTGATGATTCTATGGATTCTCTGTTACTTTCTCAGCTTTTGTTTTAATATACTGCTATGTCTCTGAAGAAATAAACTGATTTCTATAAGCATCTCTGCCAAATATTAACAACATTTTTTTCTCTCCCTTCTGCATTAGTGCATTTACAGCATCCAGGGATTTAGCAAGACTTGCATTCAAGGACCCCGTTGATTACATTTTATTTATAAAGAGGGGGGAAAAAAGCACATAGCTTTAATTTCTCATACACTTATCTTTAAGTTTGTCCTCTTTCCATTTGTCTCACAGATGTTATTTGGACTGACCAGCTAAAAGCACAGGATTATATTGGCTTCAATAGCAGGCCTGACGGTAAAGGAGTAATTAGCCTTAGAACAACTGAAAATCTCCTAGGAGGAAAGACTAAAGCTGAAAAAATACCACCAAAACCTCAGCACAGCTTAGCTGTTACACATTATGGAGCCACCTCTGCTTTACTGTTTGGACAGGACAGGTTTGTTGCAGAAGTAACCTGAATTACAACATCAGTAATTTGGTTTCCAACTTTTGAGCATGAAGTGACCATAAGAAAGGAGGAAAGACAGCGGATGCTGTGAGCAGCAGAGAGACATCCACCACCTCTATTCATGTCTGTGTGCACTTCATTGTAATGCTGACAGATTTGTGTAAATGAACGAAGAACAATTTGCTTCAATGACTACCCATACTTGCTCTTTCTCATTTAGGTCTTTAGGTCCTTGCTGTATTGCTGCTCCATATTTGTAAGACACTTATGTTTTTTTTTTTGCCTTGTTCTACTGTCCATCTCCTACTATCTACCATCTCTCCCTTTTTTTTTTTCCCTACCTCAGGGCATTTATTGCATGTTTAGTTTCACTTCTCTATTCCTATGTAGTAATTTGTCTGCAGTGTCAGCATTTTCTAGCTTACCATTTTCTCCTTCTGTTCCCATGACTGTGTAGATTCCCGTTCACCTCCTACCTGTCATTAACAGTGAAATCAGACTAAACATACTGGCCAAGAAGACCATTTTAGGAGTATTCTTTCGTACACCGGATTACAGTAATTTTGGTGTGAGCAAAACACCATTGCCTGTATGCAATAAAACAAGGAGTAAAGTAAAAGAGAGAGGTTTAGATTAGACACAAGGAACACATTCCTTTCTGAGAAGGTGGTGAGGCACTGTAACAGGCTGCCCACAGAAGCTGTGGACGCCCCATCCTCGGAAGCATTCAAGGAATAGAGAAAACCCTCTACAGACCCCTTATAACTTCTCCCTGATCTAAGGCACAGAGGCAGACTGTATGATCCCCACAGGTTACTTACGACCTGAATTATTTGATCAACCCCTTATCAAGTTTGTGATTAATTTTTATCTGTGGAAAACAGTGAACTATATCTTGTTATTCTATTTTGTAATATGAGGACTGCTCAAAAAGTGATGCCTCCTATTTTGTTACACTGGTGGTGTGGCAGTAAAGGTTGACCCTTCTGCCCAGCATTCTACTCCATTTTGTTGCCATGTGAGAGGGGAACTGTGACAAAATGCTGTCTGACATGGAAGAGCAGGTGAAACAAAGGGGTGGAATTGAATTCCTCCATGGGGAAAAAATGGCATCCATTGACATTCATCCACACGTGCTGAGTACTTACAGAGACCAAACAGTGGATGTGAGCAAGTGACACCATGAGTGATGCCTTTCAGCAGTGGTTGCTGACAGTGGGTCATCTCTGCTGATGCAGATTTTTAAGTGTGACGTGCAGGCTCTTGTTCATCACTGACAAAACTGCACGGCTGATCACAGAATACCCTGAGTTGGAAGGAACCCATAAAGATGATGAAGTCCAACTCTTGGCTCCCCACACGCCCATCCAAAATTCAAACCTTATGTCTGAGAGTGTTATCCAAAAGCTCCTTATATTCCAGCAATGACCACTGCCCCACAGAGCCTGTTCTAGTGCCCAGCCAAAGTACGATCATAAAATGGCTTAGATTGGAAGGGACCTTAAAAATCCAGGTTGGATCCTGAGCTCCAACTCCTTGTCACAGATAGGGCAGACACCCACCAGAGCAGGGCCCCATCTAACCTGGACTTGAATGCCTCCAGGGATGGGGCAGCCTGTGCCACTGCCTCACCACCCTCTGAGTAATGAATTGGAAACTAACATCTAACCTGAACTCTCCCTCTTTTAGTTCCAAGCCTTCGTCCTACCAATACCAGACCATGCAAAAAGTCAGTTCCCTTCTGCATGTAAGCTTCCTTCAAGGACTGGAAAGCCACAATGAGGTCCCCCCAGAGCTTTCTCTTCTCCAAGCTAAACAAAGGCTGAGTGAGCTGGCCTTCTTCATAGGAGAGGTGCTCCGGCCCTTCCATCAATAGTCTCAATCTAATCACTTAGATTAAAAACCAAAACAGCATAAACACATTTATTTCAGTTCTACACTGTCTGCAATACTTTAAATTGAAATCATCTAATAGTGTTATTGAGCTCTTTGGATCTGTTGTAGTTCCCATATTTCCCTGAAAATAAATAAAAGGCACAGCTTTCAGAGCAACCTAAGTACAATGGAACCCATTTACTTCAATATTAAAGAGCAAGAAAATGTACTCAAAAGCAAGACTGGAACATAAATGCAAACAAGTAAGTTATTCTTTGCATTAGTATTTCCATTTCTTGACTCAGAGCACAACTAGTACTCAAAAATAAAGTTGTGCTATATAAATTTGTGCATTTGTAGGGAAATGTTTGAGGATAACATTTCCACGTTAAACCTCACTGAAAGCAAGAGAAAATATATATATATATATATATATATATATATATATATATATAGTAAGTTATCACCAGTAATGAAGACTCTAACTGCAGGCTGTTCTCTACGCAGCAAATTAATTCCAGCTCCCAGCAGAGAACACAATTGCTTTAGCCATCCGAATGCAGTCCCAATCAGCTTGATGTCATCAGGTCAATCTCAACAGGCAGTCAAGGCCAGGGAATATACCTGGCCAGTTCCCAGGCCACAATTACACTTGCTGTTAGCTGGCAAATTCCACAGCCTGGGTTCCAGGCTCTTTTTTCTCCTTGGAAATTACATGGGTGACCGTGAAGTTACTGTGCCGCAAAATAAGCATCTGCAGCTTCTTCAGCTGCCCTTGGAAAGGAGTCTCATTTTATGAGGTTTAGCTGTTTTGAAGGAGAAAACACCTCCTGCATTTGAATATTTTATGATGAATGTCACCACTGTGAAGACAGAAGAGAACAAAACCTGCCAGCAATATCAGGGTTTGAGCCCTTCTGAGAAATAATCACCAGAAAGCAAATGCTGAGCACTGCGTTGCTTGTGTTTGTACGATTACTCCAGCAACAGGAAGTTAAACCAGCAAGATACAAATACACCCTGTATGTAACCAAAATATATTTGTGAAGATATCGAGTCAAATAAACACAAGACTGAGCATCACTACAGTATCTGAATGAGGTCTGTTTCTGTTTTATTGGGCGGATAATGGCTTCATAACAACCTGTGATCACAACTCAAATGTGCTCTACCAAGTTCTTCCGGAAATCCATACGATCCTTACACCTCCACCCCTTTTAAGTAAAGAGGGATAAAAGCATTCTTCTACCCCACAATCTCATAAAAGCTACATGAGAAACTGCAAGAAAAAGAAGGATACTGAAAGTGAACCCTAAAAAAAGTACTCAAATGTATATTCCTTTAATTTTAGCACCTCGTGTATCACGACTAATTTCACATAGAGTTCATCCCATCTGTAACACCACTCCAGCTATCACTGACACTTTAAACCATGCAAGCCATGACTGCACTGTTGATTTTTTTTTTAAAACCAATTACCCATCTGAAATGACTTTTCAAGGCCACTTAAAAGCCTTTCCTAATTAACTTATATCCATTTATTTCAGTTATGGAATAAGAGAAGGAAAAGCTTTCACCAGTGAGCTATTGTTCAGCCAAGGACTAAACGAAATTTAAAGAAACCAA
Organism: Lagopus muta; assembly: GCF_023343835.1. NCBI lineage: Eukaryota > Metazoa > Chordata > Aves > Galliformes > Phasianidae > Lagopus > Lagopus muta. The sequence goes on from NC_064442.1 coordinate 16,453,108, forward strand.
CTGTCCACCAAAAGTAAGCCAAAAGACTTTATATCCCCATTATTCTTCACTAACAACTAGACAGGCCTCTCAGTAACTGCAAAGAAACATGGTAACCCTTAATATTAAGGCAATGAACAAGATATACGTTCTTGTTTAAACGTATCATGTATGAGCAGAGAGGGAAGTCTCAACCAGGCACAGGTTTGTTTATAGTTGGAGAGAAGGAGCCTTGATGCTTCATTCTAAAGGAAAGACAACTACTGTGTGTAACAGTACAGACTGGCCATGCCCTTCATCTGTCCCATGGTATTTTAACATTGTACAGCTTTTAATCTTCCACACTAAATCAACAGATTCCTCTTCAGATACTGGGAAGCACTAAGAGTCTGACCGGGTTTACAGCCTACCTTTCCAGAGTAAATGCCTACTGTATTTTTCCCATAATTATGTGAGACTCAATCCTGAGATCCACATCCTCTGCAGTCCCACATTCCTAAGCAATGAAAAAGACGTGGTTTCTATGGCACCTCCAAAGAGCAGCGTTAATTCAGAACGTATAAACTTAGAGCTTTGGGTTTTGTTCTAAAGTAACAGAACACTTAGCTAGGCTACCAACTTGATCAACATCAGTACACCGTGTGTACATACATCAAATAATCCCAGCTACTGCAAAGGAAGAAGCCTATGAAAAACCAAGCAGCAGAGATGTGACACATAGCTCTGAAGCAACACAAAGATGTGTTCACCGAGGCAACGAATGCACATACCCTGCAAAGGAGAGATGAACAAAGGGGTTTTGCCCCTGACAAACACGGAGAGCCGCCGCATAGAAAACAGCTGAACAACTGCAAGCGAATCAAAGCATCCAGTTTTAAAAACAAAACCGTCAGCACGCCGCGTTAGACTGCAAAATATGTCAGCCCTCGGACACGAGCGATTTTTCAGCGCTGCCAATAGGAGCCAGCACGTACGGCACGGGGCGAGGACGGACCGGCGGTGTGCTCAGGAGATGCGGTACAGCTGCGGCCACGCGCGGCTCTCCGAAGGCCGCTCCGGAATTTCGGCAGCTCCGCAGCCGCGGATGGCCGTAACGCCGCGGGGAGGAGCGCAGCCCGCGCCGCAACCGCGCCGGCGGGGCCGGACGGAGCTCGGTGAAAGCAGAAGGCGCGTTTGTGCGTCCGGAGCGGTCCGAAGGCGAGAGCCCTGCCGGCCCCTTCCCACTATGTACGGAGGTCCCCATCGCTCCCCATCGCGGTGCGGTGCCACCCGCCCGGCCCCACCTGCCGCCCATCCCCGCCCAGCCCTCGGAGCCGCGGCCTCCTCGATACCCCGAGCTCCTCCATCCCCCCGAGCTCCCCGCGACGGCTCCGGGGCTCGGTGAGGCGACGGCCGCCCCCGGCCGCACCCCGCGAGGCGGCGCGTTCCGGTGCGGAGCGGCGCTGAAGAGAGAAGCCCCCTCCCCCCGCGCCGCGCTCCCTCAGGGCCGCCCGCCCCCGGCGCCCCGCGGCCGAACGCTCACCGGGCAGCGGCGGGGAGGCGGCAGAACGCGGTCCGGGTCTTCCGCGGGGCGGGGGAGTGCGACGAAACCCCGCGGGGAGCCGCGTCCTCTCTGCGGCAGCGGCTTGTCAAAGAGAAAACATGACGCGGGCGGGGAGGGGGAAGGCGGCGCCGAGATCTCGCGGGGCCCGCGCGCGGCTCTCGCGAGACGCCGGCCGCTCCCCGCCCCCGCGCGCTGGGCCGCTCCCCGCCGCCCGATCGGCACCTGCTGACGGCGCGACCCCGAGCGGGAAAAGCTGAGGGCGCGGCGGGCAGCGCCGAGGGGCGGCCGCGGTGCCGAGCGTGTGTCACTGCGGGGTGAAAAGCTGGTAAGAGAAGCGATGGAGAAACTTCTGTACGAGGAGCAGTTCATCTGTGTGGGCACAGGAGCCTAAGGCAGGCAGAGCGTGGGAGCTTGCAAGAGCGCAGAGATGGGTTAGGGGACAATCGTGTGCCGGCTCTTCCAGTCGGAGAGTCAGAGGTCCTCAAGTGGAACTGGAGTCAGTAGGTGTCAAACTCCAAACAAGCGAGAGCAATCATTTCTTCACACACATAATTAAGCTTTCAAACACTGCTACAAGACGCTGATGCACAGAAGTTCACGTGAAATCAAAAGAAAAGTAAGAAGTCCACCACAGACTACCAGAAACCCAGAAATGCCGTCTCACGAATGCCAGAGATTATTAGAGGAAACACTGCTACGTGCTTGCTGTTGAGTTTTCTTCCCTAGGCATGTGCTGACACATTACACTCGTGGACTGTTGTTCCCCTATTCTGTTCCCCCTTAAAAGCTTCTTAAGGATTCATAATTATTTGCAGCAGAAAGCTGCAAGCAAATGTCTTGCTTTGGAAATACAGTCTGAACTGCCCAAGCTAAAAAAAAACTCACAAAAAACACCTCTGTTAGCAACTTATCTGTGCAGTTATCCAAATCTCCAATTGGTAGAGAAAAATCTATTTTTGTTCAGGAAGTCTGCAGTTTCTTAAGTTTTACAGCTGTGAGCGTACTGGCTAATCTTCTGTTAAAACCATAGCCAGTCTCTGCTATGAATCAGCATTTTCTAACTGATAAGCCCACTTTTGCGAGCAAACATCACCAGAAGCAGGGTAAACTCAGAACATTTTAAAACACACTTTAAACATTTAAAATACGGATGCTTTGTGAGAAATCAGTTCATCAGATACATCAAAATACATTACACTCAGTAATGTCCTTCAGCTACCTCTACGCAGACCTGCCATTCTGCACAACAGAAGTGGAAGGAAAGCAGACACTAAGCAGCACTCTTCAACATGCTAACATGCCCCACGCCCACATGCTTACACGAACCACAGCATGGACACAAACCTTATCATTAACTGCAGGTTTTTATGGCTTGCAGGCTCTACCATCAGCCAAGTGCTGTACAGAACTCAGGTTGCTTCTTAGGTTTGCAGACGTGTAAAACATTTTCACATCGTGCATATGTCATGAGCTTTTTGTTGGTTTTTTGTTCATTTGTTATGTTCTAACAGAACTCTTCAACCATCTCACAATATTGAGAGCCTAGGACTGTTGTCTTGAAATTTGGCTATATGCAAATGTGTCTGTTTTTCTACAGGCTCAGCCTTGTTGGAATCTACAAAGTTACAGCGGAGGCATGATGCAGCCAGTCTCCGGGTTGGGACCTGAAGTGCTGAGAACACAAGAGAACCAAGGGAGCAAATTAACAGCAACGTGTTCCACATTGATCTTCCTATCATTTCGGAATGTATTCAAGTGTGTAGGAATACTCTGAAAGTATTCTAAGTACCTAATTCTCTAAAATGCCTTGAAAAACTATTTGCTGTGTTGTGATCATTGTTGTTTAGAAAGCACGCTGCCAAATAAAGAGGGGAGGAGTAAGAGGAGCAACAAAAATGAAGGATTTCCAGTTTAACATTGCTAAAGGTTTCATCCTCTGGAGTGCCATGTCCCAAGGACCACTGCAATTTCATATAAAGCTAGTTTTACTAAATAGCAACTATTAAAATAACATTGAAAGCAACGCCATCATTCAAACTAAAATAAACTAGCATGTTTCACTGCTTTAAAAGATGTGGTTTATTTCCAGTCAACGTTTTCTTATTCCGAATTCTTCAGTGATGGTATTTGATATTTCACTTCACACTGACAAGGACATCTGGACTTTTTAATGGCATTTTCTCCCCACATGTCCAGGTGTTTCCCAAGAGCTGAGCGCTAGCAGAACTCTGTTCAAATACATCAGTATAGAGCTTGGAAATACCTACAGTAGACATGATGTGCCTGTGAAGAGGTTTCACATCTGGGACCTCCTAGGCTGGCTCAAACTCAGAAATAACACTTGACAACAATTCATGATGCTCCTCTGCTAGAAGCATTATCTAGGAAAATCTGTCTATTTTGGTAAAAACGCTCCCTCTTTTTCCACATGACTCACTCATTCAACAAGCTGAGCATGTCTTAAAATTTCAGTGCATTTCCCCTACTCAGGTAAATCCTGCCATCATTTAAAGTGTTCTGTGATGCAGACTATGTGCTGAAAAGTCTACGAACCTCTGCAGACTTCTAAGCTTTATTTTTCTGTGCAACTCAGGCTGGTGAATATACAAAATCACAAATACGTTATAGTCTATGGCTAGAGAGAGAAACAGATGGGCAGGCTGATCAAGTACCACCTTGGATTTAAGTTATGTTCTTCAGGATTGTAAGCATTGCCTCACCTTTAAGGAGGGCTGCATACAACTTCCTCACTGCCCACTCCCCACCTGCCAAAAAGTTTTAATACCCAATTTAAAAGCAACAGCAGTAAGCACAGTGACACTGTGAAATGATTAAGATATTTTAAAAGGCTCAAACAGCATCTAGAAGTGACTTACACAGTTTCTCTGGGAATTCAGGAGGGCTCTTTTAGCACCCACCCACTGAAACACCGCCTGAGATACTGCCTGCACTTCCAGCCAGCTGGCACTCAGACTTCTCTGACCCACAGAAATTCCAGGATGGCAAATGATACAAGGAGGTTGATTAGGCCTCCTCATCCTGCAGTAAGCAGGCAGGCATTTTCAGAATTCCTGAGAACCCAGCTGAAGCCAACAGGATCCATAGTCTAAAAATAAGGATATAAAATAAGGGTAACAAGCTCAATGTTCTCCTTGGCTTTGCCTATGGTTGCCACTAGATATCTGCTACCTCAACTGAGATTATATAGCATTTCTATCCTTAGGAAATTGAAAAGGTTCCTGAAACTCTTCAGAGCATGTCAGAAGGAAGATTAGCCCTGCAGTCATCTGCAGCTTCAGATGTGAAGGGAAAAAATAAGGGAAAAGCTGGTAAGATTCCCTTATGGGAGAACTTGAGATAGAGACCAAGAAGAATGGAATCACAGCTCCTCACTGGGAAACAACATTTGTCCTCTCCCTTTCAGCAAGATTAAGCAGATTACGTCTTTGAAACCTTTGGATTTCTAGGATTCAACATTTAGTTCTCCTGAATACAGGATATTCATGCTCAATTTCCATTTCCAAGACAAGTTTGATCTTGGCTTCAAAGAACAGAAGGAGACTGTGAGAAAACCCTTAAGATCACGCAGGTTTCTAGGGACAGGAAACTGTACATAGTGCTCCTACAAGCTGTTCTACCACAGTTGATAAAATGGAAGCTCTCCTCAGATAAGTGGAGGCCTCTCAAGTCTAAGTCTCCTGGCTTTCTTCTTTCCCAGCTTTGCTTGGTCGTCTTCTTGTGCTCAGGCCCACAAGACCTGTTTTTTCTACCTGTGATTTCCTATTATTATATTATTTATTTTAAAATAAATCTTAAATGCATCATTTCGTAATCCCATCAAATGTAATTTCTTCCCAGACAATAATGAGAACAGTATGATCGTGAGAGAACTACGTACACTATCACATCTATTATTTTTTCTAAAACTAATTGTCCTTTGTTTAGCAGCCACATTTAATTCCTTATTTTCTCTCCCAATGCAGACATGACACCATGGCTATGAACACTGTCATCTGGTTTTTGGTTTTTTTCCTGTAATGCAATGTCTAGGACTCATTACAGCAAACTATTTATACAGGGCTTGCTCTTAACCACTTCTTCACAGTACAAGGTTAACTATGGATTGTTGCATAAAAATAGATTTGTATCTGAAATCTCTCAGTTAACTGTGTTTTGCTTTTACTGGCTTTTTTCTAGCAGACATTGCTAACGTTGTCATGTCTTGCTGTTGTCATGGCAATGAAAGGAGTCTATATATTTTTGGATGTGACTCAGAAATCATTTTATATAGAAATGGGCCAACAATTAGAAGAACAGATACTGGATTGTTCAGCAGTAGCACTGAAGCAACTGGTTTAAGGGGGAAAGGAAGGAGAGCGCCTGAACTGTGTAAGAGGCTGAACATATGCTCCTTGATTAGATAGAAGATACCAAACTGCTGCTTGTGACCCCATCTTGCAATTCGGTCCGTGTGGGTAGAATTTTGTCAGCTGAAAGCATTACTGAAATCACAGTGATTTGCTTATGCAATTACATAACCAAACCAGGACCCGGATTTGTTGGAATAAATGCTGCTCTCATTGTTCAGAAATACATGAAAAGAGTCTTATTATATACTCGTCTCAATAAAGAAAGGTCATGACAATCACTTCTCTGTAAGGGCTCATTCACAGACAAGACATGTCTTGTCCAATGAATTCACAATTCACACGAGGCAAGAGAAAGAGAAACATATTTTAGAGGGTCAAGTTTACTGATGGAAGACAAAGGAAGGAGGGTGTCAGCCACTGTTCAGGTGTGCAAGAAGCAGTTGAACCATTAAGAAACACACCTGAAGCCAGCCTACATCCCTCTCTGAAGCGTACAGAAAATCTGACTGCTAAACTGAAAATACCAGACACCCATGTCTTCTGTACGTTACTCATCACAACACTTGCTCTTTTACTGTGCATCCAAGGTATATGAAGGAAGCTGTTATGAGAACATCTTGCCTGTGCAGGCATGCCAGGAGCGGAGGCACTGATATATATGCATCTGTGTCACTCAGTAATTTCATTTTCTGACTCACATTTTGGAGTGTCAGTTCTTCCTCATGGCACTTCCTGTTCCTACCAAGCAGAGCCATGCTAACTGCTATTTATCAGAAAGTAATCTACAGCCACATCCACACGGCCAGCTGGCCCTTGCTGCACTACAAACCCATCACTGCCACACTGTCAGCACTACTCAGAGCTTGAGAACGCAGCTGACTGCCTCACTTCCCTTGTTCCCCTAGGGATCTCAACACACTGAAATTCAGAGTAGGAGCCACTCTGAAGTAACTCACGTTTACGATCTGTCCATCACCATCTCTTCCTTTTTTATTTGGCTGGTAACTTTTTCACATTGTTAAAAGTCAGTTTCTGTGAAGACACTGTTCTGTGCCTTGGGCCAAAATGATCAAGTCAGAGAACAAATGGGAAAAACACACAGGAAACTGGAGTTTGCACTGGAAGATGAAGAATGAGGATGTAAAAGGGAAAATAAAACAACTATATCTGAACAACTGAGCAATATTAAAATTCACACACAGCACTAATTCCAAGCTAATGTATGCATGGATACATAGCACTTTGAGTGTATGCATTTAAATTACTAATTTGAAGTTTTAATAATAAGCTCAACATGACAGCATTCAGCACACAGCCAGAATGTACCTTAAATGCTTTGTGCTCGTAATCCTATGCACAAAGACACCAGAAGGAGTCAAAGTACCACTGGTAGGATTGTCTCTCCCCAGCTGCACTCTTATCAGTTCACATCTTTGAGGCCTTAGGAGCGAGATTTGGTTCTCCACTGTTAAGAGCCACTGTTGCACAACACCGTAGCTGTGCCTCAACTTCATATCCCTTTAGCAATACTGTTACGAAAGATAACAGTACTACTTAAAATTGCTTTTTTTTTCTCCCTGTAGTCGCCCCTACACAGTGAGCAAAGCAAGGACATCTCCAGATAGAAATCAGGAAAGATGCAAACCCGAGCTCCAAGTCACCACCAAAGTCTGGTGTCACGTGGATGTAGACTGAGCCTAGCTGTCCCTTTGCATTCAAAGCCCAGAGAGGTTATCCAGCTACCATGGCCCTGGAGCAACTGAAGCAAACAGGCTCGTTAGCCTTGGCAGGACACTGGGGGGGACAACGGGAAGATTGCCAGCTGTAGTACGCAAGAGATGTGTGCCTGTACACATTAACTTAATGCACAGTAAACTCACTGCTGTTCAGAAAAGGAATAGCCACAGCATTTCATAAAGCTAATATTTACAGAGAATTGCATCACATGAAACTGGCCTCGACATCGAAAACAACAACAACAAATGCACATTTTTATGTTTCATCGTAATTCTTTCATGCAAAGTGCTGCGATTATTTCTTTCAGCAAGAGTTCATTTAGTTTTATAAGAACATTTTATCAGAACATTGTTTTTAATAAATATTATCATTAAGCCCAGGAAAATAAGCATTTCCCTATACTTGTGATTGCTGTTATTCATTGCTGAAAACTCATCGTAAGAGCAGTAAAGCTGCCCCTACAAGTAGCAATGTTCAAACATCACCATTTTGCCAAGACCCAGGTAACCACACCACATGGAACATGAAGGCCCAGAAGTTACTGTAACACATCTGTACAGCATACTCCAATACACTGGTTAGCAGCATTAAAAATTATGGCATCCCATTTTTCACTGGGAGATCATTCCTCAAAAAAGCATTTCCCCAAAATATTACTCTATTTATATCTTTCAACCTAGAAATCCCTTTTTGAACTCAAATTACAAAAGCAATTCATTTATATACGTGTACATCAATTTTCAGAACTCTAACAGCCAAGTCCCTTCCTCACTTATGCTCCATTTGTTTTCCACTTTGCCTAAGCTACTTCCCTAGTCTCTATGGAATTAGAATAAAAAAGAATAAATAATTTCCTGACCCTCCTTTGGCTTCTGTCAGTCTTCTCAATTCATTTGTATTCTTCCAGTCTCTAAGAGAAAGTAAATATTCTGTTCTAACTGTTGTCTGGAAGCTGCACAATGAGGAATTATTATCCTTCTGCTTTCAGGAATCAATGGCCACTGTGTAAGGCTAAAAGCAGCTTTTCTCTTCCCTTTGTTCTCGTATTTCCTTCCATTCCATTGTTCTTGCTTTCCTTTTTCTTTCCCCAGGAAGCACCACAACAATACCCTCCCCACCTTCACTTTGAGATGTCAAAATGTTTTCCAGCAGGAAGCATCTTTCCCACTGATGGGGAAAATGCAAGGTGCAAAGAGATTCATCTTATCGCAGTATATTTAGCATAGGCCATGTTGCAGCATGGTACTCAATCCTGTACTCTTACCAGAAAATTCTTGCTTATACTGGTCAGTCCAGAAGGATAGGTGAAGAATCACAGAATCAGAGAATGGCCAGGGTTGGAAGGGACCTCAAGGATCACGAAGCTCCAACCCCCTGCCACATGCAGGGCCACCAACCTCCCCATTTAATACCAGCCCAGGCTGCCCAGGGCTCCATCCAACCTGGCCTTGAACACCTCCAGGGATGGACGGGGCATCCACAGCCTCTCTGGACAGCTGTTCCAGCACCTCACCACTCTCGTAGTAAAGAAGTTCAAGCACAGTTTTTGTTTCTGTTCCACGGCACTTCCTGGGCTGCTACCACTGCCAGATCAACACTGCTGCTGGGCAAATAAAGTTCCTGCTCACAGAAACTGATACGGAAACTTAAAGGTCACCTTCAAAAGGAGCAGTAAGGAGAAATCTTTCACATGGAACACTGCCAGTATCTTCAGTTCAGGGAACGAAAAAGTGAGACCCAGAAAGATGAAAACTTTCCCAAGGCTACTCCTGAGCCTGCATTAACTCCTGTTTCCATAACTCAGTATCAGATTTAACCCAAGAGCTCAGAGGTGCTTCCCATGTGCCTGAATTTGTATGTGCTGTGAAGCCCTGGGCTTTACCTTCAATCACTGAGCAACGTGCAGACATTTTCTTCCTTGCCATGGCTGTCATCCAGAAAACAGATGAGCCAAAACAGTTTTATGGTAAAATCCTAATAAATAGCTCAGCCAATTACCAACTCAGGAAGAGACCAATGTGGGTGTGCGGGTAACCTAAGTATGCTGTTAAATGACTAGGAATGATGCAATTTACATTAATGAAGAGGCACTTCTTTCCATCATCACACTGCTCTCTTGATAACAGCATTTCCTTACAGCACTCCTGTAACCCCTGCCCCTCAGAAATTAAAAACACCAAGAACCCAAGCACCAGAATCAGAGAAGCAACAATCTGAAATCAACACAAACCTTATCACGTACAACCTGAGGACAGCGTAGCAGCATAGAATCACCAAGGTTGGAAAAGACCTCCAAGATTTTCCGGACCAACCCCAATCATCCTCCCACCAGCATTTCCCCACTAAACCATGTCCCTTAGTACCACATCCAAATACTTCTTGAACACCTCCAGGGACAGTGACTTCAGCACTGCCCCAGGCAGCCCATTACAGTGCCTCACCACTCTTTCAGAGAAGAAATTTTTCCAAATGTCCAATCTGAGCTCACCTGAGTAGTTCACTTAGTTTATTTAAGCATGGAAGGGAAAAAAAAAAAACAAAAACCACACACACAACACACCTCTCCCTTTGGTCTTCTGAAATCAATTACATACCTACTTGCAGCTCTTTCTAATTTGTCTTGATCATGTGAACTAAAGAATTAACTGAACAATCATCCAGCTGAGAAAGGTTTGGAACCGAGCTGGGAACCTGTCTATTGCTCCTCAAAAATGAGATAAAGGATTTCTGGTCTTCTGTGTGCTACAGTTGAACAACAAATGCACACTTAGATGGCACATATCGATAGGTTTAGGACAGAAGAAGCCAGTTTTCTGTGGATATGCCTTGAAAAAAAAAAGAATACGCGTACTGAAAGATGTATTCTGTCCACTTAGCTAGGGCTGCTGAACTGCAGTACATGCAATGGTGAACAGCACTTCCTGAAACATAGCACTGGAAAGGAGAGGTGGCCTGCCAGTCCATAAGAGAGCAGAAAGTAGCAATGAGGAAGAGGAGAAAAAGCAACAAATGCAGTGCCAAATTCCCATAGGCAGTCTATTTGATGGCTGAGACGTTTTCTCCCATGCCAACTAATCCCCATGCCCAAATGCACTAAGGGGCACGCAGCTGGCTGTGTTCCATGCGATCCTCCTCCTCACCTCCCTGCCACCAGCATTCAGCTGATTACCAAACAGGTTTTTCTTGGTGTTATTTTTAATTCCCTCAAACTGCCTATTTCTTTCCCTCGCCAAACAGTAGGAGTCGTTTAGCTCCTCCAAAGTCTTAAATAGCTGCTGGATGCTGCTGGCTGGGACACAGCTCCTGAAGGTGCCATCCCATCACTGAATGGGGCAAGGCGCAGCACAACGCAGTGCCCACCCACAGGCACTGCACCAGTACAGCCAGTACAGTACTGGGCAGGCAGTGGGCCCAGCCTTCCCACACAGCCCACATGAATGCCTGGCCATACATGCCTGTGTGCCATTTTATGGACAAGGTGCACACTGGCTCACTTGCCTCCAACCTTACCCACTTCACTCGCTCCCAGGCAGGTTTCATAGTCACATTTCTGAACAGTATGTAAAGTCCAGCAGGAACTATTTCTTGTGTCACTTTTTCTGTTGATTCACAGAAACAAGCTGCTTATTTCTGCAGGCTTCATGCACTCTCAAGTTTCCCTGCTTCATCTCAGAGAGAAATCCCAGAGACAGCGCCGATGGGATTCAGCATCTTAAAATCACTACGGCAGTTTCATTTCCAGAGCCAGTCCCCTTCCACCAGATCTCACCAACAGCTGCAACAGCGTACAGATGGTCAACAGCTTCCATCTGAAGAATGCAGCTGTGCTGGAATGTCTGATTCAATGTAAACTGAACACAGGTAGGAGAGGATCTTAATTTTGTACAGTGTTTGGTTTTAAATGTTGCTATAAAATATAATAAAAATGAAGGAATGTACAGATTCCACAAGGAAAAAGATGAAGAAAAAAAACAAACAGGTGCTGTAAAATTATTTGAAATAAAATTAAAATACAAGGAACTCAGTGAAAAACAGAACTCTTCTAGGAAAAAAGGTTGAAGGAACTTTCAGTATACTGTTTTGTAAGGTGACATTTCCCTAGGAAATAAATGCCAGTCTTCAAGCAGCAGCTCCTACAATGTTCCAACAGTTCAAAATAGTATTCTAAAGTTCCCCTTCAGCTGTATAACCTGTAGGAATGGTTCAGTATTTTCAAGCCCTCCCCCTCGAGGAAATTGGTATGACATCGGTACCAGACGTTGTACCATTTATATTCAGACTAGGAGCAGGCTGGAACTGCAGTTTTGATCAGTGACTTAAGAGAAGTTATTACAAATAACAAAAACATTCCCCAAATCCCAAACACGAGAACAAATCTGAAATCGTACCACAAGACAATTGTTGGCACCAAACTCAACAAGAGTTGTGATCTCTGCCACCTACTGGACAGCACTGAATACCTTTACTTTGAGGTACACACACAACACCACACCGCTCCCAGCCCAACAAGACAGTCATCAGAAGCTTCTCCTCTTTTAGTTCTCTGGATACCTTGCTTTTTTTAACTCGTTTTTCATATCCCTTTTCCTAAAACAGCTTAAAGGAACATTAGGCAAACCACATGAATTCTCAATTATTCAATGCCAAGCAAAGAACAGTCTGTAATTCCCATGGGCTGGCTTAGTTTAACATTATTGAAGTACCAGATTTCCCAAAATACCTGAGAATCCACTTTGTACTATGCAGCACTCTCCCAGCTTCAGTACGGGAATGTTATTAGAGACATATTAACTCCTGGACTTTTAAAGAAGATCCATTGTTGACCAACTGCCCAAGATACAAATGAGCTCTTCAGAAAGATAAATAATACTGTCTAACATCCTCCACTGTTAATCAGTGACCATAGCATGTTGTCTCCTGTCCTAATGAGCTACCCCAAATTTAGAACTTTTGGTGCTATAATTAGATAGGGCAGGTTTTTTGTTGTTGTTGTTGTTAGAACTAATCAGCACAGTACTTATTATTATGAAAACTCTCCCAGTTTAGCAGCAGGAGAGGCTGATTTTGACCTAGCTTCTCATACGCCTCTCATAACTTGTGTTGTCAACTACAGACAAGAGAAGAGGAAAAAGAAAAATAACTCAGGAAGAGAGCATGGGAGAATCTATGGCTTCCAGCTACAGCCAACCTGCTCAATAACGTGGATAATACTCAAAATTATCTTTTCCTTTATTCCTTCCAAACGAAGTAGCTGACAGTGCAATTTAATTTGTTCAGGATATGTTGCAAGTCAGTAGTTTTGCTTGTGCTCCTTATAAAAGCTTCCAACATTAAATTGCTTCGTTTTATTAAAGATACACCTTCATTTTTAAGGTAGAGCCCTGTTCATATTGCAAATAAGCCACCACGGAAATTATTACTGAGAAATGCCTAGTGCAAAGCAGATAAACCAAAGACTACACAACAGTGGAGTACTGATTGATGGTATTTGTCCTCCACCATTTAAATAACCAGCCAGTGCCAAAAAAAGGAAATACTGAAAGGGTGAAAGAAGCACCAAGAGAAACGTTTCAAAAGGAGCATTTTTTTGAGTGAAAGCCAAAATTCACTAGGTCATTTATCTCTTCCAGCTGAAGAACCCCTTAAGTTCGCAGTCTGCTGTCACAGAGCTGTACAACCAGACATGCGGCATACCAGCCATCTTCTCTAGTCCTGCTCTGTGATCTGAGGTGGGATGCTGAGATCAAAGCATATATATGAAAGAATATTAGTCAGCTTGTGGAAATCTTATTTAGCTTATTCTGTATTTGCAATTCCACTGACTTCAATTTGGCTGTTCACAGCCACCAGAAGCAAAAACTATTGCTCTCATACACAGTGTGTGACAACTGTCTGCTCAGCAGCTGGAAATCAGAAGTGCCACAAAAACAAGTGTTAAACAGTTATAGCCACTGACCCGAGGCCCATAGATATACCTGCTTGCTTTCAAATGCATATTTATTCAAAATGCAGGATTAGACAAACACTTTGTGTAGGTAGAAAAATATATCCAGACCAGTACTTGTAGCTAACTATAAAATATCACATTGCTATAAGAACAGTGGATAAACAGGTAGCTTGGCTGGAATTGAACGTACAACCTTGTTTGTTCTTTCTTTTTCCCACCGCCACAAATGCCTACAGAAGGACGGATTCCAAGCAGGTAGGAAAAGAACAGTAGAAAGACAGAAGTTGACCCAATAAGCTTTGATCCAGGGGAAGGAACACTAGGATTTAGGGGATAGTGGACGTGCTCCAAAAATAAGTACAAACATTCATAGTCACTAGTAAAGATAAACAGATTCCCAGTAAAACAAATACACCACCAAGGACACAACAGGATAGATGTGCCAGCACTGCAAGAGAAAAATACAGCAAGAGGAAATACAGCAGCACCAGATGTGGATGCAGTGGTCAACATTAGGAAAATGCATTGATAATTTTTTTTTTCATGAATATGCAACACAGGTAAGTAAAAAAAGGACATAACGTACTGTAAAATTTGAGAAGGGTTCAATAGGCACAGCTTAGCAGCACTGAGAAACCGTTCTGTTAGGCCACAGTATAGGAAAAGAAGGAAGATCATGATGAAACACATGCTACCTTAGTGACTACTGAAAAGTACTGACAGAGTTAAACATGGACTCCAAGGAAGAAGCAAATCATTTCTACAAGATGGGATGTCTGTCTTACAGCACATAATAATGCAGCCTGGAATGAAACACAAATGATGGAAAATATTCATATTTCAGTGAGGTTGCGCAGCATATAATACAGGTGATAGGGTCAAAGTCCAAAGAATGGAATAAAATGTACCAACAAGTGCCAGTGCTATAAATATAAGCAGGGTGACATGGCAATGACAGGAGGCATCTCACTGCTGGCACTGCAGGCTGTCACTGAGGAGGAAATGCATGAAATGCACTGATACCCATCTACTAGAAAACAGTTGTCTTAAGAAACACACCCTGAGAACTGAAGGAATTCAAGTCATCACCCTTCACATAGCAGTTAAATAAAACAATATAAATGTAATAACATTGCTCACGTGGCACTGGAAGGATAACTTTAAATGCTCATGACTTTAAGAAAAAAAAAGCACTTATCTTGGTTGCAGCTTCGAAAGGACACAGTGGTCATGAAACAACTAAGCTGAAGCAATCTGCATGCTTCACTGCAGGGTGTCCTCCTCGCAAGGAAGCTGACATGCTACTGTGAAAATTAGGAACCAGCCCTACAGGAAGGTGCTTCAGAATCACATTTGTTGCAGCAGTTTTGCAGGAAGACAATCTGGGAGATTGAAAATGCTCTCACCAACAATTCTGCTCAAGAGACGCTTCTCACATTGCTACTGCTGCTCAATGTTAGGAGCATTGCCACTGCAGAAACAAATTGCAGGATTACTGCCTCACAGAAATACCTGCCTGCAACTTCAGAGCATTAACTGGGGGAGGCTGCAGTTTGGAATGAGATCGCGGCCTGAAGAAGCACTTCTGTCAGTGACCCTGCCTCCAGGATTTCATAGGACGGGGCTAAAAGGAGACATGTAGCACTCAGAACTGTAACATGGACCAGTCTGAGAGGAGGCAGTGACCACCCACACCAAGCCCATCCAAAAGCAGAAGTTAAGCTACAGATGTTACGGCAATCTGGGAAAAGAGGAAGCACCCTGTAATGCATGCTTCAACCTACAAGTATAATTGCTCTCACATAGCCCAGATCAGCTGCCCGAGCTGAGGCAGACTTCAGCCTTCAGCGATGGAGAGCACAGACGGGGGCTCAGCCCTTGGAACAGGACCCAGGGAGGGATCTTCTGGCTTTGCACCGATGTCTGGGGATTCCAAATGGAGAAACAGAGCAGCGCAAGCCAGGGGTCTTTCAGAATAACATCTGAAATAGATGCAGGATCATATACTTCAGAGATCTCAAGGTCAGGCTTTTCAATCAATTCTGAACCTGTCTGCATACAGGTTTTTTGTTTGTTTTTGTTTGTTTTGTTTTTTACAGCATAAATAATCCCAATAGCTTCTCATACAAACGTGACACGGGAGCACAACTGAATGACAATATAAGGCAGGAAGCAAAAGAAAAACACTGCACCCCACTGCAGCAGCAGGGCACAGCTCTGCCATGCCAGAAGCAATTAATGAGATGGGAAGGCAGCCAGCCTGCCCAGCCAACAGAACAGCCAAAGAGCACCAAGTCCACAGCTCCAGATCTCCTCATTTAGTTAACTCCTCCTGAAGTTACAGGTCAATAGCAAGAAAAGAAGGCTGTACTTGAAAAAAAGCATGAATGCAATCTTTTCCTCTTTATGAGCGAGAACTTAGGTGCTAAAAGTTGAGGTTTCTTGCTAATCCTTAGAGGACATTTCATGCTGTTACAAAACGTGCCCGTGCCTACAAGGTGCTCAGATGCCATGGTTACAGGCACAGGATGGGACTGTAAATAGCACGCCGTGACAGAGTTGCACACTCCTCCATACTGCAGCTAGCTAAGGCACTGGGAGACCAGGCAAGTTTTTGTTAACTTCTACCCACATTCTGCTGATCTTTAGCACCTGGGCAGATCAGCATTAACATTTTGTCATTGTTGCATGCTCTGAAACAACTGCCCTTAAGATCACAGTCCTGTTTACACTTTTATTGACCAAAACGCAAAAGTAAATGTTGTGTCACACGACGTTCGTAAGAGTTTAAATAATGAACCGATTCAACCTGGCACATAGCAGTTCCACCAGTTATCAGAAAGAAACAGAGCTGAGGAGAGAGCACCACTTCTTCATGTACTTACATGATGACAGTGACAGAAGCTTTCCTTTGGCTGACTGCAGTTGTACGGTGCTATTAAGTACAGGGTAAGTCCATTGCACCCAAACATTATACAAGCTTGATGAAAAAAAACAGCTGAATAACATTTTTATTTGGAGAGCACACAGCATTTGCTGCCATTTCATTTTTTTTTCCTTCCAAATTTAAGCTTTTTGTGTGTGTGTGTGTGTGTGTGTGTGGACAAATTCACCATAATTTCTTGTTCTCTGCTTCCCGAGGAGTCTGTGAAACAACATCCCTACAAACACCAAGTGCATTGAAGGCCAGGGAAATAAGTTGGAAAGAACATTTCAAGATATTCTTAATTATTCTTGGTTAACAAGTAAAATGTTTTAAGTTGATACTAAATGAGCACTGACATTGATATAAAATGGGAAACTGGCTCTTCATCTCATTCTAAGCTTCCCATGAGAATGCTGAAAATCTGGCTTGTTCCATTTCAAAACAGTTTCTATTTCTTCAGAGAAGTTTTACTCTATGTCCTGAAGAATTAGAGCATGTTTGAAAGATGTGGTGCCCACAGACCATGCAGAGCTTCAATGCAGTGTCACACTTGAGAAATAGGTAATTTAGCATTCACTGTAAGAAAAAATGTGTGCATACACAGCATGAGACTAATCGCTGCTAATCTGATTTTCTTCCTTCAGAGCGAGCAACACACACACACTGATTCTCAAGCAGAAGAGCAGCTTGGAACATTAGAAGCTTCTTATCTTAGGGACCATTGCAAACAAAATTATTTGGAGAATTCAAAAACATTCTAAACAAAATCTTCTTGATCAGATAGGCCAAGAAAACTGGAACTCACCTCTCGATATTGGCTTTGAACTTCAGAAGCAATTCATAGAAAGGGCTTTTCCTAATATTGCACATTACACAAAGACTAAAACCACTTTTGTTGGTCATATCCCCACAAGCACACAAACAAGCCAGAACAGCATTAAGCTGTGTCTTCTTTCAGGAGAAGATTATTCAAATGTATGCAAATGCACACATGGCATTGGACAAATATGAAGACTCTAATAACAAAACCTTGTAATAAACCCAAATGAGGCTACTGCCTTTATTCTGCTTGGTGATCTGTAACAGACCAGCTTCCCATTGCTTTGATTGTTATGTAGTCCTTTAAAAAACATGAAGTCTGTGTGATTATAAAACTCCATCAGGACAAAGAGGGAATACCAGTCTGGGAGCACTTATTCTCATTTTGCACAAAGACAGCAATCAGCTTCTGATTGTGGTGTACACCTTAACTGTCCATTTATTCACTGACACTGATTTCAGGACAAGTTACCAAGCACATTACGACTAGCACTCACCATCAGTAGAGCTGTGAAGTACTCTGTAGGCAATGTAGTTTTACTGGGCTTGGTATAAGGAAAAAAAAAAGAAAATGACCAAAGCAGATCTGCTGTCATTTGGGATGCCATGGTCCTAAAAGGTATATGGAGATAAACAGTGATATATGAAGCCAAAAGAAAGCCCAGCTCTTAAACATTTTAAGCTACCTCTCGGTGATATTTATTATTCAATTTCTCAACACTATGCCTCCCCCCACTTCTGAAAAACAAAATGAAAATTGCTACCTATTGCTCTGCTTTATCATTATTAAATTAAGATGCTAAAGCCCAATAGGGAAAGCATCCGTGTACCCCTTATAATCCACTATCACATCATCTTAGTGCAGGTATAACAAAAGCATGGCAAGTGTAGCCATATGAGGCATATTTACTCAAGCTGGTACCATCTGTGTTACTCGTGAGCAGTGGAGTGAAACAGAATCAGACTGATACACAGTCATTTAGGGCCCTGTGTACCCTCAGCTTTCCAGGAAAGCTTCACTAAGCTCATTTTAGATTAAACCAGGAGACACCAACAAGTACCAGCCACCTGTTTTGGAAGGTGCTTTTTGATTCCATACAACACACACACAAAGAAAGCAGGAAGAAAGAAAAAAGGAAAAACTTCTCACTTGCTTTTGAGCACCTTGTCCAGGGTTTCAGACCATTCTTATCACAACACAGAAGGGTTTACATAATTCCTCATTGCTCCTGGATGACTCTTAGAAGGATGACAAATGACCACCACCCCCATCCTTTGAATTCTCTGTGACTTGTAGAAGGTCGCAGCTACCAGACAGAGAGGAAAAGTATAGATTAAAAGATTACAGCTGATGTTTTCCTAAGGGGGCTTCAGACTGAAGTGCAGTGACCACAGCAGCAGCTGGCCATTGAATCTCTCTGATCACTTTTACATTAACTCTTCATACCAAAAATCAGCAAGCAAGAAGGAAAGGAAACTCCCTTCTCTCCCAGACATTCTCTCCTCTTCTCCAGCACAAAGACAAACCCTCCTCTTTAACCACAGAGCTGTGTGCTGAGAACAGCAGCGTGGCCCTGGGCTTGGCCACACTCGCACAAGCACTCATTAGAAAAAGCCCTAGCCCCATGGCTGGCTCCACAGGAAGGTACTTTAGGATGTGGAAACTGAGGCAGATACCTCCAGATACTGCTGTGTAGTGTTTGTATGGTGTGAACAGGACATACAGGTTCCCTGGACCAAAGAGAGCACGTGTTGATCTCCTATCCCACGACTGGGGCTTTCCACTGGAAAAGATGAGGACTCTGGCTGCCACACAAGAACAGTTTATGTGTTATAGCTTAAAATGCTTATGTGTTTAGAGTGCCTGTCACGACAGGCCAAACGGCTTCTGCTTTTAAAGAAACAAAAGGTCACAATTGCTTGAAACCATCGAGACTCAGGAAACCAGTTCTGTGATGCAGGTATCAGCTGAAGCAGGAAAAGAAACTGCAGAGAGAGAAGCACCCAGCGCTCCAGAGAGCAGCAGCTGGAGGGCAGGCCTGGCTCAACCTCACAGCACGTGGCTGTGACACGTCTGCGCGGCACAGAGCTCCCATCCCCTCCTGGAGGAGCAGGCAGGTTGTTCACACCGTGGTCTGAATAAAGCTGTATTTATCAACTACGGCAAAAGCCAAAGTGCTCATAGCTCCACAAGAATTATTATTCTTATCTCAACATAAATAATGCCAGAATACTTTAGACAAAAAAATTGTTTTTTCAAATATTGTAATAGGGCATAAACTAAAGACCTAAGGCAGTTCATATGGCCTGCCCAGCTCACTGATCAATCATTTCATTCACCATGGTCCCGTTTAAAATGTAATTAAACCCCAGAAAAATCAGATGTCCTTTTGTGTGATACCTCTCTTTCAGCATCACACGACACACAGACAAGCTGCATTAATTCAGTCAGATAAAGACTACTACAACCACACATCTGCCTGCGCTGTACCTTTCCAGGTGTTTCATTTTCAAGAGCTTAGAGTCAATCCCACTTCAAAATAAGACTGGACTTGTTGCAAACATTGGAGAACTCACTTTTCCCTGCTGCAGCTTTACAAGGTCTGTCAGGACCTGAGGACAGACTCAGGCTTAGTGCTATGACCCAAACTGCATCCTTATGTTGCTGTCTGCCATTTGAATTGTGTAACTGGGTCTAAATTAAGTTTAGTATCTTCCATCCTTTGTCAACTGAATGAGAGGCTTTAAGCTAAATATCTTAGACTTTAGAAAGACCTTAGAAAGACCTTCCCATGTTTGGAAGCAATCTAATGAAATTCAGATTCCATACCAATACATTACAACACATTTTTGGCAGATAGAGAGCAAGAACTTTTTTTAAAGCACCAGGATTACTTACAAGCCTCCCTCCACCCCCAATTATTTATCATATTATCACAATTTACATGTACACCATTAGAGGATACCTCAATCAGTCATTTTTAACAAAACATCCAATGTAGTTTATGCAGCTTATTGCTGGGTGGGAAGTGAGGAAGCATTTTTGGAACTATTGACACGACACAGTATTATCTAATTTTCCTGACTAGATGCTTCCCACCCTGTGACTGAGCACAGTTCTGTGTATGACAGGAAAATGTTACACCTCTGAGACTGATAGTCACACACTGTGACAAACTGCTATATAAAACCAACGCTCAGCGATAGCCTCATCACCAGCACTAACAGCAAACTAATCCAGAACTCACACTGAGAAAAAACCCAGAGTCAGGCAGCTCTCCCACTTCTCCATCTCATCTCAGAGCCAGAGCTCGCGCTCCATCCCATCCAGCCTCCCCCAGGCCCTTCCTCCAACTCCCCTTTTCCCACCAAAGCTGCTCATTCTCACAAGAGCCACAAACCCTTACCCTTCTGAAGCCTCCATAGCTCTTCGCCCCTCCAGCTCCTCACAACTCTGCTTATGGACACAGCCTCTGCCTCCTAGCCTAGCTGGCTCCTGGGGCACAGCTGCAGCCATCCCATGAGCACTGGTTCGGCCATCCTCAGCTGGCTCTACTCACCTCATCAGCCCCACAGCCACCCCCAGCTGGCTCTACTCACTTTCCCAGCCCCACAGCCACCCCCAGCTGGCTCTACTCACCTCCTCAGCCCCGTCAGGCTCAGCTCCTCGCTGCACAGTATGATGCTGCCTTGCACAGATTCTGAGGTTTATGCAAAGAGAAGTGTTGAAATGAAAAACACAGAGAACATCAGCCAAGTCACAACGATCGCATGGAAAGCTGAGAGACAGAAAACAAAAAACCCTCTGCGTTCTCAAGCATTTAGCAGTGCTCTCCACAGAATGCTGTCAGAGATGTACTTGCTGCCACGTGCCCATGACGTGACAGGAGCAGTATGTTTATGCAAACAGCCGTTGATGCAAATCAGGCAGGACCCCCTGTGAGAGCCCCTTCCATCTGAGGGGAACAGGTGTGAGGGCATGGCATGGCCTGGCCAGGCCAATCCCCTCAGGGCCGTGCAACCCACAGTCTCCCATTTGTAACCTGAAAATGCTGTGAAACACGGGGAATTCTGAAAAAGACCTCTGGCTCTGAGTTTATTTGGTTTTCCATAACCCAAGGAATGCAGTGGTGCAGCGAGGAGAAGCCAGCAGGTGAACTGGGCAGCCCCTCACTGAACATGTTGTCATTTTGTTTGGGAAAGATTCCCTCCCGACACAGAACAGCCTTTCCCATTGCTGCTCCCTCGCAACACCTTACTGCAGTGCTTTGCATGCATTGAAGAACATTTTTTCTTTTCTGCTCCTATTTTTTAAATACATATACCAAAAGCTAAGTGAATAACATAATGAAAATTTGTTCGCAATTCCTACAGGACAATGAATGATATAAACAAGTTAAGCTCAAATTACAACAAGTACAATTGTCACAATTACAAAAAACAACACAAAAAAAGTGAAGTATAAATATGACAACAAGTATAGAGCCTGTTTCATTCCAAAATCACACAACGTCAGGGAGAGCATGTAAAACATTTAGCTAGACCACATGTAATTTATGAAAACCAAGGTTTAAACGTTGGAACTGCTCCACTGATGTAGAAGCTTGTTCTTCTCAGTCTGCTAAAATACAACATACTACATGGAAGCCTAACAGATGCTTCAACCAGTCCCTGTGATATTGGTTCATAGTGCAAAAGAATTTTATGCCTGGCAATCCGTGTCCAGTTATCTCAACAGAAAAAGGGATTCAGACCAGGATTTCAGAAGGCATAAAGAGTTCTGGAACTCTGAAAGCTCTGCGAACAATACAGGCAGCTCAGAGTAATTTCAAGAACACATCACCAAGTGCTTCACAGAAATGAACACAAGACCAGATTTCCAAAACACTGAAACAAACGAGTGACCTAAATTTAAAAAAAAAATCATTAGCCTACTTAAAACATCATTTAGCATTGTAGAAGTGTGTTGAAAGCAAGAAAACATGTACAAAAAATGGTAGGAACACTGTCCCACGGTTAATTTTGCTGCATAATCCAAACCCAGCACTCTGCACAGCCATGCTGATGCTGAAACAGGACAGGAGTGGCTGCCAACAAACCAGGTCATGCTGCAATGTGTTGACTTCACTGAAAAATGTCTCAAAGCTAAGTTGATCAAAGAGAATTAATTTGGAAGGAAAAGAAAACAAACAGAAAACAACAGACATACAACAGCTTGATGTCCTATGATACTCCTTGTTTGTTTAATGCTTTTTTTAATGCTTAAACTGGGGTATGGTTGGTGGAGAGGACTACTGAGATAACCCCAGTTTGACAAAGTGATAATACAGTCACTAAAAACCATCACACCTCTAGGCCTGGGAACAGGAAAGGGTGGACTCAGTATTAGCTGAGGTGCAAAGAGCCACTCAGATTTGGTAAGAGAAGGGGAAGAAAAAACATGGTAGCAGCAATAGAGCTGGTCTTCAACTGGTGTTAAATTGCCACAGCACTCAATTTAAAATAGAGTTCATAAAAATGTCAGGCTGGCTGATGATCCATCTGAAACTTCTAGCATCCAGCTGCCTACAGCGAGGTACGGATCATTACAAAACAAATACCAATCAAACAAAAATACCAAAATTCCTCTACCTACTTTCTCTTTCCCTTCTTCAACCTTCTCAGTCCCAGTTCACACCTCCCTGCACACCAACTCCCTGCACACTTCCTCCTTTACCTATTTCCTTCCCACTGCTTTTGCCCCTTCTCTACTTCCTTCTATTTACATTACTATTCTTCCCTCAGATCCTACCTTCCTCCTCTCTTCTGCAATGCTTCTTGCACATTTCCGTCCTTTCACAGAAGTACTTTCTTGTCAACTGCATTTCAGCCTCTACCTAAGCAAGTATACAAAAATATAAATACAAGTAGCATAATTTTCCTTCTTCCTAAAAAAACTGGAAGACAGGTAAAATTAACCTAATGCATGTTTTCAACACTGGCTTCCACCTTCAGCTCTAAAACTTGAACCTGGATGTGACCACCATAAAACAAAACAAAATTGGTTTCCCTATCAATCTATGGCTTTTTCTAGAAAGCTTGTTTTGCAATTTTTAGTTTACACATTAAAGGTAAATAATTTTTAACAACTAGTATTTTCCAACAAAAAAATAGCCTCATCAGTGCATTTTTTTGTACCAACTGAATAATACTAGCATATTCGATATAAACTAACGTAGATAAAATGATGCAACTTACTAGCAGAAAGGAGCTAAATTAAAGTGCTTCTTCACAATTTTCAATACAAACCCTTTGAATAAAACCCAAACATACACAGCTTGGGTTATGTGTAAACGACACCTATGTAACTAGGTGTTAATGAATCTCCAATTTGCTAACAAATCAAAATAATAAAAAAGTCTAATAAAGACTATTTTGGCCATTCCTTAGGGCTTTTCTCAGTGCCCTGTTTTGGTGAAGCATCCCACCATCACTCTTGGTGCACAACAACCTCCAGCCAATAGTTTCTGGGGTTTTTTTGGCTGTGCTCATTATCCATGGCAGCTGTGTTAGTTCTCTTTCAATCAGCCAGGTGGTGGCTACAGAACAATTCTTATTGGAACGGAGAACTGCTGACTGCCAGGTTGTGAAGGCAAAGTTATGGAGTGCAGTGGCACTATGGTTCTCTCCTCAACGACAGCAACAGCAGAGCGAGTACTGCCCACAGCAATCAATACCTGCTATCAAATATTGATGCTATTGACAAATACAAAAATCATAAGAAAATTCTTTAAGACTCAATAACAATTTCCCTGACTGAAATAATACACACAGGTTCAATCACTGTGTGGAATGTGAATGATTCTGCAGTAAAAGTACATCAAGTAGAAAGCCCGCATCCTGAGTAAAGTTGATATCAGAAAGACTGAAATATCAACAAAAAGCTCAAAATATAAAAGCACTCCAGTAGAGCCTTTCCACTTCCCTGGAAATCTGGATCATCAATTTTCTAAAATGCTCAGAAGAATTAATAACATTATCCAGCTGCTGTTGTCATTTCAAAAGTAAGCATCATTCCAAGGATCCAGACAGTAAGGCAAGGGCTGCTGTCAGAGCTGCTTTTTTCAGCACGGATGAAAGTTCCCTCTGTTTCTTGCCTGTGGGATTCTCATTACACTAGGATATGCTGCTTTTCCTCTGATGAGCAGCTTCTCTTTGCAGTAGATCCTCACTGTCACTTTCACTTTCACCGTTTCTCTGAAATAAAAAGGCCATGTTATTCCAGTCAATAAATGAGATACCATGCTGCTAAGTAGTCTGATATAATCAGTATCATTTATAGAGAAAAGCAGATGTATTAAAACCAGCAGAGTTTCACTGCAGGTTATGCTCACTGAAGGGTCCCCCATCACACAGCTGGTCATGAGGGCTGTGCAGACTTTTCTCCACAGCTGCTCATTTCTCAGTTGGACAGGACAGTCACTGCTGTCATATCCAAATAACGTGCAGCCCCTATGCTGCCTTTATGTAAAATAAACATGGCTAGCACCTATAAGGTTTGCAGTCACTGTTTTTCCTTTCTCAGCATTAACACAACTTACAGTAGCCTTAACAGCATACAAAGGATGCCTGGTTTCCCACCCCAAACCACTGACGTCTTGCAAATTTCAATCCACAGTAAAATTGCATTTTCTTCCCCTTTGAAGAATGTACCTACCAAACATTCATCCTGAATTAGGGCCTTTTTCACCAACGAACGAGATAAGTGGTTGCACAAGGAGACAATGCTGTAAGAAAGCTGTAAGTAAATAGAAGGAAGAATGAGAATATGAAAACACCAATACAGACACATCAAAATACATTTTATTTGTCTAAGGCATCTTACAATTTTACATGTATAACCTTGGCCTTGCCTGCAGATACCCATCAGCCCAACACAAGCAGGATGAGAAGCTGCTTGCCATACCTTCCACCGCCTTCTGGCATACTGCCTTTTGAAGTTTTGCATGTTAACAACAGATTCTCGCCGTACCAAAGCTTGCTGCTTGTCCAGTGGCTGGAAGATAAGAGATGGCAATTTTATTGTGTGGCTCCCTTTGATGCATGAAATGCTAAGATTCTCCTCACTCCTTAAAGCTGGCTGAAAATAATGTTGGGAAAGCTGTGGATTCGTACAGGTGTAAGCAGAAGAAAAAACTAAATCACTGATCCCACCCTGTCCACCCCTGTCTAGTCAAGGGATCTATAGCCTTGATTTCAAACAAAACCCTAAAACTTCACAGTCAGCAGTCTGCAGCTGCCCTGAGTGCTGTGCTCACTTCTAGCCCCTCAGCCTGGCACAAAGGGTGCAGTGCAGGGCACAGGCTTTGCTTCAGCCTCCACTTCTGCCTGCTGCTTCATTACGATCCCCAGAAAAACAAGTAAAAAGCCTGGAACAGCCTTAGAAGCCCAAGGACAGAATGCATGACAGCGAAGCAGAAGAGGGAGATAACTACAATGACTAGAGGATGCTAAGGCAATGCTTTTGCTTTGCAAAGCCACTGAAGCGCATCTCACTGCAACACCTTGATTTCTTCTGACTGGAGCTCACTTCTGCTAGCCTTTATTTGCATCATTCAGAAAGGCACTGGGAGAGCAACAAAAAGGCTCTACAGGTGCCTGGTGGAAAGGAGGTGGGGCTACTATGAGCACAAGGACAGCACTGCTGCCCAGCGCTTTCTCAGGGGTGGTGGGACGAAACCCAGCACCACCACACTATTGTGTCCCATGCTACTTTCAGAATTTTCACACTTGACCCCTTACAAGAACACTGTCCAAAGATATATTAGGCCTTCTCCTAATGTCCAGAGTTGGATATTTCATTTTATTCTAGAGCCTCTTTCTCAGATGATGTTTGCCCTGAACCACGTCTCACTCCGGTGTCAAAAGATGGGGACTCACAGCTCACATCTGGGCAACATATTCCAGTGTCTCATTTCTCTTACTGTAAACAAGTTTGTTTGATTTTTCAGTATTTACACAGAATTTCCTTATTTCAGTTTGTGCCCTTTGTCCTGTCACTGGATAACAGCAGAGAAAGCCTGGCTCAGCCTCTTTTCTCTCTCCCACCAGGTATTTATGCAGATTGATAAGCACTCCCCAGGCCTCCTACTGATACCAAACAATCCCAGCTCTCTGTCAGCTCCAATCCCTTCCATCAATCTCATTCCAAGATGTTTTGCTGAAAATATAAAAAGCTGAGCTGTCATTTAGTATTAGTTACTAGGACACACACTCCAGCATATCTGAAGACATGTCAGTCTTTGTCCTTTTACGATCCTCACAATATGGGAGCACAAGTCCCTGGCACCTCAGCAGTAAATGCATGAGGAGAAAACTGCAATACCTGGTTACATGGCAAGGGGGAGGAGAAGAGGAGGAAAGCAATTAAAAATTTATACACACAAGAATTCAGACGTGTCCAATATTTTGGGATGTCACCCTGGTGTTAACAGATATTCTGCAGATGCTAAAAATGAAATATCTTTGAAATCCAAAACCACATCAACGTATGCACAGACCAGACAATTGTATTTGGGAATAACAAAAACAAAGTTCAGTACTAGATTTGGTAAAAGAAAAGAGGATGGAAGACAGCTCTTCAGCTGTTATGGAGTTTAGATAGTCACCACCATTTCAGCAGATCTGATTTGCTTATGTAGGGAGCAGACAATCCAGAAATACTTACACTGAACTGGGCTAGAATGCAATCAAGGCAGACAGCTGAAAGAGAAGGAGTACCAAAGGAGAATGGAAAAAGGACCACAGGATTTTCCAGCGAAGCAGTGTTCATGAGCCAACAAATTCACTTTTCTCCTCAGACGCTATGGGTATAACATTTGTGCAAGTCAGAGCCAAGTAATCAGCTAGGCTCCTTTCCCATTTAGATGTACACACCACTCCTGGGTGTCCCCCCACCACAGGGACACATAAGCACTGAGTGCATTTCCCCGTGCTGCAAATAGCTAACATGGTACAACAAAGCCTCATAGAATCAGTTTGAAGAGGAAAAAATGTCACAGTCTGAATGTCAGCTATATATGAAAATTTCTGAGTGCCCTTTTGGTAGCAGAGCCATTGCCAAATCAAAATAGCTTGCTTCACACTGCTCCCAGCTGTTAATAACTATCTCCCAATTGCTAAGCAGCCTGCAAACAATGACCCTGTCATCTTCTCAATCATCAGAACACCTTCTCAAAAACAGTGTTATTTACCCCTTTCAGCCCAGAGAGCACTGACCTCAAGGACTGAGTCACAAAAACATTGACCTCACCCAAACACTCGGGAACAGAGTGGCCTCATTTCATGTTCCTTCTCGTCATGTCAGTGCATTGTTCCACAAGAAAATCTACACAGATCAGAGGATGTGAGATGACAGCTGAGGGAAGGCAGACACTCTTCACTGAGGGTCTTTTATGCAGATACTGACTCTCAGTAGTCTTTAAGTTACTTCTTAAGAGTTGAAACTCTCTCTTTAACAACAACAAAAAGTCTGATGTTCCAGTTTGTCTGGACAGCATCTCCTGCATCTTGTAGCTCCAAGGAGCCTGCAGAAATGATGACTGAAGCCTTCACAGCCAATCAAAAGCTGAGACAGTTAATATTTCCAATACTGCTTGGCACTCTGGAGTCCAAAAGTCCCCGGCCAACAGCATCAGTATGTGAGGGACATCTCCTGGGTATCTAAAATATTACCTCTTGTGCAAAGCAAGATGCCAGAGAGCACACTCCATCCTCCAAGTACCATGACAGTGTCAACATCACCCCTGTTGAGCAACTGTTTCCAGGACCCTTCATTTCCACCAGCCTCTGTATGTCCTCACAGTGACAGTGACAGATCCCCTGTGCCCTACACAAACTGGATCAATGTATGCTTTTATCATTTTTATCTCAAAGTAGGAAACAATGTTATGAACAACGGTGGTTCAAATTCAGGAAGATCATTAAATTCTCCCCTTCTACTACATTTCGAGATCAACTCTGGATGGACCTGATCACGGATACAGGGAATCCTGGCTACTACCTCTGTAATTCCTGTATCTGTGTAACAGTTATCTTGAAGCAAATTCAAATAGCTAAGCAAAGAGGGCATAAAGCAGATGCCCAACAACTCTTCCCAGTACAAAAAAAAGCCTCACAGTTCCTTTTTTGCCGCTGACTACATAATCAAGGAAGAATTGCCATCTGCACAAAGAACAATTTACTGGGTCTAAAAATGAGTCAAAGTACATGTGAATGTACAGTATAATCAATTGAAATCTTTGAAACACAAGTCAGGATTCAAGTCTGGGACAACCTTTCTCTTACTTTCTAAAACTTAAAAAAAGCCCAACAACTTCACACCAAGAATGTTAGTCCTCAATCCCACATGGCATATTAATTAGTTGTAGTTCTGTCTCATCTTTACTGCAGAAAGCAAATCAGACATGTATGTTACTGCTTGTCATCACTCACATTTTAATATTGGCACTGCAAAATGATATACACAGTAATTTGATCGTTACAAACTCGTAATTCTGTCTTTGGAGTAAGTTTCTTTGTTATGGGACAAGAAACTCCACTGAATTTTAAACTGAAGAATTAATCATTAGCTAACACTTGATGGTAGAAGATCCCAATCTGAATTACAGGCCTAAAAACTTCATCTTGAAAAGCCTGATTTTAACTGTTCTTCAGCAGCAGCCATTCTCACAGAGAATTTCCCCATACTAAACTGCTAACTTCATTTACTTCATGTTACAGCACAGATTTAATTTTTTTGCAAATACTTGCAAATTCTTCTCCCATCTGCTCTGTAGAACTGCCCACAGCAGCTCTAGGTGACTATTTCTTTCATCCAAATGGACATGCTATCATTAATTCTTTATTGGTTTCTAGGCACCCAGCCCAGTGAATACAGACTGAACTCTCTTCTCTGCATTCATTACTTAGTGAACTTCAGGAACCGTAGCGTATGATAAGTATGACATAGGAAATGCAAAAGGATGCAGGTTAGCTGTGGTCCATACTACAGTGATAACCCAGTTCCTGTAAGTTCAGACACCAAGCATGGGAAAGAACTTAAACACTACAAACTTAAGCGCTGGGAATTTATATTTGGGTTTTGGTCAGCAACTTGTGCAACACATCAGAATTCCTGTTTCAGTTCTAGGTAATGTTTTTGTGTGTGGAGATTATGCACTGAAACGTTATTTTTTTTAACTGTTGTACATTGAGAGAGGCAGCAAAGCCTGCATGTAACCTGATGTAGAACATTACTGATTTGATTCTGCCACACTGAGATTCAGCCCTGCAAGGAATTCTTCACAGCACGATCTGTTTAATAGATCCGTTAGGGATTCACTGATATCTTTGTTGAAAACAGAGTCAAAGTTTCCATTCACACAGGCTTCATTTCCATTTTCCAGTTGAAAATTACTCATCAAATCCTGTATCCACTTAAGATCCTCAGAAAGCTCTTGACTGAGAGATTCGTACTGACTCTGCAGAGCAGCATATTTCCCAGTTATGACTGTAAGACTGGCACCTACAGCCTTGATATCATCTTGTAGATGTCTTTTCAGAGATTCAGTTTTGCGGAATTCATACTTGAGCTGAGACAGCTTATGCCTCACGCTTTCATTTTCTTCTTTATACCAAGCTTCTTTTTCATTATAAATGGAAACCAGAGCATCAATGTCCTCCTGCAAAGAGTCGTGGGATGCAGCCAAAGCGCTGACCTCTCGTTCCATAAATGAAATGTCTTCTACTACCTGGGCAAAGCGCTCAAAGTTGATGTAGGTGTTATTAGGAGGCATACTTGAATGGCATTTTATGGTGTACTCTCTCAGTCGTTTTGTCTTGAGCTGTGTGTTCTCAGCCTTCTTGTTTTCTTCGACTTTTGTTTCTTCCTTCAGCTGGTGAGTCTTCAGATAGAGGAACCAACATTACTGGACATTTACAAGACAGTGCAGTAATTCAAACTCTACACAAAGGATGCAGCCTGAATTTCCAATCTGTGGGAGATTCTTTTCTCCCACAGATTTTCCCTCACACATTCAATTAAAAAAAAACCAAACAATAAAACAACAGGAAAAAATGAATGTAGTAAGCAATGTGCTTTCATTCCAGTGTGGTAAGTTGAAGACCAGGGCCTCAGTTTCTTTTGTTGTTAATTTTTTAATCAGTCATTCTCAAAAACATCAATATTTGTAAGAGGAAAAACAACAGTCCTGAAAAGAGTCCACTCAGTGCTTTTTGCAGTGCGGAGCAAAAACTGGATCACTGTGCATGCTGAGATTATCCTGAGGTATTTTCTATATTTTCTATATTTATGCATCCACAAACACAAGCAACATTTATGATGAAAAAATCCATTCAGACACAAATGTCAGCACATCAACACGTGGTACACACAGTTACATTCTGAGGTAAATTATATTTCCACACTGGCTGTGATCAACTCCCAAATCAAGAAAGCACTGTATCTGAGATATAGTGCTTATCATGCAAGCAGAGAAGGATGAAGAAATGCAAAGCACAGTCTAATGTAGGACACTGTACATGCAACAAACATCAAAGCTTTGTTCTCCTCTTTTTGACAACCACGATAATAAAAAGTCATGATTAAGGCTCGCAGAAATCCCAAGATTCAGTCAGAACCCAACCAATTTCCTCCCAGTACATCTCCTCTTTCAGATGTCAATGGTCTCTAACTACACAGAGGTCAGATTTCCAATTAACACATCAATAAGAGTGAGAACATTATCTCTGCTCGGCCCACAGCAAAAAGCAAGATCTCCCTTTTTATTTGGTCTTACCGTTATCCATGGATGAGACAGAGCTTCTTGAATTGTAAGACGTTTCCTAAAAAAAAAAAACAAACAAAAAAAGAAACACAAAAAGTACAGATTTGAGAGAGAAATACCTTGCATACAAGTCCATTAGTCTTCTCTTTGCCTTTGTATAAGCAGTAAAGCATTTATCAAGATAACTTCAGGCCTAATAGTGAAATTCAGGATTATGCTTTTCCACAAGGCGTGCTGTTTGTGTGTTTGCCAGTAGGAAGTTGTCCCCATCCCAATTTTAATTCCTTCCTGTCTGAAATCTTTATTTTTGTGTACCCTCTTATAAGAAGTGATAAAAGATTATTCATCCTACAGGCTTAGAGAATAAATTATTTCTATATACCTTTAACATGACTGTGTCTGAATCATGGTATACAATGTTAATTATATCAAAAGTGTCTTCTAGAGTGCAACAGGACGTCATTCCTGCCATGTCCTGAAAACAGAATTTGAGAGGAATACTTCAAATCTTATCCAACATAATTGATCCTAACTTCTTCCTGCAGTGTGCAGCTCAGTGAACAGCACCCTATCACCATTCAGAATCAAAGGCAGAACCACCACATTGCTCTATAACACGTGACAAATATCAATGTGCCTGACTTGTCTTTCTTATAAGGAGGTTGCTAGACCTGCACTAGCCTCTCATCAAACCCCACCTACTCTAACCTATTCTAAGACTGCTGCAATTCCTTGGGGCTTGACCCCACAGCTTGCCTCTTTCTAATATCCTTCTTTTCTCCTATTGAAGCCACTAGAAAGAACTGCAACAGCCTGACTTCCCTCTGGGATGAACAGAGTTAAGGGGAAGGAGATGCTACTTCTATGTGCACTTTATTAAAAGAAACACTTTTAAAAGACTGTGGTTCCCAAGGACTGAGAATAAAGCTCTGAATAGCTGTCATGCAAATCCTGGGTGATTGCAGTGGATGCATAGAGACATAAAGAACAATTCCAGTAGGAGCAGATGTAAAAACAAAATGTTCTTGGACCACAGGGAACGTTTTACAGGATTGTGTCATGTCCTTGCAGGCAGTTCACAGCAGATTGAAATACTGGAGTGGTAGTTACCTAGAACTAAAGATTTTGCATACCATTTTCAGCCCTTCACCAACACATTGTTGTACCACTTCCACTTTGGAGAAAATGCAGTCATGAAATTGAAATTTAACAAAGGAGATTTCAGTTCCTTTTGTTAGAGTTTGTGGATGCTGTGATTCACTGTGGGCACAGCAGCAGAACTCTGCCTACCATCTTGCTCTTGAATGGCAACACACACTGCAGGGAAGGCTCTGCAGATTGCTCTGCAGGCTGTTTCACCAGATTCATCTAAAACACCGATGAACGATTCTGAGCTTTCACTTACCGTGTGTCTTTCACCAGCAGTTTCCGAATAAAATCTTTTGCCAGGTCGCTGGTATTGCTGAAAAATTCTTCATCAAATTCATAATTCACAGCTGTGATGTTAGCGAGCGTTTCTTGTTTAGTTTCTCCAAGGAAAGGTGATGCACCACTAAGCCTAGATAAGCCATAAAAAAGAATCAATTGGAAATAGGTCCCCTATTTGTGGATCTCTGTATTGTAGCAGCCACAACACTTGGGAAATAACAGGTCCAGCATCTGTGGTTCTGAACCAGACTCATTCTGAAAGTCTGTAGGGCAGCACTGAGTGCTCAGATAGACGTGCACAGATTCTCCCATTCTGAGTATCTCACTGAAGTCACAGTTTGTCAAAATAGGAAAAGCTTCAGCTGAGGAGAGCATCTGTGGCTATGACTCCACAAACACTACCAGCCAGAAAGCTTCTGTCAGGTCAAGCAGATAAATTTGTATTTCCATTCAGTTTCACCAGGTAGAAAAAATCCTGCCTGCAATTTTCTGTCTGCAAAGTTACCGACAAGTTCCCTGTGCAGTAAGTGCAGCCAGGAGATGTTTCTCAGACGACATCACAATACAGTGTGTGACCAGAAATCAAGGGTGGCCTTGCTAGAGGTCAGCCCTGCACGGAGGAATGGGCACACAGCTCAACAAAAGAAATTCACTAGGGAACTTCGGTTGAGATAGAATCCAACTGTTTCTGATCAATGTAAGATTGCATTCTGTTGGCACTTTCCTCCAACCGTATGGACATAACAGAGGTATCATAATAAAACAGCATTCAGTAAGCTTTATTTAGACAGAAAAAGCTTTCATTTTGATTTGTCTACTTTGCCTCTCTCAGCTGTGACTTGACAACTTTCATCTGTAATGACTATTTACCTTTTCTCCACAGAATTCAAAGGTTCACTGCAGACTCTTCCTACCCTGCCCTCCACTCCTCTCAACATGAAGGGATGCAAGCCCGGTTTACAGGAAATATTATTTATAATGAGGAAATTTATTTCATTCCTGTTTAAAGTTGCCTGGACTATTATGCTCATCTCCTGTGCCTTGTTTTGATAGCAAAGCTTCACGATGCAGCAGGCTCAAAATAGGATTGCAGCAAACTCCTGTGATCTAAAGTGAGTGTTTGAATAGAAAACTGCTATACAGATCTTTTATTTTGTCTTTACTTTCACTATCAATTTGACTGAGGATTCAGTGGTAAGCAGAAGAAGACATATGACCACGTGTGTCATTCAGCCCGTCCCCAGCTACCACAGCTTCACTCACAGAATAAGCACTTGAGCACAGAAAGTTTTCTCTTCTGCTTTAATCATATAATGTCACTGACGTTGCTGACACAGTAAGGCAACACAAATGAAGTTCTCCAGCTGTTTTTGATGCCGTAAAGTCTGCCCCATAGGCACAATGAATCTCATTTCTTAACAGGTTCTCCACCCTCCCTCTTAAGCTGTTGCTCTGTTTCAGTTAGTCAAAAAGAAGGTGACAAGAAGGCAGCTTTCATAAACCACAGGAAACTTGTGAAAGAAGCAGTTCCACAAACTGTCAAGCTCCATCTTAAAACTATCTCAACTGCTTGTTTCCAGTATGTCAATAGAATCTCATTTATTAGAGTTTACATGCTTTTCTCATGAGCATTTTTTTCTTGTGCTTACTGACTGTGGTGATGTTCCCAGCCAGCCTTTGCCTCTCTACCTTTAAGAAGCCCTTTTTAATGCTGCAAGATGAGTTCTCTGCTTCCTGGATCAACCATCTCTGCTCCTGTTTCAGCTTAAATTCGTCTTTTTTAATATGGGTGACCATATTTATATAAACTAAACTGCTACCTTTACAAGCAGTTTCAAACTCCTCTGTTTTCACCAGAAATAACTCTGCTTGTAAATGCTGCTGTTAGATACTTTATGTATCTATTCTCTCCACACTGGTAATTCAACTATTCTACACCCAACCAACATGCTTGGGCTTTTCTATCCTCTATCACACTGTACTGATGAGATCTCATAGGAAGCTGAAATGCCCAACATCTTCAGAGCCATTTGTTCTTCATCTGGTCATAATGGCCCTCTCAATTTTTTTAATGCCTTATTTTAAAATTTGAAAAAGCTGAGGAATAAGTTTTTCCATTAGAGGATGTGTGTGCAGCTCCTTTCTTGCTTGACTGAAGGAAAAGCTGCTCTGTAGCAGTGCATTAGAGCTTTAGGAACACTTCTATACTAATGAATGTATGGTTTGTACTCACAGTATGTAGGTGATGACTCCTATGCTCCTGAAAAACAAAGGAGATTAATTGCAAAGCTTCTGCACTATCTATATTCTTTTCTTTTCAACATAAACAATACAGAAATGGTTACAGTATTGCAATACGGGCAGGAAAGCTCTCATTGTTTCAGATAAAAGTCGTTATCTAAAGCTAGTTTTAATGAAAATGTGAATTTTACACCAATACTCATATTTTGTGGATATTTGAAATGACTTATTTCTATGCTGGGAGATATTTACCACAGTACCTACCAGAAATACACAGAAACAGTAGGAAGGGTATTTTATTTGGGGTGACTTCTTTTGGCTGCATTCTCAGCAGACCAGATTAGTACGCAGGTCTCCTCTGCATGCAGTGCTCTTATAAATAAAGCTGTCACAGGCACTGCAGGAACACGTTTTCCTTTGAGAATGCTCCTCCGCAGTGGACAGTGGCAAAATATTAACT
The DNA here is from genome assembly GCF_023343835.1 of Lagopus muta. NCBI lineage: Eukaryota > Metazoa > Chordata > Aves > Galliformes > Phasianidae > Lagopus > Lagopus muta. The sequence goes on from NC_064442.1 coordinate 16,488,363, forward strand.
CTGTAATGGCCATTATTCAAGTTTTTCACTGTAATTTTGCAGAAGTTAACCACTCCTTTTACCTTTTCAGTAAAAGTAATCAGTAAAAAATGGAATGACAGAACAAAGAATATGCAATCATCAGACTTAAGTTTGTTTTGAGATTCCCTTCAGAGAACAGTGGGAAAAATTGTCAGGAGAGCAACCTGGAAAAGAAGTTAGAAGCTTACCACATATCTGCAGCCAGCCCCAGTGGTTCGTAGTTCACTATTTCTGGAGCTATAGAAGATATTAGGAAAAAAAAAAAAAAAGAAAGTGGATGGGAACAGAAAAAGACCAAAAAACAGACAAGTGCTATCCATGAGAAATTGTATTATAAGAAAAAATTTCTTATTGCAAAGCATCCCCATGTAAGACAGCATGCAAGGGAAAAGACCAAGGTAAGATACTGAGACAAAAAAAAGGTGTCTCTAGCAGCACTGAAATCATCTCAGGTCATGGAACAGATGTGCTTAAATGGAACATGAATTACAATTCTCTTCCCCACCACAACCCCCAAAACTCAAAATAAAACAAATAGGAAGTAGAGAGACAAATTAGAATGATGATCAGTAAGCAGTAACAATAAAATCAAGTGGAAAAATGAAGGGGAGAAACAATGGGAGGCAGTTTGACTAGAAAGAAATAAAAGAGGAACCTGTGCAATTGTGCAGCAACACACACAGATTACTTGACCCAGGCAACAGGGAGAAAATTATAGAAAATTATAACTTGTATTGCAGTGTTTCACAACCTCAGCCTTGAATTTGTGTCTCTAAACATTTATTTGGCAGCAACTGACTCCCACAAGAGTAGCCCATCAGGCATACAGAAAGCCTAATGCAGAAAAATATAGCAGATTTCTAGAGTTAGGTCACCTTGATACAAACTGGTCACTCACCTACGAATTCTGGAGTTCCAAAAATGTTTTTAAATTCAACTCCATCTTCTATTTTGTGAGCCAGGCCAAAATCAATGAGTTTGATGTGTGGAATAGGGATATTCTTGTCAAGAAGCATAATGTTTTCAGGCTAAAAATAACAAAAGATAGATATTTGTTGTTATATTATCTTAGAAAATAACAGATCTACACCTCCAGTTCTCAAATTTTTTCCTTCCCATACACAACACTGTAGAACAAGAAACACGTGTCCTTTCTTAATCATACACAATTCACTCTTTTGGTAAAGGGATGACATCTCATAATGTTTGACATCAATGAACAGATCAGAATTTTGCAACAGGAAAACAAAACTGATAATACAATAAAAATAAAAATAATAAAATAATACATTCTTCCTCTTGCAGTTTTTATTCTCATCTCAAGCAAAATCTTTCTATCTTCACATTAAGCCCATCTTAATGATGAGTGCTGCCAGGATAGAAGCAACATATCCTTGTTTCCACACTACTGTATTTAGTTCCCATATCTGATAAGATATGTAACGATATTATTATCCCAGCAGCATTGTGATGTAACAGCAAGTGGCTCTGTGGTGCATCTTGTCCTCTGTTAAATCAGAAAATACTTCCTCGTCCTGAAAGGCCTCCTAGGAAGATGCCAGGCCCTGATGCCGTGGATTTGCCACTGTTGTAACATCAGTGGCTACTTAACAGCTAGAGGGCAGCTGAAGCAGTGCAACTACCTAGTACAAAGACAGCATGCACTTGCTCAATCCTGAAGGAGAGCTACACAACTGAGTATTTTGCTGAACTGTTCTTGGAATGTACACTGAGAAATCCCATTATTTCTGCCCAGCTGTAACTAATGTACCATAACCTGCTGGACAGTGTCTTAGTATACAGCTCTTAACACATCTGAACCTACTTAGGGAAGGTAAATAATCTTTTTTCTGGAACTAAATTCACACCTGCAACAAGAAGACCCAGAAAGATCTACAGGATTTGCTGCCTGAATAATCCTTAAAATGGAAAATGTTGAGATTAGTGGTCCTATATCATGTATGACAACAAGCTATTAGAAGAACATGCAGCATTTCTTACAGATTCACAGGGCAAGGCCCTGAGCCAAAGCTAGAATAACTTTGATATTAGACCTATCTTTACCTCAGTCATAGACTCCTTACTCTTTGCCAAATGCAATGGATATTACTTTTCTTTTTTCCAATTATGTTTCTCAGCATTCGTTGCTCCTTGTACTTATTTCACAGGTTTCAGAATAAACTGCAGATTCAATTATCTCTGATGAAGAGCTTCACTGCATTAATTTTTCATAACTTAATCATAAGCTCAAGAGCAATGGTGAGACAATCTGATTCACTGCTGGCAGCTGCCTGGCCTTTTCAAAGCAGATCCTAAGGTGGAAGTGTCTCCTGCTAACACACACACACTCACTCAGAGCTGTACTGGGAAAGAAAGCATATGAATAATTTATTGTCATAGCCTATTTTAGCCTCTGGCTAACAAGTCTGGTTTTCTTCCATGGATCTAGGGCGTACGTGTTCCCTGCAGATACATGATGTAAGTTTGGAGCACGCAGGACAGACTGAAACGGCAAGAACTCACAGCCACAGCCCTGCACTGCTTTATTCCTTAAGGTGTGTAAGACACTGCAGCTGCACTGAAATTGATGCAGCCTTGATCAGTGATGAGATAAATATCAATTTTCTTCCATCTGATAAGACCACTGCTTAAAAAAATATATGCCTAATTTAACACTAGTAAAACCCCAGGAAACAGTCCTATTAAATCCAATAGACTTAATCTGTGAATTTGTTTTAGATAACTTGATATCCTCCATCAGTGAAATGATTCCCCTCGTATCTTTTCTCATTTCTATTCTGCTTTTTTTCTGTAACATCGCCACTGACCACCTGACATCACTAACATTACATCCCAAAAAAGGTACAGTCATCAAAAATTATCAATAACAGTAACTAAATCAGCCTCTTCACCTTTAAATCAAAGTGAGCAATTTTCTTAGAGTGGAGGTAATTCACACCATCCAAAATCTGCTTGATGAATCTGGTTGCTTCCTCCTCACTCAAAGATTCCTTCTGTGCCAGGAAGTCAAAAAGTTCTCCTCCAGACACCCTGCAAAACACACCAGGAAACTTCCCGTTATCAACTGCGCTCTAGGACATAAAATAAACGTAATCAAAGAAAATTGAAGCAGGTGAACACTTCCATATAGTGAGTAAAGGCCACCTTCACTGACAATCTGGAGCTCTGTGCTCTGGCCTAAGGTGCCAAAACTGCTTTTAGCTCCCAAAACTGCTTTTAGCTCCCTCCCCTCCAAAGGAAGGATTATCCTTCCCTAATGCATTGATGCTGCAAGGTTTGATTCATCAAGAGTTATGAAGGACCAAAAAGAGGTGCGCTGTCTGATAAACCCACAGACATGTTGTAACAGGAAGGCTTGGATGTTAACTATTCCAACTGCAGTTTTCCAACATTTTCACTTTGGACAAGACACGGGAAACAGAGAAAACTGCAATAGCCAGCAACTGCTGAATAGTTACTTACCAGCTGCCACCAGTAACATGAAGCAATGAAATCGGGCAGCAAACTTTTGTCTTCTTTCCAGAACAGCCATTACAGTGGCTGTAGAACCAATACAAATTCTTGCCTGACATACACTGACAGGAAAGCATTCGTTTTGTGCTAATAAGCAAGCAGATTGCAGCAGCCTGGAAGGTACCCAAAATTGTTGTTTCCAACCAAGGGAATGTTACAAGTTAATATGAGTCCTCAAAAATGAAATTCCATATGTATTTAGTACATACAACTATTTCTTTTGTCTCATATTGAGAGCCCTCAGTGCTACTTTTTCCATACATCACGAAAGAGGATTATCTTGGTAATGAATTGTGCACTGTTTGCAGTTGTTATTCACATTTACACTTACATTTCTTGCCTTCAGTTCACACTCATTGATAATCTATCATAATCCAATTTTTCTCCTGGCAGTTATTTCTCAAAATGGTTGTTTCTCTTGGGCTGAGATGTACCACTTACCTGTGCTCAGCACTCCAAGCTCAAGAGCAAGACTTGAACAGTCCAACAGTAAATCAGGAAAATAGATTTTCGGCCCTGTTGTCTAATGAAATAGCAGTAAAAGAACTCGCAGGTTCAAGTGCTTTGAGTTAACTGAGTGCTGTGACTCACAGGCAAGTCAGATCACACTGCCTGTGCACTGCAGAGGTCTTTTAGGCAATCCATCATTCCTCTGACCCCAGGCTCCTTTCTAACACTGGTGGTGACAATGATTCCCTACTCTGCCTCATTCCAAGCAAACTACTGTGAATGGTCACAAAAATTGCAAGAAGTCAATTGCAAACAAGAACCCCATGTCAAATGCCAGTTTTTGGCTCATTTCTTAGCTCTCACTGATGCTGTGGGTGACAGCATATGACACCATTCTGTTCTGAAGGCACTGATTTACACAGTGCCTAATGACCTGCCTGCCAGTTATGGGACATTTTTCCACAGTTTCCACATTGGCAAGAAACTTCCTATGCAACATGAGGCAGGACATTTCAGCTGCAGAAGTCCCTTGGTCTGTAATCTTTGCTGCTAAGTGGCTGGCAAACAAAAATAAAGGACTCAAGAATATGGTGCAATAGCTGCTCCAAAAGTAATGCCTCCTGTTTTATTATATTGGCCCATAACATCAGAGGTGGATGTTGGTAGCATGGCAGTAGAATTTAGACCTTCTCCCAAATATCCCAGGATTACTTCCAGAGTGATCCACATACTTACTCCTACTAACTTTTTGTACAATTTACTCAAACCTCATATTAATGAGAAATCATCACAACTCTTCTACTGAGTTTTCCTTTAGATTGGTCTCTTAAGATCTCTGCAGCTCAGGCTAAGTCTTAGACTTTACTACAAGACACTGGAGATGTATGCTGAGCTCTGACATTCAGAAACCAAAACGCTCGTGTTTGTTTTAAGGAATAGCCTTTTGCTGGTAAAGTAGCAATGGGAATTCAGACTCTCTGAATCTTTTTTTTTTAATTTTCCTTATTTGTTTTCCTGTAGTGTTTCGTACCTTGAAAGTTCCCTCTGCTAAATTTTCTGGCATTCCTTTGTACATATATTCTCTGACATCCTCAGTACTGTCCTCTGTGCCAAGGGAATGCGAAAGGGAATGCCTTTCATAAAGTGCCGTGGGGTCTGTGCTCTCCTTAAGCAGTATCTTCTTTTGCAAGTGCTGGTGGAGAGAAGGCTGAGCTGAAACGTTGTCAGGCCCTTTCAGACAGAACTTATTACTAATTCTCATTAAAAAGCCCGCCACGAGAAGCTTCTGCAGCGCAAAGGGAGAGAGAGTAGAGTGCCTGCATGGTTACATTCCAGAAGGGTAGCAGAAAGTATCCCAGTGCAGCTGGCTTCCTGCTGGCAGGGCCAGACTGCTGCAGGAGGTGACTGCTGGTGTGTACTCTGAATAGAAATAATTAAGGAAATGAGACTTGCCTGCTCTTTGTACATAGATTTCAGCAGAGACTAGCAGATCTCACTTACAGATTCCTTTAATAACTTGTCGCAGCTGCAATCATTTTTTTAGCTACCTAACCCTACTACCACTTGGAATGCAGACAATGTTCTCTGGCTCCTGAAATGCACAGAGTAAAACAAAAGCAGTAAAAAACTCATAGCTCCACTGCAGGTCACGTTTGAACATCCAGACAAGTGCGTTTTCCAAATCAACACCACAAATGAAAGAGGGAGTGCTCCCTTCTTGGGGGACTTCATCTTACAAAAAATCCCTCCTTCCGGTCTCATCTCTTTATCTCTTATCACGTCACCTTTCTTTCCAAGGAAAAGAAAGAAGCAAGTGGATGACACTTTGCTCTTCCTGCAAAGTCCAATAAATGATAAAGCTGCCTTATTTCTTGGGAACACTTACTAATAGATGAGTCTGGTGTATGAATCAGGGCTGCCTTTAAGCCACTTTCGCTTTGGCAAAGCAGCTCAAGGCAGAAACCAGGCGACAGAGAACAGCAGCAAGGTCACTGAAAGCTGTGGGGAGCGTAACCCTGGGCAGTGTGCACGTGGAAGGGCAAACTCTGGGCCTGCTTAGGTGCACATAACAGCAGTGAACTAAGCAGTGCTCTTTCTGCCCCTGAACAAAACAAACAGCATCTGTAGAATCTGTCCCCACATAAAGGGAAGATACCACTGTCAGGGCCAGCACAATCTGATTTGGAGAGGGTGTCAACATTTAAGCCAAATCCTGTTTTAAACACCCAGGCAGCTTCTTCAATTAATAAGAACACTGGGAATATTCTTTTGAAGCTAAAGTCCACTGCAGCTTGTCGTAAGATTAACTGGCCATGTGCTGAAAATGCTTATCTGAATAAACTGCACTGAGTATGAGACTGATAACAGTGTGTGAGGAGTAGAAATCATCTGCTTACGGAGAGAATCTACGTAGCTTTATTAGCAATTATCATCATCATCCTCAATTTGTGTGCAGTAGCAGAATGCAGTGGCCTTAATAAGTTCAAAGTACTGTTACACTCAGCCCTCTAAAAATGAAATGATGTGGATGTGGCTTTGGATGTGGCTCTGGGCAGTCTGGTCTGGTGGTTGGCAACCCTGCATATAGCAGGGGGGTTGAAACTAGCTGATCATTGTGGTCCTTTTCAACCCAGGCCATTCCACGATTCTGTGATTCTATGAAATAAGCTACTGCCTGACAAGAATACACACAAAATATACAAGGCCATGTGAGGACAGGAAGAAGTAGAAGATAATGAAATGGGAGGTGGCTTAGTAGCTGACAATCAAAGAGAGCAAGCTTCTTTCCTGTCTTCTAAAGCAGACTTCTAGTTACAGAGACTAACATTTGGCCATACACACATACTTAACAGATGCTCACCACCACTCACATGCCATCTGCCAGCAGTCACATCAATCTCCAGGCACACTCCCTGGCCTGAGTGCTGACACTCTTGGAAGACTAGTGGTTATTCATACAGCCTCGCTGTCTGGATTCCATGCACAAGGCCAGGGCAGGTGCTCTGGGGAACAAACAATCTGCATAATGTCAGTTATGGCGTTCCTATAATTCCTGCTTCATACACAAACTGCATAATTTACTAAGTACCTAAAAACTGCTGTAAGTAGAAGACCTCTGGGTTCCTCCTTGTTTACTACAGCTTTAGTTCAGTGCCATGAATTTACAGACAAAGGGTATGTCACCTTCTGCACAGCTCCTCTAAAACTCAGGGATCTGTACATTAGGTGATATCAACTCCACAAAAGAACAAAATATAGATCAAAAATGCTGTAACTGCTGTTTTCCTTTTTTCACTTCATGGCAAATATTCATCCTGCTGGCCAAAATCATACTCCCTGAGCAGCAAAGCTCTCTGTATTACAATAGCCACTTCCATTGCTGGCTATGATGAGTATGTGCATACAGTTCTGGTCCCTGGTTTGTGTGACAGTGTCCAGCTTTCTCCTTAGAACTTTGTGTGTTGGCTGTTCTAGCTCTACAACAGAAACTCTTCATTCTTTGGCAATTAGTCCCTTTTCTGAAAAGCTGTACTTCAGCTTCACCACTGTAAGTTGAGGTGACATAGAGAAAGTGATCGTGTAAACTCTACCCCAGCCCCTTAAGATTAACATCCCTGCATGTAATCCCCAACACATAATGTCTCTGAAGCACTGTTAAAAATTATGTGACTGCTTCTCAAAATATGGCCAGGCCTGTCTGTCCAAGCCAGGGACTCTGAATCTCAAAGCGGGCAGCAGAAACAGGCAGAACATATGTAAAACAAGTTAGATTATAAAACCTTACAATATTAGGCTGTGCTCTGCATCTGTCTAAAATGCTTCATCTCAGTTGCCATCTCTGAACACATGGGAAGGACAGCAGAGTGTAAGAAAGAGATATTGTCTTTGGGATGCAGTATTTCTAGGCTGATGAAACAAACAGCAAAAAGAATTCACACAGGGAATTCCACAGCTATTGGAGAGACCAACAATTTTGATAGTACTTCAGATTCTAATCATCTCTGCATTGTGAACATGTACTAGCCAGGTTTTCTCACTTCCTTACAGCCAGTGAGAGTATGTATAGACAAAAGGACCAAAGGTGACTCCTTTAAATGCAAAACTCACATCACATCCCAGCCAAGCAAAGGCTCCTTCACCACGTCCATGTAAAAATGATGCCTGACCACATCTCTAGCTTCCCTGGGATGGGCATCTATTCTCACAGGCAGGGACGTGCACAGGTTCTACAGAAAAAGCCACTGTTCTCTCAGCCCAGACAGAGAAGCTGCTGCTAGCTGCTTCTGAATCTCTTCTTAAACAGAACAAAGCTACATTTCACAGCCAAATATGCATAATAATCATCCCAAACCATCAGCCTGGCCACCCAGTGGGCCACAAAGCAAGAATGAGGCTATAATGGCCCACAGAAGTCCAGGTGAGGAGGTACACTTGTCAGCAAGTCCTAAAAGGCAAGAGTTTTTCCCCATCACATTGCAAGAGAAGTTCTTCATTCCCATCCTGCTGCTATTCACTCTGAATAAGGAAAGTTTGGGGATCTCCAAAATTCTTCCCCTACTCCCTCCCTTTTTTCTCCTTGTCACTTCCAAGTGTCCAAGTGAAAAAAATGTGGATTTAGTAGAACAGCTGAAAATATTGCAAGATTTTTGTGCACTGAAAAGGAAGACTGCAGGAAGTGGGGAAAAAAAAAAAAAAAAAAAAAAAAAGGAGAGTTCAGTGGCCATTTGTGGTTCCTTAAAGGCTCATGACAGGGCAGCACCACGCACTCTGTTGGCAAACTCTTTTTCTTTTCTTTTTTTTTTCTTTTTTTTTTTTTGAAACTGACAACAGAACCTGGCTCATTAGCAATGGCCTCAGGTGATTTAAGGTGCACCTATGCCCCCAGGACACATGAATTGACCATGCGGCTGTTCATGAGCATCCTCATCCAGCTCTCCCACCAAGACCTGCGAGGCCCAAAAAGACAACAGCTCCATTTGAACAGTACCCCTGTGCTCTGGCAGCCTCATCCAGCCCCAGAGGAAAGCAAGTCCCTTACTCACAGCTCAAGGATGAGAACCACATCCGTCTTGTTCTCATAGATGTCGTGAAGCTTGATGATGTTGGCATGCAGGGTCTGCTGCAGAATGTCCACCTCCCGTTCTATTTCCTCACGCCTCACCCCTCGACGGCTGGCCCGACTCTGACGCTTTTTAATGAACTTAGCAGCGTACTCCAAACCGGTGCTTATTTCTCTACATTTCTTCACAATAGCAAATTGGCCACTGCAACAACAAGATAATAGTCTCTTAAGGCTTTCATACAAACCTCTGGTAATATGCAACAGCTTCCTGAATATGCAAAGCTTGATCCTATGGCCCTTCTGAGATACACTGTTGAAATCACACAGACTTGTTCATGTTTCAGTGATTAAGTTATGGCTCATGTTCAAATTATCCTTTGCTGGATAATAATGAAGGCATTCTAGACTGCAACACAGCACTGGGTGTTCTGAAAAGACATGAGTGCACTGAAGTACTTTCCTTTAGAATAATCTCTCTGAAAAGAATGTAAGGGATTGATGAGCCTTTGAAAATGCAGAATTGGGCCCAAGTAATCAGTTTTCAAAGAAAAGAATAGTTTATTCATGTTTCTATACTTCACTTGATAGTTTGGCTTTAAATTTAACTAGAACAAGTACAGGTATCTCACTGCACTTCAAGGACAGAGAATTTCCCATCATTTTAAACAGAAAGCAGTTGTGTTAAAGATTAAAAAAAAAAACCCAAACACGTAGCTGCCATTTGTTAATAACATTTTCCTGACTTTGTCTCCTAAAGTACAATATTTCACTTCAACTGCAATATTTCCCTTCTGTGTCCTGAAAGGGAAACACCTGGAGGTCAAATGACAAACTCAAACAATAGTAACCCTGCAGGTTGCAGCCTTATGTCAGTGATGTGAGCTTCTCAAGAGAGGCAATTGTTATCAACTCTTCAATAGTAAATAGGGGAATCCACTTTGCTCTCATTTCCATGAACTAGTCTCCCTTCATTGTGCCCTTGAGTGCACTGATGGAACTCAGAGAAGCAAAGCTTCCACAAAGCTGATATTCCCTCCTTCTTGTTCGTCCTTCTGAAAGTAACTGTAATCAAGCCAAGACATGTCATCTCAAAATTCAGAAAGACAGGAGCTTTGTAGCTAAAGATTAAAATGATACCAGGTCTGTGCAAGACAAGAGTTTGGCAGGAAACAGTGAGTGTTCAGAGGGTCCTTCTTGCTCATCCATTTGGAGTCAATAACTTCTAGACAAGGACAATTGTGCTGCGTCTGAGGAATGTTTAGATGTTAAGAACTTTACAGCCATACAAACAATGAAAAAAATCATAAGCTATTAACTTGAGTTTGCAGTTAGCTGAACCAGGACATATAAGAGAGCCACTTCTACTTTAAAAGATGGTCTGTAGCTAAAGTAATGGAGGAATTTTGCAGATCTGATTTCTGCCATGAATGCACTGCATATATTCCTTAGCAACCCACTTCCATCCCATCAACAACAGAGGAAATGGCTTTCCTTTCTAACACACCACATGCCTAAGGGTTCTTGTACACCACTTAAAGCATAGAGGTGTCAGTCTTCCTTTGCTGTTACAATAACAGACATAGTAGGATTGCTAGTACTGTACCACGCAGTGTAACAGGCTCTTGTCCCAGCTGATTCTGGAAAGTGGACAAAAATCTCATTTAAAACAGTAATGTGTTTCTTCTTGTGATGGCTCATTTGTAGACTTAAATTAAACACATCTGTGCCTTTTTATGCTTCATTTAAATTTATGAGACTGAAATTATGCAAAGAGCAGTGCATGTACAGATTCAAATATCTACTGGCTCCTTAGGCTGCTTAATGAAGATATTAAAATACTCATCAGTCTGAAACTATGTGAAACTTCTACAGCTTAAGGTTTCATCACAATCTCTAAATATCAAGTAGTCCTTATTAAAATCAAGATAAATATTTTCCATTATTTTCCATATTCATGCTAAATTGCCTCATCTGGAGACACAAACTCTCCAATTCTTAAGTTTTTCTTAGATCTTAAAAAAATTAAACTCAAAAACTGACATATTTTAAGGAAAAAGGAAAAAAAAAAAAACCAAAAAACAAAAAACAAAACAATCAACAACCAAGCTTCCAGCTCAAGTAACAAAAAGAATTAAGAATATCTGGTCTCAACATCAGCTTCAGTCAGTTGAAACAAATGAAGTCAGCTCCTCCACTGGGGATGAGCTTCATTCACTTGCTGCTCTCTCTGCTCAATAGGAAGCCCAGCATTTTCATTGATACAATGGATTCAATTAACTTAATGAACTACACTCATTTTTAAACAGTTGTGACAAGTTTCTGTCGAGCCTTCTTGGTACCTTCTAAGGTACTTCAGGATTATTCATTACTCTGCCTTTTCACAACCACCAATCAGGAGCATAGACCTGGACAGAATGATGTATAAAGTAAATCAAAAAAACAGGTGGTTAAATTGGAGCAGCTGGAAAACAAGGAGCCGGTGGGGAAGTGTTATAATGGTGAGCTGTCAAGGAAAATTACTCTAATAGCAGTGCTTGTTGACTGCATTTGGTAAGTCTGATGGCAAGCTGCTGCTGACAGGACAAGTCTTGTAGCAGTATCTCTGCAATACAACCTACAAGAGTCTGAATGGAAGGAAAAGTTGTCCACCTCTTCCATTTGGATACCAGTTAAATAACCTCACAGCCCGTCTGCATATATCTGTGATTTCAAGCAGCCAGAAGAATTTACAACTGACCTGAGGATTGCAGAAAACCTAAGCTGAAGGTTTGTTCTTCTTATTTATTTTTCCATTAGTGAAACTTCCTTTTGATGTTGGGAAAGGAAAAGAACACTGTATCCACTTTGCACAAGGCTATGACTGTAATGTTAGAAACTTTACTGTGGTGGTAACACACCAAATATCTTGCAGACTGAGCATATGCTTTGCTTAACTGTAAAATACAACGTGATAACAGAGGTGAAAAACAAGCAAGTGATGGCAGAACAGGACTTCAGTTATATAAGCTTTTGATAAAACTGCTGCTTCGTGTAAGTTGTATTTTATTTTGGCAACAGGAAAGGGGCAGGAGGAAGAGCCAGTTGGCCAATACCTGCAGAATCAAATCATTAGAAGGTAAGGAACCCCACTAAAAACCTTTGCCATGCTCACAATAACTAGAGTAGAAACTAAGGAAATGTCAAGTCTGCCACGTACACCTCGTACCCTACCAAAAATTCCTTAGTCAGAAAAGGCTTTATCAATTAATATTTGATAGATTCAGACTTTTGCTAAAAACATGCAAAATACATCTTCATTTTTCCACTATGGCACAGAAATGTATTTCCAAATTGTAGGAGGAAATAGAACACTTCTTATGTTGCTATAGGAAGCCATGGTCTCTTAATGAGGAAGCCAAATAGCTACCCTTGCCTGGAACATATAAAGCATTATAGGTATGCAAGGTCCTTCCACCAAAAGAGCCGTCTGAGCTCAGCCCTCATCTACTCACATTTACAAGAAGTCTCTGCTGATGGCCAACCACTTTTCAAGCAGAAAAATAAGGCAGTGAGCTCCTCATCATATCCACCTGCAGCTCCGTTCTCTCCTGCCACAATACACTGCACCTATCTCTGATAAGACAATAATTGGTACATCTCCAGTCCCCGAATATAAGCATAGCACCATTTCTTTAGTCAAGGCATTATATCCAGGCCTGCAAGGACAAGCTTTATCTTACAGATAATCTTCACTTTTTGCTACTGCAATTTTTATCAGCCAAGATTTTTTTGTAACAATCAAATACACTCCCTAAGTGCAACCTCCCACAGCTACACTGCAGAAGTACTGAGCTCTTATTGGTTTCAATATGATTACATCCCTCACTACCTTGGCAAACAAAAGATGCGAGTACAGTTGGAACTCAAATTATGCAGCACACACAGCAATTACACTCAGAAACCTTATAATTACACAATGCACTTAGTACTTCATTAACACAGACAGCTGGTTGGAGTCTGTCTTCAACCCACAGAATAAAAAAACCTAAAAATTAAAGCTGTCACTTGGCCCTCACTTGTTCTCAAAAGCCAGCACTCCATGGCAGAAGCAGCCTCCTCTTTCCGAGAGCTCAAACAGTGACAGACAGCCTGAAGTACTTCTTTCTGGTTTTCATTTTCAGGCATATACTAAACACTTCTCAGGAGAGAGGTGGAAACATATGGGACAAGTGTACTTATCCCCCTAGGATTCAAACACAAGTGGAATCAACACTGCTGCATTTGTCAAATTCATTAATTAATATTTATGCTTCCTGATTTTGCTATTAGATGTAAACTCTAGAGAGCTTATGAGAATGAAATTCCTGCTACAAAATAAATCAGTCTTAAACATTACCCTAAAAGGAGTTCAATCTGTAGCTCTGAAAGCTATTTATGTAAAACATCATGAGTTTCATGATGTTTGTTTTACAAGACACACACCCCAACTGGTCCAGGCTTTCTAAAGAGACATAGTACAGGTACTGCTGAACTGACTTCCTCAACCAACTCTGCCAGCAAGCTCGTGGAACAATATTACTTTATGACTGCTGATTATGGGAGTATATAGAGCTGCTTTTGCTTTTAAAAAGCCCAACAATGCTGTAGGCTTCATACATTTATGTTTACCTAAAAGCTTACGAAAGTAATAGTGACACAGGATAGGAATTCTCATTTTCACCTTCAACATACATAACCTGGAGCAGCTGTTCATCACACCACTGCTTCCTTTGTAATCTGCAATTCCCCCTTGGTGCCACAAGCACACACTGCCTCCTCCTGCCCCAATCTTTGTGCCATTGCCTCTATTTCTGAACAGCAGGCTTTTTACTGCACCATTTTGTGACCAAGTAGATGTTATAAACCACAAGGAAAAAGAAAGATAAACGGACAATTGCTGAGACTAGGATATCTAAGGCTGTTACCATGCAATTAAGCACCAAGCAGACCCTACTCTCTATTTATTGCACAGCCATTTGCTCTGTCCATGCTCACATCTGAATTCCCAGGGTCTTTATTAAAGCATCAAGGGGAATGCTATTTCCAGACCACCACAAAGCAGCAGCTGCTTTATCCTTCCACATAAGTAGCCCAGTGCTTTGATACATTATGATATACTAAGAGAAGAGCTGAAGGCTGGAGAAGGGACAAAGAGGGAGAAAAAGGTTTTAAACAAATGTTATAGGGGCAGCACATTGCTCTACTTCTCTGTCAGACATGTACTAAAATGAATAGTTCATGAGGAGCCCCAGCCAGCTATAATGTCTCATCTGTATTTAACAATCAGTCAGACACACTCCAGATTGCTCAAGAGAAGAGCTCCTAGAGTCAGGGACCAAGCATTTCTGTGCCATCTACTGCATCTCCATCCAGTGGTGAGAATCAGACAGTGTTGAACTTCCCAAAATTTGCAATCCAGCTAAGGCAAAAGGTGGGAGAAAGGAAAGTGTGTCTTCTTTGACAGAAGAGTTGGCAGCACTGAGAAATTAAGTCATGTATTTGATTTCATATTGGGAGTTGGTGGCAGATCTTAGACTCTACAACAAATTTCACAGCTTAAATGTCCAAATGCCAACTAAAATTTGCCCAAACACCTGGTTTTTAGTATAGCACCAAAACAAAGATGACTACAGTCATCCTAAGAGCAGAGAGGTATTTACTGTCACAATTCAGCACAGGCCATCCTCAGCTTGCCAGCAGATCAGGAGCATAAACAATAGCTGCTGCAACCTGTCAGTTACAATATACAATACCTAATTAGGTACCACATTACATTTGTCCTTCATTAATATAGGAATTTGAAGATAAGCTATTATTTGCATTGCTAATATCATTTAGGAGATTTGTCACTGAGTTAGAACACAAAGAGACAATACTACTGGGTGGCTTTACTCTATTTTCAGAAGCATGATTTACACGAGCACCAGTTCAGCTCATGTTATTGTGCAGCTCATGAGAAGATGTGGGGGAGAGAAAGTGGACAATCCAGAATAACTACATAACTCCTTGTTTTTTTCCTCAAGGTTGATTTTTAATAGTGGTCCTGGAGGTAATGCTCGGGGGCAGAATCTGACTCAAGTGAATGACAGAAGCACGTCCTGCCAGTTTTGATCACCTCAATGTAAAGATTGACATTGTCACAGTGCATTAAAATAAGAAGAGCCTTTAAGCAACTCTATGTATATGTATGGGTTTATCTGCCCACCTCTGATATGCTAAAAGCACCACACTGCTGAGCTGCTATCATGAAATGCTGAAAATATGTAAACAAACCCCTGAGATGACAGTACAGGTTACCTGACTACAGGCTGGCACTGGAGGGCAGTGCAGGAAGAAGTCAGGAAGCCGACACTAAGTCACTTGAGAAGAGCAAACTGCTTCTTCCCAAACACCAAACATATGTTCCCCTTCTGAAAGCGCTCAGCTAGCCCTACATTTAATTTCATGTCTCTAGACATCATTAGAATTGCAATTATAATCACATTTCTTTTCTAGGTGTTCCTGCACAAAAATACACTACCAGAGGGAAAGCAAAATACAGCACCTCAATCTCTTACCTGCCAGCCTACATGCAGACTGCCATAACCCTGGTTTAGCATTAAACGTGGAGGTTGGTGGCCCTGCATGTGGCAGGGGGGTTGGAGATTCATGATCCTTGAGGTCCCTTCCAGCCCTGGCCATTCTGTGATTCTGTAATAACCACGAGACAGTTCAACCCTCCTTCTCATAGAGGACCTGCAAACTCAGCTCAGCAACAGAGTCTTTAGTGAGAATTCGTTTGGTTTGCAGTCTGAGAGGCATTCACTTGAGGTGTTTTCATTGAATGGCCACTCGAGCTCAGCAACATCAGCTGTATGTGCTCACCGTTGGAAGAATGCTACCCACAGTCTATTGCACACAGAAAAAACATATCCATATTTTTCCACACAGGATTTATTATTATTTTTTTAACTTGCCTGCTGCCACAAATATCTATTACTCTGTTTTGATGTTGTTTTTTAACTACAGCAGGTCAGAAAGGTGAAAAGCTTCCTGTTTCCATTTGAGAAAAACAGAACATCTCCAACTAAAGCACACAGGCTACAGCAGTGTAAGCACGGCAATACCGACACTTTTGGTATCACTGTACCTGATGGAAAAGTCTCTTAAAATGCAGTGGACACAAACAAATGCCTTTAAGGGAAACTGACATGGCTTTCCAGTCTCTTTCTCCTTCCTCACGTGTTTCTTTTGCTGCAGTTGTTCATGTTTTAGCAAGGTTACACCAAGCTCACTAACCTACTTTAGCTCCTGCTCAGTTGTGAACTACTCTCAGAATCTAAGCAGAGGTAAAGTAACTGTGATTGGTATGCCAGCCAGCTGGTTTTAACACTGTTACATTCCGGACAAAGGGCCTCAAAGGAAACTTCCTACAATGCAAGTTTCCAAGCCATGGAGAACTGAAAGCCCGACTCAATGCAGAACGATGTTAGTGTGGTAAAAGACACATCAGAGAGCTTCACACTTGTGAGTGATCCTGTTTAAACTGCTTCTCTCCACCTTCTGAGGACAAGAGGAACACGAGGTGCCAAGTTTAGCTTGGGCAGAATGCTGGAGCTGCCTCAGGCACATCCCTCCCTCCACCTGCCCTGCCCTGCCATCCAGCAGAACAGCAGCCATACCCAGAGGCAGGGCTGGAACACTCTGACTTGTGTCCACGAGGTGCCATAACATAAAAACACCCAGCTATAAAAAGGAATCTAAATGAAAAACAAAACAAAACAAAAACAACCAAGAAAAGAACTTTCACAAGACGATATGGTGTTCAGAGTATGAACAAGAACACTAAACATCTATTTGTATTTGTGCCCTCATATTTAAGACATTCAGCTGTAGGAATGCAGGGTTAGCAGGGTTTATCTGCTATTAGAAACCCTGTCTCAAACAAGGTCAAATGACATCATTCAGATACGTGATTGCATGCAGGAAGCCGAAACACAGCTTGGAGATCTAATTTTAGGTTTACTACGCTTTGTAAAGTTTGCTAGTTGCTGGCTCTCTATTTCTAATTGGATGATAAATTACATTTGGTCCCTTGACAGCAAGGAAAAAAAAAAAAGTGACACCTTACCCAGCACTGCACATTCTCTGAGCTATGAGACAGTGTGATATCTTTAACCCTGAAAAGTATTTACGTTTACTGACAGCAACAGCCAACAAGAATCCATTGCTTTGCAGGTACGTCATGAGCCAAGTCAGTTTCACCTTACGTAAGCACCTCATCTGGCAAATCCATGCTTTGAAATTCTGCACCTCAATATTCTCCATTTATTTTCATGCTCACTTCTCTGTTTGTTTTTTTTTTTTCCCCTTGGAAAAATAGGTTCTAATAATTTTATAATTTCATAGTTACATTTTTGTTAATTTCCAAATCAAAGCCCTCGGGTGCTTCTTAAAAACCACAAGGCTTTAAAACAGACTCCCTCCAAATTTAAATGATTAGAGCAATTAATCTACTGCATAATATCATGCTGAATTTTCTCCTCCCTCTTTCCTTACACTTCAGAAGCAAATTCTGTGAGTTGTTGCTGCACTGCCATGCTCTTTTCAGCAAAGAGGACAGGAATTTGTTGGTGACTCCTACAGGCCATCCACATTTGGAGCTCTCAGGAAACAGCCCAACCAAAGGCTGGGCAAGGTTCACAAAGCATATACACAGAAGCACTTCACTGGAAGCTTTCAGTAAGAAGTCTGAGATTACAGCCATAGAGAAGTGTGAGCCTTCTGTAAATCAGTTTTTAGTTTGTGCTCTATTTTATAAAGACATTATTATTATTTAATCTAAACCAGTATTTGGAATGGCAGAAATTCTGTCTATTTAGTGAACGTGTATTATGTCTAACAGGACAGTATTTAGGAAGAAACTACAGTGGATATCTAAGCAGAGCAAGGTGACTTGTTCCCTCAGGCCTTTATGGAATAAAATTCTACAAGTATCCAAAATGTGGATCTGTTTCATGCCCCGCTGACACAGCTGTCACAGATGTCACTGTGCTTCCTGTGTTTGAGCTGCAAATAAAGTGTTGTATTTACTTATTTTAAAATGCAAACAACCTCTCCTAGAACTCCACAGAAGCTGAACTGCAGCAGATGCCAGACGGTGCCAGAATGCTCTAAACCGTTCAAAAGAACATTTAATAGGAATTTTGACTACTAAAATTTGATGAATGGTTCAACGTGTGGAAGGCTTACAAGTGGATCCTATCCAACATAACCCTACAGCTCCCTTTTAGACCTTTTGCACAAGACCACAGATGTATTACTAGCTCTTATCACAGCCCTGTCAGCCAGGTAGGAATACAAACGTTACGATATGAGAAATGAGTAACATCATTTCGTTTCAAGTTGATTTAGTGCCAGGGTGCCTTCCAAGCACAGAAGTTTGTGTGTAACACCTCAGAACCCAGTGACTTTACAGGGCAGGTTTCAATGCTCCCAGCAGGGAAGTGCTGAGCACCTCTGAACATGGGCTGTGTCTGATAACAGCACCAGCACCTTTCACCCCCACCACATTACAGCTCAGACTTTTGTAACCAGTGTGTTCTGGGCAAAAGACAACATGGCCACTGACAGAAAAGCGTTGAAACAGCAGAGGAATCTGAGCTCAGCCAGAAGGATCCACTCTATTAGAGTAAGTATGGAGCAAAGCACCCATTTGAATTCAAAACACCATTTAATAAATCTCATGTTCCTGAACAATGACTTACTACTGGCTTAACAACTAATTAAGTACCATGTTATCAATTAACATATATAGTATCAACAACCAGCTAAATAATGTTACCTGAATTACAGCCCATTAATGCCTTAGACACCATTTTGGGTCACTAACCCCAAATCACAAGAGACTGTGCCACCTCCTGACTCATCACCAGCATCTTCTGAAGCTGGCAGACTATTTTTTGGAAATTTCCCCATCATGCAGCACAAGCAATGTGACCCTTATCAGCCCTGAGGTTGGAAAACCAGAATCTGCATTGGAAGTTCCTGCCAGCCTGGCAAGCATCTCGTTAATCTGAAGCTGAAGAATAAAATGCGCATGATAGAAAAGCTTCCCACTTAACACATGGAGGTCTCAGATTGAATATCAATTCTCAGAGTGGTAACGAACAGAGTCCAGAGATCCAGGGAAGGTCAAAGCTGACTCATGCTCAGCAGGAATAGCAGATTTGATAAGCTGTTCCTTCTGCTATGTGGAGCAACACCAGTGCATACATAACAGGCATGCAGAAGGTTAGCACATTGTACTTTCAGCACTTAAAGGTCCACATCTAGCTAAATGTGGTCTGGACATAAAATACCTGGGAATAACAAATTGTCAGAGGGGATCAATATTTTGACTTAATGGTTAAGAAATTTTATCCCTTCCCTGTGTATGTAAGGGATGGAAATCATTCCTCATCTGTTTTAGTCTCAACTGCATGAAATAGACAGAACCTCCTCCAGCAGCAGGACAGCACAAAAGCTATGTAATTTAATATGTCAGCACTCCCTATGTAGGAAACAGATATACCAGTGGAAATTCTTTCTGTGTGAGGATTGTGTACCCACCAAACTCAGAGACTGAGAGTTATTATTCTAATTACAAAACAAAGCAATTTCTCTCTGCGCTTTGTAAGAAATAAAAGATTCTGGAAATGGTTGAAAGAGCACTGAAAACTAGCAATGAAATCTGCTAAAAAAGGAAAAAAAACCTAAGATCATTCTGTTGGATAGAATAAAGAATTTAAAAATACTAACTATGGGATGGCTGATGATAGTTACAGTCCTCAGTATCAGATACTAAAACATATATTGATTCTTCTGTTGAAACAAGCAGATGACAAAGAAATATTAATAGCTGCTGGTTAATGCTCAATAATTAAAGTTACTTTTGCATTGAAAGTGAATTCTTGCTCTGCATTTACTGTAGGAAAAATAAGAATCCAAATTTATTTTTAAAAAATTAGAGAACTCATTCAAAGTACTCCAAGAAGAGTTAAATCTTATGTGTGAGAAAGCCCAATACTGCATAATGTCTATAGCCAGGAAAGAAAATTCCTGGTACGAAGACACTGTGTGATGTGTGTGAAGGGTGAATTTCCTACCTGTAATTACACCCTGCTGTTTGCCAGGGAGAGTCCATCTAACTGGATGACATGGCTTTTAATCACAGATTTCCAAGTTCCTCCCCTACAAAGAATACCTGAGTTATCTCTGCTTTTTGTTTTCATTTGCTAAGTAAATATTTGTTAGTTACGCTGTTGGAACAGTGATTATGTGCCAGGCTCTATTAACGCAGGTTGAAGGTTACATCTGTTGCCCTCTTAAAAGAAAAAATGTTTACACCTGCCTCAGGGAAGCTGCAAGGATCCTCCACACACAAGGAACGTGGGTGCAGGGGGTGAACTTGTGGCTGAAGATGGAGGACCACAAGAGATGACAGTGCACGGATTAAAGATTTGGCTTGGCTTAAGCACACCCCAGGTCAGCAGAGGCTGAGAAACTGGGAGCTGGCTTATGCCTACAATAATCAACAGAAATCATACCTTTTGCATGAAAGTAGAGATTAAATCACCTGGGATTTCTTCCAAGCCTGCTTAAAATGTACAAAGAAACGACTTCAGCTGAAGTCTGTCCTGATGCATGCTCCTGTTCTGTTGTTCTCTAGCAGAGTAGCTATGTACAAGATGACTTTCATCACTGAAATTGTGGTTACATGAAGAAATGAAGTACTCTATTCAAGAAGGAAAGAACATCCAGCAAACCCTTTGAAATCCTGAGTGAATCAAAGTTTCATATACTTAAATGCCCCAAAAAACATTGGGCTATGGCATGTTGAAGCAGAAAAAAAATGTATTTGTTCAGAAGTGGCCAGAAAGAATGTTATCATGAAATACTGAAGCATCCAACTATATATAATACATTATTATATCAATTACTAATTGTGAATTAAATGACACATTAAAATTGATAAACTGATCCATGTGACAAAAATCTATTTCTACAGTTGATCCACGAATTCCAACCCTGTGGCCCTGCCAAACCCTTACAATGAAGACTTATTGCTCCCTAAATCCAAAGCGGCTGTAAAACCAAACTGGATCACTCAAGGGGAGGAGGGAAAATTGAGTGGAGTAACTACTAGCTCCCCAGATTTCTCCTTCGTTTAACACATCCGTGATTGGAAATGCAATTGCTTCCTTCCTACTGCTCACCAGACTCTTATAAATTCAAGCAACACCACAGAAATAGCCACAGAAATGTGGGCTTTCTTCTGTATTATGAATAGCTTTTCTTATAGTAACCTCTGATTCCAATGACCCAGGAACCACAGTGCTAAAAAGACACATATTCAGAGACAACCCATGTCCCTGAGAGCTTAGATCCAGCACAAAAAGCAATAGGAGAGATGGACACTAAGCAGTTTTACTTCAACACTTCTGCAGGGAATAAAATGCAGAAGATCAAACAATATATATTCAGCTTACCTATAATTTTGAAACAGAGCTACCAGACAATGAAGTTCCGTTAGCAATTGAATTTGAGAGAATAGGAGACAGGACAAAAACAGTTCAAGTTATCAACAAAGTACTGCCAACACTGAAAGGTACTCTTCTGCCTACACTTCTTTGATTTGCCATTCATCACTCTCCAAAAACAAGTGTGCCATTTTCTCCAAATGACAAGATGTGCTTTTTCACTCATCTCAGTGAACAGAAAATCTTTATTAGTTAGAGATACACAGAAGGAATAATACTATGTTTGCAGTAACATATCTAATCAGAAATATGAGGAAGGATTTTTACGATTTAAGCAAACAAAAAAGAAACAAGTAGGAATTGATATTTAAAAATCTACAGCAGGAAACTCCTCAAGGTGAAATGCAAATCACCCCAATGTGCAGAAGAACATCACTGATTTGCTGTAAAATCATTTCCCACAGGTAAAGCCTAGATCCACTCCTAGTTAGCTCATTTCTGGCACCAACCAGGCATTAACTTGGTAGTCTACAGCCTTTTCATGCAGAGAGCTTCACAAAAAACTGCCACCCTAGCATTTCAGCTTCCACGACTCCAGAGAGCCCTGCTTCTTCCTCTTGTCAGAAGAAAACCTCTTACAATCTTGAAGAGATGCTCAGCCACCTTCTTTGTTAGGCCAGCATACTACAATTGTAGCAAACCAAGTATATTTGCCAGCAGAGAGGATTCCAAACTGCCAAGTGAACAACATGCATTTCCCCTTTCTCATGCTTATCCAAAGACTCAGTTTTGACTTGCTGTAAAGATTGGCACATCAGACCACACATCTTCCATCCATAGGTCTCCCATCTGTACATAAAACATGGCAAAGCCAAACAAAAGCTGAGGAGAGGAGAGAGAACAGGTGAATGTAGCTCCCAGTGACGGAGACAAGCAAGAAACAAGCAGAGTCCCTTCCCTACACCCAAAGGCCAATAATAAAGAAAAGGAGATTTCCTCACCCTGTGATCAGCTGAGTTTCTCTGTTAAAGGTGATCTAATCCTTGTAGGCTACAGAGAGCTGAGCTGTGGTGAGCAGGACGCTCTCAGGGCACAGCAGTGCCAGCCCTGCAGGAACACAATTCCCAGTGGCACTGCCATGAAAGGCACTGCACACCCCCATCACACTTCAGCCCAGACGTGTAGCAGTGACGCTGCCCACAAGGCACAAATGTCAGCAGTCCTCTGCAGGCTAGCTGATGACACATTGAGATTGATGACTCTATGGTACAGCCTTTTATGAATTACGCTGCACAGCTAGACAGAGCAACCTATCCAAATCACAACAGGTGCTAAGACACTTTGTGTTAGAAGGCCTGCTGCTGAGCTCTGCTGCTGCCACTCCCCTGGGAAACAGACTATGAGATGGGCAGCCCAGTTCTTCCTTCCTCTTGACCCACTTTGGCTTCCATTGAAGAATTTCCACTCTTGATCTCCTTTCCCTGCCTGTTTCCTTGCCTGAAGAGCCAAGAGTCACTTGGCTTGCTGCATGCTACCAAGGAAGTTAAGCTCACCTTCACTTTTGCACATTTTTCAAGAAACATTTCCATCATTTAGATATGCAGTTAGAGTCATCTGTTACCAACAGTCCTGCAAACAGCTTATGCCAGGATCCCATCACAACATTCATAACAGCATTAATAGGTTTCTGACAGAGAAGTTTATTAAAATGAATGGTGAAAGGCATCGTTTCCCGTTACTTGAATAAAAGGGACATTTAGCAACACAGAATCACATCTGGGGAGGGATGAATTTTGAGAACATTCTGTGCAAAATAATTTTCAACATATCCATTTTTTATCAACTCAGACACAGAAAGAAACTGAATTTGCCAGAAATCATGGTTTAATGCTTTCAAAGAGCGACAGCATTAAATGCCTGAGAGTTCTGTATAATGTACCCCCAAACTGCAAAGCCTGCTGCCTTTGGAAGAAAGAAAAAAGAGGAGAATCTGACAGCTTTATACCCCACTGCATTCTAACTCTTCTAAGCTTCCAGACCAGCTGGTCTAACCGAGGACTTTTTAAGCACTCCTCTGATGTACTATTATATGACAATAAGGTATTGTCCTCCTTCAGTATAAGCCACACTAAACTTCCCAAGCGTCACTGCTAGAGCTACAAAAGCCCATTAGCAACTTCTTTTGTCTAATGCCACATGCCTGATTCCTGGTTCCCTGTGTACCTCACTTCAGAGAAATTAGGCAACAGAACCATAAGCCTAAAATCAATATTTGAAAGACTGCGAAAGCACTGGAGTTAGGCAGCTGGTTACAGCACACAGCTGCAGCTATGGAAAGCCTGCTCTCTGCTTCTGCTGACTTTTCCCTCACACTGTGCCCTGGCGCAACAAACAACATTTTCAGCATCCTTTGAACTGTCTCTAGCTCAGCACGATCCTGAAAATGTCCTGGTTGAAGACTCTGCAAATGCGCTGTTTGCAGGGTGCTGCACAGCTGGAACCAAACAGCCTTTGCTGCAGCTACCTTGAATACTACACCATGCCAGAAAAGGTCCAACTACATCTCTAGACCAAGCATACTTGAGTCTTGCAAAAGAGCATTTACACTACATAGCGGGAGCCCCCTTTCCTAACTGCTGTGCAAAGGCTTTCAGTACAGTGTCTGGCACTGCTGGTAAGGTGCTGGTTTTCTGATTGAACCCAACCCGGAATCCGTATTAATGACAAGTTCTTTGCTCAGGAAATCAGAAACTAAGTTAGGAAGACACGAAAGGACAGACATTTCACAGACTTGGTTTAAAATCCTTTGCTTTGCAAGTGACTTTTTTAGCCAGAATCACAAAAACCAAATCCTTTTACACTCCCGCACCTGTCAGCACCAACAGCTTGTTGCGATTGTACTGGAGTAATAAAAAGAGGCACCTACAGGCTCCAAGGGCATCAGTCATCACTGGAAAAAGCTCATGTGGAACAGCCATCACAACTTGTCTAGTCTATTATTTCACTTCCAATGAAACAAGGTATCACTTGTCATTGGCCCTAATCAGTAGTTAGAGCTCAGAGACAGGCCACAACCTGGTAACACTACACATGTAACACAGTTGAAACAAGAGGTCTGTAGAGCTGTTCACAAAATCTGAAAGTGAAAATAAAGCCAGCAGAGCCTACATGACATTATATAACAAGGAGAGGTGTCACAGTTTGTCCTTTTCCTTTAGGGAATGTTTTTTTCCTTCCAACTTCAGTAACAAGTCAACTTGGATTTCTCATCTACAAGAAGCATTACAGTCATCACCTCAAAGAGGGGAGCAAGGCTCATCTCAAAAGGCACTGGATTTCCAAAGCCAATTCAGAAACCAAAGTAAAAATACACTACTTAGCTTCCACTTTCTATCTTCACTGACTTGGTTGTTACAGCACATAATAGTACCTCCTAGATTAAAAAAGCACACCCTATACACACTGCATATATGAACTGCATTTTGTGATTGCTCACTTCTGCCAAATTTTCACTTTCAGGCTGATATTCTCAGAATTAGTCAGTACATGAAAGTAAGCAGCTATGGAAAATGTAAAGGCTGAGGTCCTCCTGGGATGGAATAGAAAGGAAAAAAATAAACATCCCCCACAAAAAGATTTGGTGGGGAAATAACCTGAACTGAAGTGTTTTAATGTAACCAAATCATCGGCCCTTGAAAAGGAGTAGTTGCACATACAGTCATTTATCAAATCCAACTGCCAGATGTTGGGAAAGAAGCCAACAAACAGAGCCCTCATTTAGCAATTTGCATATTAAAATCACTGGAGGGTTCAACACTGAATGGGAGCCACTCAGAGCCCTGTGTTCTTGTAAGCGACTGTGAAGCCCCAAGTCATCCAGCCCACAAACCCACTACTGTGTTTAAGCAGGTGATCATGGTTAAGCATGGCAACAGCCTATTAACTGCACCTATAATTAATATCTCTAGATATTAATTATCTAGATATTAATTATCTAAATATCTAAGAGTTGAGTAGATAACACTTTATAGATTAAAAGCTGTATAAAGGCCTTAACCCAGTCCTGCTGAGATGTTCATTGGTGAATCTTTTCAGGAATACACAGTGTTCTGCAGGACAACCTGCCAGTGCTCTGACTAACTCTAACTAAAGAGCTGCATCTGTGACTATGGTGGTGTGGCTTCCTGTTTCCTGGCTCGTTCACAGAGCAGACAGGTAACCCAGTTTAAAGCACACACACAGATGACACCTATGCACAAAAGACAAATGCAAACATACCTTCTGTTGTCCTAGTTGCAAGGAAGGAAACAGGAAAAATAGTTAGCAAGTTAGCACATTTAACAAAACAAAACAATAAATGCCCAAGTGAAATTCCTCCAGAGGAATGTGTTCCTGTTGTAAATTGATATAAACTATCATGCAGTGCATTGATCGAGTCACTATTTTAAAATGCTGCCAATATCCCTGTGTGTCAGCTTTTACAACCATGTCTGCACAGACTTACCTTCCTAGTTCTTCCCCAATCTCGTAAACGTCCTCCACCCTCTGTTGCTTGAACAAAGCCATACTTGGACTCTTCATTGATGCAGAGATGATGCAACTAGAATGTTAAGAAAGTATCACATTCGTCATGACCTTTCAACAAGCAAAGAACAGATAAAACACATTTCTGATACAGACACTTGGGACCCACTGCAACTTATCATGGCTGGACTCACCATGGACAGGTTGAAGGATTTTATTTATTAGTCTCAGCTGAACAATGAAGGCCCAATTGTATCAGCTGGTGAGCAGCACTAAGCGAAGCGCCCCTCGCTGAAATAACCGAGCACAGACGCATCCAACCAACAGTCAAACTTGTGAGCATCGTGCATCTTCACACTATGCAAGAGAGAGCTAGTGTGAATATCAGCATTGCAGGCTTCTTCATTGCAAGCGTCAGCAGGCGGACCACAAACCAAGATGACCACATAACAGCACTTCCTTCTTCTCACCTGAGGCTGTGGTGCTAGAGCACACCGGCAGGGCAGCGAACAGAAGTCTGAACAACTGCTACAAAAAGGCACTATGGTTCTGCCTACAGAATGCTCAGTGCAGTGTCTCTCACCGCACACCAGATGTTTTGAGTAAGAAAAAGAGCAGCACCATTTATTGCATGTGTTTCTCTGTGTAACAGTGCAAGTTTATGTTCAGTTTCCTGAACATAATTGTTCTCTGTGACCAAGCCTCACTGGTGCAGTTGAGGACCTCTGTTGGGAATACATGACACAAAATTTGCTAACCAGAGAATGAGGCTGCTGGGAAAAGGGGGAAAGACTTGCTGCTTCTACCAGAGTCACTGGACTGAAATCCTGGAGGTGTTCTGACAGCAAGGATCAGTTCTGGCTCCCAAAATGATGCTCTAAAGTTATGGGGACAGAGTAAGACTGAGAAAGAATTCACTGTGACATGTTTAACCTCACTTTACTATGCTACTCAGATACTTGTATACCACTATGCTAATGATACCAGGAACTCTAAGGATTAACCAAAGTCTGCCCCAAGTTTAGACTGATGATAGAAGACTAAACAGAAATGAAGAGGCATTCAATGAAGATCACAGAGCAAAGTCCAGCAAATGATATTCACAAACTGCCATGATGGCAGAAAAAAATCATCAGGCCTGACACATAAGAATGGATCACAGAAAAAGCAGTGGGTTTCTGAAGTGCTGCCTAGGTGTGCCCCAATCCATAGCAATGCTGATCAGCTCAGTTTTCCACCTGTTCCCATGTGTGCTCCTTTTGTCATTTCTTTGCTTTAACCTTGTTTGTGCCCTCACCTTTCTGGGTGGTCCACAACTGCTGCTTTTGGAAAAGGAGATCAGAGACATTACTCATCACATATACACATGCAGCCATACAGGTTCACATGACTTTGTAACACAGTAACCAAGCAAACACTTCACAACATGTTGATGTGTCCTGTGTAGTTAAATACTCATATTACCCCTGATGTTATAAACAGCACTATTTCAATCAGAATGTGCAAGGTAGTGGTCAGACCTCTGAAATCATAACAAATCCAACTGCACTTAGCAATAGAGCTGTTGTAACTCTGGACTTCAGCACCACACTCACATCCCTCAGTTGATGCTTATTTCCCTATGAACCCCAGATGCTGCTCACTGCAGACGCATCAGGGACTTCCAGGTTCCAGAACTCTATTTTGATCTAGAAACAGACATAATCCAACGTTGCAAGAAGCTCCAGCAATTTGGACAGACCAACGGTCTTCCTATAAAACAGGACAAAGTATCAAACAGCAATTGCAGGGCTTCTGCCATATTCACTTTTTTAAGAAAAGATTTTTTCCCCATCTCTGTAAGTGTACATTACAAGCAGCAAATGTGTTGTAAAAATCAAACAGACTTGTCAAAACAAACCCAGCTTTTGTCATGCACTCACCTCCCTAAACAGATCTGCTACTTTTTTTTCTCTCTCTCCCTTTTAAGCTGTTGGCTTCTAAGAAACAGGAGGGTGGTAGAGCATCAATCAAATTCATTTCCAAAAGCATTCCTTCAAAGAGAGAGATAGTCTCTCCTTGCTCTTCCACGTACTTTTTTTGGCTGGTGTTGGCAAAACCTACACAGTAGGACAAAAATGTTTTGATTTCTTCAACTCAACTGAAAAGGCAACTGCATCAACCATTATCTATGTTGGGAGCAACACTCAAGCTTTTACAAATCAATAAGGAGTACCAAGAAGAACGACACTCCCTCTGTCAGCATACAGCACCATCACAGCACACAAGCCAAGAAGCAGTTACCTGCCTCCATCCTCCAGCACCATTTTGTGCAGCTTCTTATTGGCTCCCATACGCTGGGCATGTCCGTGTGTCCTTCTGGATTGACATTTCCACAGGGGGAGCTCGGTGAGCATTCATTTCTATTCACCCCTTTCTAGTACACAACCCATTCATCCCCATATTCATGGGGAGCTCCTGACAGCCCAGACCCAGCCTGTAGCCTGCCCTTATCAATGCTTTTTCCCCACAGCAGGGAGGAAGACCCAGGGCACGTGCAGTATTCCAGCGAGAGCCACTCCTTTCCCCAAAGGGACCACAGCATCACTCTTATCAGACAACGGCAAGTACTTCAGCTCTCCTTGTGAAGGGTGCATGTCTGCACACATCGTGGGATAGTGCACGTGATGTGACATGGCTGACATTCATCTGACACTGGACCAGCACACATCCACTTTGGCCATGCTTTGGAAGAAGTTACCATTTTCACTGCATGAAGGACACACGCAGTAACCCCATAAAGGGGAGGCACAGAGTGCTCCTAGCAATACCTTCCATGCCCTGAGCAGCAGCCTTGCTGGAAGTCTCCACCACACATGTGATGGCTCAGCTGCAGACCGTGAGGCCTATTGCTTTCTCCTTAACAAATCTCTCCAAACCACTGCTTCAAAATCCTCCTTTAACTTTGCTCTAATTATGCTCTCTCTCATTCAGTTACCTAAGGCAAATGGTAGAAACTGCATAGGCTGTGACAGTGAAGGCCAGAATAACCACAGCACAGTTCTGTGCAAACCTACACTTCCACTGGTGAGCCTGGACCAGTCACGTTTCAGGGGTGTTTCTCACTTCCACTTTCGATCCCCACATTTTCTGAGACATCTTTTAGGCAATCCATACTTTTCCTCTATTTTCAGAGTGTTGCAAGATGAAAACAAATAAAACATGCTGCTGCTTTGCTCATTATTTCCCTTCCTCTTCCCAAAGCCTCTTTCCTCTTAGTCTAAATAAATAATTCAAATTCTGCTTTGTAAATTAAAACTGCAGTATTTCTGAAACAATCCTTCATAATTTCAAAGTAAGCCCGTTGTGTAAAAAAGTAAACCAGTTGTGCTTAAGACTTGAAACCACAGTAAATCAATGCTACAGTGGCATTTATCATAACTGGGATACCTGTAAGTTACTGGCTCCATCTGAAGTTTATATAATCTTGTTTGCAGTTGTTCAGAGCAGCGTTTTTTGAAGTGTTGGAGCAAAATTAACATTTAGACTTCAAAAAAAGCAAACAAAGGACAAAGCCAAGCTGTGCCAAAAACCCTAAACCTTTTACTCATCCTGATTTGCAAGATCAAGTTCTGAACCCATGAGAAAGTCTAGCAGAGGAAAATACTCACATATTAAGAGATAGTACTAAGGCTCGCCCAAAGGGATTTACTCAGATGGCCTACTCCCTTCATTAGAATTCAAGGTACGTGGCTAAACGACATTAATTCAAACACACCTATTAAAAAAAAATCTAAAAACCAACCACAGCCATTGTCCTAGGAGACAGACTTACTGCCTTCCACCCTCCTCTCTTCTGTGGGTTTCTCCCCCTGGCTGTCACCCAGCAGCTGCAGTTAGCAGGCATCCAAAATAGACTGTACGCTAGATGACCTGAGACAATTGTACACTGCACAAGGAGGGTAAGATAATGAAAGATCACCTTTATGCACTTAAATTTCAACCAAAATAAAAATTCCCTACACGGTCATAAACACAATCCTTCCCAGGTGTTGCACACTGACCTTAGGAAACCAAGACAGTGTCACATTTCAAGGCTTAAACTACAAAGCTTTTGCTGGACTCCATTGCAAACATGGAGCAAAGGAGGAAGGAGGGCCCAAACTTCTTTACTTACACAGTGGTTTCCTTGGGAGGCTGACCTGTGACCAGAGCATGGGGTGTACGCACAGGTCTGCACTTTCACAGAATACACCACGTCTCCCCAGCCATCCCATGCTGGGGCACGCTCCTTTCTTGTGGCTCTAGTGCTGAGCACTTCAATACAAAAGCATCTACTGGGCATTCCTATTACTTGCTGCGTTTCCACAACGATTCTTTGGAGCACAGTTTCACCTTTTACAAATCCCAAACATGAAGAGGTGGCAAAGTATTAATAATACCACACAATTTCCTACAGCCGTGCAACCAGAAAGAACACAGAGCTCCCAGCGTTCCAGTTTCTGCACTAGGAACATTTACTGCCAGTTCACTTCATGCTCCTAAGTTCCCTCATACCATAATATCAGAGCTCATTTGCCCCAGGAAATCGTGGTTTACCAAAGGACCAAAGCACGGATAGAAATACATTCTCTTCTACCACTACACGTCCCATATGTAGGTGTTCCCGCCCCACTGCAGTTCCCTGCAGGGAAAGGAAATGAAGAAAGCAGCAGATACACCTCAAGGGGAGCGGGATAAAGGTTTCCTTCTGTAGGTAAATTATGAAGCCTGCCATCAACAGTTTGACAAGTGATGACTGGTTTGTACACGGTGACTGTGTGATAAACGTCCGCCCATCATGGAATAAGAGAGGACTTGGCCATCAGCAGCTCTGCACCTTTCTCCTAAGCAGCCTCCTCCAGCCCCCTGGCCGAGCAGTTCTCCATGAGGGAAGAGTTGAACCACAGATCCTTGGCCAGATTCCATGCATCCCCTGAGGCACAGTTTATGCTGCAAAACAGTTACAGCGAAGCAAAACCCAAAGCAGGCATCAGAGCTGAGCACAGCGAGACAACTTCCCTTACACTCTCAGTACTATGAAGAGACCGCAGCGTTTCAGAACTGCCCAAACCAGTGACTGAATTAATAGAATGAACTGACGCGGTGCTTTATGCTAAAACTAAGCAGATATTTGTCAGCACTGATGGCTTTTCCTCTTTCACCCTTCTCATCCCCACAGAGTTTTCTTCATTTTTCTCATCCTTCAGCTGAAAGAACTCAGAGAGCAGCAAAGGAACAGCGCTCGATCCAACAACCCCTGCCTCGCGCCTGTTGTTCTCCTGTCAGATCTGCAGGCGCGGGCAGCACCGCGTCCAAGCGATCCCCGCGTGCCCGAGCGCTGAGCTCGGTGCCATTGCCGGACGGGGGAAGCCCGCCGCGCCCGCCCCTCGGGCGCCCGAGGGATTAACGGCTTCACACGAGTTACGTCGCTGCCCCGAAGCGCGGTCCGGCCGGGCCGTTCTTCTGCACGCAAAGATGAAGGGCACAGAAAAGTTGGCAAACTACCGGATCCACCCCACATTCCCTAAGGGAGGGTCAAAGCCGAGCTCCCCAGCGTGGCACCCCGAACAGCAGAGCGGGAACATCGCAGGGGGAGGGACGGGGAGACCCGCGGGGCTCCGGAGCGCAGCGCCCACTTACCGCCGGGGATTCTCGGCCGCCGCCGCGCGCGCAGGTCCGCGGGGCTGAGGCGGGGGCTGAGGGGCGGCGCCGCTCACCGGGAGCAGCCGCGGGGCCTCGCCCCTGGGCGTGCGGGACGGGGCGGGAGGGGAGGGGCGCGGGCAGCGCGCTGCCGCCGGGTGTCGTGGCGCCCCCTGGTGGGCAGCGAGAGCCGCTCCCACCTCCACCGGCACAAGGAGAGGGAAGAACTGATGGTGGCCGGCTGCCGTGTTCGATCCTATACAGACTGCTTGGGCTCTTCTGCTTTAGTAGGTTCGGGATACGAGAAAGCAATGCAAAATAAACCGATTTGAAGGAAAGAAGGCTGAGGTGGTGAATCCATTAGAGACACAGTTCAGACATACGAGCTTCGTTCTACAGCCTGTGCAAGCCCAAATACAGGGGCTACTCTGAAAATAATGCCTCCCGTTTTGGTACGGAGGCAAATATTGACGGTACAGCAGTACAGGCTGCACCTTCCCACCAACATTCCACCCCGCACTGTTGCCCTGAGGCAGACGGGGCAGAAGGGCACGCAGACAGAAGGCGTGCGATGCGGAAGTGCGGCTGAAGAAAAGGCGTGCCATGGAATTCCTCCTCACAGAAAAAAAACGGCACCACTGATATTCACTGCCACTGCCTGACTGCTTATGGAGAGCACAGAGTGGATGCGTGCACAGGGTGCTGGGGGTGGTGCACTGCAGCAGCCATGTGCAAACAAGCCGTGTTCAGGAAGGCCATACACAGCTGTCACACCATGAAATTCATTCATTTATCTATTTTTACAAGCATGGCATGCAGGCTCTTGCTCATCGCTGGCAAAAATGCACAGCTAAGGGCGGCAATGCTGCTGAAAAACCACGCTGTGTGAGAATTAGTTCTAGCAAACAGTGCTGTTGTGCTCATGGTATCTGTTGTAGTTTCCATGGAAAAAAAAGAAGGCATTACTTTCAGAGCAGCCTACATAGAAGCTTACATTATTTACTATGTGGCCTGCAACTCAACATTGCCCAGTGCAATCTCCTGTTATTTCAAGGGACAGCATGGGTCTCAGTCCTCACTGTGGATCTCAAAACAGATGAGTGAGCACTACTGCAAAAAAATGTGCCATACTTTTCCCAAGTTGACCTGGACCAAATGTGGACTAACAAGAATTACATCCTTCATTTGTTTACTCCTAAAGACATTCCCCAGACCAGTAAAACTAGATTTTTCCCCCTATGTGGCAGGCAGTAACTGTGATAAATACTGTACGGTTTCCTTAAGTTTCTCTTGGGCAGGTTAATATCCAACATTTCTTAATGAAGACTGATGTGGCATTGTTCACAACTTAAGTGAATATAAATGCTATGCTGCCTTCACTTTCAATTTTGCATGCAGTAAAGATAAAATAAAGCAATAGGAAATTATGCAGAAGCAGGCAGGCTGTTTCCATTATAACAAATTACTAAAATGTATTTCAAAATAATTTTATACTAGGCAAGAGCCTAAAGGCAATGCTTTTAATCGTCAGAGAGAAAAAGAAACTCAGCTTCAGATCTGCTTGAAGCGAACCGGACTCAACTATGCTCCTGCCCAGCAGTTCCACCCAGCTCTCCCAACTCAAAAAATTAGTGGCTGTATCTGATAACTGAGAGGGTGGAGGATAGGAAATGGTAGAGGTTTCAAAGGCCACCAGTAGAATTCATAAACAGAAATAGAATAACCTTAATTCCTCATCTTTAGTTCCACAATGTGATATGATTACATTAAAATTACATCAATACTTCTACAAAATTCTCAGAGAAAGGGGCACACAAGAAAGGACGCAAATCATTCTGGCAAGTGAAAGGCACTTTTCAAGTCTCTACACCCTGAATAATCCTCATTTCAATTTAGTTTCTACTCATCAGCCCTACAAAGTCTCCAAAAACACAAAGGCATACTGAATCTCCTTCACAATACTACATCCATGGGGTTTACATGCCAAAAACACAGGTTCTGTATAAATAAGAAACCGCTCTTAGAAGTTGTTCAGACACCTTTAGAACATTTTAACTCGGATTTCTTTGCAATGTTTCTGGCAATTAAGGCAAAAGAGTAAGAAGGAAAATTGAAAGCTGTAGCTTTCAAAGCAGGCAACGCAAGCAACCCGGTAAGTCACTGAACACTGCAGACAAGTGCTGCAGTGCCTGCTCACCAGTCCTCTTCCACAAGCGATAGAGAAGGAAGCTCATACCTTAAGTTTCCGAGGGGAATATTCACATGTAAATACCAAAAACCACCACCTACATTTATAAACACAGCTCAATAGCCTACTTCACAATTTAAACACAAATCATGGCACCTGAAGACATCGTTGAGTCAGTTTATCAGCTCAAACAGGAATTCTTAGTTGCAACTCACTGAAAAAACATGAAACTGCTTCATACTTACATAAAGTACTCCCTGCTTGAAACACACTGGCGGGATGCAGTTGTTCAAGGCTGGGCATCTGAATTAAGGCCAAAGTCCCCGGATTTTCCCATCTGTATTGTAGTACTGAACGTTTAAATTACCTATTCACTTCTCTATAAAACCCGAGAATCATGTAGGGTAAAGAACAGCCAGTCTTCTTATTAAATAGCTGGTGGTTGCTGTTTTTTATCTTTTTTTTTTTTATTATTTTCATGGTTATCATTTAGTGCTGAGTTTTGCTCACTAGTCTAATCCTTTCTTTGAAAAACTAGTCATGTTGACAGAGCAGAGTTGGCCATCAGTTAAACATTCATAATTGGAAAGGAGTATGGCCTCTACAGCATTATATCACAACAGAAAACACCACCCTATTAACTTCTTTGCGACTGAACCTTTTGCCTTCTTTCGCAGGGGGAAAGCTTCCAAGGCAGAGCACACCCTTCCTTTTCATTATCTGAATGAAGATATTTCGTGGCCTTCATGTGTGGGAAATCTTCAAGCATCAGTGCTACTTGGATTCTGCTTCCAGTGAGGTCAAGGAGCTGAAGATAAGGAAGCTATGTTTAGCACTCCTGGAACTCCCCCAGCGTGAACACCTGATAGACTGTAATACAGCACCAGCAGATTTCAGCATGTTCTCTGCACCTCTGAGGGGCTCAGAACAGAGGGTGAGATTCTGCATATATGGACTCACAGAGTAGATCAACTGTGTTTATCCTTTCTAAATGAATTTGTTAGCAACAAGATATTTAACAACATTTAGCAGCTACATCCATCATCTGGACTCACATCTTTGTTGCAATTCCGTCGAGAACAAATGTGTTAACTCAGCTCCAAGGAGGAAACAGGAGCCTCAGCTGTTCTTTAACAGCTGCCTGTACAACATATTTAACATGAGTAGATTGCATTCAGTGTCCAAGTGAGATCTTGTTCCCCACGCAGAATTTTCTCTTTATTCCTCAGACTCAAACCTTCAGTACAGAGGACAAGAGGTCCTTAAGCCAGTCATGTTCTGCCTCAGCTGCCACTCTATCCTGCTTTGAAATCCTTAGATTTCCAGCTGTGCCAGTATCTACTTGTAACTTGCCTGTAGAAGAGATAGAGAACTATATGGACTATTCACTTCTAATATGGGAGATCTCTTTCAACATGCAGTTAAAAATAATATCTCAAGTCTTATTTCCCATTTTTCAAGACAGCTGAAATTACACACTCAGCAACTGAAGGCTTTAGTAAGATAGGAACTGACATTCTGCTAAAGAGGCTGTGTCAGGAGATAGCATACAAATACTCAGGTTTCTTAGAAAGTCTGTTCCCTGTAAGCGCTCATGAGAATTCCATCTCCCCTCTCCTCCCACACTTTCCCACAGAAGCCAAGGGCACCAATCACAAATGCACCCAGTCAGCATCACCTGCATGCAGTATCTTCCTGTTTCTCTATAGAGATTCTCTGAAATCACGTTATCAGACAAAAAGCCTTGCTTGGGATTTGTTCCGATGGCACCTGCAATTATTTTCATCTGTCAGAGGAAAGAAAGAAGAACTAGAACAAGCTGTAATGCAAAGTAAACTATTTATTTATTTTACATCAATCTTTATGAAAATAACATCACTCATGTTTTGTGATTCAAATTTCTTGTACCGCGTAATTTTCAACATGGCACTTCAGGAAAGGTTCACCAAAACAGCTATCAGTTTCATCAGAGTGATTCAACACTCATTTCTCCCCTTAGTATGACTGAACATACAACTCAATTTATCAAATTTAGGACAATTCATTCATTCTTGATACCGTAACGAACAAAAATATTTCCCTTTCTGCTGAAATATCTCACCATGTTTACAAAGATTGAGGGCAAGAGAAGAATCTGTCACAAAAGACGCCTAAAGGGCAACCAAATACTCTATTGATTACATACCTGGTAAAAAAATAATCTGGTAACAGCTGATGATAGACACATATGCAGGTAAAGCTGAAATACTGTGCAGTCTTAACAGCTAGAGGTATTGTGCACCAACATTCTGGCTATTTAACAGAAGATAACAGAACATTTTTAAACAAGTAATCAGAAGTTTCACTGGAGAGTCACATATAAGCATACAAAGATGGAGAAATATTCCACAGTATGTAAATGAGCAGTTTGGTTTACATAACATACTGGGAATCATGCATAAGAAACTCAATGCACAGAAGTGCATGATCTTCAATTAAAAAAAAAACAACCAAAAAACCAACAAAAACACATCCTCTACAGTCTTTATTTGCATTAACAAGTCCACTTCCTAAGTGGCTGCTAGGAATGTTAAATCCTCAGACTGTTTTGGAAGATTTCTCCCCTGTTGTGAACGCTTCATATCTACACAGCGCAGCTTCTGCAGGCTGACAGGTCTCACTGTGCTTCTGCTCTGTTCATTTGGTTCAAATACTGGTTGCGTATTTTGTGTAGCCCCAACTGTAGCTACTGCTCAAAGCTGCCAGATTAAGCACCGCTAGAAAACTAGCATTTGCCTGAAGTCATCTGTAACAGCAAGGTAAGCTTCCTGCTATTTGCATTGCTTTTCTGTTCTACGTGGACTTCTAGCAGTCATTGCTCAGATGCCTCTTTCAATATTATTTTTTTTTTACATTTTAACTAAGTATTCTCAACCAAATGAACTTGCTTGGCACTTCAGTAAATGAACACCAACTCATTTCAATAACTAACAAAATACCCAGGGACAACATAATTTGCATCATTTCCTACTATTCGGGTAGGAGATTCACATAACAGAATAAGAAACAGAGCTACTTTGTTCCACCATACAACCCATTAACAATTTGTATAAAGAATCACAATAATACAATTTACAGTTCAGCACAAATGTAAAAAAGAAGAGGCCCTGCAATATTGCAGGTCACGTTCTGTCATCTGCAGAACCTCCTGAACAGTTCCCTACAGTTAGTTTTAGCTTTGCAGCCCAAAGACTTCAATGAATTCTGCATGAAAATGTCTTAAGCCATAGAACCAGTTCCTAGTGCAGACACATCTAAAGTCTTCACCTCCGCATTTCAACTGTTGCCACTAGAAGGAAGACCTTCAGCTTAGAAAAGATTTCATTTAACACACAAAAATAAGATGAAAAGAGAAAAAAAATACTGGACATTACAGACTCATTTAGAGACCAGCTCTTTCCAAAAACAGTATAAGTAGAAAATTAGAAAAGCTGGTCCCGTTTTTCTATTCAAATACTGACTGTAAGTAAAAAGAATACAGTACATGCAATAATAATATGAAAAAACCCTGCCTAACAAATTCAAGTAAACAACCAAGAGTAACTAGGAAAAAAGAAAACCTACCCCTTACAATAGACAAGATAGGTAGGGGGTGTTTTAGAAGACACATGACATACAAGTCAAGATGATTCCACCATGTGCCCTCACTGGCAAGGATTTGCTGGCTAATGTGAAGTTATGTAGGAAGAGGCATACATTAACTGTCAAAGTAAAACCTGCAAGTTACGTTCACCTTGTTGATTAAATATTTCCCTCCCAGATAAACTGACTAATAATATGTTTAGAGAAGGCTATAAATACATTCACAAGGAAAAGAAAAAAAAGTGCTGTGAAACAGATGCAAGATTTCTCCACAAACACGTTAAACTTTTTAGAATCATTACAAGAGGACACCTACCAGAGAAATCCCACCTGCTCTCAGGAAACTGAAAGAGATGAAGCAGAAGCTTCATGCACTGGACTGCTCCTGTTCGCTGGTTTTTGGTTTGTTTTGCCAATTAACCACTCCTTCCCAGAGCTGAGCAATTTGCTGACTAGTGTTTGAACGTTAGTTTTATCACAATCTATCCTGAGCCAATCTAACATTACTAAGATTCAACAGCTCAAGAAAGAGCACTGCAGGAGCACAGAGAAAAGCCAATTAAAAAACAGACAGCAAAACACAGCAGAAAAATCCACACACCTAAACGGGAACTCTACCTCACCGTCAGAACTGTTTAAGAATACAGCTAGCGATGAAATGACAAAGAATTCTCCAGTCACATTTTCACAGATGCTCCAAATCCTTCCTAAAGCTGTCTGAAAGCATGAGCACACAACGCTCACAGAAAACCAGAGCAGATTAAGAAAATATTGCATTTTTCTGTTGGAAAAAGGTCTTAAATTTGTACGCGCGTGCTGTGGCCTTGAGGGTTCTTTGATTAACACTTGTTCTTTGAATGCCATCTATTACAGGTTAGTTATATGCTCCAGCAGAAAGAATGCTGTGTCTCTCTTTAAAGATCATGACTCTGTCCTACTTTAAGACCTAAATAGAATGATTTAAATTCAAAATAAGGAAAAAAAAAGCTAATTCAGTATTAAAAGATACTCCTGCAGAAAGCTCTGTTCTTCTTCCCTAATATGGTTTTGGTTGTGGCTTTGTTTTTTTGAGAGATAACAACCAGAAAAAAGAGAATAGAAATCAAACTGAACAGAATTTGTTCAACTAAATCTTTTGTAATAACATTGATCTTCAGCAACACACCTGCTCAGAAAAGCATACATGATATTTGATATCACTCTGTAGTAGTATACATTGAACATTCAATGACAAATAAAGACTTATCTTACACTTAAGTACTTAAAGTCTTCTGTTGGATGATCCATTTCATGTCACTTCAGTAAAAGATAAAGGAACGTAAAAGTCCTTCTCATGCTTCAAGCCATTCTTTTCTGTTGTGACCAAAAACGGGCTTTTTTTTTTGCCCAAGGACAAAAAAATAAAAGCCATTTATTAAGCCAACCTGAAGCTGAAAAATAAGATGTCTTCCCACATTGATCTTGTGTGATTGTAATCGTGTTTTTTATAGCACAAATGCAGAAGCCTGGCAATGAACATAGTAAACACCATGCAGACTTTTCTTACTATTGTTTCACATATAGACAACTAAAAGTGTGCTGCAGGAAAACAACTGTCAACAGTTTCAGCGAATTCAGCTATTTGACTAAACGAAGAAATGCAGTAAGTGCCCTACATACAATTCCATGAACATAAACGTAAACAAAAGTGTTTGGCCTCCATAAAACAACACGTTTCTGAAAGTGCTGGGGGTTGGAAATCTGTCCTGCATATTTCCGAAAGCAATTAGTTTACATTCTGGTTGATAGGATTAGTAACAAGTTTTGGACGTTAACTCACTTGGGTCACGGATCCCAAAGAAAAGTTTATGTTGAGAAGTTTCAACTATCCTCCTCATCATCACTAATAAGGTCTCTTTTTTCTACGCAGGTCTCTCGTTCACGCAGGAAATCCTCACGGATGGCTTCAAGTTCATTGAGCTCGAGACGCACCTTCTCCAGGTGATAGGTCCTCCGGTTCCTGATCTGACGTAACGGAAAAGGATTCAGGTCTCCGAAAGCGATGCCAGTCAGCTTCCTGCAACATCACGCAACGTAAGAAGATAATCATTCACACTTAGAATCTTTTAAAATCAGTTCTGTACTTCACTTGTGTCTGTACTGAGTATATAACTGCCATCTCTGGTTTCCTTCACATACCTGACAGATCTCAGATGTTACCAGTGTTGAAAGAAAGTTTGGGAACGCATTCAGTTTTAAAGTTACTTCAGGTGGTAAAGTGTTCCCAAATGCTCATCAGTTCTCAAAGCCACCTGCAAACTCTATGCAGTTCTACAGCAATTATAACACTGAACAAAAGTAAGCTTGGCTAATCAGACCTTCATCGTCTGGGCTG
The DNA here is from genome assembly GCF_023343835.1 of Lagopus muta. NCBI lineage: Eukaryota > Metazoa > Chordata > Aves > Galliformes > Phasianidae > Lagopus > Lagopus muta. Next base: position 16,528,316 of record NC_064442.1, read on the forward strand.
AATATATAGCACACCCTGTCACTCAATTATAGGCTGGAAAGCTCATTCAATCCCAGGACAGTCAGCTCTCAAGCTATCCAGGATAAAGAAACAGTGATAGAGATCTAATGAAGCCTGGGACAGCACAGATTAAAACAGTAATAGCACAGAACATGGTTAAGCCAAACTGTGATACATCTCAGGAGTCACTCTTGCTGCTGCAGAGATCTCTGAGTTACTGTCAGTCAAGCCCCACATGAAAATGTGCACCTCTTTGTGTGTCATGCCATCTCACCCCATCATTCAGTCCCAGAAAACTACTAACCAAACTGCCCAATCAGTCCAAATAGAGTTAACTTGGTTATTACTGTTGATCTGCAAATAAACAAGTTCTCAGTACTTACTGAGGGAAAAAAGAGGAGCTGGTATTTCACTTGCTCTAATTTAACCATCAGCAAAACTTTAAGAAAATTTGGAGAGTTTAAGGGTAAGCTCTCCCTAGGCATATATTTCTCAGTTAGCAAGAAGTATTTCTCACTATCTATGAACAGAATGTACTCAACAGCTTGCCTGCCTTCTCAACGCGCTAAGGAACAACATGCAGTTGTAGAAAACCTCGGCAGATGCACAGCCTGTGATGCCCTATCACCTTCAGTATGGTCACACGTTTTTGTGCATAGTTTTCTCCTTTAGAGACCTTAAACATAGAAACTCCATGCAAAATGATCTTCTAACTCATTGAGAACATCCATAAATTCTACGTATAGAAGTCTTCCTGAATTTCAGGCCCACCATACCTTCTTTTGTCCATCCCAGTATCACACAATTCTACATGTTTCTGTAGTTTGAATTCTGATGCTGTAAAACTTGTACAAGAAATGGTAGAATAAGAAACCAGGTGGTTTGAGTCATGCCTTATTTTGCAATAAAGTCATACAAATCAGCTCAGCAGGTTTGTATCCCCTAGGTGGCACCACAGCACCACACTTTCAACAACAACTTAAAATCCCAAGTTACACACCTACAGACTGGCATAGAGTGTATTTCTACCATAAACACTTCTGATGCACTGAATTCTGATGGCCACTGAATCTGCCAGGAATCAGAACAGGGAAGGATTGCTTCAACTTGGTAATACCAAAATGAGATCTCTCATAGCAACATTAAAAATACTTTAAATAAGATATTTTAACACCACATATTTTACACAGGAGAGATATATCATTAAGTGCTATACATAGTTGTATGAGGAAAGGAGAGCCAAATCTGAAGCTCTGATTAAGCATCTAAACATGGATTCCTCCTTCTCACACCTTTTCCAACTTACATTTCTCATGGTGCAGCCACAGTACACATTATACACATATTCTTAAAATACCAGAGGGTAAAAAAAAACAACAAACAAAAAACCAAACAGTTTCATTATTTGCTTAAGAAAAAAAAGAAGAGCACATGCTCCCTCCTCCCAAAACCAAGCACATATTTGTCACTTCCAGATTTGGAATCATGGTCAACATTTTGCTAGTCACCAATGCCCGAGTACAGTGATTGCTCAGCATTTTTCACACCAAAGGGTGAATGCTAGCATAGAAAGCACCATGCTACTTCTTGCAGGTGTTCCAGCAGAGAAAGCAGCAGTTCTTAATCCAGACTTTCACCATTTAAACCAGGTGGAGAACATTTTCCCTGCATCAGACCTTGCAATCATTCTTAAGGATAGAATACAATTACTCCTTTCCAATTTGTCTTGAGAAAATAGCTCCAGCAAATAGTAAATAATTCTTGGAATAGGAGTTCAAGTATAAGCCTAATTATGTATGGAATTTATTACTGCAAAAACAAACAGGTCAGATTCTAATATATTAATTTCCAATGGAATTCAGAATCAGTCTGTACCAATACCTTTGCCAAATATACTTTCAGGCATTAAATCTGTTCCAGTATAACTTTTCAATCTTAATCTGCTGCTCTGCAGTCTTGAAACCAGGAACTAAAAATGTTCAACCCTCATTTACATTCACCTTAGATCCCATGAAAAGATCAAGATATAGCAGAGTATTTAACTTGTATTCCATCTCTGCTTCAAACTATGTGATTAAAATTAGCTGAAGTTACATAGCATTAGCCTACACATTAGTGCTTCTTAATTGATTTAGTTCTGGTAGAACCCAGCTCATATTTTTAAAGACTTTTACAATAAATAAAAACCTGTCCTTTGAGCAACATTTTCTGGCTTGAGTTGTGTCCATAATGCAAGGTGAGACATTTTGCCTATATATGAGCTTCTTAAATTTTTCTACCATGCCACATCTGCTAAACAATACCTAACCTGGCAAAGTAATCACAATCATTCCCCCAAAAGACTACCATCCATCACTTCTAATTTTGCCTCCTCCCTTTTTTGCAGCATGAAACAGTCATTCATACATTGCCTTAATACGATCAACTACTCATGAGAAATCTTAGTCACTAGCTGCCTCTCCAGTTCTCTGTATCAGAATTAAGAGGTAGATTAAATAAATAAATTACACAGCAAACTTGCTCCATGCCCCACCACAAGCCTTTTGGTTGCACAGGTGTGAGTTACCCACCTAGCATCAACTACGGTACGCGTGAAATATCGAAGGTACTTGAAAATGGACATTGAGTCTTGCAATTTTAAGATTTCTTCTTCTTTGTACTTAAAAAATGCCAGGGCAAATCTGAATATTACCTGATAAAAACAAAGAGAACATTGAGAGCATTCTGTTATTTGAAACAACCCATTCTCATTGCTGTCTATTATAAACTCAAAAGAAAAGCGTTACTTCTCCTACAGCCTGCATTTGAACTAACTGTCCATACTTGCCAGTCTCTCCTCCCTGCCATTCCACCCCTCATTTCCAAAAGCTGCCGAAGAACTTCTGTCAGTAGGCTGTAACCAATACAGGCTGTTCTGGAGTTCAACCAAAACACAGCATTGGGTTCACAGTAATACAAACTCTCTGAAGTTTTGATTTTCTAATTCACTTGTAGACCAAAGACTGTTGAACACACCTATAAGGTTACTTCACAGGTAAAATTAAGTCTTGTCTATTATCTAACGGCTGCCATTTTCACAGTGTGTAGGGGGACTAAGAAAGAAGAAGTTGATACCAGTTTGTCAACCAAATTAAGCTTAAGGTGAAAAAGCATTACTTCATTCTAGAAAGACTTCTAAAGTTTGGAACTTTATCAGTCTGTGTCTGGCTGCCTTCATAAAATGCCATGGTGCTTCAAACCTATTTGAACAGACACTCAACCCAAATCCCTGCATCTAACTGCAACTTAGAACACTCAGATGAAGTTAACAGTAAGAAACATGCATTTTTTGTCTACTTATTTGATATATCTGCTGCTGTATCCAACGTCTGCCTTGATGCTATTACTGTGTTTGAATCCCGCAATCTACCTGCACTGATTTTATTTCAATGCAATTCCACAAGCACAAAATACGTGAAAGTTGTTACAACCTCACTCTTAACTTGTGCTCAGAGCTCAGACAGCCATTGTTGGTCAACAGTAATTTAGATGTCTGCAGAAATAAAGCAAATAGGTGCTGCAAAGAAAGCCTGATCATTAGCACTTGCTTACAACTCATTTTTACATCTTTTCAACAGCTCCAACTTACTCCTCCTTCACTTCAGCTTTCACAGAAACTCCCATTTTCACATAATCCCCATAAACTGATAACCAGTACTGTCTACGGTTTTGTTTCTCAGTGGTAAAAAGCAGTAGGTGGGCAAAGGAAAACTCTGCATTTAGAATCCCTCTGTGTATCTCAAGTTGAACTTGCAAAACTTAGGGAAAAAAAGCATTTTGACTACTTATGCACATTTCCTCCCTTCTTCCTACCAGTGATTGTAACCAACAGGATTCCTGTGAAACCACCATCTTTCACACCCTATTCTTGGTAACAGGACAGCACCTTGTCACCACATAGCAACTGAAAAACCCAGCTGGTTCAGCTCACCTTTGGTCCCTCATATAGGAATGAGTCCCATATCTTGAAAAGGATGTCACTAACCACACTGTCCACGAATACCACAAGAAACCAGTTGAAAGTTATAAGAGTATAGTCAACTTTGTACTGCTCAAAATGAGCATGCAGACGTGGAAGTTTCTCACTCATTAAATCCTTGAACACTCGCTGATCAACCTAGAAGAGTAGACAGATATGATGTTATTGATGCTATATTTAACAACATACACATGATTCAACACAGGGTCAGTTTTTCAAGAGCTCAACAGGAGCACCAGGACTGTCTAAGCCCAGTCCATACACTGCTGTCACAATGTACACTTCCCTTGCTGATGCAACTTCTTGCTTCTTAATCCATCCCATCTCTCAGAGGATTCCTCACACACCTTGTGTTCCTATCATAAAGCACCACTGCTGTGTTGGCACATAAGCACAAGAGCAGAGAACAAGCGAAGAGAGATGGAGGAACAGTAGATGCTGCTCACAGTACTACACTGCACAGTACTCTCATCCCGAAATCTCTCAGAAAGCCCACAACTCCCCCCTAGTTCTAAGGAAAGAAACGATCAGTTTAGTTGACAATTAAACGACGGGCTACAAACAGGAGCTCCAAACAAGTTACGGTACAGTCACTTCAATGCTACACTTGGAACTCTTGCCCTTGGTGCCTAGAACTCACTTTTCAACTCATCACATCTCCCCTAGAAGGGGCACCAAACAGTTCTAGAGCAGCTTGTGACTGGCAGCAGTCTATAGTCAGGTGTTATTTTGGTAGAGCACATACCTGAGATCCCAGCAGTGTCTTAGTATAATAATCGCGAGGCATAAAGACTTCCACTATTGTTACCAGACACCAAAAAGCATCCTCTTGTTCCAGGTACAGAAGGGCAATTGCTACCAATCTGAAAACAGAGTTTTATTTGGAGAAAATCATAATAAACACCAGAAAATCCATTAACAACAATACAGCCTTTCCTTCTGTTCAGCAGACATAAATGAATGCAGTGCGAGATGAAGCAAGCAGATGTCTTCTCAGCCAAGCCAAGCACTTTTATTCAGTTCAGTAACAGAACTGAACTTCTTTCCAAGAACTAAGGCAAAGTAATGAGAAGTCTGGAAGTCCTAAATCTTCTATTCTGGTCCTTAGGCTTTATTTCCTTACTGGAGAAGAAAAGACAGGTAGTCCTGACATTTCACACACAAAACTGATTTAAAATTTAGAACAATCACTTGCAGTAAGTTTACTTTATATCCACCAGGCTAAATTTAATTAATATTTTCATCTTAAGACTTAATTTTCCAAGACTAAACTTTTTCTAAGAATTTCCTGAAGAATGAGAACAAAAGGACTGAAGAAAAGCAGCATCCTTAGTTTCCTGTTTCCAGTGGGTGCTATGACAGAAAAGAAGAAATCTATGGTAAGGCCTTGTGTTATGGATAGTTGATAGTTGTTCGAATATGAAACATTACCTCACATGTACTTTACCAAGTCAACTTGTGTTACTGCTGCATGTGAGAGGAACTGCAATACATATTGCTCCTGATGTTACACAGCTTAACAACATCATCACACGCTTCCCAGTCTTAAGATAATCAAGTAAGGAATTATTATGAAATTTGCTTTTAACTTCTTTAAGTATACCCAAGAGCTTAATTATTTTTCTTACTTTCTCTTTTGTGAAACATCCATAAATTAAATAAACAGAGGGGAAGAAACAAAGCAAGTGCATCCACTGTCCTACAGTATGCATGAGTACTTTTGGGCAATGCTATACAAGAAGTAACAAAGCAGACCAGACGAACAGAGAAGTGACTTAAAAGCTCTATGTTGCAACTTAAAAACACTTCCTTCAAAATAAAGCAAATAAATAAGAAATACCAAGTCCTAGGGTAGGGAGAGCAGCTTTTTAAATACTTCCCTTTGGGTCTGTAGTGTCTGAACCCTTCCTCAGTGCAAATCTCAAACGACGCTGCCCTAGATAAAACGTCTCCTACCCTAATTCTGGAACAAATCAGTGCACAAGCTAACATCTGTAGAGTTATACCAAGGGGACAACAGCAGCGTGTTAGACTAACATACCTTTTTCAATTAACACCTTCTCTCATTACAGATTTCAAAGTTCTGAAACTATTTCAGCAAATGCCAATTGCAATGACACTATGCTTCAATATTTCTTAGCTTTCTAATACCAGAATTGTCCATAAAATGATTACTGCAACTTTAACCGAAGACATCCTACATTGAAGTAGCACATTTTCCATCAGTTAATACCAGTTCCCATTCTTTTGATTCTTTCTTTCTGATTTTTACAAATTTTGGGATCAAAGTCTTCTTTTTTTGTTTTGTTAAAAAAAACGTAATCAGTTTTCAAAATATTGCAAATTATGAACGTAGACATCACAGAGGAAACTGCTGTCCAAAAGCCTCTTCCTATGTATGTGATTTGAAACTGCACAGTTCAGGAGTACTTCCATCACACACTGGTAACTTCAGGTTCACAAAATCCTTACCTGTTGAGCCCTTGGCAATATCCGATATCAGGATTTCTCCACGAAAAGGCCAGCAGCACATTTCGCAGCTTCTGGATCCCTTCGGATGTGGGAGAAGAATAATGTTTGTTGTTTGGCAAAGTTCTCAGTAGATCCAACTCGATCTGTTTAGAGGCAGGATTTTGTTTTTCTAGGGCGCTTTGAAGCAAGGTTTGGAAGTACTCGGGAACAGTGCTGTCCTTGAATTTTTTAACGTGGAGGTTGACGCACCATTTCCACACCTTGGAGCGATGCTCGTGTGGAATTCCAGATCGAATAAGATTCTTCAGTTCTGCACAGCGCATCATCTCTCTATTCATTGTACTTGCAAGATAATTTTCCCATTTTACCCCTGTGGAAATCTCCCGATTTTCACTGAGAGAAAGAGATCTCAGGTCCAAAGCTCGAGATTTTGCTACTAATTTCTCTTCCTCATCATCCTCTGGGACCGTCTGGAAACCATATATATCATATTCACTGAAAGGGAGGGAAAGAAAACAAAAAACAAACACAAAACGGCTCCTAAAGATGTGTTCAGCAGTCCCAAAACTCCCAAATTCCTACCCTAGTGTTACTTATTTATAATACCTCTCACGCCCCTCCCCCCAGTTTTAAGAACTTTTAATGAACAGCTATTATTTAAATATTTTCTCAGGTGTATCTTTTATATATTCTTTTTAAAAAGTTTTGTTCCCATATTGCAATATATAACACTACACAGATGAAGTGATTTAAGAACAGGGTCAAGTCCAGATGAGTCCATCCCCTCAGCAGCTATACAACAGTCGAGTCTAAATTTCATACCTCATCTCAAATTAAGAACAGAATTTATTTATGTGTCCAAAAGGATTTCAAAGATTAACTTCTTATTTCTGACTGAAAATATGTTCAAAGTCCCAGATCCTGCACATACACCCCTGCTCGTCTGCTCCTTAGTGTTAGAACCAGGCCCACTAGTCAAGATGCAACCATTTTCTGAGGTACAATATGTGATCCATGTAAGTGCAAGATGCTCTAGCTGCCAATGACAGTACTTCCTTTATTACTACAAATGATAATAACGTGGTCACAAAATAATTTTCATTCCTCCTCATGAACATTTCTTTTAGTAAAATTACCTGACCAGGTGTGGTTTGAAAAATGCTTGTTCTGGCTGTTCACTGGTTTCTGCTTTCAAGGCATCTTCCAGTAACTGGGTGATAACTTCACGAGCAGGGCTCTGCTCCTCAGAGCAAACAGGAGTTTTCACTTCTTGAAGCAAGATCAAGTATTTACTTTCTATCTGACAGAGTTTGGCTTCCAAGCTAGTGTACTGCAGGAAACAACATGTAGTATTTAAGGCATGTCTTCAGGAATTCAGTTTGTGCTACATATCTTTTAAAATAAGTTCCTTCTGTTTGTTTATATGTTGCTTAGAAACTTTTAAGTCAAGAACAGTCATGGCTTCCCAAGAAACAGAAGCACATCCTACCAAACCTTAGCTACAGGTATCCTGCCTTAGCTATGGCCACGTGCATGCTTTCTTAGCTCTGGGCAATGGAAAACTTTGTCATTTACATGCAGCTTCTCTGCACTCAAATTCTGCTTTACAGAAACAGACTTCCAAAGTTATGTTTACTGTAACATATTGATCCTTCATGTTCTGATGGGGAAAGCTCTACTTGGTGATGTATCACCAAAGCGAAACACGTCAAACACAATCATGTTCTTTCATATGTATTGTGCTTCTGCCAAAATTGAAGATACTGCTACTGTTTTTAGAAATGCACGTGCTTGTCTGCATAAGTTATTAAAATGATGCACTACTTAACATTGCTTTCAAGTCCACCACATTTTTCAAGAATCCACTCAGAAAGCTCAGTCTGTAAATCTTGATTCTGTTGCTTTAACACATTTGAACTGTTTCACTGCTGTTACACAGTTATGTTTCTGGAGAAGATTTACAACTGACTTTTTGAAAACTGCTTTAGACATCACCAAAATGAGAACATGCTTTGTGAGTCTGACCTTTGCCTGCCATTCTCTCTCTCTTGCTTCTGCATTTCTTCGTAGAGCAGAAAGTTCCAAAATCTCCTTATTTAAAAATTTATTCTGGGTCTTATAACCCTGGAGACTGTCCTGTTGATAAAAGAAAGCAAACTGGATTTTTAATAAAGGTATCTTACAGATAGCAAATGCTTGCCAGAGAAAGCATACCTCGAAACAAAGATCAAGCAGCTACTAATAGGTATACTAATAGCTACCAAAATCATTAGGATCAAATCAGGTGTTATCTTTAGTTTTCACAGAAGTCAAACACACAAGGCTAGATATGAGCATGGAGCCTTGCTCAACAGCAGGCAGCTGATGACTGCTTGTAGTCAAGAGACAGGAGCAGCCCTGCCATGCTGCCCCACTGGGCAGGAGAACAGCAACATGCACACTGAGCATGCCAGGGGGGTCATGGTGCTGCGTGTCAGCCAGAAGCACATGCAGTAGAAGAAATAGGGGCAAACATCCCTTGGGTTTTGGTTACCCTCACCAGCCCTCAGTAAAAGAACAAGTGTGATGTCTGCCTTCACGTAGAAATATAAAATGCTAACAACAAGAATTCCTCAGCTAACCCACGTGGCTCCAGGCTACAAATATTACCTATGAAACTTGTGGCTATGGGATGAGGGACCATCTCAACACTGCGCAGTACCTGAAAGCTCAGCTTCCTCCTGATACCACTGATTTCTACAGTTTCCATTTTGTTTTTTAAAATTTCCCAGGCTCATATACAGGGCATACTCATATCTTCTTATGTACTTTATTGCCTTATATTCCAAATGACTCGGAACTTTAATCTATTTGGAACAGAACATTTACCCAAAGGCAAGTAAGCACATTAAAGCAAAATGAGTAACTTGAGTAACTCCATTAAGAACCTCTGATGCATTCACTGAGGTTGGTTGGAGGAATAAAGTGCACGGGTAACACCATTACCAGTACAGGTTCTTATGTTCTTCTCTTCTCTTTTGCCCTCTTACATACCACATGCTCTTTATTTCCTCCCATTTGATTCTTCTTGATGGTTTTCCTCCATGCTAGTATTTTCCTCTTACCCTTACTTCTTTTCCTGCTCCTTTGGTTCTCACATCACTCCTCCTCCACACCAATGATTAATAACCAAAGTATGAGACATTGTACTACAGCTGTACAGATCAGCTCAAAGCATAGAAGTTGCCAGACAACAGTTCAAAGCGTAGATTCCAAGCAGAGAAAGCCTCAGGTGATGAGCATCTTGGAGAAATGCTGAAGTGAACTCCCCAAACCACACAGCAGACTAGCAAGTAGTTTGTATAGGCAGCAGAGATTTCCCTATCCATCAAGACAGAGACATTGCTCTTACTTTTAGCCTGTCCAGTTCCTGTAGTTCCTTATTAACACAAGTGGCCACGGGAGAATTTACTGATCCGCTTGGGGAGGATGAACTGTCCTCACACTCGCTGAGTTGGCGGGACAGTTTCATGATCACTTCATCTTTAGCTTGAATCGTTTCCATCAACATCCCCAGCTGCTCATTGAGCTCTCCGACTTTACATTTCAGATTCCTTACTTCCTGTTGAAGACTATCCTTTTCCAAATTCAACTTTTCAAGCTGGTTGTTGAGACCCAAAATCTGGTCATCTTTTTGGTGCAACAGCTCTAATTTGTCTTTGGGAACCCCTTCACAAAGACGGCTTGCAAAGTATTTATCATATTGGGAAGATCGCACTGTTTGCTGCAGAAGGCGCACGAGTTCCTGAGAATAAAAACAGCAGCAACAAAACAAAATGAATCGGAAAAAAACAAACAAACAAACAAACAGAAAGCTGTAGAATTTATAACAACTCAGAAATTTAATACCAAGCAAGAGAAATCTCTGAGATATTTATGTTCTTGCAGGCTTAACTATAGTACAGATATGGGAAAGATAACTAAAAGCTCGCTTCTCTACCACAGATGATTCAGAGAAGATATGAAGGAGGAAAAGAGCATGTGCTACTTGGCTAAACAGACAGTCTTGGCAGGTTTGTTCAGAAATACCTTCAACAAAACCAAGTAATTAACTCATTTACCACAAGGGAAAAAAAGGAACCTCTGTGGTCTTCACAAAAGACACCACTGACACCTTGCAACTTTTTAATGTTTTGTTGCTTTGTTTTTTTCTTTTTTTAATGTACCAATATTTCTACCATTTTTGCCTTCCATCCCATCACTAAAATTAAAAGTACAAGCATTGCTGTCCAGGGGAACACTCAGATCCAGGACCATTACAACATTTATTCACTTCCACAAAAGATGCTCACAGATGCACAGGTATACACACAGAAAAGTAGTTATGCTGAAAACCCTGCTTGCATCCTTGTTGGCATGAAATCCTGCTAATTCTTTCAAAAAAACCCAAAAAAACCAGTTTTCTGTACACAACATCTGATTATCTGCCAGGATCTTTCTAGACTCTGCGAAATACGAAAACTACGCAAATAAAACAAGTTAGTGAACACTGCACAAATGATAGATTTGTTCAGAGATCTAATCTTCAAGGGATGTAAAACTCGCTCCTTATTTAGGGCTTTCAGTAAACAAAGGTTCGTTTAGCACCATTATTTTCTAACAACCAGCCAGCTCTTTATGTATTTAGACGGCCATCAAGGGTAAACTAACAATTGCCATCCAGATTCATTTGCATCTGAGCACTTTGTCTGAAAGCTTAATTACCTTCTGGCTCAGAAGATCTTTCTTCAGCTTTTCCAACTCTTCCTGCTGGCTCTGATACTTCAGTTGCAGCTCAGAGACTAGTCTGTTGCCATTACCAGAATACCACTCCGTTGGAGAAGAGTCACTGCTGTTCCGGTTTTTGCTTGATCCAATCATGTCTTTCAAAGGGCGTCTCGTTTTTTGTGGAATGCGGCCAAAATCAAATGGGAAAGCTGAACTAGTCAGTCCTGCACAAAAGAATTCCTTCTAGTTCAGTTCACTTAATTAAAAGGCATTCCTAAGCATTCAAATTTCCTTTAAAAATATGTTCATTGAAATTAGACTCTTAACTACACTGAAATAGCTCAATACAACAGTGTTAAATTGCTTTCCCAGTTGCTTCCTTCAGTAGGAAGAATACGTAACTCACTCTCCCAACTCTCTCAGAACAATTTTCACTCAAATATATACTTGTGAAATAAAACACAAACAAAACTGCTTCATTACAGAAAATAAAAGGCACTCCCAACTGTAGCAAACTTAGATAATTATCTGCTTCGAAGTAATCACAGCACATCGTTCTTTTAAGATGCACTCAGTGTAGTTTCGCCTGTTTACAGAACCACACAAGAATTATTAGAGAGAAATATGTTTTCTAACAGATGAAACCAATTGGATTTCCTTAAGAGCTGAAGTGCTCCTAGGGAGCTGTACAGACATCCTCACAACGAGACTCCAAACATGGGCAACACGCAAGAACCAGTTGCAATATTCATAAACTACCAGTGCACCTATGCCCCTTTTCACCACTTCATCAGCAGGTCAGTATCATAAACGTGTGTTAGAGCCTAAAAGTCAATCTACTTCAATGTGTGACAGAAATTAGTAACCAAAAGCCCCAACTTATCCCTTCATCCTGCAATTCTGCACCCCAAGTGACAGAAGCAGAGAAGGTAATGTTCAAAGAGCCTGAAACAACAGGAAACGAGTTCTTGTGTGTTCTGTTCTATCTAAATGGCTGGAGACTCCCAAATACATCATACCAAAGTTACTTTTAAAATACTTCACAGAGCCCTGGATATGATTTGTGAACAAATGACAAGTTTTCACTTATTTTCTGGAGATACAGATATCACAGTGAGCTACATGAAAGGAGGAAAGGCATGAGCTCCTCTCCCTTCCTCACACGTCTACCTTTATTTCCTTCTGCCAAGTGCTTCCTCTTTTCTTCCAGGGCCATGGAGTCCTCCAAATCTTTTGGGGTTGCATCCAGCAGCTCCCACTCTTCACTTGTATAAAATACACTCCTACGGTTTTCATTATTTCCTTTTCTCAAAGAGGACATGGAATTCCTGTGAAAAACACAGCAGAAAAAGTGGCAAAGATTTCTCAACTGCGTACTCATTTTAGAAAGTGGTTTTTCAAGACAATCATTGCTGTCAAAACAATGCAAATGATAAATAAGCCCAGAGACATAACCAAAACCAAATAAAGGCTCAAGGAAAACAAAGCACGTCCTATTAAACAGCACCTGCTACCAACTGCTGTACATTTCAAGACAGAAGAATTTTTTTTTTTTACTATAAGTTAATATTTTGGAAAGGTCTTTTGAATCGTCCTCTGTTCTACCCTTGTTATGGCAGAGAGAAAAAAAGATGAATTAAAGATTTAGAAGCAGCATCTCTTTTCACTGATTGGTTATTTCAGCTCAGCCTTTTAGGAAAATGGCCCAGTATTAAACAGACTAGCATGCAATCAAAGTGCACGTATGTTATCATATCATATTCTGTATTAACATCAAACTCAGGATCATCCAAGGGACCTGCTGCTGCAGCTGCTTAGCAGTTATTCCTTCCTGAGGTGGAACGTTGCCAATTCATCTGCAAGGACATTTCAGATTCAACCTCTGAACTCCAAACAGATAATTCTATAAAAGAACAATTTTTTCCACAAACAAGATGAGATTCCCCTACCCAGCTTCCCCCACAACGATCATGCTGTCAGAAATGTATGATCCATAGTACTAGCACTGCACAGCAGCATCTTTCTTCAATTACAGAGGATTCCACAGCAATCCACGTGAACCAGCCTAGTGTTTTAGATAAAAAGCCAGAAAGAGATATGTTTGGTATCCACATGTTTGACACACAGCTGTTAGAGTCAGAAGCCCACAGAGATGCTTTCGCTTTGCCAGCCCCATTCTTTCTTCCAACTCTGCAAGCTGGAGGCAGAAAGTAAGCTGTACTGCACCTCTGTGATCAGTCTGTGATCCAGTCCCACCTGTGATCAGATGACAAATATCCTGCCAGGCTGAAAATGAAGTCTAGGCTAATCGTTAGGCAGTGCCCGATTCCTACAGTCTGGTGAACTGATTAACTACCAAGCACAGGTCAAAAAATAATACTGAATTATTAGTTATTAATAAAATTATTTTAACAACAAATTTGAAGGGGTGACAGATACCGAGTTAAACAACACCTTTAATTTTCTTCCAGCCTTCTTAGCAAAAAAGATCACAATTTCTGTTAGGGGCAAGGATTCCTTTTCTATTATTTACAGTCAATAGCTCAAATTAGGTGACGATCAACATATCACCCAGGGCACCTTCAATTATAATCAGCTGGCATCTCTCCAGCTATTCTCTGAAGAGTGCTTACAGTGCAAGCCCCCAGCTGCCTGTTCTGCTCTTGGTCAGCTTCTGTATATAAAACATGTCCAAACACCACCTTTGAAAGAAGCTGGAAGAATCACAAGAAACAAGTCATATGACTCCCAGGAAACCTTCAGAAACTGCTGTTACACCCAGGAATAATCACAGCTGAAGCCGAATTTAGTATAGCTCTGGCACAGCACCAAACTGGCACAGCTTCATTGTGTTCTATTAGATTAAAGCTAATTGAATTTACAATAAAAAAACAACACACATTTATGTTCCTGTGCACAGTATGACAAGTATAATCTATTTAAAACTTGAACATATGATCTACTGGTTCTGTATTTCTAAATATTTGGTTATAAGTCGTATTTTCTGATTATACAATTTGAGGTTATTACAGTTCAGTGTACTTTCAATTCTGTATTTTACACCAACAAGAGATGCAAGAAAGTGAGAGCTTTAAGATGAAAAAATGCAGAGTTGAATGTTTGTGTATGCCAATTAGTACTTGAAAAAAGATTTTTAAAAAGAAGAAAACAACCATTCAGCTTTAGGTACTGTAAGTATACATACAGCTTAACTCAAAGACACATTGCTCGCCTTCTTCCAATTATTAGTTTATTGCTGCTACTTAGGATGTAAATGCTATAGCAATAGCTTCTCAAGCAATCACATCATAAATGCACTCAGGAGAAAGGTAAGTCTGTCAGTAAGACACATAATAGGTACTTAAGTACACCCTCCTAGCAACGTAGGACTGGCTGTATCAGAGATGCCTCAATTCATTCTCTTGCACTGGGGTTAAAACTAGTCCCTATCAATAGCATACACACATCTTCTGAAGGGGATTAGACAAAAAAAGAACAACAAAAAAAGAACAGAAGAAACAAACGACGCAGTATGAAAAAGCTTCAGTGGCATTTTCTGACATACTTATTTCCACAGATCTGCATGGACTCCAAACTGTTAGGATCACAGCCATACAGAAAAAGGCCAACACTTTGATGTTGTGCTAGAACATCTGCTGGGCCACTGCCATGATGAGCAACTCCCTCCAAACAAAGGGCTTCCCAACCCGACATCTGCTGACAGCCTATCTGTTGTGTTAAAAAGAAACAGCACAACACACCGACCAGGCAACACCGAAAAGCTTACCCTGACACTGCCCTTCTAGCTAGACTTCCTCAAAGAACATCTGCAATTCAGAGAAAACAAAATCAAGAAGAAAGTTTCAAAATACCAGACATGCTCTTAAAATTATCCTATCTAGCAGAAATTGCTTCATGGAATTTTCCTGGTATTGTGACCAAACTTAAAGTTCTACCAGGTCAGACAGTGACAGGTCATCTTTACTAGAACTTAAATGGTGGTCTATACAGACACTTAAAAATTAAAAAAAAGTGCACCACTTTATGATCTTTTAGATCTCCATGCTCAACAGGTAAGCTTCAAAAGGGCTTAACTCACAACACTAATAAAGCAAACAACATTCCTGGGAGCTTAAGAGGACCATGGTCTAGTTACCAAAGCCACAGCTCAGCTTTATGAATTGCTCTGTGATGCTCCTGTAATGTCCTTTGAGTAGATGCTGAAGGCTCACCTATGTTGGCAAAGCCAAGTGTAAAAACAATCAATGAAGTCACAAACAAGAGAGCTGGAAACCACTAGGACTGCTTTCCTTACAACAATTAATACTAAAGATTGAACTCCAAAAGAGTGAGAAGGTAAAATGCGGTTTTGCTGTTGTTCAGAAGGAACCTATCACACTTACGCTCAGGAATTCAAACTACATTCATTTAAAATTGATAGGATTTCAGAAAGAAAACTTCCTCTTTCAGCAACGATCATTCTCCCACATCATCAACTTACTTGAGTTCAGTGCTCCATTGTTTAAGTGAGAAATTGATGGCACTTGGTTGGACTGGCGCAGGCTGGGAAGCTGCTTGCTCCCCTACTAGGTCTGTAGGAGAAGTCTCCACAGCTAGGATATTTCTAGCTCTCTCTGCTGAAGCATTTTGGCTGAGGATACTCAAATCTATTAAAAAAGACAAAGAAAAAAATGAAGAAAAAAAAAAAAAAGGAAAACTTTCAGTAAGTAGCAGAACAGCAGAAGTAATACATTACTGAATTATGAGCATAGAATCACTGGGGGGAGGGAGAAGAAACCCAAAACCACGTCACGTCTGCAATGTTTCTTTCCTGAAACAATCAAAATCAATGTAATCTATCACGAGGAGCATTATAAGGCATATAAGATGAAATGAATGTAACCTCACTCAAACAGGTAACTAACTTATTTGCCGTCTTATCTGCTGGAGGCATTGAGGGCCAGCTTAGATGAGACCCTGGGCAACTTGGTCTAGTTCCTGATCTAGTGGGTGCAAACCAGCCACAGCATGGGATTCAAACTGGATGACCTTCAAGGTGACTTCCAACCCAACTCATTCTCTAAGCCCAGCTCCTCTTCTTGAAAGCTATGTAACACAGCTAACAGTGACAGAACTTGGAACTTGACTAGTCCTCAGTTGTCTTTTAACAAAGTTAATCAGTCAGACACCTACCACTGGTTTATCATAAACAGCAGCTTCTGCTCTATAATCTCAGCTGGTGAAAAACAAAAGTACATTTGAAAAATATCAACTAAGCTCACCAATCACAGCACAGAAAGTCAGTTGAAACAGGAGTAGAGAAAAGCAACACTGAAGGAATACATCAATAAAAGTGACCCAGGATTTAAGGATGGAGTTCAACAGCTTAATTGGGTAAGAAAGCTGGAGAAAGTTCACCTGCTTTCTATACTGTCAAAAACACACAAAGAGCAAGGCAAAAGGAAAAGGAGAAGAAAAAAAAAAGGAGTTAGTTCCATTATTTAATATTATTATAGGGAGGGATGCAGCAAGAACCATCTTCCCTACAAACTCCTGCCTGTGAGGACATGCAGAGCAGTGCCAAGAGGGAGAAAAAAAAACCAACCAACCAAAAAGCCCCACATACATCACTTAGCAACTGGATTTTGTTTTTAAACCACTGACTGATATTACCCATGTCCATACCTCCTGCAATGAGCAATGAGGGAACATCACACACCTATTTGTGAACGTCTTAACAAGTATTTCAAGAATAACAGTTGAAAGATGAAAACTCAAGTCACAGCTCACCCTAACACTTTGATACCTGTGCTTTGGATGTTTCCTTAAGATACAAAATGACTAACTAATAACATTGCTACAGGCTCTTCTGCTAAGAAAGACTTCTGCTAAGAAAGACTACTACAGATAATAAATCCAGTACTAGATAACAAAAAATAGACAAAAGGATAGTAAGCAATTTTATTTTTGGACTGAAGACAGACTTCTTCCCATTCAAAATGTTAGTAATGGCACCTGTACACAAGCAAAAGCACAAGCAAAAGAAACCAACTTGTATGCTCCAGTATGAAGTACTGGATTCAATGACTGAAGTCACTGAATGCACAATAAAGGTTTTTGTTGTTGTTGTTGCTCTTTGTTTGTTTGTTTTTTAAACAAGACACATAGATTCATCATCAGCTTGAAATCAGGCCCCTAAGGAGATCCCAAACTTCACAGGAAACCTTTACAGTACCTGTTTAAAAAGCAAAAAGAATCATTCAGGGTTTTCCCACTCTCCCCAGAAGAATCCTGACTCTTCAAGAGCTCCATTGATGTTAAAGTCATCATTGAGATCTGTCCTCAAAAATGAGGTGCTACAGATGCACTCCCAAACTAAATATAATGCAGCTTAACTGCCAGCTGTCCTTAAAAGGGATGTGTCTGCTCAGCCCAGGCACCCCCAGATATTTCTTGCAGTGGATTTAATACACTGGAAAAACCACAAAAAACAACCAACAAACACACACCACCCATCACAGTCCTACAACACACTGCTTAGATTGCTGATTCAACAAAGCCCAACCAACAGTTTGGAAGAAAGAAAGCCATTAGGTCAGTGATCCAAAGTGATGGGTCTTTTTCACTTGGTTTTGCTGGACCCCAAGCAAAGCACGAACGAGGGCACAGTATCTACACAAGCTGTGGAGACATGAGATGTGTTTCACACCACTTGAATGCTGAGGAAAGTAGCAGAAGGAGTGGATTTGGTGTCAAACCTTACTAATGTTTCTGATCCAATGGTCTGCTCCCAGAAGAGGGCACTCCTGTCTCTACTACTCTGACTTCCATCTTCAGCTGCTAAACCTTGCTCCCTCCCCCCCACCAGCTCTGCAAGTCACCTGACTGTATAGTAAACATATTCCATTCAGTAATCCAGCTGGAAACAGAACAAAACGCAGCCCTCCCTCTTGGCTAAGCTTCGACTTGAATCAACTCAGCACAACATCAAACACCACAAACAATGCAAGAAAGTGCCTAGCAGAGTGAGAGGCTTTTGGTAGAACCAGACAGGCTTAAAAGAACAAAGCTGTGTGACCACTTCTGGCAGCAGCAGCAATATGTATATTTTTGCAGCATATGGTTTAACAAGCTGCTAATCAAAGGGGCTGCCACCAGAAAGGTGATCCTTCAAGCAGTGGGCAGCTATTAAATCAGCACAGCTGAACCAAAGGCTGAGCTCCTCAGGCCAGCTGTGCTTGAGCAAGCAGTCACAAGCAACTGCTCTCAAATGAAAGCAGTAAACTGGGTTAGAGGACAACACAGCCACATGGGATCTGACATGGGAGAGCACAGAAGGGAGGGGACAAAGACATCTTAACATTCTTCTGACAATATGAGCAAACTGAAATCGATAAAATATAACATTTGTTGATGAAGTACGTCCGACCTCAAATCAGAATCCAAACCTGAAGGAGCTTTACTAATCTACTTAACTTGGCAAAGAACAGGATTTCTTAATGTGGTCTTATTTATTGGTAACAGAGATAAACAAGCAAGCCTTTTTTGTAACAATACAGGAATCAAACAATTCAGAAATGTCTTAGCAATGAAGACAAAACACAGAATAATTCATACTACATTTTTTGTGTTTTACACTACTGTGAAATCTGTTTTTAAAGAAACCAAGGGGTTTCAGAAGAGATAAAATCACACATCAAATGGCACTTATGCCAAGTAACTTCCACAGATGCAAAGTTCAACTAGTTACTTAAGAACAAGATATAACAAAGAACTTCCAGAGATGACCCCTCCATCTTTCCTCCACACTGTGTTTATTGCCCATTAGGAGATACCAAACAGAAGCACACATCATTTTCACTCAGATTTTCCACCTACCAGGACTGTCTTTGGCAACAAGACCTTTGGAAAAGTCACTCGGTGTAGGAGAAGTCCGACTGTCCCTTTTGGCTGCATCAAGGTTGTTACAATATTCCCACCTCTTCTGCTGAAGTTCCTGAAGCCAGTAGGTCATATCCTGACGGGTTGCAGCCTACAGCACAGAGAAGCAGAGCACTAATGAGATCAGTCCATCTCTGGTATCTGAATTTGCTAATTCCAAGCACAATACAGAAAGCAACGACCCAGATCTCTCTGCTGGTCTGCAAATTATGATTACCCCAATCAAGGATGATCTAAAGGAAATAATCACTAATGGACTCAACACACGCTGTGAATGTACCTTGACTTCCACGCCAAACCCACCTTCCCTTTTCCTCCAGTTTTAACTCAAACATTAGAGAGCACAGCAATATGCTATATTTCACACACAAAGCACTGTTCAGACACAACTACAATTCCACATCACAGAAAGAGCCCCATGCACAGAAAAATTCCTGCCTTCCTTACTTCATTTTCTTTGCTACCAGCAGAAACCAACAACATAAGAAGGCGCTGTGATGCCATCTACTTCCATAGCTAAATCTCTTCATTGTGTCAGTTGATTGTACCATGAGTTAACCATCTTCTATACAGAGGGTGTATTAATAATACACACAGACATTTAATCTACAAGCCTACATTCATTATAATGACATAAGTCAAACATCTTTAAGCTTCAGTCTGAATCATAGCTGCAGGATTCATTTCATAATATGTCAAATCACGGCCTTCGGTATCAGTAAGAGACTAAATGATGGCAGAAGGCATTGCAGGTGCTCCCTCAAGAGTTATTTTTGTTACAAAATATACACTCAACAGCCAATCTGGAACAAACACTTGGCACCGGTAACAGGGCATGTTGAGGAGTACAAAGTTAATGCTGTGAAAAGGCACTCACCTGAGCCCTGAGGCCTGTAAGGGACATGCTACAGCGGGGAAATAAATACTGGTGGGAGGTGGATGGCTGGACTGGGTGACCTTGGGGGTCCTCTCCAACCTTGGTGACCCTATGGCCCTAAGCACGCACAGTGCTTAGCTTGCAGCTGGTCTTTCTCCTAACTGCTCCCCAAGTGCCTGTTGGCATTATTAATAAAAAAATCCGCTACCTGTACAAATGACTGTTTGCTCTGCAGACAAACTGAATTTCTAGAAGCTTCCTATTTTGTTCATCACAACTGAAAGGGATGCCTACATATGGCAGAGCTGCAAAAGCATGAAGATGCCATTTCCTTTGCGCAGAAATACACTCAGCATTGCACAAAGCACACAAATGGCACAGACTAATCTTCATTCCTGCTCTAAGAACACTTTTGGCCTCGTCAAATGGAAGATCCATTTACCATCGTATGTCAACTCAGAGCAGCTAATTTCAAGACAGAGCATTAGTAATACAACAAACAAGAAGCGATGCTCCCCCAGGGCGCTCTCTGCTTCAGCAATCTGCAATATTTGCTTTTAGCAATCATAAAGACAGGTTTTTATTTTATAATTTGGCATTCTGTACCCATACAAATTTTAAGATCTACACATCCCATGGCAAATGGCTCCAAAGCACCATTCAAGCAAGCCGGTCAGAAAACCAAGACTGTCATTCCTGGAGCTGATGCTGCAGACCCTCTCAGCAGATCAAATGCATAACACAACACAGAACATGGGAATCTGAGCAAGTAAGCATCAATAATGCAAACCAAGCAGTGAAATAAACCAGTGACACACGAGGACACTGCAGGTTCACCTTCCTCAGCTGGTATGACATAGGTGTAAGCAACACACACCTGCTCCAAAATGGAAGTCTTGTCTATTTAGTCTTGCCTGCTCATAGGCACCCGGGGAAAAAGTATTTGCCTTAAAGAAGAGAGGGGAAGAGACTTGTTTAAATGTGAGATTTACCAGAAAGTGCCAGAGAATTCATACACTGCAAAGCCAACCCACACAGCCATCACAGGCACCTCTGGAACAACCAGCACAGTAGGACCTACACAGCCTACACACCCAGTCACTCTCTGCAAGGCATACGTGCTTCCCTTCCACCTCCAGCACCAAAGGATTTCCCCTGGAGGTCTGCCCAGCAGCAAGCGTCCATTTGCAGTACATCTGAGAACCTATGCTTCCTTTAGAAGCGCACACAGGCCTCGTCCAGTTATGTATTACCGTGCTCGAGCTCAAGAAAACCACTGCGTCTTCAAAGAGCTTCCACTAACACAGGATGTAATATGTAGGTGGTTCTCTCTGCTACCACAACATCGCTAATGAGGCAATACAACACACACCTACAATTAGCTTCTGCCCACGACTAGTTCAACGTAATGAGTCCTGCTAACATCCTGCACCGTTACCCTCTTGCTAATGCTGTTTAGTAAAAACAAATTTGTTTTATTGGAGCTGCTGCTTGCTGTTGTTACCCAATTCCCATTTACACCCATCCAGTGCTGGCAGCAAATACATACCCTCAGCTGCTCAGTGATGGCACTGACACACAGGGGTCAGCAGGTACAGTCCTGCAGTGTAAAACAGGACCACAGTGCACCCTGAGTCTCACCCTCCCTGTTTTAAGTCATTTTCCCTAGGATTCCTCATCACAATGCTGCCGCAGCCCGCTTGTCTGACATTCCTCCTCCAAATACATGACCTTCCTTTTCTTTTTTGTGGAGATTTCCACTTCCTTTGAACACTGTTGGCTGAGTTTACGCAGGCATCTTAATTATTTACTTTACAAGTTAAAGAATTATACAGAACCCTTCTGTTAAGATGGCCTTTTGTTTCTACAAAACTGCCTTAACATCTCATAGAACACAAGTTTCTCTCTTCCCCTACTCCTAAACAAACAACAGGGAAATCTGCAAACACTCAAAAGCAGCCACTTCACCTGTCAGAGACGGGAACTCTCCCACGCCTGCCCCATTTTCACGGCTTCCCTGAGTATTTGGCTGCTGGTCACCATCAGAGACAGAATGTGCAACCAAGAGCTGCATGGATCAGCCATGGCAAAGAACCTTCAGTTGTACTCAGCTACTGCATGGCTCTTCAACAAGACAGAGCCGCAGCAGGCCAGTGACATTTTAAGGGAGGCGTCTTTTGCAGGAAGAAAACCACCATAAATGGAATATCAGGGAGGATCTGTATCTGCAAGATGACACCTATTTTGACAGAGAGATATTCTCACAACAGAACAGAACCCGAAACAATGTAAAGAGCATTCATGTCTTAGAGATGTACAAAGCCTCAGACTTACAAAGTTGTCATTTGAACTGGAATTGTCATCTGAACTGGGGCCTGACAAGGAACTGCCATTGCCAACCCACAGGTAGCAGCAGAAGATAAGGTAACTCAAGAGAGACAGAAATGATGGAAAACGGTTATCATTTACTTAAAACCATCCCCCCCACATTGTGTGAAGGATGCTATAGGACCTGCCTTCTTCCAATGCACAAGTAACATGAACAAAAAATTATCTGGAGGAATCTACTGCACAGTGCCATCCCCTACCTGGACCACACATGCCAATATGACAGACTTGGAGGAAGAGCCTGAAGAAATGTCAATAAGCAGATGTTCCATTTTGAGAAAACATTTGCCACAATCCTTTTCTGAATGTAGAAATGTTGAAAGAAGAATCACCATCAAAAATGAGCATTTCTTTAGGACTTACTAACCCTGCTGTGTGCAAACAGCAGGTGTTGAGCCAGATAAGCTCTCTGGAAAGCAGCCCAATTTTAGCTAAAGCACTGAAACCACTAACGGGCAAAGTCACAAGTCTGACCAGCTCTGGAAACAAAGCTCTTTTATCTCTTGAATTAGTCTATCATTGCCTCCAACTCACCCTTCTCCACACGGAAGTCAACCATGTCAGCAGACACAGAGCATCACTACAGGTCAGTGCTTCATTGCCTCAGGAGCAAATGAACAGTGCCATAAGCCACGACAGACACTACTTTAAAAATGAACTTAGAAACAACTCACTTCAATTGCTGTGAAGGCTGCAGTACTAGATTTTTTTTTCTTGGTCAGATGCTATCAAACTGAGGAACAAACCACAAGCATATCACACTGTCCTCAGTTCCCACTAAATTACAAAGCCTGAGCAATCCAGATGACGAAATCATTACATTAACAAAAAAATGAGGCATTATGAAGAAATAATGCATTCCTGAACAGCACCATCACTGCAATCTGGAATTCCAGTTGCTTATTTCTTACTGCTCTTCTCAGCTGAGAAGACTGAATGAGAAAGACCAGATCATGAGATCTGGAAATTCTGAACAAGCAGCAAATTGAGGAAAATAAGGCATGTGAGTTAGAGGGCGAAGGCAACATTTCATTTGATTTTCTTCCTCGTGCTCTGTGTGCAATGTTTTCTTCATAAATGAAACCACATTTCTTTTCAGCAGGGACTGGAACAGACAGCGGTTTGGTTTCCCTATCCTGAATTCATTCCTATTTCTACCTAATTTAGCTACGATGTATTTTTATAGGCCTTCAAGATCTACCACATTGGGTAGAAGAAAATTAATTCCAGCCCCAAAAGCCTTAACCCCTGGTGAACCACACAACTGCCAAAGACCAGTTGGTTCCTAACATCTCTCATGTTTTTCACTTACTCCCTATCTATTATGTAAGTGCTTATGATGTGATACCATTCTAAAAGGCAACCACTTGGCTACTTTAAGGCAAGTGTTGAAACAATATAGGGGGTAGAAGGTGCAAAATTACTTCTGCATGTTGCAGAACCAACCTTGGCTTTTCTGTTTCCGTAAGGGAAACGCAGAGAGCTCCAACTCATATCAGTTCTTTCCCAAAGAGTACAGCAAGAAACAACTAAGGAAAGGAAGGGCAGAGTAACGTCATGGCCTAAAAGGTACCAAGAGAAACACTAAAAAGGAAACCTCCTGTTGCTTACATTTGTGCATGGCAGCTGAGGCCAATGTGAGCCCTGTGCCTGGGGCTGCTGCAGCAGCACTGTTCGACACACGAGTTGCTCATGGCACTATGTGCTTTCTTGGAGGTTTCTACAGCAAAATAAATAACAGAAATCACTCAATAGTAGCTAATGAACAAAGCAACCCCTACATTAACTCTGCCATTTTAACTTCTACAAGATGAATGCTGAGTGCTAAGGTAGGTTCACAGAAAGTGACGAGAACTTTTAAGGCTATAGGAAAAAAAAAAAAAAGTTGTTTTTACAAGTGATCACAAGCAGAACTGCTGACTGCATCGCTCTGCTTTAACCAGATATACTCATGATGATTACCACATTAGTTTTCCAGCTGGATAACTTATTTAATCTTTACCAAAGTATGTCAATGATTCCTAACTTTGATAAATGCTTACATTTTGGGGAGAAAAAAAAAGCACGCAATCACATTGTGCAGCATCAGCATTTGTGATCTCTGTCCGTATCTCTGCTGTTTCTCTGCTCTGTGTGTGTGTGTCTGAGCAACAACGAGAGGCGTCAGCCAGCCCGCTGTTTAGTCTGCAGCCCGCGGGATGCACGCGATAACGGCTAGGCTATCAGGAAACGATCCTCCTTCCTCCTCCTCCCTCCCAAAGCAGAGATGAAGGCTATTGCCACGCACCAGCTGCTCAAAACAAGCGGTGGGCTCCAGCCTGCACTCACAGGGATTGCACTCCAGCCCAGGCGGCAGGGCAGGGCAGGGCAGGGCCCTCCCGTGCAGGACAGCACTTGGGAAAAGGCTCGGCAAGGAAAAGATGACACAAAGGCTCGGGGCCGCCCGGCACCGCGCATCGCCAAGTATCTGTTTACCCCGGAAACCAGCGGCCGAAAGCAGCGCGGAAAGCCCCATGCGGAGCCGGGAGGCGCGGCTCCGAGCCGTTCCGAGCGGAGCCGGGAGCCCCGGCCCCTCCGAGCGCCGCGGTGCCCGCTCGGGGCCGCCCGGCCCGGCCTACCTTCAGCACGGCCACGGCGCCGCCGGGCCCGCGCACCTCGAAGGCGGCCGCCTCGTCACCCGCGGCGGCGGCGGCGGCGGCCTCGGGCTGGTGGTAGCCGAAGCAGGCGGAGGCGATGTCGATGTGCCCGAGGGGCAGCGCCTCCTGCGGCCCCTTGAAGTAGTAGAGGTAGCAGCGGCGCGGGTCGAAGACGAACCAGCGACTGCGGAAGCCGCGCAGCGGGCCCTTCCCCGACAGCTTCTGCAGGTAGCCGCACAGCTTGGGGGCTCCCGGCCCGGCCCTCTCCCCCGCCGGGCCCTCGTCCCCCTCCGAGCCCGCCGCCGGCATCGCCTCTCCCCGCCGCCGCCGCGCTGGGAGCGGCCGGGCCGCGCCGCCTGACGGGACTCGTAGTGCTCGCAGTGCCCGCCCAGACCGCGGCTGCGGGCGGAGCGGAAGGGCCGGGGCCGCCCGAGCCGCGCTGCCGCCTGGCCGGGGCTGCGGCGCGGGGCGCGGGGCTCGGCCCTGGAATGGGAAATCAGTGCTGACCCTGCCGCCGCGCCGCGCCCCGCCACCGCTTTGGCCGCTGTCTGCCTCTTACGTATCGCGACCGGGCTCGGTGGTTGTGTGACCGCACTAAGAAGTATTTGCCACAGCGCGGTCTCGGCCACAGTCAGCTCCAGCCCTTCTCTGGCTTTGCGTGGGGAGTGCTCTCACACATCGGGCTCTGCGGCTCCCGCACTCATCTCTGCCCCAGCCGCTCACCTGGGGCTGCGGCTGTCGCGGAAGCAGTGCTGCTGCCCAGCAGCCCAAACCTCTGTGCAACGCTCCATCGCAGCCAGTGAACCATCACCCCTCTGCCCAATGACAGGCCTGTTGAATTCCATCCCGGCTGCTATTATTTATGGCAAAAAAACCCCACAAAACCACAGAATACACAGGCAGCAATAGGGAAAAAGCTGCAGCTGGCAGGTTTTAGACGTGAAGATTTCAGGCTCAACTGTGGATGTTTTCCTCTGAACTCCTCAGCCCATTTTGGACTGCAGGGAACTTCCACTGTTAATAAAGAACTTCTGTAACTCTCACACTGAAGAGATCACAGTACACATTCCACATAATACTTAAAGTTGGAATCAACAGCCTGAATATTCATGAATAAATATATCAACATCGAACAAATAATTAAAGAAATCGATGTTGAGCTTTTGGAACAGGTTCAGAGGGGGTCACAGAGACACCTGGGGGGTTGGAGCATCTCTCCTATGAAGAAAGGTTGAGGGAGATGGGCTTGTTTAGATTGAGAAGGGAAGATACCACAAAAGGTTTGGTGTCTATATAGTTATTGCAATGGCTGGAGCTGATGTTTGCAGTGGTGTTTTTGTAAAGAGTGTACTATGTATGAATTCTGCTGTTCGGAAGTCCTCAGAGTATCCAGAAATCCTAAATTCTCAAAAATTTCCTACTCTGTGTTTTTAAATCCCTTGATTAATTTTTTCAGTAAAAAGTAACTATGTCATATGCTAGACAACATTTTCATTCTCTACTATAGGATATAAAGGATATAAAGAACCTGAATATTCAGCATTGTCCTTGGGTTCCACTTCAGTGTTGATGTAAGGGACTGCAGTTCTTCAAGTCTTCCTCTCTGGATTTCACCTACTGGTAAGAAATGCGTCAAGTGAGAAAGCAGGCATTATTCTGCTAGCAGATGAACCTGCTACAGAACTTGAGGCATGGAATTCTTCTCAGCCAATTCACATGGCAATAAGTGTGACACACCAAAAGATTAAATGTTACAAACTAGGGCTGGGCACTTTTTTTTCTTTTTCTCAGACTAAGAAGACTGACTCTGTTCTGTTAACAGTTGAGAGCTTTTTTGGAAACATGGAAAATAGGAAGGGTTGATCCAGCTTAGGAGTGACCCTGACGAGTCAGATTTCTCTCTTACACACTGCACAGAGTATTCTTCTCCAAACACAAAGTATTCTTGGTCTTGCCATAGCATCATACTCCTTCTCAGCACGTGCCATTTGCCAGAACACAAATTACAAGTGGAAAACACTGAATCCCTGGCTATCAATACTTGTATCTCCCAACTACTCACAGAATCAATTCCTAAGCCCACAAAACTTTTGCTGTTAGTACTTCTCTTTTTTCAGTTTGCTGCTCAGCTTCCTTACAACACACAAAGCAGGACAATCCCCCATTTTTACAGCTGATTCATGTAAACAAGTTCCCCTTCCTGGGGACATCAGTTCCTTATTTCGTGTATAACCTTTTCAAAACAGATCAGATGTGGAGTGGTAAATAATAGGAGCATATCTCTCAATTGCTGCAGGAAACATACATGAAAACAACACTTCCTCTTCTTCTTCCTTTCATGTCTTCATGTTAGAATGCACAAGTGGGATAGATGACATTCTATATTTGTCTGGAAAACAAATATAGCTGCATCTCAAAGATAGGATTTCTCTCTTGTTGAGAGGGGGGGTCCAGTGAACCTTTTGGTTTGATGTAATCCCTATGTAAGCCACATGAATTTCGTTTATAGTGACATAGTGCTTACAGACCCAAGAAGACTAAGATGCTTGAAAAACATTAAAATATTTGACTTTTTTTTTTTCCTGGAATGTATTTCCCCCAAAATTTTCACTGTTTTTTTAGTAGGTCTTTTTTGTTGGCAACGATGGCCTTCAACATGTCGTACTGCACTTGTAAAATGAAGCTGTATCTACTCTGAAAAGATGAGACTGGCCTAATGCACTACAATTACAACACATTTATCCTACAATGAGTATAAGCACTCATAATTCCTGAACAAATTTTGATTTTGGAGGGCAAGGGCAAGGCGTGAGTATCATCATACACTGAGGTACAGAGGGTAGAGTTAGTGTGTATCCTAGTATCATGCTATCATATTTATAGAAGCACAGGAACCTTCAGTAAATTACAAGCAGCACACATGTGCCTTGCTTTTGATTAAAGTGAGATCACAAGTCAAAAATACTGATGACTAAGAACATAAATTGTTTCCTTTCACAGAAAAGAAAGCGAGAATGGCTTTCTCTCTTGTCTGATAACATCCAAGGTGTGAGGATTTAGCTAAAGATAAAACCCAGCAGTACTTTTCAGAGCCTACACTGAACAACCACCCTTTTTGTTGGAACAAAGGAGCCACAGGTGATGAGCCCCCGCAAGCCCTGAGTCACACAGTCAGTCCAAACATGCATGCTGAGATATAGGGCCAATTGTTATTTTTATTCTGGTCTAATAAAATATTTTGCCAATTCTCTGTGACTGTTGATGCCAAGACAAACATTTTCAATCTGCTATAGAGTGACGGTGCATACAAGAACTTGCATACAAGAGTACACTATTTCAAAGACTGAATGGATTTGGCCTATTATTATTTCAATTCCTTGGAGATCAGGAACCACAATCTTTCCTAAACTCTTTATTTTTTTTTAAACCACAGGAGACAAACAGGCAAAAAGATTCTCAAATTACTGCTTCTGATACAGCCAGAACCATCCTCCTTCAGATGCATCAGACATCATTCTAAATTCCCCTGCCTCCCAGTCACCGCAATGCCCATGAGGAACACCCTGTTACTGCACTTCCAGAACAAATTCTTTCCTTATATACAAACAAATCAGCCAAGAATTGCGCCGTCTGTGCGTTTTAACGAGGGGTAGAATTCCGTTCCCCAGTATCATTGTGCGACCAGTAGGCGGTGCTCCTTTCCTCCGTCACATTCTACCTCTGTGGTTCTTTGTCAACACAAAGACGCAAACCTTGAATAAGCAGAGAAGCTTATCTATATTTTCTGATTCAGCTGGAAAGATCTACCTTAATTTAACAGCCTCACATAAAAACACTGAACGTACAAAACACTGGATGCAAAACACTTTTACTTTCTGTTGCACTGCATCTCATTAGGAACTCTTCACTATGAAAAAGCAGTAATCACACATTTCAGTGAAGGGCAGTTTTGCTTTCTAGTCACACGTTTGTAACCTGACTCGTAAAGAAACCGACAGAAATTGGTATGCAGGTAGAGGAGAGAGAGTGACCCCTAACGAATATGAAAGCCAGAAGTACCTTGCTGTAGCAATGAGCAGGATAATTCAAACACACATAATTGTTGGCTTCATACAGATCCATCCTGGGTAGAGAATGGTGACAAAGTTTGATGGGAATGTTGAAGATGATAAGCAGATGAATTCACAGTACTGCTGATGGGGAGAAAAAAAAAAGATTAATGGGCAAGAGACACAGAAACAATGAGGCTTCATTATTTCAGCTACTTACTGTGGAACTTCTTTGCATGTGTAACTTATCTCTGCTTCCCAATGGAGAACCTAGGAAAAAAAATAATCAAAGAAATGCCCAATGAAAAGAAAGATAAGAGTAGGTCATAGGGCAGACTTTAACAGAAGACTTTATGTAATCCTTCTGCAATTTTTTTTTGTATGACATGAAAGCACTGCGTGCTATGAGAATTAGGAAAAATCCAGTGAGGTAGAATGGCTCAAAGAAGTTCTACATGCACTGTCTAGAGTAAAAAAGTAACATAGTAAGGGCCTGCTTAAGGTTATTTTCTTCTCTGCACCGGCAGCTTAAGTCATGCTGGGGCGAAGAGTTTAAAGATGAGCCCAGACATACATTGGAAAGAAGCCCAAAATCACTCTTGACAATCAATCAAATTTTCTTAGAACAAGGAAGGAAATGTTGAAGAGTCATCCTGCAAAACAGGAGCAGAGAGAGAAAACAGAAGGTTAGTGCAATCCCTATTGGAATACTTCATAATTCATACATATTCCCTTGGGTCAAAAGCCCACCTTCACACTGTCAGAGTGAAGGAAGGAGGATTCTCTGGAATTCTCAGCTGCATTGCATGCTCAGTTTAATCCACACATGGATTATATGTCACAGCTGAGAAGTCTTTGCTCCAGCTTCCTTCTTGCCGTAATGGCAGAACAGCAGGTGTTGACGTAGAGCAAATCTTCCAGTGTTCAAACTTTAGCTCTAAGAATTCTATCCTAAATGCTTAAGAAAAGACCTTTTCTTCTGATGTGGACTATGTGAGGCTTTGTATGCTTATAGATATTAGAAGTTACAACAAATGGTCACGTGAGCTCTTTGCTAATCAGCGTCATTCAAATCTTCCTCAATCTTAACTTACCACAGGTCCACCCACCCCTTTGCAAGAAAGAAATCAAGTGATCTAGCAAAGGGAGAACACATTTCTCAAAAGAAATTAAAGATTAGAAACTGAAAGGCACTTACACGTGCTTTTAATAAGGATCTGTAATTGAAAAGCTTATCTAAAAATATGCAGATTTGGGCAGACTGTTTGGTCTAGGACACAGGCTACATTTCCTGTAAGAAAATTATTTTGCAGGAAATGTATTTTGCTGCTTGTTTCTGTTCAAGACAAACATTTCCAGGGAAGCTTTTCCCGTAGGTTTCTGTTTTGGAACTGTTGGCTTTGGCTTTGGAAAGAGACAGGAAGCATGAGAAAAATCAAGGGAATACGGAATGAAGAGTAAGTCACATCACTCACCTCTGGACCCAAACAAACTCAAGCCCTTTCTAAGACTAACAAAACACAACATGATCTGAGAAAATGCCAGGGGAAAATTATCCCACTGTATGCAGACAGCTGGTCTCCAGTACCCAATTCTGCTAGCAGCATGTGCCAAAGTTGGCTTTACATCAGAACATTGTCTGTATTTGGTTTACCTGGCCATGGCAAACAGTTTTTCTGGCCCTCTTACATTAGTACCAATAGAAATTCAGCTTGCCTATAGAAAGAGATCTGTATCTTAGAAGAAGATACAAAATGTAGATGGTTGAGATAGGGGAACGCTAGTCCTTAAAGACTAACTATGGGTTTACATTCAGAGTTGCTCCAAGAACAATTTGGTTTATCAAAGACAAATGTTTTCCATTCTCTCCACCTCCAATCCTAACTACCTTTTGCAGCATCACCTTGTACTAATACCAACAATACCAGATGTAAAACAATGCCTATGCTTCACAGAACATACTGCATACTGATACATCATCAGCCCCAGGGCAGCTGGCTTACAGCTAGCAATAATGCGTTCTTAGAATGCATTCCTATTACCCTTCATGATATTTATGAACTCATCACAAAGTTTGCGGGATATGCAACTTCTCGAAGCAGTGAATGGCTTTAGCAATCAAATTTTTATCTGGAATCTTTTGATGGTTTACATGAGTTAACTGTAAGCAGTTATCAGATAGCTGCTCCATCACAATGCTGCTGCGTAATGGCATAAATGAATTATTTGCTTAATGTGAGATGCTCTTCCAAATGCTGTTTCATCAAGAATGGATTAATGAACAATTAATTTGTTCTGAGAAGTGAAAGAGTTTGGGGAAGTGCATGACATCATGATATTTATTAACACAAATAACTCGAATTCTCTTTCTTAAAATTTCTGTCTTCAGAACATCTCACTGAAAATGGATACGTAATGCAACATATTCTGCAAATACAGCAACCAAAAATGGATGAGGAGGACAACTAAGATGGCTTTTTTACTGCCAGTGCATTCAGTGGTGATTCAGACTCTTCAGTTCCACAGTAGGCACAATCCTGAAGAAATAAGTGACAAACCTACTCGAGCAAAGAGTAAAGGGGCAGATGTGGGGCAGTAATTGTGAAGAGATTTAGCATCAACTGCATTCAGATCCTGGCACAAGAAGCATTGGTTAAGAATAAGCCTTAGGAACACACTGAATACTGCAGTACAACACAGCACCAGACCAGCAGCAGCTATGTTGATGCAGTGTTTTGGCAGGAGAACTGTGTATGTAAATATAGAGTTGTACTGGTATGCATACATTACCTCTGGGACTGATGGCACCCTTGCTACAGTGTGCCATGCAGACATTTTGGCAACGATGAGAATTGCATCCAATTACTATCATCATAAATGAACCTCAAGGTCCAACACTTAAAACAAGGGGTTCAGGCCTTGCTTGCCAAACGTATTGGTTTCTCATTTGTAGGAAGAATGATTCATTTATATGGGTGAAATTATCACAGGAAAATGCACTTCCTCATGGACTCCATCACAAATTCGCCATTCCTATTTATTTTAAAACCATTTGCATATGAAAGAACAGGAGCGTTTATGCTCTTATGAAAAGCACAACCAACTGTAGTTAAACGTAAATATTTCTATTTAGCTCTAAGTAAGAGATTTGTTCTAAAGCTACATGCAGCAAGCAAACCTCTTATTACTTTAACAGGAGGGTGGAAGACTGCAGGACTAGAAAGATCAGCTTTTACAAGGCCACAAGAACTCTGATTGGAACAGAGAGAGACACAGTTAAATCCCCTCCTCTGGCTAATGGTGAGGAGAAATCCAGTTCAGGCTAGTTTCTTGATAAATATGCATCTAGGGAGTTTTCTGCAGTCATGCATTACAGAACGCATTTTACTAAATACATTGGAAATACATTGGAAATTAGGTTGTGACACAGCCATCTCAGGCTGAGCATCAAGCCACTAACCACTGAGAGTAGAATTAGAGCTGAAAAACGCTCTTCATCTGGCTTCTTAGTAAAAATATAAAGCTGTGTTGTTACTGAATCCTTCAGTAAGAAGATACGTGCTGCGCTGCAGTTGGCCTTGATGTGGTAAAAGAATAAACACTGCAAACATTCGCTCTTTTACATGCATTTTCTGCAAGCTCATAAGAATATCAGGTAGTAAAGCTTCCAGGTAAAAGTTTGGGTCAGAAATATGTGCTCTACAACCAAAAGCCAACCATTTTGATAATGCATCATTGGACTTACAGACTGGAGCTGCATCTGCAAACAAAAGAACTGTCAATATTTGTTAGGCTAACTAGCTAACTTCTAAGCAGTGACTGGAAAATGAACAGATGTATCCTGATTTCACGGGGTTTCTTGTAGACTACAACCTTCCCTCTTTGTCATACTTTCATTGGGAGCACTAAAAAGTGTAAATTAATGTGGATCCATAGACCAGCCAGGAACTCCTTCTGGACATCATAAGTCAAAGCTGGTAGCAGCAAAAATCTAGCCTTCCACTGTGAGCCAAGAAAAATCATTAAACTGAAATTAAAAAGGAGTCAACATCATTTAATTAACTCAAGTAGAAACCATGTATCCAGCAACATCGCCACAGTATCACAATTAGCAAAAAAATTAAAAGGATAGAACTAGATGGAAAGCAAATCACATACAAATCTAGATGAACACATTACCACCAGAATCGTCCTTTCCTCCTGTCCTTATCAAGGATTTCTAAGCTGAAAAAGAGTTCAGACAATGGCTACCTCAGCAGTCACAG
Organism: Lagopus muta; assembly: GCF_023343835.1. Lineage (NCBI taxonomy): Eukaryota > Metazoa > Chordata > Aves > Galliformes > Phasianidae > Lagopus > Lagopus muta. The sequence continues at coordinate 16,561,708 of NC_064442.1, forward strand.
AGGTGATTGAAGTCCATCCTCAGGGCAGGATAAATCTATCAGCAGACAACTGGGGAAGTGTCCTTGACTCTTTTTCCTCTGCCTACACTTCATTATCTTCCCCTTGTTAGTGGGACATAAAATGGAGATTAATAAGAACCAGCGTCATGAAGAATCACAATTATTTATTTGTAAATAACTGGGTTCACTGGGGGTAGATCAGCTACAACTCAAAAAAGCCATCTGTAATCTAATTTAAGGTAAATAGGAGAGGGAGAGCAGGGAGGTTTTGTAGGATACTGAGTCAGAATTTCTGAGTTTCACCATAGGATTCATAAGCCTCTCAGCTTCGCTTTACTAAGATAAGTCAAGAATTTTTTCTAGGACGTTTTAACACGACAGGTTTAATTTTCTCTGCACACTCTACCTTTGTTTCTGCACTAGTATTCACAATATAGTAAATCAATTGCAGAAATACTGTGCTCTACTCTCTGCTGAAAACTAGCAAAAATTAAAAAACCACCCCAAAAAACTATTCCTTCATTGAATAATGACTGCTTCATTTCTGATGAAGGGACTGGGTGACGGCTGTGCGTGGAAGATGAACTGACATGACCATCCTTTGTTATTCCAAAGGGCCCTTTCTATATGCTGCTCACTTGCCACTGAGGCATGCTAGTGGAGCCAATTCCCTGCATGAGAAAAAGCATTCCTTGCCCTGTACTCTATGGTTTCTGTCTGTTTATTGGCTGAGTAGATGGGAAGGAAGAACCGTGTTCTACTGTTCAGAGGCTTTGAGAAAGACATTCAAAAATCCTCAACCTATTATAATAACATGTTGGAATTCACAGTTAGACAAGAGGTGAACTCCTCTTGTTAATTGGGAAGTGAACCCAATTAAAGCTACAGTGGGCATCAGTAATACTTGCTTTAGACTGGAAATACCCGGTACAGTGGTCCTGCAGAACACAGCAAGACCAAAGGTCAATTTTCACAAGCTGCTCAGAAATGCTTCCGTTTTCACTCTTAATTTGGCAGCCAAAGGCTTGCTGCTCACAAATTTTGCTTTAAATCCCCTTTAAGCCCTGCTCCAGCTCCAACACCAACGTATGTTGCTCATCAAAGGAATCTGATGGAAACTGCTGAGTACCATTTTGACTCTGTGCAAACCTGGAAATCCCTGTCTGCAAAGGTGAAATCTGAGTCACAGAACACTCAGCTTTTGCCTGATTTGTGCATGCTAACAGATTTCTAAATTCATTAATCTAAGAAAATCCAGCTTAGAGCACACTGCTCATTACAGAAGTAGTTACATGCATTTCCTTTAGCTCTCCTGGCCACGGTTATCAAACACTGCTTAAATCACCTCTTCCAAGAATCTAAAATATTTTCTCTCATTTTACACACTGCCTCATAAGAAACAAGACCATAATAATACTTGCAGTAAATGTATTTTCCACCTCCTCTGATTGTGCCTGCTTATTCCTATTTCTTCAGAAATAATCATCTGTTAACCACAGTCTATCTCGGATGTGATCTGAAGCCTGCCTATACTGGAATCAGAAGGAGCACCTCCTGTGGTTGAGATCAGGCCCTCAAGTTCAGAATTACCACAGCAAGTTAAAAAAAAAGCAATTCAAGCTGGCCTTGCTGCACTAATAACCCGGTATGTAATTTTGTGGGTTTCCCAGCTGAAGGAAAAGACCTTAAGATGCACCAACTTTCTCAGATGCCAATTCTTCTTTCTTTGTATTCTGCTTGTTTTTTCCAGCTGGAAATGGAAAAGTACTGAAAGTGAATCACATGGGACTGAGTCATTTCATCAGAAACGTTTGCCATCAAATTCTGCAGAAAGCCAAGGTTTAGGGAACAACCTGAGGAGCAGCAAAGTCCAGCACTGCTGACATTGCCAGGATGTGTGAAATTGCAAGGTGGGATATTTATATTTCCTTATCGTGTCTGGTTTTCACTGGAAGAAAGATGGTCACTGAAATCACCACAGAACAGAACTTTAAAACATGGGAAGCTTCAGTGAATGTCCTGGAATTGAGTTTGTTTCTGAGAATGCACACATTACTTAACCCTCTTGTTTAGGCTGAGCTAATTCAGTCTCTCAGTTTCAAATTTCTCCTACAGAGGGAACTCCCTCTGAATCTACATTTTTATAATTACTATTACTTTATTTTCTTACGTGGAATCTTACTGTGTAAAAAAGCTTCAGGACCATTTCCCAAAAAACAAAATGAATGCTTTGGTTAAAACCCCTGCATTCTTTTTTTCTCAGGGTCTGCTAGGCTACAGTGACACAGCTGAACAGGTTCCAAAGTAGAAAATTATTTTCTCTCAAGGGAAAGATGTCTGCTGAAAATTAATTTATTTCTAAGTGTCAGTGAAGTAACCCAGAATACTAATTACTAAAGCCAGATTATTAATGATCAGCATGAGCTTCTGCCAGCACTGTCTCCAGAGTGGTGTGAGGAGCAGCTCATAAGCACTGGGGATCGAAATTGTTTGAGAAGCCAAACCTGGTCCAGCAGGAACTGGGCTTTGAGACTGAGCAGAGAACATTTCCTGCCATGTAAACAGACACTCTGTACCTGCGTCTTCACTGTGCTCTTTCCAAAGGACTTCAGTTTTCCTTAACACCTTCCATCAGCTGCTGTTCTGCCCAGCCCCTTCACACGGCAGCAGCCAGAACCTCTCACTGCTGGCAGGCTGCTAGCTCCACTGATGCATCTGGGAGAAGTTACAGTAAGAGAGGAGGAAGGTTGGACTGCTGCCCAGAGCTCTCCAGCAGAATGAAAACATTCTGGCCTACGTTTTTAGGCACATACAGCCTCAACCCGTAGGTGCACAGAACTGGAAAAGAGGGAGTACATCAGAGTTTGTGCAGCAGGGCTTGTGAGCACACACTCAGCAGCATTGCTACAAGAATCACCACGTGCAAAACAGATAAAGACGCAGATTTAAATAGAAACATATTTCCATCTCAGAAAATCTTAACTGAGAAAGGAACAAAGCAAATGAGTTATCTACTTTGCAGCTTAGTGAAACACAGGAGCCTGATGTGGTCGTCTTCTCCTATAAATTAGGCAGCAAAGTAAAAAGGCAGCACGAATTTCAGAGTTCAGACTCTAAAAGTCTTTTTACAGACAAGAATGGCAGAACTTCCAGTTAAACAAAGGCACTCTCATCTGCAACGCTGATGTCCTTTTATTTCCACCACCACGAGTCTCTTCTTATTCCTCACCAAGGAGAATCTAGTAGTCACTTTGCATCACCAACATCTCTGAAAGACACCTAGAACTGTAAAATGAGACAGAGTAAGAAGCAAAGCATGTTTGTGATGTCCTTCACTTCTGTCTCAGGCAGGTCTTTCTAAGGACATCAGCCACCCAACTGCCATTAATGCCACCTACATCCGATTCATTTCCAGTCTGTCCCGGCTAACAAGTACAGTATTTCCCACTCTACAAATATACCGGTACCAAAAACTCTATGCTTAGCTTTTTCTACATTATTTCAGAATCACAGAATGGCCAGGGTTGGAAGGGATCTCAAGGATCACAAACCCCCAGCCCCCCAGCCACATGCAGGGCCACCAACCTCCTCATTTAATACCAGACCAGGCTGCCCAGGGCTCCATCCAACCTGGCCTTGAACACCTCCAGGGATGGATGGGGCATCCACAGCCTCTCTGGGCAGCTGTTCCAGCACCTCACCACCCTTATAGTAAAGAACTTCCCCCTGACATCCAACCTAAATCTTCCCTCCCTCAACTTAAAATCGTTTCCCCTTGTTCTGCAGTTATCAACCCTTTCAAAGAGTTGATTCCCCTCCTGTTTGAAGGCTCCCTTTAGGTACTGAAAGGCTGCAATGAAGTCACCTGCAGCCTTCTTTTCTTCAGGCTGAACAAGTCCAGCTCCCTCAGCCTGTCTTCATAGGGGAGGTGCTCAGTCCCCTGATCATCTTTGTGGCTCTCCTCTGGATCCTCTCCAACAGCTCCCTGTCTTTCTTGTACTGGGGGCTCAAGAACTGGTTGCAGTACCCCAGATGGGGCCTCACAAGAGCAGAGTAGAGAGGGATGATCACCTCCCTGTCCCTGCTGGCCACCCCTCTTCTGACCGAGCCCAGGATACCAGTTGCTTTCTGAGTCTCAAGGGCACACTGCTGGCTCATGTTAAGTTTTTCATCCATCAAGACCCCCAGGTCCTTCTCTGCGGGGCTGCTCTCAAAAGAAAATGTTCTTTTTTCATATTTTTTTGTCATTTCGGCTAAGTGCATACCTGCTCAATATTTAAAGGCCGTTTCAATATCCAGACATGCTGTACCCACCGTCAGTCCGGAGAATACGGGACAGACGGATGTGAAACCGGGCTGCGGTGCGAGAGCGCCGCCTGGCGGTGATGCGGCACAAGTGCAGCCGCAGTGCGAGCAAACGCACACGGCCAGGGCGGACGCGGCGGGGAGATCGGACGCGGCTGTTACCACTGACAAAGGCCGGCACGCGGTAACCGCCACCATGTAAGGTTACATTGAAGGGTATGAGAGAGGGCAAGGAACTGCAGCACAAGAGCTATTGCTTCCCTCAACGCAGATCCACTTACGGACGTGCGATCAGTTCCCCTGAAGTCAATCAAGTTGTTGGAAGTAAATGTGGAAGGAGTTCAGACTGCGACCTGCAGGCTGTCACTGTGAATCCCATCTGACGGCATTCCTTTAAAACAACGTTACATGAAAGCCTGTTACTAAGTGACTTGCTTTTAGATGTTGATTTACTCACTTTCACCAGATCCCTTTTGCCCATAAAACGCTTTGTGTGTGTATCAGTTAGAGATAACACTCACACTACCTGGTTTCACAGGGGCTTTGGATAATTGCTCTTTGTCCATTTTTGAAAGCACAAATGGAAATACCCAGTCACTTCCAAGAGCTTTTTTGCCACGTGAAATGTGTTCTTTCACTTTTAAAGTCCAACTCAAACTTCACAAACTAGAGATAAAGGACATTTAGGACTTTGTACCTTCAGTGTTCTGCAACATTCCTCCTTACACGTGGATAGGTGTGCTCCATCACAGTATTCGCGTTTGTTTTGCTCATGGTGCCTCTGTTCACATGGATGGATGCTCAAGTTAAGCATCTGACTGCAAGACCAAGCATTTCTTCAGCTGTTTTTACGTGACACTGAGGTCAGGGAAGACCTAAGAAATACACAGAGTACATTCCAAAGCAACAGAGGTGTTCCTTAAGTGGAGACAGGGAATTAATTAATTGTGGAATGACACACAGCGTCAGGAAAGGAAGAAAGAACTTTGGCTACTGTAAATTTTAAAATATAGAAAAAGAACACTGATGCCAAAGGAAACTGACCTTTGAAATCAATAAAGATCCTTTTAATAACCCAACCCCAAATCTTGCAACCTGTCATTTTATGATATAGATTAGTAGGGACAGAAAAACAACATCTTGCAAAGATTTAAACTTGTCTTGAAAGAAATAGGAAGTTATCAGGCTGATGTTTTGATGAATAGGCAATTTTAACATAATTTCTCAAAGCCCGTATCTTGCCAACTGCTTGAATCAACTAATCACCTAATTTAATCTACTTGAAACAAAGAAGATTGAGGCTTGAATCCCTTCTTACTCAATCAGAACTGAGTATCAGGATTGATTTACGTTACCTTTTAACTTGCATACGTAAATCAAAGGAACTTCAGGCTCCACGACCTTTATCTAAGCAGTTACCAGGAGGAGGAAGTAGTAAAATACTATAAACAGCACTGACTAAAAGCATGATCACTCTAGGAAATGTCCAAAATAAATATTATTACAGATATAGAAGCTTCATCTTCATTATGTTTAGATTAAATTGGTCTTTTATACCTCAGATACTCAAAATTTCCACTGAGGCTTTTAACATCCAACCCTACTGCTCCATAAATGTTTCTTGATGCATACTGGGCATCCGTACTTGCAAATCAGGCTTCAAGCTTACCACCCATTACAGGTTCCAAGGTGGAGAGCACTGCCTTGCCTACAGAAATGGCAAAATGATGGATTTCTATACTTTATCAATTATTTCAATGAGCATAACATATTTCAGCTTGAAAGACCAAAGTTTACAGTTATTGGAATGATGACTAGAATGGAAGTGAATGAGCTTAGCCCACAAATTCTCAAAGCACAACAAAATGCGTCAAAAGTTTTAATAGTTATGACTTTGATACAGAAGCCATGTAAGTGACAGAGCCCTTCTATTGACTGTTAGAACAGTAATACATGTGTGATTGTCTTCAGGCCCCAGTACCTAAACAGTACTGGAATTAAAAAAAAAAAGAACAAATATAGCTGATTTCCAGCTGGAGAGGAAAGAGAAATACTGAGCTGCTTTCATGCACTTTATGGGAAAGATTGCATAGCTGGTTTAGATAGAAAATGTCTTTTTATGTCCTCAGTAATAGTGCTGTGCTTCTTTAATTTCTTCATGGATTATAGATGATCGGATTCTTCTATTCAACGTTATCAGACCACAGAATGAGTACAATGCAAGACTCCCTCTGAGAGCAAGGACACAGTCTCAAAGTTTCTCTTGGGAAGAAACGAATCACATATGCAGTAATCATATCCAAAATGCAAACATTTCAAGTTTCATAAGGACGTGACAATCCGTAAAATATTAGTTGAAGGTAAGCACCAAACCCAGCAACTGCCATTTCAGTGACTGAAGGGCAAACCCGGGATGTGGTTGTCTTCAACACTGGGAATTGGATCTTGACTGCTGTCCTTTCACGTAAGATAATTTCCATGCAAGATCCCCAGCTGTACAACACAGTGATAGAGGCATCTCATTATTTAAGGCCCGTGCTTTTTTTTTCTTGGAGAATTCACCCAAGCTAATCGCTTTTTTCTTTCTTTTTTTTTTTTTTTTGCTTGTAAGAGCAGTATTAAATATTCATAAATACAAAAAAATTGTGGAAATACCTTTAGTAACACTCTGATTCTGTCTGTTAAAAAAAAAGAAAAAGGAAAAAGAGTAACCACAACCCAGCAATCAGCCATCTTTGCCAGAACGCCAGCAGTGAAGATAAAAACGTGACTGTTCCAAATATCCTGCGGATGAAATGAAGCTTCTCTCTCTTTGCAGACCAGAATCATTTCAGTATTTTTTGAGTTCTAAGAAGCCACAAGGAGAGGACAGAAGCCCCCAGAGCGCCTGAGATTCAGATAGGCTGGACTGAAATCATTCTGACAACACTGGCTCACACACAGTTCTTCAGATTCTTATGTGGAAAGTACTGCAAAGGAAGCAAAAATATTAAGAGATATATAAATATTTATCACTATGTGCAACATTCTCCTTAGAATACATACAGAAAGGTGTTCTGTAAAGATTCGGGATCTCTGCTCTCTTGTTCTCTCTCCTACTGAGGACATTTGAGAAAGCAAAAAAACCTGAAGTGCATTTCCATCGGCACTGAAGTATTTCAAGATAAAATGCATTCCTAAACCAAGTAAATTTTACTCCCAAAAGCACCATCATCCTCTTTACAGGATATCTAACAATTAGGAAGATCAAGCATAAAAAGTGAATTGGTATTAGAATTATGATAAGATGAGGAGTGGCAGCATTTAAAGGATTTCTCATTTTGAAAGCAGATCTAATAGTTTCCAACCACTGCTTTACCCAAAGTCTTGCCATCATTTGGACAGGGAGATATTTTTTAATTTTCAGTCCTAAGTTGTTGATAAAGATATTAATGGGCTGATAATAAAACTACACCATTCCTTTTGAAATGCAGCTCTACCATTTGATCTGCAAAATTATTTTTGTGGACAGTGTTGTCAGCAACTGCGAGACTGCGAGACCCCCCCGTGGGTTGTGACGTGGTTAGGCCCCCTCCCTGCTCTATGATTGATGTGTGGTGCGTGCCCTTAGGGGCGTAGACGAAGCACTTAGGCTATATAAGTTAGTGTATACGTGTAATAAACGCCATTTGCTGTTCACCACATTGGTGTCACCTCGGTAATTGGCCAAGCTGCGGTCTCCCAGGAATACGGAACGGGCGCTTACGGCAACAAGTGGTGACCCCGACCGACGTGATTCCTGGGAGTGAATCAGCCAACGGAGCAGGAGTCCATTGCAGAGCGGGTAAATTCAAATCTGCGGAGTAGTGGAAGCCCGGGGACGGGGAGGAGTGCGCATTACTCCTTGTCAGGTGGGAGGCCCGGGAGAAGGAGCCGGGATCCCCCTAGGACGTTAGGGGAAGCGCCAGGAGAGGCCAGGCATAAGTTCGGCCGGACGCGTTATGGAAGCCGTTATAAAGGTGATTCTGCATGCATGTAAAATTTACTGCGGGAAAAATGTTCCTTCTAAGAAGGAGATTTCAGCGACACTCTCCTTGCTGGAAAAGGAGGGGCTATTATCATCCCCCTCTGACCTATATGATCCTGATAATTGGGATTCATTTACTGCTGTGCTCTCACAGAGAGCAATGTCCACTCAAAAGGTTGCGGAGTTTAAAGTGTGGGGATTAATTTTGACAGCTCTTAGGAAAGCAAAAGAGGAGAAGATTGCAGGTGACCGTGCTAGGGATCTGCTGGGGTTAGGGCCAGGGGGGGGTCTTGTCTCCCCTACAGGTTCGCTGGAGGGCAAGATGGCGCTGACTCCTTCGGCCCCACCAGAAACAACGACCCTGGGGATAAAGAAGAACGAAGCGGAGCAGGAACGATCATATCATAAAGAGGAGGACCCATCTCCTTACCCGGCTTGCAGCTTATATCCTTCACTTAAGCCCTTTAAAGATAAAGGGGGAGGGGGGCCTGTGGAGGAACGCGGTATAACTTTTAGCACAGTTGATAAGAGGGTCCTTGGGGAGGGAGAGATGTCTGGAGGAGTTGTGGTGCGACCTGTGGAATGCGGCAGCGGGGGCGGGACTCACCTACTGCCCGATTCCGCTTGCTATGGCGGCCACCCCCCGAGGGGCGTGGATTGTCCCCAGCCTTGCTGTGGGGGGGGCGTTCCGACGGGGATGGCCCCGGGGTCCGCTCAGGAGGGGCATGGTCCCATATCGACAGCTTCATGGGGCCCGCCTACCCTCACTGATTGGGCTCGTGTGAGAGAAGACTTAGGAGCCGCAGATCCAGCAGGTACCGCGCTTACTCTCCTGGTGGTGGTAAAACCAGAGGGTCCAGCTTGGACTCCTCTGGATTCCAAAGCAATTATTCGCCTTTTGGATTTAGTTAAAAGCAAAGGTCTGCGTTCCCCTGTTACCATGGCAGCGGTGGAAGCTCTCATGGCTTCTAGTCTCTTGCCATATGATGTGGTGAACCTTATGCATGTTATTCTTGAGCCTGTACAATACATCCTGTGGTATAATGAATGGAATAGACTACTTCAAGCTGTAGTGGCTGCTGCCACCCGTGACCCCCACCATCCAGCCAACGGCCAGCGCAGAGGCGACAGAACTAATCTTGCACGTCTTCAGGGCCTGGCAGATGGAATGGTGGGATCCCCGGAGGGCCAAGCAGCATTGCTTAGAGCAGGAGAGCTGGCAGCCATTACAACTGCAGCCCTTCAAGCCCTGCGAGAATTGGCTAAGGTTGCGGAACCTGTGCTTCCATGGGCAGAAATCAAGCAGGGCCCCTCTGAGTCATTTTCTGATTTTGCGAATCGCCTGATCCATGCAGTGGAGGGATCTGACCTCCCGCGGGAGGTCCAATCACCAGTCATAATAGATTGTCTTAAGCAGAAATCGCTGCCGGACATCCAGCAAATCATCAGAGCAGCACCGGGAACTCTAACTACCCCAGGGGAGCTTATTAAGTATGTACTAGATCATCAGAGGGTCATACCATTAACTTATGAGGGACTAGCAGCCGCCATGCAGCGGATGGCTGCTTCAGTTAGTTCTGCGGTTAAGACCACAGTGATGTCAGCCACTCAGGTCAGGGAAGAAAGGGATAAAGGCCCGTGCTTTAAGTGTGGGCAGCGTGGTCACTTTAAGGCGCAGTGCCCTGAGAAGACGGGGCAGAGTGGTTCACAGGGACCGGAGAGGCGGTGCCAATTATGTGGCAGAGCTGGACATGTTGCACACCAATGTTGGAAGTTTGTCATGGTGCCGCAGGGAAACAAGGATGGGAGGGTGCTGTAGGCCCAGGTCCCCTCCCCGGGAACACCAAACGGGCCAGACAATGCGGCTCTGCCTACCCAAGATCGGGGTCCCGTACCTCAGTGAGCCCCTCACCCACAGTGGCGTTAACCATGGGAATGGGGGAGCGCCTCTTGGGCAGGATTATGCTTACTTGTGCGGGGAGCGTGCTTTCTTGCAGGTCCACTGAGGAAGAGAACACCGCAAATATGCCCTCAGCTATGACTACTAACGTCTTGTCCACACCATCGGCATCCCCCTTCACCGCCCCCTCGGATTCAGCTTCGCACAAACAAATAGAAGAAGACTGCGCTGAACTGTCTGCACTTTTATCTTGCAAAACGGCTCAAGTGCAGGAATCCAAGGTCGCTGAAACTTCTCAGCCGTATCCAGGACAACCGCTGTATCCTTCTCTGTGTAATTCAATACCACTTGTGGGGGCAGGGGGAAAAGTGAGCTGGGATGGACACTTGCTGTCTCCTCTCAGGAGGTGGAATGCAGTAACACCCAGGGGGGTGGGGACTGCGGGCAAGGCTCGGGTATGGATTGGTCAAAAGTTAGAGAAGTGGTAGAAGAAAAAACAGCAGAGAGAAAGGGAAGCGATGTAACTTACAGGTGCTCGGATGATAGTGTACGGCCAGCACTGTCCACTCTGACTGCACCTGAAGGTGTAGGTGGCGTCCGGCCGGCGCCCTCTGCTCAGGTTACACCCAACGGAGAAAGAAATAACGATAGTCTCCGGACCCACTCTCTGCCACAGTGTTCAGACCCATTGACTCGACCCACACATCCTTTTACAAGATTGAGTGCGCATGCAACCAATCAGAAGCCTCTACAACAGTCAGTGTATGATCAAAGGGAGATGGGCACAGTGGGAGCAGTGCGGAGCTCGCAGCTTCCAGCTGTGACTGAACAGGATAGCGAAAGGAGAAAGGTGAATTTGCATTTGGGAGTTAAGAGAGATGCACTAACAGATTGTGGGAAGTTTAGATCTAGCCTGATAGAGGAAGGAAAAGTACTAGAGATCTTCCTGGTAGTAGGAAACGGTAACAGAGGCCTGGGAGGGGTATCCCTCAATCGGAAAGACATCACACACCTGATAGATTGTGTAGAGAAACAGGGATTGAAATCACTCCTTGCTTTAAATGCATTAGAAATCCTGACAGTATTAGGCCTTCTCTTTCTGCATGTAACAAATCTGATGTGCATGGTTCTTAAGCCAGTGCAGTACACATTGTGGGCATTAGAATGGGTTCCCTTCAGGGACAAGTGGCCAAATTGAGGCCTGGAGAACAAGCAATTCCATACAGCAGGTTTGTGAGAGCAATGCTCTCAAGGCTTGAGACATCTGCCTTGATATTGAACAGATGTTTCTTATTTTTGAAGTACTTTCCAACAGGTACCTGAGACAACGTTGGTATATATTGGGCATAGATAGTGCCACTAGAGCTATCAGCAATTACTCTAATCTCTAATCTCTCTGTCTATAACTTTATTAGTATTGTAGGGTTATTAGGGTAGGATTATTTTGCGAATCGGGATGTAACGGGGCAAGGCTTAACCGAGAGGACAATGGCATGTATAGGCACCATGCGGGGATTGCGGGTTGTACGCGGTTAGGGTCCTCTCGAGTTGTAGTAGACTTTCTTGAGCATGGAGGGGGGGGAGATGTTGTCAGCAACTGCGAGACTGCAAGACCCCCCTGTGGGTTGTGACGTGTTAGGCCCCCTCCCTGCTCTATGATTGATGTGTGGTGCGTGCCCTTAGGGGCATAGACGAAGTACTTAGGCTATATAAGTTAGTGTATATGTGTAATAAACGCCATTTGCTGTTCACCACATTGGTGTCACCTCAGTAATTGGCCAAGCTGCGGTCTCTCAGGAATACAGAACAGGCGCTTACAGCAACAGGACAGTTCTTTACTGTAAGAAATTACCTATGGAAGCTACTCCAAAAGCAAGGAATGCTGATATTCATACAGAGGCTGAGTTCTTGACAATGACCCAAAAGTCAATCCGCAGGCCTGCATTGCAGCTACTCGACTTTAACAGTGAAGAGACTTCATATTTATCCCCAAAATTACTACCATTTTGTTGTGATGGGAACATTCTCACTTTTCTTCTGACATACAATAGTACAATATTTATTTGAGGAAACTTCCAGAAAACTGCTACTGATCAAGCCTCTGGTGCAACCTATCACAGCATTAACAAAGGCCACTTACTATCTAACACAGGAAATCAGAATCTGACAGGGCAAAGTGTTGACTTCACGTTCAGTAAGCAGAAGGTTGAACCAAGCAGCTGGTAGATCTGCAGTAGTGATGAGGATACAGGATGGTGATACCACTTGAAAAACAAAACTAAGGTAACTTTTTGGTCTTTCAGCATTATCATACCAGCAGTGTCATCTCCACAATTTCACCAAACAGCAGTAATTCAGCTCTTCACAACGTCATTTTACAGACTGTGTCTATGTTTTACTGCAGTTGAGCTGCAAGCATTTCTCAAACGTGCTGTCCTTATTTGCAAAGTATAGTTCTGTGAATTAGATTCTGTAATTAAAAGGACTTGAATTCTGGTTGCAGACAGAGATGGCAAACTTAGGTAAGTCAGAATGCTCCCTTGAATCACGTAAAGTTCAATTAGCCTGTCAGAAAGAAAGAATGCTGTTTAGAATAACCCTCTCTCTGTGTGTAAGAGAGTAACTACGGAAATTCAGAGGTACTGATAATATTTCTTTTATATAAGAGTTTATTCTACAACAAGATATACGTACAAGGAGATACTGATAACATCCTCAGAAAAGATCAGATTTAGTGCAGGAAAGACGTAGACAAAAATTTGTGGTGCAGATCTCAGATCTGCAAATGTGCTCAGTTTTTAGAATGAGCTAAAGCTAGAAACTAGGGCTGGAAACCTCAGATCTTTCTGTAACAGAATAAAGAATAAAACAAGAACGACTGCTTAATTTCTGATTCATATGCCAACTGCAGAATATTTACATTTCACATTGTCTCCTTCTCCAGGACAGTTAAAATCCACAGTTAGACAAGGCATTTCTGTTAACTACTTGCCAGCACAGCAAGCCTTCTCTCAGGCTCTCAGGAAGATTGACATACGTGAAGAGAAACCTCCATCTTCTGAAATTATTTGATTAGAGGGCCAAGCAGAGCACTGGATTAAATCAAGTGTCAATTGACTTATTTATTGGATATACAGCAAAGCAAAATGTTTCCCAATTGCACTTAGGCTGTTGCACAGCATTTGGGTTCCTAAGCAGATCAAACTAGGCAGATAAAGGTGATGCTTCTCTTGCTAAGTCCAAGACTATTTTTGTATTTCTGGGTATCATTCTGAACTTTGAAAATTAAGCATTTTACTAATAAGAAAACACTGATAAAAGTGATTTCTTGCTACTGTTTTCTCACTAATAATCTCCTGCCTATTTGTCACTAGCTCTGATTTTAGTCTTTAGGAACTAGATCATCTGCACTTTAGAAAAGAACTTACAGAATGCACAGAATCTAAGACATAGTTGCTGCCCCTTCAGCTTTGGATAGGACAAGAATCAGGATATCAGCTGTTAGAGGAGTAAAGGCCCACATAGTTCAGAATAGCATATTTACAATGACATCTTTTTGTTTCATATGTTGTCTCACTGCTCAGGTTTGTCAGCTCCCAGGTGTTACTAATGCCATATTCTTCTCAAGCTCCATTTCAGATTGTTATAGTATGTTTCACCCTCAGGCCTTCGAATAAGCTTAAACTTCCATGATGATTTATAAACCAATTTCCTGGGGAAAATGTAACCAGTCTTGTAGAACAGAACACTTCGCTAATGCCAGCTCAGAGTCCAAATGCTTCCATTGCACTACAAGCAGCTTCTAAATGAGAACAATTTTGAAACCTACTGAAATCAAATTCTCTGAACTAGCAATTATCATTTATTTATAACTTACTCAAGCTTCCAGAATAACAGTCAAAAATGCATATAACATCTACCTTGGTCAACAAGGAGCAGTGTCGTCTTCTAGCTTCTACAAAAAGTCATGAACATCAGCAGCACAAATCAAGCAACAAACAAGAGCATTTTCATTTGCCTGACAACAGCACAAACCTTGCAAAGGCTGTCTGTAAGGGATTAAACCTGAACAGCATCATAAACAAAGGAAGCGGTGACATGAGGAAAAAAAATCAGTCAACGTACAATGGGTGAACTTGAGCTCATATCAAGTACAAGCCTGGATCATGGTGTCAAAATTAATGCCTGCTGCATGTATCAAGTACATATAACTGTACTGCAGCTTAGAAAAAATAAATTGGTATATTGAGCTCTGTGAAATAAGTGCTCCAAAAATGGAGTATGCAAAGGAAAACCTTTGAACATTCCTATCAATAAGGCAAAGAAGATATTCTTCTTCAGTAATGAGATTTTACATTTGAATAGAACATATTATAAAAGTTTCCCATGTTTGCCAAAAGTCAGGCAAGCACGGGACTCATTTAGCAAAATAAAGAAGACGGAGTTGTATGACAGATGTTGTATGACAAATGGTTTTGCAGAGAACACATGTTGAAGCAGTGGCAAAGCCACAGGTTTCTACCTTGCATCCTAAGCTTCATACTCTTACAATGTGAAGAAGTGGCTCTTTGTATGGAATAAGGGTAAAGAATAGAGAATAAAGAATTTCTTCACTGCCAACAGAAACAATCTGAGATCTGGAAGATTACTTAACGTTTTCTGCAGAAACACATACTAGGCACCAATGTGGTATTCTAGGATACAGTGTTCAGAAATGCTGATTGCCTACAGCTTCAAAACAAAGTCTCTGGATACTATAATTACCCAACATCTCCCATAGCTCATCAGCAACCAGTTCTTAAAAGCGACCATTGCTTTAATGCAAAGTGTCTAATTTTCAGAGCTGATAAGCAACTGAAAGTATTAATCAGTAAGTATTCCCATTTCCTTGAAATTAAAGTTTGGAATGTATTCAGCTGGGCACAAAAAAAGGAGATACGCAAAAACAGATGAAATCACAGCTGTCTCTGGACACGGATAGGTTGGCAGTTCTCCCATTCATCTGCTAAAGACTTTCAAAAGGGACAATTTCACCAAGATGAAAAAAGGTTTTCATATCTTTTCACATCATAGCTTGCAAACTGCTTCTACAACACAGCAGTAAAATCTGTCATGGCACAGGAAACCTCTGAAACTACAGCTTCTGCTGTATTTTCAATCTGCCTTCTATTCTTCACATTTGATCTGTGCTATCTACCAGCTCTATAGGTACAGCACAGCCTTTTCATTGAATAAATGAAATTCTACCTGATCCCAGCAGCTTCTATACAGAAGACCAATCTGCAGAAAATGTTTGGGGTTTTTTTGCTATAAACATGTGCTAACAAAATATTACATATACTCAGTCCAATCTCACCATAATGATGACATATATGTTGCAACAGAGTGCCTGTTGGTAAGTTGATTAGTCAAGGAGTGCCTGATATATTTCTAATGTATAGAAGACACTCATATTGACTTTCCAGAATATCATCCTCAGATGCTGATGTTTCCTGGGATCCACAGGGACCTCACACTTTACAGCAGAACCATTGCCTCACAATGTTTTTCCTTAGAAATTTAATTTATTGTAGAAAAAAAAACTCTCCTGTATTTTTCAGGACACATCAAAGTTCTTAATCACCATTAGCATCAAGATTATCAATCCAAATTTTAATCTACTTCAACTCAGTTCTAACATTCAGTCTTATTTCCTATGGAAATAAGTCCATTTGACTGTGAGCTTTGGCAATCCTCTCCAGAAGCAGCCATGACATCTGTAATTTTGTTTAAAAATCAATACATAAAAATCCTGGCACACTGGATGGGTTCCTATGCAACAGGGATCCCTGGTTGAAAACTGTATGTGTTTGAGCTTCCAGAAGATGAAAATATATCCCTGAAAAATTCACACAGATACAGACAGAAAAAAAGGAGGGGATAACTGAGTCACTGAGCTCTTAGTCTTAAGTTAGGACAGAACTGGAGTAGGCTCTGGAGAATTAAATTGAGTTAGGGTAAGAAGACATCCTCCAGGCTCCTCAGCAAAACTCAGTTCTCTTATGCCTGATATTTCTTACACTACGCTACACAGCCAACAGCCAGAAAGAATACCTGAAAATAGGCAAAGTGACAGTCTTTGTCTCCATACCTGAGAAAGTCCGGTGCTTTGGAAATCATGTTTTCAAAATCCGCAAATCCTAATTTGCCATCACCATCCATGTCAGCTTCTTCTATCACTTTCTCACAAACCAGAGTGATTTCTTCTGCTGTTAGCTCTTCTCGGGTCAGCTTATTGAGGGTTTGTTCCAGGTCTGCTTTACAAATGAAGTTATCTGTGTTAAAATCTGAAGAGTGAAAGAAGCAAAGAAAAGATCACTGGCAACTCTCACATTTATTTTCAGCAAAGACATACAAAACTATCTCAGTACATTACCATAGATCTTAAAGGCATAGATAGCTTTGAGCTCTCTGGGAGCCATTTCACTGAGCACAGAGAACATGTCCACAAAATCATTGAAGCTGAGGCTTCCCTCTCCGTCTTCCGAGAAAGATTCCACAATTCTTTCCTTAAAGGGATTCTCCTGTAAATACAAACCTTTTATTACTTAAAACAAATAAAAAAAACCAGTAACACCTATTTGGAATATCAGCAAATGCGCCTAAACCTTGCCAAACAAACAGTCGTTAGTTGTTTGAAGATCTCTTCTTGCAGATAACTTTTTTCCTCCAAAATGCATCCAAAAGCTTACATTTGCATGTTAGGGCACAAAGTGTCAGTAAAGCATGCTGCTGCACAGTACAGCTTCTTGCCTAGATTTTCTCAGCTCCATTGTTACTCATTTTCTCCATACTGGTGTTGACTTCATTTCTCTTGAGAGTAGACCTGCTTTATAAATGTTAGAATAAAGGTACTAAGAGTGTGAACACCATTTGCATAAAATTGCTTCCTGACAAGCTGTCATACTAATAAAGTCAAGAGAATTACTAGTCCTGCATTATGAAGCTAGTAGATACAGACTGGATGATAGCAGAAGAAACTAAGGAGAAAGTCAATAAAACAAATGGAGACTTTATACCTCTGCCAGCACCTGACCCAAGGCTGGAGGAATGACTACTGTTTATGAAAGCATTGTAAGAAGCAAGCATAGCTGCCTATCTGCTTAATGCAGAACCACCAATGAACCATCAAACAAACCAAGCCTGTTTATTAAGGATGTAGAGGTCGCATCCCTAGTAGCATCCTGTAGAAAGGTCTTTCATTTTCACTGCTATACAAAAATATCCAACCTCTGGTTGAAATGAATCTGAATTCTAGAATTTTAAACTAAATTTCATCTCTTCAGAGATGATTCTAAGATCCTATTCCAGCACCTTACCAATGCAGTCGGTAACAACGCCACTCTCAAAAGACAGTATCCTAAAACCATAAACAAGAGCCAGCAAGCACAGAGAAGTTGCTTTATTGCTCTGAAGTATTAAAAAAAAAAAAAAAAAAAGCTTTTACAGCAACAAAACAACATCTTTTCATAGTAACAAAACAATGTATTTCCCACATCTGTATAAAAACTAAGATGAATTTGCAGTTATTTCTATAAAATAGCTACAAATCAATTCAACTGAGTGGGAATAGAACCCATGAACGTGATCTGAACT
Organism: Lagopus muta; assembly: GCF_023343835.1. Classification (NCBI taxonomy): domain Eukaryota; kingdom Metazoa; phylum Chordata; class Aves; order Galliformes; family Phasianidae; genus Lagopus; species Lagopus muta. The sequence goes on from NC_064442.1 coordinate 16,579,554, forward strand.
GCGAGGGGCATCTGGCCAAGGCTGTTCTGCAGATCCTGTCTGAAGTCAAAGATGCCAATCAAAATATTGATCATTGTGTTTCCAAATTTCCTTTGTGATTTCAATTGGACATCATTATCTTTAGCTCTTCTTTTAAGCTGCTGCACATCATTAAAAGTTGTTGAATTTAACTTCAGAGACAGCTGTGTGTTAGTAGTACATAGCCCAGTTCTTGTAAGGTACTTTGATGTTTTACATTTAGCATATTCAATAGCACAAGCCTATCGTGTTTGAGAACACAGCCTGGTAGAACCCAAATGTCTAGATTCTGTGATACACATGCTAATGAAGAATTCTAGCTAAGTTCCAGGAAAATCACCATTCCTTGAGAACACTGTAAATCTGCCTGTTCATACTAAGAGGTCATATCACAGACTTCTTAGCTGCAGTAATGGCCATGAAAGTCTTCCCCCGTGTCCTTCTTCATGTGTCAGTTACACGTTACATGCAACACGCCATTTTCCGCCCATTTTAATTTTAAGGATTCTCGTTATAAGATCAGCACAAGAAACGATAGTGAGTTGTGGCTGTGCACATAAATAACATTTCAAAGAACATCTAGTTCCTGGAAAGCAGCATTCCTTTCTTCTTCAGGTGATTGGTCATGTGTGGACTCACTACTGGATGACTCCTTGCAGCCTGTTCCAAGATGCAATTACAGAGAAATGGAGAGGCATTTATTTGGGTATAAGGCCTGGTTTGAAAAAGCCTGTCTTGCATCTAAGTACATTTGGCAAGTCAAACCACCCTGGAAATGTAAGAGCACATTTTGGCAGCCTTACCGGCTGTAACTTTGAGATACTTGCATAAAAAAGCTAAAAGGATTATTCACATCCTCAGAGCATACCTGATCCATTAGGAGACTGCAACCTAATGGCAGTGTAGGTCTCAACATACATTAACTACCTAATGAGATGCCCCTGAGCCTCAAAGTTTGCACTCCAGGACTCCCTTCCATGGTAGCAATGGGAGTCTGCCAAAAGGCAAACAGCCATCCAACAGCACAATTGTGTCTGTCAACCTTTTGTGGGTAGGTGAGTTCTCAGAAATCAAATTCAGAATTGTAATTTCTCAGAACAATCATGAAGACCAGAGATTTTAGCACTCCTAAATGCCAAGATAACTCCAACCTTTCTGGCTGAGATAATGGCGAAGATTAAAGTTGTTTTAAAAGACAGCTAAAGTAGAAACCACAGAGTCATGGTCCCAAATGACAGACCATTAAGTCAGTCAATAATACATTAAAATTCTGCTGCATGGCTTACAGAGTGAACAACTTCACAATAGGAAACATTCCTACAGTCTTTAAAGGGTAAAGATTAACAACCTCACTGTGCTCTGAGCTTCATACATGAGGCTGAACTCACTGCTCAGATGAGAAAAAAATAGGCCAGTGAAAAATAAAATGCAGCAGTGGGTACTGAAAAGAGTATCTGACTTGAGAGCTTGGAAATACCCCTGTCCTTGAATCTGTGAACACGGATATGGAGAGTTGCTCCAGAAAAAATGGTTGATTTTGTTGTTTCAATTGTTTTTCAGTGGTCAGCTTATCAGCAAGACAAAGCAGGATTCAATTCGTCCCACTCTCTTCCTCAAAGCACATACATAAGAATGTATCTGTTAAACGTGTAAATATTAGGGAATGCTCAGTACAACAACAAAAAGTTAGAAATGCTATTGCGCTACATCACTCCCTTCAGAACTGACCCCATCAGAACTAGGCATTATGGCAACAGCTATAAACTGACAGCTTAGAGGCAGCCCTGAATAACAAACAAGGACCACACAGATGCAAATATCCCTATCAGCAGTGAATATCAGACCCAGGACTTCCTCGTTCCAAGTGCCAGCCATGATCTCACTAAGTACACTGTGGTTGCATAAGATGAATTAACTACTTGACATGTTAGAGGCCTTGAAAATACCAGCAATGAATTAAATGACCTGGGTATATTTCTTAAGTAACTCTTTGCCAAATGCATCTCTAAAATCTAAATGAAAAATAAAATCTTTCCTCATATTGATTCCTTTCCTTTAACTTTCTCATATTGTGTGTCTTCAGGCAGTATATCTGTAGTTTACACAATGGAAAGTATTAGTTTACCTTCACAGATACTTTTCACATCCTTTCTGTAATTTCATTACCTCTGCTCCAAAGAGCACAGATTAAGGTTCCATCATATTTAAAGGAAAAGACATGGGGGGGAGGGAGCAATGGGGAAAATGATACTGTTCCTTCATAGATCGTTTTCCTTCAAGTACTAATTGTTTGAGAAAGAACCCTTTTACAACAGAAAACCCACATTTGTCTTGTTAAGAAGCTTTTTCCATCCTCTTACAATAAAAATGAGGCAGAAACGATGAACTATTACAGCTAAAACTCAGCTGTTTTGCAGATTGCTGATGTTGAAGCCACTTGAGATAATTCTTGTAAAAGCTATCTATCTTCTTAACCGTTGCCTTTTCTAGTTAGACAGCTGTATTTCTACATACTTTTAATGCACCATCACATCTATTCTGGCGTAAGGACTTAGAACACAATATGATCAATCATGGTGACTGGTTTTCTAACAACAAAAAAACCAGGCTGGATGTGGCTCTGGCAGCCTGGTCTGGTGGTTGGTGACCATGCACATAGTGCAGGGTTGGAACTGCATGGTCACTGTGGTCCTTTTCAACCCAGGCCAGTCCATGACTATGAATATTATCGCTGGGCTTGTGCCAGGGGTTGTAGTCAAATCTTACCATGTTGTTTGTTACTCACACCTTGCTCTCACTTCCACCAGAGGTGTGAAAAAAACATACCATGTACATGACACTGTGTGTCCTCTTGCCTCACCCATTTCTCAATCATCTTGTGGCTTGACCAATTAATTTCAAGCACAGTATCCTTTTAGTACAAACTATGTTTTAGAAGTAAGATGTTGCAAATAAATCTGAAATAATTCTCCTTAGGTTAAGATAACTAAGCCAGAGAGGCTGAGCAGTCACTACAAAATGCTTCTCAGTTTTACATCCGCATAAATTGGCCTTCACTTTGGGATTTTCATGCAAGTGACACTAGCAGAGATGCCCAAGCACACAAAGCAGTCTGCAAAGCACTGCTTAAAATCACAGGAAATGGTTTTATTTTATTTTGAAGCACCATGCATGCATTCATGCTCAAACCCATAAAAAATAAGGTGCAAACTTTGATTCTGAAAGGTGACCAATTCACTGTTCCCTGTGTGTCCTTTCTTCCTCCTGACTGATTCCTGTGCCTGCTGCTCATTCTGTTTCAGCCGTGTGTGGATTTATGAACTACCTCACTCACCACTGCAGTGAATGACAAGGCCTGTGAGGATCAATGAAGTCAGAGCACGAGACAAAAGTGGAAAGCAGCAGACTGTAAAGTGAGCGTAGCAAAAATCGTTCCCCTCCAGAAAGCCCTTTTATAACCTACTCTACTCTTGACACAAAGACTGCTGCATCACCAGATACCAGCTTGAAGCTTCTATTAGAGACATATACACCACAATGACGATGGCCACACGTGCACTTCTACAGATCATACGTGACCTCTATGATCAGCCTACATTCCTACATCCAGCTATGAAAAAATGACAGAGATAAGGCAAGTGAAATCAGTTTTGTTTTGAAACAATCTTCCCTTGTTACATGGCTTCACACTGAGCAGCTCATACTGTTGCCACATATTTGCAGTATTAATTACTGTAATCTCAGCTAGGCTTATATACTCATTAATTTAGTAGATATATTTGCCCGTGTAACCACAGTGGTCAAAATTAGTGAACAGAAACTACAACAAAACAGTTGGAGTAAACTAGATCTGCTAACTTCAGTGTAATGGTAGACCTAATCAACTTAAAGTATCTGCCCCTTCTTTACTTATTTATCGCTTGCCCTGACTTTCAACTTAAGAACCATGAATTAGTGAAAAATTCATTACCAATTTAAGTAAGTTCTTCTTTGAAACATAGGTATCATATTTAAATTCACCCTGGCTCAAAACATTAATGCGTGAAGTAAAGATGCTTCTTTATACTAGCAGAATCTAATTTAGAAAAGTGCATTATTGATTCTATCCATTTGTCAGAATCTGCAGTGGTATTGAGCTGAACATTGCCAGTAACTAGAAGTGTAATGTGCATATGAAAAAAGCCAGGTGCATTGAAATTATCACTAATTTTATTAAAATTCAATAGACATTTAGTTTGTTTGTTTCTATTCTGGGATTCAAACATCATTTTAGTCTTTGTCTTGATGAGAACTTACTCAAGAACCAACACGAACAATTTGTTTAGCAGTCTGGAAAAGTTGGAAAGGTTAAGGACCTTTTTTTTTTTTCCTTATTAACTACAGTAAATAACCACATTGCTTGGAAAATGAACTCCGCATGAAATACTTCTTTCTCTTCATCTGTATAGGAAGTAGTAAAATCCATAGTGACCACAGCTGGTGCAGGTTTATGGCTGATAACCTTGCTGGCATTTTAAAATCCTGTACTGATAATACCTTGAAAGACATGGTGGGGCAGGGGAGGGAAGTAAGATCTACTATCTTCATTTGACTGTTATTTTACTGGAAACAAGCTCACTATGAACTCTTACAAACTCTGTTCCTGAAATGAGTGGTTAATCAGCAATATTTCTGAAGTCTTCCACATCTCTTGAGATCTGTGAGAGAATTATTAAATTTGACAGCAAATTTTGTCCTGTTGCTGGCATAAAATCAAGTTCAATTTCCCTCATGATGTATTCTAAAGCTGGATCAGAAAGCTTCACAGACTTGAAGGGGTGCAAGAAGATCAATTTTGATCCACTTTAAATACACTTCTTTAATCTGTTCCCTTTACCACCTATGTTTGCTATGGCAGCAAGATACGCTCTTGTATCTGAAAATCGAATTATGGTTCAAAACAAAACTTACATTTTCTATCTCAGTTTAAACATTCTGCTGTCCTGCAAACATAGCAGTCAATGTTTTCATAGAATCAACGGTTTCCTAAGTGTCTGATCCTACATCAGTAAAGCAAATAAAACCACATGTGTGATTATCACTATTCACCGTCTTTTCTGAACCGAAGGCTGAAATCAACCTGTCTGGATTTCTCACAAAGCAAATACTGGCCATCTGGCAGTTAAGGGCTTCATAAGAGCTACATAACCGAGGCAGAGCAGTTCATATTGCATTACCAATGTCCTAGAGATTCAGGCTCAGTAATAAAATAAAACTTCAGAAACAGTGATCTTCCACACCAGAAGCACCAGTACAAACACCTAAGACACTAAAGCAGTGAATAAGACGTGACCTGCTAAAGAGAGATAAAACTACTTGCAACAGTGGATGAGTGAATCAAAACCCCTTAAGGAAGATGGATTTTAATTACAAAGATAAAAATGCAAATTCAAGTATAAGCAAAAATAGCTGGCTAGCTGGCTCAATACAATCAAGGTACTCCCACAGTGCTGTGAAGCACAGGCTATTTTATCCTGCCAGGATAAATTGGAAAAATCCAATTACTTCATATTCACACAGGTAAGACCATTAGTTATTTGTGATACTGTATACTAATTTACACTTTCATATATGTCTGCCCATTCAACATGTCAGCATTTCAGTAAGTAATCCTATTTCAACAAAAATAATCTTCATTTTGTCCTAGCTGGTAAGCATCATCTAATTGGCTCTTGCTTATTGCTACGAGTAAGTCCTTTTAATTAAATAATCTCAGACAAATCTCATAGGGACCTTAAAAATAAATTCATCTGGTCTATGGACTGCCTCTAAGGGGAAGAAAAAAAAGTAGAACACAGCAACTATCATAATTATCAGTTCATCCAGATCACCAGCCTAATTCTAACTGGGAACCATAGCAGATAAGGGAAAGCGTTTTCAGAAAGGCGAGTACAACGGATATCTGGGAGACTTCCAGAGTTAGAGATCACATACAAATCATAAAACTTATCAGCAGCTGTGGAATTCTGCTCAATAAAAGCACTTAAATCATTTTTTATGACATTCACGCTGTCTCCAGAATGTCTCGTGGTAATGAGTTCCTCGATATTTTCACGTGCTGTGTCAGCCATCTACCTGATAACTTCATGAAATACCTCCTTGTCCTTTTGAAAAGTAGTACATAATTGCTCTCTTTTTGTTCACCTGCTATTATTATTCAGCTGAACCTATGAGGAAAAAGAAGGCTTAGAGAAAGCCTTGCAATTCCCAACTTTTAGCTCCATTACCTATTTAACAATATGCATCATCATAGAGCCGATGGGCCCAATTAAGTCTGCTTGTGCTAGAACTTCCCTCAGGCTCCTGATTTAGATGTCTAATTACATTTTAAACAATCTAATTCTGGATAATCAGCTTAGAAATTGGTGTTGCAATCTCCACTTGGGATTCAGTTTGAGGTAGGTAAAATACAGGGCACCTTTGCAAAGTACTGCAGACTTTTCCAGATTTGCCTAATTTCTTTATTTGTATAAGAAAAAAAAGCAAGCAAAAATTTGTGTTATATAAAATTTTTGAAATATTTATATGATATTTATATTATATATATGTTCAATCAGATATTTTACGCATTGATGAACTGAAAGGAACATTTCAGCAAGATCTTTATACCATCTATTTTCAAAGTCCATAATTACTTTTCCGGATGCACTTTCTTCTTCATTAACTACACAGGCACATAACTTAGGGTCTTTAATAGATATTTCAACACATTTGCACACACAACGTTGGAAACGAATGGTTTATGGAATGCTGTAGCTGCTATTAGCATCTCATTAATAAACAAACCTAGAATTACGCTACTAACTGTCCCGTTTCTACTTCACACAGAGCAACATAATGGACAGAGCATAATTTTTGTTTAAACTCCAGCACCTACATGACTTATTAAATGTCATTCATTTCATTAAGATGAGCTAGGAAGGTCAGCTCTGTAAGCTGCACAGGACAGAATTACACTGATACCCCTGGCAGTCAAGGACACTGAGTGTGTCAAGGACACAGACGATGCAAACAGCTGGTAAGAAACCAACCCAGAGCTGGGCTGTTCAGCCTTAGGAGCTACATAGCTTTGGGAGTTCAACAGCTGCACAGCTCTCAACCAATTGATGAAAGAAACATTTTATAAATTCTAGGAGAAGCCTGTATCACATCATAGGTTTCATTTCTGTAAGTATTTAAACAACAAAGAAGTACATACTCATTATATTCTTAAACTAAGCAATGCCAGTAAGGGAATCATTAGCAAAACAAGCCAGTCAAACCCACTGGCTTCTAAAGGACACTATATACAAAGTGGAAAGAGTATAAAACATAGTTTCATTTCCTCCTCATTTCCTTTACATTCTGTTCCAACTATCTATGCAAGAGAAACATCCACCTAAATATTTTGCCATTTCTGTGCCTGGCTACGCCCTAGAACAGTAACAGCAAAGGAAAGACCTTGGTTGCCACACTGTTTCAAGGCACCAAATTTAACCGCAAAACCTCTGGCAGTCAATTTACAGAGCTAACAAGGTGCAGTTTGTAAGCAATCAGAAGGCTTACCAACCTCTGGCAGTCAATTTACAGAGCTAACAAGGTGCAGTTTGTAAGCAATTAGAAGCCTTACCTTTAGCTCAGGCATGTTTATTATAAGCTGCATAGGTAGTTTAACATCAGGATCCTTTGTATAGTCCATGGGCACAACGTTTGGTGCCATTTCATGGTACCGACCATGCAACCTGTAAACAAGTAGAAAAAAAAAAGCCAACTTAAATAAACAATTCAATTCACATGGTACAGAATCATGGAATCATAGAGTAATGTGAGATGGAAGGGATCCACAAGGATCACTAACTCCTGGCTTCACACAGAACCACCCAAAATCCAACCATCTTTCTGAGAGCATCATCTGAACACTCCCTGAACCTCATCAGGCTTGATGCAGTGACTACTTCCCTAAGGAGCATGCTCCAGTGTCCACACACTCCCTTCATGAAGAACCATTTCCTAACATTCAGTCTCAGCAATCAGACACAAATCCAGCTAATTGTTTCTTTTTAAGCATACAATGCTAAACCTGCCAAATTTCCATCTTTTTGAAAAGCTTTGATGCAGTATCCAGCGTAACTCAATGTGGGTAACTGATAGAAAAACAACAGGAATCCCACAGCCTCCTTTGGAGATCTGAGAAAGATATACATCATGTAGTTAAATGTAGCGTTAGTTTAGCTTTCATGCAATCCATTGGTGATACTGCTCTCACACTTGGACAGAGCAAGTACCATGACCAATATGGGAACCAGCCCCAAGAGCCACCTCCCAGGAGCTGCACTGATAGGCACTGTGTGCACTATTGTTCTGACACATCCCTCAGTAACATCAATTTCTAACTGGAAATGGTTTGCCATTAAACCCCTGTGCCAACAGCTCTAACTTTCTTCTGTTTCTGTTTCTTCTGTTCTTATAGAAGCAGACAGCACTTCAGATGACAATCTGAATTCATAAGTAATAGTGACCTGGCAGGGAAAGGCTTTGTGTTCTTTCACTCATCGTGTCCCTGAACAGGAAGCATATCTGATAAAAACAAAGTGGCTTTGGCTCTCTGCCCTAGTCACAGAAACAGTTACATCTTATCAGGGGAGCAATGTAAGGTTTTACAGTGCTATTTAAATACAAACAGGTTGGAAAGGCTGCCATTTACCATAAACAGACCATTATGTATATTCATAAGCCCAGAGTCTGCAACCAGCCTCCCTGCCCTTCGATGACTACAAATTCTGCACTACCTGCTTCTAGGAATTCTTGTGGATGCCTGCATCATTACTTTCCCATTCCTGGATGTGCTCCCTTTGTTGTCAAGACAGGTAACTCTGCACTGAGAATGCAGAGGAAAACCTGGTAGCATTTACTAGTGTTTTCCTTCCCACAGATGAGAATAAGAAGAGATTGTTAACATTGTAAAACGTTTTAACAGGCAGATGATGCCGTGTTCCTTCAGATATTGGTGTATGTTTAAGCTTAATGTACTAAACTCTGGAGTTAAAGCCATGATTCCCTAACAAACTGCTAACAAATGAATTCAGCCCAAACCCAAACTACTGATCTGCTTTTGCAGGCATTTCAGGTCTTCCCACTGACCCATCTCTCTAGCATAAGCACTAACTCTTAGGAAACTAAGTTTCAAGGAATTGATGAAAATAGAGAAGTTTCACAGCTCCTTGAGGGAGCTCACACAGTTGCAAGACTAATGCTGCCTGTGCATTTATATCAAATTAATTTGCTACTGATCTTGGAGAGAAAGTCTAATCGTCCCCAAGGTCACCACTGGGTGTGTTAAGGTCCAGTGAAGCTACTTGTGTAATGAGAACTCTGTGCTGAAAACAACAGACAAAAGCTTGTAATGGCTCACTGATTAGAAGGAAGTAAGCAGAGGCTTTAAAGCAGCCTTCAGAACCTAACGTATTTAATGTAACATCTCACCAAGTGTAGGGCTGCCTCCACAGTACTGGCCACTTGATTTATGTTACGAAGAAGAAAGAATTTCATTCAGGAATGTATCTATTCTATTTAATGCTAAAACAACATGAATGTATTCAATGCACACTCAACTTTAATAATACCACCCAAAAGACTCACTTCTGGATTGCTTTTGCATATTCACAGAAAATAAATAGCAGTGCAGCTTTACTGGCGCAACGAAACAGAGCCAAGAGTGCCAGCAGACTGTCCAAGTAGATCAGAGGAGTTGTGGGTTGACCTGGCCCAGAAATCAACTGTAGAGAATGGAATAAAAGAATTTCCACCAAAATCAAAGCTACTGCCTCTTGTTCAGATAGAAGGGTTACACAGAAGAGTTGTAGAACAGCTCCTGGTAATATGCAGCGAACTCAGTGCTTCAGAAACCAGAGCAGCACTGATGAGCCTCTCCATGGCCCTGCACTCAGCCCCTCTAAAAACAGCTGCTATGAGCAAAAGCAACTGCATTTAAGACAGCACTGCACAGACTGCAGGGAAGAATGCATCGTGCTGAAGAAAAGACAGAGATGGGAACTTATGTACAATTGATGCTATAGTGCCCTGGTGATGCAAATTGCCAGGATACGCACACTAGCAGGCTGTTGCCTTGAAGCCTATGGACACCACACAGAGCTGATCTCCACATGCAGCAGTGGATGAGCTCTGAAGGAGAACTCAGACCACAGAAAGCCTCTGCACAAGAGCAGGTCCTGGGCTGCAGCTGCAGCCCATGGAGAGGAGCCCACGTTGGAGGACCAGGTCTGGGGGAGCTGCTGCCTGTGGGGATCCATGCTGGACCACACTGTTCCTGAAGATCGGGATCCATGGTACAGAGCCATGTTAGAGAGCAGGGCTTGAAGAGCTGTGGCCTGTGGGCCACACAGAATCTGTTGGGGAAAGGCAGCATCCCGTGGGAAGGACCGATGGAGCAGGGAGGAAAATAAGAGGGAAGGAGCAGCAGAGAAGTGTTATAAACTGGCTGCTGCCCCTGGTCCCCTTCACTGCTCAGTGGGAGGTAGGGGAAGATGGAAGGGTGTGAAGGTGTTTTCAGTTTGCTTTTATTATCTCATGGCCTCTTATTATCTCAGTAGTAGTTGTCAATGAATTACATGAATCTCTTTATGCTCACTCTGTTTTGCCCATGACGATTATTGGTGAGCCATGTCCCTGTCCTTATCTCAACCCTTGAGACCTTTCCCACTGTATTTTCTCCCATTCTGCCAGCTTTTAGTTAATGTCAGGTGCTCTTTCATCTCTGCAATGCAAAATGAAGCAGTAGAAATTCACTCAAGCCAATACTAAATAAATATCCTCCAAAAGCACCTGCAGTAAAGTAAAATAAAAAATTCTGCATGAGAAATGTCTTTGGGCAGAGCTTATACCAATAAATTTATTCTAAAAGATGTAGTCATTAGGAAGACTTTGTCTTTCAATACATGTAAGAGTAAAAGCATTCACACAACTATATAAAGCTCAGTGCTTCTTGTCCTGTCACCACCAAGCATCACAGGGGAAAGTCTGGTTCTACTTTCTTCCCATCCTCTCCTCAAGTATTAGCACACATGGCCAAGATTCCCCCAGGCATCCTCTTGGCTAGCTGAAATGAGCCCTGCTCTGACTTCTCTCATAAGAGAGGCTCTCCAGTCCCTCCATTGTGCAGGAGGCACTTTGCCCAGCTGTTCCCAGTCTGTTCCACTCCCCTCCTGTACTGGAGAGCCCAGTACTGAACACCGTGCTACAGGCTCCATACAGGTCAGTACTGAAAATGAGTTATTCTCACCTGTGCCTAGCAAACCAGGTGCAACGTGACTGAAGTATTATAAAGGAAAACTTTATGACACAAAAGGTGTAGGTCATAAAGAATGGCCTAGATGTGTGTCATTCGGGGGGCTAAACAAGCTTAACAACAGGAATAGAAACATAATTAACAAGATCAACAGCAGCTTCAGGATGTATGTTCTTCTGCATGTAGTCTCTTAGACACATTTAGAAGATTCCCAATGGTGTAAAGCTCCCCCAAACTTCATCCTCTCAGCAAACCCCTTCTTTATGTAGAGCCCAAACTTTTTGAAAGACAGGATGTGTTAGGATTGCATAAGCTGTGTTCCAGCCTGTCCCTCCATCTGCACAGCAGCCTGCTCCAAAGGGGAGATGCATCTCAAGCACTTTTTTGTATCCCTTATCCCACTCCCTTATAAGGAAGGTTTTGCAGACACTTGGAGGAAAGCTCTGCTTATCTTCCCAACTTAACTGTCAGGCAGGTTTCAGATTTAAAATCCAGCATATCTGGATGGGCAGACTGGCTTCTCTGAACCTCACCTTTTTCTCTTCAAAGACACGCCAAGGAACAGGCAGAGAGAACAATGCAACAGAATTACAAATGCTCTTCTGTAAAACTGGGCAGCTGGTGCCCAACTTGGTGATTTAGTGCCGTATTCCTCCAGCAGCTAGCTAGGATAAGTCAGCCTCAAACTATAAAACAACTCTAGTTGACAGAATTTGTGCTTTTGGGCTAGAACAGACGCCCAAGAAATCAGGGTCTGAATGCTTTGGTATTTGCCAAATCGTACTAGTCTAGAGGGAGAAACAGAACCATATGGGCTGGCTAGCAGGCAAGCGTTAATACTGGAGTTATAGGTTGGCTGCTAGAAAATCTGGTCCACAAAACTGAGGAAGAGAAACACTGCCTTGTAGGAGACAACTTAACTACTTGTTCCCATGTACAACCACAAGACAAGCATGTTAAGCAAACAGATGAATTGCTGCTATGAATGTAGTGTGGTGGGCTTTTTTGTTTGCTTGTTTTGGATTTTTTTCCTAAGCCTTTTTCTCCCCCCCCCCCACCAGTGGATCTTTTCCAGTACAACAAATCTTTTTTGAACAATAGTGCCAACTACTGAGGTCCCAACGATGCTGGCTGGAATGGAATTTCTCCCTTCTCCTTATTTATTTTAAATATGGGGGGGGATATTTATTTTTAAAATTTACTTATACCAACTAATCCCACTGTCACAAACCTTAAGTACAACAGGCAGTTACACTGCATTCCACATTTGCAACTTTTTCTCCTATCTACTGATAGCACTTCACTGCTCAAGTATCAGTTCAGCTTGTTGCTAATTTTGCATATATATATGAATTTGTAAGGTTGATCTTCAGTGTCTGATTCACTTCTGCTCAATGTTGTTGAGGCTTTTTGAAAAAATACATTCACACGTACCTTAGCCAAGAAGTTAGTGCACTTACACAACAGAGGCAGGGAAGAACTGACATGTGCAGGAATATACAATCAGCCTTTACCACAATAAAGATATGTTGCATTTGTTTGTTCTCTCTTATCCACAAGAGTAGCCACTCATGAAGGAGATCTGCTTTCAGCAAATTCACAGTGGCTGCTTCTGAGCACGCATTACGTTCTAGGCATCCCAGAGCTGAGCCGCTGTTCTGGAGTCTGCCTGTATGTTGAAGTTGTGCCCTGAAGTTCTGGCCTAATTTCCACATTCTGAGCAACAGAGGAGCATGTTTTCAAAGCCCTAGCATGTACCTATCAAAAAAGTTAGTAAGGTTCTAAACATTTGTCAGCTGTCCCCCAAGTATCTTAGATAATACACTCTCAGTAACAATACAAATATCTCTACATTACCCACCAGTCTTTAGCATCCTTTTGTCCTGGGCTCACAAGTGCTATCCAATGGGTTGTGGGAAGCACTTCCCAGGGAGTGTATTTAGATTTTCTGGTGATAAACAGTCACCTGAAACACCAATAACAGCGTATGGCTTTTCTCTTCCACCAGCCATGTTTGCTACTTCTGCAGCCCATACTGGGTTTTCTTCACCTCCTAGACTGCTGTTCCGTGGTGCTTATTTCCTTCTCAGCTTATATTCATGAGCTGTTCTGTTTGCTGATAGTTTATAAACATACTGCTTTGCTTTCCATACCTGGTTTTTCAATCAGGAGAACATGTCCAGAGTCCCCTGACAGCAACCTGCATTTATATGCTCATAAGTTGATCATAGCACCAAAGTCCTATCCTAAGTCAATCTAACATCTCTCTTGCACAGAAATGCAGAGTCCAGCTCTCCTCTCCTTTCCTCATTTTCAGCTGCATTTTCTTGCTCTAGCACTCACCTATCAGAAAGCAGTTTCAGCTCATTAAACCAGCCAAAAAAAAAAAAAAAAAAAGATTTATTGTTGTTTGGGTTTTCTCAGAGGCTATTTTTCCCCAGGGAGGGAAGGATAAAACCACTTAGCCTATTTCACCTAATTGCAGTGTCATGCTGTTTTACATGAGATTAAATTCATCTAAATTGGAGCTGCAGTACTTATTCCTTCAGCCCCATCTAAACAACTGTGCCCCTTCTTTTGGGTCATCACTAATACTCACAGGAATAGGTGGTGAGCCAGCCAGCCAGGGAAGCTCGTTTCAGCCAAAAAAAACTATTAGCTTTTCTTTGGCAAGATTACTCCTTGCTGGATCAACTCACTGAACTCAGCAGCTGCACTAGAAATTCAGTTCAGACTAAATAACCTTGGATCTGCATTTCCTTCATGCCACGTCTGAAAGCATCCTGCAGTGCATAATGAAAGGCACAGCAGTACTTACTTGCTTTCTAAATTGCAGCATATGACAAATCAATAAGTGCCAATTACTGAGGGGTTATAAACCCCTTTATTCCCACCCAGAGAATTTAGCCCATGCTGAAACACCTCTCGATTCTACTCCACCCCTTAGACAGCAAGCCACAGCTCATACTTAGCACAATAATACAGTCAGTTGCAGTTGTATCTGCCCTATCATAAACTGATCACGTAGCGAGCTTCTCAATAAGCAGATACATCACACTATGAGGATAAGGCAGAAGAGGAAACGTAGCGATTCCAAGTGACTGTTCCTCCTCCCACAGCTTCATGCTTTTTCAGAATTACTCCCATGACTTAATACTTCTAAGCACTCTACATCAAACATTAATATCCGCTTTGGTATATAGTACTTTGGAAACAGAGCATCTATTATCCACCATCCATTAACCTGATCTCTTACCCCAAGAATATCTGTTTTTCACAGATAATATTCTGAGGTTGCACAGTTTCTCTTAAGCAGATTTTTTCCCACTTTTTTTTTTGCACAATACTGCACAATCATGCAGCCAAAGGCTCCCTTATCTCCCATACACAGTCCATAAGAAGGAGGTTTCCTTTGGCCTAACAAAAATCACATAATTGAGTCTAAGTGCATGCCTTGTTCTCTTCCCAGGGAATAGATGTTTTCCTTACAGCTTATACAATCTATTAGGCTTTCATGGTACTCAAGTCAAAGAGAGTTATATGTTCTTATTGGAAGAAGCTGCATTTGTATTTCGCAACAAATTAGGAGAGGGCATTATAATTTGTATCATTCATACACTCTGGACATTAGTGAGTAGAGAAAAACAGCAACACAAGGCTATTTATTGACATTTCTTTGCTTTTTAGAAAACCAGTGCTCATTACAGCCTGTCAGTGCTATTTTAACTCAAACACCACTTGCCACAGTCAACACTTGACTGTGTTTTAGCTGGTCTATTTAAATGACCAGGTCTATCAGGTGACAGTGACATTTCTCAGATACTGTGAGCCTCACAAAGTATGCAGACCAGTGTTTGCACTGCAACAGGATGCAAAACCTACAACTAAGATCAGTTTTAGCATTCTGTAGGAAGAAATAGCTTCAGTTATCCTTACCAGGCAGAGCTTGCAACCTAAACAAAGGGAGTATTCTCCTCACACTTAAAGGGCACCAAAATATGAGGTCTGGGTATAACAGACAAATTAAAGGGGCAGTTTGTCAGGGTGCTTGGTTGCACACAGACGAGTAACAGAGTAAGAAAGTAAAAAAGAGTTTTCAATTCCTTAGTCCCTACCTCACCCAGACAGGCTTTTTGAGATTAAAAAAATCTTGTTCTTAAGTAGCAGGAGAATCTTTTCCACAGCTTTGTGCTGCTTCCCTCATCTGCAAGTTCTATGAATCAGCGACGTCCTCTACTCTGACACACTTGCAAGGCAAGGATTTAAAAAACACAAATGACAAATTATTTATCTGTGAATGCTGTTTCAAATCACACAGTTCTGAAGGACATACAGTCCACAATACCGCAACATCTGCAAATTCAGTTCATTTATACCTGCTATTTCTACAATGTCCTGAGACATTCAGTGCCTTGAGATCAAAGGCCAACATGTCACCGTGCACCAAATTCCAGAATGTATGTAAAACACTTATGCCATTTCCATAAGGAATTCTCTCTTCATTTCTGCCAGCTTTTACCTGCTTGTCACAGCTGTGCAATGGTAACAAATATTTTTTTATCCACTGCAACCCAGAAAAAAAAAAAAAGCAGAACCAAACAGAGTAATATTTCTTTCTGACTTCCCAGTTCAAAGCCAGCTTTGGCCAATGCCATGAACTCCTGTTAGCCATCATACAGTGACTTGTCCTTTTTTCCTAACTTTGGAACAACCTCTCCTGAAATCCAGTGTCTCCTTCAAAGTACACTCTATGTATTTTCTCAGCTGCTCACAATGGCTCAAATTTACAGTTTGGAAACGCAGTTTTCCAGATGTGACAAAGTCTGCCTGTTCAGATTCAGCAGTTTCCTAATTACATCTGCTGGGGAGATGCTTGATTCCTTACTTCCCCTCTATCATAATCATTTTACAGTTCTGCATCCATTCTCACCCTGACAACACTGCATTCTTGCTAGAAAATTAGCTGTATTTTAAATCATATTCTTTAAGTCAGGCCTGTGCTACACACACTCTAGATCTCCATCTGTGCAGATTTTTCTTCTCTAGATGTGTGTTAGCTGTACAAACACCAAAAACGCATCTACCTCCTTGCAGCAGAAATCAATTCCACTTTCAGGGTATCCATTTCAATATTTCTCTCCCAAACAAGAACAAAGAGAACAATCCCTGAACGAAAGATGGCACAGTGTCCCACTTTGCTAATTGCTTCCCTTGGAAGGGTCCAAATGCCCTGACAGACCAAACACAAGTGACAAATCCAAGCTAAACTGACAAGCTAACATCCTTAGTTTGTAATTATTTCCCTCACTGGAACAGGGTATGAATACAAGTATTAATAACTGCTTATTGCATTGTGTTGGTTGTTGGGTTTTTTTCAGTTTAGACTTCAAAGGGAATTAGAGAAACGCAAAGCAATTTTCATTTATTCAGTCCCGGTTAATTTCTTTCACAAGCTGTATAATGAGCTGCTCACGTGAAACAGAAGAAGAGTATTTTCTGGTTTCTTTCAGTGCTTAGAAAGTGCACAGAAAGCAAGACTAAACCATTTCTGTTTGGTTGGGTTTTTTTCCTGGCTGTATAACGTGTGTATCTGAGATTTGGTGGCTACACGTGGACATCTTTTATTCAGTCTCCAACTAATGACACTACAGGAATATCCCTGACACACAGCTGCTGTTTCAGACAACTACGATGACAAATTCTGCTGCTGTCAAAGTCAGCATTCTTTAAGCAGAACTAACGTTACAGTCCTGACAGAACACACAACGGCCACTCGTGGTTATTTGAGCTGCAGGCCTTTTGTAGGGTACAAAAACACAGCGTGACACCTCTTTATAGCTAGCAATTGTGTGCCGTTCCTGGAGGTTTGCAGCTAAGGAAAGCTTGGTTAAAGAAGTCACCTCCTGGTACAGTTACCCACGCCTGTGAAGCCTTGAATTGCTTTGAGACCAGTCTCTCTGGTGGGGCCAGCCTGCGTTAAACTCATATTTAGGCCCACCACAAAGCTCTGACTAGTTCAGTCACATTATAACCTGACTTGAAACAACACTGCACTTAATTTTGAACCATAACAATTAGATGAAAGGACACAGACCAAACTCAGCCCTGGCATTGCTATGTTCCTACTGCACAGATGCTGTCCATGGACCAGGAGCAAGTGCTTCTTTGTGAGCAATGAGAACAAAATACACCAGAAACTAATTCAAATACCACCTGTTTTTTCCCCCCATGAAAAAACAAATCATCCCATCTAATATCATACCATTACTTTTTGCCTTGACAGAATTACTGAATGTCTTACAGAGGCTTATGCCAACAGAGCTAAGGCAGAGAACATTTCTCACATAGACCACATCCATTTTTGACTTGAGAGAAGTTCCCAGTGTTTATGAAAACAAAAGCTGTTTCCCTGATACCTCTTACATCTCAGAGACGATTCAAATCTGAGTCCTGGAACACTGTGAGCTCCTAGGTCTGAAGCCACAGATTCATCCTTCCTCCTTATTAGGGCAAAAATCCTCAGGGAAAACAAAAATACGAGTGGATTGACAGGAAAAAGCCTATGATGTACTTGCACACATCCTTAGTCTGAAGGTTAGAAGATCAAGAATCTATGGCAGGCTCCAAGGCAAGAAGTCAGCACAGACAGACAGGAATGATTTTGGTTTGACCCAGTCCACCACAAGTGAAACAAAGCAATGCCGTGTACTTCAAGCACTGAGACCCACAACTGCTTAACTGCAATCCCAGCCTTAGCAGCTGACTAAAGAGAGAGTTCCTACAGAAACAAAGCAGAGGACATATCTCAGTGTTTATGTTCCACCAGTTTTTCTCATGCTGGAGCCCATCCCAAAGCCCACACTGACTGAAGAACAAGCCCTCACTTCACACCTGAGCAGAAGAGCAGTGCATTCCTCTCACACAGTCACAGCTTCTCTGCCTATCCCTAGAAAAACCTATGGTACAGACATTAACATCTTTTTCCTTACATATATTTACATATTATGCATGTATCCCAAGTCCAGTGCTACACTCATTCACTTATTCAAAATAACCAGCTTCCTCACTAGTCAGAAAGAAAGGTTTAGTTTTTTCCACATGGATTATGAAGAAGAATTTAATAGAACTCACTTACCGGAGGATTTCTTTCCTAGTGAAGAACGTGCAGTCCTGTAAAACACAACAGGTGTTACTGTATGACAGGAATACTGAAAGTGCAAATCATTACTTTTTAATATTTTTGGAAGGAAACTCAGATCTGGCAGAAAAAAACATTACAGATGCCATTTGTTTACCATCTAGCTTTGATTCAGAAAGCAGCAGATGCTATAAAATAATGAAAATATTCTAAGGATGGGGCTGTCAGGAAAAATTATATACCTAGAGTGGAACTCCTGGAGAAAAAAAACATGCAGTTTGTTTGCAATTAGTTGGACAACAAGAGGATCTTTGAGGTCCTTTTCAACCCAGGCCACTCTATGATTCTACAATTCAGTCTGCTGAAACATTCCACCAATGTGAAATGATCAGAAGAAAAATTAAAATAAGTAAAATATAGGTGAAAAATATTCTACAAACAGATCTAGAACACCATAAATAACGAACAGATTAAGAAAACTATCTTGTAACTTGGACTCTGCAATTCACATTTACTTAAATCACTCCTTACCGATGTCAGAGTTTTGCTAGGAGAACTGGCACTTCACAAGCGAACGGCGATTTGAGCACTGAAATATTTTGCACTTTGTGTATTTCTACACGTCACAAAACAGGTTATATTACCAGGTGTTGCAAAAGCACAATAGCCAGACACATGCCATTAATGGAAGGAAATAGTCCCTAATTTCACTATATTGTCTACTAGATGCTAGGGGCAAATTCTGCCCTGCCTCCAAAACTAGGAACACGGGTGGCAATGAAATATTGGTGACCAGTTCAGCTCCCTGTTCAGGCCATAGGTTTGGATAATATACAGCTCTGTGTCATGGAGCTACCAGCTGCTGGGGAAAGAGCGTGGGAGCAAACACTCCAATGACAAAGGCATGCAATGGCCCAGGGGATGTGGCAGACACGTGCTCAAGAATTCCACCTTTCTCCTTTAATGTAAACATTTAAAATATATAATAAGAGGCAGTTTGTGACAAGGTAAGAGCAGCGGGCCTGACTGGCCCTACTGAAGAGTACATATAACTATCATAGCCTCACTCCCATTCTGCACTTCAGGCAATGAGAGAAAATTTCATTTCATTCCTAAGGTGAGAATTAATCTGGCTATAAATGCTTGCTGCTTCAAAGGAAGGGAAAAGCCAATGATCACAGCTATCTGAAGCAATCAACCAGCTTGTCTCAGGTGTCCAGGTAAGGTATCAGTCCTGCCTGGTATCAATTACTCAGTTTGCTTGTTCTCCTCTGTATAAAGCAGCAGGAGAAGAGCTTTCCCCTCCGTGTGTTGCACAGCAGAATAGTGTTACAAGGCAGCACAGGAAGGCACCTTGAAAGCTGCTAACAAAGATGTCACATTGTCTGGAACTGCACAAAGTGAAATAGGAGCCAGCTGGGAAAGTCTTCATTAATTCCAACGTGTTCACTACTTACAATCAAACTGCCACTTAAGGATGCATCATTTACTGGTGAAAGGCAGGTACAATCTCACAGATGATTGTGATGCTCTGTGCAGCAACCATCCCGTAATTATACAGGCTTGACAAAACAGCAGGCGCTGTTATTTAACTAGAAAGCTGACAGGGAATTGATATGCAAATAGAGATAAAGATGAAAAAGACAAGTTACCCTTCATCTTCCAGAATCCTGTGAAAACACCACTGAGAAACTTTCAAAACATCATAGTCTTTTTTTGCTAAACTGTCTCCTTTCTGCACCTTCCAACACAGTTTAACTTATACTAGCACCGACATAAGGGACAGAGTTAAAGCAAGTATCTATTGATGGCAGGAAAGAGGTACAGGACTGCCCTTTCTGTTGTAAGCACAGCCCCACTTTGGATTGGAGCCACCATGGAACACAGGTCTAAGCATAATTCCATTTTGTAGTTGCTGGAACAACAGCAATTTAATTCCGATTTAATTAAAAACCTTCGGCCAGAGAAGCACGGAGGTGATTCATCCAATTTTCTTCTGCCTACTTCATTCATACAGAAAAATACACAATGATAGACAATAAGTAGTAAACTGACATGTTGAAATAACAAATGTCACTGAACACATCTGTTGTCACATAGGCTGTATTTTAGTTAATCATGGACTTAAAAAGCAACCTGCCTGTTCTACTTGAGCACAGGCAAACTACTTAAAGAAATGGGAACACAGTTTTCATAATTTGTAGCAATTCTAGATTTCTGGCAAGAATTTATCCTGAAAATATAGGCTTTTTTTTCTAATTCTATGCAATGTCCTGAAACACTACAGCAGGCCCTCATGGCTTTCAGGTTATCCAGAACAGAATAGTTCAGAATAGAACAGTCTCGCCTTGAAACGTTACCTCCTCCAGGGCCTGGGAGAAAAACCTGCTTCTCTTCTAAGATCTGCTGTCCCACTTGCTCTGTCCTTGTGCCCTTAGAAGTGAGCTAATTGCAAGTGCAATATGAAGGATTACTAATGGTTGTTTGGAGATAAGATACTACTTCAACAAATCAGCAATTATCCGCTTAACGTCCTTATGGCTAATAAAGACAGTGAATATCATAAAGCAAACAGAAGATTTCCTATTGATTTTAATGAGATCATTAGCTTGTATAATGGGACTCTATTCTCATACTTGGCATTTAGGTGGCTTAACTGGTTCTTAAAATATTCTGCAGAGAAGAGACTCAGACAGCTGGTGCACTTGGGTTGTACAGAATCACTGAGTCACAGCACGGCCTCGGTAGGAAGGAACCTTACAGCCCACCCAGTTCCAACCCCTGCCATGAGCTGGTTGCCACCCAGCAGGTCAGGCAGCCCAGAGCCCCCTCCAGCCTGGCCTTGGGCACCCCCAGGGAATGGGGCTGGTACTGCAACCTTCTGCCAGTCACTGCATTGCTTGTGAAGCAGAATTAACCATCTCTGCTCTTAACATTTGCTTTTAAAACCAACACAGCAACAGGAAGGTTTTGCAGTACCTGAACTGATAAGTGTTTTATCCTTTGACCTGCTGTGTCAGGTGAATGCAAGTTCAGGACAGATGGTAACATAGAAACAGTGGCTCCTTTAGCCTTCAGGACTTCATCACAAACTCCTAGATTGGTTGTGCTTCATATTTAGGGCAACAGGATTTGAGCAAAAAATAGGAGTAGAGATAATGATACTGAGAGCACTGATTAACTAACCAACTTTAATCTCACACGATATACATGCAGAGCATAAGGTGAGGCATGCTTCCAAGATCAGAACACATTATGATTTATTCTGTGGCATCTACTGCCAATCAAATAAAACCGATTTCATACAGAGAAGGTAACATTTATCAGCAAGGAACAGAAGAAAAATTGAAGAACAGAATCGAATGAGAAAACAGCAATACTCAACTATGCAGAGGCACTTCTTGCACCTATTAAATGTATATTTCTTCTTTACAACTATACATGTATAATTATATGCATAATTTCAGGAGAGCAGGCTTATTCTGCTCCTGCAACAGCTACATCACAAAGCTTTATAAGCAAATAAGTGCAGCCAAGCAGTCCTTGCAATGCAAAAACCAGTCCCAATCTGACAGCCTCAAACAAATGCCAACAGGCCACAGATAAAGCAAACCACTGACAAACAGGCACTCAGATAGCATCCTCAGGCTAAGACAGATGAATCCCTTTTAGCTGTCTCACTGAGCAGCTTTTAAGAAATGAGAGGACCCAATGCTGTATTTCAAATATTAACATCGTACAGCAGTATTTCATCTGGAAAATCCCAAGTGATCTTTAGTACTGTGGCAAAAGGACTCCATGGGTCTAAGAATACTTCAAATGAAACACCATGAAAACGTCGTCGTGTTAAATTATCACAAATCAAAAGTTAAAAGGTGCCAGATAAAATGAAATGAGTTTTCATGCAGTAGATGCATTACTATCTCCATTCTGTGCAGACGTTCTGTTTTTGGATTCTAATTGCCATACAAGTAAGGCCAGCATAGAGCTGTTGTGAGACTGAATCAGCAACACGTTTATATGTATTTTCATCACTGTGCAGAAAAACACAAGCAGAAAACCCCTGCAGCCCCCACTGAGTTTCAGCAGGCCAAACCTGCAGCTGTGAGAAGCAGTGGGGCACTGGAGTGAAAGCAGCCGGACATAAGCAAGTACTAACAAAGAAACAGACTGTCAGCAAATGCAATTTTGCTCAATCCATAGATGCAGCAAACAGTAACCTGAAACCGGAATGGGGCTGCAGGATGATTTCAAAAAAGCCTTCCTTCATTGCTGTGCTGCTGGAAGTTTGCACATTAACGGCAGCACTTTATCAAAGGGAGAAGTGCTCTTTGCACTTCTGATCCTGGAGGACCTGTGATGAGTGTGCTTTTGGCACTCTTGCCTCCTAAGGAGCACATTTTCATCACAGATCCTGTCTGAGCCAAGCACAGCTTTTTAAAACCAGCAGATATCTTCGTGGCTTAATTTCAGCTTATATAGGACATTTCTGTACCCGATATCATCTGGTTTTGCAAATTGCTCATGAAGTATAGTTTAGTTCCACTCTGACATGTGTTTTAATAGAAGGAGAAGGCTAGCTCTGCAATAGGCAAATTCCTGTGGAAAAGACAGCACAGTGATTATTTCACATGATTGCTGCTTACTGCACTACTGCCTCGAAGACAACTGGAACAAACACCATCCTGTTTTGGTGCTGCATGGAAGAGCGGACAGGAAACAATCTAGCAATTAACAAATGCAAAAATGATTGACTTAGAATAAAGAGAATGATCTGAAATAAAATATTTGTGTCCTATATTCCCCAAGTTATGCCTATTAAGGGAACAATTAGAACTGAAATCATATCAAATTCAGAGCACTTACTGAAACAACCACAGTGAAAGCAGTGAGATTGCTCCAAGAGCAGTCAGGCCGAAACCCAAGCACAGCCTGGAGGCATTTCCTGTTCAGTATAATGCAGTGCACTGAGGCCAATACATGGCCCTGATATTGCTTTATTTAATGCCCTTATTTCCCACTGCTTCAAGTATCCTCACACAGCACCACTCACAGTTAAATTCTCGGTTCACTGCTTTTCTCATTATGGAACTTGGCACCCAGAAGTTGTCCTATATACAATTCTTACAAGTTTCATTTTGAAGTGCTGTTTGATTGCAATGAAATACACCTTCCTTGCTAACACTTACCTTTTCTCTACCCAGACCTTGGGGAGATTTTGCATTTTATGTTAAAAACAAAACCACCAAAACAAGCAAGTACTGTAAGGGCACAGGAAGCAGAAACCAGTGTCTAACTTGGTGATGAGGTGAATCTCTAAGAGAAAACCAATGCTTGCAAAAGCCCGACTCCTTAGATTACCCTGATGTTTCACTAGGCTCATGTAAATGTAGAGAGCCGTCAGCCAGAACAACATCAGTTTACTGAGTTTCCAGATGATACACAAGGTGTTAGGGGATCTGCAACATGCCACTCTTTCTTCAGTTAATTGGCTTCTCTCTATTCTGAGTATTAAAAAATAATAATAATAAAAGAATGATAAGAAGTTTAATGCCGCAGAGTCATATCAAGCACCTTCTCCACAAACAGCTCCAGCTGGCCCTCCCACCAGCAGCCTTACTGGAGACTAATTGAAGCAGCCACCTATTTGAAAACTCTGAGGTCATCTTGTGGGTGAACAGATTGGCAATTATTTCATTTAAATGTTGTGTTAAAAACTGATCTTTCAGTATGGTTACTGTTACGATAAGATGTTCATAAATGGGCATTTTTGAAAATCTTAGATGAAATGAGGATCTTTTATTTCATCGATAACACGCTGCTGGCCTGAAATCAGCGTATGCGAGCTCCTCATGCAGGTGATTTTGCTGCTGCTTAACCTTTAACTCCTGATATAAAGCTGCTTACGTGTGAATTTGCCACACATTAAGCAAATGAACTTCTCATTTTTCCATCCTCCTTTCACCTATCAGAAGCAGTTCCTATGAAACAAGCTCTTAAAACAACCTACAAGGTAAAAAAAAAGACCTCTCTACTAAAATAACGTTCAGGTGCTACAAAGCCAGAATAACTCATGTTCAAAAGATGGCAATGGCAAAAGTTCATTTATCTGTATATACTTGGCTGTACACTGGGGTACCAACAAGCACAATGGATTATTGCAAAGCATGTTTTACTGCTCCTAGTGAGCTGTAAGTCCTCCTGTAACAAAGAAATGCACCAGCCTAACCACTGCGAGGCTCTGAGATCAATTACCCAGCATTAGGAAAGGCAGGGGCTGCACAAGCCATTAGAAGAAGGCAATTTCTGGATGAAGAGTAATGAATTAGGGATGACATTTCGGCTCTTGCATTTGCCAGTTTATGTCAAGAAGATAACATTAATTACATTTAGATTTTGTTTTGTTTTGCTGCAGTTGGGCTCTGTTCTGTGTTCACTTTTGAAGATAGAAGGAAGACAGACAGTAGTGTTTCACAGGTCTGTGATTCCCCTTTTGCCTATCTAGCAAGGATGTAAAAAATAGCCTTTGAGGATCTTTGACAGCCAAGCCTCAGACCAGTGCATTGGACTAACATATTACAGTGACGGACTGCTGGTGAGGGTGAGATATGCGACAGAGTGGAAATCAAAGCAGCTCCATTTTTGTGTTTCATACAATGATAGCAAGAACAGCACACATATGAAACCCTGCTACCAACAGGATTAGGAATTTAATAAGAATTTAATGTATGCTTATTTCATAGCACGCTCAGTACATGCCCCCAGACTGACTTCATCTGGGTAAATCTCTACATCTGTAAAAAGCCCATGGTAGCACTAACTTTAAAAATAAAGAAAAATTACTATTTAAAATCACAGTTTCTAATTCAGGGATAGAAGTCAAAGTTCACGAAGGTAAACATAAAGAGTTTTACTTTCATGTGTCCTGAATCTGTCCCCTGATTATCAGGAGAAATTAAACGCTGACTTCTCAAACTGTTCATTCTGCCTGCATTCATCACTTCACAGAACACAGCAATGCAAACAGCCCTGCCTGCACCTTGTAGCAGGCGTTCACCTGCCTCCTTCTCCAGCAGACTTCTATTTCATCTGCTGCCCAACTTGTGTTTTCAGAAACTCGTTCTAGGTGTACACAGTGCAGACAGCATCCCTCAAACCACCTCAGTAAGGTCTGGGTTATGCTAAAATGCGGATAAGACGAAATCATTCATCACCTGGAGCGTGAAAAACACAGCTGGTGTGAGTGCCACAAATAAAGTACCACCCACAAAGTACCCCCAGGCACTAAATGAGTATGTCTTCTGGTAAGAAGAAGAAATTACCACTCAGGAGTGGATAAAAGCACAAGGATACCTATTTTGGATTTACAGCAAGCACATTTCTATGATTTACTGCCTGAAGTGAACTTAGGCATAGATTTAGACACATCCAATTTTTTTCGCCCCTACCGACAGGGAAGTTAGCACGGTTTATAAAAAGGTTATGGACACACTTTCCCTCCTTTAGGAACTGCTCAGTAAAACGATTACAGTAGACAAGCGCCCTTCCCAAGCCGGTCACGAATGTTAGGCTGTTTCCTAGCCCAGACGCGGCGGATGTGACTCCCACCCTTCCAACACAAGGCACCGAGCTGTCTTACCTGGTAGGCATCCAGCTGCTCGTCAGTGAATATTGTCTGCTTATTACCCATCTTAGAAGAATTCTTCCTTTATGCAGATGCATCCCATAGGAAGCAGCCGGGCTGCTCTGTGCGGCGGGCATTTAGAGCACGGATTCCCTGCGAACGCGCCGGCAGAATCGCGAAGCCTGCATTGAAATGCTTCGTGCTGCGGAAGGAAGCGGGACCGGAAAACCTTTCACTCGAGCGCACCTAGGAGGCGGGCGCTGCAGTCACAGGCAGGTGGCATCCGAAGGCAGCGATGCCATTCTCTCCGTATTTCAGATGCTTCTCCACACGGAGCTCTCACGACTCCCAGCCCGCGGGGCTGTACGGTTACGAACGGCTTCGCAGCCGCTCCGCTCCGCGCCTCAGCGCGCCCCGTGCAGAGCCGCCGCCTCACAGCGCCGCCTGGCGCCCCCTGCAGCGCCCGGCACAGCAGCGCTACTGCGCACACGCGCAGAGCGAGCAAAAGAGCGCCGAAGAGACGCGTGCACAGCACGAGCGAACTCCGGCACGCCGCGCCGCTGTAGGCTGAGCCCAGCTTTCCGGCTCGCGCTTCTTCACCTGCCCCGTTTGCATTTCTTGTTTTAATTCAACGGCAGAGCGTTAAGCAATATTTACTCCTGGCATAAGTAACGGCAATAGATCGATACTTTTCTGTGTACACAGCCAGACTCTAACCGTAACGTTATCAGCACCGGCTTTCATCGCTTCGCACCCAATTACGTGCCGGGCAGAGCGCTGCAGGCCGAGCTCACACCGCGCTCTGCCCGCCCCGAGTAGCGCCAGCCGAGCGCCGCATCCCCGCTCAACGCCTCACCGACTAACGGGACTCGGCGCGAAACGCGCGCCCACAGCGCAAAGCACAGCGCATGCGCGCCTGAAGGCTTGGCTCACCCCGCGGAGGAAATGGCACATGCGCAGCCGTGCCGGGAGGTCGCACGCAGCCGTACGGCGCGGCAGCGGCTGTCAGTCACGCGGACACTGGCCGTCAGTCACACGGACAGCGGCTGTCACACACACACCGGCGGCGTAGCGTTGCTCGCTGCCGGGAACGCTGCGCTGACGCAGCCCGCCCCACAGTGCGGGCACGGAGCTCGGGAGCGCGGACCCCGCAGCACAGCGCGGGGCGGAGCCGTCAGCGCAGCGCGAGGCGCGGCAGCGGCCGCCTCCCGGGGGCGGGGCGGTAGCGCGCGGCCGCTCGGCGCCGGTTCCGCTCCGTCGGTGACTGCGGACGTTGCGGGGTCGAAGAAGCGCCGGGCACACCATGGCTGCGGCCGCGTGGATGCCCGCGGTAGGTGCGGCGCAGCGCGGTGCGGCGCGGTGCGGTGCCGTTCCTTCGCGGGGTCCGGGCGCCGCGCCGGGCGCGTGACCTTGGCGCCGCGGTGCGGCGTGCGGAGCTCAGGGCCGCCTCGGAGCGGGGCGCGGCAGTGGCCGCGGCTCTCCCGTCGTGGCGGTGCCTCTCGCGGCGGGATTCGCCGTCTGTCTGTCGTTGCGGAGCTTCCGAGGGGAAGACCCGATCGTCCGGGCCTGCCGCGGGGCCTTCGCGACGCGCCGATCCCGAGCGGCTCGGGGAGGCCTCGGCCACCCACGGGGCCGCAGCAGCGCGCTCGGCTGGCGGTCCCTGCCCGCGGTTCCGGCCCGATGACCTTGCGAGGTGAGGAGCCGTGCGCGGCTCTGCCATCGCGGCGTTCCTCGGAGCGGACGCGGCGAGCTGTCCTTCCTGCCCGGAGCCGTCGGTGCCCACAGCTCCGCTTACGGTGTGCGCTGCTGAAAGGCGGAGATCGCCGCCGCGGTTGCGGAGGGCTCCCTGGCATGGCGGGGCGCCCCGAGCGCAGGGGAGGTCATTCTGTGCGGCGCTGTGCGGGCTGGGCTCCTCATTGCAGTGCTGACTTCTGCCTTTCGTACACTTGGGTTTTTAAAACCTGCCGAGTGCACGGAGGACTGCGGCCCCAGTACAGACATAAATAAAGGCGAGAACAAAGTGCACCCCGGTTCCAATGGAAGAACTTCCACTGGTGGGACTCAGCTTTGGAAACGTGACCTGGAAGGTGCAGATGTGCTGCCCGGGCAGCTGGTAGGGGAACAAACATCTCACCTTGCTTTTCTCCTCAGCCAGAGTTGCTGCTGGGGCTGCCGTGCAGTCCGGCCAGGGAGCAGCTGTCCTCTGCTCACCTTGTGCTAAGAATACCCTGGAGGTGCACACAGCAGCTCCCCAGCAGCTTGGCAAAGCCATAGTTACTCTGTTTCATTTTAATTTGTGTTAATCCTGGTTTAAAGCAGGAAATTTGAAGGGGTACCATTTTGAAAGTGTGAATGCTGCAGCGTTGAACTGTTTGAAGATCCGTTGGTGTAATAAGATAACATCTTTTTGGTTTATGTTCCTGCAGGTTTCTCGACTGCTAGGTGCTTTCAAAAACCAAAAACAGGTGACCAGAAGTTTTAGTAATGCTGTGAGTATGCTAGTCATATTTTTTTCCTTTAAGAAGTTTCTCAAGAAAAAGATAAGGCCTGAATAAGTGAACATTCATGCTTTTAACGCCAAGCTGGATTTACACTGGTTAATGACTTTGCTAATAAAAAGGCTTACAAGGAAACCAGACATGGAATGACAACTTGTCACAAAACACGGACATAAGCTTCTGAAACTTCTGCCCATTCTGAAATAGGCAAATATGGACAAATGAGATTGTTGAGAAGCTTCTCATCCTCTTTCTTTTGCAGGCATTCTGCTAAGCAATATTTACTTTAGCATATTTACTTTAAATCTTGCTGCTTTTAGAGTATCTCACAGCTATGGTTCTGCCTTTTCACGGCCCTCTTTAATGTATTTCAAGCACTGGTGTAGGTGCTTTAGCACTGTGTGTGCCTGAGGTCCCTGCAGGCCTTTCTTCAGTGAAGGTGGCCTTGAAAACTGCAGTGGTGGAAGCATGCACTGCTGCATGCACCCTTAGGCAGGACTTAAGGAAGAGTTGTGGTTTTTAATTCTAAGTTATGTAAAACTACTAGCGGAGAGAAACTGAAGTGAAGGTTGTGTCTTACACAGCATGAGAAGATGTAGGCGAGGCTCCTCCTGATCTGCTTGTACCTCATTTTACTGCATCAGGTGGAACACCTTCTCTGCTGCAGGTGTAGTCCTGCTGTGCTGTGGAGCAGGAACCAATCTTGCATTCCATCGGCTGCCTGCTTGCTTAGTAGCTGTGATCTCTGTCTGAAGCTCTGCTTCCTTAGCTTTGCACAGTAAAATTCTTTGACTCTGATTAGTGGAAACAGAACAGTTAAGATACACTGAAATCCTGAGCATTCCCATGGGAGAAGGCTGGGCACACATCTCATCACTTGGGGTTTGGCAAATAGTGCTGTATGCCTGTTTTTGTACAACAGGCAGCTTCCTTCCCCTGCTGTCCAGTGACCCTGGGCTGTGCAGTTTAAGTTCATGTGGGGATGATAAAAGAAACAAGATTGAGAATGTTACAGAGAGAAAAGAATCAGACATTATGAAAAATTGGCCTGAGATTTCTTTGAGAACCTTTTGAGAAGTTCAGATAGACTTGTTTTTTTTTGTTGTTGTTTTTTTAAGCTTTTCACAAATGAAATCTTTTTTAGTGTGGGTCAGTATTACACAGCATGCAGCTAATATAGGAAATGTATGGAAACAGAGCTGTAAGTAGGTAGTATTGTCTCCTCTCTATTTTTCACGAAGAAAACATTCTGAGATGCTTGTTTTAAGGAGCACTGAGCAGGAACCTGCTGTTCAGGTTAAACATTGCTTTGAAACAAAAATAGCAAGCAGATTTTTAGACAGTTGTCTCAAAATGTTTGCACTTCCCTTTGAAAGCAAGCTGGTCACTCTTGCTTCTGTCCACTGCTGCTGCTCTTCATAGTGATTTTTGGTAACTCAAACTTTCTTTTCTAGTAGTTACTTGGTTCCTGCAACACATGAGAATGTTTCCTACGTGGAACACAGCTTTCATTTCTTTTATTACTGATGCTTCCTTACTTAGGTACAAACAGTGACTTTAATCCCAGGAGATGGCATAGGACCTGAGATTTCTGCTGCTGTCGTGAAGATCTTTGATGCTGCCAAAGTGAGTCACATTTCTCTTGCTGTGAGCATTGTAGCTTTAAGTGCAACAACAAATGTTAACTAGTTATGAGTCATTTTTAAGCTGCTGAAACTTTCTGGCAATACAAAGTCAGAAGCTTCCAATATTAAAAGACAGGATTGCAATATCACGGCAGTGTCTGAAACTGTTAGCTGGAGAGGAGTAATGAGTTGAGAGCAGATGTTGCATTTAAGTGCTGGAAATGTCAACTCAGTGTATCATCTGAGCCATCTTGTTGACACAGCTATCCTGAGTGACCAAAAGGAAAATATTCTTTCATCTACAGTGACTTCTCAGTGCAGATCAAGCACTGTGAAGGGGACTCCCTTATTGTTAGAAACCTAATGGCAATTATTCTGTTGTACCACGTTCATCTCTGTGATGTGAAAACTACATCTGTCCGAAGAGGACTGTGTTTCAGCATATCCAAGGAAGTTCACAAGAATGTGTCCAGTTTGCTTGGAAGAAAATGTAGTTCTTCAGGAAGAATTGTTGTCAAATTGTTCCCCTTCAGTAACAGTATCAAAGCATATTCATTTTATCTTACAACTGTCCAACTTAGATTTGTAAAAGGTGCAGTTCCTATGTAATCAAAGAGAAGCCTTGTAATGGCTCTGTCTGACCCTGGGGAGACAGGCAGGAGGTGCAGTGAGGTAAAACCTTTGCACAGAAGTGTATGTTTGCAGTACTTACTCTGATTTGTTTTATAGGGTGTTTTGCTACTACGTTGCACTTGGACTCATTCCATTTGCTTATGAACAGCCTTAAATCTTTTCATTGTGGCTCTTCCTGATGGACAAGGGGTGGTGAATGCAAATCCAGAAAGCACTGCAGGACGTGTGTAGATTTCCTTTCAGATAACAGGTGGATCTGCTGTGCACTGCCGTTTGGAAGATCAGTTCTCAATGAGTTCAGTTTTTAAATGTCTTGTGTCCCTTGTCAGGAGGAAATGTGATGGCTGTAGCAGGTGCAAGAAAGCAGTGTGTAAACACAGTCCTTATGCTGTCTGTAGGTCATGGCTAGGGAAGTGTCTTGTGCTGCTTAACTTTGTGCTGGTATAATATTGCTCATACCATTTCATTTTCAATTATTTACATTTTAAAAGTCACCTTTATGTTCAACTTCAAGCATCTCATACTTACTGTCACTCATCAGAGGAAAGATGTTTAAGAAGGCTCAAGCCTGATCTCTTGTGAAAGAGGAGTTACAACTGAGAGCAAAAGTCATGAGACTAAAGTTAACACAGAGCAAATGTGTTTAGGTTCCTATTCAGTGGGAAGAAAGGAATGTTACAGCTATCCAAGGACCAGGAGGAAAGTGGATGATACCTCCAGATGCCAAAGAATCCATGGATAAAAACAAAATGGGATTAAAAGGTACATTGGGGTTAATATATTGACATTAAATAACATTTTTTACAGGGACTTTGATTTGAATCCAAAGTCCTTCCTCAGTATCACAAAAAGATGGCAAATTATGGAGGACGGCCTATTAAGTCATCTTCTGCCATCTTTGTGTCAAAGCTGTAACTGTCACTGATGTTTAGGAAATATGTTACTAAATATCAGCTTTGGATTTGATACAGTATGCTTTTCCAAGGCAGTTGATACACAAGAGTGTGTGTGATAGCTCAGTTCCCAATGAACGGTATCCTCATACGTTGTTTGTACTGAAAACAGTTTTTGATGAACTCCCATTCCATGTAGAATTAAGGCCACGATTTGGCCCTGGAGCAGCTGATGAATATCACTGTGTGGTATTCCTGAGGGCACGGAGAATTCCCGTGGCATTTACCGTCGGGGTTACATAAGCATTTGCAGTTCCTCTCTCACAGCGCCACCTGGTGCTTCAACTGTGATATTTATGACGTGGGTTTTATCATCTCTATTTTTTTTTCCCTTCAGGTCCTTTAAAAACCCCAATTGCTGCAGGACATCCATCGATGAATCTGCTGCTGCGTAAAACCTTTGACCTCTATGCAAACGTACGTCCCTGTGTCTCTATTGAGGGCTACAAAACCCCTTACACAGACGTAAATATTGTCACAATACGAGAGAACACAGAGGGTGAATACAGTGGAATTGAGCACGTGGTAAGTTGCTGGGAGTGTTTCTGGCAGTTTCTGGGTCTTGTTAACAACAAGTTAGAACATCTCAGTTGCTTGGTATTGAGGGGCAGAGCAGTGGGATTTTTTGTTGGTTGCATTTTAAGTTCATTCCGCACAGGAAAGGTCCTATATTATAGTGTGTGCTGTGGAGACTGCATCACTCAGAATTCTGTGATTCTGTTGTTCAGAACATTGTTCAAAACTGTTGATTTGCACAAGTAGACTTCCACTTCTACTAGTAATGCTACTGTTGTCTTTCAGATTGTTGAAGGCGTTGTGCAAAGCATCAAGCTAATCACAGAGGAAGCTAGCAAGCGCATTGCAGAATTTGCTTTTGAGTATGCTAGAAATAATCACAGAAGCCATGTTACTGCTGTGCACAAGGCAAACATTATGTATGTTGACATTTCTTTTGAAGAACAAGTGGTACTATACTTCTGATTATAAATTGCTTTTAAATTTTCTCCAGATGTCTGATGTGTGAATGCTAATGGGAGTAACATGGACAACGCTGACCTTGTCTTGGCGGGGCTGCAGTCACTGTGTGCTAACGCTTCTCTTACTAACTCTGTGCTAGTGCTGTGACTTTCTTCCAAAAACTCTTAGTTTAAAAATAATCTTAACCCAGGAAAAATAGCTGATGTCTTTTACAGCTGCCAAAGCACTTCACTGGCAACTAACCCACACTGTGTGTGATAGTTTGCATCATCCCTGCATAAACTCAGTAAATTTACTTCAGTAAACCAGGGAGTCAGTTGGGAGCAGCAGTTTAACCATCATGCATTAATTCCTGGAGCATCTTAGGGGTAAATTTAAAAGACATAACTTTCTATTAAAATACTTACATAAAGGATTAATGGTTGTAATTAGGTTTTTGCAGTCTACTATTTTTTTGCTATTTAATCCTGTTGCACGCAGTTCTCTTTATCTGAATATCTTGCTTTACAATAACTGCAGTATTCTTCCACTTAATTGCAGGAGAATGTCTGATGGGCTTTTCTTGAGAAAGTGCAGGGAAGCAGCAGAAAACTGTAAAGATATTAAATTTAATGAAATGTATCTGGATACTGTGTGTCTGAATGTGAGTATCTATTTGTTTTAATTGTGGTTGTTTTTTCAGTTTACAGTCTTAAACTTAATGAAAATATACTTCTTTCTAGATGGTTCAGGATCCTTCACAATTTGATGTGCTTGTTATGCCTAACTTGTATGGTGACATCCTCAGGTATGGAGATCTCAATTTTAACTAGCCCAGCATGTACAACACTGTTAGTTTCCTGACAGTTATTCAGGTTACGTGCTAGCCAGACGAACTCCCTCCAGAGCTTAAAACACAAATCAGACTCTTAGAATGATAAGAAACAACGTATTCGACTCTTAGAATGATAAGACTCTTAGAATGACAAGAAACAATGTATTACCATACTAGTTATCCGTATGTTGTTGGGAGAGAAATTATGATGAGAACATTCCTCGTAGTAAAAGGGAGTTTTTGCTGATGGAGGCTATGAGTGTTATTCCAGTAGGGCTGGGTGGAGGATAAATCATTCCAGAAGTGTGAAGAAGTTAATGGCTCCAGTTGTAATACAGATTGCTTGGATTGACAATGGGGAAAAAGACTTGCCACTTGACAGCACTGAAATAGAGTAAGATGACTGTGGAACCACCACGTTTAGAGTGAACTAGCCATATAGTGAAATGATTCTGAAGACTGAAATGTATAACATCTCAATGTCCTACCATTGTTTGGGTTTTGTATTATATTTTTTCACCTTGGGATTAAATCTCCTATTTGGAAAATAAAAGTGCTACAGTCAACCCGAAGGCCTAAAGGCAGAGTCCATCAGCAGGCTTTCATTCTTGAAGGAAGCTCCAATAAATTTGAGTTGTCTTTTGAAGAAGGGCAGCCTTGTCACTGGGGAACCTCACTCACTGCGTTTTGTTCAACGTGAGCATAACACCAGGGAGGTCTCTCAGCCTCAGTAGATGCAGAAGGAATTTTTACTCCAAAGCACTGAGCATCTTAAGTGAAAAGTTTAAGAGTCTCCATTTTCTTGCCCAAACAATTACAACTACAGCTGATCAATTTAATGTAAAAGATTGTCGCACAAACTCCTCCTTTCTGCTTTTTAGTCCTCTGTTAGCTGACTTGTAGACAATGAAATGGTAGGCTAAAAAATGTAGATGTGAGAGCTTTATCAGTTCTTTCAGCTTTGAGAGGACAGTATGAAAACTGTGGGCACAGTTCATTTATCTTTCTCCATGTTTATTTTCAAGGAAATCAAATGCAAATTCCTGATGTCTGATCATCTACTGATGTCAGAATTATGACTTATGGGCTGTTCACTAAAGAGAGGAGTAAAGCCAGTGTTGTGCCACTTGGAGTGTCCTTTAAGTTACATACACTAACCTTAACCAGAAGTTCTTTCACCTGAGCAAATTTTTTCCATGATTTTTAGAAGGATTTTATATACAAAAAGGGTTGTGTGGCCTTTTAAAGGGAAATGAGACTTAAATATATATAGGGTACTCCATATATATATTAATATATATATAAATATATATATATATATATTATATATATATATATACGTATATATAAATACAGTCTGAACTTTGGCTAGTTCCTGACACTTCTAAAGTATTCTGTACTTCTCTTGTGCCTGTTTCTTAATTACTATACTGTACGGAATCTCCTTTTCATTTCTCTCTATTGAAATGGCTCTTGCTAGTAGTTCTGCAGATTCTCAGATGTTCCAGCAGTGTAAGTGGCTAACAGCATCTGTTCTTTCTCAGTGTTATTCTTGTTGGTAGTTAGAGTAGGTTACTGTTGCAGTAAAATGAGAAACAAAGATAATTTAATACAGCTCTGAGAGGCAACTACATGGAAAAACATGAGGATTTTTTTTTCCAGTGACTTGTGTGCTGGATTGATTGGTGGTCTTGGAGTAACACCAAGTGGAAATATTGGTGCTAACGGAGTTGCAATTTTTGAATCGGTAAGTCTTCTTACTCAAGATTCAAACTGATCAAGTAGTAGTAATAACTACTTTTGTCTCCACTCGAGAATCTAAAAGCTTGTCCAAGATGCACAATGTAGGTATATTAAAAAGTAGGTTCTCTGTAAAGCTATGTTTTACTGCTAAGATTTTGAAGTTTTACTAAAAGGATAGAGCATGTGTTACATGTCTGTTTTAGCACGTGCTTTTATTGGCACTTTCACCCTCTTTCTTAAACACTTCATGAAATAGAACTTAAGAGGCACTAGCTGAACTCGTTCCCCTTTTCTAATGCCTTTGGACTGAATTGTTCCACTCTCTCCTATCTTCTTTCTCTCCTATCTTTCTTTCCATTAAACATGTCCCTGTGAAGTAAGTTCCATTTCAGCATGCTTGTGTGTGAGGATTATGTTTCAAATGTCCTCTGTTAATCGCCATATTAACTTTGTAACAGACAGATTCACTTTTCTTTCTAGGTTCATGGAACAGCACCTGATATTGCAGGAAAAGACTTGGCAAATCCAACTGCTCTTCTCCTGAGTGCTGTAATGATGCTGCGTCATATGGGATTACACAAGCATGCCACAAAAATTGAGACAGCTTGCTTTAATACAATTAAAGATGGAAAGGTAATATAAGAGCATGCAAATACATAAAACTGATTCAAATGATACCCTGGTGTAACAAAAATTAACTCGGAACATTAACGCTAAGACAAAAGATGCCCTGCTTTGCTGGCCTGAATCACATGAGCAGTACTGCTGCTGTTCTGTGCTTGTTGTTATGTTACCTCTGGTGGTATTAAGTTTGCTCTCTTCAGCAACAGGGATGCTCTGTAGCTCTCCTCCTGCCTCAGTTTCCGCAGCTCTAAAAGCTAGAACTGCTAATCTGTTTTCCATGAAAGGGATTAGAGATCTGAGTAAATAGCGGTATTTCCCTTGTGAAGTTTATGGTGCACTAACAGTTAAATCTAGACCTTAGAGCAAAGGACAGTCATTTGCCTTATGTAGGCTTAATCACTCATCTCAATTCTGACTCTTAATACTTCTGTTCCTGTTTTTGAGGTCACTTCTTTTACTCTTTCTTCCTATTTACCTCAGCTCCTTTTTAATCACAAAATAAGTTAGGGGCAAGATGATATCCAGTGATTACTTCTTCTCTGTGCAGGTGTACCTGCCTGCAGATTCAAGACTCAGATAGTATTGGTGCAGGGGAAGGAGTTGTGCTCTGAAACCTGACCTGAATTTCTGCGTGTAATGCTGCTGCTGGAAGTTAAAGCAGTTGGGTGCACCTTTCCAAAATACAATGGGAAAGATTCCAAAGATTGCCCTTAAGGAAAATCAGCGTTTAGCTGCTGTGATTATCTGGGGCACAGGCATACAAAGCTGCTTTGCAATGAAAAAGAACAAGCCTGCTTAAACAAAAAACTGTCGTTATTTCATAAGTGGTCTGCTTACAGCTGTCTTGCTGCTGTAGAAGCCAGTTTAAAAAACAAACAAACAAACCACTAAACTTACAAATGAATAGAAAGATGCTTCTGTACAGTTCCCATTTACTGCTCTGGAAATGAAATCTTCCATCTGCAGGTTAGTAATTGTACAGAAGATAACAGCACAAGTTGCGTGACATGGCTACTTGTTCACTAGTTGCTGTGTTGTGATTACACGCTCACAAGGGAGAGAATCTTTTCGAATTGAAAAAAGCATAACGCAAAGCATAAAGCAAAATGCCAAGTTCCTAAAATTGTAACCTTTATTGCCTTTCATGCTTGCCCTTTCTTTCCTTCGTCCCTGCCCCAAACCATTCAATTAAGATCTGCATGGATGTGATAAAAGGGGAACACTAATAATTTTTAAATTACCTCTCAAAACTTTTTAATCTGTCTAGTTTGGGCAAACAACACTGACTACTTCAATTTATTTTCATTTTACTGTCTCCATGCTGCCAGAGAGGAGTTGTCCTTAATAAAGAAAGTTTAACTACCTGTTTTTCAATCCCTTAACTCAACCAAGCAACCTTGGACACCCGTTAACATACAGCATTTCAAGAGCTGTGTGTGTGCTTTTCCTCTGTGGGCTTCCTTTGTAAAACACATACCCAAAGCATTACTGAATGACATTCTCTTAATTAGTTGACATTGTACTGAGCCATCATGTATGAATTTTACTTCCACAAGACAGACTTATTAGGGAAGACTTAAGTCCATATCTCTTAAGTACATTATGATATGGCCATAGGGACTTTGGATAGCTTTGTCCAAATTCACTTCTGTGGGTAGTTAAAAGATAAATCTCACTGAGATCTGAACGCTCAGATAACAATGCTTAATGCTCCTACTCATTTTTCCCTACCCACCTCAGTTTGCATTGTTGCTGTTGATGAAGGCGATGTAGAATGCAGAGAAACCCAGACTTGATGTATTCCTTCTCACCTATACCCAATACCAGTACAAAACATAGATGATAGGACTGTGCAGAGGTATAACTGGCTCCATTAAACATTACAGTGATAGCATTTGTTCTTCCTTCAGGCTTTGACAAAAGACTTGGGAGGTAATGCCAAGTGTTCAGAGTTCACAGAAGAGATCTGCAACAGAGTACGGGACGCAGAGTAAACTTCTCGTTTGATCCGTATTAACTCTGAAAAGATGCCTCACAAACATACAGTATGTAACCTGGTATATGCGTATATTTTGCTCATCTCTATAAAGCAAACTTTATAGGGAAGGCCTCTTCATTAATAAATTTAGTCCCCATGGCTACAGATGACGCTTGTGCCTGCTTTCAGTGGACTTTAAGTGCTCTGTCTTATTTATTTCTACCTGGTAAGCATTTTTATGTAAGAGAAGTATTTTTTTGCCACTGTAACTGTACCATTTGCTGTTTCAACTAGATGGCTTTTATTTTTCACAAAGAAAAATTATGTGAATATAACATAACCAGAACTAGTGAATTGCTGCAGCACCTTAATGCTTAGAGCTATGTTACTGGTCTTACTGAAATTTAAAGGACAGGCTTTTGGCCTAACAAGAGCACAAGACAAACATTATAAAAAGAAACGGGTATAAACTAATTTCCAATAGCAATTTTGTGTTAAAAGCAATGAAGGAACACTTCTAGGTGTCTGTTGATTGATGAAATACAGCTTTGCCTTCAAAGGGCATGCAAAAAAGAAATGCAAAATCTTAGAGATTTAATCTGTTTATGTATATGGAAAAAGAAAAAGACATCAAAGCACCTAGATGTGAGAACTGATATTAACAAAGATATTTTTCAAATCTGTATCAAAATAGTTCTTACAAGTTTTCCTTTCTGAAACACAGCTTAATTCACAAGAGAGTTGTAACGAGAGTAAATTAGAAAAACTCACTCCTGCTCTGTATTATGAAGGGAAGTTATTAACTTCACCAGTTTATACAAAATATTTCATGGCTTCTGCTGGATTGCTTTTTGTGTTATACTTTGTTTTTATGAAGCCTGCTCAGTGTGTCTCACTGATTCTATTCTATAAACTCTGAATGTAAAAGACTAGTCCTAATGGAATGAAGACAGATTGAAGGTCTGGCTCTGGGTGCCTACGTTCCAGAAATACATTTCATCCCTATTCAAGGATCAGAGACCTTTTCTTCTCCTGCTTCCTAAGCTTAGTAAGCACCAAAGCATCTCTTTTTTTTCCCCCTCCCTTCTTCATCACATACAGGTAATCGTGAGCCATTCTGACCTGGATTTCTTAAGGGTATGCTCCTTTTAGCATATCCTTCAAGAAAATGCACGTTTGTAAAACTTGTGGCTAACACAAGTTTATACCTACTGCCAGAGCCAGGTGTCTTAAAGCTGGACTGTATTTATGGGTATTACACCTCTGGGTTACTTCCTAGTGAGGCTGTTCAGGCTGGTTATTTCAGAATCAAAACTATTTTGAATAATGTCTTCTAGCAGAACTCTATGAAGTAAGCAACCCAGCTTTTTTGTACAGCCTAACAACCTGTTGGAGGGGGGACAGTAAGCTTTATTTCTTGTGCTCTCTGCTTTTGGTGAATAGGGTATCATTTCCTTGTGTTTTACAAGCTGCTGCTTCCTTGTTTCCTCTAGATTAATCTTAAGACCTTTTGCAGTACCATTACGCACAAAATGGGGAAAAAATAAACTTTTTGAAGTCCTGCTGCTTGTTGTCTTGATAATCCCAGGCTCCTACTTTGTCTGATGCATTAAGCTGATTGCTGACACTTGCAACAAACTCTGAAGTTTATAGGATGTTTAAGACTGATTGTGAAACTTCCATTGAAACAATATTCTGCTCTGCATGGTTAGCTGGTTTTAAATCAAGAAAGATGGCTGCAGACTCCCTAGCTGTTATCCATTATAACTCTCTGCCACCACTGACTGATCTATCAGCAGCCCTTTTAACCCTTCATATAACAATTTATATTTTCTAAGGGAAAGAAGAAATGCTCCCATTTGTCAGCATTAGAACAAGATCAGTATTGAAACATGAAAGTAGAGTTGCAATACTCTCATTTAAAATGTGTTAATTGTGCTTTGAGGTGAGAGCTCCCATATTACCTACTTTGTATCTTTCCATTTTCAGGAATTGTTTTCCCAACTTTGAGTGTTGGTTTTAGAAGAAATAATAACGCTTATTTCAACATGGATTTAAGAAATGATGACCTGCTGCTTTTAGAAAAGTCTAGCTGGTATAGAAGTGGAAGAGGGTTACAAAATGCGGAGCTAGTGAACAGAAATACACTTTTCCCTAGGATGAAAGAAAACA
The DNA here is from genome assembly GCF_023343835.1 of Lagopus muta. Classification (NCBI taxonomy): domain Eukaryota; kingdom Metazoa; phylum Chordata; class Aves; order Galliformes; family Phasianidae; genus Lagopus; species Lagopus muta. The sequence goes on from NC_064442.1 coordinate 16,619,675, forward strand.
GGCCTTGGATTTTTTATTATTGTTATTTTAAAAACTAATCAGCTTTATATCCAGAGTGGTAGAACAATTTTACTAAACAGGTACTGCTAACTACTCATTTACCACATAAGCTCCAGGCAACCTCCTGCAGAACAAAAAAATTATAAGGGCAGATCACTGTTTTTTCTGTTTCAGTCTAGAGAACATATACTCACTTCACACAACCTATGAGGATATCATTAATCTTGCTCATTTAGGGCATAATGTAAAATACATATTATAGAATGGGCACGCTGTACAGAACAGGACAAACTATCAGGTGAGTACTGGGAATAACTAAATTAACATAGCAGCTTTCTAGTGCATGACTGCAAAATAAGAACAAGCATTAGTTTTCCTTAATGATTTTGATTAGGAAATACTTCCTGTAGCTTACAAATCTTTCTTAATGCTCCGATGAAAGGCTTCTTACTCTTCATAGAAGGAGTCCACTTCATTTTTGTATTTCTTAAGCACAGTGAGCCGTTTTAACTTCATGGTGGGACCTTGAGAGAAGGAGTTCATCATAAAAGCAGAAATAGAAACAAGAATTCCTACCCTGTTTAAGCTTTGGTTTTGGATTTTCTGCTACAGAGCCTTTGTTTGGAAGAACACCTACTTCATTAGTTTAGACCTCTGCCAAAAGTGAGCAGCAGTTGTGGCACATGGCTGCCTTTGTGTAATCGTTAGCACTTCAAAAGCAGCTAAATAAGCAGGTGATTCTTAACTATTACTGTTTTTATTTTTTTCCTATTAAAAGACTAGTGGTTTTGAAACTTTGTTCCCAATTTGGGTAAATTCCCAATTTACTCACAGAGGCAGATAACATGGCTTTGGGCTCTGCTGTCAATCTTTCATTTAGTCCTCTTTTTTTTAATGCTGATAATGATCACTTTTCAGAATTATTACTGGAAGTTATTGAGACTTTAATGCATAAAAAATAATTAGAATTGCATAATTACCCAAAGCAATCTCAAACTTAGCTACAGTGCTGTACTCACTTAAATGACCACATATTTCTACATGTGTGCATAGCAAAAACTCCAGATTTTGTATTCTGTAAACACTGCTTAATTTTTCTTCCTTCAATCCAATGATCATATACAGAATTTGACAAACAGAACTGTATTTGGATACTTAGGAATCGGCAGCCCCTCTACTGTGTGTACACCTTTAGTATAAATCACAGAATCATTTGAGTCAGAAGGGACCCTTAAAGGCCATCTCATCTGACTTCCCTGCAGTGAACAGGGACACTCACAGCTCTAACAGTGCTCAGAGCCCCACAGCCTGACCTTGGGTAATGGACAGAGTATCCACCAGCTTTGTGGGCAACCTATGCCTGAGCCTCACCACCCTTATTGTAAAAAACTTCCTTACATCCAACCTAACTCTCCCCTCCTTTAGATTGAAACTATTTCCATTGAACTGTCACAACAGCCCTTGCTAAAGAGTCTGTCCCCTTCTTTCTTTTAGCCCCCTCTTAGATACTGCAAGACTGCTTCAAAAAAAAAAAAAAAAAAAGCAGCAAGTCTTACCTAGTTCTCCCCCAGAAATAGAGAAGTCTCTTGGCAGCACTATCCATTTTTGAATGCAATGAACCCTATTAGTGGCATTCATGTTGACTTTGTTGATTCCCTCCTGAATGGCCTGGTAGATCGCCTGATCCCTTGTCGCTACAATCTCTGATACTGTAGTGGCTTTACTGCCAATCTTTTGGCAGAAATCTCTGGCTTGTTCAGTGAGGATGTCAGTGGGATCCGATGTGTCTGGGTCCAGGATGCACTAAAATATCAGATGAAGATAATCATCAAATTCTTACTCCTACAAGGCATTATCAAATGACTACACTTGATAAGGTTCTCCCTGGGGTAACAATAAAAGCAGCCCAGCATTAATACCCAAACATTCCTTAAGCCTGAAAAAGCAGGAATCTCTAGAGATATCAGTACTCAGCTTTTTTTCTATACAGCTACCAAACACAAAAATTTCTGGCTTATATGCAGGTAATGTGAACAGACCAAAACCACATCAATTAAAGTCCGTCCAGCAACCTTAAATTTCTACCAACTTTTCCAAATTAGTCCATTGTTGTAGGGGGACATTGAATTACCATGATATAATGTAAATAACTTCAATCAGAAGCATTGTTTGAAGTTAGAACTTTTAAATATAAAACGTGTAGCCAATCACCTAACCATAACAAGATCAGACCGTCACAATTTGACCTGTAGTTGCCATACATTGCTTTGTTGAAATAAAGCCTTCCCATTTAATTCTTGGCCTTCCTTCTAACAGTTTGGAATCCTTCTTATTTTGTTAGGGTACAGGTGTGTAGTTTCACTGAAATCAGTATTAAGACTGTTATACCTTTAGGGTCAGCAACATGGACAAAAATTTCTTTTTATCTCCAATCACCATGGCGTTACTAACAATTGGGAGTTCTTTTTTAACAGCATCTTCAATTGGAACGGGAGGCACATTTTCACCTCCAGCTGTAATAATCAAATCTAGACCAAAAGAAAAAGAAAGGCTATTACTTGAAATCTAATTTCAAAGAGCAGGCTAATTCCAGGATGGCTCTACCTTTCTTACTTTTATACGCAGAACAATACTTTCCAAAGAGAAGCAAGCCTATTTCAAGTTGTTAGTCTGATTGTCTTCAAAATAACTGTTGTAGATATTGATTCTTTCCAAGGATCTGCTTAAATGTTCATTTTTCCCTCTATATAACACATTTACCCCCACATACACACAGTGTGAGTTTTAAACAGCATCATGTTTTCCGTGTAATCCAGTAACAGGTTAACAACAGGCATATATATATATATATATATATGCAGTGCAATATCCAATGTATACGTGCAACATGTTGTATAATGTGGACTTTTTTTTTTTTTGAACAATCATTTCTTCCAGACTAACATAGGATTCGCTCTCTAATTCACCATTAACTCACCAAAAGCAGTTCATGGTTAACATCGTGATCAAAGCTAATTCTCTGAGCCACCAAGAGGGGTCAGACAAAAACAAGTTAATAGTGTAGGAAAGCTGCACAGAAGCAATGCAGAAAGAAGAGGAGCATGATGAGGGATAGGTGAGATTTTAGAGACAGTTCAGGATGGAAGCAGTCATTCCTGCCCTACTTTTGACATGACTTGCATTTAATGACAGACTGACAACTTAATATTTTTAAGGTCTGTAAACAATAGAGGCACTAACTTTACTGATAAGGGAATATTCAGCTCTTTTTGAATGCATTAATTCTGAAGTATAATATGTGTAATCATTGAAGCCATTGTGAAATTGAGAATTATCTAAGCAAATTGCAATTCTGTTTTCATTGCACTGGTGGCTTCTCACTGCCCTCAAATAATGGTCTTGGCAGCAGTTCAGCAACATGCTTCAAGAAATAATGCAGAGCACTGGCAGACCAGTCCTGTGTGGAATAATCCATCTTACTGCATACATTAAGGAATGGGTTGGTTCCTCTTGGTTCCCTTGTCAGTGTAAAAGAATGTAGATGTAATCAAGGAAATATGGCACACTTTCAGCACTCACACATTTAGTCCTTAACACCTCTACTGCTCCATAAAGAGCAACTATGAGAAATAACTTCCAGTCTACACTCAGCATTCTGGTATGGAGTAGCCATTCATTTCACAGTTATGAATGTTATTTCTCTCCCTAGTTAACATAGTGCATGCATCAGAGGAAGCATGCATAGTGTTTCTAGAGTAAAAGACTTCTGTCACACCACAGAAATACAGCAAAGTTATTGTGTACCTAAACTACAGAGATCTTTTTCTTTATTTTCCTCTCCTTTTGTCTTACTCCAATTTTTTGTCCTAGATCTTCTCACAAGCTCCAGGAAATTTTATTTTTCAGTCTGAAATGTCAGCTTTGTCACAGCTGACAACAGAACTGTAATCACTGTAACAACTTCTTGCACATGCCTACAGATAGTCCCTATCTGGGCTTCTCTAGCAGTATCTTTGTGCTTCGCAGCTTCTCTGGATCTCAGATACCAAAAAGCAGTTTCTATGGTTTCATGCTCAATATAACAAATCATAAAACTTGTAAGACCAAAGGAATTAAAGGAGGAAGTCCTGTTTCAGTTACTAGAAGAGAAGCTCCTTTACTATCTTCTATTGCATTTACCTTAGTTAGACATTAAAACTAAAAGTAAACTGCACAGGTGGTTCTTTTATCTCAGTCTTCCTAACCTGAAAGTAGAGCAACAGTTGTTAGTTCAGCAGTGAAGGAAGATGTGAGTGCAACACAAACATTAGGGCAGGAGACTAGAAGGTGCTAACCACTAAACTAAGCAAAATTGAATCAGATAAGAAAGCAAACTAGGAATCAAAGTAACTGTATCTGGTGCAGCCTATTAATAGTACCTACTTAAGTCCTGGTGCCTAATAGAACACCATGTTACTCTCTGACAAATTAATTCACTCATGTCATCCCCTTAATGATTCATCATACATTCTATGATGATAGTCACTCAGTTTTTAGATCTCAAGTTTACACATCTGACAAATCAGACTATGAGCACGTATTTTGAGAAAGTACTTCAGTAACCAATGACCAGTTTTATTCATGTGAGACTTCAAGCTATGCACTGTAAGAGCACCTAGGTTTATTGTCCTGTGCTTTCAAATTTCAATACTATTCTCTGTAAATGTATCACAAAAAGCAGAGGAATCTAGCTCTGACCTACAGCAATAACTGTTACATAATAGAGTTGCCTGCTGTTAACAACTAAACATTCTAGTGTGCAATTAAGACAACTGAGCAAGATCCAGAAGGAGACTGGACAGCTTAGAGGATCATTAGAATCAAAGAAGACACACTAAACCTGCATTGTGATTTTATATTATTTGTGATTAATAATAACAAGGTCTGGGAGATGGACAGCCTCACTGTAGAAACTGAGGTATCTGCACCTGTTAAAAACTAGAAGGAAACCTTTCCTGAATGGGGAACACCATGGTCTCCTCATCAGAAAGCTTATTTTCCTTTCTGTTAGATTAATGCAGCTGTGATTAAAAGACAGTCACTAAATGAGACAAGCCACATCTGATATATAACTGAACAGTGCTGGATAGTTATTATAAATGTGATGCAAGATTTTCCTCATTACCTTTAATTCTTCCAGTGACATAGAGAAAGCCATCCTTGTCTAGTTTTCCTAAATCTCCAGAATGCAGCCACCCATCCTCATCAAAGGCTTCTTTTGTTTTGTCTTCCATGTTTAAATAACCCATGAAAACAGTCCTTCCCCAGAAACAGATTTCTCCATTGCCTTCTGTATCTTCATTCACTAATTTCACTCTGCAGCCAGGTACTGGTTTACCACAGCTTTTGGGGAAAAGCAAGAAAACACACAAGGAGCACTGAAATACTTTATATTGATAGGACATCTACAATGCCAACCCCGTGGTCCTATCAAAATGTAAGCAATAGTAACACCCTGCTGTAACTGTTTGAAAGGAATGAACTTACTGGGGCTAACACAATAGCTGTGTATCTTGCTCATCCTTCCTGCTCTTTTCCTCTCTGTATCTTAGAGGTTTTGTTTTGAAAGTTATCCTACCATAGGTCAGAGCTACACTCCACATCCCACTTAGTAACTGTTCTGCAGAGAATGCTGTAGATCATTTTCAGTGCTCCTGACTTGGCATGCTATGGAGGCAATGCGTTCAGTTTCTGACCTCAAAGTGGTAACATCTTTGCTGAACTCAGTTGTACACTTCTCATAAATATAATGAAATACAATAACTGAAAAGTTACCTGTGCTGCCTGTAGTTATACGGCCCTGAGAGGCAGTGTGGGCCTGTGGTCTCACTCATGCCATAGGCTTCATACAGGGTGATGTTCAGACCCAAGAAAAAATACAGCGTTTCTGTATTGAGAGGAGCAGCACCACAGAAGTGCTTCTGACAGCTAGAAAAACCCAGTGCACTGCGTATTTTAGCAAGCACCAAGTAGTCTGCTAGCCTTGTCCAAAACTGTTTCAAGTCACTGCTGAGTAGAAAACAAGAAACAGGAAGAGACAGTAAGTTGGATGAAGTCATATAGTTAGCAAGACAAAATCAGAAACAGGGCTTTTTTAGATATGTATTTGTCATTAGTGCGTGGAAGTTGACAGATTCACATCAGTAATAATTCATTCTTCATTTATTCAGTGTCTTTCATTGCAAGTGAGCACCAACTCTTACAGCTCCTGAATACTGCTAATTCAGAATGCATCTACAAAACCATATTGCATAAGACAATACTTTTGTCCTCCTGATTCTTCATCAGTTAAAATAATCTCTGAGAACCAATACCAGTAAAATCAGAAATCTGCAAGGCTCTTTCAAAAAGCTGAAAGATCAGACAAGCAAATTGCCATCGATGCACCGCATGTTTGAGAATCGCATGTTCTGTAAGCCATTTCATACTTCACTGTGTCCCATCTTAAGAACTTCAGAACAGGAAAGAATTGTGAATTAAGATTTTCCCCTTTTTCACACAGTTCACTCAAATTCTTGCCCTTTACCTAAACCAGTAAGCAGCCAGGACTTCTCCCAGCTGAAAACCAACCAGTTCAATTCCCAGAAGGCAGAAAGTTAGGCAATGCATTCTCAGGGAAGATGGAGGTTGGTTTTATGATTATCCTCCAGTAATTGACAGCTACACCTTCCCTCTTACATTGTATTTGCTCTCTTGCTAAGTCAAATATTACTTATTTATATGTAGAGAGTATCATTGATGCTTAAGAGCTTATGACAAACAGACAAGCTACTTTCTTGTACTCCAGGATGCTGGAGACCTCTCTCATGACAATACATACCTGCTTGAGCAGTTCAGGTTTCTCTCTAAGCTCACTGACATAGCCCACGACAGCATTTTCTTCTTCACAAATCCTGACTGAGCAGAAGCATCCTTTAATTTCTCCATGATTTTCTCCCATACTCTGGGAACTCCCATGTGAGATGTTGGTTGCACTTCTTTTAGTGTGTTGATTAAACTGCCCTGTCAAGATCATCAAATCATTTCAAAACATTGCAGAAGGCCCACATCGCTGAAGAGGTTTGGTAATGCAGCCTGCATTCTCTCTACATTTCCCCCAGAAAATTGCTTACGCTTCTTTCACAGTAAAGCCACATTTGTCTGCCTAAAATAGAAGCTTATTGATCTAGACTACAAATTCTATGCACACATTCAGAATACTGTGAGCATAAATTAAGTTAGCTGTTTAATTGGGAAAATACTGGAACTGACTTCTTCTCAAGCTCTGTTGTATCAGTTATGAGTTTTCTGTGGGGACAGGCAAAGGACCAATTCCAGACACACTCCTAACTGCAGAAAGAGACTCCTTCTGTGCAATTTCACCACAGAAGTAAATGGAGTTTAGAGCACTGGATCATGAGTCTAATGGATTTTATTTTTCTGTAATTCCTAAAATTCTGGACTCTCAAGACTCTCGATCTTCATCTTCTGTGCCTCTTCTAAGATCACATTTCCTCCTTCTTTTTTCATTTCATTTCCTAGATTGAAAAGTGCAATCTTAATCAGGTGCAGTGCAAGGCAGATACCTTCAGAGCATCTGGCTCAGCAAAATAAACTTGCTCTCCCCATTTGATTCCAGTCCACAGGTCGTATATTTGTGCAGCTATGTGGCTGAGTGGAAGATAACTGACTATGGACTCCTGTTGGACCTCTGCGGGTTGCATATCTCCTGCTCTGCTGCAATGTGCTGACGTCCACGTTATCTATTTGAAGAAAAAATAGAACACATTTTTTCCTTTTAACACAAACTAAGGATCTTCATGATACACTAATAAAACTGTGAAGAATCTGCTCACAGAACTTGAAGACATTGCAATCTTTGACAACACACCAGGTTGTTATTTCTCTGGTGCCACTCAAAAAGCAACATGAACTCATCTAATAGCAACAAAGGTTTGCACATAACAAAGTAAATGTGCTTGACTGGCTTATGAACACTACCAACTCCCCACACCCCAGTACTGCAGTTAGGAAGGCAGCCACAGCCTAGATGGATAAGGAGAAAAAGTGATCAGCTTTCTGCAGCTTTCCCTCCTGTGCACACTTCCTATCACACTGGCACTTCTCACTGGCTTGCATCTAAATGCCCACCTGATAAATAACAATCTTTACTCGGTGATCAATGAGCTCGCAGGATAGTGAAGTAACTGCAACAAGCTAATTGTCTCATACTCGTCAAAGCACAACTAAGCACAAACGAGGATGATAGCAGCAGTATCCTGCTCCTCCAGAAGATTCACTGCAATGGTTCATAGAGGGCCTCCCCCACACATACAAGCAGAAGCACATGTGTGAATAATGCTGAAGATTTCCTGCTTGACTTCTTAGTGAAACTGTATGGTCTTTCCCCCTCTTCTTTCTGATTCTTATTTTATCTAAGATGCAGTTGAAGGATGCAATATTTGTTATCAGAATGTACTGCATTCAAGACCCACACAGATGTGTGGATGTGAGGAAAAGAACATATGTCCATGACAGAAAGAAGGAAACAGCTTCCTTACAGGAGCCTAATTAATCTAAACTAGCTAGGTTAGGATGCTCGAAAGGAAATTATTTCAACTTGATAGGGAAAAAAATACAAATCACATGCAATACTCGCTATCACAGTATATTCTTTTCTTCAAAACAAATGTGAAGGTTACCTTGAGAGTATGTTTTGCCTAAAAAATAAACAAACAAACAAACATAGAGATTCTCAAGAAACGCTTTTAGTGAGCAGCATGCTGTCAGGACAGGCCACTCCAAATTTAGGTGGCAGCATTGGTCAAGCAGCTATCAGAGACTTAAAGTAGGCAGAGAGGAATGTCCTTGAAACGTGTCTGTACGGATTGCTCATCCTCTTTATCCTCCAAAGCCTCACAGCACACAGGCACGCTCATAACAGATCCACATGAGTGCCTGTGACCGACTCAGCACAGGTTTTTACAGATGGACAGTGGCACACTTCTTTTGACTAAAGAAGGCAGCAGCAGATACAGGCAAGGCATGTTTTCCACTGTTGGTCAACATAAAAATAGCCTGTTTGTGATCATCAGCCAGGAATAGTTTGGCAGCTAACATGGAAATGACACCAGACTCTTTTGAGACAGAAGAGCGTAGAATTTGCAATACCAGGTCGGACTTTTTGTCTATCAAGTCCACCATGTTCTCCTTCAAGATATTTCTGTGCTGATTACATACACAGGAGTGAATTGCTCGTACCTGTAATCGCTTCTGCATTCTTTTAAGAGAAGTGACAGTGAATAACAAAATGTTATTCATAATAAACTACACTCAAACTTGTGAAGTGTTACTTAGAATGGAGTTTCATTTCTCACCATGCTTATACATTATCAAAACCAGCTGACTGCATTTTCAGTGTTGCTTTGTAATACACTATCTGTGTTGCAAAACCAGACCTCTGAAAGTCTTCTGCTATGTAGCAGTCTTTTCAAAACACAAGAACATGTATCCTCTTATTTCGCTATTTTTTGTGCTCAAGGAAAAGTCTGAAGTACATACATTGTCATGACTCAGCATAGCTCCTTTTGGCTTCCCAGTTGTTCCTGATGTATATATTAGCACGCAGCATTGATTTGGCTTTTGGGAGTTAATAATGTCATCTAAAGTAGCATCAGATATGTCATCTCCCAGCTTCAGAAACTCTTCCATCTAGAACATGCAACAGAAAATACAGGATATCATAAGACTCCTTGCAAGTCAAAAACATGAAGTTACTGAATTTGTCTGAAAGAAACAAACAAGCAAACAGAAAAGTTCAATGTCTTTCTCTGAACACAATTCCAAGGCAAGTTTCCCCAGAAGCTGCCTGTGTTAAGAACTCAATAAGAATACTGTATAACTTTATGTGCAATCTGCACACAGACTATCTGAAATTATGCTGCCATGAGTCTTTTCATCATCTCCAAAAGAAACTGTATTACTATTCCCTCAGCCAAGATGCATACTAGGTAGAAGTCATAGAGAATACAATTATGTGACTGTCTCACACCTAGAACAATAATGACTTATCCAAAGGAATCTGGGTCTATGTTTTTAGAAGCACACTTACAACATTCCACTTATAATTCCCTGTCCATTACATAAATATAGTAAAAGAATGAAAGCTTCTGGGCAAAAGCATCATCTAGATGTATGAATGCTTACCCCAATTCCCTGCTGTTTAACAGCAAACAGAACATATGATGCTGATCACAGCTTCCATTCAAAATTGCTTCAGTCTGGAATGAACTAAACCTTTCATGATGTTGGACTTTTGTGCAGCACAAAGTGGTCTGAGAAGCATGATGAGCTTTATCCTCTACACTTCATTAGTTGTTTCATTGGTTGTTCTAGGACACATCTGCCATGTGTACCTAATATCCTGCTAGTTATACTGTTGATCTCCGTGCTAACTGAAAACTAGTGTATATTAAAAATTGAGGAAGTCAGTTACAGAAGGTCAGTTTCCCATCGAGATCAGGTGATTCAAACAGTGCTACAGAACTATGTTATCCAAGAGCAAGACAGAGCAGCATCCCCATTCTTCACAATTTCTTAGAGGTCATATCTAGGATCATGAAGTTGTACAGGGGGTGACGTGAAGGACAGCAGAGAGCAAGATCTCCCCCTTTGCCTGAGGGGGAGTTCATTCTTTCTGTCAAACCTCTCCTTGCCATTGGCAGTGTGCTACTAAGGTTGCAGTAACTTCCTTCTGTGGCACCTAGACTTCCTCTTCTGGGGTATCAGTGCTGTCCTAGGATGCTGCTAACCACCAGTCCCAAGTTTTATACTTTCTTCTACCAAATCAGTTATCCGGGAAGAGAGTAAGTACAAAGCACAGCTCCACAGTAAGGGAAGGACTCATCACACATTATCTCTTCCCACAGAATACTCTGTTTATTTAACTAGCTTCTGGAAAGTTTGGTGTTGTCAAGGGTGTAACTGTTTCTACGTGACTTAACAGTTGCTCCTACTTTCCTGACCTTACTGTCTTGTCATACCAGGATGTGTTAATCACTGTATATCTGTTGCCTAGGCTTTGTTTATGGAACAGTACCTGCAACAGTGAGCGCTCCTGTTTCAGACTACAAAAGGTACAAGCAGCCACAAACGCTACTGACCATGTCTGCCTTCTGGAAACACATGCTAAGAAGAGAACTACACCTCTGTCCTTACTGCAGCAATTGCTCATTACATCTCAGCTGTCAAACGGCAGTCCCTTTTATCACATGTCATGTGGCTTAGGTACCTTAGATCAACGATGATAAATAATCATTTCTGCCAGTTTCTCCTTTGCACAATATAAACTATGGCAACTGTCAGACTTCTTCACAGCTACCCCTTTCTGTGGAGAATATATGTCCAACACACCTGAACAGGGTTGATTTCAAATGTATCTTTCAGTAACAGAATAAACCATGCGTTAATTCTCTCTTCCAAAAATCTCAAGCGTGGAGGTTTCAGCAAGTGCTGCTCCAGAATTATCTGCCAGCCCTTACTCCTTTCACTAGGAAATATAAGCAGCAATATCTTCTTCCGTTTTTCTTGTACTAAACGTAAAAGTATTCCATATCAGTATGTACAGTACTGTAACATTGTGGATTATAAACAACATGCTATGAGATAATGTAAGTAGTTTGATGCTGCTACGACATTTTTCAGACTGGATTCTGATAATCTGTAGTGCACTTAAAAAGGAGGTTTTTGTATTCTTACATAAATGTTTTCAATTACATTTTCAAAATACACTAAAAATATTTTTATAAAGGTATTTTCTGCTTAGGTTAAAGGCTAAACTTCTACTCAATTTTCTGATCCTGAGTTTGCCCCCTTTACTGCTTTATTCTTGCCATGTGAGCTGAAGATTCTGCACATGCTAAGAAAATGCACCCTTCTTTACGTAGCCTGTAGTCCATTCTCTTCACGTGTTGCCTGACACCAGAAGTTTGGTGCAAATGAGATGTAAATATCATCTGTAAAAGTACAGGCATTATCATGTTCGTGCATCCAGTGCAACTACCCACAATTCAGATTTAATTAGAGCTGGCAGACCACATTTTTTAAATGGTAAGAGCTCACTTTCTCACCTGAGAAACTTACAGGTGTTCTGTTAATCAAAACTGAAAAACAAACAACAACAAACAAACCAACATTAACACAAAAGATAACTAAGCAAGGTAGCTCTCACTTTAAATGTCAAGCATCAAACATCAAGTTACATGTAAGCTAAACAGAATACATTCATGAAGCTTCTGAATACATTTGCTGGAAGACAGCAATGCATTCTGAATGGCAGACATTCCACAGATCAAAGATAATTAAAATTCATCAACTAATTAATACCTTAAGAATAATAACTGTTCCAGCGCTCACATACCGTATACAAATTTGGGTGTCTCTCCAAAACTGAATCCTTGTATAGCACAACAGCTTTCAAGTGTGGCAAACGATTCCAGATCTGTTAGATTTTTTTAAATAATTATTATAATTTGTTATTCATATCTTGTGTTTTTCCCCACTGAAGTACTGCCAAAACAGTAATTGGGCTGACAGAAGAAACCTCCCACTTCCCTCCTCTGCCAAGTATTTCCCCCTAATTCATAACCATCTCATTTAAAAAAAGATGCTAAGATACACAGTCTGCTCTTTCGACTGTTCTCAGCCAGAAGATTTAACTATTAATTACACCAAAATGGCTCTTCAGCATGCTCTCTTGTACATATCAAGGTATGGACAAGGTCAAGCTGAAAGCTGACCATTGCTGCTGTGGTTACCCATGCCAGATGCCAGACTTCTGAACTTATTCTGCCATGAAAGGTTCCATGATACAGGTAGCAAATACGGGATTTGGGAACAATACAGCATCAAGAAGGGTGGAAAATACAGTTTATAAGTAACTGCTTTGCCTCCTCATACCTGCATTATCTTGTCCAGTTGTTTCCGATTTTCCACAACCATGATGTTGGTTTTGCTGTCATAAGCAATGTAGTGGCAGGCCTCTGGAGAATTGGTTGTGTATATTCCTGTGACAATTCCTCTGGGTCCAAAATTTGTATATATATATTTATGCATATATTGAAACATTTATATTTATATGCACACACACATAGATGTATATAATATGCAGAAAGCAAATAATAAGATATCAGATGAAAGCTAAGAGGGGTATAAAGATGTGGAAGTACACATTATCACAGCTATCATGCTTGTTTCAAGTTTTCACATATACATGAACAATATATGCAAAATAAATCCCTGAATTCAATTCAGTAGAAGATGCTGTAGGCTGGGATTCAGTATTTTTGCCTGATTAAGGCTGCAGTGGAGTTAGCTCAAAAAGTGGTTAAAAAACACTTGTCCTCTTTCTGTTCAAGCTGCATGCAATTATCAGTTTGAATTTCACTGTCACAGGAACAAACTGAGAGGTAAATCTAAGTTGTATTAAAATATATCAGGACAGAAGGAATTAGGATAGCGAGTATTTAATCTGTTGCTCTGCTCACTTGAATTTACATTGCAATATTTGCATTGCAGACATATCACAAAATGGGGAGTCTTATCTGTTTCCCACATTCTAGTGACAAAAGACTGTGCAGCTGTCACAGGTTTCGTTTATGAGTGTCTAGACTAATCCCAGTAACATTGAGAGCTATGAGACTCCAGCAGGTTGCTGAACACGCTCAGCAGCTGCAGCACAACGTCCAGGATGTGGCACCAAGTGCTAATTTCCCAAATTTCTAACCTAGCAAAACAGAAACCTTGACATTCCTACACAAAAGCAAAGTAAACAACCATACCCAGCAAACACGGCTCCAACAGCTGAGATGAACCACTCTGGAGAATTAAATCCAAGGATTGCTACGCTGTGGAATCTCTCAAGACCAAGCTTAAAGATAATATGCATAAGGTTATACAACACAGGCATGCTGGAGAGAAATATATAGCACAAAAAATGACAACACATACAAATGATGGAAAGTTGTATTACTCCAGCATTGACAAGGCACGTCCACCCCCAGCTCTATACCAATATCCATGGCAGAACTGGAAGCTGTGAGTAACAAACATCATCTAAACTTTTCACCATCCCTCCTGCCTGCTCAAGTTCTGCTGCAGAGACAGGCCTGAAAAAACAGACCTTTCCAATGTGGACAGAAGCACCACGAGAGCTAGCCTTAGCCTCTGCTCAGAGTGGTTTTGAATTGCTCTTCATCTTGACAAAGTGGTTTTTTTTTTCCACTTATCTTTCTCTTAACTTTAAAGCCCTATGCTGAGCATTGTACCTACACTTGAGTGAAACAGCAGCTTCACACTTGCAATGGCAGCAGTGTTATCATCCTTAGACCAAAACCATTTGTACCTTTATTATTTCAATAAAGAACGTGTCTGCCAATCTTCAGTTAATAGAGGGCAAAAAGGAAAAAAGAAACCTCTGCAATTTGTTTTTTAAGGAGACAAAGAGAAAAGGGAATTGGTTTTGCTCTCTGTACCTACTTTCAAGAAGCTCTTGGCTGCTTTCCTCGAAAAGCAATAGTACTCTGAAAAAGTTATCTTCTCCCACTTTCCATTCTTTCTGCTGGCCAAAGCATTAAGAGATCCATATTTTTCGAGGCTCTCCTTGAACATCTGATGAACTGTTATGGGAGTCTGTGGACATGAGTTATCTATCCTCAGTCTGACTCTGCCATCAGCAAAGGAAGTCCACAAAGACTCTGGAAAGGAAAGCATTGTGAGGGTATATTAGTGAAAAGTACTGCAGCAACATGCCCCCCCCCCCCCACGGACTTTTACAAGCACGGCATGCAGGCTCTTGTTCATCACTGGTGAAAATGCACAGCTAATGGAAGTGACTGTGCTGAAAAGGAGTGCTTTGTAGCTGAGAATTTGCTCCCACAAAGTGTTATTGTGCTCTCTGTTTCTGTTGTAACTTCCTATTTATTTCCATGGGAATGTTACTTTTGGAGCAACTCACACATAGATCTTCACCTCCACTTACTACCATCTTGCCCTATTTCATATTTTGCCTCCTTCTCTTGTCTCCCTCATTCTAATTATCTTTCCAGTCATTCGCTCTTTTTTAATCCTTCTCCTGCTTCCTTGGCAGGACAGGACTCAAGCAGGGAGTCACCTCATGTCACTTGGCTTTCATGGATGCTCCAAGGACTGTAGCAGTATCTGGCATTCACAGCTAATGTCTGCCTCAAAGATTTTGGCTTGCATCTTTGCTGCTGCAAACCCAGCAGGAAGCAGACTTAATACAAAGACAATTCTAAGAGAATTTAGGAGCTAGTTAATTGCCGAAATTCAGGTAAGTTCTTAAAAAGAAAACCAAACAAACCAAACAAAAAGCCCACAAAACCCACACAATTCCTCTGAAAAATAGCTGCTAGTTCTCATTCTTCAGAAAGAAACAGTACAAGAACATTCTTCCCCTTAGATTCACTTTCCAAATAAGAAATATTTTTCAACATGAACATTAAAAACATTCTACAAAGAAGTGGAATAAAGAAAATCAGACAAAATAGCTCAGCTTTGTAAGAAATAAACATAACAAAATACGACTGCTTCAAATTTCTGATTGTCGTAGCTTAAGTTGACACAGAATTGTTTTCCCCAGAGTTTGATATGATGCTATGTTCTGGTTCTAGGAGAAACACAATTCTGATAACACCGCGGTGTTGATAGCTGCTGCTCAGTGGTGCTGCACAGAGCCATGCCTATCCACAGCTAAGGGCCCAAGGAGCTGGGAGGGAACAGAATTAGGACAGCTGACTCAAACTGGCCACAGGGATGTTCCGTGCTATGTCACATCATGAGGAAGGAGTTTTGAAGGGGGTGGGAGTTCATCTCACTTTCTTCCACTGCTTGGGGGCCAGCTGGGCATCGGTCAGGGGGTGGTGAGCAAATCACAGAATCACAGAATTGTAGGGGTTGGAAGGGACCTCCAGAGATCGAGTCCAACCCCCCTGCCAAAGCAGTTCCCTACAGCAGGTCGCACAGGTCGGTGTCCAGGCAGGTCTTGAACATCTCCAGAGAAGGAGACTCCACAACCCCCCGGGCAGCCTGTTCCAGTGCTCTGAACAGTGTTTCTGAACAAGGTTCCTACTAAGGAGGCAAATAGCACAGCCAGCCTACCTTGCTGTCACAATCCTGTGAAACTACTCCAAAAATGTCACTGCCCTCATGCTATATCCCAGCATGTGGACATCATTTTGAAAAAAAAACAGTTGATTTACTTTTCTAATCCCTTCCCAGACAAGAGGATACAAGCTCTGATGCAGAAAGTGAAAGCAGTTATCAAAGCTGTGGTCGTATCAATCCAAGATTACTGTTCCTCATTCATATTATGCTGCATTCAGATCCTGACACACAGCCTTGTGTTTGTTCTGTTTGTCAGTAAATGAATAGTGACAGCAATAAACACAAATCTTAAGGCTTCATCTCAATTTGCCTTCATTTTCTCATGTATGAATTGCATATAACAATTTTAAAAGAGAGGTGTGGAGCTTTACCCAATACTGTCATGTGTATTAAGGTCAGTGGATAAAAGGCTCCATAAATCCAGGTATTTCAGAAAACAAACAGTAATGGAAGACGCTAAGTAATGGACAGAGAGACTTCCACAGTGTAAACAGTGGCACCCACCGAGCATTTTATAAGTGGAGAGGGAAAACAGGTATTTCTGCACTTAACCCCAGTCCTGGCATGAAGAAGATGACACAAATCTGTCAGGGAAGGAAGCTATTGCTAATATAAATGCTTATTTTCCCACACTGTCACAAAGTCTGGATGAAAAACTCTGATGATCTTTCTGGCTTCTAAATCAACTAAGATGGGAGGGATCACAGGTGTGGGTGTGCAAGGTGGGCGAGTGCTCTGTTGAAAACAAGAATCACACCACAAAGAGTTAAATTACAACATTCTAGTCTGCATATCATTTAAATAAAATTATTAAAAACCACTTTTCAGTGTCTCTCCAAGTGAACTGAAAACATCAGTATTGTTCCTCAAATAACATTACAGAAGTTGTATAATGACAGTGCTTTCACTGCAGGCATTTGGTAGGCAATGTATTCATATCCAGACTAAAAACAGAATTAGTGTCACAGACTCAGCAAGTCACCTTAATAACAGACTATATACTGCTATGGAAAATCCATTTTTTACATTCATTCAGTATCTGTACTCACATGAATTCATGAGTAAAACTTTAATCTAAAGATAGTTGTTAAGTCTCAATAAAAAGAAAAAAAAAAAGTCTTAAGAATTCTCTCCCACAGATTTTGTAAAAACAGCAGAAAATGAACAACATGCTCTGTTGTCAGTATGCAAAGGGACATTAAGTGAAGGGCTCAGCCTTTTCAGAAAGAGCCTGGGAAGGAATGCCTGGCTAAACACTGAATGAACTGATTATATACTTTGGGAAAAGCAAAATAGGTGTCCTGCCACACTAGCAGCTGAAAGCTAAACTGCAGTGTCCAAGATGGAAATGAACTCACCATCTGAAACATAAGAGGAGATCAGAATAAGGATCTTTTAAATAAACTATGAGCACTGATACATGATACACCTGTAGATTTAGAGAGCATAATGAAAAAAAAGCACAACAGAAGCAAGCAATCAGAGCAGACTATTTATTCCCGTCCTATTCCTTCCAGTAACTCCTTCTACCTGCACTACACTTTGTATCCTCAAATCATTCTTTGTTCACTAATATTCAACCTTGGTTTATTTCCTCAGCAACACACTTTGAGATGGTGAGAAAGTATTTGCTTTAAAAAAAAAAACAAAACAACGTTTTATTAGATAAAATAAAATTAAAAAGGAACACAGATTTTAATCAGGTACTCAATCTTGAATCCCTGAGCCCCTTCTCAGAAATACGGTCTGACTTTTGAGTGGTGCTGCACAGAGCCAGGATCAATGATCCTCACAGGTCCCTTCCAATTTGGGATATTCCATACTTCTAAGTTCCATCCTCTCTGGTCCCTGCAGCACAGAATCATGGAATCATAGAACTACTCAGTTGGAAAAGACCTTAAAGATCAAGTCCAACCACAACCTAACCTACCACCCTTAGTAATCTGACCTCAGCTCAAATTGATAGGCCATCAACATGCCCTGAAAAGTAGAAACTATGATTTAATTTCTGCTTGAAACTCATTCCGTTTTTAACTCACACAACATTGTTTTGATTACACGCCACTTCCTGCAAAATATCACTCTGCTCTAATGACTGGTGTAGGCATTCAGCTCTCTGCTGGAGGCATTTTTTTAATAGACAGTCATCATCCCAGATTCCACAGCTGTGATGCCATTACATTCTGCTGACAATACAAACACGTCATCCATTCCTCCTCTTACCTTTCTTGTTTTTTATGTTGTTTTTTTTTTTCCTTCAGCATGTTTTCAGCCCTGAAAGCTAAACTTCTCAGTGAAAACTGGAGATGAGTGTTTACAAACAGCTTGGAGTCAGAAAACTTGGCATCTGCACCTAATTTCTAATGTCAACAAACAGATAGAACCAAGAGGTACAGAGCTTCCTGTGAGGCAGAATACATACAGAGTGACTTTTTTTTCCAAAAGCAAACCAACATCTTTTCCTGCTGCTTGCCTAACCCACAGTTAGGGTAGGAAGATGGGATTCCGCTATATTATCAATTTTTCATGATAAACTTGTAGCTTTAAACTCTCTAAATTATTATTATTATTATTATTTACATTGAATAAAATAGCTAGACTATTTTCAACTTAGAAAAACCAACAAGCCATATTAATGTTCTGATTCACAGATGCTTTCACTTTTTCCACTGGATGAAAAGGGAATATTTTTCAGTCACAAGAAAACGTATTGCACTGCAGATGCTACCACAGTGGATCCGAGATATAAAATACCCTTCAAAAAATGCTTCTGCAAACTGACATGGAAGAGTGGTGCAGCAGAAAAGACAGCTGGTTATAAAATAAGCTTTGTAAACTGTGTATAAAATAAGCTTCATAACAACAATAATGCTCTTAAAACTGATTACAAAGCACCAAAACAGAGCTGTGTGGAGGGTGTAATCAGGAGAAGTATCACTACTGAGGCATTGCCCAGGCACAGAGAGATAGAAAGTTCAAAATCAGTTAAGTGAGGGACCAGAAAAGGGCTTCAAAGTGCACATCAGAAAACAAAGGAAGACCCAAGGATATAATGAGCAGCTTACTGACACAGGACTCAGAAAGGGATGATGTATTCAGTACCTTCTTTGCCTTTGTCTTTACTGAAAGGCTTCCTAAGTCTGTGCCTAGTGGCAGGTGAAAAGATCTACCTACAGTAGCAGAGAAAGATCAAAGTAGGAACCTCATATGCAAACTGGACATATACAAAAATGTCTGTGGCCCCAGATGCATTTCTTCACAATCAGAGATCAGGTCCCACGTCATCCCAAGCCTATTCTCCATCACCTTTGGAAAAATATAGCAATCTGGTTGAGATTCCTAGTGACAGAAAAAAGGCAAATGTCACAATCATCTGCAAAACCAGAGAGAAAGAGCATTCAAGTAAATACAGGGCAATCTGGCTCGCCTCGGGGAAAACTGTAGAACAAACCCTCCTAGAAATCATTGTTGGGCATAAAATGGTGACTGAGACCAGCCAGAATGGATATGCCAAAGCCAACTTGAGTCTGTCCAACCTAACTGACTTTCACAATGGCTGTATAGATGGGAGGAAGAGAGAAGTGGCATGTCATTTGCTTTAACAAGGTCTTTAACCAGGCCTCCCATAGCAGTCAGACTTGGAGGGCTTGGACCCTCCAAACCCCGTTTCAGTTGGAGTATCAGGTGAATGAAAAACTGGCAAGATGATTACTCTCAGAGAACAGTGGTCAGCATTTCCAAGTCTAGCCAGCAGTCAATTAGAAGCGACATTCTTCAGGAGTTAGTCCTGGAAACAATACTGTTTTAATGACTGCATTGCTGTCTTGGACAATGGAATGCACCCTCACCAGCTTCAAAAATGACACCAAATATGGGGAATTGGTCAACATGCCAAAGGGTGAGGCTGCCTTTCTGATGGACTCAAGCAAACTGGAGCAATGGGCTGATGCAAGCCTCAAAGCTCAACAGTGATAAATGGCAAGTCAGCACACAGAATAAACACTATCTGGCTCAGCAGAAAAATCCCTGTGGTTCCTGGTGGCAATCAAGCTGTATGAGAGTCAGTATTACACTCTTGAAAGGCTAATTTCTGACTGCATTAGCAAGATCACAGCCAGCAGATCTCAGAAAGCGATTATGTCCCCCTACTCAGTACTCGTAAGCTAACTGGAGCAGCATATAGCTTTGGAAGTTCCAGAGCAAGAGAATGTAACAAACTGATAGAAGCCCAGTGGAAGGACTCAGGTACTCAGAGTGCTTGAGCACAATCCATAAGAGAAGCCTCTGAAGGAGTTGGGTGAATCTAACACAGATGGCAGGGGGTTATAGAAAAGATACCCTTCTCAGAGGCACACGGCAGAAGGCCAAGAGACAACAGACACGAGATGCAACAAGGAAAAGTCTTCCTAGAGGAAGAAAATTAATTTCACAATAGAGGTGGCTAAGACCAAGATCAGGAAGTGAGAGGATGCAGAATCTCCATCTTTAGACATTTTCAAAACTCAGCTGAACAAGGCAAGGAGCCTACCTTCGAGTAAAAAGCTAGACTAGCTTCTCTCAGATGACACTGGTGGCAGTAACCATCGTCCCAGAAAATGCTATTAGAAAAATAGGTCAGAATATTCACGAGCATGCAAATAAGTACTCTGTAGAATTACAGCCTCAGTAATAATCTACACATCCAATATGTGTCAAATAACTCAATAAAACACTCTGAAACATCTGAAAATAAAAGGTAGTTGCTACCTTTACCTATAAAAATTTCAAAGTGCAGATGCCTACTAGTTCAATTGTTAAAAAAGAGAACAACAAAAAAAACCCAAACACTCCAACTACAATAAAATTTTAAAAAAATCCAACAAAAGAAAACAATCATGAATCAAAGAATTTATTTTTCAAAGACTATTCACACATATGAACACAAGTGTGTATGAATACACATGCAGATCTACATGACCTGCCACATAAATATCATTTCTTCAGGATCCAGTTGCAGCTGCTACTCCACTTGTCTCATAGCACAAATACAGTTTGTTTGAAGCAAATGCAGATAGCAGTAGCTGTCTCACCAAGGCAACAGCAGCTCCTTCAGGGATGCAAACTTTCCAAAGAAGCTGGCTATGTCCCTTACGCCACATAGAAACAGAACTCTTTTTACTTAATACTGCACCTGGTTTAAAGTTAAAGGAGGATGTATATGCTACAACACAGCACAGGACTGATCAGAGGATAGATATTCCTCTGAGCCTCCAGTTATTACACTCTATGCCAAATCCTTCATAGCTAAGAGTTGGTAAGCAGGCTGTCATACCAAAGCTAAGACCATAATGAGTGCAAATTTGATGAAGATCAAGCTTTCTTCTGTTGTCTGATAACTGTCACAAATACAGACAAAAACTGTGAGAAGCTAACTGAATTCATGCAAGCTTACAGAAAGCTCCCTGTCACTGACCCTGGAGGTGTTCAAAGGAACGCTTGGATTTTGTGTTGAGGGACATGGTTTAGTGAGCACTATTGGTGACAGGTGGATGGTTGGACTGGATGATCTTGTAGGTCTTTTCCAACCTTGGTAATTCTGTGATTCTGTGACACTTTTTCCACTAGCCCTGATTCACCTGAGTTTATTCTCCGGCTGTATCCTCTTATCCCAGCCCTGAAAAACTGTCAGACTGTTCACTAGCATAGATTCCAACTAAACATTTTACAGAAGAAGGCAGTTTCCAAAGATCCCCTTTCATATCTTACCTGTTTGTTCCTGGTCTTCAAAATCAGCCAGCAAATCTCTGCACACAGGCTGTCCATCAGCCGTTCTTCTGAAAGAAGAGAGAACTGTTAAAAATGTAACTCCAGGAGTACTAATAGGATCCACTGCAATCCACATACAGTATAGCCAAGGGGGGAAAAAAACATCAGGAAAATAATAAGAAATACAAACAGGAAAATCAATATACAGCTCAGATGGACAAAGAACATCTACATTTTGTTTCTCTTTCACATGCTCTACAATCACGTTAGATAGGGAAAAGCCTTCAGTCAGTAAGGATGACATTTGTATTTTACTGAGAGGATGCTAGATTCCACATCATGGAACACACAAGATGGAGACAATAAATGTGACTCTCAGAAGCCATCAGCTGTGTGAGTATAAAAAATGGATGATCAATCCTAACCTTGACCACGCTACCAGCATATTTATATCACATTTCTTATCAGTTACCACTGTTGATATCTGTGAAGGCATGGGATTACGGTTTGGTGGTCTTTTCTTGTTTTCTTTTTAAAACTTGGAAAAGAATCAGATTTAGTTCATAATAACAATAACATATTTCTCAAAAAATGCAAAGCAACTGATTATTGCATGGATTAAACTAACATTACTTGGTTTAAATTGAAATACAATTTTAAACAGATAATATCAACTCAAAGTTTGTAAAGTAACATACTGCAAAGTACGGAAGCAAAAAATCTAAATAACAAAGGAACGTGTAAAAGTGAATAAGTGCATAAAGTAATGAACTACAGAATATTAGAAACCATACTGTTATTGATGAATAATCTAATGCATTAAAATAATATGACCCAGTGAAATGTACATGTTCTCAACATCTATATTTAATAGTTAATAGCCATAGCTGATACTGAATATAAGCAGTCTGAATATATGGAAAGAACTTGTCCTTCAGTGAAGGCTTCAGCTTGCAGACTTTGATTTGACTTCATTTAATAGAACAACAGGTAGGAATCAGCAGCCTTCAGAGACTGAGAACAACTCTGGATCATCAATTGCTCCCTCAGGATAATGGAAGAATCCTTAGTGAAGCTCAAGTTCTTCTCCTCTGTAACAAGGTAAGTTCACGCAGGAAAAGAAAATCCAAACAATGCCCTTCCCAGCTGTCAAAAAAGTAACAAGCAACTTCCAAAGTAGCTTTTAAACACAGCAGTCAAATAGCAAGCAGTGGGACCAAGCACTGTCACCACATTATTTTGTATCTTGCATTAACAACTCCATTTTATAGAATATGGATACGTGGCACAATCCCAGAATTTATTACTAGTTGTTATTCACAACGAAATCACACTTGAAGAAAGCCTCATCCAAGCCAGGCCCCTACAGAAGAACACAGCTGTTTTTGCAGTTCTTCACTCATCAGAAGCGGCAGCCCCTGCTCAGCTCTTCCCCGCTGCAGATTGCTGTCTCAGAGCAGAGGCACAGGTTGCAAAAACAGCTGATGGAAAATAAGGCATCATCACTAGCCTGCCTGTGAGGATGTTTCTCCTCTTGTTAATGGCATAATGGGGCAAAACATGAAAGAGCTTGTTCAATAAACAGAGACTTAGGCTCTGGAAATAGTCACTGGCTGGGCGGAGGCAGATGTTGATGAGAAACAAAGTAATTTAAATATAGAGGGGGATTAGACTGTATTTGAAAAGGTAAATGTTTGATGTGTGGGAGAATGGTAGCTTAAAGAAATGTAAAGAGCAACAGTCCTGGAAGGTATAGTTGATGATAAAAATAAATAAAAGCATCTAAAACCACTTAAAAATATGTCTGTCAACTTGAAGCACTCAGCCCTCAAAAATGTTCCCATTTGAAAGAAAAATGGCATTTTGCAAGCAGAAACCTAGTGCAAATTTAACTATTTTTTGAATACTAAGGCTTTTCAATCCTTACTTTTTTAGTAAAGTAAGACAAATGAAGCCTTAGTTAAAAGACAACTGAATGTTACTTTTGCCTATAATGGCAAAAAAGCCCTCAGAAGAAAATGGATATGATTGATAGTTTAACAGAATAACCTCCTGTGAGACTACTCAGAACTTGAAATAATCATAAGTAACCATTTCTCCCAAAGGAAAATCCCTTATAGTTTTATTCCCACCCAGATAAGGTCTAAGATACTGGTTTGGTTTATAATTTGCTCCCTAAATATTAGCAGTGTAATGTGAAAAAATCAACCAGCGAGTTTAAACTTCTAGACTCACCCTGGCAGCATTCTAACATGAAAATGTCATCTGAGGAGCTCTACACATCAGACATCTTCAGAAGCACCCAAGTTTGTAACACTGTGTGCAAAGCAGTTGTCACCTGCCTCAGCCAACTAAGCAGTTGGAGAGACTTTTTGCTCTCAGAGTGCAAAATTCTCTTTTATCAACAGTTTATTGCTCAGGACATTATACAGAACCATCACTCCAGAGTGAAAGAATACAGTTCTAAATATAATTTAATACTTCAGCACTTTTACGGTGCTAACCTTTTAAAAAAAATTAATTAGAGACTCCATAAAGATTGTTACATGGCATTCTTGGAGTAAAACTGAAACAACACTGTGGGACTACTTGAATCACAAGCTTGTTGAGTATACTGCTGCAAGGAGAAAATGTGCTGAAGAACTGTGTTTGGTGCTGTAACAATTGGACAGATCAATATGATGGGAAAAGCTGGGTTACCAGAGGGGTAATGACAAAAGGATTGGCACAATAGAAAGATGCTATAAAGGAAGGGAAGAAAATTGCTCACCTGTATCAGAAGATTCCAGGTTCACAGGGAAAAGCTCCACCAAGGAGGGATCTCCAGGAAGAGATCCTTCCCCAGTGGCAGTCAGCCCTTCAATGGGGTCTAAGAGAGGTGCAGCCAGGCTCCACTCCTGCTCACACAGCTGCATTGCCTTCACCTGTGCTCCCAGGGCTGACTGGGTCCTTCCCACAGGTCTCCATCAGTGGGGCAGGCCGGGACTCAGCAGTTCCCATACAGGTGCTAAGATGCCCTATCACAACCAAGGTGCTTTTGAAACCTGGACTTTGTTAAGGCTGGCACCCTACATACATCGTGCAAGGTTATTAGTGTAGGCATAGAATTTGGGAATGTGCTATCTGAAAGATTATTTTCTCTTTTGTTTGCTTAGGCAAACAAACAGAAGCATGATCCCAAAACTAATACACAAAAACCTCTGCAGGGCACACACAGGAGCTGATAGGTCACTTTGGCATGCCAGTTAGATCAAAATGAGTTCATATTACACAGTGTTGACCATCTAGAATGGATCAAAACATACTTTTGCACAAGTCCATTAGCAAGAATGTTTTCTGAACACTATTTCCTGACATAATATGGGACTTAATTTGGAGGAACCATTCTATAAAAGAAGATCCCATCTATGGCCTCAATCAGTACTTTTGTTGCCTTAGTCTTTCCCAATTAAAAATAAACCTTAGTTGAAATACACAGTGAGGCTGAATTGGAAAACATGCACTTTTTGCCATGGCAGAACCTTTCTGCCTTTCCAAGTCAGTGAGAATTTATTCTCCCCCAGCTTTTGTTACCCGATTTCCAGGACAACCTATCCGTATGCAATCCACCAGCTTTAGCCTATGCCAGGGCCGCTTCTGGCAGTGTGTTTGGGTCTGCAGTTGCTTATTCCAAAGCACTTTCTACTGGGAGTCAGGCATTACTGGGCCATTTTAATTCAAGATGAAATCATTAAGTAATCACCTGACAATTCTTTACTCAGCAAAAAAGCAGGCAGTCACATTACCTATGGGTACTTCTGAAAACCTGAATGATCCTGGCACTTTGCTCAGCCACTAAACATCACCCAGATCCAGTTTTATGAGTAATCCTTTCCCAGTTTCTCTCGTGTCTTGCAAGTGCTGAGTCCAACATTTTAAAAACAGAACTCTGAGGAGAGGAGGTAGGAGGGAATGCAAGAAAATAAATGAAGACTCACACATCTGTCAGAGATTGAGACAAAGATGGTGAAATCACTCTAATTTAAATCAACATTACACAGTGCCAAAGCTTTGATAGCTCATCAGATAAATAGAAACCTGTAAGCAACATAAATAGCTAAGTAGGAAATTCTGTGTCTCCTGACTGAGATGCTATTAATTATTACCCCAGACATTTAAGAAATATTTCTTTGTGTTCTGCTGCATAAGGAAAAGAAGGAGAGTAGCAGCACATAACATTATAGTTCCTTAAATCCTAATTTGTATTACACGTAAAATTTTTCCTACCTTAAGTAGCTACGAGGCCCTTGTGGTCCTTTACAGGGGCATCACTGTCTATTATAACTGGTTTTATTTACCAATTAATCCTCTTTTTTAATTGGGGCAATATTGTAATACTTTCCCTATTGTTCTATTTAAAATTTCCCTTTGTCCTTAAAGAACTGGTTAGATTTGGGTTCCAATTAGTTTCAGTGTCCTTATGAGACTTAAGAAGGGGGCCACAAATGAGTGCAAACATGCGCCTACTCTTGCAAAAACATTCAGCTGATTTGACAATCAGTCTTCTCAGATTCCACCAGATAACTGTCTCTTAACTTATTAATACAGCTTCTTTTCACACAGAGATATTTAAAAGCAACACAAAAGTTTAATGAAGAACAAAGCACTAAAGAGAAAGATAACAGCAGAAAGGCCTTTTGCCGTAAGCCACAGCTGGCACACACCTTAAGCAGATTTGTATTTGCAAAAAGCCCAAACCAAACAAAACCCAACAACCTGTATATTTTGATCTTTTGTTTTACAGACAGCTGAGAAGTATGTGGGTGAAAGGGATTCCAGCAGTTAGGTCATGCTGAACTCATTACCTCCTCTCTCACTCCTTTTTGAGGTCGCACTGAATTTCAGCCTTACAAAAGCTCTTTCTAGCTCTGCCCGTCTCGCTAGAATAGATACTGTTTGTCTGGTTCTCCTCACCTGAAATCCTGCTTCCAGTACCTAGAAAGAAACTTCACCCAACTTCAAGCCACACCAGGTGGACAACGCTACTTAGAAAACAGTAACTATGCACTGACTTCTTCAAGAAACAATGTATTTAAGGCAGGAATTTGAATGGATGGAAAGCAGCCAGAGCTCTAGCCTCTGATTTTCTTTCCTTAGAATTTCAGGAACAAACCACACACCAAGCACATTTTTTATCAAATTTGAAGAATATTCAAGAAACTTCAACTTCCTATTTTGTAAACCTCTGTATGTTTTAACATTCTTTCTGTATTTTTTTGTTTGTTTTAACAGTGCAAAGCCAGAACACCATCTTTGCAGTAAGCACCTCACAGGTAGGACCACGCATGGACCAGAACGGAGGCATTACCACTGATTTACTGACAATTCTAACTTTCACACATCAGTGTGTACATTCACCTGTAATGATCACAAAGCAAACTGTCTTACAAGTTTGAGGTGCATTAAAAATTGTCAACTTTAGCATTAAATACTTCACCACTCCAGAAGCAAGAAATCCAATTACATCAAGCAAATCTTCCAAGTGATGTAACTTGCAAGCTCTTATCTGAATCAAAGTGAAGTTAGATTTAACAACCAAATGTGTGCCTGATATGTTTGTAGGAACCAATAATTACTACTCAGCAATACTGACAAAATAAGCAGAAGTTAAAACATTTCCTGTATCATTCATTCTTCTATAATTAAAATAAGTATTTTCAAAAACTCTGCTGCCATGGACAAAAAGAAAAGAGCAGCTGAGATGGTTTGTTTCATGTAAGAAAGTATTATCAACTTCGAAATAAACTCTTCTAAAACTAAGTTCCCCACTTCCTGTTCTAAGAGATGGGTTTTTTGTTTAAGTTCTGTTGCCACTGATGGGAAGATCAATAACAAAGGCAGATTATCACCTAAAGTTTATCCCTTCCATTTCTGCAGGGAAGACTTACAGTCATAGCTGCAACAAGGGATGTTTTTTCAGTCAATTCAGAGCACACAAAATGAATGGTAGCATGTGCAGAGCAGACAGTTCTGAACTTGCAGTTTTCAATACTGCTCTGTCCTTTGGAGACCCGTGAGGGAATGGCTCAGCAGCACGACTGTTCTTTTCTTGTCTTTCAGAACTTTGCTATCTTCCGTTACTTGAGAAGGCCTGCAATCTCACATTAATAATTTAATTTGCTGGAGCACAGTACTCTAGTAGCTGGCCAGTATTTTTAACTAGTATTCCACACTTTTGTTGAGCTCTGAGTAGCTGAGCCACAGGAATTAAATACACTTTTTGTAAGAATTGCTATGCACAAACTCCTGCTGAGCCTACTTCTGGGGCTAAGAGCCTCTGTGCTAGAAAATGAACACCATACAATTTAATATATGCAGGTAGGATATAAGCAACACAGTTCATACTGAATTAGGACTAACGCCAAACTAGGAGTCAGCATAGAATAAAACCATTTAGAATTTTCATTACCATTTCATCTCATTCAAGGATAATTCTAATTTTGCATTAGACTGAGCCCTTGTGAAGCATGCA
The DNA here is from genome assembly GCF_023343835.1 of Lagopus muta. NCBI lineage: Eukaryota > Metazoa > Chordata > Aves > Galliformes > Phasianidae > Lagopus > Lagopus muta. Next base: position 16,648,131 of record NC_064442.1, read on the forward strand.
AGGCCCTCATGGATCCACTGGGTAATAGAAGAGAAAGTGAGGTTCCAAAATATCCAAAAATCAGTTTGTTAACATAAAGAATTGAGCTACTTTACCCATTTTCATCTTGTAGATTTTTCTTAAGAGTCTCCCCAGTGTTAGGCATGTTGACACACCCTCTGAGGCTGGTCACAAATATGCTGAAGAACTGTGCGGGTCAGGCATAAATAAGCAACATGGACAATAGAAGAAACTGATGGTAACTGGTTATTTGTTGGAAAAAACAACACGTAATGCAAGAGGAGGAGACTACAGCCACAAAAGCTGTTTCTTTCTGATTTTAACATGCTTGAAATGTCGCAGTGCTGTGAGCCGCTTACTGTTAAACTTTCCTTTTAATCCAGTTCTCTTTAATTATCCATGAGAAGAATTTTAATGAGTCTACAATGTTTTAAAATGCAAATCCTTTCTTTTGACAAGACTTCTAACAAATTAGTTTACACAAGTTGAAGCAATTCTTATTTTTATTACCATGATTTCCAGAAAAGAGCACTCAACAAAATTGTTTTTTTGAGGAAAACACAGATTAATTACATTAGGTAATTCCCTGAAGTCAGTTATACCTATGAAACCCAGCACAGCAACAGCCAAGCACCTCCCCCAGCATTACAACTACTAGCACTTCATTGCCTACACCAACGCAGACCTGTTGAATACTGTAGGCGTTTCTACACAGCTCCAGTTTCTTCCCAGGATGCAGTAAGCCCAGTTTGGCTACTTTGGCTACTTCTCTGCCAGTAAATAAATAAGACCCAGGGAACAGTTCAACCCTCCCACCGGGAGCAGCTTCCCTGCGATGGCTTCAGGCTGAGCCCACTGGTACTTCCCTACTCTACACCCACAGATATAGGGGATAACTTCAGCCAGGGTCTGCTCCTGGAAGGCTGTGTTAATGATTACACTTCTGAAAGGAGGAGAGAGGGATACGAGCTGTGCCATGCCACTTGCTCTCAGAGCCACAAAACAAGCTCTAGAATGTTGCTTAGTGGTACAAAGCCACATTGATTAGGAAAATGTAAGACCAGCAAACTTTGTAGAAGCTTTATAGAAAGAATAGTATTTTATTCCAAAGTATCTTGCATCATGCACAAATGCTTAATTGTGCACAACACAATTTGATATTAATGTGTGTTACATACTGTTTAACAGAAAGCTCTCATGACTATGTCAAACAAAGTTTCCTGCAATTGTCAGCTACAAACAATCCTGTCATTTTAACTACGAAACCATGAATGCTGTGCTGCAAGAGAAAGTTCTACAGTTAAGTTGTCTTTGCAGTCCTGGTACATTTCTAAGTACTCTTCAAGCTTCAAATTGTAAATCCTAGTAAACGATGCTAACTTGTAAGAGTTCAGTAAGGAATGACCTCACCTTCCAATGATTTTTACATGCTGCAATTTATATGATGCTGTTAGCACAGTCACCTTTTTCTTTACTGCTGGCTTGCAACTTGCACAAGACTGCATCACATTCACAGCCTGAACTGCTGCAGTGGAACGGGCCTCTTTTTCCAGGCTATAGGTGAGCTTTCTGAACACAGGCAGGCTTATAAAGCTATGAAGGAAATGAAGAGGTGAATAAGGCTCACCTACTGTTTATGTCCTTTACTCTACAATCATGGCTGGAATCTGCCAGGAATTAGGGACTGATATATGCACTGTCACTGCAACCCTACACTGTCACAAGATGCCAAACAGAAATACTGCAGATGCCAGAACAAAGCAGTGTTGTTACTACAGCCAGTAACTCAGCCACAGTGCAGAGATCAGCCTCAGAGCGGGTGCAGGGCATGGCACCCCATTCATGTCTGGAACAGGACGTTTCAGGGTTAATTCACAGTGCTGCTACGGCAACATGAACCTGTCCAGAGCTGTGCACTCTCATTTTTCTCCCTTAAAGGCAAGAGTGCTTGTCTCACCACAAACTTAAGATGAATGGAGGAGTACACTAATTCTGGATGTTCTTTGCTGATGGTTGATAACTGCATTTACTGTCATTAGACACTATCTTTACACAAAATATTTTCATATTAAAAATAAACAAATGCACATATATATATATCATAAAATTTTAAAAGGCCTCAAATTTTTTAGCTAAAACACTTTAAGCAGCTCAACAATTACCTTTAAATGCTAGCAGGTCTCAGAATTCTAAACCCAAACATCTTTCTAAACATGACTTTTCCTATTCTTCCACTGAGTCTTAAATTGAGCCCCAAAACATACCAAAGATATGTACAAATTGTAGCTACTCATAAATGTAACTAGCTGTCATGTATTCATATTTAAATAACTAAACTTTCCAAGACATACCTGTAAAAATATTTTCTCTAATTGGCCACGCCACAGCAACAAGAATTGCATTTTGCTTTTCTGAACAATGCACTCTGCATTCTAAGGAATTGTTCCACAGTTAGAAAAAAGAAACAGATCAATTTGTGCAAAGCCTCTAGAGTCACAGCATCTATAACAGATCTGAGATTTGTTTTCAACTACAGCTTGTAGTGATTAAGGAAGATAATTGTGAGAGGAAAAAAAAAGTAGGCATCAACACACACAAAGAAGAGAGAGCTATTCTGAGCACCTGGAGAGAGCATCCTGTAAGGTCAAAACAAGTTTTGGTCTGAGGACAAGCATATCTAGAAACAATTATATTGCTTCCTTCTGAAGAGAAGTGCAGATTGGACCACAGGTCACCTGCCATCTGATATTGCCTTACAGGTGTTCACTCGTGCAGTTGTATCTGAGTCACATTTCCTATAGGCATAAACCACCTTAAGATAAGCTGCCTTTAGCCAATCAAAGCAGTACTAAGGTAACAGCCCTTACTCTGCTGTATTACAGTTACATAAAATTAATTTCTGCAGGTTACAGTACACTTAATTAAAACTCAGCTCTGAAAAATCCTCTGAAGGTGCTAGTCATTCACTGTAACACCCTAACAACATAAAGCAAGCACCATCATTTCAATCTTTTACCTTTCACCAAGAGGAAAAGCATTTTTCTTCTTTCTGGCTTCTGCACAGAATATCCTTTTCAACAACTATATCTGTGCAAAGAACTCTAGCACCATGTAAGGTCCACTACATTAGACTGTTATTTTTTTTTTATATAGTCTTTCTAAAGTATATTTTAATTAAGAATGACTGGTTAGAAGTGTTATTTAAAGGTTATTTCCCTGATGCATTTGTAGAAATCCTGATACCTGCTTCACCTGGGAAAAAAAATCCAGCTCAACAGGACACAAAGTTTGTTATGATTCAGATTCCACCTTTGTGAGAGAGTACAGCAGCAAACTTCGGTGCACCTGAAAACAGAAACTCAAGGCCTCAGGCTCCTGAGTTCTTACAGGTCCTTTTGGGAGCCTGTTTACAAAAATCAGCAGTGCTCAAAGAAACTGAGTTTCAGTTAACAGACTGTATTCTTACCTGTGTCACCAGGAGACAGGACGCTCTTTTCAGTAACAGTTCCACAGCTCAGAAGACATGATTTATGACACACAGCATGGCTAGAAAACAAAGGGATTGTATGAGTATTTAATACAGTAGAGATTGAAAAATAAAATGCATACTTGTTAAGGCCTATAAAGACAATGAACGCTGCAAAGACCAGATGGGAGGTGTTGTTTTGACTAGTTTTGTGCTAGCAGTGTGAATATCCATTTCAAAAAACAAAGGTAGAGTCCTCTGAGGGTTAAACAAAGCAGGCAGCAGGAGCTGCCATCACATTACCCCTGCTCTTCCCAGCAACCAGTCCTGCCTTTTTGGAAAGAAGGGAGCTTCTGTGCTTTTTTCATTGCTGTGCACACCTGCATGCAAACTAGTACTTCGTAAGTAAAAACTGACAATGCAGTTGGTAGTATTACATGCAGTGGGAAGAAAAGGAAGGGAAAGAGTAAGAGAGATCAGATATTCAACTGAAAAACAGGGAAGTAACTGCTAGTTTGGAGCTACAGATTTGAGGAAACAACTGCACCAGGAGGTACGCACCAGGCTAGCCGAGTAGAGAAAGGAACAGCTGCTCCAATTGCTGAGAAATGTGCCTGCATGCTAAGAAGCTGTACTACTTTTCTTACAGAGTATGGAGATAAGGATTCCCACTCCATTCCGTTGCACAGTACTGGAAAAGAGGATGTGTGTACTTTACTTCAGAGACAGACCACTGTCCTCAATTAACAAGATAAGCATTCAAGGCCAGGCTGGATGTGGCTTGAGTTTTTCAGCCCCGCCCCCCAAGTTCCCGCCCACACGCAGCTCGGCCCGGCCCGCCCCATGCCACCTTCCCGCCCCATGCCACCTTCCCGCCCCCTGTGGCGCCGCCCGGCGCTCCGCTCCCCGCAGTGACGTCATGCGCACGGGTTCCAGACCGTTCCAGCGCCGTGACGTAGCGCGGCGTCATTCCAGAAGATTCGGCCGGCGCCGCTATAAAAGCCGCGGAAGAGGCGGAGCGCCGGCCATCATTGAGGTCTCTGAGTGCGGTGCGGTGTTGAGGTGCGGGTGGCGGTGAGCGGCTGCGGCCTTTAGACGCGCTGTAGGTGTTCCAGGCTTTGTAAGCGTGGCGCGTCCCCACGGAGCATCATGGTGAAGGAGACGGAGTACTACGACATCCTGCAGGTGAAGCCCACCGCCTCCTCCGAGGAGATCAAGCGTGCCTACCGCAAGCTGGCGCTGAAGTACCACCCCGACAAGAACCCCAGCGAGGGCGAGCGGGTAGGCAGCGGGCCGGGCCGCGGGGGGTGGCGGCGGTCCCTATGCTGGCAGGGCGGCCCGCCTGGGCTCCGCGCTCGGCTGGGCGGCTCCCGGGGCGGCCTTTGTTAGAATGCGGCTGTGGTAGTGCTGAGTGCAGGGCTGTGCTGGGAGCCGTCCTGCTGCAGAGGACGAATCGATCGCGGGTCTTACTCCTCTGCTTGTGCTCGTCGGCCTGAGTCCCGTTCTAGGAGCGATGCTTTAAAGCCGGCAGAGCCAGGAGAGCCCCTGGTGCCCTCGCGGTGCCATGCTGCCGGGCAGCTTGCCGTGAGATCAGCACATCCTGGCGGATGGGGTCGCCGTCCTGTGGCTTACACCGCGAGCACCCTCCGGCAGAGCTGCCCCAGGCACTGATAGAGACCCGCTGAACTTAATTTCTTGTGTGGGAACGAGCATCGCAGCTGGAAGACTGGAAAGCCAATCAAACTTGGGTGATTGCTTCATCTGTCTGCGAACTGGTTTGATGATCCCTCGCTGCTGGAAAGGAAGCTTCAGTTTCTGTGCATTTAGTACACTAACTCAGAGTACTAAAACTAGTGAAGTAGTAATGTGGGCTCAGCTAACATCTGCTTTTAATTTTGGCCCGCCAGTTGACCTGTCCGTAAGTAAATGATGCTCACACCGGAGCTTGTCATTTCAGTAATAGCAAATTGTGTTCAAAAGTAGCTAGACTTAATTTGTCTACTATTTTTAGTGATGGGAACCTTGGAATTACTCAAAAAGAATCCCTTTTTATGAGGATGATGTTTTGATTTTTAAGTCTTCCATGTGTAATGAGTAGAACACCAGTGTCTTGTCAATCAAAGTTAAAAGTACCTGCTTAATTCTAGTTGGCTGTAGGAGTGCAGTGCCTATGAAGGATCTCCATTTAGCTCTAGAATGACTAGCACTGGCCACTGACCATCGGGGAGCCACTCGGGACAGGGATAATGTGGTGCCCCTTTCTTAACAGATGTGTTAGGAGTACATAATGACGGCAACCAATGATCACCAAAGGGGCAGTTAGCATATGCTTGTAAGCTGGATGTGACTCTGAATTAAGTTCACTTGTAACGTTTGGTGGGTGGGAGGGAGGCAGGAGTTGTTCTTTATAGACTAAAGTGTATTAGTAGGGTCTGTGACTTATTTGTTTAGGGACTTTCCTCTTGGAAAAGAATAAATATTGTAAGTGTGACAGCAGCTTAGTCTGAAGATTCAGTTGCATATGAGAGGCTTATTTTTCCTCTTGGTCATAGTTGTTCAGAGCTTCTTTTTTCTTTTTAGTTTAAACTCATATCGCAGGCATATGAAGTTCTGTCGGACCCAAAGAAAAGGGACCTCTATGACCAGGGTGGGGAGCAGGCTATTAAAGAAGGAGGCCTGAGTGGCGGCAGCTTCTCTTCACCCATGGACATCTTTGACATGTTCTTTGGTGGTGGAGGCCGAATGAATAGAGAGAGAAGAGGTACACAGTTCTAAACAAGTTCTAGAAACTCTAACCATGCACTTAAGCATAAAACACCCGTGCTGTAGTACTGCTGTTCTGCTAAGTGCACATAGTATGGGTTTTACTAGCTAAAACAATAGATGAAGTAAACTATAATATTAGTTATTCTAGTAGCAAAATTAAGTAGATAACATGATGTAGCTATTAGCAGTCTTTCTGATGAGTTGTGCTTTTTTTTTGTTGTTGTTGTTAAAATGGGTGAGGGTAATCTCGAGGGGTGGGGGAAATGGTGGTTGAGACGGCTAGCAGATGGGTTTTAAGTTATCTTCTTTCCAAATCTGTGCCTCACTTGCTCATGTGCTTTGGGCAACTTGCTTCAAAGGACACCATCAACTTAAGCTGAAGTTCTAAATCTAAATGGAAAAGATTTGAGAGAAATTGTGATGCTGAGCATATAATGCTGCCAAAGCACAATCGCTTCTTTTCATTTCCAGTGTCTGCTGGAAGAGCGAGTAGTAACTTGCTATAAAGATTTTGAAACTATGCTATGAAGTGGCATGGAAATACATAGGTAGGCCTAATAGGCATTTCTAAATTGAGTAGATCTGAAGCTGGTAGTGTCCTTGCATCTTTTTCCTTTCAGTTAAGCTTATGAAATCGGGGCAAGAGTAGGGATAGAGTGGTGTTAATGATGCTTTGCTTAACTACAGCTAAACTTTATGTTCTGACTTAAGTGGGTGCTGCTCAGTGGAAGCTGATAGCACCTGCTTTTAAGGGGCTGAGCTCTGTTCCAAGTCTGGAATTAACTCTGTTTCTTTAGTGAGACTGCATGTACGAACAAGTATAGAGCCTTTAAATAAGCATTAGTCTTCTGAGTTGCTGAACCAGAATTAATCTGTTTTTTTTCTCTTTCTCTAAGGCAAGAATGTTGTGCACCAGCTAGGTGTATCTCTTGAAGACTTATATAATGGTGCTACAAGGAAACTGGCACTGCAAAAAAATGTTATTTGTGGGAAATGCGAAGGTAAAATAAGTAGTGGTTTCAAACACCTTTTATTCCATGATTCTTTCAAAGAATGTAGTGGAAGATTAACAACTAAGTGGATCTTCTCTTTTCTTGAATGTTTATCAGTGTACTTGCTTCTTTGCACTGCTTTATGCCAGTGCTTAGTCAAGAGCAAGGCTGTCTTCCTAAACACAGTGGTGTTAAGCTATTGATCTAATGGTGGACTTGATTATAACTTTCAGGGAGTTTTTAAATACCTTAATTAGAAGCTTTAATAGCTAGCTGGGTTTTTTTCCTTGAATCATTGTGGGTAGAAGGCTAGCTTCAATTATGCAACTCATTTTACAGCTCTTAAGTATCATGATGTCTGGTCTTGAGGTTAAACTTAATGCGGTCTTGTGTTGTAGTACTTAATTAAATATTTTGTAAGCGAGTTCTTTCCAGGGTGTTTATGGAATATTCAGCTCTGGAATGCTGTATGTTGATAATAGAAAACAAAAATGTATTGAGGGATAGAGGGGAAAGATTAGTGCATAGGTACCTTGACTGCTTTATGTAGAAATGTTTAATTTGTGAGGCGTGTTTGTCATAGAAACTATATATAATTACACTGGAAATATGTTACAGAAGGACTCTGAGTTACTCTAAAGGTTCTCCTGAAGTCAGTGAGTTTTAGCTTGACTACTTTAGACTAATTCTGGTCTTTGAAATATCTTTAACTACTTCTTGCCGTAGGTTATGGTGGAAAGAGAGGTGCAATAGAGAAGTGTCCTGTGTGTAAAGGAAGAGGAATGCAAGTTCTTGTTCAGCAGATAGGGCCTGGCATGGTACAACAAATCCAAACTGTGTGTCCAGAATGCAAAGGCCAAGGTGAAAGAATAAATCCAAAGGACAGGTGTGACAACTGCAATGGATGTAAGGTTGTAAGAGAGAAAAAGATCATAGAAGTTCATGTTGACAAAGGTGAGAACTGAGTATTTGTTTTGTATTCTCTACTCCCAGTCCGATAGATCTGCAGAGAATAAAGTGCTTTCTTTTCCTGTAGGTATGAAAGATGGTCAAAAGATAGTGTTTCATGGAGAAGGTGATCAAGAGCCTGATCTGGAGCCTGGTGATGTCATAATTGTGCTTGATCAAAAGGATCATGGTGTTTTTCAGAGACGAGGCCATGACTTAGTTACAAAAATGAGAATTCAACTCTCAGAGGCTTTATGTGGTTTCAAAAAGACTATTGAAACTCTTGATAACAGAGTCCTTGTCATATCATCTAGACCAGGTAGGTCTTCAGAATTCTGATGACATACAAAATGCTTGTTTGATTATGCTGTCTGTTCTTAATCAGCTGCTGCAACAAACTATAATTATGCCTGAAGTAATTTAATTCAGGATTGAAGAGTAACAACTAAATATTGCATGTGGAATTACAGCTAAAGATGTCAAATGCTTCTTACGAAATCTCTACTTCAATTATGGGATTTAAGTTTATAAACTGTATTATATCATCTGCTTCTCTTAGCACAGCCACCAGACTGAATTAGTTGACTTTATTTTTTACGGTAGATGAAATCCTCTTAAGGAGCTTATTTCAGTGTTCCTTTTATTCAGTTTGGTTTCAGTACTCTTCAATCCACAATTTTCCCTAGTCTCTAGAAAACTAAATGTTGCTTTTGATAGTTGAATTTCTGTCACATTAAACAACTCCCAACTTTTGTGTAGGTGAAGTGATAAAACATGGTGACCTGAAGTGTATCTACAATGAAGGGATGCCTATCTACAAATCTCCGATGGACAGAGGCAGCTTAATTATACAGTTTCTGGTAAGCAACTGCTTATTTACTGCAGCAAATGAATTGTTACCATCAGAAATAACTTCATTTTAAATAAATCCTAGGTCCAGTTTCCAGAGCAGCACTGGCTTCCAAGGGAGAAACTGAATATGCTGGAGGCTCTACTTCCTCCAAGAGAAGATGTCATGATTACAGATGAGATGGATCAAGTAGATCTTGAAGATTTTGACCCAAGCGAGCAAACCTACCGTAACAGTGGAGGAGAAGCATATGAAGAAGATGAGGATGGCCCAAGAACAGGTGTACAGTGTCAGACATCTTAAATTGAGGTGGAGTTGATATTGCCTAAAATGTAAATTTTCACAATGAAAACTGCATGGCTGTAATAGCCACTGCTTGTGGTCTTTGTGTTCAGCAAATTGAGTTGCTGCGCTGTCAGTATCACTTTTTTTTTTTTGTAACTAATTTATATTGTGTTCTTGTCTTTATATATAAAGCAAATGTCACACAGCTGAGAACCAACTGAGTTGGTATGTTTCCTTGTGCTTTGAAGGTTCTCAATTTATTTCACTGATGCTATTTATATAAGACTCTCACAATACTGGTAGAAGTTGAGTAGTGTCTTATGTAAATATTTTCATACTGAAAAATTAATTTCATAGAATAAAACATAGCAGAAGTTACTTCTAATAAATAGAACTTCACCTTTTGTTTTTTTTTCTTGTACTTCTTTAACCAATCTAGAATCTCTAAATAAATTCAAGTCCCTGCTCTCCTTTGTATGGTTACCTTTGCATGTTGCAACCCTGTTAGCTGTATTCCTCTTGTATATCAAGTGTTCTTTCTCCATAATAATCTTTTCCCTCTTCTCTACAATAGGCTAGTATTCTTTTAATGCTCAGCTTTATGTAAGTGTAACAACTTGCAGCTCTACAACCTTAATCTGTATAGTGGCCTCTATGTGCTTCAGAATGACATACACCATACTGCTTCCAAATAAAACCAGAACTTAGGTTTTTGAGAGATCATACCTCAGCCTTTTCTAGAAAGTGTTGTTTCCTTTGGGCAGTAGGTACTTTAGCTTTGATTAAGATGAATATTATTACAAAGCTCCCTGCCTTGGCTATGCTACTCCCATTTCTAATACCATGAAATAGCATAGTAAAATGATGACTTATCCCTCTGTGCTGTTTTTCCTGCAGCAGAATCACTGAAGTCAGAGTTGAAAAGAGGTGTACTGCCCCTTACTGAGATTAAACCATGATCAGGCACCTGTCACCATACAATTACTGGAACAGCTGTTCAACTTAAATGACCCTCTCTTGCTTTCAGGAGCAATGGGAAGATGAGTAAAGCATATCCTAATGTCTGTCACTTTCCCTTCTCCTAAAATAAGTTTGACCAGCTTGAACAACAATTTCTAGCTCTCATCTATTTCTGTGAAGGCAGGGAACAAATACCAGTGGTAGATTAACTGAGCAGTTATTCTACATGACTGTATCCTTCTAAAAATGTTTCTCCAAAAATCACAAATTAATTGCAGTGGTAGCTTTTATTTTTAAAAAAGTAAAGCTTTCTCCCATGCTAAATGGTATTGAATTTACAAATGATATTTCATTTCTTGAGCATTACTAAAATGCTTTTTTAATATTAAAAAGGTAATAATACAAGGACTGCAGTATTTCTAAGAAATGCCACAGCAGAAAACCAAAGCACTTAACTCAAGACACTTAAACAGGACAGTCATAAATATGGATTTCTTGGTCGTCTCCAACAGACACAATTTTGGACCCACTTCCATTATATTTCACACCCCAAACCTGCAAACAGGACATAAGGAAGATTATCAGGGAAAACAGTAAGGCAAAAATGTATTTGTCTTTGCAGCAAGTTATACTGACTAGAAGAAGCAAAAGAGGAAGGCCACACTGGAGCTGGTTCAGTTATACCTCTTGCTTTTAATAGCAGTGTGCCCTCTAGTTGTCTGAAAAGGCTTTACTTTCCTACTGACCGCAGATGATGCATCCTCTACAAACTACCAATGTGTACCTGCCCGTTTGAAAATGCTAGGCTTGATTTATGTGCTCTTAGATTGCTCTCTTGAGGAGTCTACAATAACAGTACATGCACTTAAGGATGAAGTCTTAAGTATCAAGGATGCTTATCAAGCTTTTATAATAATTCCCCCTTACATATCTGTGTGCTGTCTGAAGTCGTAAGACCACAGACAAAACTAATAGGGCTTGATAAGAATTCATTCAGCCATCTGGGATTGTCCTCATCTGATCCTCTAAAAATGAGTTGTGGAAGACATCTATCTATACCCTTGAAATATTAGTTTGATATTAAGTATCTAAAAATTACTAACAATTTGAGGATTTCATTATAGCAAGATGAAGACAAATCCCAAAGCTATAGTTCTAATTTTAAACACGAGTGCAGATAACTGCATACCTGAAGTTTTCCTGTTAAGATGGAGACTTAAAGCAAGAGTAGACAGAACAGTTTTAAGTTGCTAACATACCTGGTCTTGGTGGTCAAAGAAAGTATGAACGCAGGTTCTTGTTCCAGCATCCCAAACTTTCACACTTTTATCAGATGAACTGAAAAGGTAATATTGATCAACACCTAAATTAATAGATTAACTGCAGTTCAGTAACAAAGACACATGTCTTCCAGCAGGTTCCAGTGACCTATAAAATACATTCACTGGTCCTGTATATGCAAGATAAAATTGAGGGTTCCCATTTTAGCCAGAAAATTCTTCCAAGATCCTTGATACAAAGATAAAGAAATGCATGTTATGTAAGCCTGGGTCACCTTGTCTGAGCTGTCTGAAGAGTTGTTACTCCACTAGATCAACATGCAATACTACATTGGATTGTACTTGTTTTTTTTTTAATACAGCTTTTCAGATCTCTAGAATCAAATTGCTCATTTAGAGGTTCAGATGTTTTTCACTTTGAGGGAACTACACTGCACTGGGATGGCTTACCCTGTTCAATTGCTACTATGTTGCAGATTGTCTCCCGAGCCTGTTATTGAAATGTTCCAACACAGCTACTTCATGATCCATCTCTCTTTATAATTCTTTTTTTTTTTTTTAAATAAGCATAAAGGATTTTAAATTCGTTAGTACCTGGAAACAAAGTGGGTATCATCAGGACAAAATGCTACATTTAATACCCAGGATCCATGACCGCTCAGTGTGCCAGCCAAGTTGGCATGCTGTCTGTAGAAAGAACAAATTTAGAAAACAGAATTATAACATCAATATTTGCCTTCTTTCCCTCCAGGGAAAAAGCAATCAGCTCATACTGTGCTGTTACTGTACTCCTAACAGTTCAACAGAAAGATTACAGAGGGTGACTTCTGGACATTTTTTCATCCAAGCAGAATGGTGTTGAAATAATTTTTTTTTTTTTTTCCATTTCAAGAGTTAAAAAGAGGCCACTAAAAAGATGCATAGGTGGAAGAAACAGTTGGACCTGAAAAACTTCTATGAAGAAGGCACAGTAATGCAAAGTAATGTAGGGGAGCAGAGATCACTGAGGTGGTTGGCATAGTGCAAGAGAAAAAGGTCATATACAATATCATTTCTTGGGTACAGATGTTTAAGATAATACACAGGACAGATACACAAAGCAACCTGTTCCTTACAGGGCCAAATATGAGAAAAGTCATTTGTTTGCAAGCTAAGGCTGCCATCCACCTAAGTGCTTTGTAAAAACTGAAGGATTTGTGTTTTAGTACTTAAGCTAAGGTTATTTATTAGATAAAGTGATCTCCAAGAGCTGGACAGGATTACTAAGAGAGGAGAGTTCGGTATATTTATTACAGCATTGGCTTTCTGAAGTAGTTACTTTACTGTTATCATGTGCTGCAAAATGCCAACTCACACATCGTAGATTTTGATGTAGCCGTCATCTGAAGCCGTTACAAGTAACTGAGAGTCTGGAGAAAATGTCAGGGAACGAATAGGCATCGCATGACCTGAAATTGAAGCATTCATGGCTTACAAAGTAGCTCTTCAGCTACTAATGACAGCAACAGTAAGGAGTTACACCGGAACAGCACTTTTAAAAGAAAGCAACCTCTCTGCTTTTGCTTCTTCATACAACATACAGTGGAAACTGGCGGTAGTTCAGAGCTTTGCATGCTGAGGCATATCTACACCAACACAAAAGTACCCTCCTGTTCTCACAGCTGTGGATCTTAATTAGAAGCAATGTAGGAAAACGTACAATTTTCTGATCTCACACTGCTTTCTAATAGGACAAGCATCATACTTTCTAACATGAGTTTGTCATGTTTGAAGTTGCTGGGCTCTATTATACACTGGACACAACTGCATGAACATTAAAAGCGCATTTATCTTAAAAATGTGCATCTTTTACAACATGTTCAGTTGTTTTCTCTGACACCATAAAGAGAAGAAAAAAACCACATGCACAGTAGCACAATTTGCCTCATTTGTGCAATACATAACTGCACAACACAAGAAGCAACTGCAGTTAAAAACTGAGTTAAGCATTACTGATAGTTACATTTTAAGGTAGGCATTTATACTACAAGCCTGAGTTTATATTACATGTTAGAGTACATTACATAAATAAGATCTAACGGAAAAGAAACATAATTTATGCCATGGCTGTTCTAGCTGATAACATCTTGTTAAATCCCTCAGTTTTCTTGAGTGAAACAATAACTTAGATAATGCAAATGCACAACTCATTACCTTCTAGCGTGTGCAAAAGTTTTCCAGTTGCAATATCAAAAATATTGATAATGCCATCTATTGCTCCACTGGCTAAGTATTTTCCATCTGGGCTCTGTAAGACAAGAAGGGTGCATTTAACAGCTGTAAGAATTCCTGCTATGTACCTCCCCAGTGCTCTTGGCACCTTGTCACAAAGTATGGCTGACAACGTTACATAGAAATTAGCTGAAGGAAGAACAAAATCTGATTGACAACATATTACAACATGTTTCACGTAAGAAATTAACTGTGTTTCTTACATATGCAATGCTAAGGATGAACTTTCCTCTAGTGTCCAGAGAATATTCTTTTTTTCCAGTTTCAACACCGAAAATATTTACTTTTCCCACATGACTTCCTGTTGCAAGGAACTGGGAATCAGGTGAAAAAGCCAGGGACCAAGCATCAACTGTATTAAAAAAAAAACAACAGCAAAACATTCAGTTATCTGAGTACTTCTGCTGGTCCTTATCCAACGATGTCAGTTCTGGATGCGTACATTTGTACTAAATACTCCAAACTCCACTGAGTAACAGTGGACCAGCTCATTAATGTTAATTTCCTTCTACATAATTAATGCAGTGCAGCACAAAGCGTTTATTTCAGTTCAGTAAAAAATGCTATTTTCTTCCAAGATCTTGGTTTTAGAAGCTCCTCCTGTAACGACAGGTTTAGAATTAAGACTGAGTGAAGTCTGAATTCTTTTCTCCTCATGACAGAAGATACTAAGCCAGTGAAAGAAAGAAATGCTAGCAGATAGCAAAGCACTGAAGACACAGGAGAAACATGCAGATAAAAGAATGTAACATGGATCAACATGCCTTGTGAGTGAATTAAAAAACCTTCTGAGAGTTAGGTAAGGTGTTTACCTGGCACAATGTAATTCAGGCACTTCTACAGGCCTGCTTATTAATTTATTAATAATTCATTAATTACCCAAAGCACTCAAAAATTGTTCTTAAATAAAGGATTTGCCGGTGGATCAATGACATATTTAAAATAAGACAATAATGAAATAATCTGCATTTCAACTTGGAGAATGCAACATCGATCAACAGGCTTCAGCTTTACTGTAAATTGACTTGCTCCTTTAGGCCTGGATGTACTACAGAAATAAGCATCACATATACAGCTCAAATTCAATGCACAACTAGATGTCAATAGCAAGTTCAGACTTTATAACCAGTCTGAATTGTGATTTTTTTTTTACATATCCTTATATATGTGTAAGAACAAGGTGGATTCCATTTTGCTTTATGTATCTATATGGGAACTGCTGAGTCCTGGCCTGCCCCACTGATGGAGACCTGTGGGAAGGACCCGGTCAGCCCTGGGAGCACAGGTGAAGGCAATGCAGCTGTGTGAGCAGGAGTGGAGCCTGGCTGCACCTCTCTTAGACCCCATTGAAGGGCTGACTGCCACTGGGGAAGGATCTCTTCCTGGAGATCCCTCCTTGGTGGAGCTTTTCCCTGTGAACCTGGAGTCTTCTGATAGAGGTGAGCAATTTTCTTCCCTTCCTTTATAGCACCTTTCTATTGTGCCAATCCTTTTGTCATTACCCCTCTGGTAAACCAGCTTTTCCCATCATATTGATCGGTCCAATTGTTACAGTATCTACCAAAAAGTGTATCAAGTGTAAGCATTAATAGTGTGTAAATGTGAAACTGTCCAATACTACTTTGTGATGAGTTGGTAAAAATCAGTAAGATTTTAAGACTTTACAAGAAAGATTAGGAAAAAATTCCAGTCATCTCATGTACTCTAGTTATACATTGTCCAGTATTTACCACCTGGTGTTAGTACACATCTTATAACACAGTGTAACTCTGGTATCTTACCAGGGCCAGCATCTATTGACTTGATCTGTTTGCCAGTTTCTAAATCCCAAAGGCGAATGTGGGCGTCTAGGGAGCTGGATGCTGCGATGGAACCCGTGTGGCTGATATCCACAGACACCACACCTAGCTGGTGACCCTCCAACGTCCATTGTAGATCCAATTTTTCATCATTCCTTTTGTCACAGGGGAAAAAAAAGTTATGAATAGCTGAGGGGTACTTTATCAGTCTCAAACCTCAGACAGAACAATCAAACAAGATGACCCACAGTTCTCCATGTCAGTCAGGCAGGGGGCAATCTAAGTGAAAAGCAAAGACAGAAATGCACAAATTGTCTATGGTACTCAAAGGAAAGAACCAACAAATTAATTATTTACCATATTTATGCAAAGTAAGTACTTCATTTTGCATTTCTAAGTATTCCCACAGAAATCACCATTCCACAGCAATGTATGAGTACTTACATTACAGACTTCATCTGCCACCGTAACATGAAATGACGACAAACACTTTTATAATATCACAACACAGCAACTCAAGTAATTAAAGTGAAGCACATACCTGTCTTCTTATGACTTAGGGAGAGAAAAAATTCTTTGCCGTAGTACACATCAGTGCTAATTTATTAGGATTATGGATTTATTCTTTTTATAAGAAAGGAAGATGACATTTCCTTTTTTTATTTTGCTCCCATTATTCATTTCACAGTAGACACATTCCTTCCCCATGCATTACCTCAAAAAGTTGCATTTCTAATTCTTTGGCTTCCAAATGCAACAAGTCCTACCACTATGTGGTAAACGACATAGAAAATGTGATGTGTGTTTTCAAAAGGGTTTGTGTTCTTAAAAATGTGAAGCATCCCAGAATGCTACCACTATAAAAGAAAAAGATAAGGTCTGCTCAAGAGAAGAGCTGTATGCCATGCTACCCCTTCCCTGATGTAATTTCTAACATCATAGAGTAGAATCATAGAATCAGAGAGTCACCAAGGTTGGAAAAGACCTTCAAGATCATCCAGTCCAACCGTTCACCTATTCCCAGTAGCTCCCACTAAACCATGTCCCTCAACACAACATCCAGCCTTTCCTTGAACACCCCCAGGCTCGGTGACTCCACCACCTCCCTGGGCATCCATTCCAGTGCCTGACCACCCTTTCTGAAAAGTAATAATTCCTAATGTCCATCCTTGCAGCCTCTGCAAATTTAAGACTGCTGTAACTCCATACCAACTCCTGCTCATAGCATCCAATACAAAGTACTTCACTTACCACTTCCAGACCTTCACGAGATCATCCAAAGAACCAGAGATCACAGTTTCAGAACCATCTTTTTTATTCTTTCCCCAGGCAACTGACCAGATGGCATCATCATGAGCTAAAAGAGATTGAAAGTATTGAAACTAGAAGTTAAAGTATTTTCTTTTGATGTAAGACAGCAACCAGTTTTTACTTCGTGCAGAGCAGACAGGCCAATGAACATCTTGATGTGACACAGTTACGTGCCTGAGGCAAACACAAATACAGACTGTGCCTACAAAAGGGAGAATTGCTAAGCACATGCAGAAGCAATATTCTACACACAGAAAGCTCCAAATAAACAAGCCAAATGCAAGAGGAGCATCATCTCAATGCAGACCCCTTCTTTATTACCATTCTCACATAGATATCTGTATCTTAATCAATGATACAATTGCAATAATTCTGTTGTTATCTAGTTTACTACAAGACTTTAGCTCTGACTGGGAGCTCCAGGAGGTCCCGTCCCATTTTTCTGTTTTGTTTTTTGATTATTTTATTTCCTTATACCCTAACCCTGCCATTGTTACTCATACTGCTTACTCTCCTTGTCATCTTGTTCCCTGTCTCTCTCTCTCAGTTATGTGATATTGCTACTTCATGGGCTGTCTCCTAATTAGCATTAATTACCATGTAAGTTGTTTAATAGCCCTTAGGTGTACTAAAAGAGCTAAGGTTATAGTGTCCATCTCCTGCAAGCTATCTGATGAAGACACAAGAATCATCCAATAGGACAAACTTTAAACATGTTCAGAGTTAATTTTTACAGCAGTTACTCCCAGCAGATTGGAAGCTCTATTGCATCTTGAAGTACTTTGTTAAAAAAAAAACAGATCCTTCCCCCCCAGCAAGGAGATGAAAACAGGAAATTACTCTTCTTGTGTGTGTTGCTTTACCATTTTAAGACTGCATGTCCCAATATCTGTATCCTAGTAGAAAATTTTACAGAAGGAAGTTTTATCAGGCAGAAATCATGGTGGCCTAATCATGGTGGTGATCCTAAGTCTACTGCACCTGCTGCTGCAGGAACACACCACTGCAGCCACAGTGCCTGTACACCTTTCCCAGGACAGCTTCAGAATGCATGAGAGTCCAATCAGCAAAACAAGTCACCCTGTTGCTAGTCAGGAAGAGCTGCCTGCTGTGCAGCAGCAGTAACACCCGGCTCTCATTGCTCTGAACACAACAGCTATTTTGTCTGCTGCTGAAAATCTGCTCTGATGTACACATAACATGGACACCCTTAATGATCTCAGTGGCAAATCTGTTCTACAACACCCGAGGAAGCCAGAATTAAGAAGTACAAGTTAGTGCCTTCTCACCTTGTTCTTGCTTGAAGAGAATACCATACTAAAAAGAAAAAACAATTGGTATTACGCACAAACAGCCTAAAAATCCATCCGAGTAGCGATCAGTTTGAGTAACGCCATGTTTCGATTTACCTGTGTGGTCATGTCTGCGAGGAAGCGACCTCAGCAGGAAGGCTCTGGAAGGAGAACATCCATTAGGCGCGACACGCACGGATAAAGGCCCAAGGGGCCCTCCTGTCACCCCCCGCCCACCTCACCCCGCGCGGCCCTCCCGGATCGCTGCCGCATTCACCCCTGTCACGGCGCGCCGTTACAGTACCGCGCCGTGCCCACACACACACAGCTTCCGGTCGCCACGGCTGTCGCCGCTGTCGCACACTGATGAGGTCACGTAGCACAGAGAGCGCGGCAAGAGCGCCCCATCCCGCGGCCTTCTTCCACGCCTCGACCATAGAGCGCCGCCGTGTGGTGCCGCTGAGCGCGGCTCCTCGCGCCATAACGGTCAGCGCGCGCCTCCCTCACGGGGCGGCTGTGGGAGCGGAGAGGCTGAGCGCGCGTGTCTGTGCTCAGCCGCTGCGTTGCGCTGTGCGCTTCGCAGGTTCCTCAGCTGGTCACACCGAGACAGCCAACGTTACGTGAGGAACCGCCCGC
This sequence comes from Lagopus muta, assembly GCF_023343835.1. NCBI lineage: Eukaryota > Metazoa > Chordata > Aves > Galliformes > Phasianidae > Lagopus > Lagopus muta. Next base: position 16,666,987 of record NC_064442.1, read on the forward strand.
TGGCCTTGCAGCTGTCCTAAAGCATTTCTGGGCGGCATGGACATAACTGTAGCGCCCTTCAGTGCCATCCCGGCAGTTTCCGTCGCCGCGGGCCGCTGGCTCACCACATAGCAGCTCTGCCCCGCGCCCTGGGGCTGCGGTCAGAGCGTTGTATTTATATGTCCTCAGCTCATAACTCATACCAGGATTCACCATTCAACACTTGCCTAGCCTTTCTCAAAAGCCAAATTTATCAAGATCTCAAGGTCAACCAAACCTCCCTACAGCATAAAGGTAATTAACTGTGAGTTTCTGCTCTGCACTTAGATGAGCACTACAACACTCAACTGTTGTCAGCCACATCAGCTCCTCTCCCTCGTCCATAGTAAATAATCCATTAAGTAGCGGGGATGAGAAAAGTGATAGTGATATTTGAAGTTATCTGTGGCAGATAGTGGGAAAGCATAAGAGATGACTTGAGGATGGAACAACGTGGTCACCTTGGAAATGACTGTATCACCACTGCCACCATAGGGTTGGAATGGATGACAGGTGCCTTTCGGGGCTGATCCATGGATTTCAGGTTTGGTTTTCCACAGCAGCGTTCTGTGTAGAAACTGTAGTGCCTGCAGGCACTACGGAAACAAAGAGCTGCCTCACGCAGAGCTCGGGATCAGCATGCGGATTTACACCGTCTGCCCGTTGTGGGGCAGCAGCATCAAGATAATCTCCGCTCCTTGTGGTGGCAAAGGGTTGGCATTCACAGAGACACGTTATCAGCTGACTATTACTGTGTTAGGGACAGCTGTGGCAAGATTCCTCTACTTACATTGCCCAACGTGGCCCTAGGAAGCTGCTGAGAGATTGTTTTCCTGGGAGTGAATTGGAACTGTATTTGCAGTTTGCTCATGCATTTCAAGTACCTGTCCCCTTCATCAAGTTCCACACAGACAGTTACACATAGAACATACACTTTTTCCTTGAAAGACAGTTATATGGGAACTGCTGAGTCCCGGCCTGCCCCACTGATGGAGACCTGTGGGAAGGACCCAGTCAGCCCCGGGAGCACAGGTGAAGGCAATGCAGCTGTGTGAGCAGGAGTGGAGCCTGGCTGCACCTCTCTTAGACCCCATTGAAGGGCTGACTGGGGAAGGATCTCTTCCTGGAGATCCTCCTTGGTAGAGCTTTTCCCTGTGAACCTGGAGTCTTCTGATAGAGGTGAGCAATCTTCTTCCCTTCCTTTATAGCACCTTTCTATTGTGCTGGTCCTTGTGTCATCACACCATTGTTGTAACACCTTTCCCACTGTGCTGACCTGTCTAATTGCTATGTATAAGCATGTATAATCCACCCGTCAGCGCTGTAGCATGTTACTGTCATGATACTAGAGAGAAAAGCAAGAGTCACAGGCAGTAAGGTCTTAATTGCAATCTACAGTTCCACTTTTGAAATGAGTCCAGTTGTGTACCTACACGCTGACACTGTTTTAGGCTTGCACTTAAATGCTGAATTGCTTCTCTAGCAAGGAAGAAAGCCTTTCCATACACTCATTCAATAAGCAGTGAGTTCTTTAGACAGCCAATAGAGGAAAAGAAAATCAAAGCTGCCAGAACTGAGCCAAACAGGAATGAAAATAATGCTTAGCACTTGCAGGTACAAATCTCTCTGACCAGCACTCTGCTGTTCTACCCCAAATTATCTTTGTAGGGTAATGGCAAGAAGACAGTTTGGCCTGGAAAGCACTTTCCTTTAAAATGAATGAGGTGAGCAGAGAGATTGGAGTGACTAAACAGCTTCTTCTGGGAAGAAAAGAGGAAAGTAAAACAGCTAATTAAGCCAATAAATCCTAAAAACTAGACTTCCTCCTCAGAAGCAACCTTATCCCCACCATTGCCTGAAGAGCAGCCAGAATGTTTAGATGTAATTACAGGCCTTTCAATCTCCAGGTCATAGTGTTTATGATAACTGACTCCAGCCATTGCTCTCACTTTGTCTTCTCTTCCTCCTTGTTGGGAAACTTCAATTCTTCCTTCAAGTATTTGCTGCGCTTAATCAGAATTACTATATTTTATTCTTGATTTTGTTCTCTGTTGTAGCTTCTCTGTTGTTTTTTGTTGTTTTTTTGTTGGGGGGAGAGGTGGGTCAGAGAGAGTTTCTTAGAGATCCATGTGAGCCTGAAATGTTGAATGAGTATATAAAAATCAAGTATGATAAAAGAAACATCTGGTGTTCGTTTGTCAGGATTGAGCTGAGGGACAGGGAGGAAAAGAGGAGTTTTCCTCACCTGCTGTGGAACATCCTCAATTCCATGGATTTGTTCTCTGCCTGACCAAGTTTTTCACAGTTCATTACAGATAAAGACATGATGGTTCCAATCTTAGGGTATTTGCTTGTAAAATGTTACTGATTTTATACTCCTCATGGATTCTCTTTATAAGGTAACAGTCCAGTTAGCTGCTTGAATGGGTTTGAAACCTACTTTTTATTGGAGAGAGGAGCTGAAAACTAACCTGGCACTGTAGCATCTCTGTAACTCTAACAATCTTTTTAATATGAAAAAAAACTTTTACAGCATCAGATGTGGAGAACGCAACTCTGACTGTTGAGAATAATTAGTAAGAAAACTCAAATCAGTCCCCTTCATCTATTGGCAGCTGATGGAAAGCAGGTTTGAAGTAATTAGCTTAGATACGTTCAGAATATTTTCAGAAGTTGGACTTAGTGTTCGTTCCTATATATTTGTGTCACTGTCTAGAATGTATTTACATAATGGACACTTGGATCTCCGATGCCTGGTATCCATTGGCATGGTTTACTGGCAGGCAGGCTGCATGGACCCTCACTTGGCTCAACCAGCCAATTACTTTACCACTTATCTTCATGTCACTGCCTCTCTTTATTACTGCAGCCTTCAATGCCACTTCTGTCTTCATCAACACTGTTCCATTCATGCTGTTTGCTTTGATGACTCTGCTGGGCAACCTCTTTCACGTCCCAACCTCCTTGAGAGAAAGCCTTATTCTTCCTCAGTTTGTTTGCCTGGCTCCCAGACCCTTGTGAGTCAAACTGGTGGTATTAATCTTACTCAGAGGAGCTACACTGGAGGATAAATGCCAGTGCTCTGCATGCCCTGGCTCCTGTGGAAGTCAATGGGAGGAGGACTAAGCATGGCACACCATCAAACATTACATTCAGCTACCACTGGACGGGTGCTTCAAGGAGATAATGTACATTCACTAAATCTTTTTGTTGTCTGTATGCTGTGGAAGCCCATTTTGCAGTGGTGCTACATCATACTGTTTCTGTGCAGTGAGAGCAGGTTTTCTTGGTTTACAGATTTTACCAGGTCCTGAGCACAAGTTCAAGTGCTCTATGCACTCCATCTGTAAATACCTCATGGTGTGCTCTGTGCTCTCCTCTGTTGTGAGCTCCCATCATGACTGCTTTGTTCACACCTGGCATTGAACCACCCATAGGTATTTCATATAATGAAAGAAAATCCAGGATTCCAGTGTGATGACTGCCTTTGTTTAGTGATGTGCTAGTGAGAGAAGCAGAAGCATGGCATGGAGAAATCATAGATGTTATATATGAATTGATCACTGCGTAGGTCCCATGTGATGTATCCCTTTATAGTGTTAGCCCCATTGAACCTGCTAGCTCAGGAGTAGGCTTAGAGGTTCCAAGGGTGAGGAATCCCTCGATGTGGCCATTGCAGCACATTTGGCAAGTGTTAGGCAGGTGGTCTTTGCTCCTCTCAGGAGTTTGTACCTTCTGCATTTATTTGAAAGTTACGAGTCTGTGCTGCTGTGCTGAGCTGTGTTTGGTTTGTGACCCAGCTAGCTACAGCTCTTGGTGTTTCTTAATGGAGGGATGTACAGCATTTCTGTAACAACACCTCAGCCAGGAAAATGTTTGCCAACTGACCCCAACTTCTGCAGTCAGGAATGAAGAAGGTGATCTTTTAGGCCCTTGCGATACAAATTTAGCCAAGTGCAGTCATTAGCTCTCATTTACTAATCCTAGATCACGTTTTGGTTGCTGGCAGTGATTGAAAGATCATTATTTGATGTGCTAGAGCCACCATAAATACAGCTGGGATATTTCAAAAAAATCAAACATCCATCACCTGCTGTTTCTGCACGCTGCCTTCCGTGCTGGGTTTCCGCTTCCAGGGAAGGGAGTAACGTGCATGAAATGGGGGGTGGTGCACAAAAGCTGAAGAGGCCATTTCATGTGAACTGCAGACTGGCTTTCAAACCTTTAGTCCTGGAAAGCTGGAACGTAGTCATGTTCAGCCTAACTGTGGAAGTGACAGCGTCTGCCTTGGGCAGTTATGCTGTGTGTGCATACAAGTCTCCCCCTGAGCAAATCACAGTGAGACCAGCTGCTGTTCTGGAGAAGGGATGCTCCTGGGCTTGTTGCACGTGTTAATGGAAATGTTGTAGCATTGCTGGTAAGGTGCTAATTTAAAGAGAAGCAGATTGTAATTACAGGTTTCAGTGGAACATATTGCCTAAGACTGATGCGGGAGGCTTTTTGATTGCATTTAGCAAGAGATATATTGAATTTAAGAGTTAGATTTCCTCCAAAAGCAGGACGGAATCCATTTGTTGTACAGTCAGTCTGTAAGGATTTCACAATTGACCTCCTTCAAGAAGATCTCAACTTGCTGGGTAAAGGCAATCTGCTTTGCCATCTACGTACTGGTGTTTGCACAAATTCTTTTTATTGTTGCTTCCTTTCTTTTTAAACATGAATTGGGTCACTTTCCAGTCTTCCTGCATTAGGGCACAGTGACAAAATCTGATGTGACAGCTGCCCAGCGTTCTGATGTTTCCAAGCAGGAGGTGTGAGGCACTGAAGAGAGGCTTTGCCCTTGGAGGAATTAAATCTCTTGGGAAAACAGTCTCAGGTCCTTCCAAGTGTTTTGGTGGCTGACTTTCCAGCAAATTGCTTTTAGCCTCATTGGACTGCTTTGATTAGTAAAGCAGATCTGAACTTCCTGAGACTGCTACTATTGTCTTCCTTTTGCCTGCTTCTCTGTGGTGAGGTCTAGCTCGTGCAGGTCACTTGTCTGAGATAAGAGGAGACAAGCTGAACAGAATGTGCAAGCACTGAGCCCCAGGGAACCAACACTTGAGTGTGTTCAGTTGGAGAGGAGAGATGGGGGGGAAGACAGAGGGGAAAAATGCACAGGAGCAGAGCTCTCTGCTACCCATTTCATGGCTGCACCTTGCTCTATGGGACCTGCAGTGACAGAGGGGAGCAATCATCATCAGGATCATAATTATACACCTGCCTCTAAAGCTTGTGGAGTCTAATTAAGCTACTACAATATTCATTTTTCTGCCTTGATGATTTGCTTTTGCTTATAACCATTCTTCTGACTCATTTGCCCAGACTGTTCTGTTTCACATCTTTATCATGGGAAGACAATTAACTCATACTTAACTCCAAAGACCTTTATAGCTAACACACTATAGGAAGCTTATAGCTAAGAGCTCTGGCCCTTTTGTCATCTATCACTCAGTGTAACAGGTTCTGCAATAATCACAGTAGCAACAATCGAGTGCCAAAGTTGGCTTCTCTTTTTTCACACACAGCACTGTGTTACTGCTGGAATATTCTAGTTGGTTTCAGTGGGCAGACTTGAAAGTTTGCCTACAGTCCATTCTGAGAAAGGGTAGGAGAATCTTTCCCAAATTATTACTGGATAATAAATAATCTCCAGATAAAATGTTGGCTTGACTTCAAAATCAGTGTCTTTCTGAAAGAATAACAAGAACAGATGCATTGACGTGTTAACATGCATTACAAGTAAACAGATGCCAGTGCATGGACACCCTGACTGCTGTAACATCCCTCAGCTCCTCCCTTAATATAACTGGGGTAATAAACTGTGGGTAATTTGCATAATCAAATGACTCATAGCCAGTGACAACTACAATACTGCATCACGAGCTAATTTAGAAAGCTTTCACATAGTTTTAATATGTCAAATTGCTCAATTTTCATAATGCTCCAGGTAAAACTCTGCCTTTTATTAAAGCTTGCTTAACAGTGGAATCAGCTTTGTAGATAACATATGATTATTCTAGTTGTGTAGGACTGCACAGTTCTGTTTCTTGTGGGGAAAATGGTGAGGAGGTGCTGTGTACAGAAGTGTATATTGAAAGGAACGTGCATTTTGACTGGTAAGCCATCGGTACAGCAGCATCTGTTCTCATGGGAGATCTCTAGAACTGTCTGAAGTGATTAAAAACAAACAATGATTTCCTAAAGCAGCAGAACATACTAGCATTTGCAGTGGAAAGCCATTTCTGCCACGTTGCCCCTGCAGTGCTCTGCACTGCTGGTGTTCCTCTGGAACTGGGCAGGTGCATTAGTCCCCTTTATTTTCTATTCCTGACCCACAGACTTGCTGTCAGTGTGCTTTCCTGCCCAGCTGGGGATATCCCAAGGATTCTTACAATTTCATTTCTGGTGGTTGCTTGTTTTTCTCTACGACAAAGTTCCAAGTCTGGCATCTCACTTGAACATCTGAGCTGTCTGTCATGCCATCACTGTAAATATTCCCTCTTAGTGAGATGGAGCTGGCAAAAGGCCATACCAATTTCAAGGAATAAGATGAATACAGAAATAGATGCTGCATGGATTCTTCCTGCAGGTCTGTGACTTCTTACTTCTGAAAATTATCTTCTTTACATTGTAGCTTTAGTGAGGAAATAAGATTGGAATGTTTAAGTTAAATGCTGTGACACTGTTACTGCGTGCTTATGGATGATCACAGGGGCAGTGTACAGTCCTGGTTAAAACCTACAAGTTTTCCCTTTCATCTCCAAACTGCAGCCAGCAGAGCAGAGCTGGTTCCAAAGAGAATTTGAAGAAAATGTCAATATACTGGATACTACAACCCACAGAATAAAGAAGTTGAAAAGTATGTTAAAGGAATGTATTTACTGCAATTCTTTACACTTCCAGGAATTTGTTAGAAAATCAGACAGATATGATTTGTCTCTTCCTTTAAATTATATTGGTCTCATGTAAACATATTATTCAGCTTATTTCATTTTTAAAGCATAAATTCCTACCATTCTTTCTATGTTGCAGATTAGGGGAAGTGAATTTTCTTTATATTCTTCTGATAAAATTCCAAGATCAACTTTTATCCTGTGAGTGAACCACTTAGCCTGGGAGAAAAGCCAAGAACTTACAACTCCAATAGTTGGCTTGTGTGCCTGAGAGCTTGTAAATTAAGTTCTACCATTCCCATCATCTTTCTGCACATGCACACAGTGCTGTCCTCATAGCCTCATCTCTTACCACACCACGTGCTATGTACAGACAATGAAGAGTCAATCGAGCAGAGCTGCTCCAAAACAAAAACAAAACAAGCAGTGATATCACAAGTGAATGACCTCTCTTTTGTTGCTACTTGTGCACAAGGCCGGTAAACAAACAATTTTAATGTACTGCAATCAGTGTTGGCCTGCTGCTATTGGGCATTTGACGAGCAGCAGTAAATGGCCTTCTGGATACAATGTTCAGGAGTGTCAATGTGTTTTATTAGGGCTGTATGAGTTCCAGCTGCCTTGCCTACTGTTATTTACCTTTCACTTTTGGTACATCTTTACAATGGTGAGAGCATGGTGTGGATTCTTTTTTTCTTTCCCCCCCAACTTACTAATGGATGTTATTGGTAAGAGCCAACATCTGTCCTGAGGATGAAGTTCCAGGTTCTGTATGCACTCTGGATTGCTGCTTCAGGAAACATGCCTGCTTCAATGAGTTCCACATACATACTCTGTTGTCTATTTGTATTTTCAGTGTGTCACATCTCCTTTCTGCTCCTATTTCTTTTTTCCTTGATATTTTGAGACTGAGTCATACTTAGCATGGTGCCTACCTACTCTTCTTGTCAGATATAACTAATGTCACAAGGTCCCCAGGAAGGAGTGACACTTCAGAGCTGACTGTACAGAGCTGTTCCCTTGATACAGGATAACTGGTTACATACTGCACTTCTTTCTTTGCTCAACCTTTTCCAAGCTTGGGGACTCCATTTGAATGTGTGCTAGCTGAAAGGACTATTTGAATCATTTTCACTGTGTGAGATGATGGCTTATGCCAGTAGTACATTGCCTATATTTATGGGCTTTCTACCAACTGCAAGCAATTAGAGCTGTGGGATAAAGTCAGTGTCACGCTACATGCTGCATGTGTGTTTGGTACAACTAAGCCCTTTGGAACTGTCAGACAAAACAACATTTGAAATCTGTAGCCAGCAGCAAACCAGTCTGTCACAGTCATTAGGCTAAAAACATGGGAAGTGCATTAGAGATTACCGTGAAAGTATATTCTGTCTAATCACAGCTGCAGGCAATGTCTTTCTTAAGCAATAAATAAATCAGCAGAGGTCTGTTTCAACAGCAGCAAGTCAGGAGCTTATACACAGTTTACCTTAAAAAGCATGGTTAATCTTGTTTTTTTACATCCATAATAGCTCAGTGTAAATGTTTCCTTGTTAAGCTGTGCTTAGTCTATTTCCCAAAGGCAAATGCTGTTTCTGGAACTATGATATCTTGAAATCATCAGCAAATCTCTCACACAAATAACAGCAGTAAAAATACTTGTTGCTGCCGTCACAATCCGGCCATGAGCCCCTCACCAAGAGATTGTCATTCCCTGTGGCTGAATCAAAATGCTGAATCTGGTCCTGTTCTTAGTTCCTTCCACTGACCAATGCTTTTTCCTCTTGGTTTTTCATGTGCAGATGCAGCTCATACATCTGGCACCAGTGTTACTTGTCATCTCACAGATCAATTGCCATAGTGCTGTGCCACACCTCTCTCACAGTCCTCAGAAGTCCTTGGTGAGTCAAGTGCTTTGATATATTTTTCTCAAGAAACCTTTCCTGCTGAAAGATCATTGGTTCCAGTCAAACCTTCAGCATCAGTAATCTGGCCACTGAGTTGCTGGATTTCTCAGCCACGCTTATTTTCTTCTTAACACACAGTGAGTTCAGACTTTTGAAGCACAACAAGCTCCTGAACATGGTCTGCTGCCCTGATCTTTACTATCTATTTCCTCTTATTTTAGATCACAGCCAGCCTCCCTAGCTATCTTGCTTCTGGAGCACTTCTTTCTTCTGGAAGGAAGTCTCTCTGTACTTTGCTCAGTCCAAGCCTGTTTTTGTTACCATTACTCATGCCACAATGAATTTAGACCACATAATTTCAGAAACCAGAAAAACGCATGAGAGGTGTCCATTCAAAATCAGTGGTACTATGGGCAGAACTTCTCTCATTAAAGAAAGTTAGGTTCAGCTTAGTGACTTTCTGTCATGGCTCATTAAGGAAAATCAGAATTAATATACTTCTATTTGCTCGTTTCCAACTGTGGTGAGTTATGTCCCTGGCATGTAGGCTACATTTCTCTTTAGAAATTCTGCTTAGGTTTGTAGCCCAGATATTTACATTGATTTATTTGTGCCAAGAAAATATCATTCACAATTATTTATGAGTGAAGAAAAGTAGGCAATTAGATCTATAGCACCTGGCGTAACGGGGCCCTTAATCCTTGGAGTGCCTTTTGAATGCAATATTAAAAAACAATACCTAGTTGGAAAAAAAAGTGCTTTGTTTTATGACATAGCCTGTTTACACTGAATTATTGAACATATTCTGATGTAGACTTAGTTTGGTATTTTTGAAGTGTTCATATAATGCCAGTTCTCATTTTATAAGCTTCATATGCCTGGTCACAGTCTATATGATAGAATAATGCCTTTTTTATATTAAAAAAGTATCACTTTGCATGAGTTGGAAAGCCATAGCCATCTGACACTGGTGGCAGATACTGAGTTCAGATGAGGAGAATGCTCTTTGTTCACTGACACAACAATTAATGGCAAAAGGGAAGATTTCAACTTTTTGTTCTGAGATCTGTGGTTAAGGCTTGTTGTTTAGATTTATGAACTGCAAAGATGTTGGTCTATTTTGCAAGGAGAGGCAGCATTATACTAAAATAAAAGCTGAAACATTTGAAAGAAACTAAATGACTTAGGAGCTTAAATTTGCATTCTTGCAACTTCTTTGTGTCCTCTTTTTCTGTCCTCTGTGCCCAGAAGAAGAGAGGTTACATCAGCACAGCTGAGTTCAAAGTTCAGCAATTCCCTTTAACGCTGTGCCCCTTTAATATAGTTAATAATCTCTCTATTGGTTGGGTGTCAGCTTTTATGAAAGCATCCCCCTGAATTTAGTTGTGCTACCTCTGCAATTACAGTAACTCCTACTTTGGGGGTTCATACCTTGAGATTACAAACGAAGGACAAAATATCTGTCCTCCTCCCATGTTTTTTCCATTTAACATTATTGATGGATGTTGCCCATAGGAAACTGCTGAAGATTGAATGCATCTGTGATGCAGATGGAAGAGGCTGCATGTTGCACGAGCCATGCTCTGCACTAGGTGGTGCTCATGGAAACTACAGTCTCTTTCATACTCCAGTAAATTTACTCCCATTATCTTAAAAGTAAGAGGGGTACAAAGATATTTTGAGACATGCAGGATGGAGATTTCTTAGATTGTGAGTGGACTCTTTTGAGGAAGGGATTCTCAAGAAACATGAGGCACATTCTATTGAAAGCAACTTATTTTGACATTCATGTAATCTTTTAGCACAAATACGCCTGCTGTTCCTAAAAGTCTGAAACCCCTTGCAGCAAGGTCTTTATCTCAGCTAGAATTTCTGGTTTTCCAGTGAAAAGATCTCTCAACACTCACAAGCACGCAGAACGTCAGACTTGCTGTGTCTTTCCTAAAGAAAATTGAAAGAATTTTCAAAAACAGGTATTTCTTCACATGCATCATTGTAGGTTTACATGTTAGAATCCATGATTTTTCAAGTCTGAATACAGCATCTTTTAAGAACTTTGTTCATCATGTGCAAATGTGGCCACAACCACTCAGGACTTCAGACTTGCTATGTCTTACCTAAAGAATATGTGCAAATGTGATTGCACTCAGCTAGTCTTTTAAGTGCATAGAGAGACTTGTAAATAAAAGCACTGCTATTCAGCTATGTGCTAAGCACTCTTCTCTTCCACTGCAATCACTGCAAGCTTAAATGATTATTAATTGTAAAGACAGCTTCTTTAATTTAGGTACCTCATACAGTTTCCTACAAATATCAGCATCCAGGTTTTAAAACTGGCTGTAACCACCTAGGTCCCTGGAGATGACCCTTCAAGTCTTTAATGATGAGGAAGTGGCTCGAGTTATCTTGATGCTTCCCAGATAATGTATAGACAAAGAATGTCTGCATTATTCCTTTTCAGTCTGAAATCCACAGATCTACTGCTAGAGAGGAAGCCTGGGAAACAATGACCTCCTTGTCAGTGATGCTGGTTTCAGTTGGGAACAGTCACTTGGCCTGTTTAGTTAATAAGCCCCAGAAACCTCCTGAATTAGAAAGAGCAAATGATCTTAGTTTAGAAGGTCAGAGGGTTAACAATGGAAGGAGCAGTAGTACTCAAGGTTGTTTTCTAAGCAAAGTTTAGCTGTGCAAAACAAAGATGAGGGGAAGATGGATACAAGTTAAAACACCTATAGCTTACATCTTACTGGACCACGTCTTCTGACATAAACTGATGTACCTTCACTGGAACAGCTCCTTGTGCTGGTAAGGATTACTCCAAACCCTTAGACTTATGACTGTTTTGAGGTAGGCTGATGGAAAACTTTTGATAACACATTTGGAATTCTAAATTGAATTAACAGATGAGATTCCTGTTTCCTGGTTCTAATTTACGTGGAATGCTAATTTCTTTTTTCTTTTTTCTTTTTTTTTTTTTTTGTCTGCCAGATGTAGTAAAAAGCTTTTGAATTTAACATATACGCAAAGGTCAGAGCACTGGAGTAAAATCTGGGATTGTGCAAATGTTAGGGCCTCTATAGCTTCAGGACATGGCCCTGTTGGGAGTTCAGTCCAGACCTAAATGGAAATATGCTCCTTTGAATTCACTCATTCTTCTTCTGGACAGTCAGATAAAGAATAACATGGTCCTCTATCCCCAGAGACAAAGATCCTTTAAGAGACTCCAATATCTAAGGTAATCCATGCATCAGTTTGGTCCATCTGCCTGACTAAGTCTTAATAGACCTGAGTCTTCTTTAGAGAGGAATTGACGCAGTTTGATTGCTTTTATATTGACAGCTACAGCTTTACTAATACCTTTTGTTAAGCAAAAGAGAACTACAGGGCTTCTGAAAGCCTCTGTGAACATCACCGATTTCTAATGCCATGATAACTTCTTTATGAGAAAACAACTTCTCAGCATTAGTGATGATGGGGAGTATCTGCAGTCTAACCACCAAACTTCAACAGTGTCACAAGCTGAAATACATCAAGGCTACATAACGTGCAGAGCACTGCTCTCACTTCCCTATCCTTGCTCAGTTATTTCTGTGGCCACATACAGAAAGAACCTCAACACAGCTCAACAGGGAGGCTGGATTTTCAGAGTGACTTTGTCAGTATCTCTACCTATTTCCTGACTCGAGCACATTCAGAGGCTTCTATTTGAAACACCATATGAGTTTTTATTTAAAAAGGGAACAGCAACCTTGTTCCTGAATGTGGTGCACACATGCAGAACCTTACTTGATTTGAAGAAGGCTTGATTTTCTTTCTTAGAAAGTAATCAGACCAGTATGACCCCACCTGGTGAGCCCAGGAGACAGACTGGGGCTTCAGAGCACTCCTGTACATCAGCCTGTGCAAAAAGCTGCCACTCACAGCAGCCTCTGACCCTCTGCTCCACTAGCCTAGTCTTCCTTAGGTTGCCTGTGAGCAGGTAATAATGACTTTACTGCTTAAAGAGATCTTCATAATCTTTTTTGCAGTGAATGTTCTTGTCTGGACTGGAGCATCCCCAAAACATCATTTGAAGCAGTCTGAAATCTCATGAGCATTTCAGCTTGGAATTAGTGGGTATTCTTTCAACTGTTAATGAGAGTGCAGTAGAAAATACAAGACACCACTGAATACATTCGTATTACATTTCACCCTTTGTCATGCTGGAGGTCCATGGTAAATTAATTTGGCAGATAAATTTACGATGGCAATTTGCCTTCCAGTTGTATAATTTATTCATGTCAGAAATAATTTATTATACTCTTCTTTAAGCCATTCTTTTTTTGGGGTACCACCTTAGTAAATAAAATTTATTGTTTACCCTGAGCCTTGTATGGCTTCACAGTGGTCAGTCAATAACCTCAAGGGGATAGTTTTGGTCACATTACTGGTCACTTATTTGGATGGATGATGAAGTGCCCTGGTCCCATCTGTACATATATTACTTTCTTTTGTCTTAGTGACACTGTTGGAGAGATTAATTAGGTCCATCTGCAGGGGAAGATCAGCCTTGGGGGATTCAGGTGAATAAAATAAATGCCAAGGGGAAAAAACTGCTGACAGGGGTGTTTTGGAAATCAAACTGTTTTCCATAGTATAAATGAGGAAATCACATAAAGAAGGGGCTTGAAAGAAAAGTGTAACTACCATTTAGTTTGGTTACTTCAGCATGACCTGATACGTATCTGCTGCTGTAGGGTAAGAATCCATGATGAGGGCTGAAGTCCACGGACAGTATTCCCAGCTGTGAAATCAGAATAGCTTTCAGATCTTAGTGGTGCTACCCTCACTTCATGATGGTACAGATTTGAGTTATTTCTGACATGGTGATGTTCTCTGCTCTTCATTTGTGTGATCCAAGGTGTGAAGTAAGCTAATCAGAATTCCTATTCCCTCTCCTCTTTTCTTGTTCTAACTATACTTGTTGTGGCTCTTGCACCCCCCTCTATTTTTTTCCTTTCTCTTGACTTCCTTTATGCTTCTCTTCATATTTTTTCCTTGTCTTTCTTCTCCTTTGAAAATAATAATAACCTAACAGCATTGATCTAACTGATATGATCAGAGCAAAATAGAATCTCAGCCCTTACTGACTTGAATATTCTTATTATATGTGTAATTAGTTGGTGTAACTGGTCCATAAGCCATTTGAAATTTATTGCAATTTAAATAATCTCTTTCTGTTGCCATATCAGACTACGAGAGGACTCGTATACCACAATGCAGTGGGATTACAATCCCAATATTTTCATACAGTGGAAAACTGAAAAGAAAAAAATCCTGTGTGTTTTACTCACTGAAAGTTCACTGTCTTAAGGACCTGGAATGTAAGAGTTGTTCTGCTCTTAAACTTCTGTTGGAGTGAAGTGAGACTCTTTATGAGATTGCAGTTCAATTCCTGCTGACTTTTTAAATGAACTGGTAAACGCAGAAAAATGAGGGAATATTTGTGAAATAGAATGGGAAAACAAACTATATAAAAGAAAGAGAAGGTGCATGCAGGAAGGATAACGTGGAAGAATGTAGGTGATTAATTCAATTACTTCATATATATGAAGAACTTTTGGTGACAATGAAAACATTTGCTCTGGAAATACATGGTCCTGCCTCCAGCCTGTGCTTACAGCAGTGATCCTGAGTCTCAGAGGCACAATTCTGTGCGTGCTTGAATTTTGGGGCCTAAAGCCCCAAAGCCTAAAGCTCTAAAGAGCTGCTGAGCCCAGTCTGTAGCGCTAGAAGCAAAGCTGCTCTATGTGTAATAAGGTGTGAACATGTGCATATTGTCAGACAACACCAGGTAGACACCCAAGAATGTACTGTATAGATGAGTTGGTAACTCACAGTCTTTAGACAAGATCATAAACTAAACAGAAATGTAGTTTGACTTAGATGTATTTGAGCTCAATGTGCTCAATGTGCTGACCTTGCAGAAGAGAGCCTTTGCCACTGCAGGCTCTTGCTCCTTTTAGCTTGCTACACTTTCTAAATGAAGGGTATTCTGAAGGTTCTCTCCTGGCCAGCATGAGGCAGATCAGTGGCCACAGCCCAGCACCTTGACAACTGGTCCTACCTCTTAGAAACACCTCCACAGCCAACGTCTCCTGGAATCCTCCTTGTTCAGACCAGCAGTGCAGCAAACGGAGAGCAGTAGTGGAAATTAAGTGGTCCTTTAAAGACCAAAATGCTCCCCTCAAATCTTCTGGGCCAATTTATGTTCTTAGGTAGACATAGATGGTTCCCACTCAGTTTTGCTGCACTTGCTTATTGTTATTATTATTATATCTCTGTCCTGTGGGTGCTGTGTTGCTTCCACTGGGGTCCGCGTGTACTTATTTGTGGGGTTCTGGAAGCAAGCCTGGATGATGGCAGTATGCTTTCAGTGGTGTAACTGGCAAGCTGAAACTGAGGCACTCTGCAGGGGGCTTCAGCACTGCTTTGTGGCAATACACAGATTTGGTGCCAGCTCATTGGGCCTGCAGCTTTTTGTTCGTAAGATTTGAGCCCACCTGCCATGGACATATCATTTCTCTGACTGCTTTCTGATATTTTTTTTTTCCTGGTATTTTTGGTATTACTATTACTGGCAATTTTGAGTCTTGTGTGTTTTTGGTTTTTGTTTATTGCATTTCTTTTTTGGGGGTGGGTGCGTTTAATTTTGTTTTAATTTTGAGGTGACTGGAAATCTTTAAACAAATTATTTCAGATAGAGAATCTCATTTACTACGAAACAAGAAATGTTTTGTGACTGGATTTGGTTTGTTTGGTTTTTTTTTTTTGTTTTTCTAGAGGAAACTGATATTGAAAACAGATATTTCCCATCAGAATTTTCATTTCTTGGAATAAAATACATTTTCCATCAGAATATGTCAGATACTGAGCTGTGCCAGGTCTCCAGGGTGTCCTAAAAAGAAAGAGGAAAAAATTCAGTAGAAAAAGAATAACTGCCAACAGAGAAATATTTGGTTCTGCCCTACAGTTCCGCTGTACTGGAGAAAAGCTTTTCCTGGGGTGGAAAATGAGAGCAAATTTCACTCTATAGAAACTGCAGAACCCTTCCTGCCAGATGGCTGCAGTAAGTCCCGGATCTGCACATTTTCCAGGGGTGAACATGTTTTAGACATACCTCAAGGAACCAGCTCGTCGTTTCACAGAGCGAGTGAAACAAGTGATGAATGGCTGCGCATGTAGCATGGAGCCAGCTCAGCAAAGGGCTTCCTATCATTAAAATACATCTGCCTCTGTTCTGAGCGGGACATCACAGCCCTCCAAATCTTGGAGTGTTTCCTTATGCACAATAGCAGCAGAACTAGTCCATGTGTCTCAACCCATCAAATCCTGTTCCTCTTAATCATATGGATTAAATCAGCTACAGTGAGGAACATGAGTCCAGCACCTCTGGCCTGAAACTGGGGGGTTCCAAGCAGTGGAACCCATCATGAAAATGCAGCGAGGTGCAGATGGGTGCTCACAGCTGCAGATGCTGATGTTTATTTACAACAGCGGGACGAGGCTTGGTGTGCTTCTCCATGAACCGCTATGACCAGGACGGGCCCTGCTCCTCGGGATGCAGGTGCAACGCCTGGCAGCCCTTCGGCTCTATCTACCTGCAGCTGAGCGATGCAGGAGCGTGGCTGTGACTACAGAAGCATACGGGCTTTGCACGTGCCGCTATCCCTCGCCCTACTCCGGCTCGGATCGGTGCGGGCACGGCTCCAGCCGCCTGCCCTGCGCAGGGCCGTGCCCCCCCAGCACCCCTTTGGTGGAGCCGTCCGCGTTAGCGGTTCTGGGGATGCGCTCACCCCGGGTTCCAGAGGTGACACAGGTGTGCCCGGACAGCTCGGGCACAGGGTGTGATGGTGTGCCTCCGCGCCTCGGCCCAGCGAGGCTGTGAGCGGTGCACCCTGAGCCCCCAGACTCCTCTCCCATTTGCGTCGCTCTCCGTTTTCCCCCGGCTGCCTCTGTGCTCTGTCATCGAGTCCTTAGCGCCCAGCGGCTGGTCGAGTGGCAATCGGGCGGCCCCAGGAGGTCTGCGGAGCAGAGAGGGATGGATGGATGGATGGATGGATGGATGGATGGATGGATGGATGGATGGATGGATGGATGGCTGCGAGGACGGACAGACGGAAGGCTGGGAGGGGGGACGGCAGCCTGGCGGCGTGCGCCGCTCCCGGGGGAAGGGCTGGGGGCCGGCTGGGGGCCGGTGGGTGTGACCCGCGCTCCCCTCCGCAGCCGCGGTCCGCCCCGCTCACACGGTGCCCGAGCCGCAGAGCGAGCAGCAGCGTCGCGTCCTCGCCGCCCGCCCCGCCATGCCCAACTTCGCCGGCACCTGGAAGATGAGGAGCAGCGAGAATTTCGACGAGCTCCTTAAAGCGCTGGGTGAGCTCGGGGCTGGCGGGCGGGCTGGGGCGACGAAGCGATGGAAGGGAACCGGGTGGCCGGAGCAGTGCGGTGCCCGGTGCCGCCCGGGAAGGCTCGGGGCTGCGGCGCGGGGAAGGCTGCGAGCCCTGCCCGGGGATCGCGGGGCGGTCTCACCTGCGAGAGCCGGCGGCCCTGCCCGGGGATCTGCCGCACCGCCCTGCCCGGCGCCGCGGCTTCTCCGTGCGGGGCTGCGGAGCTGTCTTTCGGCCCCCCGCCCCGAGCCGGACCGGTGCTGGGCGAGCTGGCGAACTCAAGCTGTGCTTCCTCCCCGCTTCGCCTAGGTGTCAACGCTATGCTCAGGAAGGTGGCGGTGGCGGCCGCCTCCAAACCCCACGTGGAGATCCGCCAGGACGGGGACCAGTTCTACATCAAAACTTCCACCACTGTCCGCACCACGGAGATCAACTTCAAAATCGGGGAGAGCTTCGAGGAGGAGACGGTGGATGGCCGAAAATGCAGGGTAAGAAGAGAGCTGTGTGTACGGTGTGTGTGTGTGTGTGTGTGAACGCTGAGAGGTGCAGACCTGCTGCCCCGGCCGCGAGAGCCACTGTGTCTGCCCAGCTTCCGTACCAAACTCCTCTTAGATAGGATTAATGCATCTGCTGTCCTCCACCTTCTTCCTCCTAGAAACGCTGAGGGGGCGTCTTGGTGATTGCAGCTCACCTCACCTAACATTCTCTGGCATGCAGGACAGAGCAAAGCTGAAATCTGAAGGTAACGGAGCATGACAGGTGTTGAGGGCATAGCTGAGTATCTGCTTGCCAGCTCCCTGCCTGCCAGGGCTTTGTCCAGCTCTCTTTACCTCCGTCTCTCTTAAAGACCTCACCCACAGTGAAGGCTCTTCCTGGTCCCCCTCCTCAGTGTGGACATAGGGAGCACTGGAGTGAGAGACACCTCAAGAGTCAGGATTTAGTGCACAAACGTGGCATAACCATTTTCCAAAAATCAGTTGGACAACTTCACAAACGGTTCACATTGGTTATTTGGGGCTGAAATTATCTGTCATTCCTTTGCAAATTCATGTTTTCAGATTGCTGGTTGGGTAAATCTTTAGCAATGTAGGACAGACTTCCAGACAGTCACACCAGCCACAGTTACAGTGTCTCCTTATACAGAAGTGCATCAGAGGGAGTGTTTAGGGTTTGATTCTCTGTGTAAGCCCCTGCTCCTCTCCCCTTTGTAAGCCTCTTCAATGGCTGTGGAGGGGATATCATATTGTTAAGTCAGCAGGATCTGATCCTGGCTTCTTGCTGATGTAGGTACGTGGGATCGAGGGTACTGGAGAACTGGGCTCTGATGAGTGCTGTCTTTCAAAAAAAGTTAACAATGATGAGTATGTAATCCTTTACCCAAGTACTTGACTCACTGACATTTATAAGATTGCCTCAGAAAGGTGTGTGAGTAAAGAGCAGAAATGTCCCAAATAAAGAATATGGTTTTTATGATAGCCTGTAGTGGTGCAGCAGCCTATTAGCTAAGCTATCATCTCTGCTGATTCTTGGGCCAGCTTCTGAGACTGTTTGAACAATTAAAAAATCAGAGTAAACTTAATATCTTCAGTGCAATTGTTGTGAATTTAAAGTTTTGACGAAGAGAGGCAGACATTGGAAGATGGTGAATTCTTAAATCAACCCCCTTCATCTCCAGGGTGAGTTATCATATATTTAACAGTTTGTTCAGGAAATGTTGCTGGCTGTTAATTTGTCTTGCTCAGCAAAAGTAGTTTTTTCATGTATAATTCATACACAATAAATGTGACCTGCTTTCTAGAGGAGGATTTATTGCTGCAGATGGAAAAACAATAATTATGGCTGTAAGCTTTGCAGGTTAGAAAAGTCTGAAAGAAATGTGTTTTGTGAAGTAGTAAATTTTTTCCATGTGTTGTGAAATTATTTATAGTCCAGACTCAGGAATTAGTTGTACTGTTGGATTTATATGGCCAAGATGTGGCCATGGAGCAGAAATTGACAAATACTAAAATGATACTTTGGAATATAATTTGTGATACCTGGAAAAACTAACTGCTAACTGGTGATAGGCTGTGATACACTTCATGGACTGGAGGGTTTTGTTCTGCCAACTAACTTGATCCATTGTTCATAAAACAAAGAGGAGTCCAGTGCAGTTCACTGAAAGGCACAGCTTCTATAACTGCCACTTGAGGAGGCTTGTTGGCTTAAAAACCTACTGGTTTGGAATAAATATATAAGGTGAACAGCTAATTTTAGATCAAAGGAAGGGGTTTTTTTAATGTTTTTCCCCGCAGAACGTCTGGGAAGTGTTAACTCCATTTTATGCACACATATGTGCACACATGTTTGTATATAATCATGGACTAATGAACGTCTCCCATGTGCTAGTTGTAAAGCAATTACTCACACATTCATTAAGGGCATCCTTCTGCACAGCTGTTCCATTGCCCCATAGAATAATAGTTCAGTGCTAGAATGAAAAGCAACAGAAAGTCAGGGCTTGCCTATTTGTGAAAGCTAAACAAAACCCTATATTTTCTTAACTTGTTTTTCTGTGGTTTCATAATCATTATTCAGATGCTTTGAAAAACGCCCGAGGGTATTTTCAATCAGCAGACCTAGAGCCTTAAAAAAGAAATACCACAAACACTGGAATTCTAACCAAGTTCCTGTAATGGAGCTGTAGCTGTGATTTATCCTGGGTCGTTAGTGCAATATCTGCTTAACATACAGTTAACTTGGCTCGGTGCCACACAGCACGGAAGGTGGGAAAGGCTGCATTATTTATCACCACAAAATGATACACAGTCCTCTTGATGCTTTTACTCTAAGGGGACTTGGTAGGGACAAGTAATATGTCACATCAAACCAGTGTGCCAAGGTATTTGGCAATGTGGGCTCTGTATTATCATGTTTCTAAACAATGGTTTTCAACATCAAGCAATTCAGGAGAACGGCTTTTGAGTTTGGAAACAAGTGCTGATTTACACTGAAAAGACACATCAATTACTTTGCTATTATACACTTATTACAATAAAACCTTACAACTTAATTTTGATTTCATCACTTTCCACTGGTCCGTTTCCCTTTGCCTTTATCTGTGTTTTACTCCTTTACAGCAGTTATTCTCACTGCTGCTCATTGTTGCCTCTCTGCTTCATGCTGCTGGAGAATATAATTAATGCTATTCCTAATGGTTTTCTTGCCTGCAGAGTTTGGCCACTTGGGAGAATGAAAACAAGATCTATTGCAAACAAACTCTTATTGAGGGAGATGGTCCTAAAACATACTGGACTCGAGAATTAGCTAATGATGAGCTGATTTTGGTAAGAACCTCTAACCCAACCATTGCGTGCACCGTGTTAACAGCTTTTTGTTGCTATGTAGCATGGCTTACTCCTTTTCTTAAATCTATCTGGAAAAACTGCCATTTTCATAATTCTCTGCAGTACAATTCACACATCAAATCTTTTCCTTTCTTTTTCGTATTTTTTTTTTTTCTTTAAGAAAAAATGCAAATTTATGCAGATTCTCACTTGCATTTTATTGCTGTATCTTTCACCATGTTTTCACTGCTAGAATAATCATAAGTGGGCCACTCCTGCTCTCTACGTCCACAGTAACACCAAAGAATTTGTTTGATTTATTGCAGATTTTCTCTGGTGAGAGAGAGATCAAAGCATTTGACCTCATTTCTGGAGAACCTTCTTTTTATAAGCATGTGTTTAATGTGATGCTTCTCATACACAGGCACATGGTGTATAGGAGACATGTGGCATGTTGTTGGTATGCTCTAATCTCATTCTGCTCATGAAGAACCACAATTCCTTCCCAATCTCTGCCACAACCCCCTACTCCTTGACCATCTCTCCATCCAGTTCAGAGCTGCCCCGTGAGTTTGCTGCAGATATGCACGTTTGCACATTTGCTGTAAGCCAACATCCCCCCGCTCCTTTGTGACCTTCCATATGGCAGCAGGGTTACTTCAAGCATTTGCAGTAGCACCTCTGCAACTGCCTCTCCATTCATGCCATGAATCATGAGCAGTTTCTTTATTTATATTGTACTTCTGTTAGAGTTGAGTTCGCTCTAATGTATATTTCCCTAGGAATCCATCCACATTCATTAATTAAATGACATCCAGAACTGAATATAGACACCATTTTTCAGAGTTACATGTAACACAGTTCAGCTCAAGTTCAGAATCTTTTATTTTGCATGTTCTTTCAAGTGAATTCTGGATAAATCAGTTGGCTGAGCTGTTGTGCCTCATTGGTTTGGGCATGGAAGAGATGCTGCTGGAGCAACAAGTAAAAAAACATCAAACAGGGAGTTTTTATTTCAGACTATCAGACTAATTAAACCCCTGCAATTTAAAAAACAAACAGCCTCCCAAACGCTTCTCTAAAGCAGTTGGAGCTCTGTTTTTAATAGTGCATGTGAAACAAAAACAGGACCCAAACCTAGCCAAGTATAAATAGAAAGCTTTTAAAGTATTACTGTTAGCCCCGACTTCTTGGAACTGTTTATCCACCCCTTATGAGAAAGAGTGTGCTGCTGGTAACGAAGTGGAACTGGTTTTTGCTGAAAGAATACTGTAATTCTGGATCATTTATTTTGAATTAATCACTGACCTCCTTTATATCATCCCAAAGTTAAGGAGGCAAAGTACTTTGATTTCTGCTTCATCTTTATATAGAACGTACCGAATAAAATGAATTCTCAACTTTAATTTTTCCAGCTTTTTAATACATTTTTGTAGTTTATTACTTAACAATAAACTGTGGGGCAGCTGTTAAGGAAAGTTCAAGCAAAAAAAGCAGTTCAAAGCAAAGCAGGAAAGGCAATCAGAACACATTTCCCTCCTGGAGTCAGCAACATGAACGTACCCAGCTGGGGTAGAAGGGTGAGGCTGGTTGAGAAAGCAGAGCAGTACAAAGATTCCAAAGCCATCTAGCTTTTTTTTTTTTTTCCTCCTGCATAATCCATCTGTTGAGCTTTTCTGAATTAATTCTTTTCCAGATTAGGATGTGCATTAGAAAAAAACTCCTCCTTATTAGTATTTTCAGTTATAGGACCGCTAACAACTTCTGAGAAGTGATTTTTACTGGTTCTCTTCATTGCCACTGAAATGTACGCATTCTTTCTAATCTGCATATGTCTATATTCAACTTTCTGCCATTGTGTATTATGTACATTGAAGAATCTAAACAACATTCCTAACATTTATTTTTGCAAATACTGATGAAGCCGCCTCCTGGAAGAACCTTCCTTTTGCTAGGCAAAATCCCTTGAGCCCTTCAACATCAAACAAGTTATTTTTGAATCATTCTTTCAGTGCTTCTATAAGCCCTTCTAATTTATTTCCTTTCTAACCTATGGATGCCAGAATCACACATGCTGTTCTGCTATCAGTCATACCAGCACCTGATGCAGTAACAACTTCATCTCCCCGCTCTTACCTGAAGACTTTCTTAATTAGCTTTTGGAAACTCATGTTCTGCTGATCATGGTCCCAGGTAATTTTCCTGGCTTTTGATTCCCTGGACTGATCCCTTTCTCCTTGCCTGCAAACTGGGATTATGTTTTGGTAGGATTTTACTGTGGCCATTGTGAAAACATAGTATTTGCTTCCAAGTGGTCGAGATCATCCCCCCTGTTTTTCACTATTTAATACGGTATGCAGTTCCAGTCTTCTGCCTCCTTTCTGAAGCATAATGGCCTATTTTGCTTTGTTAAGTATTAGGCCAATGCTTGGTCCTCAAGACATAAAATTTCAAGTCCCTTAGCATCCAAAGCTTTTAAACATATGAGTCAGGATGTTCAAAATGTTCTGACACCCTGAAGCTCAGTACTGAGGTGTTCCAAAGAGTAATTGTAGTGAGTGTGAGGTCTCTGCTTTGTTTGGAGAAGTTAAGTTCGCCAAGGTGAATCCATGTGGGAGGCTTTGTGTTTGAAGGAGGGCAGAAGGGAGTAAAGGAGGCTCGAGTTCTCTTTCCTGTAGCCCCTAATTTTAGAAGCCTGGAATGTTCCATCTAGATCATTCTCTTTAAAGGCTAAACTACTCAAAGGGTTTGCATGAGGTGCACCTCTTGACTCTGATGGGGAGCAAAGTAGGAATAGGAGCTCTTAGTGGGAAATTTGGGGATCCCTTTCGAGCTTTTGCTTCTCAACTGTGTTTGCATTCATCATCTCTCCAGGCTTTAACTTAGATTATTTTATCTCATGCTTAAAAATCCTCCTTGTGTATGAGTCTATAGACTCGTGTGTCTTGCTTCTTCCAAACTGATATCACAATGGGATGTCATTGTCTTCCCCCCCCCCTTTCTCCCTTGATCATCCCAGCTATTTTAGGGATCCTTAGGGCCCAAAATTCACTCTCATGTAGTTTTGCTCCCTGCATCAATTCAAAAGACCCTGTGATGTAGCAGTTTAAGAACTCTGTAAAGCTGATACTTTTCACACCCTCTTCTCCTGCTTCTCCAGCCAAAGAATTCTTTCAACAAGTCATCATTCTCCTTCCTAGCTATTAATGCATTTGCAGAAGAAATCAATAAAACTCATCTTCTGTGTGCAAAAAGTTGCAGTAAGGAATCTAAACTGTGTTAGACTTCTCAGGCATTAATGGAAAATAGGCTTGAGGCAATAGGTAAGGAGTGAGGAATGGGTTTTACTCTGCTAATAGTAGCTGCATAAATCTTGGTGCTTTGCTGCATAATTTTTAATCTAATGTGCTACATGGCTTAGGGGGATCATTAGATTATGACATTTTCCAAGTGGATGTGCTTTTCTTTCCAACGCAGCATGTTCAGTAAAATGCATTTATTATCACATATTAAAAACAAACAAACAAATCATTGTTGAATTGTTATGACTATCATAGATCTAAAACAGAAACCTTATTACTATGTAATTACCAGTCTTTTCTGGATTTTGTCAGAAGATTTTTCTTGTGTTCTTCAAAGATCTTCCCCTGAAGCAGTACGGTGGTCTTTCATGGCACATGATGCCCTCTGATACATGATGCTGGGAACAAACTATTCAGTTAGCAAAAGTTTCCTTTAATTTCAGGTGCCAGTTATGTTCATCTTTACTTCTCCTGAACTGCTTGCAGAATGGGGAATGAGATGACTCTTATTAGTAGCATAAATAATACTTGGCTTGTATTATGGGAGGTGTAGATCTAAAGTCCCACTGGAAGAGTCCTTTTAGCAGAGTGAGGGATTTATGACCAAGCCCTGCTTTATAAAAAAGGTGCTGCAAATGTACAAAACATTCCAGCTGCTTTCATCAGTGATGTTAATGATAATCTCATCTGATGCACATGCCAGGATGGCAGTGCTGCATTTTTAGAAGTAGCAAATAATCCAGGTTAAAAAAGGAATATTCAGGCAAAGGAGGATGATAAGGATCAAAGTCCAGATTTGCTTGTTGTGACTGTGTCATATTATTGGACGTCAGGTCTATAAAGCATAGGTATCCTTGTTTACCACTCAGCTCAGAAGCAACTTGAATTAGCACTTGGGCAATCAAGACTGGAATCTCACACAAAAGTATGTATTTCATTTGCCTGTCTGAAAAGTAAGATCTGGGATTTAGGCTATTCTAACATCTTTTTCCCTCCCTTTTCCTTTATAGTCATTAATATTTTTGCTCTTGCTGTGTGTTTTAATCAAGGACACTAATGAGCTATCAATCACTTGTGTAAGTCAGAACAAAAGGTCTGCTCTTACAAGCTTAAAGGATGCTGCTTCTGAATGCTAGCTGCTCAAATGAGAAACATTTCTATATTTTTACTCTATCTGCCTCAGTGCTTTCATAGCTGCTCATGCCTCTGTAGATTTTAATTTAACCTATAACAAATATTTTAAGTGGGTGGTTACTGAAGAGGATCTTTAAAAACAGCCTTAGACCACATTTGACACAGTTCATGTATCACACAGGGGTTCTCAGAATCAATTATAGCAAGGGTCAAAGATCAGCACATTAGGGGGAGTTCAAGCATGGTTTGTGTTCTCCTTTTCCTTCCCAGAAAAGTCACGACATGGTTGATTAAAACTGGTGAACTATGGAGTTTAGATGAGTGAGTGAACATTATTAAATGATGTTGCTGGATTCTAAAGTTAAACATAGCAGGTGAGAAGTGCAGATTGGGAAATATATTTTTCAGCTGAATGGTGAGATTTGTGATGTGCCTAAGCCTTGTATCAAACAATGTTCAACTCCCTAAGTAGTTTAAGCTGTTTTTTAAAGTTCTGGAAGAATTATCTTAAACACAATCAGTTATCAAAAGGAGGGACACCTCATGGAGGTCACTGGGGGTTTTTGCTGCTGACCTCGCTAAAAGCAGCCTTGATAAAAGTTCTGAGACCTGTGATCGTGCACACATATGTGTTGCATTTACCTAGTGCTTCACTTTAGTATTTACCCCGAGGAGATTTAAAATGGGAACTTGTAGACCTGCAGCCCTTGCTCGCCAGTACAGCTTGATCTGAGGCATGTCCCAAAAGCAGAGAAAGAAGCCAAAGCCTTCTATATGGTGGATGCATCTGACCCTGTGGATGGCTCGTATAATATCAGCTGCAGCTTCAGTGGTTGCTGGAAACTGGCTTAAAAGACTATGTTCTTATCTCTGCCATTCATTTGCTGCACTACTCCGAGGCAGCTGTATAATACAGCAGTTCTCAAATACAGATACCTTGATGCATGACCTGATTTTGCATAGTCTTGTCCTGCAGAAAAGTGAAGTTGTATGTTGGGTAGCTTGTTAGTAGCATCCGAGTTTGAAAATGAGGGCTGCATCTTCTGTGACTGTTCCCAAAACAATCAATCTCCTTGAAAGACTATGGCACTCAAGAGGAGAAAGGAAATATACAATATGGCTTTCTTGTGAAGATTTATATTTTTATGCTGTATAACGTTAGTTTGTCATCGTGGATGAAGTATCATCATTTATAGATACCTTCATCTTGTTAGGGAGTGTTGCCTCTGTGAGTGTACACACGTTAGTCTGCACGTGCAAAGCCTTTTCTGGGAATGGAAAGTGCTGTTCACTCATGTAGCATCTTCTCCATTTATTTGCTGATGTATTCCCTCTCTGTTTGTAAGAGGTGGCTCTGCAGATTGGTCAGTCATGAGCAGAGAAGGGGATTTTTGCACACACCCAGGCAGAAGTGATCTTTCCCAGGCGATTGCTTCAGTGACAGTTTTCCTGGTGGTACTGTCTGCTCCACGTATCACAAAGGTTCCACAAGAAATGTTTGAAAAGAAGGCCTTTACAAAGCAGATGGGCTCGTACCATAATATATACTGCCCTGGAATTTTCAGTTAGTCTCTAATGATGTCAGCACTCATGAAATCTCGAGTGAACTGGAACAGATGAATCTGTTGGATTATCCCCTTGTACAGCACTTTCTTTGTGGTGCCCTTTTGGACTCTTAGTCACAAATTATGACAAGCTAAGTGAAGAAAACTCTTCTGTAATTTACAATCCTCTGTAAATTGCACATTTAAAATCCTGTTTTAGATTTAGATAGAAGCCTTGTAGCATTTTGTAAGATTAGTGGGTTCTTTGCAATCTGATGGGAGTGTGGTGTTTGAGAATCCTGCATCTTCTCATTAGTTTGGAATTTAGCTTGGTAGTGCTGCACTCCTTTGAGCTGATCTGATGAAATTTCACCACCAATTAGCCAGGATTACCCTCTCTGCTTATCATATGAAGTTCTGATCTTTTCAGTCATGGAAGTCCGTAAAGTCTGCTTGTTCTGACAGGAGCTAGTGCTTCATTCCACTCTAGAGTTGGACACATAAATACTAAGCTTACCCCTGATAGAAGGATGTAAGTGTGAAGGATGTAAGAATAACAGCCTTTTGTTTCGGATCTTCCCCTGCACTTGGGCCCAGCTGTTCATTAGACTTTTCTGTGATTAACCACAAGAAAAGGAATGCAGCAAGTTTGAATGTGTTCCTCTTTGCATGGCTTAGCAACATGGAGTTTTATCAACAATGCTTGCAAGTTACATTAAGAGAGGGAAACTCCTTTTACATTTAAACCACGTACATAACAATGACAATCACAACCATTTCTTTATGCACTCCAGCATGGAAATAAGAGCAGTGAGGACCCAAACTTCACTATGCTTAGCAGTGCTTGATTGTAGCACAGGAAGGCAATGACTGCCAGTGACTTTCTAGTCTACACAAAATCTCAAGCTCTGCATGGTCTTGATTCTGACCGCCTGTCTCCAGGAAAGCTCCTGCTAAAGTAATTGCACATTTGTGTATAATTTTGGAGATGCCAGAGGAAGCCAAAGTGAGGGTGTTTGCAGCTGCTGCTGTGGGCATGGGGGCACTGCTGCATCCTTTAGTGTTTGTTTTCAGACATTTTCATGTAGAAGTTAAAAATGTATATGAAGATTAATATGATCAGCTCTTTTTACGCATGGAAACAAAGCCTGTATCTTTGTTATTTCTCTCCATCCAAAATACTACAAGGCTTTTTTCCTCAGTAAAGTGAATAAAATATGTGCCAGAGGCAGTTTCCAAGCCAAATCCTTGTGAAGAAATATTGGCCAAAGCAAGCATAGGGAGCATAAAAACAAATAATGTCCAGCTGAATTTTCATAACACTCTGGGGTAGGTCTTAATTATATTTTTCAGTGAGACATTGGCAGTTCTTACAGCCAAGCATCCCATCTCGCAGCTTGTTAGCAGTGAGCTTGGAGCTGGTGATGTCAGTGTAGCTGAGCATGCAGTGTGCTTCTAGCTCTTTTGCAGGCAGTATTTCCTCATTCTTGGATGCTTATTTCCTTTATGTTTAATTGCTTGCTTTGATTTTAGCCTAAAGACATAAAGTTACACAAAATGATCTTGTGTTTAGGTGGCTTTCTGAGGCAGCTGCCACAATCTCTGTCGTGCCTAAATGTCCTAATAATCCGTACTGCAATATGACTGCTGTAGAATTGTCTTCTAAGTGCAGTACTGCAGAATGAAAAAAAAACAACACAGGCTTTCAGATGCATATCTAAAACTCTGTTCCTGTTCATATTGCACGGCACAGTACCAACTCTAGTAAGTGGAAAATCCAAGTATGCTGAGGCACTGAATCTGCCGTGAGAAACAGGATGATCATAGAATCAGCAAATATCCCAAGCTGGAAGGGACCCATAAGGATCACTGGGTCCACACAGGACCACTCAAAAATCAGTCCATGTGTCTGACAGCATTAAACAGACACTTCCTGAATTCTGGCAAGCTGGGTGCCATGACTGCTGCCCTGGGCAGCCTGCTCAGTGCCTGACTGTCCTGTTCCTGATCCCCAACCTGACCCTCCCCTGTTGCAGCTTTATGCCGTTCCCTTGGGTTCTGTTGCTGGTCACTGAAGAGAGTAAATTAGCCCCTGCTCCAATGGTAATAACACACAGTCTGTATTAAGTCAGCAATTCTCAGATGTGCAGTGATCAAGCATTTGTGAGATTTCACAGTTTTTGTCACGTGAAATGAGTTCCATCTCCACTGCATTTTTGTCCATTATATGCCCTCATTTCAGACCCCTACCTAGCTAACTAATTCACTGGTTAGATCAGTGTATCCTGGAAGGAGGCTGTGATTGGCGCAGCCCACGTTACATCTTGGGAGAGAAGGTTCCAGTAGCCAAGCATGGTGTGCCAACATCTTGCAGCAGCATTATGCTCACAGGTTGTTCTTATACACTCATCAATGTTGCTTCAGTGGCTTCATTTGAACTACTCTGATTTACACCTGCAGATATCAAAGAATACCTTTCTAACATGCCATCCAGTCTGACTGCACCCCCAGCATTTCCAGTTCAAAGTGTTGCAATTGTTTCTAACTATAACAGCAGTGCATTCCAAATTCCTTTTCTTTTCTCATGTTTATTTATAAATGCATGCCAAGAAACTATAGAAGGAGGGAATTTCTGAGTCATTTATCATTCTGACAAAATTCATGGTGCCTGGGAAAAGAGGTCACCTGCAGTGCACTTCTTGTCCAAAATGATTCCTTTCTTCAGTTTCATCTGTCAAAAGACATAGGAAATTGTATTTCTGCTGTAGATCTACTGTAGTAAAAGTAACTTTAAAAATGCTGTTAAGTGTTTACTGGTTCCATTTGTTCTGATCGATTTCTTTTTCTTTTCCAGACCTTTGGTGCTGATGATGTTGTGTGCACAAGAATTTATGTAAGAGAGTAAAAACATCCATTTACTTGTCACCTGGGATGAAGTGGAGAGCTGTGGAAAGCCCCAGTAGAATGAGTATTTGTGTGTGCTGTTACTGATGCGGTGTTGTATGTGACCGTGTGTGTTCTATCTGAATCTGTATCCTGTTAAGTGTATTTTACTTTATTTTTCATCACAGATGTTACTCCTTTCTCACTTTTATGCGGTCATTTTTTTGCGTCTGCTTTGTATTCTGTAGTTGTCATTTGCAATGGTTTTACCAATGATTAAACTTATTGGGCATAACTCACAGCTGTTTTGGGGTGTTTTTAATAGCAAACTCAGCAGTGCTTTGATTAGGATTGAAGCGCTTCTTCACCTCTGTGGAAGTCAGTGTGGAATTTCAGTGCTGTTGGCCAGACTTTTGCAAGCTGCAGGTTGCTTTCTCAAACCCAGACGCCTGCTTCTTTCCTTCTTCTGACCTGTCACTGTGCAAGGGGCATCCAGGAACAAGTCCTGTGAGCACTGGGGCTGTGATGTGGCAGAATGAGACAAGACCAGGAGAGCTCTTTGCTCTTTCTAGTTGCATCTCTGAAGGACGATCAAGGAGAGAAACTGTTTTTACTTTGAACTGGCAGAGGTTTGCTTTCCTTGTAGAAATTCTCGCTAACCAAGTACAAAGCACAGCTGTATTTACAGGACAAATAATGCTGTGATCAAAACTATTGCTTACTGTCATCACACCCAAACGCATCAGACCTGATCAGAGAGCCAGGAGAATCTGGTAGACTTTACTCATGTTGGTCGTAAAAAAATATGAAGCTGGGGAAAGCTGCTTTTCTCCTGTCTTCTCACCTGTGACAAGGAAGACATTACTCTGATGGACCAGGAACTCTCCTGTTCTTCAGTGTTTGAATATCTACAACTAGACAGTAGGAGCACTACTGATTGCAGTGCACTCTCCAAGCTTATCTGACCAATTTTCAACTTTGCAAAAATCATTTCTCTGCTTCACACCATTCAACCATAGCAAACTGTGAAATAGCTCAGAGGTAGCACAGTGTATGTCCCATCCGCTGAACTGCTACATCCAAATCTCGATTGTCTTGGGACATTTATGGCAAACAAATGACTTTGCCTCTTTATGACTCACTGTGCAGAGGAATCCCCTCAATAGGATTCATCAGTTGCTGTGGAGAAAACAGCTACCTGTTCTGTGTATCACATTGTGAGCTATAGCAGCACAACAGGAGACAAACAGAGGATGTCTTCTGTCTCCTCTGCTCTCCGACCTTTATCTAGGATGAGCATGCAGTATATGATATTGCAGCTGAAAAGGAGGATCTCTTCCTTCCACACTTCAATATTCAGTCAAACCCTATTTCCAAGATCTTGTCTCATTTGGTGCCAATTAAAAGCACTGCATGACAGCTTGCACTGAAGCACGAAATGAAATTAGATTCACTTTGTTTTGGAATTAGGCGCTGCTACCAACTGATGAGAATGAAATCCTAAGGGGAATGGCAGTGATATATCTTTAATTTCTATCTTTGAAGAGTCACATTATTATCCCCTCCCTCCCCTCCCAAAATATCAATGTCAGGAGTATCTGGACCTGTTTGTGCAATCAGCTGTGCCAAAGGGACTCCATAAAAAGCGCCAGGCAGAACTAGCTCAAACCTTCTCAGTGATGTGAACAAAACTGTTTATTGCCACATCAAGGCTCAGAAGAAAGGAGCTTTGTCTTGTAAAACATGCTGGCTCATGCCATACCCTTGCAGCAGCAGCAGGAGCCCACCAACACTGCTGGATGTTTTACTTCCAACTCCTGACTCTGGGGAGAGTCAGAAGGTGGTTGGTGGGTGTGGGGACCAATTCAAGCACAGGGAGCAAGTAGCAGACTCAAAGCTAGTGGGTAACACAGCTGTTTTGCCATTCACAGAATCACAGAAACACAGAACGGCCAGGGTTGGAAGGGACCTCAAGGATCATGAATCTCCAACCTCCTGCCACATGCAGGGCCACCAACCTCCCCATTTCATACTAGACATGCTCTTGTCAGTTAGCTTTTCTGCCCTGGCATATGGTCTGTGAGGATTTAGGAAGGTATTGGTATCAACCTCACTGGTTGTCTAGAGCAAGTGAGTGCACTTAATGGAAGCAGTGATGTTTATGTTTCATTTCTAGGAAGAATTGTGCAAAGCTGTCATGCTGCTCCAGCAAATATCCTTCAGAAAACTTTCCCATCAACTGAAAAATACCAAGTTAGGTTTCTATCCAGTTGGCAACTGCTGTTCAAGTAGTAAAGCATGAGCTGTGAATCTGGGTTGTAGAGGTTATGATTGAAAACAGACTCTTGAGATATGAGCTACTCAGCATAACTGAGAATTTTCTCCTTCCAGGATTTAAACTGTTCCCCCAAGCTTTGTTTACAGTCTGGCATGAAAGAAGTTCCTTTCTTTAGTAATTTCAGTATGGAACCCTCTTCACTTGATTACCTTACATTAGAGTTACTGGCACATGAGAAAATTCATGTGATGGGGACTAGAACTGGTCCAGGGTGTTAGTTTTACGGCTCATTCTTGAAATACTGCAAAGGCCAAATTGCATTTTGTGAGTCTTCCTGGATTTAAAAGCTCTTCAAATCTAGGCACAGAAGACTTAGAATGATTTTACTGGCCTTGCAGTCATCTCCTGCCCTTCTTTTCTTTGCTGAGATTGGGCCCCTCAGGGAACATGGAAGTAGAGCGATGCCAGGGAGACCAACAGAGACAGTTTTATTCACTTTTTGCATTAAAAAACCCATGAATGCACCTCTCCCCAGATGAGGAGGTGGGAGCAGAGTAGGGCTGCTGTACCCAGCATCTACAGAAACCTAATGTCACACTGTATGAACCTTGAACAGTTATTTGGCAGAGTAGGATCCTCAAAGCTGCCGGTAGCCATTCTATGCGCTTGGGAGTGAGGGGTTTTTATAGGCAGACACCAGGACAGTGGAGCACCTAAGGGTTACACAGAGGGTTTGTTGACTGCTTAATAGCATTTGGATGCCTGAGAAGTGCTCCAGTGCATTTATGGATCTTGTTTTCTAGATCCAATTTAAAGAGACTCTTTGAGAGGCCTGAGACGGAGCAAACAGTGCAGCCAGGGACAGAGCTAGGCTCACAGCTATGCATGTCAGCAAACTGTGCTTCTCCAGAGTTGCAGGAATTTCCTTTCCCTTGCGCTTCATGTTCTAGATAGCACTTTGTCACTCAGCCTGGAAGCGCTCGGTTGTTACAAGCATTTTGTGGTGACCGCTCACTGCATGGCTGCTGTCTTGCAACTCTCTCTGCCCAAGCATCTGGGCTTCTGAGGTCTGCTAGTGGCCAATGGCACCAGCCAAATGGCCGTCGGTCTTTGTCGCTGTGAACTTTATGACCGTACAAATGAATGCATTGGGAAACTCTTCCTTTATGGTTAAATAGAGTTATATTTCCCCACACAAAGCCAGCAGGGTGCAGATAACTGAGAAGGTGGGAAGGCTTCCTCCCTGGAAGACATAAAGGCCATGTCTTGCAGCTGCCTCAGCAGTTCCGTTAGTTTAAGGTTACAGCACAAGTGAATATTCGGTTTCTTAAATGTAGGTGTCTACAGTGATTTTAGATATCCTGAGTATTCATGACCTCTGCACAATACTAGCGTATAAAACAGGCTGTGCATGAGATCTGTGCCTTTTTGGAGAGGCAGCGGCAGATCAGGGACGAAACCTGAGGGCATTACAACATAGGTGGCTGTGATTAGGCAGCTGACTTCCAGCCAACATGTCTGCAGGCTTGGGGCCATGCTACGCGCTGCAGGACTGATGATAACTGCCTGCTCCAGTAAGACAAAGCAGGGGTTATACAGATACCTGCACCTACTTGCAGTATGTGTAACATTTCACAACAACAAAACTTCTCTACACGTGTGGGACACTAGGAATACAGCAGCCATATTTTCTGCCCTAGGCAAGAAGAGTTCATTTTAGGATTCTCCTTTGATTTTCCATACTTTGTTCTTATGCCACTCTCATAAAATTTGTATTGTTTTTCTTTTCTACAGGAAAAATAAATATCCTAACCAGTAAACAGATCAGGCAGTCAAGCTCAATTCAAAAAAAAAAATCTACTGTGGGAAACTCAATAATAATAAAAAGTCCTGAGCCAGAAATGTGGCATTACTTTGAATTATTCAGTTCACACATATCTGTACCACCGACTACTATTGTACAGAAACAGAGCTGTCCCCCTGCATGCTGCATGCCCTGGAGAGCTAGTGCTGCTGTAGTTCATTCTTAGTGCAAAGAGATCTATTTCTGCTGACAGGAAGCCCAAATGCCATGGGGCTACAGAATCCAGAGCCCTGTTAAAATATGGGCTGTCTGAATATCACCCTGTCAGAAGTGGAACGACGTATAGTTTTCTCTTTGATATTACAGATGACTGGCTGAGGAGTTTGGAGAAAAAATGCTGTTGGTAATAATGAAGGAATAGGTGGAAACAGACGCCATACCACTTATTGGTCATTCCTTCATTTCAGCAGTCCCCACATTACCTCCCACAACACGAAGCCAGTTTGGATTTGAGGCAGAAAATACCACCTGGATTCTTGAAATTTCAGTTCACTCTCACTTGACTTTTGCTGCGCTCTGATAAATCAAAGTTTTGAGAGTTCTCAAGCTGGGAACTCGTCCTGTAACTCCCATGCTGTTTCCATTTGAGGGCCTGTAGTGACAGTCCACCAACATGATCTATGGCAGGCACTCTGTTGTCTTGCCATCTACTCAAAACAAAAAGGAATCTGGCAGCTACTTGGGGTTACAGGCTCGAGTATAATTTCCTGTCAGAATGTGTTGTATGGTCACACACTGTGACAAAGGAAAGGAAGGTGGGGAGGCTTGAGATGGTTTCTGTGGCAGGGAATACGACAGTCTTCTACCAGACACTGCTGTCTCCTGCCCAAACCAGCTGCTCCTCACTGGGAGAGGCAGCTCAGTTGCTCAGGCAGGAAGGAGGTGAGATTCCAGGTGTCTGACTGAGCAACAGATCCTTAAAAGCTCTGTAGATATGTATCTCCATGTCGTTCTTCACAAGATTTCACCATAGGTCTGATGAGTTCACTCCGTTTTCAAAGGGCGAAAGCTTTCATGTCTAAGTAGCTGCCTCTGCTGGGAGATAAGGGGACAACTGGAAATCAAGTGATTGCCTGGAAACTGCAGGTAGGAATAGATGTAGTGGATCAGAGAAAAGAGTCTCTCTCCCCTCGTATCCAGTGCCTAAAAAGCCCTTCTCTGAGACCCCAGTGAGCTGCACAGCCCTTCAGCAGGCTGGCAGACATACAGCTGCTCTGCCTCATGTCTTGGAAACACCTCCACGTGCTTGAATCCCAGCCCTCACCTTTGAGTGTCTCACACAAGGGAATGGCAGCACCCATCAAAAAGACAAAGGGACCTTCCACTGAAATCACCCCTCTAAATGCACTGAGAATTTTTGGCATCCGAAGATGGGCTGAGACAAACAGCACCACTAAAATCTACGGTAGTTTTAGTGGGCAAGGACTTGCAGATTCTACTTAATGTGAGTAAAATAAAACATTTTAATCTCCTTTTGTGTTTAGCTTCTACCCTGCCTGGTGACAGCCTGCAACACACACCTACAGCATGAGAGCTCAGCTTAGCATCTCTGAAGAAAGATTTAAAGCAATCTTGATGGAAAGCAATGTTATCAGTGTTAGAGAGACCTAAGCACTGATTTATTGTCCATGTCAATGCTGAGATTCTGGTGCTATTAGGAGGTTGCTAGTGGCTGAAGTTATTTCTTTCCATTTCTCTTGCTGCAGCTGGGAGATTTTTAAAATGTTCCATATGTTGGAAATTTATGTAAAATTGACACTGTGCAACTACGGTGCATAGTGAGTCTGGAACAACTGAATAACGATATTAATTTGCAGATGATCCCACATAGGGTGTGCCAGGACATCAGTAATGACTGCAGTGAGAAGTCTGTGTGTCTGAAACAAGCACCTAATAACTCTCACAGCAGTTTTTAACAGTGAGCTTATGCAGTCTGTGGCAGGGCTCGAGACTGAGAACATATTGCAGTTATTACAGAGGCTGAAGTCCAAGTTCCTTTTCAGACACGTCACCAGTAATGTGTTTTAATCAAAAATATTTTAGTGAAGTAAATTGGAATCATCTGGATCTGACTGGCATCATATTCTCTCAAGTGTGATTTATTTCCTCATTCCCTTAATGAACCGATAGGAATATTTTGTGATGGACGTGAAGAATATTAAAAAATCTGAAATGGGCTCTGTTAGTACAGTCTGAACAGAAATGTGATGGTCAGTGCTTTGTTGGAGCAGGTCGTGAAGCCACAGGGAAGCTGTGGGAATGGTCAGTGCTGTAAAAAGGTCATTTGCAGGGACTGAGGTCTCTTCTTTGCCACTGCTGAAATTACAGCAAAGTGAATAAATCCACTGATTTACTGCTGGCATTTTGTCCTGCTGGAAGTATCTAGGAAGATACTTTGGGATTTGGGAATGAATGCAATAATCCATTTTCAAGAAAGGAAAAAGGAGGCGAGAGGGATGTAGTGTGTACCTGTACGTGTGTGCGAAGCGGCCATCACACCACAGGACCTTGTTCTCAAGATGAACACGGTGCCCTCTTGCCTTTCTTTCAGCTCGTTAGAAAGTGGCCACATTCATTGAAGTCATTCATTGCTGTCTGACTGAGAGACAGACGTGGCATGACTGCACAGACCTCACTGTAACCCTGGGGAATGGGGCTGAGACAGAACAGGGAGAGATGCACACTGACACAGCGTGAACACTGCTGTGCAATGGATTGCTCCGCTACCTTCCCAAAGCAGCACACAAGGTTTTCTGTACAAAACTCAAACAGCCCTTTCCCCAGTCACGTTATTCTTTCTGCTACCTTCATTAGTAGACAAGCAGAAAAAAATCAAAGGTGTAATAGGTGGAAGCACAGAAGGACCTCAGAATAAAGCCCTAAATCTGTTCCAAGGCAGGGAGTAGGAGAGAGGGAGTTTATTATTTTTTCCATCATTTTTTTTCTTCTTGATTTTGGCTGAGAAGCAGAATTTAAGGAGGAATTTGAATTCTCTGTTACAGTGAAAAGCCTGGGAAGAGCTTCTTGGTATGTTTTGGTGTTGCACACATTTGAACAAACTGCTGCAGGTCCCTGAACTGCTTGATGTGTGTTCTTGTTTGGATGAACAGTGGTTTCCTCTGCTGCTGACCCTGATGTCTTGTGAAAGAGTGATGTTCCTCTCTACCAAGTTTAAATGAATGCATATGCTAAATGCATGTATTATGTGTAGTGCCTGTTAAATTAATCTTGAGCATATTCAGAATTTGTTAATTTTATGAAATTTTTGAATAAGTAATCATCACTTTTCCTGAAGCCTATTGGATGCTGCAATAATTAGGGTGGCCATTCACCAGATTCCATCATCTACTAACACAAAGCAAATAGGTGAAAAATTGCTGGGTGAGAAGAATGAGGCCATATCTCGAAGAAGAAGATACCAGGTTAATAATTTCCAAGCTGTGTCTCCATAAGCAGACTGGAGTTACGTAAGGTTTTAGAGCTGATTGAACTGTGACACAGTTACAGAGCTCAGACAGCAGCACTGCAGCTGGGGGTGGGAGGCAGAAGCAGGCGGTGGCCCCTGGGGACAGCTGAGAGCGGCCGCTCTGCTTTGGATGGAGCAGAAGAATCTGATGGCAGCCCACTGAAGTACAGCTTGTAAAGAGAACTGCTCACATAAACTGGACATAGATAGATGAGATCAGCCTCAAAGAAACGATAGAAAGTACAAACATCCTGGTGATTGCTGTCTGGGAATGGTGTGAATCTCCCTGATGTTCACCCAGCAGTGGGAAGGGTACACTCTTTCAGAGATATTGAGATCTGGGCAGCAGATTCCTGCAAATCTGCACCGTGTCTTGCAAGGAGGTTGTTCTACTGTTACCCATATATACACAAAGGTGCTTTTTAAAATACACACTTTACTCTGGAGTTGTGCCTTATGTTCCCAGTGGAGCCCACTGAGTCTCTGCAGAAGATGGAAGGAAGCAAGTGGCTTTGGAGAGATATCCACAGTAATGACATGTGAGATGACATAAGTATCACACAAATGTGCAGCACAGGTTAGGAATGCTACGCATGCAGCCCGTGCAGATCAGCAGACCAAAACCACTTCCTTGGGCAAGGAAGCAGTTCTTGTTTCTGCTCTGTCCCTGCTTGGCAAGCATCACAACGTGTCTTCACAGGTGAATATAGGAATAAGGCAGCACAGTGCATGAAATGACATGAAAGTGGGTGGTCAGAGACTGTGGCCATGAGTTACTAAAATGCTTGCATGGGACATGCTTCTATCCTTTGAAAATAGATGCAGGAATCTCCTTATATTTAGGGATGTCTTACATAGCCCATAATTTCCCCTAGTTAATGCCTCAGTCCTGCAATCAAGATGTCCAGGACTGCTCACCTGAAAGCAATATAGCGACATGTTCAGAGGCTGCTCAGCATGTGTTGGCCATGCACACATCTCTGCACTGGGAAATCACAGTGCAAGGCTGTCACAGGAAACCACTGGTGTGGATATGAGGAATTTCTTTTAAGATTCATCTGTGAAGTGCCAACTGCATTTCTCACTACAGAAACAGAAATAGTGGCCTATGTGACTTTAAGGGCAGCATTTGTCTTTTATCAATATGGTAAGGACTGTCTTTGAATTGTTTATGTTGCAAGAATTGTCAGAAGGTGTTCAGCCTGCATGGAGATGTTGTGTTCTCATAAAATGTGGTGAGGTCCACTATTGTTTCTGGATATCTCTGTAGTCTGAGTTCATCATTTAGCTGCCTGATCATCTGTGTGCATGATAACCTGTGCCTTTTTGAATACTGCTTTGTAGAACTGTAGCCATGCAAATGAAATGAATGGCCTTTTGTTTGTGCAACAAAGTGAGTGATGAAAAGACACATCCATTTCCTTGCTGGGAGGTTAGTGGGAGCTTAAGGCTCCACAGCTGGCTGTGGGCTGAGATTGCACCTTCGCCATTGTTACTCACAGGAGGACGGAGCCCTCCTATTACCCTGGAATGCACAGTGTGCAGGTGCTGACAAAGGCAGTTTGAGGTTCTCTCCAGCTTCAGTGTATGGTGTTGCCCCAGGGAGGCACTCCTAGGCACAGGATGTCATGAGAAGAGACCCACAGGGTTCAGATGATGTGCAGGATATCACCTTTCATGTTTCAATGGCAAGATGGAAGCACAGGAGGAGGATTAGAACAGAAAATAAATTGTTCACACTGTCTTGCTTATGTGCCTCCTCTCTTGGCTCTCCTTACAGCAAGGTCCTTCTCCAGAGCCACACCATTCTCTGGGTTTTCTGTTTAATCTGGGCCTGAAGGAAGGGGCATGGAAACACTGCCCCATCTGTGCTGTATGCAGGATGGATCTCGGGGCGTTTGGTGTGAAATGAAGTTGTGCTCAGCATTCATCTGGTGTTACAGCTGAGTGCATCCAACTCAGTTTGGGCAGCCGTGAGAGCTGATTGAGCCCACTGGGCTTCATCTGGTGAGGGGACATTACTGAAAGGATGAAAATGGGGCTTTTTAATTGCCAAGCCACTTGAATCAATAGGGAGCTCTGCATGCTACCCGGTGTGGTCTCCATGGACCCCATATGAAAGATGAAGGCAGCTGCGACCTCGTTTCACCACCCTTGCCTCAATCAATAGCTACCAGCTTTTAAAGTCCCAAAAGGTGTGATTAAGCCTCTGCTGTGTGAAGTTAGTGCTTCTTACCGTGCAGCCCATTGTCCTGAATGAAAGGACCTAAAAGCCCGTATAGTGTGAGGGTTAATGACCAGATGTCCCTGGAAGAAAGCCCATCAGCTCTGGTCCCCCGTGCCAGGAATTGCTGCAGCTGATTTTATTCCTCTTTTCATCCGTGTCTTAGCTTCAATGGACACTCCACTTGGTTGGGCAAGTACACGTGTGCAGGTCTAAATACAGGGGTGTCCTGGGAGAGGGCTGAAAGGAGAGTTGTGTTATTCATTTCTGTGATATGGAGGATGCTCTCAGTCAGTAACAGGCAGGAAACTTACACGTTCCATACCTGGGAGTAGGACAGTGCATGTTTGTAGTCCATATGCTCAGCACTTTCTCTGGACCAGTCCCTCTTATGAAGTGAGAGCTTGCCTGAATGTTGCAGGGCCAGCGAGGCTTACATCAGACCATCCCCTTGTAAGAGGGATAAGCTTTAATAATGCGTGAACGAGATAACAGTGATGTCTGTGGGAAAACAGTAAGGACACGTTTGTGGTTTGCAACAGCAGATGCATCAGCACCTTTAACAGGAAGAGAAAGGGCAGCATCATTTGCAGAAATGAATGGACAAAGCAAAAATTGCTTCATATGTGATGTATGTAAGCTGTATATTTAACAGTGCTAGTATTGATACATCATTCTCAAAGGGCCATTTCAATGTTGCTGTTTTCATGTAGAAATCCACTGGTACATACATCAACCTAACAGGGTTCTTTGAGCAGCTGGCCTTCCTGCTGCACTTTTCTTTCCCCCCTCTCTCATTATTGATCCCAGAGCTCAAGAGGCAGTGAGGACATCTCACTCCAAAGCCAATACTGGTATCTTGCTGTCCACATGGTGTATTATTGACTGCATGTCACTCCACTCAGGCAGCACAATTGGATAGGGAATTTGCTTAGCACAATCCAATTGGGGTCTGTGGTGATTGCTGGGGTGTCATTATCAGTCTTCTGGCATGTTTTGCAGTTGTTAATCAAAGCTTTTGTTTTCCTGCATCTATTTTGCATGTTAAAATTCTGGAGGCCTCTGAAAAATATGTATAAATCTGTGGCACCTTTTGCCAGCAGCAGTTTTGCTTTCAGAGGAAAAAAAGTCCTGGCTTCTCTCTCCGTAGGCTGAGCCTTTGCAAGTGAGTCTGTGTGTAAGAACAGGTCATTAAGGATTTGCTGCTCCATGCACAGAGAACGGGGCATAGATGAATCTGTTCATAATTCAGTCTGAGTGCAAGATTAGTTTCCTCTGAAATGCCATCAGAAAGCACTTGTTCACAATCTAGGTTAAAGCAAGGAAGGCTGCTGGAGGATTGACTGAAAACAACGGAGTGAAGCTGAAATTACCTGTGTTCAACAGCAGTCTAAATCTCAGCCAGATGTTTGCAGTGATAAATATGCTGTGGGAACAGAGGTCTGTACCCCTGCAGACCCTGTAGGGGGAAGAAACTGAATTGCATGTTAATTTCAGTCCACACAATGACCTCAAAATTGTCTTACTTGTATCACTGCAACAAATCTCTGCTTCTGATCATGCTAAAAGTATGCTAAACACCCGTTTTCACAGCTAGCTCATACTAAGTTTTTTTCCTACAGCCTCACTTCCTTCCCCTCAATAACATAATTGTTCTTTGAGCTCAGTACCGTGAACCAAACACTGATACAGATTAACATGAACAGCAGATGATGTGAAACAGAAAATCCAGCTAGACTCATTCAGCATAAACAAATATTTTGAGGTGCAGTGCTCAGGCAGTGATTAGTTTGCCAGCTGTAAGTAGAGCTACAGAGGAAATGAAAAGGATGGAGTTTGCTGAAAGCAGTGGTGGGAAAAATATGACATCAAGACACATTAATTCATAATGCAGCAGGGGAGGAGTGGAGTTTAGACTGGGATCTGCTGGATTTTAAGATTCTTGCCTTTTTTGAGTAGTCAGCCCATCTGTGAGATGCTTTTTGTGCTTTTAAGACAGCACAGGAGTGGAAACTTTTTTTTTCTTTTAAATAGGCAGGAGGAGGGGGGAAGGCGCTGAATTAAAACCAAGCTCTCATGAGAGGAAAATATTGTACGTACCTTTACAAAATCCTTCAGGATACAGCTGCAGATATTGAAGACAAATGGTTGCATAAAAATGCCAATAAAGATAATAATGGAAGCAAGCTATGCCTAGAGTTCACTTTAGCTTTTGGTTCTGATAGCAACAAAGATAACAGCATAATGGGGCTTATTAATGCAGCAGAAGGCAGAACTATACAACAGCTACAGGGATAAAGAGTTATTTAAAACCTCTAAGTAGTGTGTACAAAAGTCTGAGGTGGCAAATCACTGCTAAGATTGAGAAAGCAAAAACTGTACATATGAAATAATGGAAGTAGTTGGTGGCATCCCTACCTTCACTTGTAGACACTGTGAGTGGCACCTTAGAGCCCTCTCCAAAATCAGGTATCTCAGTGAGCAGTATTAGATGGAAAACAGAATGTTTGGCAGAAATACAGTTCTTTTTGCCAAGGAACACCAAATAGGCTTCAAACTCTACTGTCACTGATAGAATAGTAGCCAGGACAACGTAGTAGGTTTAGCATAGGGTTCTGACTGGAAAAGCAACCCCTAACAGAAAGCAGCCCAGTAATTTCAGCACTCAACAGTGCTAAACTAGTCCAGCTAAACTAATAGGAAGTTACTCTTCCTATTCTAGATAATGCCATGAGCTTCCATATCTGATGATACGGAAGATGTCTGCTTATGGTAAGAGCTTTTGGTGGCCTGGAGATTCTCCTAATTCCTGGAAATGAAGAAAGGATCTGAGGGAAGGAAGCCTAAACACTTCTATTGTGCCACTTCCCCTGATTTTGAAGAAACCTGGGGACACAAACAATGTGCAAAGGAATAGAAAGAATATATTTTGAGCCAGAACTTCTGGAGAGGGGAAAGAGAAGAATGAAGGATGGAACTGGTGCAAAAATTGAAACTTGGTTCACTTCTGTCAAACTTGTCACAAATTTCTTGAGTGCTAATGTGGGCATCACTCGAGTCCATGTGAGCCCTGAGCAGGACAGGCCTATTCTGTGTACAGCAAAAACCAGTGGTCACTAAGATCTGTTGAGAGCAAGGTGTGAGGCACACGTACCATTCATACAGGTCAGGGGTGAAAGCGTAGCTGGCAGCCTACAGTGATTAGGTTTAAACTGTCAACCACATGACATATGAATATCAGGGGAATATGTGACATCCCAGTGGGAAACAAACTACTGCCTTCCCTAGGATGGCTTAGAAATGGTCCCGAAGCCGTTCATGGCCTCTCCTGTACTGATATATCAGATGCTACTGAGAATCTTTCTCACACCTGCTCTTGGGACTTCAGCCTGCTCCTTTTGAACTTGCCATGGCAGCTCTCTTAGACTTTCTACCACACATACGTAAAACTCCCCACAGCCACACTGTTCTCCTCAAAACACCTAGCTGTGCTGCGGGTTCTCTGGCACACAGGGCAGTGCTGCTGCAACAGAAGGGCTGTGCCTCTGCTCCCAGTGGTCACTAGGACTCTGGGTTCTCCTGCTGTCCATTGTCTCTCAGATGCTAAAGCTATTGCAGCAGGAGCAGCTTCAGTCACACATCCATGGTACAGTGGGGCCTCTGACTGGAGGCAGCAGTGTATTACCTCTAAATAG
Source organism: Lagopus muta (assembly GCF_023343835.1). Classification (NCBI taxonomy): domain Eukaryota; kingdom Metazoa; phylum Chordata; class Aves; order Galliformes; family Phasianidae; genus Lagopus; species Lagopus muta. The sequence continues at coordinate 16,709,989 of NC_064442.1, forward strand.
AAAAATACCACTAAGAGAACAAAGACTTTCAGCTGAGATTAACATTTTATTGCATGGGCGGTAGGTATCAAAGAGCTTTATGGCTCTTCTGGAGGCACTTCAGTCCAGTTGGATTAAAATCAGCACAGCTGTTCCCCAACTGGTTTTAAAAACGCTTCCAGCCATCGCCACTTCCTGCTGTCGTCGTCCCTCCTCTGGAAGCTGCACCATCCTGTTCTGCTCAGCTCAGAGCCTTGCCCTTCCTTTTTCTCCCCATCTGCCTCTTAACTGGGTGCTCAGTTCAGGCCTAGCAGCTTCCATCCACATCCTCCCTGCACTCCCCAGCAGCTGCCTTCAGCACAGAACTGGAAAGCAGAAAGCAGGGCGCGGGGTTATCAGGACACAACATAAAGTTGCACCGAATGATGCTGGGAGCGTTGGACATGTTGGGCTCCTCTTGCTCTCCTGTCCCCTTGACGCTGGGCTTGCAGCAAGCTGATGCCTCACCTACCTGCAGGGCAGCAGGTCAGGTGCTGCTTTGTGGAGGTGAGGTGGTGAGGACTGCACAACGAGGGGAGCTGAGCAGCAGGCGCAGAAGCAGCGCTCAGAGTTCGTCTAAGCATCTTTGATCGCTCTCTCACACACTTCATCCAATGAGACTTGCTGCAGTCTAGTGTGGATTTTGCTCCATCTCCAGGAGGCAGATGCCATCTGCAGGAGCCATTCAAACCAGCCTCCCGGAGGCTACAATAGCTGTGGAGGGAAGATTTAATTCTAGCTGCCAAACAGGCATCAAAGAGGACACAGCCCGCATTCCTGCCTCACCTGAGAAGGAAGCACAGTCCTTGTTGTTTGCACCGGCTGCAGTGGTGGGGGACCAGACAGGCAAACTGGTTGGCTCAGGTACCACTCCAGTTTTAGGGTGTAGACTGAAGGTCTCTCCTGGTAGAGCTTTTCAGCATCTAGATGGGAAGACTGGAATCCCCCATCGGACTCCCACCTCTACATGCCTCTTGAGTTCTCCTAAATTCACAAGTCTGGGGGATTCTTACCTAGTCCCAACTTGAGGAGCGTTTGCTAAAACAGTGATATGGTGTTCTTGTCTCAGACTGATACTGGTCTCATTAGGTTCACGAGTTGGATTTTATCTTGCTAAAAACCTTATTTGGTGCAAAAAAAAAAGAAAAGAAAAAAGTCTTCAGCACACCTTAAGCATCCTTCTCTGTCCTTTGGGTTACAGTGCAGTTAATCAAATACTAAGACTGAGCAAAAAACAGAACTTGCTGCGTGCCAGGCCCCAACTCATCAGGAAACAAAATGCATGAAGTGGCTCATCCTGCCAACCTGTGAAGGTTTTGGTGGATGACTAAAGACTGTCAGGTGGGCATAAGCTGCCTTCATACTAGATGCAATCAGCAGCTAAAAAGATCTTTAATTCTGCCCATAATGCCCAGGTGCACTAGGGAATAACAGAGCCTGGTGCAGAATTGTGCAACTGCGCAATCATTCTTGCCCACTTCTTCACTAAATAGACCAAGCTCCTTTGTTGTGGATGTACAACATGTTTCCTGCTGCTGCCTCCCCAGAGGCATGGAGCTGTGGCACTGCAGCCTGGATGTGCCCAGCAGTGGCACCCAGCCCTCCTGGCTTTTTCCCTCCAGATGTGAGAAACGCAGAGTGGTACTTGCCAAATTAAGAGAACTCCTGCAGTGAGTGAGGAGGGCACACAGCGTGGCTCTCCAACACAAGTGTGAGCAGATGGCAGGTAAGCCCTCCCTTCCTGAGAAGGAAAATACTTGTTCCTGAGGTTTAGGGGGGAAAGCACTGCCAGCAGTGTCCAGGCTTGCAGAAATCCTGAGGTAGGAAAGCTGAACTGTGCCTCTCTCCACATCTTCCTGCAGCGTTCAGTAAAGAAGGCAACAGATGCCATCCATTTAAAACAAGCTTGTCAGTAACAAGTATAGCCTGAATCAAAACAGATGTCATCTCTATGGCTGTTAAGCCTGATATTTCACAGACTGCCATGAGCACTGGACAGTGTAGCTTGAAGTTCCCCAGTTGCTTGTACTTCCTGAAGTGAAGACCTCACACTCAGGACTCAATCTGCACACAAAGCCCTTTTTCTTCCCATTATCTCTGAGAACAGACTTTGTGAGTGCGTAGACCCTGCTGAGCAACTAGGAAAAGTGATCATTTGCAACCTGAAAATAGAGTGATTTTGCAATAGTAGAAGTTTGCCATCTCATTATATGGTCTGTTTCAAAATGAGCATGTTGACTCTGCTGAACACCCTTGGTGCTATGAACTGATCATGATGAGGCGTGATTTTATAGACCATTTGGTCTATAAAATAATCTGAGCCCCAGAATTAAGTTTTGAAGTACTTGAGCCTCTCCTTATAGTCGGCCTGAACTTTAGACCCCATCTGCAGCTATCTGTAAGCAGCATTACCATCTGATTTACTGGGAGCCTGCCGGATGTCACGGAGGGGCTGCGGGAGGGCTTTTAGCGCTGCGAACGACAGCTCTTGAAAGGGTTAAAACAAACTTCACTTCTGGAGCGCCATCATTTTAGAGCAACATTCACAGAGACAACTGGAATCGCCATCGCTGAATAAACAGCGGTCTGAGATAATTAATATCCCGGGGGGGAGAAACGAGCCTTAATTCCCAGCGGCTCCTCCACGTGCCGCCCAACTGCCCCGCCCGCCTCCCGGCGCAGCCCCGCCCCGCGGCCGACGTCGTTAAACTCGCAGCTCTCGCGAGAGCGGACCGCCTCTGCGCCTTCACTCGCCCACTTCCGCCCATCGCTCGAGATCTCGCGACACCGCGCGTTCCTCGCGCAGCCGCACGACGGCGAATCTCGCGAGCGGCGAAGAGGCAGGTGGGAGCTGGGCGGGGGTGGCGTAATCTCGCGAGAGCCGAGCCGCCCCGCCCGGGCCCCGCTCCCCCCCGGCATCCCGCTCCCCTCCCCGCAGAGCTAATATGGTCGCCGGCGATGGACGCTATCAGGCCAGGTCGGTGCGAGCGGGCCGGCCGCCGCCCGCGCTCCCGAGGGCCGTGCCGCTCTCCCGGCGGGACCCCCGCGCCTCGCTTCGGCCCTTCATCCGGCCGGCGGTGCGGCGGTCCCGGCCCGGCTGGAGCGCGGCCCCCGCTGAGGGGAGGAGGAGCGCGCGGCGTTCGGCTGGGATGGGGGGGGGGGGGCGGCTGTGCGCCGCGCCGCTGCGGGACCCTCGGTACCGCCCGCAGGAACCGCTTCGTTCGCCGCTGCTCGGCGCCGGCTCCCGCTCGTCCTCCGTTATTTATCCCTGCCCGCCGCCGTCGCGTCTCTCCCCGTTCTCCGGTGCTGCGTTGTTTGGCTGCCCGCGGCGCAGCCTTTGTCCGCTGTTGTTGTGGCCGCGGTGCGGTGCGGGGCGGCCGGGCGGCAGACAAAGGCGGTGCTGCGGAGCGCTGCGCTGTGCTGCTCTCGCCGTGCGGCCCCGCCATGGCGCAGCCGGGTCCATTTTCTCCCGGCTCTTTGTGATCCGGGTTTGAATTCCGTAAAGCTTCGATGAAATTCTTCAGGTTTGATGAGCTGTCGTTGGCGCTGCCCGTTTAGTTTGCTAGCGATTGAATTAAAACGTTTGTTTTGTGAGCTGGCGGTCTTCTTGAAGAGGTATTTTTGCTTAATATGTTGGTCTGTTCTCGTCTCTTGTTTGTTGTCAGCCTGGCACATCGTGATTTATGCTTTGTAACATGTCTGTCCTTATCTGAGTCATTAAGTCCGTTTGTAGATGGTCAACGAAGACAATAAAGGTCAAACGTGTGTTAAGGCTTCTGGCTACACTGGTGATTTGCATGATCTGTGCGTACCTGGTAATATTAACGTTTGTCTTAATCACACAGCTATCTCATCAAGTGTCTTAATCCATTTAAAACATCTCCATATGTAATTGACGTAAAAGCCCAGAGAAGTATTATTTTTGGTAAAATCAGAAATGAAAACTTGGTGTTAAGAGTCTTCTATCATTGACCTGGCCTTCTGTGGTTGACACGCCCAAGGGCCGGGATGCCATCCAGAGAGACCTGGGTAGGCTGAGCTGTGGCTGGGAGAACCTCATGAGGTTCAGCAAAGCCAAGAGCAGGGTGTGCACTTGGGTGCCAGTACAAGCTGGGGGATGTAAGGGTAGAACACAGGTATGCTGGCAGTGTGCCCTTGCAGCCCAGAAAGCCAAACATATCCTGGGTACATCCAAAGCAGGGGAGGATGTGCCCCTCTGCTCTGTGCTATGAGACCTCACCTGGTGTGCTGCATCCAGATGTGGGATCCTCAGCATGGGAGAGACATGGACCTGTAGGAGTGCATCCTGAGGAGGGCCACAAAAATGACCTGAGCGATGGAAGGCCTCCAGGCTGAGAGCTGGGGCTGTGCAGCCCGGGAGCTCTGAGGTGACCTGAGAGTGGTCTGTCAGTATCTAAAGAGGCTGGAAGAAAGAAGGGGACAGGCTCTTTAGCAAGGTCTGTTGTGGTAGCATAAAGGGAAATGGTTTCAAACTGAAAGAGGGGCCTTTTAGATTGGATGTAAGGAAGAAGTTTTTGGCACTACGGTTACTGAGGCTCTGGCTCTCTGGTTGCCCTGTTATGTGATGGATGTTCCATTCCTGGAGACATTCAGAGTCAGGCTGGGGGGGCTCTGAGCTCCTCATGGAGCTGTGGGTGTCCCTGTCCATTACAGGGGGGTTGGACCAGGTGGTTTTTAATGATCTCTTCCAACTCAAAAGATTGTATGATATCCATAACTCTGTTGTGTTTTCTTTTTCAGGAAGCCCTTACCAGCCCATAATTGAAGAACTAAGAAACCATCCACGAAAGAGGTTCTACAATGTCTCAAAGCTTGGAGGCACCAAGTATGGTAATGATAACTTCTACGTTTGTAATGAGGGCAGTACCTGCAGTACATGTGCACCACTTACTGCTGTGAAGTGTTAGGAGGTGCACTGTGTATGTGAGTTCTTAATGCATGTATTTGAAAGCTTATAATTTTCTCCCCTGTTATTGTTTTATGAAGTTGATTGATAGCTCTTGCGGTTGCTGTGGAAGGGTGAGTTTTGGTGGTGTACAAACAAATCCTTAATCTCAGCATGTCATTAGCAGGCAATATATCACTAATAGCTGCCCAAAAGATATATTTTTTTTTTTTTACTGGGCTCTGTGTCTGGATGGCTACTAAAAGATAAAAAGTATTTGTGCAGTGATGTGGGATGGGACAGAAATGCAGAAGGAGAGAGCTATGGGTCACAGTCAGCTGGAATGGGTTCTACTCTTGAAGGTGATCAGAATATATTTTTGTTACTCTCTTAGCTTTCGTGTTAAGCTTTTAAGATACTTGAGGTACATATTAGAGGTACTTGGGATCTTCTTTCAGTTGTGCTGTTTGGTGAAAAATACACTGAACATGCTCAGAAACATTAGATTTCAAGAATATTCAAGAACATTTCCTAACTAAAAATCACAGAGTATTTCACTTCAAGCCCATGTTTGGCAGCAATAATTATGTCCCTGTTTTTGAAGCAAAGAGGGAGGAGCTCTTGCTAGTGCAACAGTGGCTGTTCCAAGTTTTGTGCAACAGCTGTGTGCTCTTGCAAATTTCTAATGTAATACTGGAGTTAATCTTTTGAATGGGAAGGGGCAAAATGTTTCTGTTTGTTGCTTTGTCTGAGAAGAAGCAGAGGAGTGGTAGCAGCAAAACCAGCCCATTCTGTAGGTTTCTTTTGTTTTTCTGAAGGGCCTGTAGTGAAAATTCAAACAGAAGATACTGCTTTCTATCTAAGATGTCCAAATAAAGATTGGAGCAGCAGTGAAATTTGAAAATGTTCACAGAATGAATCCAAGCAGAATAGGTTAGTTAGGGTGGTCTTTCTCTTCCAATAGAAATTGATGGGCAGAAGTTGGAAGCCTTGTATTAACTGAATATTAGAAAGATATTGAATTTAGGTGCAGTGTGGATGATTGTAATAAGAAATCCATTATCTGGAATTGTTAATTGAATTTGTTGCTAGAGCATTAATTTTGGTTCTTGCCCTGTTTGCGCTCTGCCCTGGGGCTTCTGACCATGGTCTGACAATAAGTGCCTGTTTAAGTTAATCAGATTTCTAATGCAACTGTTAATTCATTTATTTGTGATTTGTTTGGGGGGGAAATCTGATTTTTTTTTTTTTTTTTTTTTTTTCTAGTGTTGATGATAGTAATCTGTTGTGGGTAAAATGGTAGCTGGGCCTGCATTACTGCTGGGACTGGGGCTGACTTGAACGGCCTTTCTCACTTCAGTCTCCAAGGATGGGGATTCCACTGTGTCTTATAATCCTATACTTACCCATCCTCCCCATCACATCATCTTCTTTGTGTCTGACTGTGGTCTCTATTCCTGCACCTTGTGGCTGTTTCTGTGCTTTCAGCATACACTTCTTAGAAGGCAGGCTTCACCTTCTCTGCAGTTCCCAATCAACTGTGAAAGACTACAATTAGTGCACTTAGCTTTCTCTCCTCAGATTGAGCAGGTGCAGCTCTCACAGCTCTGTGACACGTTCTGCAGCCCGTAACCATCTCCAAGGCCCTTCACTGGGTGTGCTTTGATTTGTTGAGATGTCCCATGTTCTGGGAGGCCCAAAACCACGCACAGTGCTGTGGATACTCTGCCAGTTTGGTAGCCCCTGGTAGAGCAAAGTCATCCATCCTGCACTGCTGATGACTGCTACCTGTACAGAACAACACCCCTTGCTAACTGTGCTTGTAAGGAGTACGTCAAGCAGTTCTGTTCTGGTAATTTGACTTAAAAGTAAAATGGTGCTATTACAGTTGATTCAAATATGGTTTTGATGATGATTCTGTATTATTTTGAATGACTTGTCTGGGGGTTAGACAGCAGTAAATACCTTAGCAAGGTGCATGATGAGAACAGTAAATCTTTATTAGCAGCTTGTGGATGAACTTACTGATCAACTTAAGCCTCAACTGAGTTGTTTAACTCTTCTTGTAACTAATTTGTTCATACTTCTCACTGTTATTAAATTATTTGTCTGCTTGAATTATGATGCAAAGGATGAATGATGCATGGAGGAAAATGAATTCTTTGTTTGCAGTGATGCTTCTCCTTTTCTCTCAGTTTTTTCCTTTCTCATTTCCAGTTCCCTTAGTTCTACCGTGCCAGGAAGCTGTTTCTTCTCAGTACCTTAGCCCAGATCAGAGACAAAGCCCTGGAAGTTATGTTTAGTGAAATGTTGTTCTTTGTATTTTATGAAATGTTTAATTTTATGGCACGTATCAGAAGAGTTTCTGGTCCTGAAATCACAGTGGTTTGTTTTGTTTTGTTTTTTTTTTTTTGAAGAAGAAAATATCAGGCACTGGTTGTCTTGGCTTGATATCTCAAGTAGTGAGATGGTGAAATGAACAAACAGAAAGTTCTTAGTATACTCCACTAAGTGTTGCCTTTCTCCCATTCTGTTTGATTGGTAACCCCAACTCTATATGCCTCGTGTGCATCTCCTGCCAGCACAGCATACCTTCCTGTCTGCTGCTGGCGTAACACAGTGCAGTCACACAGTGCAAACCCTGGCATCTTCAGTTCAAATTCAATGCAACTCATCTGCTGTACCGTTCCACCTTCTATAGTGAGGATCAAACCCCACAGCAGCTAGGCAGCTTGTTTCCCACAGCTCTCCCTTCTGATTTGTAGTGAAGTGGACCTCCTTAGAAATGTGAAATAGTAATTCATAAAGACATGATGAGTTGGGGGTGTTGCACTAATTAAGCCAGTTGTTTTGTTTTGCCCTAGATACTCTGCCTTATTCCATACGAGTGTTGTTTGAATCCAGCATCCGTAACTGCGATGGCTTCCTGGTGAAAGAAACAGATGCTATGAACATTTTAGACTGGAAAACAAAGCAGAACGATGTTGAAGTGCCCTTCTGTCCTGCCAGAGTTGTTCTTCAAGATTTTACGTAAGTAAAGTGTTTGCATACATGAGTGTGTGGAAAAAATGTCAAATAACCTGTGAGAGCTCAGTGAGTAGCATGTGTACTTCAGCTTGGCAATGAACAGCACCTAGCTGCTGGGTACTGAAGTTTCTCTCTTTGTCAGTAGAAATGCAGGCAGTGCTTCTGCTGTTCAGCAGAGACGTCACGATTACGTGTGGCACGAGAAGAGGAATTGTTCCTTAGGGTGCCTTGGTTTTACTGCAGGTTGGTGAAGCTGAAGCTGTTGGCCTACAGTGGGTGTTTCACAGGATTAATGCCAAAACACAAATGGAAGTGGAGGCGTTTAGATTGTAGCCAGATGGCTGACAGTTCATTGAAACACAGTTTGTGCTTCACACAACTGGAGATTAAATGTTGCATGCTCCACCAGTGTGTGTAATCCAGTTGAAACAATGAATGATGCATACATTAAAGTCTCTGAAGATAATAGCTTGATGTGGTTTGAGTACAGCATAGCTGTAAGGTAAGGACTGTCCTTCAGCAACTTGGGAATGTTAGATTTAAGGTGTCCTGGAGACTAATTAATGATGTATTTATGAACAAGAGAGTTTTAGAAAGAATGTGATGGTAATAAAGTAACGGGATATCAGGCAAAATAAAAATGATTTAAATAATGCTGTGTTCTCTCTTCAGTTGTGTGCTTCAAGTATACTTATCAGTGTAATAGTAACAAGAGTATTGATTCTGTAATATGCTGTGAGCTTCAGACATGAGTGGCTTTGTAAGAAGAGTAGTAATATATACCAAGGTATTAAAGGATAGCTTGAGCAGTGTTCATATAGGTATTTATAAGGTAATAAGTATCTAAAAGTGGTGTTTTAAAGAGAAGAACATTATGCTTCAGAAACATGGCAAGGCAAAAGAGCAAGTAATTGTCTTCTTGAAGGTGTTGCTGTATTTTGTAGGTCTGTTACCTTAAAACGTGCTGTTGCTTGTTGTGAATTAGTGCCAATTCATTCACTTCCAAAATGTGGAGAATAAAACAGTAGGGTTTTAACTTCTGAAATAGAACTCAAGTGGGTCTGGGCTTACGAAGAGGTTTGTGAGTGTAATGCATGTGTGTCCCACGTTATTGTGCTACTTTGCTTTCTTTCTGTTAGTGGAATTCCAGCAATGGTGGATTTTGCTGCCATGAGGGAAGCAGTAAGAAATGCTGGAGGAGATCCTGTGAAAGTCAATCCTGCCTGCCCGACTGATCTCACTGTTGACCATTCTCTGCAGATTGATTTCAGCAAATGGTAACAGATCTCTTTTCTTCTCTTTTCATGAACCATGCCCTTTACCCTCTACTAAGCTGTCTGTTTACCCTGGTAAATCACTTCTCAAATCTTTGTCCTTGAAAGTAGACCTGATAGCACCTGAAAGAGAGCTGGTAAAAGTGGAGAAAGTAATACTGTAGAAGGAGAGAGAATGATTGTGAGGTGTTACGCTTGGAGCTGTCTTGGTAACCCAAATTCTGGGCAAGAAATTGCAGAAATAAACTGGATCCATCATGGTTTCCAGAAAATAGTATGTCTCAAGAGAATGAGGTGGAGTGGCTGTAATTCTTGCTTTGCGCTGTTCCTACTGTTAAAAGTTATTTTCTTGATTAGTATTGAATGCAAGTGCCTTCTCGCAGCTCTGGAGAAATGGCTTGGCAGTACTACTGGATGCACTGAAAGGTTGTAATTTCAGCTTCTAAGTTATGACTGTGACTTTATATAGGCCTTGATTTTTACTGCAGATGAAAAAAAGGCCGTGGAGACAGCATGCTTGTAGGAGTCTGGCTAAGTATTACATCTGGAAGACTGACAGCCTGGTTTTCTTCTCCTGACAGGCAGTAATGTGATGAGAACAGCCTGGGGCTGCCTTGCACTAGAAAGATAATGCTGCAGAAGAGAACGTGAATTTTATTCCACATTTGCTGAACGTTTCCCATAACGTAGTTCCCCTCCACCCCTATCCCCATTCATCACAGAGCCTTCCCAGAGTCATGCAGAACTGTGTCAATTGAGCTCCTCCTGGATTCCTAAAAATGCAGGGAAAAGGCCTGTAGCAGCTGGGTATGGCTGTGCGAGGCATCCTTCTGTAGGATGTCCAGGTACATGCAGGATTTCAGCTGGGTTAAGTAGCTCAGAGGGAAGAGCAAGAAGATATGAAGTGGTGTTGTGTGTGTGCTGTTGCAGTTCTGCCCATTCAGGGACAGCTGAGTCGATTTCAATGGGGCTAACCTGAAATTATCAGCAGCACCAAGTGCTGGCAAGAGCTCTCCCAGCGTGCTGCTTTGTAACGATAAAGCCTCTCACTGTCCTTTGGCTTCTGGAAAGCTTGCAGGATCTCAGCAGCTGCTGACCTATGATAAGAAACCCTTCTCCCCAGGGTGGTTTGTGCTGCTTTTATACAATTGCCATCTCCTGCTGGTCTTAATTCCATGAGCCTAAGACAAGGTATCCTCTGTGGCCCTGTGCTATTCTACCATTAGATAACTAAGTATCTTCTTGTGCTAAAGCAGCAGAGAGCAGGGGATTTACTTAAAATCAATGATTTGTTTTAATCATTTGAGTATTTGCTAAATCATTCACCTTTCACCACAACTACTTACTTAGCTCTCATGGGAGAACTTGCACAAATATGGGTAGCATATTGGACTTTGTTTTTAAAAATAAAACCAAATCTCTGCTTTCTGACTGAGTTGATGTGAGCATCAAATGTATCTGAATCTTTGACAATTCATATCAAAAGCCACCTTGAATAGGACAGCTTCATTTCTTTCCTTGAGAAGTCTTTGTCTTGTAAATCATTCTGACATTAATGAATGTGTAGAACTGCTCTGGAGTAAGAAACATGCAGCATATGCCACTGCTTGGATGAGGTTCTGCCCAGCCCTTCGAATGTTAAAGCCCTGAGTTTAGCCTCTGCAGTGTGGTTTGTGAGTGTTGCTGACCTGTTGTGACCACATGGGAGGAGTAAATGGTGTCAAATGGTGTCAGAGCTTCAGGCAATCCAGGGCAGTTCACTTCTGGTTATTACTTTGCTACGTTTAAGGGAGCTTATTCAGCGAGAGTTCACTTCGCATTAGAATAAAATGAGATCTATTTCCTCCTCATTAAATTATTTCTCCAAATGGTTTGTGGGGTGGGGAGGGCAAACAAAACTGACGTTCTTCTTCTGTTCACTGCTGCAGTGCAATACAGAATGCCCCAAACCCTGGGGGCGGTGAGGCGCAGAAGCCGACAGCAGCAAAGCTTTCTCCGCTGAAGGGCCAGCCGCGGAAACTGCCGTGCCGGGGTCAGAGCAGCTGCAAGGGGCCCTGCAGTGCTGGGGAGCTGAGCCGTGCCTCGGGGCAGTTCTCTGCACAGATAGAGAACACACCTATCCTCTGCCCTTTTCACCTTCAGCCAGTGCCTGAGTATGAAAACTTGCTCCTTTGATTATTTGCATTGTTCTGTGTTGTTAAGCTCTGCTTGTGACAGTCTATAGAGATTGCGCTGTAAACAGTGCGAATACTGCTCTTAATTGCATTTTGAGACTTCCCTTAATTACCAGATAAGCCTCAATGAAACACTGATTTTTATGGCTAAAAGTAATTTTTTTTTTTTTTTTTTTTTTTCACTTGTGGGATCCTTGGAGGAGTTTCCAGCCCTTATGGACTTGCCTAAACATCACTTCTGTGATGAATCACAGAATGGCCAGGGTTGGAAGGGACCTCAAGGATCACAAATCTCCAACCCCCTGCCACATGCAGGGCCACAAACCTCCCCATTTAATACCAGTCCAGGCTGCCCAGGGCTCCATCCAGCCTGGCCTTGAACACCTCCAGGGATGGACAGGGCATCCACAGCCTCTCTGGGCAGCTGTTCCAGCACCTCACCACTCTCATAGTACAGAACTTCCCCCTGACAGCCACCTAAATCTTCCCTTCCTCAACTTAAAACCATTTCCCCTTGCCCTGCTGTTATCTGATCTTTCAAAGAGTTGAACTTAATCACACAGCTGAAATGCACTGTACATTCTGCTTGTGTGTAATGGCACAGGGGATCCTCATCTGTTTCTTTTCCTTCAATTTCCTTCAAAAAGGTCTTCAATTTTAACAGTTAATTGTGTCCATTCAATCTGTGACAATTGTAATCTTCTTTCAGCTGCCATTCCTTTTCTCTCAGGCTCTTCAAGTATCTCTTTGTGCCTGACTGGGGTGAAATATAAACACTGGTTGTGTTTGTAATTTTACAGATATGCAAATGTTTCTGGTCAGTACAGGTGTGGGAATGCAGAATTAGTGATGTTTTTGGCTATCCTGGCAGGAAACCAGCAGTGTCATTTGTTAAGCTGCAGTTTAATGATGGCTGTCCTTCGGGGCTCTGTAGAACACTGCACTGCTAACCTTGTGACACCTCACAGGTCATGGTGTGCAATAAAATACACCTCTGTAATACTGAAGGTTCTCTTTCTTCCTGCTGCAAGGCAGGTATATTCATAGAATCACAGAATCATCAAGTTTGGTTTGGGTTGGAAGGGATCTTGAAGGTCATCTAGTTCCAACTCCCCTGCTGTATTCCCTTCCTGGTTCTTTTTCTCAAAGCAGAGGTTACTCTTAAATTGTGGATTACTCCTTTGTAATGAATGTCAGCATCTTAATGAATATCACTTAGGATATCAAAATTCATGTTATTAGGCTGTACTGTCTTTCATCAAACAAGCAAAACCAACTTGTTCTTCTGTACTTTTGAAACAGTTTATGATAGTACTTGTCAACTTGCTGTCTTTCTAGGCCTGAGACAGTATTGAAAAATCAAGAGATGGAATTTGGCAGAAATAGAGAGAGGCTTCAGTTTTTTAAGGTATGTCTGTGCACCTGTGCATTTTGTTTATTGCATGTTTTGGTGGGTGGGACATCTTGCTTTGTTTGCCTCCTGGTGTTTAACATTACGTAATGTAGCTTGTCAGGCTGTAAATCTGAGTTCAGTGTGAGTATCAAATGGGCTTGTAACAGGTTTATGGGTTTTAATTTAAAATTGCTATACAGCAGAAATTGTAAATCTAGGTGTCGTGTAAAGGGGAGAGAAGATTTAAATGATTTGGAAAAGTGGATAGTGATTGGTTTGGTGTTGTCAGTGTGAAGGTACTGGACAAAGTAAGCACTTACTGAACTGCAATTGACTGATATTTCATGAACTCTGTGCTGTAGATCACAATGGGCTTTTCAGGTAACAAGTTTATTTGTCCATGCTTGTGTTGCAAACCTTATGAAAATAGAAATATTAAATGGAAGCTGATATTGAAGGATTGCTGCTCTCAAACTAGGCAGCAGTGCCAGCAGAGTTGTTTTGAATGTAAATCTTGTGGTGAATGTCAGCTTCCTTCTAGCCAGGGATCTGCAGCATTGGTGTTTGATCCTCATCCCCTAATTTAATGTGGCTTAGGAATCTGATCAAATGATCTAAAAATCTTTTCATGTAAGTAGACTAGGAGGCTTTCAGAAAAGCTGCAGGTCAGCTTGTATGTATGAAGAGGGAAACCACTGAGCTGGGTTTTGTTACGAGCCTCCATGGCAGTTTCTTTTGTAGCTATGTGGCATCCTGAGCTTGCATGTAGTGAGGCACTTGTATAAATTGCTTCCTTAGTCCCACACAGGTATGTAAAACCTAAACTGAAATCTGTGGTGAATGTTAATGCTAATTCTGTTGTCTAAATATTAGTCTTGGCTGTGCTTGAAAATCAGTTGCGTGAGCTAGAAATCAAGAGCCTTGTACAGCCCTGCATTTGGGAGCTAGGAGCTATGGATTCAGAATGGAGTGTGTGGGTTTGTTAACCATTTAAGAATGCATAGGATCCAAGGAACTCTTGTAAGTGTTGGAATAATGAGCACGAGGCACATAAGTAGCAAACACTATTGCATTGCATATCAGCTTTGTTGTTTTAACTGTGTTCTGAGAAGAATGGAATAAATGCCTGAGAAAAATCTCTCTCTTTTCCTCATTTTGGAAAAACGAAAACAGTGGAGTTCAAAAGTTTTCAAGAACACTTCCATCATACCACCAGAGACTGGAATGGCACACCAGGTTAATTTGGAGTATCTGTCAAGAGTTGTATTTGACGTGAAAGATTTCCTATATCCAGATAGCGTGGTTGGCACAGATTCTCATACAACCATGGTAAATGGCTTGGGTATCTTGGGCTGGGGTAAGTATGCTAACAGTAACTTGACAGCAGTTTGAAAGGCTTACTGAAGCTTTATTGAGAAATACTTTCTTCTTCCTAGAGTTTCAGGCTCAGTTGTAAATCTTCAGAATGTGGTTGTTTTTTTTTTTCTGTCTCTACTGAAATTTCTTTCCATAAAAAACTGCTTGATGCAATTTAAAGAAAATAGCAAAAAAGAGAACCAAAAACCTTTGATATCCTAATTGCTTTTTGTGCATGTACTGTAAAATTTGGATTAAGATTTTCTTCATCGCAGAAAATAAAACTTAGAATATCTTTCTAGTTAAATGTGAAGTCAAACAACTTCAGCAGTAGTCTTGCTTGTTTTTTCATGTGCAAGTATTTAATAGAAATCACCTGTATTTCTTGCTGTGGCCTCTAGACTTATAGGAAGGGTTTTATTAGACTTCAGAACTTGGAAATATTTAGTGTCTGTTTACTTAGACTGATGAAAAACAAGGTAATATTCTCACTGCAGGTGTTGGGGGAATTGAAACAGAAGCTGTGATGCTGGGGATGCCGGTTACTCTCACTCTGCCTGAGGTGGTTGGGTGTGAACTGACGGGCACAGCCAGCCCACTTGCTACGTCCATAGACATTGTTCTGGGCATTACAAAGGTGAGTTCAGTGCCTGCTGAGGCAGAGCTACCTGTGGGTTTTGAGAAGTGAAATCCTGGCAGGATTCTTGGCATGCCTTTAGTTGTAGTGATGCAGAAGGATTCCCACAATGTCTAAGAGTTTTTGCTTAATAGTCCTCTGGAGTGTTTGTCTTATGTAGTGGATTGCTTATAAGCTCTCTTAAAAAGATAAAGCCTATTTGTAGGAGAAAGAACGCACAGAATCCTTGTTTTCTATTTTTTTCTATTCTTTTGATAGCATGTAGGCTTCTCTTCTAGCTTAAACTTCTGGGTACCCTTTATTCCTGAAGTGTTGCAAGACAAAAGGCCCATCTGTAGTTATGAACTGGTATAACTAAAAAATGTACCTTCTGAAGCCAGGGCTTTGCCAGCATGGCACAAAACTTCCTTTTCTGGTTGGTTGACAGCCAGTGTCTAAGCATTTAAGAGCTTCGATTGCTTTGAAAACGTTCTTTCTGGTGTGATGTTTTGAGAAGCATCCATCTGTTTTTGCCTTGGACATCTGAAAAACACCACTGCCAATAGAAGTCTGTCTTACAATGTCAACATCCAGCCTTGAATTTAGTACTCAGTATCTCATAGGTTGTGGGTATTTTTGCTGTTTGCAAGAGGCATTGCTTCCACTGTTTCTTTGCACACCAAGTGTTGTTGTGTTCTTTTAAACAGCATCTTAGGCAAGCTGAAGTCGCTGGAAAATTTGTGGAGTTCTTTGGGAGTGGAGTTTCCCAACTGTCTGTGGCAGATCGAACCACGATAGCAAATATGTGTCCTGAATACGGTGCTATTCTGAGCTTTTTCCCTGTTGATAATGTGACGTTGAAGCACTTAAAGCATGCAGGTAAAGATGAAATCCTACAAGGTCATTCACTGTAATAGTTTCAGATACGTGGCAGTGCAAAATCAAATGTCCCTACAAAACCAAATCAAGATCATGAAACAGTGAATCCATACACAGCACGTTTCTGATTTTCACTGTGATTTCTTCCATTTGAAGACTTCCACTGACAACTTTAAGGCAGAAGAATATCCATTTCTTTTCAAGATAGAACTAATAGAGAAGATCACAGAGTAACAAACAGATAAGGAGAAAGCTTACCTGAATTATTAAGCCTTTCTGAAGCTGAAATCTGATATGTTTGAGTTAAGAATTTTTAATGACAAACATGCATGGGTTGGTCAGCACAGAGCAAACAAATCAGATTTCTTAACAGTAGCCAGCTTTGCTGGATTTTATCAGCTAAACATGTGATCTCTCTTTAACAAGTAAGTCTTAATTTGGAGGATCTTCATAAACCTAAGGGGCAAATCTGTAAGTTTAATTAGCTACAATTTGTGATGTTTAAGTCGCTTATTTTGTTCCTTAATACAAAGAGGGAAAGTTAAACAAAAAAACCAGACACTTTCCCCAGTATTTTAATTTCTGTATCATTCCTGAATAGTTCCTTTGGGAACGTAATAAGTAGTGGTATGCCTTGAAGAGGAAATACTTTCAATGTTCAAGGACAGTTTTCAATTAGAAGTGTTAATTTCTGAGAGTTGGTGGGGTTTTTATGCAACTTTATCATGTTTAAATTTACTAAGGTTTCGATGAGGCCAAGCTTGAGGTTATGGAAGCATATCTTAAAGCTGTGAAGCTATTCAGAAATGATGAGAGTTCTTCCAGAGAACCCGAGTATTCCCAGGTATGCTTGAAATGACTTACTGCTCTTTGTTTGATTTCCTAACAAGTAACAGCTGTGCATTTAAGTTTTGTCTCCTGCTGTGATTTTTGGTACTTTAAGTAGCATTTACTAACTCACTTTACTAAGCAGAGCATGCTTTAAGGCATGGACAGGCACGGGGGGAAGAGGAGAGGTAGAATAATGTTCATTTCAACTAATAGATCTTGAATTCATGTCACTCCCAAGTACATATGCAAGTCTTAGGGGTGATGGAAAAGTTAGGAGTAATAATAAGAACCTTTTGAGGGTTTGGCTGAATGGGCTGCTTTTACAATGGAAGGCTGGGTTCCATCTCAGAGGTGCCTCCTAACCTGGGCTTTCCTGTGACCAACAGCCTGGTGCAGTGTAACAGCTTGGAACTGGAGGCTGGTTTTAATGTCTCAAAACACTGGCATTTTAAACAAAACAGATTCTGAGCATCTCTACATTCAATACAGTGTGAAACTGGGACTGACAATGCCTGCTTTTCTCTTCTGCTTGTCTTTTTTTTAGGTAGTGCAAATTAGTTTAAGTTCTATAATTCCTCATGTCAGTGGCCCCAAGAGATCCCAAGATAGAGTGGCTGTCAGTAACATGAAAAGTGACTTCCAAACCTGCTTAAATGAAAAGGTTTGTACAACTGCTGTACTCTTCAAAAGGTACTTCTTAAAATCCACGTAAATGTTATTTATTCCCTGCACACCTGCTGAGCTCTACTTATTACTATGTGAACAGATAATCTGAAGTCTTCTATTGCTTGACAAGAGTCCCTAAGGTAGTAGCTGGTAAATCCTAGGTGTACCTTGTCATAAATGTGACACTGGAAAGTCCTTACTTGGCCAATTTAGGTTGGTAGGGAGGGAAAACATCAGAATTAACTAGTGGAAGTTCAGAGAATATTTTTTAATTTGTCTTAGTTTTTTTTGAACACTTTACTTATTTTCCCAAACATTACAAGAAGAAAAATCATCTGGTGTTAAGAGATGCAGAAATACTTCCAGGATTTGAAAGTACCCACTGTTAGAGGTTTTTAACTACTTTTATCTACCTTAACTAATAAGGGATTTTTGCTTGAAGCCTAACTTCACTTCAGAGAGCACTCTTCAGCTCATTTTTTTTTTTGTAAGTAAGATGCATAGGCATCTAAGAGTACAGCTGATGTAAGAATTAGTGTGGTTTTTTTAGTGTTCCTCATTAAAGTTGAAGTCTAGCAATAGCTTTAGATCGGAAATGTTTCCACTTAATTTCAAAATTCTGTCTTGGCTGTAGCCTTTCTGGCTTGTGATGAGATGTATGATACAGAATGGTCTGTTGTGGTGGGGACAGATCATAGCTGATGATGGTTGACAGTGCTGAGGGGCTGGAGAGTTCATTCTGCTTTTAGTTGCAGTCCTCTTCCAAATAAAGCCTTGGGAATTGCTCTAATTCAGAAATAAACTATGAAATCAGATGTCTACTCTTAAGGGCTTAATCTCTCATTTGGAGCAGGAGGTGTGTGTGATACCAACCACATTTTGACTGGCATTTATTCATTGGCAACATTCATTGTTGCAGTTAACATAATTATGAAGAAGGAAGATCCCTGTATGTGATAAGTGAGGAGAACTGAGGGCTTTTAAAAATTCTCTTGAAGGCTTCCTATGGGACAGCTGAATATTCCTCTAAAGTAAGATTTGCTTCATCTACCTGCACTGCCATACTGTGTGTAGTGCAGTGTTTGGATGGAGATTGGCAGCCCTGCCTGTGGCAGGGAGGTTGGAGCTTGATGGTCCTTAAGGTCCCTTCCAACACAAGCCATCCTGTGATTCTTTGAGCCTGTGAATATTTGCTAATGTGTGTTTTTGTTACCTAGGCTGGTGTTAAAGGGTTTCAGATTGCAGCTGAAAAACAGAATGACGTTGTACCTGTTCAATATGAAGGAAACCAATACGAGCTCTCTCATGGCTGTGTTGTCATTGCTGCAGTAATCAGCTGTACAAATAACTGCAATCCATCCGTCATGCTCGCTGCAGGTATGTTGTGTCTGATGGAAGCTGACTGTGCCTTGTTTTGCCATTATTTGCCTTCACTGTTGTAGATTCTCTGTAACGACCTCAGATTGTCACACAGTAGACTTGTAGTTTAAACCTGTGTGTTTTGGAGGTTATGCACTGCAAGTTTCTCTCCAGTCATACAATCTCAAAGTTTGTGTCATAAAGCAGCATTAATAATAGTAATTCCAAAATTATTTGGTAGCATTTTTTACAGATAAGTTTTAGGGCTGTCTTCAAATGGATGCACGTATGGACACAGCTGTGGCAGGAGGTAGGCTTTACCTTTGCCTTCATCCTGGATGCTAATGGCTTGAACACTGTGGGTAGCAGCAGTGTGGAGAGAAAATCCAGATAGCTGAGAAATTGCCCTTTGCCTTTATCACTAGCTGAGGAGTTGGTGCCCTCCCATCATAAGCTGTGGCTAGTTTTCCCCAAATCTGCTCAGTCCTTACTGTTTTCCTTCTGTGGCTCAGGCAAGCTTTCCTCTGAAGCTGTGTGGCCTTTGTCAGTAGATGAGCAGACAGTGCAGTGCTGACTGCCAGCTAGAATGTGGTGAAATTTGTTACAGAAAATGTAACAAAATATTTAATGGGAGTGAGAACAGAAATCTGAATTATATTGCTATGAATTAAGTAACTTTATTCACAAGTAGTTGCTTCAACTTAATAAACTGAAGGTCCCTTATTCATTAAAACTGAATAAGCTGGCATAATGTAAATGTTCTTTTAAGGGACATAAAAATATGAATTGTCTTTTTTTGTAGGACTCCTGGCCAAAAAGGCAGTTGAAGCTGGCCTAGAGGTGAAGCCCTACATAAGAACTAGTCTGTCACCAGGCAGTGGAATGGTTACACATTACCTCAGTTCCAGTGGAGTATTACCATACCTCAGTAAGCTTGGGTAAGTTTTGATTCCTGATTGGAACTCTAGGAAATAGTATATGTGGTTTTGTACAGGGTGGTAAATACACTTGCTCTGCTTTTTGGGATGGCTAATTCATAAGTTTGCTAGTTTATCCTTTTTTAATTTTGTGTTTGGTTGAAGTTAAGCTTCACTCCATTTTATTCCTACCTTACAACTTCATGACCTTTCATCTTTACCTTAGCTGAACTCTGGCTTTCAGTAACAAGCTGTGTGTGTAAGTGGCTTTCACAGAATGCACTTAGTCCTGTATTTCAGAAATGGAAGCTGGATGTGAATTCTTAAGGGCAGTCTGTTAGTGTTCAGCCGTGTTGTTGTTGGGCATGCTTTTGGTTGCTCAGTAGCTGTAACAATTACACTGTCCATACAGCTGTGCAGCGTTACAGGATTACTCTGTGAAGAATGTTGCTGCCTTTGTGTTACCAGAACTTGCTGAACAGAAATATTTGACTTGGCTTAGGTTGGTGGTTACAGGAATATCACCTTGTATCTTGCCTGCATTCATCAGATGCAGTGTCTGGAATGCAATTCCTAGAAAGTCAAATTACCAAATGAGGAAAAGAAAAACTCCTCTTAGTAACAACTGCTTAAAAAAAAACCACAAACCTGACAAATTGCTCTTCATCTTTTAATGTGCTACTTTATTTTTTTTTTTCCAATGTAGGTTTGAGGTTGTTGGTTATGGATGTTCAACGTGTGTTGGAAACACTGCTCCCCTTCCAGAAGCCATCAGGAATGCAATAAAGCAGGTAGAGCTCTAAGGCTTATGGGGTATAGGAACATCTTGCCCTGCTAACTGATCAAGAGATGCAGTATTCTGTGTAAAAAAAGCTTTTTGTTCCTGGTTTGGACTGTGGTGTGATGTTAGGCATCTGCTTTTCAGAGGGAGACAACAGTAGCTGTGTGAAATAGGTGTAACAAGTACAGTCTGTGTGGCACATGGATATCAACGCTAACGTGAATACATGGAACCTAATCTTAGAAAGGATGTAATGTGCAGGGATTTTCAAGACTTATGTCCTGGACTGCTTTGTATCAGCAGTGTGTAAACAGCTGCAGCATTTTTCTCCTATGAAACAGCAGAAGGGTATAAGAACTAAGGCAGGAGTTCACTGAAGTGGCTAGGGAGCACATCTGCTAAAAGTTTAGAAGCTCTTCATGGGAGAAGGAAGGGCAGCACCAGAGAACAAAACGCCTCTGTGTTGAAGGTTTAGGTTACGTATTTGAAGCGGAATGCAAGAAGTGCATCTCAGTCAACAAAAACTCACGTAAGCTGTTGTGGTACCATGAGGTCCTGGAGGATAACCATGGGCCTGCCTTGCAGGGTGATATCATTGCCTGTGGAGTGCTGTCTGGAACAAAGAACTTTGAAGGACGTCTGTGCGACTGTGTCCGTGCCAACTACCTTGCTTCTCCCCCACTGGTAGTTGCGTATGCTATTGCAGGCACTGTTAGAATAGACTTCGAGACTGAGCCTTTGGGTGAGTATTCTTTACCTCTCACATTCCTGCTTCTAATGCATGCCTAGAAGGGGTTTCTTCCTGTGCATTTCAGCGTACATCAACATTGCAATTAAAGAGAAAGCACAGCAAGCTTTGGTGTTGTAGTTAAAAAAAAAAAAAAAAGTCCTCTTCAGATACAGTTCTCTGAAAAGCTGTGTGTGTGTCTGCATGTATGAATGTATGTACAGTAATAGTCTTAAAGACTTCATTAGCATTCTGCTTAAAACCTTGCTTAGGCACTGGCTTTAATGGCAGAAGTATCTACTTAAGGGATATTTGGCCCACGCGGAAGGAGCTACACACAGTGGAGGAAGAGTGTGTGATATCATCTATGTTTAAGGAATTGAAAGAGAAAATGGAGGTGAGAATGGTCTTTTATTCTAAATGGTGCACTGCATTGTAGCTTTATAATATTTTCCAGTTGAATATAATTGGATTGCCACTTGTTTCCATTACATTAAATCAGAATTTGACTGATATGCATACCATGTATTAATGCTATCCAGAAAGATAACTTGTAACATACAACAAGCTCAAAAGAAGGTCACCAGTAAGTCTTCATTTTCAGAATGTAAGTAGGCCATAAATCAATATCTCTGGTTTTGGTTACTTCTGTGTAGAAAGGAAACAAACGATGGAATTCACTGGAAGCGCCTGAGTCACCTTTATTTCCCTGGGACTTGAAATCCACTTATATCAGATGTCCTTCCTTCTTTGATAAACTTGTGAGTATGCTGGATCTACCACTATGTACTAGAAAAGGAGCAGCTATTCCAGTAACACCTCACCATATAAGTAATAGAGTTAATCATCAATAATATTCCTCAGTCCTCTAAATACTGTTTGTATATCTGGAATAAGTTGAGTCTGTGTATCCATGTGTCTTAACTTTTGCAGAAATATTTTTGTTTCTAAGGCTCTTAGTAAGAAAAAAACCCTTTTGTTTTCCTTCCTCCCCAGGCCAAAGAACCGGTTTCCCCGCAGCCGATTGAAAATGCCCATGTCTTGCTCTATTTGGGAGATTCTGTAACCACAGATCACATATCTCCTGCTGGAAGCATTGCAAGGAGCAGTGCTGCTGCTAAGTACCTGACTAACAAAGGGTAAGCTCTGTCCTGAGCCTCCTCTTCTCCAGGCTGACCTGTCCCAGCGCCCTCAGCTGCTCCTCACAGCTCTGTTATTCTCTTCTGGACATGCTGTAGGGCTTCAATGCTCTTCTTGTAATGATGGGCCCAAATCTGAACACAGTGCTTGAGCTTTGGCTTCACCACTGCTGGGCGTGTTGTAAAGGAGTATTATAATCAGTGTCAATGGAGTGTGACAAAGCAATAGCCTGCAGTACAGACTGATCCTAACTTGCATTCCATTTGAATGAGTAGTGTTACAGGAAAGGGAAAAATTAATAAACCTTTACTCCTTAGTTTGTCATTTGATTTGAGTAAGGCTGTGACTTTTGTTGCAGTGTTTATTGGTGCACATGCTGCTAGGGGATTAGTAAACACACTGCTTTATTGTGGCAACTTCTGAGCTGGAATGATTGCTGCATGATTCTTCTGTAAGCACCGTACTGTTCATAATGCTTCATAATGAAGTAATAGATGATGCATTTAAAATTGCAGCTTTGCTTATGAATAATCTAGCAATTATTTACATGTTCATGATTTATAATGATTGTATTTGATAAATAGTTCTTTACATCCTGTGCTGATAACCTAGTGGTTTTGAGTGATGCTGCAGTACTTAGAGTAATCACAGCACTGTTGGAAAGCAAATGAAAAAGTGGTTTCCTTTTTAAATGTTCTTATTTTAGACTCACACCTCGTGAATTCAACTCGTATGGGGCTCGGCGGGGTAATGATGCTGTGATGACAAGGGGTACATTTGCTAATATCAAGCTTCTGAACAAGTTCATAGGAAAACCAGCTCCTAAAACAATTCACTTTCCATCAGGACAAACGGTAAGAACACCTAGGAATCTGCTTCAAAATTGTGATATGGATTAAGATCTCACTCACTCAGGCTGTTTAATTTTGTTGTTCCACAGCTAGATGTGTTTGAAGCAGCGGAATTGTACCAGAAAGAAGGCATTCCTGTAATTATTTTAGCAGGAAAGAAGTACGGACTGGGCAGCTCAAGAGACTGGGCAGCAAAAGGGCCTTTTCTACTGGTACTGCTAGCTTGATTTTTGATATCTGTGGTTTTTGGTGTTGTGGGGTCTTTTATTATCTAAAAATATTTTTATAATGTTTAATTTGGGGCATAAACATTTAGAACCTGTATTCAAGGTTGAATGCAATCCTGCATTTTGCTTAACAGTAATTTATGCTATAGACTTCATGGAGGAGAATGACTGGTCAGAAGGGTAGCTCTGAATTTGATGACCATGTGAGATCATTTAGGCCTCCAGACTTCTTGAGGTAACTTAGGCATCCAGTGCTGGACTCTGATTGGATTCTGCAGAGTATTTATAGGTTTTTAGAGTTTTTTTAATAATAAACTAATTTCCAGTAATACTCAGGATATGTTCTGAGTTAGCCAGTTATTTCTGTACAGCTCTGGAGTAAAGGAAGCAGCTGTATTCCAGCTGGGGCTTGCTGCCTGTCAGCTACAGCACAGTCACTGTGCATTCTGAAACTGTTTCATACTGTCTGGGTCTGCTGAGGTTTATTTGCTGTTGTCTAGTTTTACAGCTAGAATGTTCCCTATTTGCAGGCTTCATACAAAGTGCTTATATGCCTGAACTGCAGGACTTTCTACATAAAAATATTTGAAGCTCACTTTGCATTTAACTTTGTACTGAAATACAGAATTGCTTGTATCTTTGCAGGGTGTTAAAGCTGTCCTAGCTGAAAGCTATGAAAAAGTCCATAAAAGCCAATTGATTGGAATTGGCATAGCTCCACTTCAGTTTCTTCCTGGAGAAAATCCAAATACTTTGGGTCTCACTGGCAGAGAGCAGTTCTCTATATTATTCCCTCCAGAGCTGTCGCCCAAAATGACTTTGGATATTAAGGTACATCTGCAGTATCTTTGAATTTCTTATTGATCACATTTATGGTTAACATGTGCTTTTGGTCCTGATGATTGGAAGCAGGAAAAAATACTTCATCTTCTTTGAAAGTAAACTGATAGTTTGGCCTGAAGTTTGTACTGAAGTGCAATTATGGGCGCTGCGTCAGAGCAGAATTGAGTCTCATTTGTGTTCTTCTGAAGACAAAGGCACAATTAGTTGAGGGAGGCTTCAGTTTTGTATCCTGTGTCAGGTATCTATATGGTAGTACTTTGTGCCCTTGTAGGGATGTAGGTTTTTCTTGCTAACAGTAGGTGTGTAGCACAGTTTCAACTGGATCAAAACCGTGTTGTTGGGTTAAGTCTTCATTCTGCTCCTAGCAGTGTCTGTGTTGTGCAGTGGCAGATAATCAGATTGAATGAGTTTGTGTTAGGCAGAACTTGCTTCTAATGTGCTAACTGAAAGTAAGTAAAGGGAAGTGAAAGGGAAACTCCTAATGGGTGTCTCTTTGCTTTTGTTTTGAAGACAAGCACTGGGAAAGTGTTCAGCGTGTTTGCCTTGTTTGACAACGATGTGGAGATAACTTTATACAAAAATGGTGGAAGTCTAAACTTTGTGGCTCGAAGATTCTTATAGTAGCTACTGACTGTGGGTACCTCGCACTAACTGGTGACTCTGAAAATGCCTTGTGTGAACCCAGGAATCTGTACTGTGGAACTGCAGGCAGCCCTAGTGTGCTCTAAGTTACTTCGTCCATGGATGTAAAAGATTGTGAATCATTGTAACTGCAGCAAGATCCTTCCTGATTTTAAATAATATTCTAATGGTGCTATTAAACATTGCTAAAATCGACGTGTGTTATGGCAGAGAGAGCTGTAAGTATGGAGGGGATGTTTTCTCAGACCATTTTGTAAATAAACCGTGTGAAATCTCAAACCGATTGTGCTGAAGATTATTATGTAAGAAGGTTTTCTGCAGTTGTTTCCACTTAATTTTGCACCTGTAAATCTGTGTACTGCTGTTGGTTTAAGCGTAGCAGATGGTATGGAAGGTTAAAGGGCAAACGGATGGTTTGCTTTTTTGGCACCCAGAGCTCAAAATAGATCTTCAGTTTCGAATGTCTTTTAAAATGATGGGCACGTAAGGCCCCCTGTGTCCCATTTATTGTATGGCATTATATCCCTTCTGGATCCAGATGGAAAAGTGATCAACCCATGAAGTGCTGTGGGCTATAGAAGTATATCTCTGCTTGTAAGAGAATGCCCACGGTACGTGGCTGGTGTTGAAGTGCAGCCCCCCAGCATTCTGCAGTGTCCTTCAGTTGAGAGCTTTGTCATATCTTCCTCAAGCTTGTCCTTTGTAGCATTGGTTTTTACTGTGTTGTCTGATATCATTTGCCAGAGAACTTCCCTCAGTATTTTAACCTTTAAGAATTTGTATTACCACTCCTTAATTACTCTGCTTTACATGCAGCCTATGTCTAATCAGTTACACTTGTCACATGTTAAATTGCTGAGGTAGCCATGCTGCCTTTTAATGCTTTGGAATGTTTTTTTAGTTTGCAGCTCTTCCAAACAGGCATCAGATTCCCCTGCTGAAGATCACAGAATTCTGAACAGATTGGGCTCTTGGCCACTGCAGCTCCACTAAATCAAATTATTGCTTATAAAAACTGTTTTGTATTTAACATTAATGGAAGATGCACAGTTTCTGCAGAAATGCTTTTGTTTTACCACTTAGCTTGGTCACTGAGAGCTTCTGATCTGTGCCAGTTTGTCTTTACTGATAGCTTCAGGTATTTCTGTGCTCCTGTATCTTGAGCAGCTTCATGATAGCACTTCTGTTTGTAGAGTGGTGGACTGCTTTTGGAGGACAAAGCTGCAGAAACCTGCTATGAATTGGCAAGATTTTGCTTTTAGATTTTTGGATCTTGATAAACATTGTCTTAAATGTCCTAACTTGCCAGAAGACTCCATTAGTTTTACTGCATGTTTTCAGTCTATAACTAGATGCTAAGCCAGCTGACGTGCAAACCAACATGTGCACTCTTGGCATCCTTAAATAGTATGTTTATGACATGCCTAAAAATCTGAAAAATAAACCCTGACACAGATCAATACAACATAATTTTGAGACAGTTCAGCTGCAAACTTCAATTCCATTGGCACAGTTCTGATACCTTTTTTTTTTTTTGCTAGACAAAATTCCGTACGGTTTGGAATTCTATATAACCTGTTCCAATAATCTTGCTGTGTTTTTCTTTTAGCTGAGATGAGAAAAGCTATTCCAGTGACTCATACCAGTGATATGGGTAATACATCAATGCATTTTCTAATACTGTATTCAACTGAATGCTGGATGGGTTTCTGTTCTGTGGTACATTCTGGTAATTTTATCAAGAATTGTGATCTTGCTACTTGTCTAACAGCATCTAATACTTCTTTTCCAGCTCAAAGGTATATTCATAATTGGAGAAAATGCATGTTCATTACTAAGGAACAGATCTGATTTTAGAGCTGATGCACAGTGGTGCTTTGTGCAGGAGATCAATGAAGTACAGCTGCAGGGCTATCTAAAATACTTGTGCAACTGCTAGTGCTTGAGTGGGGCTCAGCCTCCTGCCCTCCCAGTGCAGTGACGCTCCTTGCCTCAGGAGACAGTGATCCAAGCCATGTCAAGGTAAACCAGTATTGTGAAGTGCAATTTCAAGGGCTGTGTCTTAGAGTTATTGCCACCAATACTCATCTCTTCAGAAGTGTGATGGTTTCATTACCGTAACGACTACTTAAAATCTGCTGCACTCCTATGCCTTAATGTCAGTGAAAGACAGCTCCGAGTGCAGATGCTGTCAGCCTGGAGGCTCCTGCTGTTGTGGCTGCTGTGGGTCCTCTCCCAACCACACCGATGTCCATAGCATCTTTGTGACTTGTGCAGACTGACTCCCACCCTTAGGACACGTATGCCTGCAGGTGGTAGGTGCTGAGGGGAACTGTTTATGTACCCATCTTCTGCTTCTCGCCCAGTAGTGAGCTGCCATGATCCATGGTCGTGTGCCTGTCCCCCTCCCCTTGTGCAGCAGGGAGTGCCGTCAGGTCGGGTCAGTAGCTTGGCAATGAAGGCAGGACGTTGAACTTTGAGCTCACTGCTAGGATCTGTGAGCTTGGGATGGGCAGCAGGGAAGCCTGCTTCTGGCAGTGGCAGGATACAATGCAGGCAGAGGATTGCTGTGATCACACAAAAAAAGCGTTGTTCAATTAGACTTTCTAGTATCTTAAAGCATAGGAGGAAATACTCCTGTTTGAAGAAGTGACTGTGTTAGATGTATTTAACCTAGAATTCTCTCTCCAGTTTGATTTGGAGAAGAATATTCCAGTTTTTCTAAGCATTTACTCTTTGTGCCCTCCCAAATGACCAAGCTTTGGGATAGTGTTGATGTTTATACATTTTACACCTAAGTTTAAGGACATGAAATTCTGTATATTAATCGTATTTAAGCAACTGCAAATCAATGTCTGCTGTTCAAAGCCAACAAAAGAGTTGAAGTTTTAAGTTCAGTGTGTATTGTATAGATATCTTACCAGAAGTTCAGCTGATGACAATTGTGCATAAAATGTTACTGATACTGTAAATTATTTTTAATAAAGAAAATTGTATCACAGTTCTTGTATGTCACCATGTATTTTGAATAGGAGGCATGGACTGATACTAACATGGCACTGGTAAGAATGTATGAAGTTGGGAGGGAGCAAGGAAAAGGGTGCATTCAGTGGATTTGCTCAGTAGGAGCATCTCTCTGATGTTTCCAAAGTGTGCTTTATTGGTTTAGAAGGAAACTTTCTGAATTGGCTGAGCTCTGGATATTCTATCAGTCATTTTGCCTTGGAATAATTTGTGTATTTTTCCTTCAGGAAAATGTCTGCTCTCATTTAGAATGTAGATCAGGTGTGGGTTATGTTTGACGGCAGGCAGTGGTAGATCTGCAAAAATTGATGGGGGTTTGTCTGACAGCTGCCCATCTTCTACACCTGCCTTTTAGACCCAGCATCCACGTCTGCTCAGTTATTTAAGCCTTCGTTACCGTAGCGATCGGAGAGGCACCAATAGCGCCTTCCCTGCCTCAGCCGACCAACGCAGCGCCGTGCGGGGCGGGCACAGAAAGCGCCCACCTCCCGAATGATGGTGGTGCTGCAGGTGTTGTGGGTCTGTAACGCCGCAGCTGTGTCCCGTTCTGTGCTGGCCGTAGCCCGGGGCACGTTTTAAGGCACGTCCAGAACGCTGTTCTGTTTCAAACCGACGCAATGCTAGGAGCTGGAGGCGGTGTCGGTAACCGCAGAGCTCTTTCCATCGCAGCTCAGCCCTGCTGCTTGCTCGCAGTTCCGCCCGCCCTTCGCTCCGAGCGTGCGGGGTTCGGCCCGTGGCGGCAGCCCCGAGCCCGGCTCGCTGCGGGCCGAGCACGGCTTCGATCGTGGTAAACCATCGAGGCAGAGGGGCCCGCGTTGTTCCGCGCTCGTACCGCACGCAGCCCCGCTGTGGGCCGGTAGGGGAGCGCTTGCCGCCAGGCGCTTTGTTGCCGGCGGGAAGCCGCGCCGTTCCCTTCCCCGGGGCTGCCGCCGAGCTCCGGCCGCTGCCGTTCCCCTCTCGGGGCGGCTGCGCTCCGCTGGCCGCCCGCGGCCGGACGGCGCAGGTCCGGCGGCTCCTGCGCACTGCGGCCGCTCGCGGGGGAGGCCGGGCAGGGCAAAGGTCCGCGCGGCTCCGAGCGCTGGGGGAGAACGGGGCCGGCTCGGTGGTTGGTTTGCTGCGACCGTTACCGATTGCCACCGGCGGCACGGCACGGCTCGCCTCTTCTCGTCTCTTTCCTCACAGACGCGATGGCTTCCGGAGACCGCCGCCAGCAGGAAGCCGCCAAGCCGGCCTTCGGCGAGGACGAGGTGGCCGAGCTGGTGGCCGAGGTGTTCGGACTAAAGGCGGCGTGGGTCAGGCCCCTGCCCAGCTATGACGATCAGAACTTCCACGTGAGAGTCTCGAGCAGAGGCGAGGCCGAAGGGGCCGAGGAGTACGTCCTCAAAATCACCAACTCGGAAGACAGCCGGCAGCCCGCCCTCATCGAGGCGCAGACCCAGGCCATGGTGTTCCTCAGCGCCCGCGGCTTCCCCGCCGCCACGCCGCGGCTCACGAAGGACGGCAGCATCATGGCCCTGCGGGCAGGTGAGCGGCTCCAGGACCGCGCCTGGCGGTGAGCGAGCGCCTCGTTACGGCGCAGGTCTGCCTCGCTCCTGGATCCCGCCCTCTTGTGCTGGCACAAACGTGGAGTAACGCTGGGCACCTGCGAGCGAGCTCAGGCAAGCTGCAGAAGGCTGGTGATTTCCCAGGCCCTGCAGCTCTGGCACTTCCTATAGATCCCAATCCGCTGCACATCTCCCTTTCAGCTTCTGAGCTAGGATTTCTCAGATGAAGTAATTTTGGGGTGCACAGATACTGTGCTCAGAATGCCAGAGCTGAGCTCCGTCCAATGCCCTGCATAGTGCAAAAAAGCCAGCAGAGATGCTGGACCTTGAGCAGAGTAAGAGCAGCAGCACTGCAGCAAGCTCCTGCAGGTGTGGTTTGAGGTGGGTGCAGGATGCCTCACTGCTGGTATTGCTGGTATTGAAAGATGGTTGTTTTAGTAAGAACTACAAGCATAGGGAAGGGTGGGTTATCCTGCAGCTGCTTTTTCACTTAAATTGCCCTGATAGGTTCTCTGGGTCTATCCATCCAAAGTTGTTTTAAGTTCACAGTTTAGATGTAGTACTGGTTGTAGTCGTGACAAAATTGCACAGAAGGAGTCTCCAAAATTGAAGTAAATTTGGCTATCGAAAGTAGAAGCTCAGGTTGCAGAGTAGCTGTCAGAGGATGGATATGGTCAGGTGTCAGCTGACTGCCTGTGAAAGTCCAAACTTCACAAAAAGTCCAAACTTCAGCAGCCAAGCAAATGAAGGAGAGGAACACTTGACTCTGAAAACAATTTCCTTGTAATTTGAAAAAACAGACATATCTGTGCACTTAAAAATAACAAACCACATTGACTAAATCACAATATAAATGATTTGCCTGTCCGTGCACAGAATGGTGTAAAATACAGTTCCAGCCCATCTATGATCTGATGCCTGAATAAATCACTTAAACAGTGCCTGGAAGAAAATCTGTAACACGCTGCTTTCGTTTTCACTGCTTCCATACACAAGCTGGGATTCCTGAGGGCACCTACAGAGCTCTGTAGGCAAGGGGCTGGAGGCACTGAGTGAAAGCTGCTGTGTGCAGGGTTAATTCCAAGCACAAGGACCAGGCATCCAGCACAGCCTGCAGGTGTGGCAAGGTTTGCACATCACTGTTTCACATTCTGGTAAATCAAGTCTTTGAGTGAGATCAGTTTTATCAGTCGCATCTGAGAGTGAAGAAACCGTTTGCCTCTTGCATTAACTAACAGTAGAGCATGCTGAAGTGACTGACTATCTCTGCTTGTCAGGTAGCGGATCTGGAAACAAAAAGTACATGGTCAGACTGCTGACTTATCTGCCGGGCACACCTGTGGCTAAAATTGCTGCACCTACTCAGCTTCTGTATGATATTGGCAAGCTAGCTGCCAGTTTGGATAAAGCTCTTACAGAGGTGAGTGAGTTCTTGTTCTGGCTTCACAGATTTCATTCACATTTCATTTCTCCTCTCTGTTTCTTACTGTTCTCTGTCACCTTTCCTGATTTTAAAACAGAAGTTGATGATTTCAGAGCTTAATTCAACTTTTGGATGCCACCCTGCATGCTGTAAAACTGGCTAAAACCTTGCCCCAAGTAACCTGACGAACCTGACCGCTCACTGCTTATAGCAGAGTCTCAGTGATCCTTTTGCAATGCGTTTTTGTACCACAATAAGGGAGACCGCATTTATTCTTGCTCACACAGAACTCACCTGTTTGGCATTTGAAGCCTGGTAAATAAGGAGAGTGAACCCCAGCTGTCTGAATCAGAGCATGCACAGCATGGTTCCGAAGCATTAAATGCTTGTGTCGGGTACTGCTGGCCCTTCTTCTCTTCTGAACTCACTTTGACTTGCTCTGTTCCTCCTGGCCATTAGGACATTGACCATTGCTGCAGCAGGAGCAGTCATTTCCTTTTCTGTAATGCCAGCTGTGTTAATGGAGAGAGATGTGTGACACTTCTCTGAGTTCCCCTGCTTTCAGTCAAATAATCTTAATGCATAGGAGATTATTTCTGTATCTGTAATTATGCGGGGTAATAAAACTGACAAATCATCCAGTAATTAAGTTAGATACATAAAAGAATTCCTGCATTATTTATGGCCTTCCATTAACCTCTTCTTTTTGTGTTCTGGCTACTGCCTTCAGACAGTTATGAAGTGTGAATTGCTAGCTTCACTCACCACATTCTGAAATTACAACGGTGTTTTTCCATTGGGAAAGATAACTTACTATTGCCTTTTAATAGTCTGGCTGTGCTCTGATAATGTGATTAAAATAATGTATATGGGCCAGCTAGTCTCAAAAGATGCCTGCGACTTCTCCTGTGAGGAGGATTTAGTAGACAAGAAAGCAAATTTTGATGGAAAAGGCTCTTAAGCCATTAATATATGGATTATCATGTACCGAGATTTGTCATCTAAGGGAGAGAATACTACAGTTCTTACCATCAAAACCTCTCAATGTCATTGACACCAAAACTAAAGCTAAGGCATTACATTTTCTGATGGCAGATGGGAATGTACAGCCTGTCTTTTCTATCCAGTCAATTTGCTTTGTCAGCTGGGCAGCAAGGCCATGTGCCGTGTGTTCTTTTGTGCACAAAATATCGTTGCACCACTTCCTTTTTCTGCTGTCTTTTTTTGTTTGGATGTGTCTCACATCTTCTAGTGGAAATAGGCAGCTATTGATGACTTGACAGCGACAAAGGCTCAGGCAATTGCTGAGATCTCTGCTTTATTGCCTTTTCCACATCTGGTATCCCTTTGTAGTTCTGTGTTAATTTGTGCAGGGAAAATTGCAGTGGTTGCTCACCAAATGGCAACCTACCTACCAACGTGGTCT
The DNA here is from genome assembly GCF_023343835.1 of Lagopus muta. Taxonomy (NCBI): domain Eukaryota; kingdom Metazoa; phylum Chordata; class Aves; order Galliformes; family Phasianidae; genus Lagopus; species Lagopus muta. The sequence goes on from NC_064442.1 coordinate 16,742,033, forward strand.
TCTGTACAGCATTAGGGATCCTCTGTTGTGATTTTTGCTTTGGGCTTGGTGTTGTTCCTTACTTCTACATGAGTTCCAGTTTTAACTATCATTTAGCTATCTTTAACTAACAGCCTTAATTCTAAACCTGAGTTTTTAAGAGGAGCCAACTGCTCATGGGAAGTGAGAAGCACACATGGGGCTGTTTGCTGGGGTCTCTGTGTACTGCATGGATGTTTGAGAGCCTGTACACATTTCTACAAGAACAAAGCTCCATCTAGCAGCTCTGCCAAGCACTTCTGTCTTAATGACATTGCACATGTCAGATGATTCTCAGGCTCAACTCTTTAAATGCACAGAGTGCATCTGTGGCAGTTTTTGTCTCTTCTGCTCCAACAGCTTCTGTAGCACCAGCTGCAGAATCCAGCTGTGTGACTGCAGCCTTGGCAAGGCCTCTGTGCAGCAGCATCCCTGTCACTCTGCAGGAAGTCACCATTGATTTTAAGTGATTCAGCAACAAAGGGTTTAGGATAATCTATACTAGAAGAATGGAGAAAAAACATTCAGGTTTTATGGAGATATTGATAGGCTTGCCTATCTTACAGTTCACTGGAACAGGTTGCCCAAGGAGGTTGTGGGTGCCCCATCCCTGCAGGCATTCAAGGCCAGGCTGGATGTGGCTCTGGGCAGCCTGGACTGCTGGTTGGTGACCTGCACACAGCAGGGGGTTGGAACCAGATGAGCATTGTGGTCCTTTTCAACCCAGGCCATTCTATGATGAAATAATCCTTCAGATTCTACTTCTGCTTGTTGGGATGAAGTATGGATTTTAATTTATGGCCTATTTTGTTCTCTTTGTGCAGGAATTCCATCATCCATCAGTAGGAAGTCTGCATCGAGATCAGTTCATCTGGAACCTGGCGAACGTCCCTCTTCTGGATCAGTACATGGATGCCTTGGGCCAGAACGAGCACAGAGATGTTGTGCAGTGGGTCATCCAGCAGTTCAAAGAGAAAGTCACACCCAAGATAAGCAGTTTTCGAGCTTGTGAGTGTTTTATTCTCAATCACGCTGCAGTTTGTTCCAGGAAACAGGCGCACCAACACAGCTGGCTTACAGTTATTAAATACCATTGCAGTCAATACCAATACAGTGCAGTTATTAAATACCATTGCAGTCAATGCCAACAGAATGCAGTTATTAAATACCATTGCAGTCAATACCAACAGAATGCAGTTATTAAATACCATTGCAGTCAATACCAATACAGTGCAGTTATTAAATACCATTGCAGTCAATGCCAACAGAATGCAATTATTAAATACCGTTTCTCGTTGTGCCTTTAGGTATCAACCACGGGGACCTCAACGACCACAACATCCTGGTGGTTCCTGGCTCCCCTCGCGGGGCGGCCCCGCAGTACCGCGTGTCGGGCGTGCTGGACTTCAGCGACATGAGCTACGGCTGCTATGTGTTCGAGGCGGCCATCGCCATCATGTACATGATGGTGGAGAGCGCGGAGCCTCTCGGTGTGGGTGGACACGTCCTGGCAGGCTTCGAGAGCGTGCTGCCGCTGACGGGTGCGGAGCGGGCAGCGCTGTTCCTGCTGGTGAGCGGCCGCTTCGCGCAGTCGCTGGTCATGGCGGCGCACACAGCGCTGCTGCACCCGGAGAACACGGAGTATCTCATGGTCACCGCCAGGACGGGGTGGAGGCACCTGATGGACATGTATGCGCTGGGCCAGGAGGCGGTGGAGAAGAAGTGGTTTGAGACAGCCACGGCGTATGTGAGGCAGCCCTGTGAGGTGGGGCTGCAATAGAATCATAGAATTGCAAGGTTGGAAACGACCTGCAAGATCATCCAGTCCAACTGTCTTCTCATTATCACTGCTACCACAAGCACTAAACTGTATCTCACAGCTCCTCATTCAGATGCCTCTTGAACACTGCCAGGGACGGTGACTCCACCACCTCCCTGGGCAGCCATTCCAGTGCCTGACCACTCTGACAGAAAAAGTTCTTCCTTATGTCCAACCTAAACCTCCTCTGGTACAACTTGCGGCCATTTCCTCAGGTCTTGTTTGTTGCCTGGGAGAAGAGGCCAAACCCCTCCTCACCACAACCTCCCTTCAGGAAGTTGCAGAGTGCCATGAGGTCTCCCCTGAGCCTCCTCGAGACTGAACAATCCCAGCTCCCTCAGCCACTCCTCATAAGGTTTGTGCTCCAAACCCCTCACCAGTTTCGTTGCCCTTCTCTGGACACGCTCCAGGGCCTCAATGTCTTTCCTGTAGTGAGGGGCCCAAAACTGAACATAATACTCGAGGTGTGGCCTCACCAGTGCTGAGTACACCGAGATGATGACTCCCTGCTCCTGCTGGCCATGTTGTTTCTAATGCAGGCTAGGATGCCGTTGGCCCTGTTGGCCACCTGGGCGCACTGTCAGCTCACGTTCAGTCGAGCATCACCCAACACCCCCAGGTCCCTTTCCATAAAGATGGCGGAGCGCTGCACGGCGCGGTCCTTCCACCGAGCGGCGCGCAAGGGGCCGAGGCGGCCACGGTCACGTGATACGGTCACGTGGTAGGGACGCGCACCGCCCCGGCCGGGTGATGCACCGCGCAGGCGCGGCGGCCATTTCCGACGCTGCGGTGCAGGTGTGGGACAGGCTGTAACGGTTGGTGCTTCCCGCTGGCCGCACCTCAGCGCCTCTTCGGCACATCGCGCGTTCCTCGGCACCCTGTGAGTGGGGAGGAGGGAGGCACCCTGTGAGAGGGGAGGAGGGAGTGAGAGCAGAGGGAGCGGGGCGGGCGACGAGGCTTTCGTTCCCCCTCTGTCGCTGTGAGGATGACTCCGCACTCCGGGCCCGGAGCGCCCCAGGCTGCAGGCGGGGGTCGGGCGGGTTCCTCTGGGCTGGGGGCCGTGTGGGGACGGCCCGCCTCGCCTTAACGCGCTGTGATGTTTTGCAGGCCCGCTGCCCCGCCGCTCCGGCACCATGGTGAGTGGGCGCGATGCGGGGCTGCGGGCGGGGCGGTACCGGCAGTGCCCACCTGGACGGGGCCGTTCTGAGCTCTGCTCCTCTTGGGGTGCTGTGCTCCGGCGGAGGGTGACGGTACTTAACGAGCTGTTCCTTCTTGCAGTCTCGAAGATATGACTCCAGAACCACCATATTTTCTCCAGAAGGTACTTTTTGACCCTACGTTTCTAATTGAACACCTTCCATTCTGTTTCTCAAACGTAACGCTGTTCAGCACAGGGCCGGTTGGTTGGGAGCACTGTGTGTCCGTCCTTGTATGAGTTCTTATTTATTATTTACTGTGAGAGTGGTGAGGTGCTGGAACAGCTGCCCAGAGAGGCTGTGGATGCCCCGTCCATCCCTGGAGGTGTTCAAGGCCAGGTTGGATGGAGCCCTGGGCAGCCTGGGCTGGTATTAAACGGGGAGGTTGGTGGCTCTGCATGTGGCAGGGGGTTGGAGATTCGTGGTCCTTGAGGTCCCTTCCAACCCGGGCCATTCTGTGTTTCTGTGAGTTGCGCAAACCACATTCACCTGTCACAGTAGCACTGTGTACAGCAGAGTCCCTGGATGGTGGCTTTCCAGTTTTTGTACTCAGGTGTCGGTGTGACCATATTCACATCTGTATATTTACACCAAATTCCACTGCTATTTTTTTTTTTTTAAGCACCTTAATAACTCATCACCCTTTGCCTTTCCTCTGAGTGTGGATGGAGTTTGTTACTATTTTGTTACTGATGCTGCTGCTGTGATCTTTTTACACCAGTACTTGCAAGTAATTTTTTTCTAAAGAGACAAAATGTCCAGTATAAATGATTCAGTTTTTTTTTTTAACCTATTTTGTCTCTTCTGAATTAGATCTACTCTTTAGATTATTTTTCCCCCACGCTAACTATGCCCAAGATTACCTTATCAAATTTGTGCACTTCTGATTCCATTCTCTGTTTCAAAAAACTCATTTGCTGGCCCCAGCCTGAGGAACCAGTCCTAAACTGTGAAACAGGCATGTGTGTAATTCTTGCAAATTCACCTTTCCTCATATGTGTTCTCATTCAGTGCTGCCTTACTGCAATTTAACTCGTTTCCTAGGCCGTCTGTACCAGGTTGAGTACGCCATGGAGGCAATTGGACATGCAGGTACTTGCTTGGGCATCCTGGCCAACGATGGAGTTCTGCTGGCTGCGGAGAGGCGCAACATTCATAAGCTGCTCGATGAAGTTTTCTTCTCAGAAAAAATCTACAGACTGAACGAGTAAGTTGAAATGCTGGTTGGATGTCTGCTGATGTTACCCGTGATAAAGTACTGTTGTTATTCAAGCATTTTAGCGTTGGACCTGGATTTATTTTGTTTGGAGGGTTTGTATTGATGTGATGCGGCGTTCTGGATGTGTGTGACTGTGTTGATATTATTTGCTTCAGTGATTCTTCTGAAGAAGCATCATGTTTTTATTTATGAAGGGAATTTCCTAGGTGCAATAACCTGTTGTTAATTACCCATACAAGGTAAGGTTATTGCATCACTATTAAATTGGGAGTTTTTGGTTTACAAAATAACAAGAGGAGGGAAATACAGAATGCACAAATCTGAGCACAGTATCACAGAATCACAAAATGGCCCGGGTTGGAGAAGGGACCTCAAGGATCATTACTGGAGGCTTGTCAATGTGATTCCCATCTACAAGAAGGGCTGTAAAGAGGATCTGGGGAACTACAGGCCTGTCAGCCTGACCTCAATACCTGGGAAAGTTATGGAGCACATCATGCTGGGTGAGATCGCACAGCACGTGCATGGCGCCCAGGCAGAGGATCAGGCCCAGCCAGCATGGGTTTGTGAAAGGCAGGTCGTGCTTGACCAACCTCATCTCCTTCTACAACTGGGTGACTAGCCTGGTAGATGAGGGAGGGGCTGTTGATCTAGTCTACCTAGACTTCAGCAAAGCCTTTGACACGGTCTCTCACAGTATTCTTCTGGGGAAACTGGCTGCCCATGGCCTGGACAGGTCTACAACAGGTATACACTTCTTTGAGTAAGGAACTGGCTGGAGGGCCGTGCCCAGCGGGTAGTGGTGAATGGAGTTAAGTCCAGCTGGTGACCGTTACAAGCGGTGTCCCCCAGCAGTCGATACTGGGGCCCATCTTGTTTAATATCTTTATTGATGACCTAGATGAGGGCATTGAGTGCACCCTCAGTAAGTTTGCAGATGACACCAAGCTGGGAGGTGGTGTTGATCTGCCTGAGGGTAAGGAGGCCCTTCAGAGGGATCTAGATCAGCTGGATCGCTGGGCTGAGGTGAATGGGATGAGGTTCAACAAGGCCAAGTGCCAGGTCCTGCACTTTAGCCACAGCAACCCCATGCAGCACTGTGGGATGGGGGATGAGTGGCTAGATGACTGTGATGAAGAGGAAAGAGATCTGGGGATGTTGGTTGATGCTCAGCTGAACGTGAGCCCACAGTGTGCTCAGGTGGCCAAGAGGGCCAACAGCATCCTGGTCTGCATTAGAAATCCACATCCACAGCCTCTCTGGGCAGCTGTTCCAGCACCTCACTACTCTCATAGTAAAGAACTTCCCCCTGACATCCAACCTCAATCTTCCCTCCCTCAACTTAAAACTGTTTCCCCTTGTCCTGCAGTTATCAACCCTTTCAGAGAGTTGATTCCCCTCCTGTTTGTAGGCTCCCTTTAGGTACTGAAGGCTGCAATGAGGTCACCCCTCCAGGCTGAACAAGCCCAGCTCCTCAGCCAGTCCTCATAGGGGAGGTGCTCCAGTCCCCTGATCATCTTTGTGGCTCCCCTCTGGATCCTCTCCAGCAGCTCTCTGTCTTTCTTGTACTGGGGGCTCCAGACCTGGATGCAGTGCTGCAGATGGGGCCTCACAAGAGCAGAGTAGAGGGGTCAGTCACCTCCCTGTCCCTGCTGACCACCCCTCTTCTGATGGAGCCCAGGATATCGTTTGCTTTCTGAGCTGCAAGAGCACACTGCTGGCTCAGCATTCCCTTTTAAGTCTTTTTTTTTTTTTCCTTGTGTGTTTCAAAGAGACTGAAACAAACTGGATAAAACCTGCTTTAGCATTCTTTGCCACAGTTGTAGCAGAGATGCTTATCTCACTGCTTCGACCTTTTTAGCTTTTCCAGAGGTTCAGTGTTAGACTGTCTTGCCTGTAGGGAAGGTAGCATTTAAGCCTTGCTGTAAGATGCATTGTGAAACACAAGTAGGTTTTCATCTGTCAGTGTCCCATTCTTTGTTATCCTGAAAGCAGCTGGAACTGTAGGAAGTGGTGGATTTTCAAGGCAGTGATGTAAAATGTGCACTGGAGTGGCTGCCTAGGCCAGCTGCTCTGAGAAATTGTTAAGATAAAACAATGTGAATTATTGTACTGAAAGCTCTGTAGCAGTGTGAGATTTAGCGAAGATCTGCTGTATTAAGAGCTAATGAAACAAAACAAAGATGATTTTCAGCTAAAGCAGTTACTTTTCTAATGGCTGGCATCACTAAGTTACATTCGTACAAATGCAGTGTGAGTCAGCAGATTGCACTGAGGGTCCATGCGGGTTCTGATGTGGCTGGTGGGTGGCCTCTGTGTGGGTCCTGCTGTGTAGCCAGTGCTTCTTGTGAAGGTGTCAGCACTGTTAATCATTTTGGTGGTCCTCAGAACCATGCCAATGATGTACTGACCTGCTCATTTCCTGCTGTCTGCCTCTGCTCTTGCAATATGGTTATGTCAGACTTAGGATGTACTCTAGATGCAGGATCAATCTGTTCTGCCTGGCAGCAGTGTAGTTTTGATCATAGAAGCCCAGCAGCAGGCATTCTGTTTGAAGTGTTGTACGAAGACGTGACTATTCCTTGGGGACTGATAGGAATCCAATTCATATGTTCATTTTGCAGGGATATGGCTTGCAGTGTTGCAGGAATAACTTCAGATGCCAACGTTCTAACAAATGAGCTGAGGCTGATTGCACAGAGGTAGGTTGGCCTGTCATTATGGGGCTTTGCTTAATTCCAAGGTTGGGTTCAGTCTATGTGTTAAATCACTGTGAACATGCACTTAGTACAAGTAGTTTTGTTTTTTTTTAAGCCTCTCTGATCTGTTTTATTTTAACTTAGAAACTTGTTCTTCACTTCAATGTGGTAGCAGGATGCTGTCAAAAAGGATTTTGAGACCCCTTGTCTTTCATGCTCTAGGTATTTGTTACAGTATCAAGAGCCCATTCCTTGCGAGCAGTTGGTAACTGCACTGTGTGACATCAAGCAGGCTTACACGCAGTTTGGAGGTAAGGAAGTGTGATGAACCGTAGTGTTTTTAAGTGTCTAAAGAAAGATTCTCTTAGGTAATTTGAAGCATCCAAGTCTCTGAAGGGTTTAAAGGTATTCTTCTGTAAAAAGTTACACCGAGAAACAACAGTAGCTAAATTTAAGGGAATAGTCAGTCAAAATTATGAACTCTTGGTTTGCTGCTGAAATAGTCACTGAGGGATTGATAGCTGAGGCTCAGGCCCGTTGTCTGTAATGCTTTGAGTGCCCTAGGGTTTGGTGAATGCCTTCAGAAAGAAGCAGGGTATCAGTACTGTAACACTGGAAAAAATAGTATTTCTGTGGATCAAATAACATATTAGAAAATGATGTTGTGAGGAGTGTTCCTCAGTGAATGAATGGATGATTCTGGTATTTTGTATATGGGCACTGTGAAAGAATGACCTTTTAATGTACTTGTGTTTGATTGACTCTTAGGAGTTAAATGCTTGAATAATAACCCCTGCACAGTTTAAATGCTGAGGTTTGATTTGAAGTCCTGGAATGATAAATTCCAATTTTTGGAGACAGAGATAAGCTGCTGCTGGGGTTAAATGAAAGCAATCTCTGCTAGTTCTCCCTGCCTCCCATCCCCCAGCACTTAGAAATGCTGTAATGCTTATCTCAAGTAACAGAAGTGCAGAACGGTCTGTTAAATCCTACTTCACAGGAACGGATTTGACAAAGGAAATGAAAGAAAGTAATTGTCACTCATGACCAATCTTGTTCCTAACGGCCTTCCTTCCAACAGGAAAACGTCCTTTTGGTGTTTCACTGCTGTATATCGGTTGGGATAAGCATTATGGATTTCAGCTGTATCAAAGTGATCCCAGTGGCAATTATGGAGGATGGAAAGCTACGTGCATTGGCAATAACAGCGCTGTAAGTTCTTTTTACTTTTCTCTCTCAAAGCGATGTAAATGACACTGTGATAATTAAGCTGAGTGCTTGATTATGAGCGCAGAGCAGAAATGGATAACTGTAGAAAGCACTGTTCCTCATGTTCTGATATTATCTGGCAAAAAACTTAGTTTGATTGCCCAGTGATACCATTTAAATTTCTGTGGAATTCATAGGCAGCTGTGTCAATGCTGAAACAAGACTACAAAGAAGGAGAAATGACCTTAAAGACCGCACTTGCATTAGCCATTAAGGTTCTAAATAAGACCATGGATGTCAGCAAACTTTCTGCAGAGAAAGGTAAGCAGTTCTCTAATGCTGGATGACTTATATATATAAAAAATAGAGAGTATGTTGAGAACTTTTTATACTTCAGCTGTGGTTTGTTGGATTTTATAGCTCATGTAAGAAAATAATTTTGATGATCCTCATTGACTTTGCTAAGTGACATGCAGTTGACTTGGGTGAGGATGATCTTCTTTGGCCAGCTCCGGGTTCCCAACCATGGTTTGGCTAGGCCTCAGTGCAGCAGCAGAAGTGGTTCTGTGCCTGGTGGAAGAACCACTGGAGAGCTGTGGATGAGCTGGTGCATGCTGCTGCACAACAGGGCTGCTGCAGAAGAGGACTGCTGCCACCTGGCTTGCCATTCAGGCAGCTTTTAGATGGAGGCAGGACAAGAACCCTCTGCTTCATTGTCAGTTGTAACTACTTGACCTTTCTGATGATGTTCTTTCAGAAGGACGGTACGTAATGCCTCTGTCTGTTCCCTGTGTTTCAGTTGAAATTGCAACGCTGACAAGAGAGAATGGGAAAACAGTAATAAGGGTTCTGAAGCAAAAGGAGGTGGAGCAGTTGATAAAACAACATGAGGAGGAAGAAGCAAAAGCTGAACGTGAAAAGAAGGAAAAGGAGCAAAAGGAGAAGGATAAATAAAATTTGAAGTCAAGTGTTCTGAAAATAGCATAGGACCTGCTTCAGTTAAAGGTAATCTGGTTTTCTGTTTTGTGGAAGCCTACAAATACGCCAGGGGAGAACATGGAATTACTTTTGCTGAACCAGGTCCTTAATCATCATCAAGATAATTAGTTTTCTGTTCCTTATATTGACCAATAATTGCTTTAATTCTTGAACACCCTTTCTTTCATCTTCTATTTTTTATTATGGAATAAAATTTAAGAAGAATGGTGATGAGTGTCTTTATTTCCTTGGTAATGCCTGTCTATGTGCTGTCTTGAGGGAACTGATTGCTTTGAAACGTAACATGGTGTGTGCCAGCTGGTAGCTGTGTGTGTGAACTGCAAGGCAGGAGGGTGCCTTTTCAAGTAGTCAAGGGGCTTCAAATCTGGAATAGCATTCGTGGTCATTTCACAAATGCCAAAATAGAACGTACTGGCATGCCAAGTTTCAATTTTGTCCAGCTTCCTTCTGTAGCAGGCTGTATCGTGGTCATGCAAGCAGTAGTGTGTTGATCGTGCCCTGTAGCAGATGCGTTCCATTTAGCATAACCTGGAATGAGTGCCTGCTTTCAAAGAAATCAGTCATACAATGCTAGCTATGTGCACACAAATGAGGAAGACATTTCACAAAGGCCACATTGAAATGATGCCCTATCTTGTCTGAGTGCAAACAGTTGAAGAGAATAGTGTGCAGTTCTAAAGCTACATTGATTATTCTGCATTTTATCCTGAAAGGCTCTAGGCATGTTTTATGTTCTGTAGCTGAGTGTTGCTTACACTTCCCCAAAGAATTCAGTTCCCTTGTCTGTCAAACAACAGTAGAGAACAAAGTAGTGAACCACTTGAGAAATCACAGTGCATGTACATGAATTAGAAATCAGAATAATTTCTGTTTGGTTTGTCCCTATGCTGAATGCAAAATAATGAAGATCTAGTTCCGAAAAAAGCAACACGAAGTTTGCAGAGGAAATGTAAACAAGTAACTCATAATTCTTTTATGCTCTTTCAGTTGTATTAAATAAAAAAAAAAAAAGCAGGATGAGAAGCCCTCTTCATTAACATTCTTAATTGAGAAATGTGCTGAAATTCAAACTGTGGGGATGATGATTCAGCCTCGCTACTGACTGGATTTTGTGGGAATGTGTAGAAGCTTTTTGCCCTTTAACTGTGAAAGATATTGGATGTTTGCAGGATTTAATAAGAGATTTAATAAGACTTTAAGAAACCAGAGTGAATCCATACTGTGTATCTTATTTTTAACCAACCCCAGGCATTTTTGGCTGGTAAAATATACATCACCATCATCAGTCTCAACAAAACCCTTTTTTTTTATCTCATTGCTCTAAGATTCAGTGTTGAGAACAGAGGAAGGAGTCTGGATTGAGGTGTCTGTGGATGTACTGCATTCATGTTGATCACAGCTGTTTGCGTAGCGAGGTAAGGGTGATGTGGTTCTATGCAGCCACATGACCTGCTTATGAATTTTCTAAGTCTCAGTGCAGAGCAATTGTTTCAATTGCTTTAGTCATTTAGTAATTTAGTAATTAGTACTTTGTCAGTATTCAAGTTTTGTAGCTAATAAGGTTAGACTGAGTTTTTTTGCACCTTGTGCAATACTAGACCTTTTCTTTTAGGTCATAACCTAGGAATGATAGTGTAAAAAGTCCTGAATAGTTGCACCAACATGCAGGGAGTAGATTTAATCTACATAACAAAGGACTATAAATACCTCAAGCTCCATTTCTATGTAGAGAATTTAGCATGCAGTCTTCTTATAATTCATTTAAGATATCAGAGAATACCAGCATCTCTTGCAGATTTCTGAATCACTGATATCCATGATGATGGCTGTTTCATAATGCTTGGAATACGCCTGAAAAGCAGCAGTGCTGACACAGAGGTTCTTTCCAACTTGTCAAAGATCGCTTAAATTACAGCAGACTCCAGCAGTGCTTTCTGTCTTCTAGAAATCCATTACAGCATTTAAGTCAGGGTTCGTCAATGTGTGCACTTCACACCAGGAGTCTTGGTGTAGTAGTAGAAGTATTACCGGGTACTTTATAGATTTATGAAGATGTTGTTTCTTAAATGTTGCTGTTTCTAAGGAAGAGAGGTAAAAAGCATATATGGATCTTTGTTTCAAGAATTACCAATGCTATTTCTTTGCCTGACTGCTTCATTCCCTGGTGAAAGGGGAACTTCTCAGATTCTGCAGTAATCAAAACCTGGGATGCTTTACATTTTCTGATCTCTACTCCGTTACATGTGGAGGTGTTGTGCTAAGCTGTGTAGCTACACATAACTCATAAGACCAGAGAATTAATTCTGGTGATGCATTTGAGTTATCTTTGCTGATCAGAATGATTTTCCTCTTTTTTTTTTTTTTTTTTTTTTTTTTTTTTTTTTTTTTTAATTTATGTATTATTTGGGGTGTGCTTGATGTTATTTAGACACCAGAGCTTCATGTGGTCCCATGGAAGGTGACAGATCTTTCAGATTAGGTACAAGTATTTACTTGCAATGGTTTGCCCAACATGATGTTAGTAAACTTAAAGACTGGATGTCTCACTTGGATGCACAATAGAACTTGCCAGGACAGGTACTCACAAATAGGTTGTCCTAATAAATGGTTGTGTGTTTTGTTATTCTAGGTACCTTCAGAGATAATGAAAGTTAAATAAAGAAAAAAAAATAAATAAATACATTCTAATGACAATTCTTTTCAAACGAAGAGCAGATACCTTGTAGGACTGTTACCTGTGTGATTTACCACACTGTGCTCTGAAACACAGAAGGTTACTTCAGATGCAAGTCCCTGCTCATCCCGTTATTTTGTTTTACATACTTAAAAAAGCTCACAGGGTGATAAAGGATGTGTTAAGTTTGGCTGCTGCTGCTTTTTTGTTCTCAAACCACTTATTTATTCTTTCAGTTCGGATTCTTAAAACTGGGGATAATAGTTCTCTACTGTGTTGTACGAGTATATTCACTCATAAGGATTGAACGTATTTAAATGTCTCGGTTTTGGAAGGCACAGAGCTGTATGTGATGCACTGATAACACATCCAAGTGTATACAAGACATCTAAGTGCATGGTGTTAATGTGCTCAGGTACATCACAAAAAAGAGAAATGTACCTTCAGAATACTGAGGGACTTTTTAAATGTCTTCTGTGTTCTTCAAGGAAGGCTTCCTATACAGCTTTTGTGCAGTAAAAGTTGTCCTTGTTTTCAGGTTTTAACTGTAGTCATTTCTATTACAGTAAGAAAAACTGCTAGAATATTTCATCTGCGAGAACTGAGTACCCTTCAGTGGCTCTATAGCTCTCTGCTTTCAGCAGGAGAAAATTCAGCTTCTCAGACGTTTTTCAAAAGATTTTTTACAAAGAGAACAGAGCAGTTTGCTGTTTTTATCTGTGATTAGTTTGGCATTTGGTTTTCCAGTTAAAGCTCTCCGCAGTGCCCAGTAAAAGCTGCCATCAGCCAATTTGCTGGGGATTCACATACTTCAGTGGAGACCTTCAGCTGTCAGCTCCTGCTGAGAGAGGCCCAGGCAGTTCTCTTGTAACTGTTTCAGTCTCAGCGATAAATATTAAGCTTAGCATGCTACTGTCAGTATTAACGTTTTGCTCCAAGCCCAAATGAGAAGAAAAAAAAAGGTTTATTGTTTAGTAGTCTTTTCTATACCAGTAATAATACAGTAAAATTGCCAGATGATCTACATAAAATTTTTAGACAAAGTTTGGGCATGCAGTGCAGACAATTCAATCCTTTTATATCTTCCAGCATCTGTTTGGTCAGGCTGGGACGCAGCTGCAAACAAATTCACGGTTATGTAATAAATCCAGTTAGCTACGTCCTGCACTTTGGAGTGGCAGCTATGTTTAGCTCTGTTAACTGAACGTGGCTCTGAAATGCATTTTCCACCATGCTCATATGCTGATAATAGAAACACAGACTTTATGTGGTAACCTTAGGTCAGGAGCAGCAGGTGCAGTGCAGTAGGGAAGTGCTCATCACAAACAATAGATTTGTAATTCCAGTTGAAGCAATGCCCAGTAATTTTTGGAGCACACGGAAAACATCCAAACTCCACTGCAACACGAAAGAATACAACATTGGTGGGTTTGGTTGTTGGGAAGGTTGCTTGTTTGATTTCCGTGCCACGCTTTGGGCTTTTGTTTATTCTCCATCTTGTGCTGACCACTGCCTGTGCACCGAGCACTTCACAATAAGAGCCACACGCTGGATGTTTTGATGGTGGAGGGCATGCAGCATGCAGCCAGATTCTCAATATGAGGAATGCTTACTGCAGAGCATTGCGATCAATGCTGTGTGCTGGGAGGAACTCCTGTGTAAGCAGCCCTCCTTCCACCCTGACTGCAGTATGTCTGTCACACGCAGCCCAGTGACACACGCAGCCCAAGCACGGATGCAGGACAGGCAGACAATATGAAATACGAGAGTTCAGCAACTCAGAGTGGGTCTGATGCTGAAGTACCCGTGTTGGTCATTGAACATAATAGCCACACCATTTTTCTACAGCATAAATACTTGAAGGAGAGAATTCTGTTGTGGTTATACGTTGCCACTTTCAGTAAGGCTCATTCCAGGACCTCCAAATGCTGGTCATTTTTTTGGAGTGGAGGAGGTCCCTCGTTGTGCAGTGCTGTGCAGAGCTGCTCAGCCCATCTCCCACAGCTTTCCTCTCTAAATGTACAAATCTTCACGGTGTGTTCCATGTGAGCACGGCTTGCTTCGTGCTGGCTGCTTCCAGTGCTGCTGATGCTGTGCACGCTCTGTGTATTAACATTATGGCCATTGAGGAAAAAATATCACTAATCACTGATATTTCACAGTTGGTGCATTTAAAGTTATCCCTTCTCACAGCTTGCTGGTTACTGGGTATTGAGAATAGGTCCTGGAAGGAGCTTTTATTATATACGTTAGCTACCCGCGGCAGGTGGAATTATCTTAGGTCTTTTTTTATCTTGCATCAATTAATTTGTTTTGCGACTAAAAGTTCCAAACCATTCTGCCTCAGAAACTGTAATTCCGTGTGGAAGAGCGGTCAGACAGCGCCGGCTCGGAGCTCTCCCTCAGCAGCAGCGCTCCTCCCGCACAGCCGAGAGCACAGCCGACACCCCCGAACCCCAGCGGGGCTGCGGAGCACCGGCCCGGGCCGCTGCCCTGAGGGAGGCGGTGAGGGAGGGAGTGAGGGCGGGCAGCCACGGCGGCCCCCGCCCCTCGCGCCCCTCGGCCGCTCCGCGCGGGGCGTGGCCAGCGCCTCCCGCCGGCAGCGGCGCCCCGTGCCCGCCGCGGGGCTCGGAGGCGGCGGGGCCATGGCCGAGCCGAGCGCCGGGCTGCGCTGCGGCCGCCCCTTGCTTCTTCTCCTCGCCTGCCTCTTCGCTCCCGTCCTCGGGAAGCCCGGAGCCGGCCCCGCCGTCCGCGCCTCTCAGGCGGGTAAGGCGCTCGGCGGGGGTACCGCTCGGCCCCGGGGCCGCAGCCCGGCTCTGGGCTGAGGGGGGAGCGCTGCGGTCACTCCGCGGTGCGGAGGGGCGCGGGGCGGCGCGTTGTCTCTCGGAGTTGAGGAGCGGCCGCCTGACGGCCCGCTGCGGGCGCGGCACGGGCTGAGGGGTGCGAGGCAGCGCGCGAGGGCGGGAAACGAAGCTTGGAGGAGCAAAATCGATGTTCCTTCAAGGAATTATTGATCGAGAAATATTTCTAAGTGCTTTATGGGCGCGTTGCTAAGGCTTCTACCAGAAAGAATGATAATCCGGGAGTCGCAGTATATGAGCGGGAGGGAAATTAACGGAAGATAAAGTTGGCTTTTCTGAAAGCTCAAAGTTTAGGAAATAGCCCTACGTAGGGTGTAAGGGAACTCGATGGCATCGCCCTCTTGCTTTTAATTCAGCATACACAATTGCAATCTGTTACTGCTAAATGTGACTGAAAAGGTTATTCTGTAACACAGAATTTGGAAACGCAGCGTTTTCCATCGCAGCAGAAGACGGTGAAGATCTCTGCTGCGACCCGAGCTTCTTCCTGACAGCAGGAAGCCACGCGCCTTCCCCTCCCAAAGGGGATCTTGGCATTTATTTGTTTATTTCCGCCTCTCTTTTCCTCTTTTTGTTTTCTTTGGTGATTCTTAGAATGCTTGTGCGATGCACACCCTCTGGATTAGGTCTGTACAAGCAAACAGTTTGCCTGTGGAGGTTCTGTGCACTTGCTCATCCTTGCACGCCTTGCAGAGCACAGAGGGCTGCCTGCCACCCCCGTGCTTTTATCATACAACCCACAGTGCGGATGTTTGGAGCAAAAACAGGGCTCCGAGCAGGCAGCCTGAAGGTGATTGTATCTATTTCCTGATGAACTGCAGGCTGCGTGACAGTATAGCATGCTGCTGTCGTTATAAAATTTGTACATGCACTCATTAGTATGAGCAGTAATTATCCCTTGATGCTAAGCTCTTAGGGGACTGTCTAGTTATACTTTCCAATTATCAAGCTGAAAACTTTGATCTTTTAAATTCAAGTGAGTGTAAGAACTGTTTTCCCTGCTTTCTGCATGCAGATGTCGAGCTGTTGTTCATACTGGTTAGGGCTAAGCAGCGTTGCAGTTGGAAATCTCTGACAGTTTCATGTCTGCAATACGTCACTTTGCTCTGCTGCTGGCTGGCACGATACTGCTGTGCTGGGGGAGAGCAAATAGCAATGCTCCAAATGACTTGAGCAGCCTGAAATAAATGGAAATATGTACAAGTTCCCGCAACACAGGTCTGTCTTGGTTGTACTCTTAACCTTGGAGGTATCTAGATATCCTCTGATGAAACTGAAGACCGTGCAGCAACTGCAACTTGTGATCATTATAAGGAATAGAGGGATTTGTCGTTGAGTTACATGTATCTTCCGATTAATGAAGCAGTGGCAGGGGGTTCTCTCTCTGTGTTGAGCATTCTTCATATGTTTTTATTTATATTTTTAAGATCCGTATAGTTAATATTGAAAGTACTCTTCCTTTACTTTTTCCTGTCTGTGCAATAATACTGTGTCTTGTGCTTAAAATTGTCACCAGCTTCCAATGTAGCAACGTAGTCTGATGTGACCAGATCTGCTCGGGGAATTCAGAGGACAATTACCAATGCTCGGTGTAGAAAATTCAGAGTTTATAGGAAAGATGGAAAACTTAAATGTATTTCCATTGAAATGACCATGGGACAGTTGTAGAATATGATACAAAGTGTTTCCACTGCACATTTAGCCTTCGAAGTGCTTCCTTCGTTATAAATTATGTGAAAGACACTGAAAATTAGAGTATTGTCATAATAAAAGTGCAAGTGTACACAAGCAGGTGTGCTGTATTAATGCCACTCCCTGGTATGCAGGCAAGCTGTTGGGTGTGCTGCAGTTTGTAGCAGGCAGATTTACGGATAGCAGGCTGTGCACTACACCAGAATACCATTAAAGAAGCAAGTTTTAATTATAAAATACGGGTATATGGCCATGATGATTATCCTTCATAGTGTTCTTTCTCATTGTAGTGATATTAAATAAGAAACCTGTGCTAGAGATTCTAAATTATAATATTAGACTTCTAAGAAGCCCCCTGCGCCATGGATCTCTTCTCAAAAAGCACCAAGTAGTGATCCAGTTGTTTCTGTTACTAATTGCATTTCCTACTTAATTTTTAACCCATTGTAGCCCTGTCAAAAGTATGCTCCCACTGCATCCACGTTCTTAAGGTAATGATACAAAAAATGAGCGCTCTTGGCATAGAAATGATTGTCTGTGATTGCAGAATTCAAATTTTGGCCACTTCCTGATTTGATTTTTTAATTTTGTCCTGTACACAAAGTCACACGGAGGAAGACTGAGTGGAGAGAGCTTTGGGTGCAGACTGAAGTAAGTGTTGCCTCCAGGATTTATCACTGTAGAGCGCAGCTACCTGCGGTTCAGGCTGCAGAAGTTATTGAGCTCCACCTGGCTAAAGCCACACAGGTGCAGGCATACTTGGAGTGGCCCTTCAGGAGCTGAAAACCCGCTTCAGTGTGAGGCTTGTTCTCCACTTTGCTAATCCTTTCCATAGGTTTAACTTCTTCCTGCTCTTTTCCAGTGGTGTAGCCTCCTCCAAGTGCCTGCTGCCTTGCTGCCAGCTGTATTTCCCCTCTTTTGCTCTCTTCTGTACCTTTTTTTCTGCTAACCACCAGTTCTTCAGATTGTTTTAATTAGTGCTAACACCGATAAACGACGGTTACACTTGGTAATTTTTAAAGCATGCAAATACACAAAGAAGAGTAATTGAACGCATGCAGTCCATGCAGTGGATGAGCTGTGTGTCCTATTAAATAACATGCAGAAAGATGAGGGGCTTGTTTTATTTTTGCCCATTCTTCAGACCTTGTTACTGCCTCCAACCTCCTTCTGGATATAACCTCCTCTTACAGCTTATTTAGTAAGCAGAAAAGAGAGCTAGAAGCATGAAAACGTGTGGATATTTCCATGAGAGAGAGGGAAATAGCGATAATTAGTTGAATTATGCTGTTAGTAAATATGGTAATCTCGTTAAATCAGTGAGTATGGTGTAGGTCTGAGTGTGAGGTGTTTGAAAACCTTGCCCTGAAGCGTGGCAAAGTGGTAAGGGCACACATCCCCTTTTAGCTCAGCGTAAGAGAAGCTGCATCTGCAAGTGGTGTGTACCTGGAGAGTGCTGTGTTGGTGCACAGGAGGTCATCTTACAGGAGCACAGAGACTGTGACAGTGCAACTCTGCCTCTGCATTGCTTCAAGGTCAATTAATGCTCACAAATTGTTCACAAAATTCGGTAGCGTTGGAACTTTAACAGGAAAACGCAATTAATGCTCATACAAAAATCCTGTATTTATGAAACATTAGGCTGGAATGTACACAAAACTATTAATCATTGAGGAAACAGGGATATAGAAACAGAGAAATTGAGTTGTGTCTTCAGGAAGTGTTCTCTCGGATGTCTGTAATAAGCAGGGCTCGGCAAATCCGTGTGCAGTTAGGAATGGGAAAAAACCCTTGGCTAACGAGGTTGCATTGAGCTTAAATATCAGTAAGAATTCCTAACAGTGGTTCTGCTGCACTGTTCTGACCAGCAGTGCTGACCGAGGTGGAGAAATTCCCTCGTGGTCGGGCCCTCAAAGCACAGCAGAGCACTGTGATGGGTGGGAGGAAACCAAAAGCTGCGCTGCTGTGCTTGTCTGGGCTGGGTGCAGCTGCAGGCAGGGAGCTTTGGTGCATTTCAGTTGGTGTCTTCAGCCTAGCCAAGTCTGCCACAAATGCAAGCCCTTCAAATTGTTGACCCAGGTTGTGTTAAAATGAGTGACAGGCAAACATCGTGCTGCCTGCGCTGACCACAGCCCCGCAATCTTAGGCAATTCTGGAATTTTAGTCCTCTGCAGCGTCTGATCATCGTGATTCGCTGAATGTTTGTGATAATAAACTTTAAATAGAGATCTCTGACGTTGCTTTTAATTGATCCTTCTGTTTCCTTTGTCTTATTTCACAAGAAAGGTTAAACAGTCATTTTCCTGCAAGCACCGCTCACTACTTCATCATCTTCTGTGGCGTGCACTAAATTCACCTCCTTGCCAAGCAAAATAATATTAATCTTTTAAATCTCTCCTCGCGTGCATGTCTGCCTCTGGTTTTAATCTGTTTATGCCATTCTGTGGTGCTTTCCTATTTTCGATGCATCTTTTTTTAGATGGATACTGTTAGTGAGCACATCACTTCTAGAAAGGTCGTGCCATAGCTTTTTGTTATGGTGCATTAAAAAGAGATGTTTGTGAACATCTTTGGGTTACTTTGCCCCTTAGCCTGACTATAATAATTATGAAGTCTTTCTTTTGCAGTAGTTTCAGTCAGTTGAAATCCCATCAGTGAGCAGCAAGCTCCTTCGTGTGTTCTGGTGGTCTGTGTGATCTCCTGGGTCATCGTTTGTTGTTTTCCAAAGCTCTTCCAAACATTCCATTCTCCAGGGAGATGGGAGGAGACATTTAATTTGCTGTTCTTTGTTAACTGTACAAAGACTTTGTCTGTGTAGGTCAACAGTCAGTCTCCAGGCACTGAAATGGATCCCTGAGCACTCTGTAAATGAAGTGACTGACAGCATGCTATTACTTAAAAATAAAGGTGCCTTCCTGTCTATAGAAAAATAGAGGATTTAGTGATAGACAGATTAGCACATGTCTAGAAAATAATAAAGATGTGGGGAAAAGTACTTTACCAAGTACTGCAGAGCTTACCTGTCGCATGGGCACAAATGTTAGAAGAAGCAAGGTGGAGATAGCTGCATTTCAAACAGGAGCAGAAGCTCTGCAGTGTGCTGAAGGCCTGTGTGCTGGTCTTTAAAAGTGCCACTTTGGTTTAGAACAATAGAACTTCAACTCCTCATAGGTAAGTTTTGAGTTTTAGAGATTTCCATGGTTGCATAGCGCCTGGTAAGTGCTATAAGTCAAATGACGTGAGTGCATTTTGCCTCTGTTATTATTAGTAGTAAAAGTATCTTCATTTCTTGAGCAGTAAACGTGCTGGCAGTACTGAGGGGCCAATACAGCCAGGTTGTTTTGTAACATTCTGGCACAGCCGTGGCCATGCTTCTAGATGGAGGGGGATGAGAAACTTATTACTACCTGAGCATATGCACACAGATGTACTCGTTTAAATCACTGTTAATAAGTTGCTTTTATTGTGCAGGTGTATCTGAACCTTCTTTTATTGCCAAGAGTGAAGATCGTTTGTTTAAACGTTTATTTGAGGACTATCAAAGATGGGTTCGTCCAGTGGAACACTTGAATGACACAATAAAAATCAAGTTTGGTCTTGCAATCTCTCAGCTAGTAGATGTGGTACGTACAGTAAATAAGCTTGTTTCTTTTATTTTACTTTTTCTCCCAAAACTTATTCTCTTCAAATTCTTCTCAAATCGAATCAGTTGGTTTTTCCAGTTGGAGTTTTTCCTCCACAGGTTTCTTGTTCCATCTTGTTTCCATAGCAAAACAGTAAGAGTGCATGAAATACAGTCACATGAAAAAAAGGAAGAGAGGAAAGAATCACAGGAGGGGGAAAATACTGCTTTTTAAGCAGTTGAATAATATAAGGGCATAACTGTTAAGTTTTAAAAGTTCTCCTAAAAGTGTATTAGCAAAGACTGGAGTGGTTTAGGGGTGCTTTCTGTTTTTCACATCGCAAACTTGCATCAACTGTAGCACTTAGTTACTATGTGCAATGCAATTTTTTTGTTTTAATAAAATACGTTTCATTTTTATAGGATGAGAAGAATCAGCTGATGACCACAAACGTCTGGCTGAAACAGGTTGTGTAGAAGAGCAGTGAACTCTGAGGTTTCATAACTGCAAGTTGAAAATTGGATGCAACTTTCCTAAATATCTGTTCGCTCAGATGCTGTAGTTCTTTCTTACTTCACGTAGTTTGTTTACATTGAAAGGATGAATTGTTATAAAATTCAGTTTACAAAAATGAAATATGTTTTTAAAATGTGCCTTATAAAAAGAATTTTGAGGCTGCATTGAATGGCTGCTGAGTAGACCAAGGTGTGTGTTATCACCATGATGAAAATCACTGCCTCTGTACAACAGGTTTTCTTTCGAGAGCTGTGTTAAGAGAAGTATGAAGGCTTTGTGTATATTGTTATACATTTGTTTTAAGATATTTCTCTTGTCAGGTGTTCAGTGAATAACTACCACTGAAGTTTTCAATTTCAGACCTGTACGTACTTGCTATAAAAAGCTGATTTTGCTCATCACAGCATTTGTTTATGGGCAAGAGGCAGCTACAGGCTTGATAATAATCTAAGTCCCATGCTAAACTTAGTGGCCACTATTAGCCTGTGACATGCTTCTCACAAATCATTCTTAATTTAACTTAGAGAAGTGGTTGCAGGCTCTAATTATATTTGCTGCCTTACTAAATTATTTTTATTTTGGCTATTTTTTTTTCTGGTTCTTTCCATTCTCTTCTCTCCAAGACATGACTGTAAGTTCAGGCATTTATTTTCAAGAAAACTGTATTACTACTTAGCAAGCAGAACTTACTGCAGTTAAGTCAGCTCAAATGAAATAAGAACTGACCTGAATGTATTTACAATTCTCTCTGATGAAAAATGCAAGTTTCTGAGCATTTGCCCCTCTAGAGCTTTTAGTTCAAATATAAAATACTATCTCTAATACTTTTACTTGTGTAAACATGCTCTGAAAAAAGATTTTAATACTTTGAGGTCTGTATCAAAATAGTGTCAAATGGCTCTTATCATAAAAAACAAATGCTGGACAATGTCCTTAGTTGTCTGTTCAGCAAATTCAGTGTTGTATGTGAAGTTCAGAAAACTTACAGAAGTGTGATGCATTTGTTTGCTAATTTTAAGTTGCCTGTACGTCTATTTTTATCTGATCACGTCCTGCTTAAATAAACTCCACCTTTATTATGATTTCTACACCTCTTGCATCTACAGGAATGGATAGATGTAAAATTAAGATGGAACCCTGAAGAGTATGCTGGAATAACATCTATTCGTGTCCCATCGGATTCTATTTGGATCCCAGACATTGTGTTATATGACAAGTAAGATTTTAATCTTTTTATATAGAACACCTTTTCCTCTTGCTAACGTGACTCTCCAACCTGCTTGTAGGAGGCTTCTTGTACGTAGTATGTGGATGTACGTTTAGTACATTAAGAATTAGCAGTAAGTTTGTTTCTTCAAGAATTGATGAACCCCAGAGGAAATAAGTTTTGAATGAACCTTTCTAATCAATTCAGGTGCATGTGCAACACTTCTAACATTTTCTGGCTTGGTAAGTCAAGAGAGACTGATTATAATTTCAAGCTTGGAAGTGGAGCACAAGTGGAGTGGTTGTTTTTTTTCCCCAATTATTGTGATTTCTCCAGATTTAGAAGTATTTGTGCTGTATTATTATATTATATATATATATATATAGTATATCTGTATCTATATCTATCTATCTATATCTATATCTATATCTATCTATCTATATATATATATAAATATATATAATAGAAACATCAGGCTGCCAAAGGTCAGGATTTCCACAGTCCCTTGCTTGAATCATCAGGGCTGCTGTAAATTGTACAGGTCTTTTAATGGCTTGACAATGTTCTTCACTTTTGTGAAGGTAATTAACTGTGTGAGATTCAGGTTAAAAAACAAAACCAGAACAAACAACAAAAACCACCCACCCCCAAAAAACCCACCTATAAACCAACAAACCTCCCAGGAAATCAACCAACCACAAGAAGTAAACTGTGAACACAGCACAGTACAAAACTGTGGCAGTGAAAGGGGAGAAAGAAGGAGCCAACAGCTGAAACAACAATAACAAAACATCTCTTCCTCCACATATCTCTTTTTCTTTCAGTGCAGATGGACGTTTTGAGGGGACGTCTACTAAAACTGTGGTAAAATATGATGGCACCATTGCTTGGACTCCACCAGCAAATTACAAAAGTTCTTGTACTATTGATGTAACCTTCTTTCCCTTTGACCTCCAAAACTGCTCTATGAAATTTGGTTCCTGGACTTACGATGGCTCCCAAGTTGATATAATTTTAGAAGATTATGATGTTGACAAAAGAGACTTTTTTGATAATGGAGAATGGGAAATAGTGACTGCAACAGGGAGCAAAGGAAATAGAACTGATGGATGCTGCTGGTATCCCTTTGTTACATATTCGTTTATAATTAGACGTTTACCTCTTTTTTACACGTTGTTTCTCATCATTCCTTGCATTGGACTTTCTTTTCTAACTGTCCTCGTCTTCTATCTTCCTTCAAATGAAGGTGAAAAAATTTCCCTTTGCACTTCAGTCCTGGTATCTCTGACTGTTTTCCTTCTTGTCATTGAAGAGATTATTCCATCGTCTTCTAAAGTTATCCCACTTATAGGAGAATACTTGGTGTTTACTATGATATTTGTGACACTGTCCATCGTGATAACTGTCTTTGCTATCAATATTCATCACCGCTCTTCGTCTACACACAACGCCATGGCACCTTGGGTTCGCAAGATATTTCTTCACAAACTTCCCAAGCTGCTTTGCATGAGAAGTCATGTAGATAGATACTTTGCTCAGAAGGAGGAAAAAGGAAATACGAGTGGATCAGAGTCATCCAGAAACACCTTGGAAGCTGCTCTGGACTCTATCCGATATATCACAAGGCATGTTATGAAGGAGAATGAAGTTCGTGAGGTGGGTGTTTTACTTGTATTAAACTCATTTTGTTAAAAGTGGAAATTAA
This sequence comes from Lagopus muta, assembly GCF_023343835.1. Taxonomy (NCBI): domain Eukaryota; kingdom Metazoa; phylum Chordata; class Aves; order Galliformes; family Phasianidae; genus Lagopus; species Lagopus muta. The sequence continues at coordinate 16,765,470 of NC_064442.1, forward strand.
AGAAAAAAAGAACAAGGCAACTGAAACGAAGCACAACAAGAAGGAGGAAACTGTGTGGGCACATTCAATATGTGGGCACATTCAGTGTGTGGTCACATTCAGTATGTGCTAGGTTTTCTAGTTTTTATACTTCACTGGAAGTCATACACTTGTTTCTGCTGGAAAGAAGTACAGGTATGCTCCAACACTGAGCTCCCAGGTTGGTATAATGCCATACATGAACTCCTGACATATTTATGCTTTCCTATAGAAGCCCATGTTGTTGTTAATCAAATAAGCTCAGGGACACACGGCTGTTAAAAGAGCATGTGCAGTAACTGCTACCTGCAGTGCTGCTGCATGCTGTTTTCATAATGAAAGAAGTAGGTATTTTTCATTTTAGTGTTGTACCTGCAGGCTGCCTGAAAAGTATATTTGATTTACAATTACAGAATAATTCCTGCTAAGCCTTTTTCTTGCATCTTTCATTTCCAAATACAGACAATTTTAAATTCCATAGTTTATATTAGTTTAAATACAGGCTGTCACCATAGATTAATTATTTTGTGCTGAGATCAGACTTTGACTGGATGAGCTCTTGAGTGATCTCTTCTAGCCCTACTATCATTTCCCTTTGACGACTTTTGATACAATTTAAAGGATGTTTTCCAGTCTGTGCATTTTCACAGTGAGCTATCCTTAGTGTGGGTATTTATGCTGTGCAGGTAAGATCATTACAAATTAGTTTTCCTTCCTAGCTTTAAACTAGCACCACTTGCAAAAGTTGCTGAGAGGTATGTACTCCTATGTTAGCCTTGGAGCAAATTAATTATTCTAATGCAGCTTCTTAGGACTGTGCTCTGATATTATCATGAGGGATCCAGACTGGATTTTGAATACCTACTGTACTGTCAAAATAGGATTCTTGTATATACAGTGCAGAGTATGTCCATGTATATACAGCACAAACAGAACAGTTTGCTTAAAGGTATAGTTTTGAGTAAATTGTGAGTCGATTCTCTTTATTAAATTACTTTATTCAATTGTATGTGGCAAAAGAGTTGATAGGTATTTTGTTTTTGGTTGCTGCAACTCTAAACGCCAGAACTGCACATACAGTGGATTGGGGATTCACTTACATTTTGTTATTTGGCCTCTGGGGAATGCAGGCTTTGACTGCAGAAAGATTTTAGCCCTGGTTGTTGAAAATAGTTTACACAGCTGGTGTTGTAGCCTTGCCTTGCAGGATGCTGTAGGCCTGGGAAATGCAGGTAGCTCCAATTGAAACGAAAGTTGCCTTTTTGGCAGTTTTAATTTGCTTGCATGATTATATCAGCTGTACTTGCAAAACTGTAGACATAAATAATCCTATCAAAAAGGGAAACAGTCTTGAAAGCACTGTGAGTGTTCTACCTGGTGTGTAATTCCATGCACTAGTTGTCACAGTTGTCAGATGTTGTGTGTAATCTAGAGCTGCTGTCTGCTGCTAATTGTTTGCAACTTCCGCATCTAGCTTCTGCCTGGGAGTCCTACTCTGTGGTGAGGCTGTGGCATGAATCCTAAATCCTCCAGTATGTTATTAAATTGCATACTGATTTTCTCTCTATACAACTGAGGATGTTCTATGCTCATTGGGGTCAACTGGTCCACTAAAATTTAGCATTTGAGCTGCATATTTTACTGGTCTACATAGAGAGAAGTGTTTTCCTGCTGTGGGTCACAGTGTGGTTTATTAATACGTGTATATATTGAAAAGGAGGGGGTAATCAAGTTGACCTGCCTAGGAGGGGGAGGAAAATACGAAGTGATTAATTATTGCAGAGTCTGATGCTGCATTTTCACCCACTCTTGCACATACTGGACAGCTCTTATGTTCTTTGTTTTTTAGGTTGTTGAAGACTGGAAATTTATTGCTCAGGTGCTTGATCGAATGTTCTTATGGGCCTTTCTTCTGGTTTCAATAATTGGATCACTTGTGTTATTTATTCCTGTTATTCATAAATGGGCAAGTATAATAGTACCTGTGCATATAGGCAGTACAAATACATAATTTTGGATCTCCTGCTAACATCATTCTAAAAAGGTTTGGTAGTATTAAGTTTCCATGCATGTTCTTTGTAGGCACGTTTCTGATAGGAAAAAAAAGTACAGTCCTAAACTTAACAATTGTGATGTTAAAGCATGGCACGTAGGACTCACAGAAGTCAATCTGCTTAGTGCCAGTCTATTAAGATACTTGGACATCAGGTCAAAATCAAAGACCTTTGCAAATATCTGCATGTGCGTGTTAGAAGCAGTACATACTGACACCTACTGAGAAGGAGAAGGATTGAGATTTCTTAATGAAGATCACTGTAGTCCCATTATTAAGTTACTGTGGAAAATATTATATTTATTGTTAAATTTTTGCAGATGCTTGCACAATAGAGTTGTATTTCATCTTATTATATTATGCAAATGAGAACTTGTATCTACACAGTAAATGAAAAATTATAATAGAAACATCACTTGAACTTCCTTTCTTTTCAGCAGACAATAAACAGAGCATTCTGACTGCGTTATGCCTCTATAAATTTTCAGTGGCATTTGCTGCTAAACTTAAAATCTTGTTAATTCTACCATACTAATGTGACCCTGTGATATACTGAGCCTTAAAATGCTTACAGGATACGTGAGTATTGACATCTCTGTGTCAGCTATATCTCATATATGTACATTTAAAATTAACAATTAATAATAATAAAATTATTTACTCTAAACTATATTAATTAAATAATGGGTGTTAATTTTCAAATTGGTTCCAGTGCTGCTATTCTTAAAGGTTTTATTTCTGGCAGAGACTCTAGAAGAGAATGTTTTTCCTACACGTTAGGTTTTGTCAGTTTCTTTGTTCCTTCACAACACAGCTGATTCCAGCAGGGCTCATGTGCAGCCTTTCAAGTCCCCTGCACAGGGAAATGATGCCAACTAATCTGTAAAAACCTGCTGTTATTTTTTTACCAAGTCATAAATAATTCTGGTTGGAAAAGAAACGACTCTTCCTCTTCAGTTCCACAATTCCATCTAGTGTTAGATATCAGTATTTTCTGCTTTCCCATCATAATTTATTTTAAAAGTGAATTTGCAGTCTGATTTAATCCATTAGTACAACAACTTTTTCAGTATCACTAATATCAATGCATCAGAAACTGTGTGAAAATTGCAGAAGTGCTTTGGGCATCTTGTTTCCTTTCCAAATGCAAAGTTTCTTTTTATAGTCCTTCTTAGCTGTGAATTACTTCCTACAGTTTACCCTTATCAGAAAGGAAAACAAAGCAGGATATTAGCCATGTATCTTTTTAGCTCCCCTCCTGCACCTTGTTCAATAATGTCTGAAGACTCTTATTTATATCATAGGGTAATTGGCAGTGTGGCCAACAGAGTTCTAGCCTTTATACTAGTAACTAGCAATTTCTGTAAATGCATGAAGTTCTTTCAGTTGTTTCTTTAATCAGATCACGATGTCTGTGGATGAAAAAGATATGTTGGAACCCTCGGGGTTTTCAGCTCATCCTCAGGTGTGTGTGAAATGAAATTATTTTTAATAGACTCAGAAGCATGGGCCTTTACTTATGTAACTCCTTTCTGAATGTGCTGAGATGTAACTACTGTAGTTTTGTCTCTTGGTCAAAATAAATGAAAGAAAATCCCAATTTTCAACAGCTTGATTCTCTTTATTTTTATAAATGTTACCTCATCTGACAGCGCTGTCTCTAAAAAGTTTCCAGTTTGGTACAGAGAGAACAATTTATATATTTACAAAACATCTCATTACAGTATTTTTGTTGTACTGTTTATCCAAGCTCTCAAATCATCTTGTTATTATTTAAAACAAAAGGCATACCTAAGACATAATTTTAGCATACTTTACAGGAGTATTTTGTATCCACTTGCCTTCCCTTGTAATAAAACCATCATCTATCACTCACCCACTATTCCTTTTGTAACAAACCTGCCCACAGACCTTTCTTCCCACACTTTGAATGGGTTTATGCACTGGGTGGCAGTGTTCTGTAGCATTTGGTACGTATGCTTCCTCAGCCATTCCATCCTTATCAGGGCACACATTGAATTAATATGAACTTATTTCCAAAGGTCCCATCATGTCTGGTGCCAAGTGTCTTCCATTCAATTCTGGTAGCCTGAAGTACTCAACCTGTCTTGATTCTCTGAACATCTGTATAATTTTCAGTTTATCAGCAGCTTCTTAAATAGTTCCTATGAAGTTTAACATACAACCCACATCTTTTCCAGCTACTGTGAAAAGGAGCTGGCAAGCACAGCACATATTACTTGGAGAAAGTTTTAAAATATATATTTTTTTCATGTTATCACATTATTTAATAAAGCCTTCTAGGTCAAGCAAAGTTGAGCCAAGAGAGATCCTTATTCTACTATTGAAACACACAGAAGAGCTATCAGGTGCTGGGGTAAGAGCACAGAGTTTGGTTGGCACAAGTTTTATTTGATTTCAGAGCATGATGTTTTAAGCTTTTACATGTCATCTCCAGTCATCAAAGGTTGTAAAAACAATCCTGCTGTTCCCAGAATACATACCAGGATGAAAACCCATAGAAAGATACGATCAATTACCATGGCAACATATTTCCAGTCATCCTGAATCTGAAAAATAAATCAAATATTAAGTAGGCATGTTTATTAGATTTAAAAGCATTAGCAATTAGGAATCTTTAACATAGCGTGCAAATAATTTTTCGAGCTTTCCTGTGTTTATACTGATGAAATCATCTTGAAGCAGCTTTGTTTGAGTATGCTATTTGTGCTAAACCAGAAGCTGCTTCAGATAAAAAAGTTGTTCACCAATTCATCAGACTTCATGGGATACTACTTCTGTATGCCAGCACTGACAGTAAAAAGCTTCGTGTTTTTAGGTGATCACAATTAGCCAGAAAAGCCTACTGAAATACACTACTGGTCTTTAAGCAGTATGTTGCAGATGAACTGGTGCACAGTTACCTGTGTGTTTGGTACACATTTTGTAGGTAATGCTGAAATTTTATTACGTTCTCATGCAAGATGTGTTGTCAAGAAAGAGAACGTTGTGCAAGAGAGCTGCTCCCCAAAATTATCTACATTCAAAGTTGCATGTGCTTGGAACACAGCTTATGTAATTTACTTACACCAAACAGTGCTCTGTGTTGTCATTTGGTTTTTTGTTTTTTCTTCAAAGCAAATTGATCGTAAATACAGTTTGAGTAATAGTAAAATATATTCTTACCTCTTTTGCTTCATTCTGCATTTTCATATTTTCTGCAATGTATTTAACACTTTCAATAGCATCTCTCATTTCTGGTGACAGAACGGAAAATGAAAACAGAGGATCTACAGATTCAGAGCTGGAACTTCTTGTGAGATTGCCACTGAAATCGGAAAACTTCATCCGTTGGTACTGGCAACAGCTGCATGCCACGTCTTGACATACAAAGCCATCTTTGCAGCATTTGATTTCAGAGCTGTTGAAGCAATTTAAGTTTGAAAACTCAGAAGTGTAAAGGGGCTTTGGCTTCTGATTATTCTCTTCATCGCTGGTGGGCCTTGTCATAAACATGATCCTGGGAAGTAAGTTCAAGAAGATAGTTCTCACCCACACAGGCATGGTGTGTGTCTTGGGTGTTCTGTAGTGCACGTTCAGAACGAATACCGTAATGACAATAGACAGCGTTACAAATATCATAGTGAAAAGGAGGTACTCCCCAATAAGGGGGATCACCAGGGAGGTCGAAGGTATGGTTTCAGTGATGACAAGAAGAAACACCGTTAAAGACAGAAGGACTGATATACAGAGCGTCACCTTTTCACCGCAGTCTGAGGGCAAATAGAAAACTAATACAGTCAGAAAAGAAATCAGCAGACACGGAATAATCATGTTGATGGTGTAGAATAAAGGTAAGCGTCTAATGTAAAGAGAGTACGTGATGTCTGTGTAGATCTCTTCACAGCAGTTATATTTAATGTCATGTTTATACCCAGGAGCTTTAATAATGGCCCATTCTCCACTCTCCCAGTAATCTTTCAGGTTCATCGTAGAGCCGATTAAAACCAAGTCAATTTTGGCTTTATCATAAGACCAGGAACCAAACTTCATGGTGCAGTTCTGATAGTCAAATGGGAAGTAGGTTACATCTATTTTACATGAGCTTTTAAATATAGCTGGGGGTATCCAGGTCACATCACCCGTGTACTTCAGTAGGGCCTTTGTCTTGTCATCGACCTGGAAATCTCCAACTGCACTGCAAAGCAAATGAAAATAACATCAGGATGCAACTGACCCAGGTAGTTTCATGTTGTCAGTTCATACACATTCAATCTTTAATATGGTTTGTGGAAGCCAGCAATTCCACATGCGATTCAGCTCCATGTCAGTATGCAGGACTGTCAGTGTTTGTCATAAATTATCACAGATAAACAGCTTCATAAATTTTGAGGATTTGAAAAAGAAAGAGATTCTCTCTTACAGTAATAACATAGTGCAGTCAGTATACAAAACAGCAAATGTGAGACCAAGCATGTCAGAACCCAAGGGCCAGTATCAAGGGATATCTGCAGCACTGATGTCTCCACTTCTTCTGTGGACCAGGAAGGCAGTAAGTAGCGTTGAGGTGCATCTTTGCCTGAATTGTGTATTCACTGATGTTTTTTTTTAAGTTTTGTATCGCTCTCCTGGTCCCATCCAGCATAGTAAGATCTATGTGACAATTACGTTTGTTTATACAAAAAGTAAAACTGAAAATGTAATTTTCATTCTTAAGGCTGCAGTTAGAAAAGCAGCAGTGTCACTGCCCTCCACAGATTTAGGCTTTGGATCTGTGTAGTGAAACACATCAGACTGAGAGCAGAGGAATCTATTTAATTGTGGTTTGGCTCTTCAGTCATGTTTTAGCTGTTAGCTTTAGCTTTTTAGCTATTAAAGTTTAGCTTTTGTATGCTGCTATAGGAAAGGTGTCAAATTATGAGTTTAGCAGATAGAAAGTTAGAATTAGCTTGTTTGTATGTTTCAGTCTGACTCAGATAAGAAAACTGCAGTCCAAGGGAACTTATTGTCATTTCCCTTGTCAGCAGTGTAAAAAACAGTATTAAAACTGGGGTCTTGTGAAGGGAAAAAGTAAACCTCATTTTGGCCTGCCCCCCCCTCCCCCAAGCCCTTGCACCTTCAGGTTAGGACCTGGCTCAGCCAGCGATGCTGATGTAGATGGCATGTAAGTAGCAGAGAGATGGGACATTGGAAAGTAAGCTTTTTCAGCAAGTTCATTGAATTTGTTGGTATTTATTAGTTTTTAAAAAATCAGCAGGAGTTCCTCCTGTAGAATCACAGAATGGTTGGGGTTAGAATGGACCTTAAAGACCATCTAATTCCAAGCCCTTGCCATGGGTCTCAGATAGCTTTCACCAGGTCAGGTTGCTCACAGCCCCATTCAGCCTGGCCTGGAGCACTTCCAAGGATGGGGCACACACACTTTCTCTGGGAAACCTCCAGCATCTCATCACCACCACAGCAAAGAATTCTTGCTTCCACCTCACACAGATCTTCCTTCTTTGAGTTTAGAACTGTTATGACTGAACTAAGAAAACAGGTATGTGGGAGTCTTACTTGTTATATAATACAATATCTGGCTTCCAGATCTGGCCAGAGGGCACTCGGATGAATTCAGCACCTCCATAATCCACTGGATTCCACCGAAGCTTGTAATCATTCCAGATCTAATTAGAGAAGAAACGAGTCAGTGCATTAAGTTTGCAAAGAGATCAAAATCCTGTGGACTAGAGTCAAAACAAGTGCTGTGGGGTGGCTTTTAGGGTTGTTTTGTTTTGGATACCACCACAATCAGATGTTTCTTAATCGCACATGCAAGTCAGGTGTCTGTGTGGGTCTGGAGGTGACTCAGTCCCTGTACCAGTGAAACAAGGTGAGAAAGGAAGGGAGTGTAGGATGGGAGTAGTAGCTTAGGCCTCAAAAAGCACTGCCACGCAGTGGAAATGGATTGAGGGGTGGCTGTGTTGCTGTGTGAAAGCACTGAAGGACAGACCCAGGTGGCATTATTCAGTCAAGCAACTGTTCATTAGTGCTCATTAAAAGCCAGCTTAGCCAAATTGATGATTAAGATGAAGCTGCCTATTAAGTCGGTTATGCTGACCACCACAGTAAGTAATCGCCTTTTTAACCTATGAAGTTCCTTTTAAGTCGAGGCAGCATTGTCGAGTCAGAGTGCTGTGACGAGAGCCACCACATGCGGAGCCTCCCGTGTGCCTTCCTATCCACCATGGCAACATTCTAGCGCGAAACGCGGCGCTCGGGGACGACGCTGAGCACAGGAGGGTTACTGCTGCAGCTGATCGCCCTCAGTTTAACAGCTGCACCCCGACGTTGGCCCCGTATTTAGACGCCGTGTTGGTGCGAGGGGCCGGTGCCGGTTACGTTGGTTGAGGCGCGCTCGCCCTAGCGGTGCTCTCACAGGGCCCGAGGCGGGAAAGAGCGTGCCGCGTGCAGAGGTGCTGCCGCGTGCCGCTGGGGGGCAGCAGAGCGCCGGGCAGCAAAGCGGAGCTGAGGGGAACGGCCCGGAGGCTCCGCGCGTGAACCCCGCAACGTTGGGCGGCCGCCTCGTGCCGGGTTCGTCCCGCCGGGTTCGGGGAACGCTACTCACGTGCTTCAGCCACAGGTTGGTCTCCATGATCTGGTTGACTTCGTCCTGTAAAACAAAGGCGTGTCGGGTGCGGGGCCGGCCCTCCCGCGGGCGCCAGGTGGGGCCGAACACTCACCACTTTGACCAGCTGGGACATGGACACCTCGAACTGGATGATGACGGGGTCCGAGATGTTCTTTACCGGGCGGACGAACTGGTTGTAGTTCTTGAAGAGAGCCGCGTACAGCCGGTGCTCGGGCTCGGAGCCGCCGCAGCCTGCGGGGCGAGGCGCAGAGATGTGCTGCATCTGCCCTGCGATACCCCGAGCCGTGCTGATGTACGGCACAGCAACGCGCTGCTGGTGGGGAGGCCGTGCGCGAAGCTGCCCAGCAGCTGTGTGCTCCGAGCACCGCCCGGCCGTCAGCGCGGCACCGCTTTCCTTTTAGGAGGCTCTTCCTGAAAGTCTCCTGCGGGCAGCGCGGCTGCCGTGCTCCAAACAGAAGGGCGTGTTTTGTGCTGCTTTCTGGGTGTTACGGCAGGCTTGTCAAAGGCACAGAGCTAACACCTGCTGAATGAACCCTCTGGACCATAAATCAACAGATATTTGCAAGGACACATTATTTTTCACCCTCCTGGCTAGTATCTTTTATAAATATAGCAGAAGTATCCGCAGGTGATGGAGTTGAGGTGTTTAACAGCAGGTGTTGCTTTCTGGTCTTTTAAGAGTCCTTATCTCCCTGAGACAAGGAAGTTCCCCTCACGTGTAGCTGTATTCAGATAACACTTGGAAGGTGATTTCACTTCTCAGATTAGCGAAATCACTCAAGCCAAGTTACTAATTGGAAAATGAACATACTTCTTTGATACTTCTGAACTGCTAGCATTGCCCTGGTGGTGGTGTTTTGGTATTTCATCTCCCAAATCAAGGTTTCCTGGAATAAATAATCTCTTAGATAAGTCATGTTAAAGCTAAGTATATAGCGACTCTTTATGATGGCCAGTCCCAAATTGCCAGCCTTTTGGTGTGCCACCAGCGGTTGGATTAAATCTATTGCCCACTTTATCTCCAGAATGAACGTATTAATGTTTTTGTTTTTTTTTTAAATTTAAACACTGGATTTGCAGAGATAAGGCACTGTTTGAAGCACGCATTTAGAACTTTTTAATATTGTCTCTCTTCTAGTCCTTAATTGCTCCACAATACATAAAACCAAGCCTTTACACGTAAGGTGCTTTCTCTTCTCAACATTAATATGGTTTTGTGTGTCTTGTTTGGCATATTGAATCAGGATGACTTAATTACCTCACAAGGAAGAGTTAGAAGCAAAACAAGACAAAAAAGCCCAACAGTGTAACAAACTGGTAGGATTCTGCACATTTCATCCCTTAGTTTGGCGTAAGCTTCCACACTTCTTAAAATAAATTGGTACCCAAGCCACCTCCTGCTCACCTCCTCAGTCCCTCCTTTACACACAACAGATAAACAAATTAAGGATCACTCACCTTGAAAGAGGATGCAAACAACAGCAGTTAAGAGGAGAGCGTGTGTGCTGTGCATGGTGCTGTGAATGACAGCCTGGCGACAGAGGCTGCCAGAGATGAGCTGAGCTGCCAGGGTTGTAGGAGCACAGCTCCGCTCCTGTGATGCGTGCAATGCCTGCGAGCAGCAGCACCCCAGCACGGCGCTGCGCAGTGCGCTCCTGGCAGCTGGGCTGGGCTGCCCCCAACCCTGCTACCCAGGCAGAATCAACTGCAGACAAAGACTGTGGGCAATGAGCGGCGTCCCAGCATGGGTTAAAGCCCGTGAAATGGTGTGTGGGTGAACGAGGTGATTCGACAGCGCTGAAGATTTTTTCAATCAGCTGCTGTACAAAATCCTTCTTTGTAAGAAGCTCGTGCCATGTTACTAGGAGAAGTCTAGTTAATGAAAATCTTCCAATTGAATTGTGCTAATGAATATTGGTATTAGGGATGCCTGATTTAGCAGTGATCTGAGATCGTGAGACCCAAATTTCCAATTATGCTGTGAATGTTGAAAGTTTTTTCTTGGCTCCGTCACATCCGTGCAAACACAAGTGCTGGGTGCCCAGCTGTAGCCTGCTTCTTCACTGTGAGAAAGGGATGGTGCTGTTCCAATTCAGCACATACTGGCCTGGAGCACCTCTGCTGTGAAGAAAGGTTGAGGGAACTGGGCCTGTTTAACTTGGAGAAGACAAGGCTGCAGGGAGGCCTCATTGTGGCCTTCCAGTACCTGAAGAGAGCATATAAGTAGGAGGGGGAACGGCTGTTACGATGGTAGATAGTGACAGGACAAGGGGGAATGGTTTTAAACTGAGATAGGGGAGGTTTAGATTAGATATTAGGAGGAAGGGGGTGAGGGTGGTGAGGCACTGGAACAGGTTGCCCAAGGAGGCTGTGGATGCCCCATCCCTGCAGGCATTCAAGGCCAGGCTGGATGTGGCTCTGGGCAGCCTGGGCTGCTGGTTGGCGACCCTGCACATAGCAGGGGGTTGGAACTGAATGAATATTGTGATCTTTTTCAACCCAGGCCATTCCATGATTCTGTGATTCAGTTTGACGTACGTAACTTGCCAGGATCTAAGTGCAGAGTGATGAGATCAATAAGAGCAGAGGTTTGAGTTGGAGGCCTAGCGTGGCCAAAGTGTTTCAGAGTAACTGTCTTTGGACAGTTCTTTTTTTCATGAGTTGGGAAGGTGGAATTGAGGAAAGGTGTAATATCCCAGCCTGATCCCAAAAGTACCTATTGTTGAAACCTTTTGGGGAAAGAAAGTGAGGGACAATGGGGCGTTCTATTTGAAGTTCTGCTAAGGTTACTCTTTATGCATTGTCCTTGGAGAGCTTCTTAAGACTTGTGGGTTCTCACTGCAGAAATAAGAGTTTTAATCTTTTCTTACTCTCATGAAATACTCTGAAATTAAAAAAGAAACAATTCCCCCAAAGAAACCAACAAAAAAGCAACCAAAGCCCTTTGGGTAAGGGTTATCCTCTATCAACCTTTCAGAGCCCCAGCATTTGATTTGTTTCCCTTTCAGTCAAAATTGAGGTTTGCAGTGTTGCTCATTCCCCGGGTGCCCGTCAGCTTCTCTGTTAAATTGTGTATTGCTTTTTGCCTCCCCTGGAACAGCCAGGTGGCGCAGGGCTCTGCTGCACACATCCAGCAGCTGATGCGGAGGGAGGAAGAGGGGAGAGAGCACAGTGGGACTGCACCCTTCTTTTGGGTGGTGGTGAGAGGGAAGCTGTGTGGGACATGGGACTGTACCCACCAGGTGCTGCTCTCCCCCCTGCTAGGGAAGAATAAACGACAACCCCGTGTGGTGCTGTGTTAAGAGGTTGTGCTGGGAGAATGAGCAGCAGGCTGGATTCAGCTGCTGTTGGCACAGAGCTTGTTTATCTTGTTTGCTCTATCTCTCAGAGCATCATTCACTGCGTCCCCAGACACATGCTCTTAGGATAATTTCTGTAATTCTATTAGCTTTGAGGAAATAGGCTTTACTGTCCATTTGATTTTATTTCTTTTTTTTCTTTTTTTCAAGAGAACACAGGCGTTTGGTCTTGTAGCTTAACCCTTTATGGATACGTTTCCTTGTCCTTCCTTCTCATTTTGCCTTCGTGCTTTCCATGAATGTGCAGCATTATAACTGGGATTCTTGTTTGTTTCTTTTTAGCCCCAGCTAGAAATGAGCTAAAGCATCAAAGGCCAGATCACAGCCCATGTTCCCCAAAATTCAGTGTCTAAACCAGAAGAGTTTGGAAACGGCTGATCTCTAGAGGCAGTGAAGAGCCATTGTATCCAGAAATACAGGTATTTTGTTTATTTGCCAAATTGCTGAAATGTCCAGCTGTGTTTGAATGCACAGATATTTTGTCTCTAACATCACATGGTGGAGCTCCTGGTGAAACCAGCTCAGGTTTGTAGCAGGATTATTTTCTATGTCTGGGGAGAGTGATACGATAAGAACACGTCACCATGACTGCATTGCAGAACTACACAGAAGAAGGATTCATACAGGCAAGGGGAAGTTCATCCACCTAAGAATATCTGCAACAGCAAACCGTGTTGCCTTTGCTTTTTAAAAACCCCGTGTCATGTCGTGCCCCTACTTTGTGTGTTTCTCTGTTAAGATCTGTTAAGATCAAATCATGACCAACTCATGTGATGAGAAGACTATTCCCCCACTCTACTCTGCAGTACTGGTGCTTCTGCTATTAAAAGCTGTCTGTGCTGGTCTTCATTTGCTTTCGCTGTGGGAGTGCAGAGACAATCTCAGATACACCCACCTGGAGGCAGATGGCACACGTGTGGTGGTGCTGGCAGTGCTGCACATCCTGAGGGCATGCAGGATGTTGTATTCAAGGATTTGGTAATGGTAGGGAATGGAGATGGTATCACCAGAGCCTTTTCCTCACTAGAAGGGAAGCAAAGGTTGGTTGTATGCTTTCACAGAAAGAGTTTAATGGAATGATCATGTTTTTTTGTTTTTTTTTTTAATGGAAAACATTGCTGTAAAAACCTTGATTTGTTTGATGAACCTTGTAGTTGTGTTGGTCTGTAGTCTGACATTTTTAGTGCTTCCGTTTCTCTGGAAAATTTCTATTTTTGAAATTTTGTCAAGAAAACAAAATGGAAAACCCTGTGATTGTCTGACAAGTTAAGCTGGGATGGCTTTATTTTTACATAGGTGGAGCTGCTGAGAAGCAAATACAGCATTTCTGAGTTCCAAACTGCAATTTTATGAGGACAAAGTTCTTCAAAACTTTTATGACTTGGGTGAAATTTTCCATTCTGAAGTTTGCTGTGGATCAAACTAGTTCTGAAAAATTTACAGCAATGCAATCATTTTTCCAAAGCACAACTAGGGAAAAGTATATTGCCTTACTCATGATTAAAAAGGTGTCAGGTGGCTCTGGTACATGGAAAGCACCAGAGCTCACCATGTCCTGAATGAGGAGCCCTAACTCCTAAGGGATGCTCCTGGGGACAAGGGTGTGCCTTTTGAGAGCCCTTTCTGTGTTTGTCAGGTCAGAGGCTTCCATTTGCCTGAGCTCTGTGGCGGCTGCCTGCTGAGATGCCAAATCATTTCTGAAACCTTTGTCTTTGCAAGAGATGATTAGTCTGAAGGAGCCAAATGTTGTCAGTTGTGGCTGCTTGTGAAGAGTAAGACTGACTGTGAAGCAGAAGTTCTGGGGGCCTCAATTCAATTCCATTCAGGCAGCATCAAATGGAGAAGTGGAGAAGATGGGACTGGGGGGGGGGGGTAATGATTGGTAGGAGGCTGATGGCTGAGTGTGCAACAGGGAGAGAAGTGCTGTTGTGGGGAGAGGAGCACAGAAAAGGGCCTGTGCTTCAGGCATGTCCAGCAGCAGTTTGCTGGGTGGACTGCAGGGTTTGAGGCTGACTCACTGTGTCTCTGGTTGCCCCTCTCTCCTCAGGAACGTGCATTGGTTTGTGACAGCACTGAAGTCTGTGCTGCCTTGCTCAGATTTGCTGTTCAGGGTTCGTAGAATCATGGAATGGCCTGGGTTGAAAAAGATCACAATATTCATTCAGTCCCAACCCCCTGCTGTGTGCAGGTCACCAACCAGCAGCCCAGGCTGCCCAGAGCCACATCCAGCCTGGCCTTGAATGCCTGCAGGGATGGGGCATCCACAACCTCCTTGGGCAACCTGTTCCAGTGCCTCACCACCCTCTGGGTGAAAAACTTCCTCCTCATATCCAACCGAAACCTCCCCTGTCTCAGTTTAAGACCATTCCCCCTTGTCCTATCACTATCTACCTCACAAACAGCTGTTTCCCCTCCTGTTTATATGCTCCCTTCAAGTACTGGAAGGCCACAATGAGGTCTCCCTGGAGCCTTCTCTTCTCCATGCTTAACAAGCCCAGTTTCTTCAACCCTTCATCATAGGAGAGGTGCTCCAGCCCTCTGATCATTTTAGTGGCCCTCCTCTGGACCCATTGCAAGATCTCCACATCCTTGTTGGACGTGGAGGGTTGTTGTGGGTTTTAAAGGAGCTCCACCTTAACACTGTCTGCACAGCACCGGCAGCTGCTCTAGCTTCCCTCTGGCTTCTCTGTAAGCAGAAAGAACTACCTAGCAGCTGGGGCATTGTGTGCACATGTGCTTATGATATTCTATGCCATGGCAGCTGCTGGCAGATAACGTAACACAGAGGAGTCTCCTGGGATAGGCAAAGTGCTCCTCCATTCCCTTGGGTTGCCTCTCAGCTCACAGCCACTGTTTCTGTTGCTGCAGCAAAACAGCTGTGCTATTTAGGTTTAAGATTAGACATTTGAGGTGAGAGAAGCAGATTTAACCCCTTTGAATTCCACACCTTCATCCAGGCCACATGGGGTACGTCCAGAGCAGTTAATGTCTGGGAGAGGACAAGAGCATTGCCACCCCTAGGGAGAGGTGGGCAGGTAACACATAAGTCAGCAAAGGTCCTGGAATTTCTTTGAAAGTTGGGAAGGTTTCTGTGACATGTGCATATCTGTGTCATTATCTGCAGTGATCTAGATAGGGACATCACTAAGTTCTACTGAAAGCAAGTCAGGCCAGAGGTGTCTCCAGAAGCAGCCTGCTGAAGAAGACAGCTTTAAGTGTCTGCTAATCCTCCCCCAGGACAGGTGAGACAGATCCGCTGCTCAAGTAGTGAACTTTAAATTTGTTCACCATTCATTTGTAGCTGTCAGTGCTTGTAACATTGGTGTGTGTCCTGATAACACCTCTAGGAGAAGCTGAGGTTGGTTTAGCTTGAAGAACATCAGGACTGTGCTTTGTGGAGGTGAAGAGGTAGGCTGACATGGTGTTTGGCGGGATGCTCAGGCCCTCAGCCATCCTTTGCCAACACACTACCTGTGCTATGTGCTTTTATAGCACACGTGTTTGTTTGGGATGGTATTTAAACCTGCTTTGACATCTCCTCAGCAAAACATGCAGGTTTGTTCTCAGGTGTCTTAGCCACCTTTCACAGCTGGTTTGTCCCCAGGATGCTTTCTTCTACTGTTAGCCTTAGATTCATGAAGGTGTGTGAATGCCACTTAAAGCTGTTAAAAGTTGTAGGAACATCTCAGGACTATATATAAAGGAGAATTTTTGCATTTTATTCACGTTTTGTCACTGAACAGAGCGTATAAATGTTAATATTACATATTAATTTGGCCTCTGTTGATTAACCTACTAGCAGGGACAGCACAATGAGAAACCAGAAGTATGGCTCTGTTTCTCAGTTCCGTCTTAAATATCACAGTCAACACAGCTAAACAAGGATTCCATCCACCAAGCTCTGTATAAATCAGACACAAATCATTCTGATGCATTTGAGGAAATAAAAGCCTTCTTTGTAGTATGGAAACTGCAGTGTTCTAAGGAAAGAAAATGGCTTTCCTGAGGCAATGTATATAAAACACCCTTTTAATAAATAATCCTTGTGAGCCAAGCTGGCATATTATACAGGAAATGTCTTTCTCTAATATTCAGGCTTCAGAGAGTTGAAAAAAGAGCCATGAGATCACCAGAAGTACTGAACTCATTGGGAAAAATGATTCTTTTTTTTTTTCTTATGTATTTTTTCCTATCAAAATAATGTTGCTGCTTTCCACATCCCTACCGTAAATCCGCTGGGAGAGCAAATCGTCTGACATCTCTCTGGATTTAGCAGAGAGAAACTGAGAGCACAATGAGACCCAGCATCTATGTAGGCATTGGCAGTTTTAGATAAGAGCTAAGGGTTCGTGGCAGCGATGTGGTTTTGAAAGAGCGGCTGCAGAAATAATCCAACAGTCCCCAGAACACAAACAAGGACAAATATCCAGAGAAACAGCCTGTCCACTACCATGGCAACATACTTCCAGTCTTCAATGACCTGGAAAAAAAAGCCAGTTAAAGATATTAGCAATTTGTCATGTTATTTTGCTCTTCCTCTTGCTGATGCAGTCTTTGTTTATGAAAATAAAAGGAAGCAAACCTCAAGGTCGAGGGAACAAAATGACTTTAGACTTGGGAAGGAATTTTTCTCCTGCTACCATTCCCAGCAGTGGAGAAAAAATACTGTAAATATTTCTGAGCTGTCTTTGATGTATGAGGTGCAGGGCATGGCTGCCCGGTGTTCCGGAAGGACCTACAGTGTAATCCAATTAAGGCTTTTTTTCTTTAATTTTAATTTGCAGATGCTATTAATCTCTTTGGACAAAGAGAAAGAGTAATTATTGCTGTTAAACAAGGTTAGCCCCTGACTTTTCTTACCGGCAGTCTTCTTATCAAGAGACTTCATGAATATTAATACTGTTGCTTTTATTAAAATCCCCTCTGCTTTACATGTGTTGTGTGTGGAACAGATAAAATAAGGCTAGTCTTAGATTCTGTTCTCAAACTGAAGTGACTTTCTGGCTTTCATTGCAAAGGATGAATATATCAATCTTCGTTTGCATCTCGAGAATGATTATTTTTCCTCTGTCATTGATTCTCACTAAACGTGGGACATTGTCACCCCAGTGACTTCACCATGCTTGTCATTTATCTTGTCTCTTAGATTAGAACATGACACATTTTTCCTTCAGCACACACTTCTAATTCCCTCTGCTGCTAATGGTAATTTTGCACTTCTGAAATGAGGCTGTATTAAATGCACACTAACAGTTATCAGACCGTGATCGTGAAGATAGCAGAAATTAAGGTTATGAATCCATAAAACAGTAATATGTGGTATCAGAGGACCCTGTGTGAAAAGCATTCTATTCATTTTTAATGCATGAAATACCCTTGAAAGTTGCTCTTAGTCTCAGTTGGATCTTTTAAAATGCAACATGTTCTTGCAAGGATTTCTGAGCTATTAGGAAACTTTTTGCCTGCTCTGTGAAGTGTGCTGCTTTTCAGTCAGTCTCAATGCGTGTAGGTCGTGTTGAATGTTAGCATCTGATCTTCATTTATATTGACAGTAATTTCAGTTAATAGAAAACATGAACTACTCAGCAGCATGTTCCTAAGGGACTTCTGCAGTATCAGAAGCCAGGCTTCATTTAGTCTGCTTGGCAGGAATGAAGAACTTACAGTCCTACTGGGATCTGGGACTGAGCAGGATGACAGAGGGGATGCTTGGCAATTTTCCTTAACTGTGATCTAAACAAAACTCTGAACCACCTGAGTATTTCTGAGCATTATCTGTGGTGTGTTTGCACCAGCTGTCATGTGCTGCCTAGTAGCTCGGGTAGGGCATGTGAACAGGACAGCAGCAGCACTGCTTACGTGTGCCCTGAATGCTGTCCTTCTCATAGCCAATAACAAGTGTGATTTAACTCAAATGGAAGAAGTATCATTTTTGCTGGCATTAGGATTTTGATTCTACCCATTGTGTTTGCTGTAGCAGAGCTGCTTAATAGCAGCTTATCTTGCTGAATCAGAGACAGAGATCTTCAGGTGTTCTCAAAGGTTGAGCTGCAGATACACTGGTTAATGTGAGCTGATGTGTTGCAGTCTGTCTAAATATGATGGGGAAAAATATTTTCAAATAGAGTTCTCTCTGACCTGGCAGTCAGCATTACTGTTTTCTCTACCAAACACTACCTGAAGGTGACAAGACAGCTTTTTCAAGGTGTTTCCTGACTTACTGATCAGCGTTCTCTTTTTGTAATTTACCAAATTCATTTTTTTTAACCCTTAGCTTCAAGGTAGCTAGAGAGTGCAAATCTCCTTCCTGGAGGAAAGCATGCTACAGAGGAGGACGAGGGAAGAAGTTTGGAGGTTTACTTACGCTCTGGTCATTGTCATCACTTTTCATGTGCTCTGCTATAAAGCTGACTCCATCAATTGCTTCTTGGACTTCAGGAGAAAATTTGGTGCCTGTTCTTAACCTAAAATCTCGATGGCTGCTGACATTGTCAAGAGTGTCAGTGATTTTCATGTCGTACTTTTTGGCCGAGGCTGTGTTCACAAAGTAAGTCGAGTTCTTGTAGAAGTCAGCTGTGTCCATGCAGAGATTCTCTGCTCTTGTCTTTTTGCAGTTGCACGGCTTTTGCCGTGGCGAATTATTTTCTGGACGCTTCATGAACAGGTAGGCTGGGAGTCTTTCAAGGAAAACCAGCTTTACCCACGGAGGCATGGTGTGAGTGCTTGGAGATCTGTGGTGGACATTGAGTACGCAGACACTGGTAACTATGGAGAAGGTCACCAGTACCATTGTAAACATGAGATACTTCCCGATCAGTGGAACATCTAGAGATGTTGGAGGAACAATTTTGGAGATCAGCAGTAAGAACACGGTCAAAGCAAGCAACACAGATATGCATAAGGTCATTTTTTCGCCGCAGTCTGAAGGCAAGTAGAACACCAGGATGGCTAAGGATGTAATTAGCACACAAGGAATTATGAGATTGATGGTATAAAAAAGAGGTTTCCTTTTAATAATGAAGTCATATGTCACATCAACATAATTGGGATCCAAAGGATTTACAGTTCTTCTTCCTGGGAGTGCTACAATGTCCCATTCTCCACTTGGTGTAAAGTCATCCATGCTTGCCATGGAAGTTTTAAGTACCATATCAATTTCTGTATGATCATACGTCCAAGACCGGAACTTTAAGGTGCAGTTTTGTTGATCAAATGGGAAATGCTTAACCTCAATCTTGCAGGCACTCTTGTAAATTGCTGGAGGCAACCAGCGAATGCTCCCATTATTCTGTACAATTGCATTTGTGTACAGTGAAACTTCATATGTACCATCCGCACTGATGAAAGAAACAGGACAGAATCAGGAGAGAACACCAGCAAACATTAAGAGGAAAAGTTAAAGACAGAAAAACTTTGTCAGTTTTTGCCTTGTGGGCCTCAGCTGCTGGAGTTAAAGCTTAGTAAGGTTTCAGTATTGAATTCTACGTTGTAGGCAGCTATATAATTTGACAGGGAGATTGATGTATGCATTTCTCCCAGACAGAGAACTGATATTTTGTCCAGTAGTTACAGTAAACAATTTTTATAAAATGATTATTAAATTAAAAAAAGTGCACATTTTATCCAAAGAACTCGAAGCATGTTGAAATATTTCTTACAGTAATTAAGGCTTATAGCATCTTTGAAAGCTGGGTAAAAATGGGATCATTCAGCATGAAAATGGAGGTACCTTTGATTAGGAACACAGCCACAGCCAGGAGCACACAGCAACACTCCCAAATGACTTAGACAAGGAAATAGGGATGAGCAGTTAGCTGGAAATGCAGGGAGAGTGCAGGCAGAGAAAATGTAATTATGTGGTTTATAATTTATCACATCATTCCAGTTAATGTTTGCGTGTTACAAAACCAGGACAGACAAGCCACGGAGTTCTTAATGCCCACAAATGATCTTGGCTTTGTATCTCCTCCGAATGCTGCACTTCCCCAGGAGAGTCTCCTGTGTTATGATGGGCCTTTTAGTTCAGGGAGAGGATCATTGTCACTCAGCATTCAGAGTGGTTTCCTGTCCACTATTTCTGGGCAAGCAACGTGGGGGTTTTTAACCCACCAAGTGTCCCCAGGCAGTAACTCAAAGTGGTCAGTTGCTGAGGAATATTCTTGAAATCTAATGTTTCTGAGCACGTTCAGTGTATTGTCCCAGATGTGCTGTGCAACACCTTTCACACTCAGCCAATCTTACTACCCAAGGAAATTATTGCAGCAGGGAGGAGCAGCTGTCAGTGACTCTTCTTGACATTTGAGGAAATGCAACTGCTTTTATTGACACTGGGTTAGCACTGTTAGACTGCAAAAATGAGTCTAGACGAGATACATGCCATCTCTTTTTGATAAACAAATGCAGTTGTAAAGAAATGTGTGTAACCTAGAGATAGTATGTAAATAAATGTATATAATGTAGAGACAACGTGTTGAGTGTAAAAAATGAAAGAGAAAAATCAAAGCATAAACCAGTGAATATCAACTGGCTGTGATTAACTAGGGCCCTTAACTTCTTGCTCCTTAGAAGTTAATAAAACAGTGTCATTAAAATAGCTGTTTTGGTGCTAAGGCTGACCTTTCTAAGCAAGGAATTACTACAAGCATCCAAGGCTTGGCACCTGTGTTGCTGCTCTCCAGATCAGTTACGTTTGGCTGTGCAAAGGCTTCCTGCTGCTGGTGAGACCATGGTGGCTGGTTCAGTAGGCAGTGGAACAACCAGACGCAGAAGCAAATGGCAACAGTGCTAGGAGTCTTTAGTTTTCTGCCATTCTGTGGGTTGTTGTTTGTCTGTTTTGGTGTTGTTTGTTTGTTTTTAGTAAATAAACGATATCTTTCTGGCATACTCTGTCTCCCTGAATTAGATTTATAGTTAAGGCATATGACACAGGGGGTAGACTTCTGGGCTGACAGTATGTGTGAGCTTTTGCTGGCTGCCCTTGGCTCTGTGTCTGATGCCTATGAAACATTGCTTCTGCAGGAGAAAGTTGTAGGAAGGAGATGATCCTTCATCTAAGGTTTAATTTGAATCTTTGTACTGCTGTAAAAGTTTTGATATGGGGAGGCTTTCGCTTGTTTCTGTGCATTTAGGAAGCTTTCAAAAAGTGTTCCTTGCCCCTACAACCCATTAAGCATTACCATCTGGGGAATACGGAAGAAAGAAGCCAGAGGGCAGTGTCACAATTCAGCAGAACAAGATTTGAGCAGGCAGAATACATCCTAATCCACTGGCTGAATTATTTTGTGACTAACGCAGTAGTTTTGGGTATTTAAATATTTCTCTAAGCTCATCTCCAGCAGTAGGATTCCAGGGACTTAATTCAGATATATATAAACTTCCTACATTTCCCATCTGTACATGTTAGTAAACCATTATGTATTCTTGAATTCATTGGTTTTCAAAAGTATCATGACATTGCATTAAACATTTCAGTTATTGTGTGGTTTTGCTGCTTGTTTGTTTTTCTTAAAGACTTGATATCATTTACTTCAGGGATCTGCTAGAGACTTAAACCAAACAGAGATAAAAATTGGCAGTTATTTGTTGTGGAAAAGCAGTATTGGACTATTCTACCAAGCTTTTCTTTTTCTTAGTGCTGTAAAGCAACAGGGTCAAATGTTGACAGATTCATGATATGTTCTTGTAATCGATTTTGGAATCGATTTTTGAATGCTTTATGAAAACAGAACATAATCTGGTTTTGAAAAGGAACGTTAACTGGCAGAATTCTGATGCCTGTGACTTTGTAACAGGTTTATGACCTGGAGTCTGTGTTGAAAGGACAAAAAAAGAAGTAGGAGGCAAAAATGTAGCCGAGTGCCTAAAGTATGGGATAGAAATGCCTTTTTGGAAATGTGGTCAGTGTGCAGCTGTGCTTGTATCTATAGCTCATGCTTGCCATGTAATCTAATCTGATAAAGACTTGTGTCTCGGCTGTCAGCCTCCTCATGGATGTTCTGCTGTTGTAACAACCCATGCTGCAGACATGGCCCAGGTCTGCTGGAATCTCTAACACTTTGTTTTGCTGAAGTCTTGTAGGCAAACACCTCTGTCAGATATGCTGGATACTAGCTATAAGTTACCAAGTTTAGCTTTGGAATTTGATAAGACCTATTTCATTGGTTCTGAAGCTTTTTTTCTTGATACACGATTATGATTTTGTTTGCTGTCTGCATAAACTATGGATGTTCTACTTACTTATTGTAAAGCACAATGTCTGGCAGCCAGATATGTTTTGCAGGTATTCTCAGCATATTTATTCCTTCGTAGTCAGAAGGCTTCCAAGCCAAACGATAATCAATCCACTCCTAAGAGAGGAATTGTACAGTTGTGATGGGGGTATCCAGACCAGACAACAAAACAATCACTATGATGGAGTGAAAGCAGTTGTGTTTGTGGATTGCAAGAGCATGCTTCTGTGGGTTTTATTACCTGGTTTAACCAGACATTTGTAGTCATGATCTGCTCTCGTTCGTTCTGCAGGGGAAGACAGAGAGAAAAGTTGTTCAATATTATTGCAGCAGTGTACTGTCAGTAAGTCTCCATGTATATGGCTCCAAGTGGCTTTTGACAAAAACAGTTGTGACTGATGTGAATGTTGCTACTTGGGAACAATTTCTCCCCACAAGCTGATTTATTTATTTATTTATTTCCCCCTGAGGATTTGATTTGAAACAGAAGGCACACTTTGGCCACCAGGAGCCCAATAATTTGCTTAAAGTTTATGTAAGGTTTGTCGTGAAAGATCTTGGCTGGCAGGCTCTGCTTCACGGAACTGGCAGAAGTTTCTCTGCTGCAGATCTGTGCATCTGGGGTTCTACTGGATGAACAAGATAGGAGATCAGAGAATTGGGAAGATTTCTACAGAAAAAGAAAATACTTCTTTGCTGCTGAAGATGCTTGGTATTCTTAGAGCCCATAAGACCATTTATTTTTGTCTTCTGCCTGAAGAGTGAAGGCACAGGGAGACAGGGACTGAACTGCATCATTCTTGATCCCTGCCCATGCAGAGAACCAGCTGTCTGCATCTTTTTCACCCAGGAAAGAGCAGCAGAGCTGAAAGCCCCAGTTCATGAAATCATTCCCACTTATGTGCTAGATTTTATTCACGCTGCTGTTAGTGGCTAAACCTGACTTGGCATCAACAGTCCTTGGAAGGACTGTTAAACACATGTTAACTTGGAGTAAAAATGTCTTTCAGACCCTCTGCAGTCAATTTTATTGAAGATGGGGAGTTGCTTACATGAGAATTGATTTAATGGTTTATGATTGATATTTAATGATTGATTTAAGCTATTCCAGACAGAACTAGCGTGTCTTTCTTTTGGTAACATTTCACTGTGCTTTGTTGATATACTGTGGGATCTTAAGCTCTCTTCCTGGCTTGTTTTCATACCAGTAAACCACATTTTGCATTTTGCAGAATAAATGGCTTAGTATTACAAACACAGTACAGAATAGATCCTGACCTAGTGTAACTTCTGTCAGCTGCACTGAGGTAATAGCATGATTTTGATTTTTGATCAGTGGGATTTTACTGGATGAAGATCTGGCTCTGTCCTTATTGCTTAGGCATAGACTGATCTTCATGTTGTAGATGCATTCTGAAGTAAAACCAGTAAATTGCATGTATGGGCCCTGCCTACCAAATATTATGTAAATTATAAAATAATAGGGACAGGTAACAACAGTCTGACTTTTACTTATATGCTGTGCAGACAGTAATGAGTTAAAAAGGAACAGCTTAATTTGAGCTTACCACACTGATGAGCTGTGCCAGGGAAACCTGCAGTTCTATAGATACCAACTGGGATGAGTTGACAGCTGGGCGAATTAACTTGTTGTACCTGTCAGGACTCAGTAGGTGGTTCATTAGCTTCTCCTCAGCATCTGCTGCAGTGCTTCCTGTAAGACATCAGATATGGGGTTACAGAAGGGACACCAAGGGCCAAGCTGTGGCGATCACAGAATTCCTATGCATCACATCATTTTCATGAAGTAATGAGGGCCTTTGGTTTCTTAAAGATTGTTGTAGGCTTGCATGAACAGAAGGAATGGTGCTTGCACCAACATCCTGCTGAAGTGGGCTGTCTGTCACAGAGCACAGATTAAAGCAGGTAACTCAGGGCACTGTGGGTTTCTTTGTACAGAATGAGGTAAAGCTCAGATTGACAAGTACTTTTGGGAACTCAGTTGCAAAGCAGAAGCAAACCCACGCTCTTATCAGCAGAGAAAGAGTGTTTCAAAGATCTCAGTGAAGGGAGTCTGGGTGTGACTTCGCTCTTCATTGTCATAGGAGGCAGAAAAATGATTGCAGTCACACTTAGAAACTGAAAGAGCGATCAAAGTGAGCTGCAGAAGTCACAGTGATAGCATGCTCTTTGGTAGGCTGCAATGTTTCTGTTTCAGAATGATTTTGTATGGAAATCAGAAGTGCTAATCTAAGCCTTACTTCATGTGGGGAAAAAAAACCCTGATTTGATTTGGACTAGCAGAGATATTTCAATCTTAGACAGTCGAGGCTGGAGTTCTGTAACTGCAAAATACAGGATCAGCAAGCTGCTATCAAACCAGCCTGAACATTCTGCATGGAACAGAAGGACCTATGGCACAACTCCAGAGGTAAATGCATCTGTTCCATGTTCTTACTCGTGCTTTTTGATGACACTTTTCAAACCTCTGTTGGCCACATAATAATTGTGATGCCTATGGTCCTGGTGACGTGCTGCTGACTGTACTGACCCCTTGCAGGGGAGCAGTTCTGTGTATGTAGAGTAATTCTGTGTTGTGTGATACACTTGGCAGGGATGGACACAGGTGTTTTTGAGAACAGATTGTAGTCCAGTGAATGGATTGATTCTTCAGTAGGAAAGGGTACTGAGCTACCCCAGAAGTGCAGAAATGAGAATAGTGTCACTGCAGCATATTTGCTTAATTGTTCTCCAGAGTGGTTCCACTCAGTAAAACACCACATACAAGTGTTTTAAATTTATTGTGCTTTTTATGCTGTAGCATATCCATGAGATCCAGAGAAAGGCAGATGTAGAAAGACCAGAAAGGTGTATGTAAGCAGCCAAGGTCTATGTGCAATTTAATGTCTAGTTTCCACGTGAACTGGGCTCCAGGCTACTGGAGAGACACAAATCCCTCCTGAAATTTGGTACTTTTGAATTCCACTTAGATTAATAAATACTACAAGAACTTCTTGTTTATGATCCAGTAAGCAAGCAAAGGGACATGGAAGAGAGCTTTGTCATACAGATCTTTTATTTTTCTACGAGCTGCTTTTTCACTCAAGCTCTGGGGACAGGAAGAGATAATCACCAGGCTCGTTTTAATTCTGATAAAACCAGTATGTGCTATGGCACAAACAATTGTGCCACAAGTGCTTAACCATAACAACGTCCTTCAGAGCAGGCTTCTCAAGTACATCCCAAGCCATCTTGGAGAATACCAGTGTTGTGTTGGTTTGTTTTCTGATTACACTTGCTTTGCACTTGTTTCCAAGTCATTATAAAAGCCCTTGTACCATGTAATATTTTAATATTATGTTCATTCTCAGTGTAAGCCTCCCTAATCAAAGGCTTATCAAGCTAGAGCTATGCTGATCCTTGCTAAGCTTCAGATTCTCTTGGTTTTTGGTTTTTTTTTCCTTGTGTTTTGCAATTAAGATGGAGCTAAATTTGATACTATGTAGAAAGTGGGACTGCACCCCAGGAATGGATCATTTTGTGTTTAGAAGGCTAGCTGAAAAGCCTTGTGGTAGCTACAGAGAGAATCTTGGTTAGTTATTTTTGTTGTTTGTGGTCTCTTTTCAACAAAAATCGTGCTGCTGCATATGTAACTGATATAAGCAGACTGCTGCAGTTCAAATATAAGTAGATTGTCGTTTGGTTTGTTTCATACAGTGCTCACTGAGTAGCAAAGAGTGAATTCTTGTTTGAATTGTTTTCACTGTCAATAAACTGTGCAGATGAATAATTGCCACGACATATCATAAAAATGGTTTGTTAAATAATGAATCCCTTGGAGATACTCCTCTCTGTTCTTAGGGAAGGGGCTCCCACAGCGAGGGATTATTCTGTTCAGAACTGCCACCTCATCCCAGCCTTTCCATAACTTAATCATCAAGAATAAATATCAAAAGGGCTACTTTCATATTTCAATTCGGTGCTTATATCCAATACCACTAGGTGTCAGCAATGCACTGCTTTAAAGGCTACCAGGTCCAATCTCCTGTAAATAAAGTATAAAAACGAATGGTTCTAGAATCATTTTTATCATCTATTTTCCATTACCAATATTGTTGTAACCAGATGTCACCTAATGGAAACAAAATTACCGGTCATTCAAGTTTGTCCTTTGTGCATTTCATGATGTTCATGACTGCACTGGAATACTTCTGTTTTTCTCCTCAGAGTTGGAAAAAATGCAAGTGCACTTTTTTCTGCTCATTAATTCTTTCTTTTTTTTTCTTCCCAAAGTAGCAGTCATCAACAGAAATGTTACAGGGAAAAAATGATGCTTTTGGACAGATGATCTTAGCAAGACTGATGAAGCAGCCTTCATCTGGGGGTAGACTGTATCTGTGTACTGGAAGCAGTAATTGGGGAAAAGTACCAGAGTGGATCCTGAGCTAAAGAAATTGTAGCCTCACTGAACATGCTGCACATCTGTTCCGTGTCAAGGAGAGCCCATTGCCTATAGCATGCAGTGCAGATTCTGCAGTAAGTTTGTATTCTGTGTGGGAGTTATGACCATTAAAAAAAATTGCTCCAGGATGCTTCTAGTTTCCCAATAGAAGAAACAAAAACAGATTTGATTCATTACGCAGTGTAATTTTTACCATTTACATGGTCTAATTTATATATAAAACATGAAATATCTCTTCAGGCTGTGCTCCATTGCTTATTTTCACAGTGGCATTACAAATATGTTAGGTGTGAATAGAACAGAACATGGAGCAATGTTGATAGATACAGGCATGTGCACAGTTATCACTGTCTAAATGGTAACATTTAACATAAGCCATGTTTCCCCATATCCCTGACCAGACATTTTAATAACTGTCGAAATAATATTTGCTTAGAAATAATACCTTGTACAACAGACTGTCATTTTTGTTCTTTCCTCTATCACATATGATTTATGCCAACAGTGGTGACGTACCAAATTGCCATCTGTAATTAGAAAATAGCAAGTGGGATGCAGCAACAAGATAACATTTATCTTCTCTGAAATCACTTAATGATGTTGTTGCTTTTCAGTGGACTCGAGTAAAAAGGTTAATATAGTGTCTTACAGTAATGTGCACTAATTTGGAATGCTTATTGTTCCAATGGAAATAGCAGTGAATTCATTTTATTGTAAAGACTATTTTAATTTTCCCACTGCAATTAATGGGAATAAAAAGGAAATGCTAATGAGTTTAAAAATATGTAATCTAAGGTAGGCCCTCGCTCTGGTTCCATAGCAGATGTTTACAGAAGTTGCCTTTCAGTAACTGAAGAAGGAAAAACATGGGTCGAATTGGTAAATATGAGAAAGATGTGATTTTGTCCTAATTCAGTTTCAGTTTCGCTCCAGACACTTCAGTGGAGTCGCCCTGTGGAAGATGCTCCCATGGTAAATGTTCTGTGCTGCTTCTGAGCTGTGCGTGTTGGCTTAAACAAATGCAAGAAATGCTGATGGGCTAAAAAAACTGCTCTTAATAGACATTTACATTTTTTAACATGTATCTATATATTACAACTTGATTTAATCACTAGTTACATACAAATCAAACGATTAGGAAGTAAGAACTTAGCAAAATACATGAACTTGGGTGAATAATTGTAGAGAAGATCTGTCTCATGGCTTATGTCTCAGTTCCATTTTTATTTTATCTCTGTCACTACTTGCTTTTCCTGTCACAGATGATCGTGGAAGAATTGAAAGGAGCATTCTTTAGTGATTATCCCTGCAATCTCCTACTGTCATTTTATCTCCAACTTACTGTCTACATATCCACAACAGTGGATTTGCTGCTATCTAATGTGCCAGAAACAACACTAAACAATATATTTCATGCATCTTCTTAAAGTCTGCAAGCTTCTGAAGTGGTAGAAACGGCTTGAGAGCTTATATCACTGTCCTACCTCCCAGCCACAAAAGCTATCACTGCTCTGCAAACTGTATGTGAAAGAAAAGATCACTTACCGTTGAAATAGAAGGAGCCCACTACAAAGAGAAAGAGAGTGTACGTATTCCTCATGGCAATAACAGGAAGAGGTGGTTACTGCTCTTCAATTAAGACAGCTGGCAGTAGGCTCTGTTGTCAGGGTTGCACAAGCAAGAGATGTAAAAGCAATCCTGAATCTTGGAGGTATTAAATCCCTGGAAAGAGGCAGACAGTAGGACCTGGCAGAAGCATTCTGCAAAGTGGAGTTTTCATAAGCATTGTGGTCCCTCCCCCTTTGCAGCTGTTTAAAGAGCTTTGTGTAGAGGAAAAGCACATAAGAAGAGGGAACATAATGTGATAATGTTGAATGAGAGGAAATGAAAGAGCAAGCTAAGGAACACGATCTGCAGAACAAAACTGCTTAATCTGTGCTACTAGATAACATTTAGAAGGCTTTCTGGTTAATAAATGCAGGAGTTGGGAGCAGCAGCGTGAGAAGAGCTGGATATAACTTTGTGCTGTAGGACCTGTTAGTAAAAGTCACGTGAATAAATTATAGACCTAGCAGAGGTCATCTACGTCAAAAGAAAAGCTTGATTGCCTGACTACAACACTCTGAGACCCACATGTATGGTCCTATGAACCAGAACTCCAAAAGGCTTTTTGAGAGCAGCAGAAGAGAGAGGGGGAATTGGTTGTCAGCAGCATTTGGCTGGATTTCGTAAGAACATAAATGCAGCCTGCTGATAAATGGCTGTAGCCATGAAGATTCTCCAAAGGAATGATAGGGGAATTCTGTGGAAGTTGTCATTTACAGCTGAGGAGTTCAGCAGTGTACAGTATTGTGTGTTTTGAAACTTGCCGTGGAAATATACGTGGAAGGAAGGAGAAAAAAGAACTTACCTGTCCTTTGCAAGCACCGTAGGACAGACTGAAGCTTCTTCATAGAAAATAGATGTTAATCCTGTAATTACTATTTTATGTCCATACTGAGATTCCTCTCTGCTTAAGGTAATCGCAGTTCTGCTCTCATCCCACCTCCCAGCAGTCAGACTCCCAGTGGAGACATTCCTGTTTTACCAGCACAACCTTTGTATGCACTAGGCACTTAATCTTCTGCATATAGCACAGTTGCTGCGGAACTGCAGCTTTTTGGAGAAGGTCAGCTGCTGCTGTTTTAAGGCAAACTCTCAGTGTTGCTTTGAGCAATTATTTACCTTCCCCCTCGGCACTTTAGCCACCTTTTTTCCACTAAATAGGCCAGTATGTTCTTCTGCTGTCTTTAAAGGAGCTACTATGAACCTTACCCAATTCTTTGTTGTTGCTGTAATTGTGCTATCTACAACTATGTTGCATCCCTGTGCAGTTCCTCAGTTTTTTTAGGCTCATTTAAGTAGGTGGGGAGGATGAGTTCAGTGCAAAGGATAGAAAAGCACTCACTGCATGCATTTCTACTTCTTTAAAACAAGGTGGTTTGAGTCAGTTTTGATGAAGTATCTTGAAGTGCCTTGAACTTGCCTTCCCTTACTCTGAAAACTCAAGCTATTTTAGCTACACCACGTCCTCCACTGAGGCTTCTCAGTAGTTCTTCAAAAAACTTGCAGCCTTCTATCATGAGATGTATGACTTGTTCCTTCTCACCTTCACCACCCTCCTTTACTGTAGCACCCTCAGTTATAATTTCCCAAACTTTACATGTTATTTTAACTGGTAAGTGCCTTTGATTTCTTCTAACTACAGCTTGCTGTTGCCTCTTCACTAGCCATACGAACATAAATGTGCCATTGCTGCTCACCTTAAAGATTAGGTTCAGCCTGGTATCAGAGGTGCCCTGTGCTAGCTCCTGCATGTTACTGCATGTTATATCTTTGTGCTTCTATTACTGCCTTTTCTCTCTTATTCACTTTGTGTTAGCTGGAGTTGACTGACGTGTGAGGTTAGAATTCTTCCTTCAGAGTAGTGTGGGAACTGACTGGGGATGAGAACAAACAGCACAGTCACTGTGAGGACAGTGCTTGGGTGAAAAAAGCCAGTGGAATCCCAGTAACTGCATGTAAATGGACTAACTGTGGTAAAAATACAAGCTGGAATAAAGCAGAGGAGTAATAAAGCACATGTAGAAATTGAGCTTTCCCAAAGAAAATGACTCTCTTTTAACAGTCAAAACTTTAGTATGTCCCAAGCAAAACATTTACACTGAACCCCCTTATTGCTTATTGCTCCTCACCACTGCGTCCTTGGCTTGTACCCTGGCTGAGACCTGTGTCATCAGACCTCTTGCACTCTTGTGTTTGCTAGACAATGCTATCTTCCATCATGTATGGAGAACTGCTCTCAAGTAGCTGCTCCTTCAGTTATTAAGAGTATTGTTGAGTAAATACCGGTCTGTTGGGGAAGAAAGACTGCATCTGTTTCTCTATTTTTACTTTCTGATATATGACCTATTTCTCCTCAAAGGCAAATCTTCCATCTGCCAACCCGGACTCTATGCTTCAGCAGCAGTCACAGGAGTAACAGATGTATGGACCCTGAAGCCATTGAGCTTGCACCATCTACACTGCTTGATGCTTAAGAATTGAATAGCAGCTCAAGGTAGAACAAAACTGACTAGGATATATTCATTCAGAGAGGAAATACTGGAGCTTCCAAAGCAAAAGCAGCATGATTTGCAGTTTTTCACTGCAGTGAGACAGGTCCAGATATAGGGATATCACTGGGAAAAACAACAGCACAAAAAAATTTCAAGGTGAAAGGCCACAATTAGTTTCTAGCAGTTATCATGTATAAATGAATTTCAAGGCTTAATTCATGCCTGAACTGAATCAAAAAGGGACTTCAGATCATCGTGTAAAACACTGGCATTACAGAACACATGAGATTGACTCGGATTTGTGCTTGCAGAATAGCTGTCACTTTCTGCTTGAAAGTTACTGTAGAAAATGTCAACTAATGGCAAATTCTGTATTTCTAGCATCTTACATCTGAATGAACTTCAGTGATATCTGCCAAGGTCCTGGCTCATCTCATCAGCATCAAGGCAGACTTGGCATTCTGATCAGCTGAAAGATTGAACTTCTTACAAGCAAGTTCTGTAAATATCCGCTGTGTTCCACTTGCAGGTGAAATCATGCTTTTGCCCAATCAATGCTTTCTAAATGACTTCACTAGAACACATGTACTAGGACTAACATTCTGCATTTTTAAATATTTTTTTTCCCTATTAGCACACATACAGTTCTGTTAGAGACCAAATCGGTACTTCAGCCATTCTAGTGCTGATTTTGGGGGGAAAAGTTGTACTGCTGTAGCCTCATTAAATCAGGTCATACTTAGCATTGCTAAGTCTACCAGCAAAACAAAACTGGCACTGCAGTTGGATGACCCTAGCTGTGTCCTCATGTCCTCATATCAGACAGTTACTGTTAGGATGAAGGGGGAAGGGCATGGATGGATGGATGGATGTAACGTGTTTGGTATGTTGTCATCTATTTTGTGTTTATTTTTGGAATTTACTGAGGGGTTTTTTGTTTGTTTGTTTGTTTGTTTTTTGTAAGGGTTGGTAGATGCATTGGATGGGATAGTGAGTTTTCATCCAGAGATAAACCATACATTGGTGGCCTATGTGTGAAATGAGTTCATGAAGTCCACTTCCTACTGCATTAGTGTGTTAATATTTGCTTTCCAAATGGAGTCTGAACAACATGGATGAGAATTTGCAATAAGCTGTCTTCAGAAAGAGTACAATTCCATCCCACTTCTGCAAATGATGGTACAAGACAGGGCTGTGGTAGCTATCAAATTATCAAATAACACTCCTTTAAGGTTTTGGACAATGGTGATACTGTATATAGATGCCTGATATGTCATCATGTTATTATCTGCCCCAAGCCCTCCCTGGGTCATTGAAGTGTTCCACTGGACGTTCCACAATATCCTTTTTGTGAAACTTGGAAAGTGTGGGATTGATGAGTGGATGTTGAGGTGGATTGAGAACTGGCTGACTGTCAGAGCCCAGAGAGTTGTCCTCAGTGGTGCATAATGGAGGATCTGATTAATTTTAATATCTAAAGGGAGGTGAGAGGCAAATGGATGAGGCCAGGCTCTTCTTAGTGGTGCACAGTGATAGAACAAGGATCAATGGCCTAAATCTTGAACATAGGAAGTTCCATACAAACGTGCAGAAGAACAACTTTTTGGTGAGGATGACAGAGCACTGGAACAGGCTGCCCAGAGAGGTGCTGGAATCTCCTTCTATGGAGATATGCAAGACCCAGCTGGACGCCGACCCGTGCGACCTGCTGTAGGGAGTGCTTTAGCAGGGGGGTTGGATTCAATGACCTCTTGAGATCCCTTCCAAACCCTGCAATTCTGTGATTCCAGAGAATTACCAGAAATAACGCTGTGATAATAACAAATGTTGCACATGAATGACTCCATAGAAATAGAAGTGGTTCTGGCTCTCATTGTCAAAAGGATTAAGGATCAATGAAAAAGCCACCTTTTGACCTTGTAATATGTCTGATGGTGGATAAAACCACTCATGGAAAAAAATGTTTCCTTTCCTGGTTGATTTTTTTCTAGCTATGATTCTGTGTTTTGTGAACTAGCAGGTGAGTTTTATTTGTACTTTCTTTGAGGCAGTAAAGCATCTGACACATAATATTGTCAGCATCATTGACCTTAAAAACTGCACAAATGTTGACAGTTCCAGAGTGTTTTCTAAAGCACTGCAGAAGCAGCAGCTGAGGGTGTGTTACGCTGTTCTGGAGATGATACTTTTATTTTTATCAATCTTTTTTGCATCCTCTTATATGCTTTGAGATTCATTGCAGCTTAGCCTGTTACTCACACATGCAGTCCAACATTTCAGTTCTGTGCTGACCAGCATCAGTATAGTAATAAGCCATTTTAATGATGTCTAAGTGTATCCACTGAAAGCCTAATTATTCAAGTAAACATTTCTTCAAGTATTGCTGCTTGAGATACATCTGAGATGTACTTTTGTTGGTATTCAGGAGATCTGAGGCTGGAAAGAGCTAGTGTTTTATTGAAAAGGAACAATCTCCTGAGTACATCAGCTAAGACACGGCTGAGTAGGTTCAGGAGCTGGAAAAGGTTTGATGAAATGTTTGAGGATAGCCTGAATATTTAGCCTGCTAGCTCTCCTGTTTTGGGACAACATGGTGGAGTCTAATATCAGTTATTTGGTAAAGTCAGAGCTTTTTTTTTTCCTCACTATGATGATCTATCTCTGTGAATGTGGTAGAAATGAGAAGCCCATGTTGGTTATTCACTCTTATAACCTAGGTTAATCAATGTTTATGAGCCTTTTAATCTAAACTTTGTGATGCTGTAACTATTCACCTCCATTAAATCATATAAACTGACATATAAATCTCATATAAACTGTACCATGGCAGGATTAAGGCCAGCTCATGAATTACAGCATTAAGGGGTAGCCTCGTTGAAACACTCTCTACCAAACCCCTAAACAGTGTTACTGAGTTCATGCCAAGACACTGTTTGAAATGATTTCTGTTCTGAAGCTGAGATCACGAACTGAAGAACAAGACCCAAAATTTATAATGTATTTGCAGGCAGAACTTCATGTTGTGTGACTGTGATGGCTCAGGAGTGTTGGATAAATGTTAAAAGGCAAAAACAGCTATAGGAACCATCCTCTGTATAGACTTTGGTGGTTAGAAAGTGAAGACAGACACCTTATGGGGATTTGAGTCTAATAATATTTCCTGATTATCAAGCTGATGATTTAATGGAGGCTAAAAAAGGGAAGTGAGTTAATGAGAGGTTTTCCTTAGTGAAAAATCACAAATAAAATCCGAAAGAAACTCAGAT
The DNA here is from genome assembly GCF_023343835.1 of Lagopus muta. Lineage (NCBI taxonomy): Eukaryota > Metazoa > Chordata > Aves > Galliformes > Phasianidae > Lagopus > Lagopus muta. The sequence continues at coordinate 16,799,585 of NC_064442.1, forward strand.
ATGGTTGAATTTTAGCTCAGTTTGTCTTACGCAAATTCCAACTGATAAGAAAATAAGAACAGGATGAGGAATTTGTAAAACTGACTGTAAATTCTCTTCCTAATTTTGTAAAATAATGGCTGAATAAAATAGATTGATTTTTCTAGAGTGCATGGCTCTTATGTCTCTTATGGTAGAAAAGGTGTTCTCCAGATCTCTAGCTTCTTCCTTGAAGTTTACTGAGGTGAATTCTCTTGGGATGAAAAATACAAACATTTTTTAAGTGAGATTGTATAACATGATGAGGAGGAGATGGGAAATAGACCTATGAAATGGCCACTGCAGAACAACATGGCCTAATAAAATAAAATAGATTTATGTAGCCAGCTCATGTAAGGCACTGGAGATCCTCCTGATGTCTTTGAGGATGTACATATATAAAAGGGGGAGAGGAACTAAAATTCTAACTAGGGGAAAGTGCTTTTAAAGTTTCAGTAGATAAAGTATCTGTCAGTGGAAGATGCAATGCTGGGGAATATTTCAAGCAAGATAGTCTTAGCAAGGCAGAATGCAGGAAAATGCCATGTTTTGCAGTGATTTACTGCACATTTCTCAGTCCACTTCGTGGATTTGTGGTGGATTTAGGTTAGGTAACCATTTTTCTTTGTCTTAGTATCTTGGGAAGTTAATTCCCACCCACTGTGAACTCAGCCATTATCTTCCCTCCAGCTTCCTCTCTTCAAGGCTTTTGATTCATATAGAGAAGAGAAAGTAGGTCTCAGTGTTTAACTTCACTTCCAAAACATCAAGTGCTATAGAAATATCTAAGATAATTGCATTGTTTTCTTTTTTCATTGCTCATTTTAGTCCACAGATCACTTACAGCCTTTGCTCTTGCTCATCACAAGTTCTTGTTGATATTTGCTACAGCTCCTGCCTGAGTTTGAAATCTGCTTATTTTAGTTCTCACCAGGATCTCATCCATGAGCTTTGGTCAGTTGTTCTTTTCTGCTCCCTGATGAAATAACTCTCTTCCTTTCAGTCCCTAGACTGTGATCCAAAAAGAATTTGATGCTTGCTTCAGAATGACATATCTTATCTCAGAAGCTCCTTCCTAACTTAGGTAGGAGTATCTTGGTATAGCTTGATGACAGTTACATGTTCTTTTAAAACACTGTAAAATGAAGCCCAAGTCATTCCTGTAATGCCTGCATTTTGTATGAAATTAACAAAAAAAGAGCTAAGTATGTGCATGTTTAAGGACATAGCTGATATGAGGGTGTTCATATGTGCAATGCAAGCATTTTTGTGTGCTCTCACTTTTTGAAGTAAAAAGTTTAAAAGTAAATTCCAGGAGTAGGAAGCTTCATGTTTGCCTACCTTGCTGCATTATTTGGGCTAAGAAGCTATGCTTCCTTGCCTGCCAAGTCGCTTTAGTTCTTGCTGGCTTCCAGTGTTCCTATAAAAGCAGTGTTACATCCTTTGACAGAGCTTCTGTGAAAAAGTTTTTTGAATTTATAACGTGCTTCCTAGAATTAGAACAGTAGAATTGCCCCTTTTAATTCAAATTAATTATTCTGCTTTATCAAACCAGCTTTTTCAGTATTTATACCTTTCCACTGAAACATCTGCAGCAGCCTGTAGTGAAATCCTACAACAAACAACTGTTTACTACGACTGCCAAAAATTACAAAGTATGCAACGTTGCAGTGCAATAAAACATAGGGGTCCCAGGAGTACAGACAGTAAAGAGTGAGCAGGCTGAGCAGAGGCAAACACACATTCAGTGACGCAGATAGAAATTGTAAGGTGGTTTACTACCACTGTGTGCTCTGCACTAATTGGTAAGCTATTGAGACAAGCCCTACTGAATGGTAGAAGTAGATATTATGAATAAATCACATACAGTATTTTCAAGCAGTCTGTGGAATTTAATGGTGCAGTGCCAGACCTGCAGATGGTGCTCAGGATAGTGCAGCATGAGGCTTCTCTCCAAAGTTGGTGAATTTTGCACAGGGCAGAATCGCATTAAAAAGATCACTGTTCACTTGGCGGTGAAATTGTTTGTCTTTTCAGGATGCCTCTATATTCTGCAGGATGCTAATAGCAGTAGGTAGCTTTCTGGTGCATACATGGCCATTTGGAAAACTCAGCAGTGATGTGCTGCAGAGCGCATCGCTGTGACGTGTGAAGAATTTCCCTTGATTTCTTTAAGTCATGCTTCTTCACTGAGGCAGAACTGCACGTTGCTCCATCCTTCCTTGCTTTCACCTTGTTGATCCGGTGCCAGTATAGTAATGGCTGGTTTGTGCACTGAGGCTTTTAGGATAAGGCATTGACACGTATGGGTTATTCCTCTGTCATTCACATAAGATGTCTGCCAGGAAAAAATACAGTTGTTTGTAGTGGAGTCCAAAGGTTTCTGTCTCCATGCTGGATTGAATGGGAACATTCCCTATCTGCAAATTCTAGCAGAGAAATATAACAATGAAAGGTAATTGTACTGTTTGAGATTTACCTCTTTATTTGGAACGACTGCTTTTCAAGAGGAGCGAAGGTGAAAAGTGCAGAAAATGGGCTCTGGTACAGAAGTCTGAGAGCCAAAACACTTGGACTTTGTTCTCAGCTTTACCATGAATCTCAGGAACTGCATCTAGATGAATACCAGTCCTGTTTAGTGGTAGAGTTTCCCCAGTTGTAAAGCAAAGATGAGGACTTCCCAAGAATTAACTAATGTTTGTAAATGGCTTAGATAGCAAAGAATGAAAAGGAATCGTGAAAACACAAGAAAGCTCAGTATTACTGTGGCTTTTACACTTAAATTCTAATATCAGAGGATTTTGCTTCTTTTTGAAGGACTGAAGGATGAGCTTTCACAGGAGCTTGCCTCACTCTCATAGATGCCTGCTCACTCCACAGCAGCTCTGAAGGTCAGAGCTGTGTTGGTCAGTCAGCATTCCAAAGCACTGTCACAGATGTTCTTCCAGCAGCTCACATGGCTCTGTGAAATCACTGCTCTTTGCTCTGGAGTGGCAGCATGCTAGATGCTCCCTGCTCCTTACCAAAGGGCACTAGAGTAGGGAAGAAGCCTTTCATCATACATCTCCATTGTAAGCTACAGAGAGCTTTCTGCGTTTGTTTCCACGTTGGTTTGAAGATCTTGAAGGGAATTCAAGTTCTAGAATTGATACTGCTTCAATGGGGGATAACAGTCATTCAAGTTCTTTTAGCTTTGTAATCGTTTTCTTTCTTCACTCAAAGACTGAAACCTGAATGTAGTTACAGTGATGAATTAATTAATTAATCTTAAGCAATAACTTGCATCTTCACTGTCTCAAAATGAGGGTTGTTGAAATTAGATGAAAGCATTGGCAGAAGCTCATGAAAAAGCTGGAGACTGGCTGGATTTCCAGCTTCAACATCTCAGGCTTTTGCAGTTTTAAAGCACCCAGACTTGCAGTGCAGCATGGGAGGTTATTAGTGAGATTCCTTTTTATTTTAATTGCTTCAGAGGGACATACTTGAAAATCCAGTTTAAAGTTTAATAAAGTTTTGCTGCAAGTGAAACTTTCCATGGCCGCTGTCAGTGAGTGCTGGATCCTTGTTTGAAGTCAGCTGAAACCTAGCAGAAGGGCTTGTCTTGTGGCTCTGCTATGAGAGCTCCTGTGTGGTGCTCTTTGGATTGCACAGAGTAGGGAGAATAAAGTTTGTGTAAGAGAGTAAAAACATCTGTTGTTTCTGCCTCCAGGGAGATGTGGGATCAAAGGTGCAGGCAGTGGAAAGGATTTGGGAGGAGGGAGGTAAATAACCCCAGCATAGTTGTCTACAGGAATGTAGAAACTCAAAGAAGCTCTTTTGTCCTGTTTCATGGACTCATAGAATCGTTTGAGTTGGGAGGGACCCTTAAAGCTCACTTAGTCCAGATCCCCTGCAATGAGCAGGGACATCTGCAGCTACGTGGGTTGCTCAGAGCCCAGCCCAGCATGACTTTGAATGTCTCCAAGGACTGGGCACCCACCACCTCTCTGGGCATCATCACCTTTAGCTAGAATTGTTTGATGGATCACAGCTGAATGCTCACTGTGATTTTAATGCTGGACCTTCTTAGAAGCACTGACAAAGCAGGCTATTGCTTGGGAAGTATTGAACGTATGGCAGGGATGTTTTTGATATCTCTCATCTCTTTAAAAATTAAACATGCTAAATGTGAAGGAATATTGCTGGTAAGGATCGACAGGGCACGTGGTTCTGTGAATATGAGTGCAATAAGCTTAAAAGCTTCAATGAGTGACTTCCTCCAAGGTTACTTAAACGGTGGTTGGGGTTGTTTTGGGAGGGTGAGGGCACCACAAATTCTCTGTGTGAGCAGGTGGGCAGCATTTCATTAAGAAAACTGCTCAGAATTGTTTTTGATTGCCGTATTATTTGTTGGCATGTGGTCAGTGAAGGCAGCATTTCTGCCTGTTCCTAACAGTTCTTCAAGACTCCTTGTGGTCTCTGGCCTCACTAATCGAAATGGTGAAATGCGAGCAAAGAAACAGCAGATGGCAACAAAGAGCTTGACTTATGGTGCAAACTGCAATAAGAAAATGCTAGTAAAGGAAAATTATGCAGGAGAATAAAGTAATGCCCTGTTCTTGGATTTGCAAAATAAATAAATAAAAATAAAAATAAAAATAAAAAAATGTGTAGAGCCATGTGCCTGTAAGGCTGTTTTTAATTTCTTTCTGGTTCTGTCGCTTGCTCTAGTGAAAAAGGCTACACCTCCTGCAGGCCTTGCTGTATGTAGGATTTATGAACCTTTCCTAAATACATAACCTCGGGGATTTCCTCTGACCTCCTTCAACTTCAGTCTGCCAGGAACTACAAGGAAGCCACCTAGAAGAACATTCAAAGTGAGACTATAAATTCTTTTTTTTTCCAAATAGAAAATAGAGCTCCCTACCTAACCAATAACCTCTTATCACAGTGTTGCACATCAGTAGATACTTTTGGAAGCATTTTTATTGCTGTTGTTGTTGTTATTTAGAATAAGAGCACAAAGTTGATTTTTGATTTTTAACTATGTAAAGCTTTGAAAGTTCTACCAGTATCCCAAATCATGTATTTTTTCCTTTGCCTTACCCGGCATGCCACAGCAAAATTTGTTATTTCCAAGTCAAAGGAAGCAGTTCCTCCTGTCTGTTCAGATTTGGTTTCTTAAGCTTCTTAGTGCCTCTGGTCCTGTCATCTGTGCTGTGCAGAAAAGAGTAATTTGTGCTGACATCATATAATTGCCCTGAAGGAAAAATATATTACATATCACCAAGTAAAGGGAGAAATGTATCTATAATTTAGGACAATAATGGGGTTTAATTCATGGAGTCTCATAGCATTTTACATACTGATAGTTTCTAGTATCATTAGCAATGTCTTGGGATTCTGTTACGTGGATGTGATAAGTTACAACTGAAAGGAAATCATTGTGGGGACCTCAGTTTTGTAACTGTTTCTAAGGCTTATTATCCCTTGTGGCAATTGTGCTTTTGAGAACTCAGAAATCATTTGTTTTTTCAAGTCAAAGACCCAGTAGAAATTCTTGCTGTTTAAGGGGTGGTGTGGTTTGGGATAGTTCTGATGAACAACAGGCAGGTCTGCCTCTATGGCAGCAGGCCAGGCTGACAGCCCCCATTGAATCAGTGGAGTCCTGGCAGTTATTCTCAGTCGGCCTGCCAGTGCTCATGGCCCTGCCTTCAGCACAGCACTGCACTGCTACAGAACTCTGCCGTGTCTATGGAATACTCGCTCTTCCTTTTCAGGCCTGCACAACGTCCCTAAGATGCACACAGAGCTGCCTCCAACAGCATCTGTGACCTTATGCTTATGTGTGGCGCTGTATGCCTGGGCAGATGTACCCAAGGAAGCATGCCAGAGCTGAGTTTTGGTGTGAACCAGCCTAAGATAGTACCAAGAAAGCACAAGAAGTTTGGATGAGCAATTTTGATGCTCCAAAGCCACAGCATAGTGTCCTGTCTCTTTGGAGTACTGCTGACAGCTTCGTCCTGCAAGCTGTGCTCTCCTCCTGTGATTGTCACTGCTGGGCAATTACCAGAAAGGCAGCTTTTTGTGCAGTATCCCTCCACTCTGGTTATTGTTCAGGTAGCGATCTGTGGGACATGGGAACAGATGTGCTTTTTAGTTTTATTTTGCATACCTGTTCCTTATGTTTAGCACATTTCACAAGCATGTCTGTTTACTGGCTTAGTAAGCACTTAGGCTACAGATAGTAACAGCTTTTCAAAGTGCTAGAGAAGCACTTTGGAGAAGGATGGGTGCTGTCTCCAGGCTGGATTGCACAATAGCCATATGTGCTTGGGAACAGACCTCCTCTTCCCCACTGCCAGCGCCTTGTGCAGGCTGAATAAATAACAGTGTCTTTTGATTAGGCTTCTCAGTCCTAAAAAGCAGAGCCACTTAAGCCCAGGGTGGCTGTTTCCATGGATTGTGTGTCAAAAATCTTGTATCCTTCTTTCATCATGTAGCTTATAGCTAGTGGTACTCATGTGCCTTGGCTGTAGTAGTCAACAGGAGCTTTCCCTGCAAGGGCTTTACTTGTGGACATCACAGCTTCCTATTGAATACGAACACTGCACATCTGGGGCACACATTTGCTAGGCAGCTCAAGTACAGCTAGTCCCAGATTAGGAGATAAGGTAAAATGAGAGAGTGAAATTTAGGCAAATCATATAGGAAATTAATTACAAGATTAGGATTAGAACACAGCTCTCAGTTCTCCAAAATTGTTATGTATCTGTGCTGCTTCCTTAGAGAATGGGATGGGTTTGTAGCTAATGCAAACCTTCCCAGTTTTTGAGAGAGAAGCTTCTTTGATTTCTTCCTCAGTCCTGGCAGGGGGCTGCATCTACTTTCAGAAGAGCCTGCCAATAAATAAATGAAAAGTTTACTATCCTTTGCACGCTGTTTGCTGTAAGCTTCAGTATCTTAATGCCCAGTAGATGGAACGATCTATTAGTTATCTACTGTTAATAGCTCTGCACGAGTTAATGTAGGCTCAGGAAAATTCGCTTTGTAAGAATTTAAGAATTACACATTTATGTGACAACTGAGATATGTAGATTCTAAAACCAGAACACATTAGCTAGTGTCCTCCCTGCTACAGACCACAGCATTCTTACATCTCACATGTAAATTTGAGCTAATCTAGAATGTAGCTATTAAACTTCTGTTTCCTGAATTAGACTTCAAATAATGAAGAAAAATCATTGCTTTAAATGGCAGGGTTGTGATGGTTAATTAGTTTAACTGTTAGAAGTTTTCCACTTATTTCTAGGTTGCAGCTGCAGTATAACATTGTGTCCTTGTCAAAGATCCATCTGTGCTCTGAAATCTCCCTTATTAGGTATATTTTAAACACTTAGTCCCCTTTTGGTGTCTTTTTAATAAAGCAGAGTCCTTTTCAGTCTTGAAGTTCTTTTTGTAATTTGTCAAAGTGCTCATAGCTACTGTGTCTTTAGTGTCAGGTGATGATCTCACTACATGTTCAATGGATTGCTTCCAAATGTTATTTGATCTTTCCTTGTTTATAAAGGATCATCTTTGTTCTTGTAGTTACTGGCTCCCAGCCTCTGTGTCCTGGGAAGTTGTCCTCAGGTACTGTAACTCAGGTGCAGGTCATGATGCTGTATGACACATGCATTGCCTCTGGTTTAGGAAATAAGTAGAAACATACGATGTGTTTGCTTTTCAGTAAAGGAAAGCATAGTGCATTTACAGAATTCAACAGGAGCATGACAACTTCTTATATGTAATTGAGAGTCTCTGGAGACTGCTATGTCTTGGATAGCTAAAAATCTGTTTTCAGTGCAGGCTACACTTCTATCTGCTACTTATGTGTTGAAGTAAGAAGCATGCCAGCATGCAAGAGAGCAAAATGAGTCCCATTTTCACTAGGCCAGAACTGTGTCTGACTACCTTGGAGATGTCTAATTTGAGGCAATAGGAGTGGTTGGGTTAGAAGGATTGGCACGAAAATAGGCAGATCTTTGGTTTGTTTGGTTTTTCATCATTCAAAATAAAATGTTTTGATTTTGCATAGGCTGTGAACATTGTAGTTCGCTGAACTGGAGATATTCTGAACTGCAATGCTTCCAGCCTCTCATTGCCACTGCTTTGCTTTCCCAAAGCTATTTAAATATTCATATCCTATTGCTAATTCCTCTACTTTGAATGATCACTTTCCAACAGCAGGAGCAGGAAATGTGCCTGGTTTAAGGCATGTGCAGTCATTTGAAATTGAGAGCTAGCTTAGATGTTTCTGCTTGCCCATAACTTGTGTCATAAAGACATGCCCTGTTTTGCAAGGATTCACAAGACTGGTTTTTTTTCTGCCTCAGTTAAGCTTTCAGTTACTTCTAAGTACAATAGGCTAGAGCTGCAAGAATTGGCAGCAGTCAAGGAGAGGTTATTTTTTACCTGAAGACAGCTACTGAATGTGAGCATCTGAGAGGAAGGTGAATCCTTTGCAATTAGAGCTGTGTGGATTGTCCAAAGGACCACATGCATCCTCTGAGCTCTCCTGGTGACCTAAGCGCCTTCAGTCCTTGCACTTCTAGCAAATGATGTGCTTGGGCTGCTGTCATTGAAATACATAGCTTAGAATGGGAGACAGAAGAGTTTGGAAATCAAGGTGTCAACAGAAAGAGTTTCTCCAAGGATCAGTTACATTGGCAGAGGAAGGAGGAGAAACTTCCCAGAGAACTTACAATGTGAGATTCTTTCTAAAGCCTACATGTGTCAGGAGGAAAAATAGAAAATGGCTTCAACGTTAATGTTTAAAAGGAAAATGGAAGAAAAGGCAGTTTAATCTGAATGTTCTCAGCCATTTCACATACAGGATTTTTAAGTATCCCCTACAGAATACTTTTACTTTTATGTCATACATACACACCACAGAAAATGATAGTACTGTATTGGTGATTTAATGCTAGCTATTTTCTTTTCTTTTTTATAGTTCTGGAGATGGGAGAAAACAAATCTTCCTTAATTAGTGATCAGTTGCCATGAATTTCAGCACATTTACTGATGGATGTAATGAGCAGGCAGCAGCTTTTGCAGCTTCCAGTTACATGAGGGGAATGGAGAGAAGCTGTTCTACTGTGCACAGCTGCATTGCATGATCACATTCAAGTGGCCCAGAGTAGCAGAGAAATACAACTCCCAGGGCCTGGGTTGTTGGCTCTGCTTGGTCAGCAAGGGAGGGGTGTGAGGCAGACTGAAGAGTGTGATGGTAGGTTTGAAAAATATTCTTTTTATTCCTCCTTTAAAACTGAGTTTTGATAATTGTGAATTAGGTTTTTTTTTTCTCAGTTAAAAAGTAAAGGTTGCTGATCAATACAGCTATCTTCTGTTAAACTTCCCATTTTGCTGAAGGGGTTTATTCTGTCAGAAAAGTGATTGCTATTAATCAACTAGTAAAAACAACTATATTGACATGAGTGGAGCCCAGCGCTCTGTCCTTTCTGTGTATGTGTCTAGCTTAAGGACATATGGAGCTGGATTTGCTTCTGCTTCATGTAAAGGTGGGTAGAAAAGTGTAAGGAACAAAATGCCCAGATTTTTGAAGTTGGGAGGCTTCCTCTTGTTTCAAGATTAAATTTGATTCTCTTGTGTGTTATAAAAGTGAAGAAGAAAGAGTGTGGAATGACTGTTAGTAGGAATCAGAAGCAAGACGGTATGGGATTTTCTTTCTGGTCATTTAAAGCTAGATTTCTTGAACTTGTTTGCATTTTTCCTCTATTTTGGAGAGAAAAGGCAGAGGCATAGGCCTTGTTAGAGATTCATCATTACCTGCTAATTTAAGATGTTGAGAAAAGCAAAGGTGCTAAAGGCTTTCATAATGCCTGCAGCAATGTCCAGGGAAGTGAGACTTGATAAGGAATGTTTTTCTGAACCAAAAACCTTTTTTGAAATGCATCACTGAGGTTTTGCTGAGTTCTTGGGAGGGGGGAAAAGAAAAAAAAATCCACACTAATCCTCACTCTTTATGTATGAAATTTATAATCGGTCTTTTGTTTGCATGAAACTAATAGATATTTCAGTTGTTGAGCTACTGACAGGGAGGCTGTAGAGGGACTGGTGTAGAAGTGGAGCTTAAAGATTACGAATACTGAGTTGGAGTGCAGATAGGTTTTCAAGTCAACAGAACTCCCTCTCTGTTCTCAAAGCATAACTATAGGTCTTTGCTGGAGCCATGGAAGACCAAGGGAGATGCTGTTTCTTAGTGTGTGGCTCTAAAGAGGGGCTTCCAGAGGGCTTGTATGCTGTGGAACTGGTCCCTGCTTACAGAGGAGTTACGCCAGCCTTCCTGTGATAAAGTGGTTTTCTTGATGAAACAGATAAGTTTGGAGGAAAGTGGTAACAGGTGAGCCCAGGATATTAAGACATTGTGTAGCAGCTTGTTTTGACTGTTCTATCCCCTTCCTTATGTATTTCTAAGGTCAGTTACTATGTGGTGAGTGGAGAGAAATACCACATCCCTAGCTTTCCCAAGTTCTGTGCTCAGCTCTTGTACTCAAAGGGGACTGCTATCCTGCTTCTCACTACCAGTCTCACACCTGTATGAACTGCTTTGCTGGGGATGCTCCAGTGCTGCAGAACTAGAACTGATGTGAGCACGTGCCTCAGTTAGTATGAAAAGCTGTTTCCAGTTAAAGCGAGAGCAGTGCTGATTATACTGAAGATAACTGTGCTCTGAAGCACATTTGAAGATGTCAGTGCATCCTTTTTGTCCTAGCCCTCATGTAATGTCTGGGTATGGGGCAGCAAGGCTATGAGGCAGCAGGGACCTGCTGATCCCACCAACTCCTCCTGCAAACCCGTTCCACCTGCCTTGATCTTCAGTGGGCAGTTGTGTTCTTCACGTGTAAGTTCCTGTGGGTTTTGTTGCTCTTTCAAATTATCTTTACAATACTCCTTATTACATTAAGTGCACTTGCAAAATATTTCAATTGAGTTTTCAATTAAGGCAGGTCAGTGTTTTACTAATGATTCAACTGCGTGCTGCTTTCAAGCAACTGCAGTAAAAGAATCTCCAAGCAGGTGATACTGAGGAGAAAGACTTCTGTTTGGAAAGGTCGTGCCTGGAACTTCTCTCTGTTTCATTTATCACAAAAGATAGCTACAAACTACCTAGCAAGTGCCCTACAAATAGTAGAAATATTCTGACATGTTGCTGATCTCAATTAATGTTTGGTAAATGCTGGAGACAATGCAGTGCTTTCAAGTACATTTGAAGGGCTGTCCCTGCATGTAGCTGGTGTTTCTGAAATATTGTTTCCCCAAGATAGTAATTAATAAAGGAAATATTATTATAAGTAATTTAAAACTGCTTGTGGAAATTAAGGTGCAAAGGGGCATGGTGCCATCCCGACAGCCTGCTTTGCACTAGGACTTGCTCCAACACCTGCTTGTACCTACTCGACCACCAGGAGCATTTTGCTAGATGGGGATCTAAATGAGAAGCACAGAGGTTTTGCAGGGCGTGCTGGTTGGCATCGTGATGCTCATGGGTCAGACAGCAGTCTGAGGCATATTTCACAAAACCGTAGGTAACCAGCTTGTTAAGATATAAGAGGTAAGAGCTGTTAGTCCAAAGCTACATACCTAAATGACTTGGGTGTGCCTGTGTGTGCATTTGTATAGGAAGAATGAGATAAGCATTTTTACATAGAATGCCTAGCAGTGCCTCAAAGGACCTGAAAACTGCCAGGGCACTGCTATTAAAAACAAAAACCACTCTGTAAAGATTTGCTTGAGATCATATAATGAGCCATGACCTGTTACTGTATGCAAGGCCAGGTGCTCCTTCCCCACAGTATATGCTTTCTTTATATAGAGTAAGCCAGACTGTTGTATTTGTTGTATTTGGGGTTCATGCCCAACTACGTCTGATTTTTAAATGGTGCTGTGTTCTGAGGAGTTGCTATTACCAAAAAACTCCAAAAAAAAAAAAAAATAAAAAAATAAAATAAAATAAAAAAAAATAAAATCACCAGCCTCCAAAAAAACTTCTGTGGTTCCTCCTTTTCAGTGGCCTGGGTCATTCAAGGAAAACTGCTTCAGAGCTGGGTGGAAAGGGGGTCTAGTTAGCAAAACTGTTTCTTGTGCAGGTTACTTGATGGGATTTTTCTACCTTCCTGGTTGCCTGTGTGCAGATGTAGTGATGTGTTTGGAAGACTAGCCTTGACAGTGAGCATGGCTTCAACAAGTTCCGAGTTTCAGAAGTTATTGGAGGTCTCAGTGCACACAAATGTGTTGCGTAGAAGACTTGTTTCCTTGGGGAAAGCTGATTACGTCTTCTAAGGTAAAAGACAAATAGCCTGGCTCCTAAGGTGCAGTTTCAAAACCAGCTGTGTGTTCTGCTAGAAAGATTGCTGCCCCTGTGTAGCTTACAGGGGACACAGCATGGAATTGCTTTCTGATGCTTGTGTTGCAACTGGCTCCTTGAAGTATGTATCTCTGAGGAGCTCATGTCATGTGCTGCTTCCACTTGGCTCATAGTTGAACACTGTAATTTGAAGATTCTTTGATGCTGAAGCAATTAAAAAAAAAAAAATTCATCTACCACCATTAAGTATGATGACCTGCCAGCTGTTTATTGCTGATAGTTTAAGTCATCTAAAGAACGGGAAGATAGGCAGCCAGGATGGGTTCTGCTCTTTGTTTACAGGGGTCAGGTAGGTGCACTTGAGTAAGCACACATCGGTACAAGTCTCTAACTGTCACAGTCCCACAGTCAGGCAGTGGAGGAAACCTGCTATGTTGCAGTGGCAACTAATGCTGTAGCCCATGGGTAGCCTTCCTATCTCAGACAAAAAGGCAGGCTAAGGTAACTGAATTCATTTTTTATCTGCTTAGGAGTGAGCTGTGGAGATGGTGGTTACTTTGTCTGTTTCTCAGTAAAAGGTCAAAGCTTTTAACTCGATTGCAGATCCAGATCTAAGATTAAAGGGTAAGGAGATGTTAGACGCATTTTGTTTCTTCTTTTTCTGACCTCTATCAGTTTGTTAGCAGCATAACCTGATAAAGGATTTGTGATCATTGTAATGCTCGCTGTCTTCCTGGAGACACAGAAGCAGAGTGACTTGCCTGGTCACCCAGCAGGTTGGTGACTGAGCTAGGAGTGCTCTGCCCCTGGCTGCAATTAAAGTCATGTCATTCTGCTTTCTCTTCTCACAGAGGGAGCATACAAGCAAGTTCTCTGTTTTGTATACAGTTGTCTATTCCTGCTGTGATCAGGAAGGAGAAATTGTGCACTGCACTATTGGTATGCCCTTAAAGCCTTCTGCTGCTCTACAGGGGAGGAAAAAAAGAAACCAAATTGAGTGGAAAATGCTTTTTGTCAGTGCTGCTTATAATGTTTCAGGAGAGGATGATTACTTCTCGGGATTCTGAGCACAGCAGTAGAGCATGCACTCAATATCATGATCTCTAAATAAGAACTAGATGCTTTTTGGTTTCAGGTTTAGGAAGCTCCAGACTCTGCTCCTTTGAGCTGTGCTTTCAAGGCTTGCATAGCTGGGTGTAGGCACTGTGGTCCTGATCTGATCTTTTTTCAAAGTCTGCAGCAGCAGCATTTGGTGCTTTAAATCCCAGGTCCCTTTGGATGCAAACCTGCCTAAGAAATCTGTCATTTAGTTATCTAGATGACTATACATGAAGTTTTGAAGCCTATCTTGCTGGATTTGTCATCTCATATTTTGTGTGCTTGGGTAGACTGACAGATATTACATTAAGATAAGTATTTTGGCATGTTTAGCAGCCACTAAGGTAATTCTTGGGGAGCAAAGAAAAGCATGTAATAGTGTTGTATACAAAGTGAGGTGATGCCACTGGGAAGTCCTATTTGTTTGTGCACAACTTTCTTGTTGCTTAAACATGAATGGTAGCTGAAAACAAAATCAAGATACCCCTCCCCTAGAATTTTGTTTGGATTAATTCCTCAGCTTCCCATGCTCTAGAAGGACAAAGCCAGGGAGGCCTATCTGGGCTTGTTCATGCTTTCAGCCCTACTTCTGCTAGGCTCTTCTGTTTCTACTGCTAACTGCATGGACTTCAAGTCATCTGCATGCTTTGCTTTGGATCAAATTATCCCTGAAGTAGTATCACTGAGGTCAATGAGGAGATGAGCCTGGATTTCTGGAAATGTATTTTCTGTTCATCTTGCCTGTATTAATTTCATTCTCTTGCCATTGTCCATGACCTCACTCAAGCACACTGTGGTTAATGTAGGACTATTCTAGGACGCTGGATTTGTGAAGCAGGTGCTATGGAAAATACATGTTGCTGGCTTGCTTTTTCTCTAAACAGTGTGTATGTTAAATACTAGACTAAACCCTTGCAGATCAGATAAATGAGAGGAAGAGAGACTATTTCTAGATGGTATTTTCTTTCCACTGCCTCAGTTTTTGCGTACTTGCTATTTTGCTCTCAACTGGGATCAGAGTGTTTGGCGCATTTGATCTTTTCAATCTATTCCAATTACAGAGATTTGAAGTAGCATCCAAAAAAAAAAGTGCTGATCCTTTCAGGTTGGCGCTCAGCAGTCAGCACAGCACTTTGTCACAGCTCTGCTTGCCAGCACGCTGGCTGCTATATATGGCTCTGCACATGCACGGGTTGTGGGAGCCTCGGTGCACAAATAAAAGGAATAAAAATCAATATGTTGCTGACACTGGAGGGATAATGGTGGGCTGTACATTTGGTGCTGCTGTCAGCTCTCTAGTGTGCAGCGAGATATTTCTAATGCTTTGTAGCAATAAAAAAGGATTAATATTTAAAATATATGTGCCTTTTCTGTTCCACTTTCCTGAAAGGCATGCAATTATATCTGCTGTTATCCCAGAAGCCTTTAGGAAAATGGACATGCACTGAGTGTTATGCTGACCTCATTCTTTTAAAAAAAAAAAAATAAAAAATTCTTTTATTCCATCCTTCTGTCTCAGCACTGCTGGTAGAACTGTCAGATTGTCCTTGTAAAGAATTATGATGTGAAAGAACTGACATGAACAAAGAGTAGCAAGCATTGGATAATGCCATCTCTAGATGTTTGCTCTTTACCAAGGTTCCCTGCCATCTGTGTTGGGAAGTTTATTTCTGTGTAGCAAAAGAGTCAAAGCAAAGGGGTTTTGAAAGTATATTCCCAAAAGCAAAGGGGTTTTGAAAGTATATTCCCATGGCTTTTGTGCTCTTTACTTGTTCTGATAATGGAATTTTTTAAGTAGTCATATCTACTTTCAGGATGCTTAGGACTTAAAGGCTATCAGATGACAAGGCAGTGAGTAATGGAAACAGTGAAATTTGCTCACTTGGCTGATATGTTTAGGCCTGTGTTCCAGGCTGTGGGTAAATTCCTGCAGCCCACTTAAAACAATCAGCATTAAACAGTTCAAGTCTACTCGTGAATTAAAATTACTTTTTGCTTGTAGTGATATGCAGCAGATACTTTTCTACAATGAAGAGGATGCTCCATGCAGTGTAAATCTTACTATGCTTGGTTCTTAAGTTTGAAATCAATGAAGAGATGCCAGTGATTTGCCCTAACCTCTCTGTAACATGCAAATTCCAGTAGTTTACAGATGAAGGGCCAGTAAGTGGCCTACAAGGAGTAGGAACCATAGTTCTGCATGGCATGAGATGAAAGTGCACAGAAGTGGTCAAGGAACTGGAAGAATTTGTAGGCTCTCCTGGCAGAGCAGGGGAAGTGCAGTGGAAGGAGATGAATCATCTAGTAAGTGAAAGCTGGGGATGGTTACAGCACTTCTGAGGGCAGTGACTGAAGGGCATATGCTTAACCCTTGTCCAGAGACTATGGAAATCGCCAGTAAGGCTTTGTTTGTCTTCAGGTATTTCCTGCCATGCATGGAGAGGGGTTTCTTAGTACACCAGTAGGACCTAAGCACTGCATTCTGTCTCTTTTGTGATCTGTTTTCTCTTGGTGGTAGGTGGCCAGGAGCAAAGGCACTGACTTGGGCTCTCCTTACCCACATGAATTCTATTGGGAATGCTGTGACTGCTGCTCCTTCATGCCAGCTCAGTCCTGCCATGTCCATGCAGTCACCTGGTTGCTGTACTGTGAGCGTGCAGTGGTGGGAGGGAATGCTTAGCAAATGTCCCCTACCCTGCTGCTGTACTCAGGCAAGGCAGTCAGCTTGGCTCATTCTGAATCAAATGCATTTTTCTCTAGACAGTAATTGATTATTCTTTCTGGATCAGCAAGCCTTGTAAAAACTGTCCTTTAATCTGAAAATTTAAGCAAAAATGCTGGTGTTCCAGATGTAAAGCACAAAGGTTGCATTTCCTTAGCTATAAATTGATCTGACAGCTCTTTCTGTTCTCACAGTCTTTAAGGTGTTCTTTCTGGATCAGCATTAGTCCCACTTTAATGCTGCTTTATCCTTTGGAGAAAGGCTGCAAGCAGAGCAGCCTGAGTGCAGTGACTGAGGAGCAGGTGGCAGGGCGCAAGTGGTCAGCGGCGCTGCAAGGCATTGTGCAGAGCTGGGTGTTGGTTCCTCATGACTGTCAAGCCCAGTGGGCATTGTAAGAAACAGCAATGACTGCCCAGAAGTTTCTGCTGTGACATATCTGCTAGATTTAGGGATTTAATATAATGGCACATTGTTTTATCTTCATTAACAATAACCCCCCAAAAATATAGGCAGGAAAAGGATATTAGTAGCTAATGTGGGGTAGGAAGAATTGTGCTTGAGCAACCGAAGGTCTTTATTCAGATATCTAATCTCTAGTGGTGTTTAGTAATACACAGGACGGTTAGGGAAGAATATAAGAAATGTAGTACCCAAAATACATGTATATCAGATACCTTTGTAAGGGAAGAACTCCTGTCTTCTGTTTTATTTAATTTTATTCTTAACAATTCCAAGCATATCTGCCCTTTTATGGGCTCTGGGTATCAAACTAAAATTTTCATGGGTTCATTAATGACAGCTCCCTTGGCATTGTCTTCAGGGATAGCAGCTCAGACTATTGCTAAGCACACATGCACGTGGTTAGCATTGTTTTAGCCTTGAGTGCAGTACTATGTTTTAAGAATATTCAAATTGAATGCCCTGTCATTCAGCATCCTTCTAAAAATCCTTGCAGTCAAACCGAGGGTTAATTATTACCAATTAACTTTACCAAAGCAATTGAGCAGGTGTGTTGTTTAAGTCACTGTGGCTGCAAGGCTATCTAGCTTTGAGAACCTTGATTGCATACATACTTTGCATATAGTCACAGGTACTTGTGCTGAGACTATCCTGCTAATGATGGTGTGGCTTTGTTGAATTGTCTCTGGATTTCAGTGCCCAAATCAATTGATTGAGGCTAAGGTCCAGGATTTTAAAAATGTATCTTGATTACACCTGTGAATAGCAGATGAGAACCTCCTGTGCTTGCTAGCAGATTTCATGCATGCGCACAGGGACAGCACAGCCTACTTAAACTCCTTATTTCTATTCTTGTTGGTTAATGCTTTTCTGTGCATTTACAGAAGGCTGCATATTTTATTGTGGAAACTAAGAGGAAATACTGAAAGCTTACTTACTATGGTGAGAAAGCGTAACCTTGCTTTTTACATTCAGATGGCTGCAGTTCAGTATCAAGTGTAATCTAAATACAACGTTGGATTGTGATAGTAAGTAGGGAATGATAGTAGTGGATAATGAAGTTACTCTGTAAGCGTTTGTATTGCTAAAATTGATCCAAAACTGCTGAGAGAGAACCAAAAACCAACTTTCCAGGAGCAAGCCTGGTATCTGTAAGGAGCTCTCAATTCTGCATGAATTTCAAAGAACAAAGTAGGCTTGATTGTATCTGTGGCTTTCAAAAGCAAGCATTCTTATCTCTATGAAGATGCAGTAAAATAAGAGCAAAACACCAGTGATAGCAATTTGCTTATGGAGGTAGTAGAAATGATGTTATTAAGTACCAGATTTGGGTGAAAAAGACAAATTCTTTAGGGAATGAATTTCTTTAAAGGGAACTCAATGTTTTTACTGTAGAAAACAGATTTAAAAGAAAGCCATTTGGAAGGAAAGGTGCCTTCTGTAACCTCTAGCCGACTTCAAGTGCAGTTTATCATGGCAGCAAGTATCCATCAAGCCTGTCTTTTCATGTTAAGTCCCTGAAGATATCACACCTCTTAACCCAAACACTCCCACGTTTATTTGATACATAGTGCTTAATGCTTTGCCTTGAATGAAGTCTATTTAATATTTCATAAGTCATGTTGATAAATGATAGAATCATAGAGAGGCTTAGATTGTAGGTCACCTTAAAGATCACCTCATTCCAACCCCCCTGCCATGGGCATTTTTGCCAACCACCACATCAGGCTGCCCAGGATCCCAGCCTGGCCTTGAATGCCCCTGGAGATGAGGCATCCCCAAGCTCCCTGGACAACCTGATCCAGCACTTCACCATCCTCTGAGTAAATAATTTATTCTTAACATCTAACCTAAATCGCCCCTCATTTAGTTTTAAGCCATTCCCCCTTGTGCTGTTCCTATCAGACCATAGAAGTCAGCCCCTCTCCTGCTCATAAGCTCCCTTCAAGTACTGCAAGGCCATAATGAGGTCTCCCTGGAGCCGCCTTTTCTCCAAGCCACTTTTTGAGCGTGTCCAGATCCCTCTGGATGGTGTTCCTTCCTTCTATTGTATAAACTGTACCACTCAGCTTGTTGTCACTGGCAAACTCACTGAGAGTACACTCCATCCCACTGTCTAAACCCTCCTTTGTTGCTTTATTCTTACCCAGAGAAGGCTGTATTTGAGGGATGTAAGCCTACTGTGAGTCTGCTCGTAGCTGTTTGTAATGAACTGCAACTATACATATTTTAAGCAGGGGTTTAACTCTTTTGCACACATATTCATTATGAGTACAGCTTTACCGAGGACGCTTCTAAATTACTCTAGGATATTCGGAAGCTCTTCAAATACGGAGCTAGCTAGCCTGATCTATTTTTTTTAATCACTTATTTTTAATGAGGTTGTCTATATTGTGGTCCTTTTCTACCTCCATCTAAGGATGCAGGAAAGTCTGTGGCAGTATTGATGGGCATGTACACTGTACTGGAAGTTCCCTCAACACAGAACTACTGTGCCTCAGCGCTGAGCAGCTCAATGGCACGAAGTGTGAGGTTATGCTCTGAGCCTGGGAGGGGTTGCATGAGACCACCAAGCGCTTGCTTGTTGTGAGAACAAATGATTTCCTAGGGTGTAAGTTTAGCTCATTAACTGTCTCTGCTTTATCCTTTTCAATTACCTAATTTGAAAGTCAATGGCTATGAAATAGGAATTTTCAGTATCTTTTTTCAGTGCATCTCTGGGGAAAATAACTTGAGGGACACAGAGGGAAGGATTCTTGGCAGCACTAATTCACCATTAGCTAACAGTTACATTTGTGGGTATTAATATCATACACAGAAATAATGTGGAGTGACTTAATTCTGTGCTTGATCATGCTCATGACCTGCTCTGCTTTCTGGTCAGTCCGCATAAAAGCACTTGAAAGAACAGAGGAAAATACTGGCTCATTTCAATTGTTTTACCCTTTGAATGATTTACTTTATGAAGCAGAGATTTGTTTTTCTTTCCTAGCTCTGAAGCAGACCAGAGTCACTGCCTTGCTCAAGGCCTTTCGAGTCACACACACAGCAAATCTGTGTTTCTCAAGCTGCTTTATAGCTGGTGTCTTCAGCAGTGAGGGCAGATAGTAATAGTGAGGTGGGCAGACCTCAGTAGTATTTATGCCCAGGGACCTCACCTGGCCTGTGCTCTGTTCTGCTGTGTGCAGTGCTGCAGGCAGCTAAGCTTAGTTTAGTAGCTAGTGTAAATAAGGACAGAAATAAATTATTGCTGTGACATGTCACTTGCCACAGTCTGTTTTCATGGCTCAGTTGCAGTCTGCTTCATGTCAACAAGCTCACAGGGTTGGCTTGCATTTGACATTGCATTAAGTTGCAAGGGATGAAGCCCTTATGACCCTTTGCCCTGTTCCTCCCTATGCCAGAAAGCTGCATGGGACATAAATCAGCACCTGAGGGGCTGTAATGTCTGCAGTGTGAGAGTGAGCCAAAGCTAAATGCTGTTTATCATGCTGTGGCAGTGGTTTGGGAGTGGGCTCATGTGCTGGTCCCTGTGGGGTACAGCAGTCCCCTTGGGCTGAGCAGGCAGCTGGGAGGAAATATGTATTGAATGACAGCTTCATCCACTGCTGGTTGCTGTCATTTCATACTGGATGAAGCTCCAATAGGAAAAAAATCTTTCATACAGACTTGGATTTTCTTTATCTGAGGATAAAGAAGAGTTTCTACCTGCCTATGGTAAAATGTTAAGGGTTTGTGGCTGTCTGCAGTGCAAGAATGCTCGATTCATCTAATTTATTGCAGAAGTTGTGGCATGAGTGCTCACCCTGGCATCTAGAGCTCTGTTTTATAGAGCAGCTCCTCTATAGTAGGAGTAAAAACAAGTGTTGTACTGTTCAGAATACTGCTGATAGATAGGAACAAGCTGTCTTACTCATTGTATTTATAGTACAAAACTTTCAGGTATATTTGGAAGAAGTTAGTTTTATGATGAGGGTGTTTTTATTTCAGAAATGGCTTATAAGGTCTTTAGTTTAATCCACACACGTATGACCAGCAGAAGGAGGATTATGCAGTGAGTAATATCCTTTCAGGCCTGCTTGAACCAAGACTCAGGCTGTAGGTCAGGTGCTGATTGTAGACCTTGCCTTGGTCTGCAATGTGTTGGTTATTTTTCTTTTTTTTGGGGGGGGTTGGGGTGGGGGGGGGGGGGGGTGCACAGCACCTCAGCCCATCAGCTTTCATTTCCCTTCAGACCATGAGGAAATCTCATCAGGTTAGGATGCTGGTGCACTGGAAATCAGATTCTCTTTGAAGTGTTCGTGCAATGCAAGCATGATCTTTACTATTAAAATAAACTTTCTTTAAATCTGCTGGGATGAGGGGCCTTACTGAGACTCCTTCTAATTTAGGAGCCATTTAAGATCAGCAGGTCCTTCCCCACCAGTGCCAATGATTTTTAATTGGAGCTGAATTTCCAATGCAATGAGGAATTTTAATTTGCTTTGCTCTGTTTCCTTATCCTCCTGGTACATTAGTATTGCTGGTATAACTTATCTTCAGGTTTTCCAGCCAAGAGACAGAGTATTTCTCTTGGCCATGTCATCATAATGCTGCTATCAAATAACCTCTGTGCTTGTCAGGGGCTGCGACTCTGACCTTGCAATTGAGGAGTTCCCCCAGTCTAACTCTAAGGCAGTAACTATGTGGGGTTTTGTGTCCTTCCCAAGGATTTCAGTTATTGTTCCCAATCAAATCCTAAAGCATGGCTTTAAAAAAAAAAATAAATGTGTCTTTTGAACATTGCTGTACTGGGTTTAGTCTGGGGCCGAAGAGAGGACAAGGACTTACTAATGAACAGCAAAAGGAAAAACAAACGTAAGGTGCACTATTCTGTATTACAATGAGGTTCATCCTTGTTAGGCAGCATTTTCCTGTCCCAGGGGCAGGTAAATTCCAGAGCACTGTAATTTTCTGTACACAGACTTGTGTTAGTTCTGTGGATGTGAGAACCCATGCTGTACTGTGTGCTTTTCTTTGTGCTAATGCTTGCCCAGCTCCTGTGCAGAACGTTGAACGTTCTCTCTTCGGACAAGCTTGTGACTTGCCTTCAATTTAGTCTCAAGCACTGTGTCTCGATTAGGTTTTGCAGTAAGTATGTGTAAATTATGCTATGCATGTTTCAGAGAGCGTTTCTGTGCTTAGAGCTCTTGCCTGCTAATCAGTGTGCAGAAATAGCAATGCAGCTAGCATCTAGTTTTTCCTCTTCATGTCTATTTTTGTTCACTTCTTTAAATATACGTAATTTAAATAAACTTATAATAGCAAGTCCTGCTGCTGTTGTACAAATCTCACTTTGTGTCTTACTGTGAAAATTGGAAACATGGTGGTAGCCTCTCTAGGTTTACCAAATATAAAAAGGGGGGGTTGTACAACATCCAAGTGCTTTCAGGTGCCAGTGCTTCTATGATATTTTCCATTAGGAAGAGCTTTGGGGGGGAAAAAAAAAAAGTAGTTTATATTTTAAGTCAAATACTGGGTCAGTTTTGCCTCAGAGCAGAATGAAGTGTATACAGAAACTTGTCGGTTGCTCACTTATATTTTTCTATTTATAAAGTGAATGTGCATCTGTGAAAACATTTAATTCCTAGACCTCATTGACTGCATGGATTAGCTTTGTTAATAAACTGTAAGAAACTTCAGAGAGTTTAGCAATGGCTGGAGTGTGGCTCATGAAGGGGGATGCTAGAATCTGATTTCTGCCTTAAGGATATTGAGCTGCTTTGGTGGGCGCCTTCCTGCCCCTCTTAGTTGTACAGAATAGTTATTCAAAATCATTCTGTTCCCCAGGTGTATTGATGCACTGGGAGTTAATTTACTGTCTTTGTTCTGTATTGTATGTCTCGTAACACTGTGGCAGGTTTTCTTGCAACAAATATAGAAATAGTTTTTGTGTCTGACTAATGATCCATTTTTCCTTTTCCTTTGCTTGTTCATAATACCACACCTTGAATTAGGTTCTCACGATTTGCATGGATTCTGTGTAAATGAACTTTTTGTCAGGCTTATGATGATGAGTATGCATGGCTTGCTTTGCATGTTGAACTCAATTGAACTTCCCCGTTCCTGGTTCCCACTACAATCACCTGAGATCCCAAGCAGTGGCAGTTCAGCCCAAGTAGGGAGGTGAGCAGCACGGTGTCTGCAGCAGGTGCTGTGGAATAGGTAAGATGTCTCCTCAGAAGTCACAGCCCCTGAGCCTGCGCCCCAGCTGGATGTCAGTGGAGCTCTGTTACTCATGGAAGGTAGATGTAGTTCAGAAAGTTCTGAGGGAGATTGTCTGCAGGACATACACAAACACAGTCATACACAAGTAGAACATGCTATTTTCAATCTCTTTCCTCCTAATAATTCATAATAATGAGAGACTTTGCTATAATTACCCTCTTCTTAAACTGGTGATCAAAATGAGGTCTAGGTGATACTCTAGGACTCCTTGTATCTCATCTTCTGGCCCTTTTGATGACATTTCTCTAGTCTCTAAAAAGAGGATGCATTGTTTTGTGTTTTGTTTTGTTTTTAAAGCATTAAAAATTTTAGCCTCAAATATTTCATTGATCTCTTATTACCAATTGAAAAACCCTCTAATTTTGTACACAACTCCCAGAAACCAGATATATAGGCTTAATAAAATTTCTGATCTGAAAATAGAATATAGCTGCCCAGCAGCTTCTCACAGACATACACAGAAGAGATGGCAAGTAATTGAGTATCCAGGATGGATAACAATGGTATCTGTCTGTAATTAACTATGACTTTCAATGCATAGTCATGCAGTAGCAGCTTGACAGTGTGAGAATTATATTGCTGTTATTCATGGTAGCTTTTCTAAAAGCATCTTCCTTGAGTTACTGCTCCATTGTTCATTTGTTGCAGTGTCTTAATGAAGTGTTTTGTACTCAGATGTTTACAAATGCACAGCGTAAAGCAGCCACATGAAAGTAAGTAATATAAGAAGAGCACAGAGGCAGGAAGGAGTCTTTCTTTTGATAGCCTGTGGCTGAGAGCAGTTGAGGACATGGATTGTTCTTCACTGCACTGTTTGTAATGCAGCAGCATTTAGATGCCCTGGCCAAGAGTGAGATAGCACAGTGCTAAACCTATATGTGCCTGTGTAAAATGTGCAACTGCTGCTTTAATCTTAGAACATTCTGTCTTTCACTTCTAGAGTTCTTGTGGTGCTGCCTCTGTTTACTCCCACCAGTTTTGCAGGCACAACAGAGGAGCACAAAAGCCCCAGCAGAGCCCAATTGATTGAAACTGCTACTGTTTTTATTGCATTTGATATTCCTAGTAACAGGAGATTTATTGAAACTGTGCCAGAGAGAAGGTGTTTTTCCTGCTCTCTTGAGCTTAAAATCCAAGTGCGACCTGTATGAGAGCTGCATGGCTCCTTACTGACCAGCTGCTGCATTCTGTTGGTTTATTTTTAAGTTTGTTTAACAGCAAACACCATTCCAGAATCTGATCCTAGATTAGTGACTGGATGTTAATGTCCTGGAAAACTTAGGGAAAAGTTAATTTATGGGCACGGTATTAACTCATTTTTTACTTTGGGGCTGATCTGAAAGCATTTTCTCGTAATAGGTCAGAGGAAAGAGGATAAAGCTGTATTTGAGTAAAGAGATGGATGAGATCTGGTGCATGAAGGCAGGAAGGAAGTGAATTATAAGATGACAACTCTGGAAGAAAGCTGAAGGATGCGGGCTGGTTGTAGTAGGTGCTAAGAGATTCTTTTGCAGAAGAAAGGGGGTAATTAACAATGGCCTGTAGGCAAGATCACGAGATAAGGCAAAATATGGACAGTCAGTCATTAATGGAGGGAGCTGGGTGTTTGTTTTTTGGTGCCTTTGAAATATATAGCTTCCCTCACAAGTATGTAGTTCCTTTCAGGAAGAACAATTGTTATCACCTTAAAGCCTCATTTTGGCCTCAGTCTGCAGTTACTGTGGTGTCATGGAAGCCACAGTTAACCCTGCAGCCTCTTTTCTCACCGTGTCTCCAAAAGACATCTCTGCAGTGGCGGCTCTGGTGTTAATCTGCACGCAGCATTCTTCCTCTTGGCTCTGGGGCATCCCAGCAACACCGTAAATAATGCATCAGGACTGTCTGTCTTAATCAGAGAAGATAAAGCAGACAGTTATTGGAGGAAGCTCTAAGCTTTTATTTCTCTCTCTCTGTATCCTCTCAAGTCCTTCAGAGACCTGTATGAATATTTGTTTTTCTATGCATACCCAATCACTAAAGCAGCTTATCTCATTTCTCAGTATTTTTGAAGACCAGGAATGAAGTTGCTTGTTTTCAACCTTCTTAGGAAAGGTCTAACCTGACTTCATCTGTGACTGAGAAATGTTGATTTCTTTGTAGTTCTGT
The DNA here is from genome assembly GCF_023343835.1 of Lagopus muta. Classification (NCBI taxonomy): domain Eukaryota; kingdom Metazoa; phylum Chordata; class Aves; order Galliformes; family Phasianidae; genus Lagopus; species Lagopus muta. The sequence goes on from NC_064442.1 coordinate 16,824,640, forward strand.
AAAGTGAAAACAGAACAAAGGAAGGATGGACTGAATTCCCAGGGCTGTAAGAACCTTTCATGGACTCCTAAGAGTTTGGTGGGAGGTTTTCTCCAGTGAAGTTCAGCCAAACTTTAAAACTTATGTTAGCAAATAATTTAGCTTGATGCTTGTACTTAGAAGCCAGGTCCAAGTGTGCAGCTTCAGTAAACGCAGACTCCTAGTTATTCTGGGGAGATCAGCTTACGCATGCTTTTCTAAATCCTTCATTTGAATTGTGTTTTAATATGGTTTATTTGCTGAATACTGTAAACCAAGATGGTTGAAGTAGATGGTATTAATTATACATTATAAATATGGGGAGAACTTGAAAAACTTAAGGATGGAGGACCCATACTACAATACCAGTGAGTCCATTCAGCTGTGACTAAGACAGCAGCTCTTAATTGAATGCTGAGGAGAATCCTTGTTGTGCAGTGACCTCTACAGCTCGAGGGATGATAATAGTTGCCTTCAGCTTACTTGCTGCTCCGTGACTGGCTTGTGCAGTTGCAACCCACATGTCAAAATCAATCTGTGTAACTGCTGTAGGAAGACCCAAGGGAGGTTCAAATAAAATAAAACTTGTAACAACCTGTCCCCGTTTTGTTACTGAATGAGAATCATGAGATACTTTACATGCTCTACTGACGTCGGTGTTTTTAACAACAACAAAAAACCAATACAAAAGCATGGATTATTCATTTATGATTTAAAACTTGATGGGGAAGACTTCCTAGGGGACGACTTCCTAGTGGCAAACTTTGGTATGTGAAATGTAGAGCTCAATTTAGGCATAGCTCTTCCAGAAGTTTAGCTGCGCATTATTGTACATTAATCTTTTCCTATTTACTGAGTTTTGTCTTTCATGACTTCTTATTTCCAGTGCAGAGGTTTTGTGTTTCTCTTTTAATGATTAAAAAATATATATATTGATATGCTGTTAATACAGAGGAAAAAGGAAATCAACCTCCCTGGGAGACATTTATTCATCAATTAAAGATGAGATCTCAATTTGCAGATTAAATAGCTGTAGTGAGTGTGTGACACAGTGAGTATTCTGGATGGTGTAGAATCCATTGGCAGATCAGAATGCTGGATGGACTTGCCTCAAAAGCTCCAGCCTAATCTACTACATTACTTCCCTGAGAGCAGGCCAGTAAGTATCCCGATAAACAGAATTATAGGATGATACGAGTTGAGCCTGATTTTTGTCCTTCCAAAACCAGAAGTATTACTGTTTCAACATGCATACTTATTTTTTTTTCTTCCAGCAAATCTTGTTTAAGACATACAGAGAGAAATGGAGATGTAGGAACAGTATTTTTCAAAGGTGCCTGCTCGATATGTGTCAAATGTTATCAACTTCAGCAGGGGTCCAGAGGTGCTCAGTGCCTCATAGTTTTAGGCCACTCAATTTTTCATTCCATATCTTATTATGGGGGGGAGGAAAAAACTAAACATTTTTCACCAAGTAAATATAGCAAGTAAGCAAAAAGAGAATCTGGTGAAGCAGGTATGTGATACAGTCAAGGGTTCAATTATGTATCAGTGGATTCAAATTATAGAGCAGAGAGGACCAGTTTTGGACTAAGTCAGTTTCCCATAAAGAGCATTAAAGCATGCACTGATAGAATGAATTAAATGGAGTGCTAACCAGAGGTCACTTCTTCCAAAAGGTTATTTGATTAAGTCCTTCAGAAATCAGACTCCTCAACTGGAATATTTAGTTCTTTTGTTCAAAATAACTCAAGTTGTAGAAAAAAAGAGCAAATTTATTACTGGCTGGCTTGTTCCTGTGTGAAAACCTTTCCTTTCATCTCAGACTGTCTATGACAAATCTCTCCTAGCTATGTTCAGATATAAGTGAGCAGTTTGTCATAACTTGCTGGATGGTGCAGATGATATAATGTATAGGACTTCAGAGCATCGAAAGCCATCTTTGCTTTTCTTAGTTACAGGACCAAGAAAATCTGTCAGAAAATGAGTGCTTCCCTTGCTCTTGGTGCCACGTGAGTTGCTTTAATACACACTGAGCTGTGAGAGAGGAAGTAAGTTTTGAGGATCCCAAATGAAGCCAGTTGCATTGCTTGCTTTTGTGTGCCAGTGAAAGCCTTTAGGTAACTGCGGTCTTCCTATTTACAACCCTAGGAAATCAACCTTTGTTTTTGCAGACAGCCCAGTCGGGGCTCTCAATTACTCCCTTGTGGGTTTGTATGTCTGCTTATGGTTGCTCCCTTACTCCTGTTGGAAGCTGAATTATCTTCCTCAACTACCTGACCAACTTGGAATCTTTTGCTTTTCTATGGGAAAACCTCTTACAGAAGGTAAATGTGGCAAGCAGACATCATTAGACTTTTTTCCCCCACTTAAAATATGTGCTGTGAAGGAGCAAAGAGTTGCAGTCAAACTGTCTTGAGTGCTTAGGTTGGATTGAGGCCACATCTTCAGTCTTAGATTATTTAACAGTGATCTGCTACCACAAGAAAGGAAGCAATATGCATTTATCTCTGGTGTGTTCTGCTGGGAAGCTGCTATCAACTCATATTAGCTGACATATGGGATGAGCAGAGTTACGGTGAAGGGCCCTTTTCCATGGCCTTCTACAAAGCTCACCCACCCTTAAAAAAGTGTTGTGACTTTGGATCTTTTTCCCCCCTACTCCATCCCACTGAGTTCCCAGTTCCATCGGAGGTTGATGGGCGCTGGAAGATGCGTTAAAACTTTTTGTGCTGAGCAGTCTGTACTGCCTGTGATCTGAGGGTGATTGCAGTGAGCTTTACAGTGTGTTCTGCAGCTCTTTTTCAGATGACTGTTAGCAGAGCTGCAGGCTGCCACGGCTCACTCCATTGACTCTCAGTTGCATTTTCAATTTTCTTTGCGTGAAGGCTCCATTTATCAAGCAGCCATGCCACTGGCCATTAATTCTTACAGACTGGCTGATTGACTGATCTTCCTGTGCTGCGTCACTTAACGGGATTAGCAGAAAGGCAAGGAACTGCTCACATGATGACTGAAAATAAATAAATAAAAAGCTGAGTTAAAAATTAAAAAAAAAATAATAAAAAAAGAACACCCTGATATCCAGTTTGTCAGGACTTGCACAGTGAGCTCACCTCTGAGTTACCTAAAATCATATTTGGCTGGTTGCCCCTCAACAGACCAGTTGTCATTTTGATTGACAGCCCTACAGCAGAGTATAGCAGAGCTGCTGTGAATTTTATGAAGGCGCAGTGACAGGGCAGGCTGGCTCAGGGCTGTCGTCAGGGTGCATCCTCACTGCACAGCAAGTGTGGGCCAAAGGCTGTGCTCCAGTCCAGCCCCACCAGAGGCTGCACGCTCCCTGCACACGTCCAACTGAGATGGACTCAGGGCCGTGCTGGGAGGCACTGGGAACTAAAATGCCAGCCTGCCTGCGGTGCTGAACAGGGCAGATGTGTCACGCCTGGTGCCCCTAGCACTGAGAGAGCACAGGCAAAATTAGCCTGAATAAAGAAGGAAAGGGTTATGCTGTTAGTAAATCTGGATATGGCTAGAGACTGAAAAATCACGCAGGAAAAACTGTAGAGCTGTTTGGCAGAAATCTGATTCCTTATGTTGGAATAAAGATTATTTTCACACACCTGGCAGGAGAGTATTTCCATGTTTGTAGTACAGCATAGCAGGTGTTCATGTGTCACTGCTTGCATGAGACCAAGAGATCTAGGAACCATACAGGTGGACATGGCCATGGCCTTCTGTTTGAATATAGAGGTGACAGGTGGGAAAAGCCTCTCCAAGGAGGAAATGTACGAAGCTGCAAAACAAACGTTCTGAGATTTTTGAGGTAAATGACTGTTTTTCATGTCACTTGGACTTCAACAAGTTTGTTCCCAGCACTTCAGGTATTCAGAATACCTGAACATGGAGAACATGTGGTGGTCTTGTCCTTTTGGTAACATCAGCACTGAGGGCAAAGACAAAAGCGGAGAAGATTGCTGCCACCCAAAGGAGTTCCGTCTGTGTTAGGAGGCACTATGTGAGTTTTTTGGACAAGGGAAGCAGCCTCTGGGCATTTCATGATGTCCCTGTTTTCTCACAGAAACCCTCAGTAGGTTCGGTTTTGCTTTTCTTTTTATCTTTCTCATGAAGATGAGAAAATATTTCCTTTCTCACACTTGACTATCGAGTGAAACGTTCTCTCAGCATTAGTTTTCTTTTTGCACCTTGAGTCTTGTCACCATCAGCTTCTATATCAGCAGGGCAGCTGTAATGCTTTCCTTTTGCTGATTTTGTGAAAACAATTATGCTGTGACTCAGAAGGCAGCAGTGCTTGTGGGATTTCCCTTAGACAGAACCAGTTCTGAATTGGTCTTTTTTCATGTAACATTACATGCCAATCCCAGAGTGACTGTAATTGTGTATCCTCATATAGAACAAGAAAAATGTTCATGAGGATGACAAGTGCAGTTCTAAAATGTGTGTATAGATTCCTGAATTATCTCCTACAACCAGCCTTGGAACTGCAGAATAAATCCTTCCTCTCAAAGATGTTTCCAGACCCTGGCTGCATGCATAGGCTTTTGTGACAGTAGTATAAAATCAGTTTATCAGTGGAAAAAAGTTCATATTTGTGAAAATGTATTTCAGTCTTACATAGCCATGCGATTCATAAGTCACCATTGAAATAGAATCAGTTACTTTTTATATGTATCAGTAAATCTGAGTTAATACACATCTACTGAGACCTGAGGACAGCTGTCTATCCTAACATTACCAGGATAACAAAATCCTATGCTTGTGTGAGGCCAGGGCTCCATTTTTAATGCTTTCTTCTTCTCTCTTTAATAGCACTGTTGCTAATCAGGAAGTTCTTGCTTGGATCCCTACTGCATCTTTTGCCTCTCAGGTTTGTAAGCTAAAGCCCCAAAGATGTGATGGAGTAGCAGTCAGAAAACAGACACATTTTTACAGTGTGCAGCTCTAATAGGATCCTTACTTTAGAATGATTAGAGAATGCAGGATTTAGAAAAATAATCTCAAAGACTGAGAGTTAAAGTGCTGAAATGCCATTAATATTTTATTGGGGGAAGGAGATTGCATGTGAAAGTTCACATAGTTTCAGTGTAAAACAAGGCTTAAATGGTTTTCCTCAGAAAAAGAACGGAGGAGGGAAAGAAAGCCTCTGGTCTTACTAAGAGAACAGTTGAAGTGAGAGGAGAAGCCAAATCTCTACAGGGGCAGCCAGCTTGCATTTGCTGTCTGTGGATACATGCATGCATTAAGCAGAGCAGGTGTTAAAGATAGCAGTCAGGCAGTAAAGGGCTACCACAGCTCTGCAGGTATTTAAAACTGCAGGTGGCTTGTAGTGATGCACTCCACTTTATTTTTCACAACTGTATTTGAACAGGAGGAGAATTCACATGGAGAAACCTAACTTCTTGTGGAAGAAATTGAGTGGTCCTTCCAAGACTCAAGTTATGTACCTCAGAATGATGCATACAGATGCATACTAAGTTAAGCTGCTAGTGAGATCTGGAGATCTGGAACTTGTGTCTATACCAGACCTAGAGATCTCAGTGGTGAGAGTAAATACACCATCATGTAGCATGCATCTCTCTTGCAGTTCCAGCAGAATTTGCAGTGCAGCAGTCATGTCAAATAAGCTGGTAGGTAGTGCTGGTAGTACAAGCAGTTTGGTACAACTGCTCCAATGTGTTTCTACTCAGGTACAAGCAGCAATATAACTGCTGTATAGATGCTCTGGATAAGCACTGAAATACTGTCCACTGCAGACCTGATTCTTGTTTGACCGTCATTGCTTTCCATTATTATATATTTAGTACTACACTTATGTTGTCTTGTAAAATCTAATTTCACTGCCAAAAGAGATTGTCTGAGGAACCTTTTTACAATGGCCAGGATCAAAGGCATTTAGAGGAAAATGTTAATAGAAAGGACTGTGCTTAGCCAGTGTGCCTAACATTTGTGCCTGGTCTGAAAGGGTTCACATCTTGGTTTCTGAGCCATTTGCATCCAAAAGGTAGCTGGGTTTTGTTTGTTTTGAATTTTTGCTTGTTCATGCCTTTATGGTCCAGAAACAATTAGCCATTTTTACACCTCCCCCACCCAGTAAACAGAAGAAAGGAAATGGTAGCCCAGTGTTCACCTTCTGTTTCTGTATGGAGGGCAGAGCAGCTGGAGATCCAGGTATAATACTTTTGACTGTGTGTTGGAAAGCCAGTTGAATTATGTCTGGATAGACAAGGCTTGTGAATTTGGTATCTGCAGAGCTTCTGGTAATATTCCAATCTAAAGGCATTTTTATGGTTTTCTGTTTGTCTTGATGGTCTTTTACAACATATGCTAATGGTTCAAGGAGATTTTAAAAGCATCTTTACATACTACTTATAAAACATCTCTAAGGGCTATAGGAAAACGGTTTGCCTTGCAAATGAAGGTAGTCTCTACCAAGTTAAGGCTTAATGGCTCTTAGAGCTGTCAGAATGATGTTTCAGTGCCTGATTTCTGAAGGTGAATTGAACTTTGTTGCTGTGTGGCTGTATGTTTGTTTTGTTTTTCTGATTTTATTTTCATAACTCTCTTGGAGCTTTTCTGAAATTGAAGGAGTGTTATACTGAGAATTGAATTTGTGTTTTTTAGTGTTTTTTTTTTTTAACTGTTATTTTTATTTGGAGAAAACGTCCTGAACAACTGCTTTCTCTGTCAAATCTTGGAAACTTCCAATGTCATCCAAACTCTCTGGAGACATAGATGGGAGGAGAGAAGATGAGACTTCAATCAGCATCACTGATTGACAACTTTTCCTTTTCTTGCAACATTACAACCTAAGGTATAGAAACTGCCTTCAGACCACAGTCCTGCCTGTGAACGTCCCAGCAGCTTTGTTTGCAATGGCAGCCTCGCTCCCATTATTGCTGCTCTGAGTGTTGCAACTTTTGCCTCAGCAATGCTTGCCTGGGTCACGTTTCTTATTCTGGTTCACACTGTTTAAGTCCTGGCTGTAAATAAACAGGAATTGTGCTACAAATCTTTGAGAATGGGGCACTGCCTGTGTTTTCTTGTAGTTCAGCAAGCCTCAGACAAGATCTACCAGCAGATAACTAGCAGCCAGTTGCTAATGAAAGAGGGGCAAGAGAAGCAAAGCCAATGTAGATGCTCAAAATAAAATTGTCAAAGGAAACAGTGCTTTTAAACCACTTTGAAGTAGTAACTAGCAAGCCGAGTCTCTTTGGAGATGCCATGTCAGCTCCTGGCCTTGTTTGGGGAGGATGGGAAAGAATGTCACTTCACTTTATTCATTCCTTTAATTGCCATTGTTTTTATGTCCAGTACTTTTAAGTGAGAAAACAACACTTGCTTCCTTTCCCTGCAGCAGCCCAGTTTGGCAGTGACTTCCTTCAGGGGCCTTTTTGTTGCAGAAATAATTTTGATTTGCTGTTTTCAGTGTAGACATCAACAGGTGAAAGATGATGTTTTTGCATATCTGGAGTGAGACTTCAGTTTACTTCAAAAATCTTACTCATTTACTTAAAGAAAATGCCAAATTCAGTCTTTGCTCACTGTTAGTAATTGCTAAAATTAACAATGATATTTCCCTGCATATTACGTTATAGTGTTTCAGTTGCATCTAATGTACTCTTTGCTATCTTACTTGATAATCTCTGTGGTGTGTTAAAAGGGGACAAGAGACTCTTGGCTGACTCTTGTGCTCAAGCAGAAGAGCTTTTAGTGCATGCATGTTCTCCCACCTGACCCTCTCACTCTTTCTTTATGTGAATTGCAGCAGTACTGATGATTTCACTTCTAGCAAAGGCAGTAAAAATCCAACTGTTGGCCTTGCTTGGGAGCACAGGGTGGTAATAGCTTGTCACCTTTAGCAAATTTTTCAGACTGGCGTTTCATTGTATCAGTCTCTTTTTTTTCTGATTTTTACAGCCAAGTAGCATTGTCAGCATCTCCCTATGGCTGGTCAGTGGCCACGTCAGGTGATTGTGTCCTGATATGCTTCTCTGTGACTCCAGTGACTCCTCAACTCTTTTGCACTCATCCCTCCCTTTCTTGCATCCAAACAAGAAGCTTCAAAGCACTTAGAGTTACTCCTGTGTATTAAGAAATGGGTCAGGTGTATTTAAGGCCCATTAGTCCAAGAGCAACCAAGCCCAGCGTGGGAGGGGGGAGTTTTCTGGGAGACCTTCAGTGCATTAAATCAGCAAAGATCTTAGTGCTATCAGCCTGCACCATGCTGAGGGAAGGGAATACTATTAGCTGCAGTGTTTTATGGGGGGTCCTCAATACTAGCGCTCTGCTACCAAATTAAATGGCAGATTGTTCTTTTGCTGGTGAGAAGTGTAGGACTCCTGTGTGGGAAATTTTTGAGAAACATTCAGAGAAAAGCAAGAAGTAAAAGGGTAAATATCTGTAGTCTTGGTATTTGCAATCCTTTTATCACTAGTGCAGCACAGAGAATAGACCATGATTGTGAATATGTTGCTTTTTGGTTGGTTTGTTTTGTCATGCCACGAGCATAAGCTCAGTCTGCTCAGAACTCATTCCTCTACATCTCTATTGACTTCACTAAAGCTGTTCTTGGCTCTCGTCACTTGAAAGGACTGAGCTCAGTGGGGCCAGAAATACTTCAGTCATGTCAATGGACTTCTTTCTGAGATTGGGGACAGAACAACATGACCAGAACTCTTCCATTGTGTAATGACACTTAACCTGCTGCTTTCTGTAACTGCAGCATTGACAGGCAGAGTCATTGCTCATCTTCCTAGTACTCAGACTCATTTCTGAGTAAGGTTTGCTTCTCTTAAATAGTCCTTTTTTGTCAGAGGTAGCTACTATAACCTGGGTATCCTTGACTGATTGGAGAAATGATCTTGTTCCCATTTTGCTCTTTTCCATATCCTGCTGGCATGTATTCTTTCCTGATTTCTTTTGCTGATGTCTTCCCTACTTCTGTTCTAAACAGTCTGATTCAAAAACACTATTATTGAACTTCTTTCTTAGTTTTTTTATTGAGCAGTTCCAAACACTTCGCAGTAGAGCATTTTGTGTATCAAAAATAGACAGTCAGGAGTATTAGCAATAAATAGCTCTGCTCATTAATGCTGTGTTTTTCTACCATGTGAATTCTTTCCCCTAATTATTTTTCCTTCTTTAGAGCCAATTAGTTTAATGTGGTAACAGGAATTTGCACTGGGGCTGCCAAGCCATATGTCTCTAAATCTCCATGGATTCTCAGCCTGACTTTTTGTTATGCACTGTGACAGATGCAAGACCCTGAAAGCATTATTTAAATGTGTTCTGTTTTTCTGCAGCTTTGCACCAGAATCAGTTTTAGAAAAGTGGGTTACCAGTAGCACTGTATATTTTGAGTGTCTCTCGGTCCTACAGATTGATGCATACGCTGGGGTTTGGATGCAAACAGGTTTTCTAAACTTATCTGGTCTGTTTGCAGAGAGAAGAGTGAGCTGGGAAGCAAATCATGTAGAATTGGAACCCTAAACCTGAGCAGAGCATGAGGCTACAGCAACTGCAGCATAGGCTGCAGGGTGCTTTGTAGCAAAGCATGAAACATCTGTGATGCCCCTTGTTCCTCTGTGCTGTCAGTGAGGCATTTCTGTATTGAGAGATTTTTCCTGGCCTCTTTCTGCCCTGGACTCTACTAACCAGTATCTGCTATTGAGGATGAGGATTGCCAAAGAAATACTATTCCCATTGTAGCTTGCTAGGCCTGTGATACTGATAGACACTATATTTGGCAATACTGCACTGTCAGCATTTACCATGCCACACATTTTTGTATGCATTCTGATCAAGATGTGTATTGCCAGCTGAAAGTGTTGGCACTTGGGAGATGTCTGTGAATTGGGACTGGGTTTGCTCATTCCAGCTGATCCTCTCAGTGAAGTAGTCAGCTGTGATGTGATTTGCCATTATAAGCTTTCCATCTTCATTGGAATATTCCTTGCTCGTTGAGATGAAGTGGCAACTGTTTGGGCTGCCTGGGACTCGTGTCCAAAGCGTACCTGGGAAGTCTGGAAGATGGCACTGAATGTGGCACTCATGGGATTCGTGGTAAAAACTACCCTTGAGTAACCTTGACATCCAGGAAGTTCCCTATTTAGCAGTCCTTGCAAACTGTACAGTCATGCACAAGGCTTGGGATTTGCTGGGCAGGTAATCTTTAAAGCTCAAAATACAATTCTGGCCTCCATCATGGCTGCAGTAATCCGCAGCAGCACACCATGCCACAGGTGCACTGTGTGAAGGCACAAGTTACTTTGTGTGGCATAGGATGGAAAGTTAAAGATCTGATCTAGACATCAGTAACTTGATTTCTGTTAGCTCTATCAGTGATTGTATGGTGCCCTTTCTATTTAATCACCTGTTTTTCTTACAATTAATTTTAAAGAATTTCTGGACTAGCACCAATGCAGCGAGCTATTTAAGTTGGTGATACACCTGAAGCATCTCTTTGGATGCTGAACTCACCCTTGTGTTACCTTGTTGGATTATGTTTTAAGCATCTATTATATGCATATAGCAATATTATTTCCAGTTCTGGAACAATGACTCAAGCTTCATTTATATTTTCTATCTACATATCTGCTGTATATGTTCATCTGAAAATGCAGAACATTTTCTTAGCAGTGTTCACAATGAAGCCCTTTCAGACTTATACTGATATTCTGTATCTTTACTGATGATGCTACATCTGGGCACAAGTTGTTTTTTATGGTTATCTGAGCATTTGATTTTCCACACAAATCAGTGTGTAATCAGTGCAGTGAATGTAGCTCCTACAGCTTTGTGTTCACTACCTCTGCCTCTTCACAGCATTTCAAATAATAGCTGGAGCTAGACCAGTTCTGCTCTATTTAAGGCCAGTGGAAATTCCTACTGCAATAATGGGAACATGGAGTAAGATCAAGTAGAGAGAGATAACAATTAGGCTTGTCTTCAACTCTGTGTGTCCAACCCTGCCCTCAGCAATGGCAGCATCCAGTACTGTGGGCTTTGTTTTTCAAAATGGTGAAATTCAATACATATATAGAATAGACACAGGGTGAGGTTTATCTTAGGATCACTCCAGAGTTTACTAACTCTAAAGAGGAGAGTGTATTTGTTCAAAGATTAGTCAAAGGATGAGGGCTTGGCAAAAGGAAAGCTATGATGAATATCAGAAAAGCAGCCACCCTTTGGTAGCGCAATAGAGAGGAAGTAGCAGCAGTACTGACTGGGTTATCTCAGAAACTGTAAGAAAAACATAACAATCTTTTCTTGGTTGCACTACACCAATGTTATTTGGCTTTCTCAGGTTGATGTAATTTTTCCTGTGATGCTCCTGGAAAGAAGGGCTTGGGAAGAATTGATTCTGTCCATCACCCAAATCTTCCGGTGTCGCTGGGAGATGGTAGAAGTGCATAGGAAAGTAATGAAGGCATAGGAATAAGGTAAACCTCATTAGGTATGAGTATCCTGTCCGTTGGTCAGTGCAACACTGCAATCATCCCGCTTTATAATGTTTTCAGTCTATCTTGTCGTGGTCACAACATGCTTGTAGAATGGTGAAGGACTGCACAAGAATGTGCCACTTCTTGGAATAAGGTCCTCAAAGCAAGAAGTTACATTCTCCTTTGCAGTAGGATAACTTAAATAGAGAGAGCTGAGCATAAGAGAATGTGTTTTTCAAAAAGGCGGAAAGGAGTAACAGGAAGGAAAGTGAAAACTAGTTCTAATTGGACCAAGTTCTTCTATGGCAGAACCTGGATGCACCTCAATGATGGCTGTGCAGAACAACACAAGGAACTAGAATTTTTCTTTTGCGTTGTGTTGAGCTGTGCATCGTATTACAGAACCTGTTGGGTGATTCTCAGAAGAGACTGGATTGTTCACAAAATGCTTTAGTTCAACAAGACAATGTCCACCTCAAAAGCATACTGTTGATTTCAGTGGAACCAGGGTTCATCTTGTGTTATGCCAACAGTTTTTAAACTGAATTTTAAGCAGACCAGATGTGTCATCAGACTAAATTGTCATTAAGCTCCTATGTTAACTCAGTCTGCTGAAACATCACAGCCCAGATAAAAACAATGCTGATGGAAATATAGCTGCTATAACTGCATTAAAATGTTTACTGCGTCTAACTCAATGTTTTAATGTAGGGCTATGGAAATATTACAGGATTGGAAAGTTTGATTAGTTATTCCAAGGCTTGTAATGGTTTAAATTAAAATGCTTGAGTTTCACCATGGTTTCTGTGCAGACAGATTTAATCAGTGTACAGACATTCAATTCTGCAAGATGACAGAAATTAGTCAAACTGCAGCACGAGCATCACTTGTGCAGTTAGGCTGCAGATGTTTCTTGCATGAATTACAGACTCCAGCAGAAGTCATTTTCCATGACATGTAGTTTTGCTGAGATGTGACAAATGAATTCCTGCACACTTGTCTGATGTTCTTGTCAAACCACCCGTGGTGATCATACTCAGCTTCCCTGGACTTTACTGGAGAAAGAAAAAAGAAAAAAAAACCAACAACAAAAAACCAAACCCCCAGCTTTGCAAATGCAGTATGACTGTTCAAGGAATCTTACTTCATCTTCAGAGGAGGGAGGCTGCCACATGTACTTTCTGTTGCTGTTTCACACTGAGAGCTCATCAGTGGGTCTCTGCTGCATTGTTCTGAAGTTGTTTTCCTTTTATAATAATGGGATCTTAATGACTTCTCTAATAGACATTCAGGATGCAAATTGACCAGTTTTTAATTTTATAATGGTCTTCCTTAGAAGGAGCAACATAATAGAATCATTAAGGGAGTTGCAAAGTTTTTTCCTCTGGTAATGTCATTCGTGCGTTGCCTTAACATCGTGAGATCACTGAGACAATGTTAGGAAATTAGACTTTGTGCCATTTTGGAGCAACAAAACAAACAAACACCACCAAATCCATGGAATTATGCATGCTTGTGAGCTTTCAAGATGATGATTTAGTAATGGAGACTGATTTTATTTCATCTTCTATTCTTTGTGGTTGAAGCTACGGAGTTGCAAGCAGGCTTTAAAATTCAATGGAATATTTTCTGTCAGGGAAAATACAAGTTTTCTAGTGATCAGTAATGCAGAATTGATGCTAGTCTGTTTTGTGTTAGGCTAAATACAAGACTTACAGGTTGAAGGTAAGTACAGACAGAAGACCTGTTAGAAAAATATTATGGAGTCCTCAGAGTGACTAGGGCAAGCATGGTAGCATCCAGGCTTTAGAATGCTGAATATTCATATTGTATGTACAGGTAATGATGTTTCTGTGGCATGTGTAGGGACCATGTGCTCTGTTATACATGTCAGGTAGAATAAATCTCTAATTTATGCTTTCTCAAATTAACCATTTCTGTAAGGAATTCTCACAGCCATTAACTGATAATCATCTTCAAAATTTCAGTAGACATTTCCTATAGCCACTTCTGTGTGAAAGCTGTATGCATGATTTTCTTGGAAATTCAGTGTTTGCTGCTTTACAGTTCATGTTTTCTTTTCTCTTTCTCTTATACCTCATCAACTTCAGTTCCCAGTGGCTGAGAAGAGCAACTCTCATTGTTTTGTTTCTACAAGTGTATTCAGGTGGGAAAAAAAAATTGTGCTTTTAGTTCCTGCCGTGTCATTTGACTTTCCCACAGTTACAAGGACTTCCAGAGGGATGTTTTCTTCCATTTCTTCTTCTTAGACCACAGACTGAAGAGTGAGTGCAACTTCTCTCTTGGATGGCATCTTTCTATTCATTGTGGGTTTAAGGCCCACGTGGGAGTTTCTGATACTTCCTTCTGACTCCAGCAATGTTGGTCCAAGGCTTTGAGACGTGCTAAGTCTGGCAAGTGAATAACTCATCAACTGCAGCTCTCTCAGGCTGTCAACTCTTCAACTGATAGAGCTACAAATTTCATGTCATTTTTTGGCAGGAAATCACAGACTGTTCTTAATGCTTCATTGTCTACTTTCTATACTGTTGCAGAGCTTCACCTTTGCATTTTTGCAACCATTTAGTAGCAAACTTCCCCTGATTCCAAATACTGCTGTGTTCTGAGTTGTTGATGTGGCCAAACTCCAGATTCTTACATAGTAAGGACTTCTGAGCTGGGACGTTATCCAGTGAATTACTATAGTAGTATCACTTCTTGCCACTTGGGAAGGCCCCCACAAACTTTCTTGGTAACTGCTTTGGTTATTCGCTTTCTTTCTTCCTGGGGATTCCTGCCTTGCAGTTTTATGTTCCTAAGGTCCTAATGTCTGCCTCTTCTTTCCATCTTAGTGCGATGCCTGTGTCATCAAAGCACTTTCCCTGAAAGAAAACCAAAGCCAGGTAACGGATAAAATCATATATGCTTTAATGAGCTCTTATTTCCAAGTCAGATAAAAGCAGTGTTAGCAGTTGAGACTTTATAATCCGTTCCAACATCTTGTTATCCTTGCTTATTCAGCCTTGTTTATATACTGTGTTCCCCTCCAAGGCCTGTGGGGGTCTCATTTTTGTCCTTTGAAATTAAGCAGAAAAGCGAGCAGGTCTGTGAAGGCTATCAGCTGCACTCTATCCCTTTCTAGAAATGGAGTTACATGGGTTTTTTGAGGTCTGCTACTGCTTTGTGTTCAGAGTGGGAGTTAGAAAATTTAAGAAATCAAGTAGATGTCAAATCCATTTCTTTCATATGCAATCCATAATCAACCAAGTGATGACTTCGGAAAAGCAGTTTGAATAGAATAAGTGAAGGAAGCAACAAAGCTCAAAAGCAGAGGGTACAAAAGGAGAAGGGGCAAGGGGAAAAAGGCAGGAATTAGGTGTCTGTATTGGGTGTCAGATCCAACACCTACTCTGTAAGGTAGGGAAAAAGGAAGGAGAGGTTTGAAATTCTTCCCATAAGAAACTAAGGAGAGGAAGCTGAGGAGGAGGATTTGACTGGCTGGCAGTAAGGACAGACTGTGGCTGAGGCTGAGAACTAGAAGAGAATTTGGCTAGGGGTGAGGAGCTGCAGAGAATTAGGATGAAGAGTGGAGAACGGAGAATAAAATCATGCATTGAGGAAAAAAATGAGGTTTATGCAGACAGAAACAAAATACAGTGCAGAAAGAGTTGGGACTAAACAGCCAGAGCAGAAAAATCTGTTGTTACTGATGTGTGCCTTCCACCACGGTGCAGAGGTGCATCTGAATTTCCCAGGTCTCTCTTTGCCTATTCTGCTGGAACTCTCCTACAGAATCAGTAGAATCCATATAAGTGTATCTTTATCTCTGTGTAGTATTATTTGCATGTGCAATTTCTTAGAATGCTTGTTCAAATTTCTTGATGTAAGAGTTTGGAAAGATGAGGAAACCTATGTTCTTGATGGCTGGGACAAGAATCTTCTGCTTTGGATAAGAATGAGATGTCTTCCCAAGTACAGCAAAAAGACCTTTTCCTGTATGCTTTAGATCAGCCAAAGCTTAGGCAATGCTTGCATTTCATCTTTGAAGCGGGTTTTTCTTTTAAAAACAGGACAAAATGAAAACATCCATGATGTGTACATTGACATGGCCGCATTGTGTTCTTTCATCTTGGCTTATCAGTGAACAAATACAGAGTGTTTGGTGAAGTTAAGACTGGTGTACTCCCCTGTGCCCTCTCCTTCCTCTAATTAAGATGCGATATTGTGAAGACGTGAGCACTGCTGTGGCCAGATTGCAGTGACACTGGCAGTGCACAGGGTCTGTAGTATGCTTGTGCTTATTGCTTGGCCTTTCAACAAAGGTCTGAACCTGAAAATCATCATTCCAGGGTGTCCTGCATTTCCAATAAGCTAAACCAACTTAATTTTTTGGTTTGGTTTTGTCAGTCTGAGTTAATGCCTGCAACACGAGGTACCAAACCATTTAACTAACTGCTTGCAATTGTAATAGATAAGTTGGAACTGCTGACACGTTTCAGTGAATTTCAAACTACTGTCATCAGGTATAAAAACATTTATTTCTTTCCCATATGAAGTAGGCCATCTGTGCATTGCTCAACATAATACTGTTTTCCCAGTCTTTAAAATACTTGGATGGTGTCACAGATGAGTCATAAAAGTGAGTCAGTCCAAGCACTCTGATTATATGTGGTGTATTAGCACTCCTGGTTTTCTTAATATTTCTGCAGCCTGAAAATGGAGATGCATGAATTTCAGCTGAGCTGTCAGTCAAGCAAATGCTCTCACACTGGAGTAATGATAAACTTGTTCATGAAACTGAAATATTTCAGAAAGAAAATAAGCAACTAATAGAAGTGTGAGTTGACTTCCTGCACAGCACTAGAGAAATTGGGTGTAAAATTTGTTCATTATATGACTTGCAAATTGTGGAAATGGTTGTGCTTATGCTGCTCTGTACCCTGTTAGACAGCTCTGCCGAAGAGCATGGACACTTGAGCAAGGTATGGGAAGAGGTGGATCTCACCTTAAGGGAACATCAGACCATTCCTAAACAGGTAACAAGAGGTGAGCAGCCAGCACTCAGCAAGGCAGCTTTTGGCTTCAAAGGAACCAAAGGGGCAGCAAGAACCACTGGGAATCAGAATTGTTTGAGTTGGGAGGGACCTTTTAAAGGTCATATGATCCAACCCCACCACAATGAACAGAGACATTTATAGCTAGATTGGATTGCTCAGAATCCTGTCCGACCTAATCCCAAGCGTCAACCTGGGATACAACCAAAGCTTCATGATCCAGTTCCATTCTCTCCCAGTTTGGAAATTGTGAGGCCTGGGCCCCAAAACATCTCTCTATGGACCTATCCCAAGGTTGGCTTTCAGCATATTCCTGTGGTTTGTGGTAGGACTCAAAACTGGCATCTCAGAGCTCCTTAGGTACTTTGCAGCTTATGCAGGGCTCCATGCTGCCTTGAAGCGAGGTCCTCTGGATCTAGCTGAGAAAACTGTACTGCAGGGTGGAGGTACCCCATGGAACACACACACAGCCAGCAGTGTGGAGGTGGCAGTGCCAGGTCAGAAGTGCTGTATATTTCTGTCTAAAAGTGAACAGTGCTGATTCAGGGCGGTCTTGTGAAATCTGGCAGGTGTATGTAAAGAGCTGTCAATAAGCATAGTGACACTAATGGGTTTTGTCATTTTGCTCTTGTCCTGGAGAAATGATGTGGAATGCAAGGGCAAAGCTAATTTTCCTGGAGGTAACAGGTCACTCACCTGACTGCAGGAGCAACTCGCTTTGAGCTTTATGTGGCAGAGTGTTTTCTTTAGCATTCAAATCTTATTGCAGGTATTCTTCTGTGCAGTAAGATTAGTTCCTCTTTTTCGGTTATTTTGGTGGTCTTGCTCATTTGTTCTTTTTGTTCTTTTCTCTTCCAATTTCTTTGTCTTTTTGTTTGACTTCAACAGAAAACTGAGTTCCAAAAGCAGTCCCTAGGTAAGGGGGCAAACTGAAGCTTGTTTTCTGGTAGAACAAGGCTGGACAGAATGATGAAACACCAGTTACTACCAATGAACCACCACCAATTTACCAAGTGTGGTTTTGGGAAATCTTGATTTTTGTATCTCAGTTTTTCATCTGTAGCATTGGTTTGATGCTCCCTTCTTTATCTTTGTCCTGTATTTAATCCTGAGCCTCTATATTTGGAAATGACAACCTAAACTGGGAGCTCCACGAGACACTTAAAATTATGTTCATAAGTCGTCTTCATGCTAAGACATTCAAAAGCAGTTAATGTGTGTAACTAATGAGCTCAGCTAACAGCAATGAAGAACATATGGTATGTTGACTCTTGCTTGTAGAACAGGGGTATTTCACTGGGGAAGGGAAAGAGTAGAAATGAGGCTTTATTGCCTCTTGACTGAAAAGTCAGAATCTAGGCTAAACTGATCTGATCCACGGTAGGAAGTTTAATCTTTGAGGTGCAATGTGCCTCTTTTTACAGCTGAAATATGATTTAGACTTTCCTAGAAAGTACCTGCATAGCAAATTACTTCTCACAAGTTTCTGTAACATCAGGCAAACAGTCTGGTAGCCGACTTAATTATGAGTCGATTCTATTTTATGTTCCTTGATTAGTATCTCAAGAACGCTGTATCAAGGATGTTATTGCAGAGCTCTGTATATTTATAACTTAAAGCTGGGTAAAATGATGAGATTGGATTTTATCTAAGCTGAGTTCCGTTGGCTAGGTAGGTATCATCCCTAGGGGAAAGCAGAGCCACGTAGAGCTCTATGTGCTACAGTTACACAGAGACTTTCCTCCTTTTGCCTGGCCTGAGGACTATTCAGTTCTAATATCTTACTGTGTAATCTCAAACTAAAAATAACAGTTCTGAATACCAGGGCTTCTACTGCAAAATCTGAGTGAAGGGCTGTCATCTTACATTAAGAGCACAGTTACTGAAAGTGATTACTTCATGTAGTATATTTGCCAGTCTGTCTCCTGTGTAATCATGAGGAATGCATTGACTTAAGAATAGCTGTGCATAAATAAGTTGTGAAAAAGTTTGGGAGACAGCTGGAAGTCCTTGCCATGACTGATAGGGGGGAGAAGAGCCATCAGAAAGATGATATTTTGCATTATGTAATTCAGAAACTATGGGCAAGAATCTCAAGAATTCTTCAAAATAAGCAGAAAGTTGACACAAGTGGTAACACCAGTGCTTAAGCCTGAAGAGCAGATAAATACCAGTATGTGTCACTGACTGAAGGTTATCGTGTTTTCTTGTAGGAAGGAGTTGAGGAAATAGGTATTTGGGCTTGCTGTGGTCATTAAATGCTTTGCTTCAGAGTATTCTGTGTTTGTCTATTAAGACAACTCTTCTGAAGACAGTCTACCAAATATGTACTGCTGGTTTCCTTACAGAGCAAAGCACTTCAGTTTTGTCCAGTCCTGAAGTGTGTTATGTTTGTTATTGGTTTCCTCTGTTCTGGTTAGATAAAACACAACCATATAATCTTTTCAGTGAATTTAAGCAGTTTGGAATTGCATCAGAAAAGGAGCATCAGCCTTAGCTTGTCTTTGCTTATAAACCTACATCAGAGCCAAGGTCACGTACCTCCTCCCATTGAGCCTGGTGACAGACGTGTTGCTGCTTCTACAGGAATTTGTCCTTAAAATCTTTCTATTTCTTCCTCTCTGCCATATCTAATTTTCTATTTTCATAAGTCATCCTACTGTCCAGGGTTTCCTTGCTGTTTCTCTCCTGTCACCAGTTGGCATTTTGATTTCTTAAAGGATTTTCAAAAGATTTGCTTGTATTATTTTAGCAAAGATTTGGTTTTGCCGAAGACTGGTTTAGTTCTTTAATAAAACATTGCTTTCCATTTTACTGTCACATTTCTATCAAAGATGGTGAAGGGAAATATTCAGAACTCCATTGTTGTAATTTTTCTTTAAAAAAAATTGTGATTTGCAATGAAAACTCGAAACATCTCACAGGAAGCTTTGTGTTTGCCTATGTTTTATGGATTTTTTTCTCCAAGTCCATGGGAGGGTGTTCAGGACCAGTGCATCTCTCTTTCGTGTTCTTCCCTCTGCATCTAGTTTGGTCACTGACAGGCAGGCCAGAGGAGAGGGCTGGACAAAGGCCAGAGGAATACTTAGTTGAACCCTCTATGGCTGAGCATAGTGTGTTCTCAGCTAGAACAAATGAGAAATTGGTTTGTAAGCATAGTTACCTGGTTGTCAGTGACTGCCCCGTGCAAAAAGGGCCAAGGCACATCATCAGGTCAGTGTCGTGCGACTGAAGTGCCTGCTGTTCAGGCAGTACCTGCTCTGTGCGTGAGCGTCTGGCTGCAGTTCTGAGTTCTGGTTGCCTGGCACCTTTTGTGAACACTAAATTAAATTTTCAAGTGCACCATTGCCAAGAAGTTACGAGGCTGGAAGAGATCTATGAGGCACAAGAGGAAGCTGCGTGGAAAGAGCACTAAGTGAGAGGTTTTTCTGGACAAGATCTGTGCTCTGAGCTGTACGTAACTGCACTGAACTGGAACGTGTTAAATGATTGATAGGAGATGCAGGCTGTCTCCAAGCAGCACAGACCCTGGAGAGTGGTAAATAATGAATACAATTCTGCTGTTAGTGGTATGACTCACTGCTTGCTGTCTGTTGTTAGGGGCCAGAGGAGGACTGGGCATTGTCTCTAACCTGGATTGCATGAAAAAACAGCTGGGTTTCAAGCTCTCACTGCTGCCTGCTTATTCTGTATCTGCCTGGATATGGAAGATAGCAACAGCAGCTACTGGTAGAGGTGCAGCCTACACAGGCAGGACACAGTCGTGTTGGGCAGTAGAGAACCTGGGCACAGAGGTTGTCTTCCTTGGCTCTGCTAGAAATTGGGGGAACAAATTCCAAGGATTTCTCCCTGTACAGAAGTCTGGGAAAGAGCTAGGGAAAGCCCTTCCAAGCAGCTGGGTGTTTGGATCAGTGGTGTGCAGATCAGTAGTGTCACTGGCAAAAATCTGATGCAATGCTTTATGCCTTTGTTCTACATATTTGATCAGGCCCAAAACAACTGAAAAGGGAAATCCTCCATTTTTCTCCTCCAGCATAACGTTTAGAAAACCAGGAGCCACTTCTGCCTGATGTTTCCAATGGTAATGCTACTGCCAAATCTGTGCCAGTTCCACAGAATGGTCTTAGGGGCAGCTTAAGGAACAGACGTGCAGCATCTCATTACTCATGCACCATTGTCTCTTCTTTCTTTGCCTGTTTCTGGCTGGCTTTGCTCCCAAATGGGCATGGTGAGCAAATGTAGGTCCATAGCTGTGTTTTCTATTTCAGATGGGTAAGTCATGTTAGCCATGTGAAATGAGAGAAGTTAGTCCAGTATTTGTAAGGTCATAGGATTGAGAGACTAAACTGAAAACAATCAAAGCAGTTCAACAGAAGCCCAAGGACTGCATGACTTCATTTATTCTATAGGTGCCTTTGCATTTTTAGCTCTTTGAGGTTTCTGTGCAAATGAATAACTCCTGGATTTTATTCTGCAGTAAAACAGGAAGGAGCACCAAAATTCAGAAGTTAGCCTGTTCATAATAGAAAAGTAGTATTTAGAATTATGTGGCTATTTGGCAGGTAGTGTACTGCACTGGCTAATGAGGTTAGCTTAGTTACACTAATGACTTCTGAGTCATTGACATAAATTGATTAACATTCATATCACACAGATCTTCTCTTTGTAGTAATACCGTAAACACTGTAGAAGGGAACAGTGGGGCAGAAGCAGGGGAGAAGAGGTGGGGGGAATAGAGGAGGAAGAAGGATAAGGAGTGAATAAACTCAAGGAAGAAAAAATATTCAGGGGAAAAAGATGCCAGACAGCACACCTGTAATTAGAGGGATTGTGCTTGAACACCTCCTAGCACTGCATTTAATGGAGTTGTGACAAGAGAGGCTGAGGTCACGGCAGATTTGGTGGTGGTTCTAGTACAGAAACCTTCCCAGGTGAAAGAAATCCAAAGCCAGCAACTGGAAGCAACAGCTTTTGCTGCTGTGTTTTAATTGCTGGGCTAGTCTGAATCTTCCTTTTGGTGACTGGACTACTCCCATATTAAAGCCCCCCCTCATCTTCTGTGGCCTGTTTTGCTTGTTTTATTGTTTGAGAATCTGGCAGCTGAGGAGTGAAAAGTCTGTTTGATATTTTGTCAACTGAAACGCTCTCAAGCTAATTAAACCTACTGCGCCTGCCCACTGAAGCCTTGTTGCCCTACCATCTTCTCCCTCCCAGTGCCAACCATAGAGTCAAGTTCCTTTTTTTCTTTCTGGTGGCTGTTCTGTGCCTGCCCAGGCAGCTGGTACTAATCAGCTAATTGTGTGAGATCTGGGCCATGTTTATATCTGTCCATTGAGGATCAGACTCGTGGACATGTTTCCTAGTCTTGACCTCTGCAGCCTATGAGGATGGGGTTGTGGTTGTTTTGTTTGAAAGTGCTATTTTTCTGCTGCCCTATTTTGTTTTTTAATCCAGCAGCTAATGACTGCTTGCTGGTAAGAATACCAACACTTAGCAGCAACATCCTGCCTCTGTTTTAACTTTTCAGACATCTCTGTACTTACAGCCATTCCTTATTATTACAATTATTTTTCTCCAACGCATCCACTTAACTAAAGGCATAGATGAGTTATCTCCCTGTTTAATCCTTCTTTCTTCTGTAACAAGTTTTCCTTTCTTCCTATTTAAGAAACTGAGAACAAAATGTATTAAGGTCTCTGGAAAAGTGGATAATTTCCTAGATCAGCCTCCAGTATTTATTATGTAGATCATTTCAGAGACTACACTGTCCATTCTTTATCCAGAGCA
This sequence comes from Lagopus muta, assembly GCF_023343835.1. Taxonomy (NCBI): domain Eukaryota; kingdom Metazoa; phylum Chordata; class Aves; order Galliformes; family Phasianidae; genus Lagopus; species Lagopus muta. The sequence goes on from NC_064442.1 coordinate 16,846,961, forward strand.
GTCTGTCATGTGTTAGTTATCTACCTCTTCCCAAGTGAATGTAATGACTGCAATTGCTATCAAACTTGCTTTCCTGTTTTCTACTCTGCTGCACCTGTTGAGAAGCCACACCTGTAATCTTGGTTGTGTTTTCTTTTTGTAAGAAAAAGCCCACGTTCTCCAGAGCTGGCAAGCTGAATAAATGAGATGGGTGAGAATGCAAAGGAGACAGCAGTAGGCTGTGTGACTTGCTTGACCTCATGGTTTTGAAAGGTCCCACGTGTGAGACAAAGCAGGGAAAATGACTCAGCTGTTAGACTGCTGTCAGACAGGACTCAGCTCCTGTCTCTTTGGCACATACAAGACCAGGCAGCCCCTTGAAAGGATCAGCTCAGCCTCACAGCTAGTCTAACAGTGCAGTGTGGCTGTAAATCAAAGTGGTACAAACATTTGTCAGCCCATTAAAAATTATCAGGAATAAATGTATAATCTGTGGAGCCTTTAAAATAGGTTCACTTAACTTTTATGTTATCTTTTGTCAAGGGCAGTAAAGGCTGAGAAATAGTGGACTTATCAGCAGTGATGCATCTAATTCTGCAAATTACAAGATTATTCCCAGAGGCAATGCTTTCAGGGAAGGCAGCATTGAAGTTCTAGGAAGGGTGCTTGTGGCAATGAAATAACCTGTCTCTGGAACACACTGTTCCTTTTACTTCATAGGCTCTCAGCAAGGATGGCTCAAGTAGGAAACACATGGATCCTCATCTTCTTTAGGTGCCCACCTCTGTAGGGCTAGAGCAGGAGTGAACAAGCACAGCTGGAGAAGGCAAAATCCATTGGAAACCTTACTCTAAGAAAGAGGAGCCTTGTATGTAAACAGGGCAAGAGGTTGTGGCTTTATTAGTGTTTATTTGGAATCAAGTATGAACGCTGTATATTGTATTTCTGTATTATGCACCTGGTTTTCTACTCTGAGACGTGAGAAGCTTAATTTACAAAAACTTTTTTCTCACAGTATCGACCAAGGCATAGCCAGCATCTGGTAAGGAACTGGGTGTTAAGTATTTGATAGCATGACAGGGGAAAAGGTACTGTAGGAAGGAAACCAGAGTAGGTTGAAGATCTGCATTATTTCTTTGCAAAGGTTTTCACTGATATCATTCAGCAGGGTTTGTTAGTGCATAAGACAGTACCTCTCCTAAATCTACTAAAAAGTGTTTTGTTACCCTTCCATTGGTTTGATGTGCTATAAACCACATTTAACATCAAACTAAGTGTTTGCAAAGAAGTACACGTCAGTGGCTGTAATAAAAGCAACTGGGACAGGACTGCTTAGCACGAAGTTTAAGGTGTTATCCACTTTGAGACTGCAATAAGGGAGGAAGTGCTTAGTGCAAACTGCAAGGGTGCACTCTTGCGGCTAGGAGGTGCCATACAGGGAATAGATGGAGTTGAAATAGCATTGTTTGCTAGGACATTGAATGCTTTTGCACTCAAATAGAAGAGAGATCAGCTCTACCAGAAAACTTTCATGTCAGCATCAATGTATTGTACTAGTTTCCAGTTGCTGAAGCTTTGGTTTGCTCTGATGCAAGGTGCTTTTGTACTCCTATTTCTCTGAGCAAAAGAGCACATGCTGTTGGGTTTTTGCTTCTCTTGTTAAATGTACATAGCTGCATCCTGGACAGCTGTTTCTCTGTATGATTGCAGGAGGGGAGCTGTCGCAGGGCAAAAATGAGTGGAGGCAGCCAGCTGTCTCCCTGAGGCACGCTGCATGCTTTAGTAAGCCTTGAAAACCATGAAACTGTCTGAGACAGGGTCCTTCTGCTATTCTGAGACTGAAAAATATTTAGCATGAATCTCCCATTTCACTTCTGCCTTTTAGGGGCCCCTATGCTATAAATATGTGCTGCAAGTTTTCTTGTGGAGGAAGACAAGGATATTTGCAGACAGTATGTAAAAACTTTTGAGACAGTGTGTAATCAGGTTGCTGGCAGGGTCTTTCAAACATTTCTTACCATGTTTTGCAAAAGAAACAGTAGTCAGCTGACAGCTGTCAGTAAGTAATGTAAAAAGTTAGTATGGAATAAATATGGAGAATATTGCAGCAATCTACCAGCAGTCGGCTTTGATTACACCTGTAACAGAGGAATCCCAGGTACCAAAGCCAGCTTCTGATTTTTCTAGCTTTTTCCTAGAAGGAAAAGCAGTGCCATTGAAGCTTGATTAAGTAACTGGAAAGAGTGCCTTGGAAGGTCACAATTTAACAGTGATGTTAAGTAGAATTATTATAAAATTCTTTGTTTTGAATATTTATCATATTAGCAAATGAAGTAGGGACGTAGGTTTGATCAAGATAAATCTGAACAGTTTCCAGGATTCCGATAGCTGGGAAAAAGTGAAATAAATTGAATATTAAACAAGGGAAGAAGTAATGGAAAATTAATGACTGCTCCTCAAAACTGAATTTTTCCACTGTGAAAATGTAGTAGTTTAATCAAATGAAATAGATTTAGAACATGAACATATTTTCCTCTTACTGTGTTAAATTGTAACCATTGCCAGTGGCTCTGCAATGGAAGCTGTGTGTCAGACTGCCATATGCTGCATTCACACGATGAAATTCTTGGCAGATAAAGTCCTCATTGACTGTAAAAAGGGAAATATTACTCCCCTTATTAAGAAAGTGAGAAAGGAAGACTTGGGAAACTACAGACTGCTGGAGAACTACTGATTGGTGAGCCTCACCTTTGTACCTGGGAAGACTGTAGAACAAATCCTCCTGGAAAAGATGTTAAGGTTAGTGTGGCTTAACCAAGGGCAGATTGTGTGTCACAAATCTGGTGCTCTTCTGTGATAGAGGTGGACAAAGGAACTGATGTTGCCTACCTGGACTTGTGCAAGGTCTTTGATATGGTCCCACACTGTATCCTTACCTGTAAAGTGGAGAAATTAAGTTTTTATGATGTCCATATAGAGCTGGACCATGGAACCCTATGGCTCTATGTCCAGGTAGAGGCTAGTGATGAGCGGTGATGTCCCTTGGGCATCTGTCTTGGAGCTGATGTTCTTTTATGTCTGCATTAATGTCCTACACAGTGGGATCAAGTGTACCCTCAGCAGTTTGCTGATGACACCAAGCCAAGTAGCGCAGTTGATACAATAGAAGGAAGGGGTTTCATCCTGAGGAATCTGGACATGCCTGAAAAGTGAGTCCATGTGAACTTCATCAGGCTCAACAAGGCCAAGTGCAAAGTGTTGCTGTTTGGTCGGGGTAATTCCAGATACACATACAGCCTGAGAGAAGAACTCACTGAGAGCAGCCCTGGGGAGAAGGACTTGGCGGTTCTGGCAGATCAAAAGCTTAACATGAGCCAGCAGTGTGCTCTTGAAGCCTGAAAGTAACCTGGGTTGCATCAACAAGGGAGTGTCCAGCAGGACAAGGGAGATGATTGTCTCCCTCTACGGTGCCCTTTTAGGACCCCATCTGAAGTACTGCATCCAGATCTGGGGTCCCCAGCTCAAGAAAGATGTAGAGCTTTTGGAACAGGTCCAGAGGAGGGCCATGAAGATGGTCAGAGGGCTGAAGCACCCCTCCTATAAAGACAGCCTAGGCTTCTTCAGTCTGGAGAAGGCTCCAGGGAGACCTCATTGGGGATTTCCACTACTTGGAGGAAGCTTGTAAACAGGAAGGAAATCAAGTTTTTACACAGGTGATAGATTAAGGAGGAACAGTTTTAACCAAAAAGAGAGATTTAGCTTAAATAGGGAAAAATATTCACTGGGAGGGTGTTGAGGTGCTGGAACAATCTGCCCAGAAAAGCTGCAGATGCCCCATTCCTGGAGGTGTTCAAGGCCAGGTTGAATTGGGCCCTGGGCAGCCTCATCTAGTGCCTGATTTAGTGGTTGGCAACCCTTTCTGTGGCAGTGGGATGTTGAAACTAGATAATCTTTGAGTCCCTTCCAACCCAAAGAGGTTCTGTGGTGCAGCTCAGCATAACAGTTGTAAAAAATTAATTCCTTAGCCCACAAAAGCTGGAGCCAAAGCTAATACTGGAAAGCAGGTGAAAGCTGTATGAACCACAGAAAGAATAAATATTTATTTTGTAATACTTTGAACAACAAAATAGATGTGATAAAAATTAATAGTTGTTGTCTACAAATAATACTCTTTGCTTGAACTTTATAGTGCAATTTGAAGTGTATTACCTGAAATAACACATCAGCTTGGTAGGAGAAAACAACCTTTGCATTCTTTGTAAGGAACTGTCTTTGAAGATCCAAGCTTTCTTCTGGAGGAATACAGACCCATATTAGCTGTGACTACATGATGAGAATGCTCCATGTTTACCTCGTTGTCACTGACTGGTGCTGAGATATCTTCCAAAAAAGCATGCTGCTTGCATTGACCTTCTGAAAAACAGCACTGATGTCTGAATATTTTAATATTTTTAAGAATCTTTCCACTCCTCTCCAAATAGGTTTTTGGATGTTTTGTTGTGTTTGGTTTTTTGTTGTTGTTTTTTTTTTGGTGTGTGTTCATATTTTATAGACTTCCAACGCAAATCTGATCTGAGGAGCAAAAATAACCTCTCAAGTCAGATAGCTCAATCCACCACGAGCCCCCGTCTGCCACTGAGGTGGGCATCTCTGCTTTCAAGGCCAGTTTCAGCCCTCTGAGAGTCACCGGCATGACTGAGAGGCAGGATCCCACTGTGGCACACCGAGCTGCGGTCAGCAGGCCCAGGTGATGATTTTCTTTGAAATCCGTTCCTCTCACGCCATCTCCTGGTCAGCTCTTCGAGGTTAACTTAGATCTGAAATCCTTCTGCTAACCCTTCTCTGGTCCGTTCCCCGCAGGAAGATGTCCTTGTTTGTTGAGAATATCACCATCCTCTTTCCATGTTGTTCCTGTTGCTTTCCTCTGGTGCGTGATGAACAGCAGACATGTTGCTGATGGCACTTGCTTGTGAATGGACGTGTTGCAGAAAGTTGCCTGTATTGAGCATGGTCTGCTCACAGCTATACACGTCACACCATGAGCTCCATCCTCATTTAGATACACAGCAGTTCTGCATAAGCAGAAGTTACCTTGATGAGCACAAGGAGTCAGTGATGTAATCAATGCACCCATGAATCATTTATGAATAGAGAGGAAATTGTTTCTTCAACAGACTTTGGAATTGCCACAGACAGTGATTGTCTGAGAAGTCTGGATATAAGGAAAAAGTCTTTGACAGAGAGGGTGGTGAGGCGCTGGAACAGGTTGCCCAGAGATGTGGTGGATGCCCTGTCCCTTCAAGGCGAGGCTGGATCAGGCCCTGAGCAATCTGCTCTAGCTATGGATGTCACTGTTCATTGCACAGGAGTTGGACTAAATGACCTTTAAAGGTTCCTCCCAGCTCCAAGGATTCTGAGATTCTATGAACTTGAACTCTTATCTTCTGCTCCAGAAAGAGTCTGTCTTCTGTAGCTTGGAAGGAAGAGTGAAAATAATGACTATATTTCATTTAAAGAAGCTAGAGGAGTTCTACACATTTCCCCACCCCTCAGGCTGTTTTATGTGAGTTATAATCATACTCTCTTTATTTTTATCTTGTGTAGTGTGTGGGGGAAAAAAAACAAACAACAGGAACAACTGGTAGCTCTTGGTAGCTCCTACAGTGCTCTATTGCTTGGTATGTGGCCCTCTGTATCTGACTCCCAGAGGAGACTGAGGAGTTGCAGTTTGGGCTGTGAAGTTGTCATGCAATTCCATGGGCACCAGGTAGGAGTGACGGCCATTTAGAATGCTCATCTGTAGCTGTTAGATAAGCTGTATTTCCAGAATGTGCCAAATACATGAAATCAAAGGGTTGGTTTCAGAAAGTCTGAAGTCAGTCTGAAGTGTAAGCCTTTGTCCTCATAGAAGATTAACAAAGCTTTTAAAAGCTTTGTAGTTTTTGAGTTTTTGCTTCTAGCCAACAGCAGAAGCTCCAGCCCCTGAGAAATAAATGTGTGGGCTTCTCTCCCATGCCATTCTTCCCCTTAAGCAGGGCAGTGAAGGGCTGACTTGAGATTTGGTTCTTCTGGATGTGCAGTAAAGGCATTTAGAGATATTTTGTGTGACTAATCAATCTCAGAAACAACAGGAGCCTGATGACTGGAGCTATGGCTGCTCCCCTTGAAGAAGAATGCAGCTCTCAGCTGTGCTAGGAGCTGCACATCTGTTGACACATGAAGCAGTGGGCAATGCCACTGAACAAGCAGGGATATAAGAGACCCAGGGCACGTTGAATGATAGCCATCAGATCAACATGACTGAGACTGGTCGTGGCAGTGCTGCTCTGGATTAAGAGATTACTGTATTTCACTGCTTTTCTTCCATCTCTCTTGGTAAGTTGTGCTCTGCCAAAATAACCACACGTGTAGGCACTCCCTAACCTAGTTCTGTCAAAATGATGCAGGTTAGGTGCTGCTGATGGTTTTTTTTTGTTTCTTCTTAATAGGGAATAAGGAGCCTCAAGGCCAGGTTCCCTCTTTTGGCCCTTTCTCAACTTGTATTAGAATAACAGCATGTGACATCCAAATTATACTCTGTTGAAGTGTGTGTGATCAGCTCTTGATTGGAATGCCTCTGTAAGTAAAAGAAATGGAACAAAAAGCATGAGATCTTATAAGCAAACAGTCCCTCAGAAATCTGCCAGTTCCTGGAAGAGTTAACTCATTTAAAAACCTTTTAGTGAGAGATATCAGTGACGTGGATGTGTTTGCAGCAGCTGTGGATGTTGCAGTAACAATGAGTGGAGGCAGTTTATCAGCACATCAGTTATTTTCCTGGTATAAAAAGGAGCTTTAATTGGATGACCAATGATGGTTTTTGATCTAATGATGAAGCTATCTGGCCATCACAAAATTATCTTTCAATGAGCTCATCTGTTTTGCAAGGAAGAAACTCATAATCTCATAGAAAGGAAAATGTGCTGCCTATTTTTAGTCACTGATTTTATTTGTAAGGAGTATCATGACTTCACAAGCGCAGCGGCACCAATCTCCCTGGTAAAGCATTTATCTTAATCTAAAGGGAGCTGTTTGCAGCAAAGCCAGCTCCATGCTTAAAAGGGCCATTGAACAGATTTGCAGTGCTGCCTCTCATTTGCCTGTAAAAGCACCCGGTGGTTCAGCCTTTCCTGGATGCACAGCAGCCCAAGGGCCAGGCCACTGCGTGCAGCAGAGACAAATGGAAAATGAGTTAATCAGAAAGCAGAGGTGGCTAGTGAGCCAGATCTATGGGACCAGACCTGCTTGTTAGTAATTCCAGTCATTCAAAGCCTCAGGTGTGGGTTTGATGCGACACACATCTTCAGCCAGACGTGGAACCAACCTTGTAGGATGCATGCATCCGGGGAATGGCACCAGGGCCATGAGGGCTCTGCAGGAAGGGAGCATGGGTGCACAGCATCTGCACTGCTGCTCTACCTGGCTCTGGGCTTCCTGCCTTGCAGCTGCAGCATCTACTGTCAGCTAGCTCAAGGGCTGCAGCTGTCAGGGAGAGGATAATTCAGCCTTGAGTCATGCAGGAACAGAAAGAGGAGCAGTGCTCCCTTTTCTCACTCTTTGCTTGCTTTCAGCCTGTGCTACTGTAACCTCCCCTTTTGGGCCCTGGGCTCGGTGACTAAAAAGATAAGCAGATTGGTCCAGGAGGATAAGCTATGACTGTATCAGCTGGAAAGGCCAGATGTAATAGCGTTCCTTTAAATCATAATCCTTCATGTAGTATCACACTTGGTTGTCATAGAAACTGTGACATCACTGAGATTTACAGCTCTGATCCAGCAGAACGGTGGAGCATTTGCTTTTAATATAAAGGATGTGCTTAAATCCCAGTTATTTTTATGGCACTGCTTGTCTGTCTAGGAAAGAAAAAAAAAAGCCTACACTTGATTTTTTTTTTCCCTAGATGGGAGTGATGTGACACAGTAAAACATTCTGGTTGCTTTAGTTAAGCCCAATCAGTGTGCGTGTGTCGCAGTCATCAAAATCACAAATACAGGGCGGATCTAGAGATAGTGCAAGCATGAGATTTCCTAAGTGAATACGTTGCAAATTGAATATTTGATTACATATCGTCACCATCTCTGCTTCTGCAACCTGAAAAAGTGTTAGAACAAGCTGGGTTGTTTTCATAACTACCTCCAACACTTAAGATGGAAATTTTAGTTTTCTTGACCGTATGGAGAAAAGAGATTTTTAAAAGAATCTAGAAAATGTAGAAGTTTGGTCATAATTTCAGTCCAACACAAGCAGCCATACTGCCAAGTTAAGTAACTATTTGGACCTACCTGCTCACATGGTATTTACATTTTTCTTTTCAAACTTGGTTCCTGGGTTAAGTGTTTAAGAATGGCTGTTCTCATTTTTAAGGTATTTTTTAGCACGTAACCAGCTGAGAAGTATGAACGCATTCCCCTGCCTCCAGGAAAGCAAACAAATTGGTGCAAAGGTGAGGCGTTGTTCTGCCAGTGTTGGGCAGGCAGAAATGGTGGTAATAACTTCACAATTAATGCAGTGCATTTGTGACACTTGGTGACAGCACAGAAACAAGATCCTAAAGCTTCTATGGGAAAAAGCCAGCTGGATCACAACTCGCTTCCAATTCAGAGAATTCTTGTAGCTTGTAGGCAGGTCTTTCTGCTTGCTACGATCCACCAGCTGGTAGATCACCAGTCCTAAAACCTCCGTACAAAAAGCTGATTGCGTGTGAATGGAAAAAAGACTTGAAAACACTACCAGCTTTTCTCCGTGCCTGGACGGGAAGCCGTACATCTTCCTATGACTGTGCGAAGATAAATCACTAATAGCCTCCTCCTGAAGGTAAGGGCGAATGCCTGGCGCTGGGGGACCGCCTTCGGGGAACGCCTGCTTCCATCCGGCCGTGCAGCACAGCGGCTCGGCGCCGGGTGGCAGTGCGCGCTCGCTGCATTGCGCCGCGTTACCGACAGGAGCGGACGGGTCCGGCCGGGCACGGCGCTGCCGGGGCTGGTAGAGCTGGTCGGGCTGCCTCAGCTGCGCCACGAACTGAGGCGGTGTGGTGAGGCTGGGTGAGACATTTAGCTCGTATTTTCTTTCCGCTTTGTTTTTCTCACTTAAATGTTCCGCTTCCTTTCTAGATATCAATGCTAAATAAACCGTCATGGAATCGCAGGGGTTGGAAGGGAACTCAAGAGGTCATTGAGTCCAACCCCCCTGCTAAAGCAGCTCCCTACAGATTGGCATCCAGGTTGGTCTTGAATATCTGCATAGAAGGAGACTTCACCACCCACCACCTCTCTGTTCCAGTGCTCCGTCACCCTTACCATGAAGTTCTTCTGCAAGTTTGTGTGGAACTTCTGTGTTCAAAGTTTAGGTCATTACTCCTTGTTCTATCACTACACACCACTGAGAAGAGCATGGCCTCATCCCTTTGCCCCTTTAGGTATTTATTACCATTAATCAGACTCCCCTCACTCCTTCCCTCCCCCCCCAGTCTTCCCCAGGCTGGACAGACCCAGGTTACTCCTCATCCTTTCCTCATATGGGAGATGCTCCAGGCCCTGTATCATCTTTGTGGCCCTCCATTGGACTCCTTCTGGGAGATCCCTGTCTTTTTGGAACTGGGGAGCACCTGTGAACTGAACACAGTATTCTAAACGTGGCCTCACCAGGGCAGAGTAAAGGGAAGGATCACCTCCCTCGACCTGCTGGCCATGCTGTTTTTAATGCACCCCAGGATACCACTGACCTTGTTGGCCACTGCTGGCTCACAGCCAACCAGTTGTCCAACAGGACCCCCAGGTCCTTCTCCACAGAGCTCTTCTCCACCAGGTTCCTCCCCTAATCTGTACTGATGCATGCAGTTATTACCCCCCAGGTGCAAGACTCTACACTTGCCCTCATTAAACCTCATCAGGTTCCTCCCTGCCCAACTGGGAAAGGGTGAGGGGATTTACAGTGTGATCCCAAGCAAGATGGAGCGTAATGGTGATATAAAATCATAAATCAATGGGAAACCATCATTTACTAGGCTTGTGGCTAAAAATCAAGGGATTATTTTTTTACTTCTGATTTTTACAATTTTCTATACCTCTTGGAATTATTTCCTTGTATTTCCCGTTATTCAAAATGCCTCTCTGTCATCTGATAATGTCACTTGTCTGTCTCTGCTGGACCACTATGAAAGCCTCAAGAACAGCTCTGACACAGCAGAACCATTATCTGTTTTAAACGTGCAAATATACCTTTCTCTGCTCAGTAACCTGCTGTTTTGATTTCTTCTGCACAATTAAGCTAGTTGTCGAGCAATGTGGTTACTGTAATATCAAAAGTAATGTAAATTAGTATATTTTTACAGATTGTTATGATTTAGTCTTTTGTTTGAAGCCATATATGTTGGTTCTGCTAGGTCACTTTTATTGAATGATTCTGATTTGCACACTTTTATCACACTTGTATATGGAAAAGTCAGATTTACAGAGTTGTAATTGCGGGGTTTGTTCTTTGTGTTCCATCTTGTGATTTATTCTGAGACTGCCGCTTTCTGGGATGTTTTCTGTGACTTTTTCTCAGTAATCATGTAACTTCTCTTATAGCATGTCAGAGACTGAGTCAGACTGTCAGTCTTATGACAGAGAAAATTCTCATCTGTCCTTTTTCCCTTGAAGTTAAGAGGGTCAGTCATTAGAAATGTACTTCACTATTTTTTTTTTAGTGCTCTCTACCAAGCTCGATTTCTTGTGTGTTGAATATTTAAGGGTTACTGGATGCAAAGTATGTAAAAGATCCAATACCAGCACTTTGCACATCCGGAATTGTTGTTTATGGACCCCTGTGACCTCCAAATCAGAGACTGATTGAAAATCACTAGCTTAGCTCACCGATGTTTTAATTTGAATGGATAGTGTATGACCTTGGGTGAAGCATGGCCTGCCCTGTTGTGATGATAGTGGGAAAAAATGCTTATGTGGTGCACTAGGGAGCAACTTATGAACTCACATCAACTCTTTTCTATGAAAAAAAACCTTCAGAATGAGGTCAAATGGATGTGCTTCTCCAGGGGCCCCAGGCCTAGAGCCCCCTTCAAGCCTCACTCCTCCACGTTCCCTGTAAGCATTCCCAGCACACAGGAGTGGACAACACTCCAAGTGTGGACACTGACAGCTCCATGGTGCTTTCTATGCTCCCTTTCAGCAAGGAGGGTGTAAGGGTTGGAATATGGCCAGAGATGGTGCAGTTGGGACTGTTCTGGATTCGTAACAAAGCTTCTGTGGTGTAAGCTCCAGACCTGGGGACTTGGGGTATCTTGCCAACTCAGATCCCTGGCCTGATATTTTGAGTACTGATAGTTTTAACTATTAACCTGCTTATCAAAATAAGGAACAAGAAAGGGAAATGTTGCATCTTTTACTGTTCTTAAGATTGCATCTTAGCAATTTTAGTCCTCTGACGATCTGCCCATTTACCTGCCTTGTCCTCCTCCCAGAGGCATTCAGCAGGACTGAGACTGGCATCTGACCTCTGCTTCTGTCCATCCCTTTTAAGCTGCTGTGCTGACAAGGGAAGATAAGCTTGCTGAGCCCCTTAAGGCTTATGTCTCTGTGTGGACGGCAAAGAAGGGTTGTGAGTCCCAAGGAGTCCAGGGAAGTTGTTCTGTTCTTATGCTCTGAATGATGCTGCATGCAGCCACCTCTCAACCAGATGAGGTTTTGGAATCATGATAACAAGTTTTCCTTTTTTTTTTTTTTCATGGCTCATTCTGCTTTGTTATTAAATGGCAAGCTTCAGATATAGCTGCATGATTCCTTACTGCCTTCATAAATGTGTTTTTAACCTGCTTTTAAGAGGCTGCATGGGCCATAAAGAGCACAAGTTGTATTCCCTCACAGTGCATTTTGAAATACTGGCATGCCAAGAGTTTGGTTTTGGATATACTTGTACAGCAGGTTCTAATGCCCATCTGCAGCACTGCAAGACTGTGATTAACATGGCTTTGCTTTCCTCAGGTACTTTTTGCCAATAAATCAATTCCTGAAACTTTTACATGGAACAAAATCACACTCACTTGTTTTGCAGATGTTATTTAACTTTTGAATGTTCTGAAACACATACTGCTTAGCTGTATATGTGTATGAATACAGCTAGAATGACAAATCTACAAACAGTGAAGAAATCTGCAGAAAGATTATTGTTGTTTTCTATACAGGTTTGCAAATGCTTTTTGCTGGCTAAGCAACACACTCTGAGGAGGAACCTATTGGACTCAGCTGTCAAAACCACAGGGATGGACTCAGAATTGGGACTGGAAACTACTTCAGCAGTCTGAAAATTCTGGGTAAAGCTGTGTTACATTGCTAGGTCTGTTTAATACTAAAGCTTGTGGCTGTAAAATAAGTGCCTGCTGACATGCTTTGCCACCTACCCCTGTCAAAATTTGGGCTCTGTTTGCCTAAAGTTGCTTTAGGGTGGGTTGGTTTCAAAAGGATATTCTTCAGCTGTTGCAGCCTTTAAAATTCAAGGAGGTATTTGAGGAACTAAGCAGTCTTGGCTCCATTGCTTACTGTGTTTCTTGAAGCCGTACTGTACAGCAGTGTTTTTAACTTTCATGCACTGACATACTGTTTTCCTAAAATACTTTGAAAGCAACTTCGTTATTGAAGCTATGACTTGGTTGCTCAGAGCTCAGGAGTTGACACAAAGGTGTGGCTTTAGTAACTGAGGCAGCTTGGACTGTATCTTGGAAAAGCCGGATCTTGTTGACTCACTGTTTCTGCCTTGTCTGAGGTTCCAGCTGAGCTTTTCTGCCTCGTTTTTCTCCATATGAGGACATCCACTATTATTTACCTTTTCTGGGCCTGCATTCTTCTGCTGCCTGTGAAAAAAATTGTTTATTCAACACCAAGATCAACTATTATCAAATTGCCTAATATAATCATACTGTATGCTCAGGCTGGATGTGGCTCTGGGCAGCCTGGTCTGGTGGTTGGTGACCCTGCAGTAGCAGGGGGTTGAAGCTAGATGATCGTTGTGGTCCTTTTTAATCCAGGCCATTCTATGATTGTCCATCACTAAAAAACAATTTAGACTTCCCTCCCATCTCATTAACTTTGTTTTTTTCTTTCTTCTGCTAAGGTTTGGGGTTACAAAAGATCAGGATCTTACTTCTAAAATGCCACTTCCTTCTTTGGTGCTTGCTATTTATCTCAGATAAGTGAGATCAGAATTAAATAAAGACCCTTTCTAAGGGCTAAGCTGTAAGTGACAGAAATGAAACAAACAAAAAACCAACCCACAAGCACAGAACCATAAGCTGTTCTCAGAGAGTCCTCTGATAGGCACAAACACTCACCTGAGTGTGCAAATGCTTCAGTCAGAGGTTAAGCTGGAAACACAGCACACCTGAAAGAGGCATTCACAAGAACAATAGAACTAAAATACACTGAGATCCATCTGTGCTCTTTTACGGTCCTTTCTATCAGTCCTAGACAGCTTCTGATGCTTCCATCAAAGCTCATCCATCCTACATCATCATTCGTTTCCTTCTTATTAGCTCATCCTGGACTCCTCTTCATCCATTGCTGCTTGGCTCTCTGTCCCACCAGGGACGTGACTAGCTGATATGCTGGAGACAGAACTAGCAGTAAATACTAATGGAAAAAATCATTTTGGTCTGAACTTTTTTTTCCTTGCCAGTTCTGTTTGAGAAAGCAATGAGGAATCTTCTGTTTTCTGACAGTTTCAATTGAGGGCTCTTAAGAAACTTGTTCTAGATAAAGAAATAAAAGAAACAGAGGACTATGAAGGCATGTCCTCTTCCTAACAGAGAGGTTTGGTTGAACTGCAGACCCATGGAAGGGGAAATCTAGTTCTGTAATAGAGAGAGGTCCCCATGATGTCAAAGATGTACAGATAGGAAAGAAGGCAGATGATGGTGCTTTCAGGCAGTATCGATCAGGGGAACTTGAGAGTGTCTGTAATCACTGGAATTTAATGCAGTGCTCCCGAGGCTCTTTATCAAGATTTATTTCCTTTATTACCTAGAAATGTCAGGTCTTTTCCCATGTGCATTCATTTTGGTTTCGGGGAAAGTCAGGATTTCCTAAGTCATCCTGTGACCAGCATAGCATTCATGTCAAAGCCCTGGGCAAGTCCCCAAAGGAAGGACTGAGTCAGAAACGATGAACAGCTCTCTACACCTCTGAAGCAGTTTCTGCGTTGCAGAGAACAAGGCATCCCCAGTGCGTGTTCTCAAGGACTTCAACAAAATGAATTCACAGGCAGAGATGCAGTGTCACAGCATTGCACAATGCCTACTAAATATGGAGGAGTGCAACAGAATGTCGGGGAGTGGTGGCTGTGCAGCTGCATGTTGCTTCTTGAAGCCTGCAACGAAAAGGCAGACTGAAGGAACAGGGGAATGTTTTGCCAGACTTAAACAGCATATGGCTTGCAGGCTGTGCTTGGCCAATGTAGCAGTTTGTTTGGCCTGCCAGATGGCCGGGAGACGCCATGCTGCTTGCATAGCTGGGTGCCTTCCACCAGCTGGGCAGCCAGCACAGGCATGGCACCTCCCAGCCAGCCGGCATGTCCTCACCCTGCAGCTGCCCAAAACCTGGGTGTTACAGGCAGCAAGAGACACAGGGAGGGCAGGTGGGTGGGAACCTTGCAGGTGGATGGGGAGAACGGGAGACCGGAGGTAGGAATAGAGACAGTTCTGGGAAGGGTGTGACAAAACAGTCGTTTGAACTTGCTGAGCCTACCTACCTCTCTGCTGTAGCGAGGCATTCTAGGCCAAAATCCCATTGTGTGAGTGAAATAGGGCTGAGTCACCAGATTCATTCCTCTGCTGTTTCATGCATCACATCATGTAACACATAACAAGGGCTGGTTGGTTTGGTTTTGTTTCCAGTGTTCCCACAGAAAGGCTCTTCCAGGTCCTCCCTTTCCAATAGGTAGACTTGTAATTCTCTGCTGTTTATTTATGGCTTATTTGCCCTTACACTTAAATCTTCTTTGTGATGATACCTCGACAGACAACTGTCCTATTTGCTCCATTGTCACTTTGCAGGCTCCACAGTCAGAGCCAATGCAGTTGAGCCCTTCTAGGAAAGCTGAGTCGCACTCACTTTACAATAGGCATCTTTCAAATGATACTTGAGGGAAAAAGAAATAATAAAACTGTATCTTTCTACTCTCCTTGGTTTTCCTGGCCTTTTTCATGCAGAGCTTTTAGCTGCTGTTGCTCCTTCCTGGCCTCTGTGGTAGCAAAGCATGGTCTCCATGGGGAAGGACAGGAGCTGTCAAGCCCACAGATGCAAGTGCTTGGAGCTGGGCCTGCGCTTGACTGTTTTTCTGGATTGAGATTGGAGCTCTCACCACTTGAAAAGATCCAGGTTGCAGTTTGTGTAGTGCTGCCAGTTCCTCTGGAGTTAAGGAGTTTTATATAAAACATCAATTTTTACAAAGGAAAAGGAAAAAACATCAGGTGTGTGCATGTGTGTGTGCAGTACATTAACTAAAAGCTGCTTGGGAAACAGCAAAAATTCTCTGCCGTGGTGTGACTTCATTGCAGCCATCCCTTTGTGCCATTTGAGAGACAGTCCTCATCCCCAAACACACAACTGTCAATGGATAAAGCAGTGACGGAAAGTGTTGGAGGAGGGAGGGAGGATACAGAGCGGACTTGACCTGAAGAAGCAGAGCTAGGAGCAGCCTCTGTCCCTCAGTGTTGTGAGCATCCACTTTGCCCTCAGACTTCGGGGGAGGGGACAGATAGAAATATATGAACTGTTACAGAGGAACTTCAATGAAACGCTCGTGTTTGTGTTTTTTTTTAATTGGCCTCTATCGCCTCATTTCAGCTGGACGCGGAGTTCTGTTCGTACCAATCCATGGGAACACGGGCTGACTTCTCGCAGCGGCGGTGGGACCGCGCGTGGTGCGGAGCGCAGGTACGTGATGGCGGGGAGCGGGGGGCGGGGCGGAGCACAGCCCGGGGGCGGCGGCGGGGCGGAGCGGGGACGGGCCCGGCCAGCCCTGCTGCGTGCGTCCCGGGCCGCGGGGCCGGCCTAGCGCGGGGAGGGCGGGGCAGGGCGGGGCGGGCCCGGCCTGGCCCAGCCCGCCGGGAGGAAAGGGAAAGGGGAACGGGCAGGGGAGCGAGCCGCGCCGTCGCCCTTCGGAGAGAGCGCGGGGTGCGTGAGGCCGCGCGAAGGGCCGCCGCTCGCCGTCCCCCGCCGCTGGGGCTGCCCCGGGCCCCCGCCCTCCGCCATCTTCCGCCCCGCAGGCGCGGCCGGGGCCGGGCCGGGCCGAGGCGAGGCGGCGCGGGCCCGGGCCCGGGCCCGGAGATGAGGCCAGGATGTCGGTGTCAGGGCTCAAGGCCGAGCTGAAGTTCCTCGAGTCCATCTTCGACAAGGACCACGAGCGCTTCCGCATCGTCTCCTGGAAGCTGGACGAGCTGCACTGCCAGTTCGTGCTCCTGCCGCCGCCGCCGGGCTCCGGCCCTCCGCCGCCGCCGCCGCTCACCATCCACTGCAACATCACGGTGCGGGCCGGGGGCTCGGCGCCGTCCCGGGGGGCGCGGGACGACCGGGGGTCGGGTGGGGGGTTCCGGCCTCCGCCGCCTCGGGGCCGCTCGGGCTGCGCGCTGCCCGGGCCCGCAAACAAAAGTTCGGGAGCGGGCGGTCCGCCTCGGGCCGGAACAAAGGGCGCGGGGGAGCCGGCCGGCCGGGGCCGTGCCGGGTGCGCCGGTCGCTGCCGGGCCGGGCGGGGGCCGCGGGTCTTCGTTGCCGCGTGTTGGGGGCTGGCGGCGCGGCGGCCGTCCCCTGTCGGGGCTCCTCGCTGCGCTGGCGGCGTTTAAAGTTGTGCCGGCAGCGCTGTCAGACGTGAGGGGCTCTGTCGTTCTCTCCTTTTTCTTCGGTGTTTGTTTTTAACGAGCAGGAGGGATGCGAGATAAAACGTTCTGTGCGCTAAGTCTTTAAAAGTTCACGGATAGGGCCTAAATCTGCCGAAGGGTTTGCGTGGATCGGTGTCCGACTCGTGCACAAGTGCTGAAGGTCTCCGTGTCGCAGCTGTGAGCAGACCTAAACGCCCTATCAGCGTTCAGCTTAGGAGCAAAACACTGAAAAGTTTTGGCTGGGTGAGCATGCAGTCGCGCTGTGTGTTTGAGGGAGGTGAGCTCCACAGCTCTTCTGTCCTTTGCCTATAAAAGTATGCAATTTCCAAGCAGTGTGGGGTGGAAACTTGTGCGCAAGTCCAAATATCTGAGTGCTCAAAAGATAGAAACGTGTGTGCAGACCAGGCGGGGCTGGCTGTCTTGGCAGGATGTTCGCTTGTCTTGAAGTTACTTTATTAAATAGAAAGAGACGTGTTAAGAGAGTTATAGTTTCACAGCTGACAGCCTGGGAAGTCAGTTCTGTGATCCTGCCTGCTTTACCCCATACGCTTGCAAAGCCTGAGATGTCATTTAATAGTAAAGTCAGCCAAATACATCAATGTTCTTGTGTTTAGATACAGTGCATCAGACAAGTGATTGTGCAGCTTTTCTCAAGTATTATTTATGTAATAGAAAGCGTTTCGTTAGGGAGCAGCCTGTCTGTTTTCTCCCCACAGCATGATCACAACTCTCCTAACTCTCTTCCTTAAGAACTAAGGGGAAGGTCTGATAACTGTGTCCTCAGCTGGCAGCCGAGTTCAGTGCGTTATTCCTTGTCAGGTGACAGCTGACAGGGAAGCCTAGGAGGGAGGCCTGAAGAGCTTGGTGCTTTGGATTTGTGCTGTGGTGCGTTTCTGCTTCTGACGCTTCTCTGCCCGAAGTATTTTCAGAGGCAATTTTCTTGCTCCACATAGAACTCTGCCCTCTTGCTTACAGCCTTGGTTTGAGGTGTGCCCCAGCCATACAGCGAGATACAGGCTGAGGTCACTCCTGGCCTTGTCGTGTCTTATTGAGGAAATTGCAACTGCAGTTGGCTACTGCAGTCACTTGCCCTAGAAATCAGGAGACTTTGTGTGTGCTGTCAGAACTGTGATATCTGCTTCCAAAAAAGATCAGGAAAAGATTTTTTCAAACTACAGACGCAAGACTTCTGCTTTAAAAAGAAGTTGTGCCTGAACTTCTTGAAACTTGTGTTTCACAGTTGCCTGCAAGCAGCTTGGTTGTTCCAGTGTTGATTAATTTTTGGCACTTTGAGGTGGGTGGCTATTTACTTACCTGCTAAAAATAAGTGGGAGAGGGCAGCTTCAGATGCAGGGGGTGGCTCTCAAGAGGCAAGTGAGAAGCTCCTGGGAGAGTCAAAAAGAGCGATAACTGCTGGACTTGTGTCCTGGGCTTTGGACTGAGATGTTAGAGCTCACTATGAAGTTTTTCCTTCCTCCTCCTCCCCCAGCCAATGAATCTGTTGGCCCAGGTTCCTGCTTGCCTCCGGTTTATTTCTGTAGGTACTGTAAACTGGAAAGGTGTAGCTCTAGTTTGCTGTGCTTCAACTGATCTGCATAGCTTCTGGAGAGCTGAATCAAGTTACCATGGGAGCTATAACTTGAAATTATGGTGCTAAAAAAAGCTGGTAAGGCTATAAAGATACTGGTGAATGTTTTCTTTGGGGAGGGCACTCACCCTCTGCAGTAGATGCTGCTACCTTAACAGTTTACTTTTGCAGTGCACATAGGTAACTTCGGTTGTTTGTTGCTTCCTAGAAGTTTAACCTCTACAGTAATGGTGAAATTCTTGAGGCTATTTCTTGTACTCAGCAAGAGCTTACATGGGTTGGAGCATCCGGGCAGTTAGGGATGCTGTTAAGGGGGAGAGAAGCGCAAGACCCAATAATTACTTTTTTTTGGTTGGTTTTATTCAGGCACCTCAGTATTTCAGCTGAAGTGAAAGCTGTCTAGCAGTGTATACAGGCACTGAAGTTGGTGGATAGAGAATAATCTGGTAGGGAAGGGAGCTTCCAGCAGCTGCTGCACTGTGGCTGAAGAGAGACTTGGTTACTCAGTTGCTCCAGTTCTCACAATGGATCCCTTTATTTTCTTGGATCTAGAGGACAGAGCAAACAGTCTCCTGGAGAGGTGAGGGAGAATCTGCTTAGGAACTGCATAGATCTCCTCCACCAGTGCCCTAGACTGAATTCCACAGCTCAACTAGGAATCAGCCCTGGAATTTCTGAGATGATATCCTGAGTGTCTGCAGTATGAGTTTGTGGAACTGCCACGGTTGCGTTTGCTGCAGCGCCCTGGGACTGCTCTACCTGTGCTACTGAGCAGTGCTTGACTGTGTAGGGAGATGTGTTTTGCTTGATAGCTCTGCTACTTAATGAAGTGACAAACAAACATTTTCTAAATCTGCCTCCTTTCTGTTTGCTACCTGTGTTGGAATTTAAATGGTTAATTTGATGATTTTAAGAGACACTGTAGGGTGGAGTCATCTGTCGGAAACATTGCTTCTTGTGCCTCAGAACTGTCTGATTATTGAACTTGTTCAGGCTGTGCACCTTCACATTCCCTTTCTGTTGTGCCAGCAGTGGTGTCTCTGTTCTGGAGTCTGATTTCTGGTTGTTTTTTTTCCTTTTTTTTTTTTCTTCTTCCTTTTCAGGCTCTTTTCACATGGCAGTAGTATCCCATTTGAATTCAATGAGCTAGTGTCCTTGCCAAGACTATATATTGTATTTTTTGAGGTAGTATCAAATCAGTGGCCTTACAGTAGTGTGTTACTTACTGATCATTTAGGTAAGTGTTTTTACAATTTGCAGTCTCAGTTTGGTAACTTGTGAAACTTTAAAGTCACAGTATTCCAAGGTGTGGTACAGTTCAATCTTTAGCTTTTTCTCCCCCCTTCTCAATAGCAAGGCTGCTTTGGACTCTAAAAAACAAAGGAGCACATTTTTGGTTTTTTTCCCCCGGAAAAAGAACACTGTTTTTTATATATATATTTTTTATATTAATTAATTAATATTTAATATTAGTTAATAATATTTAATAACAGTTAATAATTAATTAACTATTGTTGAGGTTCACAGCATATATTTAAAGTATCATTCCAGTTGCACACAAAACTTCCACTGGAATTCTGAGTCCTTAAAGTACCTCTTGTAGGTAGGAATAGGGTTTGTGCCAGCTCTCTGTGGGAGTGGATTTTGCACCCAAACAGATCCAGGGCTGTGACATGTAATGATATCCTTCACACATCAGCAGTTTCAGTCCATGTGAGCAGGCTGACTCTGCTATACACTTGCTTCCCTGCTGGAGAGAAAAATCTCCTGCTTTAATGAAAAATACCCTGCTGCAAAATCAGAGTTGGAAGATACTTGGAAAGGTTCCTGTGTATAGATAACTGCAATTGCGGGGAGGAAACTTTATTTTCCCTTCTAATCGAGAATGGATGGGAAGATGTCACCTTTGAAGCTTTTGGCAAGTTATGTACTGAAAGTGAGTATACTAGAACATCGTATAATTCTTAAAAGGCACGAGGTTTCAATATTAAACACACTCCTAGCTAATGCCTGGGCAGCTGACAGACTTTTAAGGAGGTTATTTATTTGTACGCAGAACTAACCGCATAATGAACGAGGCTTCCAATTCAAACCACAGCTATGTTTTTAAACGTGACTAGGCACTCCATAGCAGGGCTGAAACCTTTGTCTTGCAGCATGTGGATACAAGGACTAAATAAAAGCATACACAACTCTACCTGGATAACACATATTTCTCTAACTAGAATTAATTAGATATACTTTGATTTCTAAGGAGGGCACTCCAGTAACTTAGGAAAGATAATGCTTGTACACTAGAAATTGTCCAGTCTTATTTAACATGCAAAGACTGAGTGTTCTTCTCTTTCTATACCAAGGCTGTAATTGGAAAAGAAATACTGTGAGGAGGAGGAATGGTTTATCTCTAGAAGACGTAGGACTTAACTCTCTGATGCTACAGCTTAGCTGTGCTATGTGTGAAAAGCTGCAGCCAGCACTGCAGACTTTGCAGGCCGGTTGCACTCTTCCCTGTATAAGGTGTGAAGTGTGCCTAAAATATCCTAGAATGCCACAGTGGTGGGCTTCACATATCAGTGCTAGCATATGTTGAGGCTTTAAGAAATAGCACTTACTCCAAATAGGCTACTTACATGAATTACTTATGTAATTGTTTCAGAACTGGGACTGTTTGTTGTCCTCACAGGAGCTCTCTCTGCCTTTCGATAATTGGAAGAAGTTTTATGGAAAAGAATTATATTCTCTTTACTCAGCACGCTTCTTTGTTCACTGTTTGAGAGGCTTTTGTCCAAGACAGAAAGATACCTGGTCATTTTCATGAGGTTTCTGATTTTCTGTGACTTTAAAGAAGCTGCAACTTTGACTGGGGTTACTCATTCACTTCTTAAGAGTCATCTCATGGTCTGTGTTGGTTATTTGATTTGTGTTGCCACCAATTTTCAGTTGGCATCTGTCATGGCTTTATGATTTTTCTTAGTGGATAGTGTCAAAATTGAAGTGTTAACAATTGGCATTACCTGTTAATCTTCTTATGCCACCAGAAAGAAGGAAGAGGATGCGCTGTTTGAATTGATTGATTTATTTTTTAGTTTTTAGTTTCTTCTCATTACTTTTTTTTTTATTGAGGAAGGGATAAAATTCCAGCTCTTCTGTCAAAGCTTTCTGTCAGTGCAGTGTGAGAAAGGGAGTAGTGTGTAAAGAGTGTCCTGTTCTCAAAATAAAGTTGCAGTTCCAGATCCTTTATGGCAATCTGTCTGCAGTGAAACGCTGTGACATCAGGAGTTATCGATAGAGCTGATCTTTTGTGCTCACATAATGGAACTTCTTCCCGTGAGACATGGATGAGAATAAATCTGTGGGCATTTGGTCTATATTCTACCATGGATACTGCTCATTGATAGTTTGGTACCTTCAATATAAAAAAATTAGTGTTAAAAATTAGAGCTGATAGGAAGAACAAAGTATGATTGTGTCCTGTGTGCTTGGTAATCCTGCTGGCAGCAGACAGCAAAGGCTATGTAAATTGTGAGGTGGCCAGAACTGACTTTACTGGGTGAAGGACCTGGCTGGCACATGGAAATTCTTTACTTGGTCATTGTTGATCTGGATAATTTCCCAGTCTGGTTCACTGTGTGGCTGCACAGACAGCTGTAGCAGCATAACAGAGGGCAAAGGAATGAGTGAATGCTGGGGAAGACTGCTGAAGCCAGCACTGCTGATGGGGAGCTGCTTGCCAAGCACTGTCTGGGCTTTCATTGGTGCTCGGGGATGCTTGTGTGTGGAATTCCTGAGCCAGCATTGATCCAGTGGGCTTATGCCAGTGTCTGATCTGCTACAGTGACAACTAAACTGAGAGAAGCAGACTCCAGCAGTCTAACTGGAGTGAAAGCTCATTTGTAACATCAGTTCCTATCGGGAGAATGGAAGATAGAAATGCGGAGAAATTCTCTGGATAGTGTTTGAATCATTTGAAAAGCAGCAACAAAGAAGGTCAAAACTTCTGAATAGGAACAGATGTTTGTAGAGGCTGATAAACAGAAATAACTGCTATTTCAGGTTTGCTTCAGTGTGAACCGCTGCTGGGCAGTGTCAGGTTGTTTGCCTCTGTATAGCCTCTATATTGAAAGGTTATGAAACCCTGAGTTCCTGGCTCAAGTTCGTTTATTTATTTTGGATTATGAATGGTAATAGATCATCTCTAATAGACTTCTTAGTTTATGATTTAAGAAATGTTCTGTATTTCTCCAGCTGTAAGCTCTGCAGAAGTGAAAATGACTGTCACCTGCTCCCAGAAGACAGCTGTTAAACTAAATGGCTGCTTACAGTAAGGAGATGCTGTGTAACATTCAGATGTCACGTCAGCCAGCATTCAGTGTGGTTGGAATTACTGGGAACAGAGCAGCTCCCAGCTGATCCTTGCTGGAAATAAGCATACTTGTTAGCCCATGTGGTGCCAGCTTCCTGTTTCCAGCAGTAGTCTTTGAGCGTGGTATTAAAGTCATGATTCTACATGCTTTACCTTTCTCATTATCTCATGCATGCAAGACATTCTGAATGGTGTTTGAAGTAACTGCAGAGAAACAAGCACAGGGTTTCTTGAAGTTTAGCATTCTCCTTCATCCCAGAGCTCTGAGTTTTAACCCCTCTGAGAGAGAGTGTTTCACAACTGCAGGTTTTCTGATAGCTTCTTTGGTGAGTATTCAGAAAGGTGGGGGGAAGATACGCTCTGTTGGAACTTGCATAGTGGCATTGGAAGAAAATTGAAGTGTTCCTTTGCAGTGATATTCAAGGTGTCAGGGGTTTCCTTGAATTTTGAGCTAGGAAGTGTCTGTGGTAAGAATGAATTGTTTAGCTTCTTAATGGTAAATGTTGGTGGAACTCCACAATACTGGAGATCCACATTCAAAGAAGAGAACAAGTGACTGTAAATGAAGTAACCTGAAGGTAGGTGGCTTAGCAGCAGTCACAGTCCCAGTGGGTGTGAGAGGTTGGAGCCTGTTGTGGGGCTGCAGGAAAGAGGAAGGCTCTTGGTTGTGAGGGGGAAAGGGCACCATGCCTTCAGTGGTACGGAGTGGGTTGACTGAATGCTTGAAAGACCTGCACTTCTGAAGATAAAGAGACTGGAGAGGAAGAAGGGTAAGCCTGGGTTTTTGGGTGGCAGCAGAAGTGTCATTGGGCTTTGCATGTCCAAAGTGCTAAAGGCAAGAGCACATCTGCCGGGAAGAGTCAGGCAGGGGTAGAGCATGGCATGTTGGAACTTAGCTATAACTGCTGCTTCTAACCTCGTTAGAAGCCATACTGGGCTTGATAGTGCCTATAAATACATTCAGAAGAGGTATCGTTTCAAAAACAGGTGATTAACAACTCTTGATTTTAAGTTGATAGTTTCCAGTAACTGAAATTCCTTCAGAAATTTGGTACTTAAGGTACTCTGCTAGTGGTGAAAGCAAAGTACTGCAGAATCAGATTGTCAGAGCATCTTTCTCATCAGTGCATGTGTCCAGCTTCTTATTGGGTTAACCATTGCCAGCTTGAGTGCTTGTGTAATGCACTGGGACTGTGAGCTCTCAAACACCCGTTCCCTGGCAGCTGTTAGGTGAGAATACAGGCACACAGGGATACATCTGTCAATGATACTGGCAGAAGAATGTTACTTAGCTCACTCTCTGTGTTGATCCTGAACAGCAGTTTCCATCTGTGGAGACCTCACACTGCTCCTCAACAGCTGCCATGTGCAGTGCAGTCAGCAAAACCACGTGTAGTGTAGCTTCAGGGCTGAGCAGAGACCTGCTGCATTTGACTTTGGGTCCCTACAGAAGCGTTAAGAGCATTTCCTGTGAATTTGTGTGGATGAATTGATGGCATATTGCCTTATGGTGGTGACCTGAAGAATAAAATGTTTATTCAAAATAAAGATAAGTAACTGTGCTTTTATCAAAAAAGTGACCGTTTTGCATTTATGCTTTCAGTTGATACTTTAATTGTGTGTGGATGTGGCATGCTGGGCAGCATACAGCCTGCTGCCTTTATGGGGTGAGTTGTTGAGCAGCTGATAAAGCAGTCCACTAAGGCTCATTTTCCAAAGGTATTGTGCAGTTCCACATGTGAGAATCAGCAGGTGGGACATCTTGAGTAGACAAAATAGTTTGAAGAACTGACTAAGTGCGAAGACTTGTTCCTAAGAAGCATATGAGCTGTGATGCCACATCTGCATTCATGTTTGTAACCATTTAAAGTAAAGTTTTGTCATTGCTGCTTTGCTTGTGTGTGTTATGGCTTCTTCTAAGGTAATGATGTATGCGTGAGCTGTGTGTGTGCCTAGATAGAGCCATGGATGTAACACAGACATAGCTTAGGTCGTGTCACAAGCTTAGTGGTTGTTGTATGTGCTGGATGGAAGGCAGCATTTAGTGAAGTCTTTCCTGGGGATCTGCACTGCCTTCTCCCTTCCTCTGTTTTTCTTTGGTAGCCTTCTGCAGTCAACAGGACTTGTTTGTGCAGAAAGCTGTGCTTATTTTTGCTTGGAACAATTTGTGATTGTTACAGGTACCTCCACAGAGATGCAATTTGTGATGGCCTTTCCCTTCTGCCAGGCACGTGCCTTCGACGCTGACTTCTCTGCTGTGGCTGTATTTAATAACATAAACAATTCTGAAGCAGCACACTCTGCTACATTTGCGTCCTTCTCTGGAGAATGTTTTGGAGAGGAAAGCCATGCGTGTGTTATGATGTGCTTCTGAAGGTATTCAGTGATGAACGTGTGAGCAGAAC
Organism: Lagopus muta; assembly: GCF_023343835.1. NCBI lineage: Eukaryota > Metazoa > Chordata > Aves > Galliformes > Phasianidae > Lagopus > Lagopus muta. The sequence goes on from NC_064442.1 coordinate 16,872,199, forward strand.
CTGCATAGGATAAGGGCTGTGGCATTCTGTCACCTGCCTCTGTGAAGATGTTTGAGCTTTTGCAGTGTCTGGAGCTCTGAGCAGAGCACTCAGTATTGTCTGGGATCGTCTGGCAGCATAGGCTGCAGTCACTGAACTTCAAGGTGGTATTGCAATGATTTCTGTGTTTAAAAGATGCGTGCTTTTTAGTCAGTTGATGTAGGTTCCTTTCAAAGTTCATGCTTTGGTACAGATGTTGGTCTGTGACTTCAGGAAGACTGTAAGAAAATTAAAGCTAACAGAAGCTTGCTTTCTGGGGTAGGTAAGGATCTCTCTGTGGCTGAACTCCAGTGAATAAAGTGTCTTGCTGTCGATGTGCATTTAGCCATGCAGCAGGTAATGGTATGTCCTGTGCAGTCTTCAAATCCACAAAGAAAGCAAAGTGCAGGTGTTCTGCTGATCAAAGGCAGGTGGGTAAGGGCTTTACTCTCTTCACCATGCCCCTCCACACCCTCCTTAAATTTGACTTTTAAACCTCCCACTGCATATACTTATTTTATGTAAAACAGCATTGCTGCTCTGTTAGTTTATTAAGGAAATTAGAATTCTTTCATATGTAGAAGTGCAATTTTTTCCCTAAATGTGAAAATGAAGTGTCAAAATACCATACTGTGATCAGTGTCCTTTGGGCTGCATCATAAATGGTGATTTCTGAATGTCTTGGTAAGAAAAGAGCTTCCCAGAGAACTCCTAATGAAAACACAGGGAAAATTTGTAATTAAGTTCTAAAAAGATGTAAAAAGAATGGTACTGATTTCTGTCAATGATGGAGATTCTGCCAAAGCTTAGGAAATGGAATGCTGTTGGCTGACTTTTATTTAGCCAGTTTACTAAGGAGATTTCAAAGAAGAAAAAAAAATAGCACTCAATCAAAGGTTATCAAAAAATCAAAGAAAATTAAGAAGTGGCAGTGAGTAACAGTTACTTTAAGCTGTGATGCTGAAGATGTAGGTTTAAGTGAATTTTCTGACCACTCACCATAATAAAATGTGTGGGCATGTTGTGTTCCTTTGTTAGGTGTAGCAGCTGTTGTGCACAGGTTGTGGCAGTGTCAGGGGTGTGAGCAAGGTGTTGTGGGGTTGGGTTGGCCAGGGGAGGGTTGTGGGCTGGGGGTTTGCTTTTTAATGTAGTAACTTCACACTTGAAACAGTGTTGTAGAAATAGAGAAGCAGCTGAAGTCTCATGCTGACGTCAGGACAGTATTGCTGGGGGTTTGTGAAACTAGGTGAAGATTATCGAGCAGTGCAAGTAAAACAGCCTTGTTGGGTAATTAATGGTAATGCCAGTTGTTCCAGTGGCAGGAATGTGGAGCTTTTCTTTCTTTGTTTTTGTTTTTTGGTACATTTATTATGAGACTCAATCCTTTTGCTGTATTCTGCAACTGAAGCACCAGAAGTGTTGGTGTTGACAAAGCTCCCAGTCTGTCCTGGTGTTGATACAAAGACTCTGTAGAAGTGATGAGCCCATGAATTGTAATTCTATCTGGCTTGGCTGTAAACATCCAGCCTTTGTCCTCAGGCCTCAGTGCACGCTAGGTGTGATGTCATCCCAGCATGTCATGGCTTCCTGAGCAATTGCATTAGCTTTGCAAGCTGTACAGCCTGCATTAGCTTGAGAAAGCTGCCCAGATCTGAACGTTTAGCCTTTCTCTGTTGTGACGAATTTTTGCGTTTAATTGTAGAGAGCAGGAAAATGCCATGTTACAGCAGTGGCCTAGGAGAGCTTAACAACTTAATATGGATAATAATGTGGTTGATGCTTGTGCAGCTAAGCTTGACACGCAGCGACGCTGAAGGTCAGCTGTGCAGTCATAGGACCAAAGTAATCTTGTTTTTAGTCACTGGGAAATATTAATAATCAGTATTTTGAGCAGCAGGTATCTAGTATAAGAGAATTGTTCTTCTAGGTTAGTTCTCATGAGTTATGTCTTCATGTTTGGGAAGCTTGTATTTCTTACATGATAAATATGAAATCCATCTCTCCTTTCTATAGGATGCAGGCACAGGAAACAGCTGAGTTAACTCTCAACAAAACTGGCTATAGTGCAGCTCAGTTCTTTGACCTCACAAACCACAAGCTCCATTTTTTTGTTGCACGCTGGTATTACAAACTCATCAGCCTGTTTGTATCTCAGGGTCAGGATGTTTGTTTGAAGTTTGTGTGTGAATTCTCTATTTCAAAATACAGTGACACGTAGCTTTTCCGTAAATATGTGTTACTTAAAGAAGGAAGAATTTGGTGCCATTTACATTAGGGTAAAAGAACATACTCTATGGCAAATCTGCAGAGTTAAAAAGTGTTCCTGTGAGCTGGAAGTTAGACTTATGACTTTTCTGATATATATGAGTACTGATATATTTGAGTGCTTAACAGAAGCCTTTCAGATGAATGCATGGTTTCTGTTTGTGTTTCAAAAGCTAAAGCAGGCTAAAAATGAATGTTTAATGTGTTTTGGGGGCTTATAGTAATTTATATATGCTGTACATTCATAAGGCAGACAGCATCAAGTCCTGCTATGTTTCCTTGCATGTGGCAGGGCTTGGAATGAGGAGGATTGTCATTCATTGAGAAGGCACCAGCGTGTTCAAGTAGCCTCTGTGGTGTGATAAAACACACAGTGGGGTTTCTTGCTCGTCAGACCTGAGCTGCAAGTCATGTCCTTGTCTGAGGATAGATTTGCTGTAAGTGTTTTTGAAGATTATTTGATAGGCCCTTCAGACTAGGGACAGATAAGGTCTGCAGACAACAACCATCTTATTCTAGGTTTGCCCCTGGTCTCCTGCTGGCGGAGAAAGGAGCAACGAGGGTCATGCTAGCACTTCTTGAAAGGCTGTCTGCTGTGCCAGTTTAGTGACAGAAAAACTGCTTGTCATGGATTGCAGGTGGTTGTGGGCCACATCTGTTCTGTGCTGTGTGTGCTCTGACCATGGCTGCTTGTGTAAAATGAGATGGATTGCTAGTCCTATGAACCCACTTGCACTCGCTGTCAGTAGGATGCATTTTGGTGCTTGCCAAACAACTGCAGGGATCCATTGGTGTGTGTAGTACCTACTGGTGTGCGTAGTACGTACGGTGGTTTGAGATGACCTTCAACAATGGCAAGGTATGGTGCTTTGCTACCTGGTGGTGCAAAGGAAAAAAAGGCATTTTTGGCATTGTCTTTTGCCTGCCTTGAAGGCAGGAAGTTTGAACTGTGTTGCTCTGGTCTGAGAGTCGACGCTATTTGAGCTGAACAGTTTGAGTAATCCAGAGGAGGTCTTAAGCCTCCATGTGTTGTTGCTGTCATAGATACTGCTTGGAGGAACCTGTATTCTTGTGAAAAAATAGAATAAAACTATATCCATCTAGTTTCTAGTTCTATGTTCTAGTTGTAATTCTATATTTTTTTATATATATAATCATCATCTCTACTGAATTTCTATGCTGCTTCTTTCTGCTCTACTTGCCCTCTGGACTTTAAACTTTTCATTATTTTCTTATGAAAGTCCATTGTTTGATCCAGATGAGAACAGTGTAATACTAGAAGAACCAGTTATCTGGAATTCCTTTGACTTCTCTTGAGTTGCCTCAAGTTACTGTGTTACTTTTCTTCCATGTTACCCAGCTTAGGGTAAGATGAGATGTTACTGCACTGCCAAAGTCTGGATGTGAATGAGCTTTAAAAGCTTTGAACTTTTTTGTTCATTCATTGTTATTTTTTAATAACAGGAATCTTACCCCTCTTCATCACCAATATGGTTTGTAGAATCAGATGACCCAAACCTGACTTCAGTCTTGGAGCGTCTAGAAGATATTAAGAAGAGCAATACTCTGGTGAGTTCTGGTTGCTTTACATGTTTTTTTGGTTCAAGTTTTTTCACATTAATGGTTCAGTTTAAGAGTTTATTTTGGGGTCTTTGCAAGCATGAGTTTCCTCTTCTAGAAAAGTGCACGTAAAAAGCAATCCAAAAGATTTAAAACAAAAAGAGGAAGATGACTTAATGCTTTTCACTGTAGTCACGTCTCAGCCCCAAAAAGTTTCAGGCTTTCTGAGAATAAGTAGAGAAATGCATCAGAACTCAATGAGGGAAAATAGCACTTTTAGTCTTTTCTTTGCATGGGAACTACATCAGCTATAGAAGCAAGAAGAGAGCTAAGGAAATGCTAAATACAGGTTTTTGGTCTGTGACCTCTGCCTAAGGAAACATAGGGCGGTTTAGTAGTGGAAAGCTCAGCCAAATCACCTTTCTTCAGAAACTCCTTTCTACAGAAGGGGATCAATGTGAAGCTGATGTGACTGTTAGCTTCAGACTAAAGCTTACCTGTATACAAGATTGCACGTGGAAAATGTTTGTCACAAATATGTGGGAGTTGCTGCCCTGAATTGCATGCAGGCACAGACCACTGATGTTTGTTGTAACAAAGCAGCTGCCGATACCAGAATTGTACTTGCCCATTTAAAAAGTGGTGAGTTGATGTAGCACCTGTGGATGGCCCAATGGCTTCTCAGGAATCAGCCCCACAGCGTGTAATATCAAAATGAAGACAAAATAGAGAAGGTTACTTTACAAAATCAGACTTTGGGGTCAAAAGGCTTGAGTTTGTGGGTACAGAGTGTTTTTTCTCCCTTCCAACTTTACCCTTTACACCCTCATCAAGGAAGTTTGAGCAGCTTGCACACGCCCTTCCTGTGCTAGGGTAGAAAGGATAAGGAACTGCCTGCAGAAATGAATGCCAAAGCTAATTTATATCAACTTAGTGTTTTGCTTTTTTTTTTTTCTTTTTAAAGCTATAAACCAGTTTTCACTTAACTTCAGCTAAAGGTGTGTTGTTTCATGTTGCTTCAAACTCATAATAAAGGTTACTGTTAAAACAGTTAAAATGCTGAATGAGAAATGGCATTAAGCTCTCCAGGAGCTCAGCAGAGCAAATGTGCTGAATGCATTTCATCAGATCTCTGAAGTCCTTTGGTATTATTCTGCCCTTTCTGTTTGCTTTACGACTTCTGATTATCAGCTGTTTGGGAAACTGAAAAGCATGCTCTTCAGATGGACATTAGACAGGCTGTGCATGTTGAAGCTTTTCACTTGACATGGTAAATTTTGATGTGGTAAAAACTCTCCTACAATACTTGCATGTTAGCCAAGCATGTTAAGTTAGCCAGGAAATGCATTTAAATTATTAATACGAGACAGAAATCTGCTGCCCCTTTTGATATGTCTCTTTGTTTACCACTAACACATACAAAATCATGCTAGGCACTGCTTAGAGCATGGGGTTGACTCCCAGATGTGCCTTCTGGCCCAAATTGTCCTATAATTCTTTCATACATATGAACGAAGCATAAAGGATAACCATTAAGGTGATCCATGGCCGAAGGAGCAAGGGTGTGAAATGAATTCCTTTGAGGGGAAAAATGTAGCAGGAAGGAAGACTGGTATCAAGTATTTTGCTTTAGAAATTAACCTGCAGTTTTTCAGTTGCATTGAGCTAACCCTGAATTGCAGACCTCTCCCAAGGAAGGGGATCCCTCCTCTCAGCTGCATGTTCCTGCCTCCCTGTTTATGATGAAATTTGTGCTTTTGTGCTGCAGTGCATTAGGAATTGGTCTGTCTGGAAGCTTGCAAGTTGCTGCAGTGCTGTGTGATTACTGTGTGCCAGTGTTTCTAGGTTTGCTTCTGGAGCTGCCTTGCTGTGCCCTGAAGAGGGATCCAGGATGTGGTGTGTGGGTTTAGCTGGATTTTGTTTTTAAAACATTGCTCTTTAAACTAGGAAAGTGGAATGCACCAGCATGTCCTGAGGAGTACAGCCCTTTGATTGTTCCCAAGTGATTTGTGGCTCTGAGATCTGTGCCTGCAATGAACTACACTGGCAGAGCAGATAATTCTTTTGCTCACTGCTTTTTTTTTTTCAGCGTGATGCGAGAAGAAAGAGAGAAGCCATCTTTAACTTGCTGTGTCTTTGGTATCCCATTGTGGTGGCTTTTATTACGACAACTGCAGACAGAAAGAGGTGTCTTTATTCTAGTACTTGCAGACTTAAATGCTGTAGGTTGACTGAAAGTTAATACCAACTTGCAAAGATACTTCAAAATATGTTCTTCTGTGGCTTGGTTTAAATAGATGCTTTCATGTTTTCTTTTTTTTATAGCTTCTCCAGCAGCTGAAGCGATTAATATGTGACCTCTGCAGATTGTATAATCTTCCTCAGCATCCAGATGTTGAAATGTTAGATCAGCCGTTACCAGCTGGACAGGCAAGTTAAACCTGAGGACACCTTATGGAAATCAAAGAGTTGTTTTTTCAACTCTAAGAGAGATTACAGTGGAATGCTGAAAACTTCTGTATGAGCCAGAACTTAGATGTGATGCAATGTAGCAGGGTTGCCAACCACAAGACCAGGCTGCCCAGTGCCACATACAGCCTTGCCTTGAAGCCTCATACAACAAAACACTGTATGCTGCTTTATGAAGAGTATACATTTTACAACGTGCACTTGAATTAATTTGCTACTGATGCTTTCCTGCCTTTTCAGCCTCTTGCAGAGATGTAGGATATCAGGACCGTGTGCTGCTTTGGGCAGAAAGTATCTGCTTGAGGTGTCTTGTTTACTTCTTGTGCACTTGACAAATTGAGAGTTGTGAAAGGCTGCTAAATGTTCTGGTTGACTAAAATGTTTTGTGCTGAAAACAGAACTGGTAGCTGACAGTGAGCATGTTGTTTTTGTATTTTTAATAAGATTTTTGTCTGCTTTTGCTTGTACGTGTTAAGATGACAATTTCTAAAGACTCTTTTAGTGTAACAGATGGTTTTCCTGTGGTGACCAAACTATAATAATGGCAAATAACTTGCTTGATTTTTGGTTTTCTGCCAAACAGTAATGCTATAGTTCTTCTCTCTGGGCCACCCACATGGCTGTGCAACTCCAAGGTCTGTAACATTAGGAAGCAGCTTCATTGAAGAGTCTTGTTTATGCTCTGAAACTCTAAAATTAAATCATGAAAGAGTTTCACAGCTGGAAATTTTGGATAATTTTCAAGTTAAGTAAGAGGCTTTGATAAGTCAGACAGAAGATCCATCCAGTACCTTGCATTGTGTACAGTAGGGGCATTCCTTACTTGTCAAAAAAAGGGTAAATAGAGGAGAAGGATATAATGCTTCCAACTATTTCTGCAGCTCAAACTTCCTGAGCTTGAAGTGGTATCCTGAAATGGAAAGCTCTGAAAAACCAACCCAGTGTACTGCTTCAGTATGTCATCAGATAATGTAATAACAGTTGGTGGGTGCAGCAGTAGTTCCAGGTAGTGTGGCCAAGGACCATGAATTTATAGAGCTCTAGCGTGTGTGTGCTTTCCAGTCAGAGCTGTGATCTCATTTTCATGGTTTAAGACATCATGAGTTATAACCCACTTGTTTATTGTATGTCACTGCTGTCTCAAAGCTAGGATGTCTTTACCTGGATTTTAAGTTTCCATTTAGAACTTAATGTGAATTTGTGGCATTCTATTTATTTTTGTTTCATCCAAGTATTTCTTTGTTGTCATGTTCCACAAAAGCATCTTTGTGTATCCTTCCATTTAAACTTCAGTCTTCCATAGACCTTGATAAATGTAACTTTCATATTTACTGTTTGTTAGAAGACTTCCTGATTTTTTGAAAGAAAGGAATGTGTGCATTAAATGCAGTAACCTCCCTGTTACATTGCAGAATGGAACGACAGAAGAAGTTACGTCGGAGGAGGAGGAGGAGGAAGATATGGGTGAAGTATGTATGCATATGAGATTGTTATCCTAATCCAGTGGAATACTGGCATTGTGCTCTGCGGTGACTGGCTAATTATTAAGCCAAAACTGTGAAATATTGTCTCCCTAACTTCAACAGAAAAGATTATTAAAAAATTTAGGACTGTTTCAGAACTGAAATGTTGGATCATATGCTCAGGATACTTGGAGGTATGAAATTGTCTTGTCTTGCATTTCCCGAGCTGCTCCATCTAATCATCAGCCAGAATGTTCACTTTGAATAAAAAACAAGTTGTTTTCTGCTATTTAACTTTCTTGGAGGGCTGCTGTAGCCCTGCCAGGTGTGTTCATCTCCCTGTGCCAGAAGTGTAAAATAGCTAGGATTCTAAAATGGAAAACAGTCTGTTTTTGTAAGCATCTTGGAGATAGCTAAGTATGTATGCTTTTGGAATGGACTTAAGAATTCCTTAGCTTCCAGTTTTCTGCCTACATACCCACTTCAATAGGCTAATTTACTATTTCTATGGGGAATCTTCATTTCTCATAGAGGTTTAATTGTGCTTGTTTTGATAATCACAGGCAGGTTGTGAATCTGGCTCTCATTTGTATTGTAAGGGTTCCTTATGCTTCCCTTGAATACTGTTGGCTGAATGAATTAGGTCAAAGCAAAACAGAAATGGCATCCAGCAATCACTGCAGTCACTGATATGTAGTGCTGTGCAGTGTGCTGACTGAACCCGTAAATGCCCTTAAAGAGTTTCCTTGAGTGAAGAGCATAGCTGTTAACAAGGAATCTTTCTCTGCCCTGTAGGACATTGAAGATCTGGATCACTATGATATGAAGGAGGAGGAACCAGTTGATGGGAAGAAATCCGAGGATGAAGGCATTGAAAAAGAGAACCTTGCAATCTTAGAAAAAATCAGAAAAAATCAAAGGCAAGATCACTTAAATGTGAGTTAATGAAGTATTTTTTTCCTTTCCGTCTTCCTGGCCTTAAAACAGAAATGATTTTCAGAAAATAAAGCCTGCTGCTACACACTTAAAGATAAATTAACATATAGACAACTTCTAGCACACATAGGACAAAAATCTGGACTCATCTTTTATCAAAATCTTTGGCGTATGAAGTTAGTTAAGAAACAGCATTCCACAAAGGTAGAAAAACTGCTTCAAAGCACTCTTGTCCAGTCTGTGAGAATGCTAGTGTAACTTCTGATGTCAAACTGCATTAGGGTGGCATTGGCCTGTTGGAGAAAGAAGCATCTTCTGTCTTTTCAGGAGTGTCAGCTATTATATATGAATCCATATTTCACACTTATTAACGGTATTTAATTGCACATCCAATTTCCAGAGGCATCTATTTGGCTGCCCTTATGTTTCTTGCTTGGTGCTTATTGTTATGAGCAGTAATTCTCCTTGCAGATGAGATCTTGAAAGTTTCTGGGAAAGTGCTGAAAGTTCTTTTGCCATAAATAAAGCAAGCTTTATCATGGCAGTGATCCTGAGGACATAAAACTGTGAACAGGGACTTGTGTGGATGTTAAGTTACTGTTGATAGGCTGAGAAACGCCATGTCGTTAACGCTGAGCTCAAGGGAAGCTTTTGGCTCAAAGATGCACATAAGAAGGAGTGATGTCATACAACATTTGTTACTTAGGCTGGCTTCCAAAAAGTGAAAACTTGTGTTTCACAGAGGCTTATTATGTATAAAAGACATGAAACTCAATACTTCTGCTCATGACCAATTTCAACTAAAGGTGAGGGTTCTGTAGGGTTTTTTTGAAGTCACCTTAATGAATATGCTTGTGGTGACCTCTGCTGCTTGAGCTCTTCCATATGTATCTTTTTTAATGCTATTTGGCAAGTTAGGAGATGTGTAGATCTTGTCCAGGCACTGGATGTGCTGTTTCTCTTCAAGTAATAGTTGAGAATACGAGTAGCAGTCAGGTGTGAGCTGTAGGCCTGTACGTGTTTAGGGAAGGAATAGGATTTAGGATTGGTATGTAGGGAACACCTGATTATTTTTTTTCTCCTGAGTAACCAGCTTTGTCAGTTCTGCTTCTTAAACTTTGTTATTTTTCCAGTAAATTTTATCTAAAACTGTTCTCAAATTAAGTCTCAAGGGAATTACTGTTGTAAAGTTCTTTTCATTTGTAGCAGAAACTGTACACATTCTAAGTGTTCAGTGGCAGCTGAGCCAGTCTACTAGTTCTGTCTGAGTTAGCAGAATCTTGTCTGTTTTTTCCTGTGAACTACTGGCACTAAATAACTCCACATAGAATAGGGAAGACTTCTTCCTCTCTTACTGATGCTTTAACTTGGAGAAGAGATTCGGTTTGCAGCATTGCAGAGAAAATAAAACAGCAATATTCCTTTGGAGTTAGTCAAGTGCGGATCTTCTGTTCCTGTCCCACTGCTGAACTGGAAAAAAAAACCCAATCCAAACAGCATATAATTCTATGTTCTGCAGAACATTCAGTATTTAAGAGCTGCTTTGCATGACACCAAACTGATCTTGCCATACAGAAGGATTTTAAGACACAACTAACCATAAGCAATATGGTCACATACTGTTTCTGTTTAAACTTAATATGTTTTATTAGACTTTGAGCAAATACCTTTTGAAATTGTCTATTTTTCTGTATTTATTACTTGGACGTATTTGTCTTTACAAATCAAGAAATGAGACCACTTGCAGCCTGAATGGCATTGTCTGCTTACATTGCCTAAATTTCAGTGAAACTGAGAAAGATTTTTATAGTGTCTGCATTCTTCCTTGGTGTGGAAAGCCCCCTAAAGCTGCAGGTTTCCTTTTGTTGTCTCCTCTTTCCCATTTAGCAACCATTGCCTTTTCATTTCCCCCCCCATCTAATAGAACTGAAATGAATGCCAGTGATTTCTTTTGTTTGACAACAGCAGATTCTACTTACATAATAGTTGATTCTCGTGCCAACGCACTCTTGCTGATGGTGGTGCATAAATAAGGTCAGCTGAGAACAGGGAGCAGTGTATTAAACTGCTGCTGGGGAACCGTGATATTTTTGTGGGTCACCAGAAATAGCTGCTCTGGTTAAATTATTTCTCAATGGACTTCTGAAGCTTTACTCTTAGTGCTTAAGAGCTGACAAGTGTAGTTACACCGCTGACCCAGGAAAGAACTAACCCAGTAGCACTAAAATGTGCTTTTCGCGCTGCAGAAACATGGAACTTCTAATGGAACCCAATCTGTAAGGCAGCAGCATCTTGCTTAGCATCCTAAGGTAAAGCAGTTTAAATCTGCATGGTTCTTCCATGAGTTTTCTTAAAGGGTTTTCTTAGCATGACTTTCTGCAACAGAAATAAACTGCCTGAACATTGTCTGTTTTTCCACACTGACTACAGCTCTTTTGATATACTTCATTTCCTCAGTAGAGGGAAGTAAACCAAAACCCATCCCATTTATGTGCTTTTTTTGGAAGAGGGAATGATTAAAGCTTAACGGACAGCTCTGACTAATGCCAAATGCAACCAGAAGGCTTGTAAATTTCTTTATATATTTTTTTGGCCCAAGTCCATAGGTTTTCCTCTCTCCTTGGCTGATGTGAAGGTTGCAGACAGTGACTGTACTAAAGATTCCCATAGGAAAGTAACACACGCAGTTCCAGTTCTGCATGTTCCTAGCAGGTTAAAAACAGGATTCTGTGGCTCACAGCTCAGTTTTAGAAGTTTTTAAGGTTTGTGGTTTTTATACAAGTTCAGAATGTTTATCTGCCTGTTTTATAAATGATTTTTTTCCCTTGGTAGTATCTATAATCCTATTCTTGTTTGTATCAGGAAGTAGCCCTAAATATATATAAGGTGAAGCAAGAATTAATCCTTCTCTGAACATTGTGATAGCTCTAAGAACAAACTACTTGGTTACTGGGAATGAAAAGAAATCCCTGAACTAGAGTCATTAACTCACATCTGTAATGACTTGCTGCTGATTGCTTTTCAGAGGTCTCTCCCCATGCAGTGTACGCGTCCCTGCAAATACTGAGAGCACCAAATGATGGTGGAGGAAACTCATCTTCTGCAGTGCTTTTGGAGTCACTTTAGACTTCATTTCATTATTTTGTGTGCATTTCCTTCTTTTGTTGCTGTTTTACTGAATAATTTTTGGTACTGCAGCCGAGTTATTGGAAATGTTTTGGTGAGGCAGTTTACTGTACTGTAGTGAGGTGTGACGATGTCCCTCTGATCAGAGAGATGACAGGCAATCTGGTATCTGTATTTTAAAACTGCAGTGACTTCTGCCTGCTGCCTTGGATAACTCAAGAGATAACCTGTAGTTGTGTTGTGGAGGAGTGGGAAGGCCATAAAAGAATGTGCAAAGGAGGAAAGCTGAGGCTGCAGGAGCGATCATTAGAGACGTAGTGCAGCAGGCAGCTGAAGCTGTGGCATTTGCTGTGATCTCTGCACGGTTAGGTGAGCTCTGCTGGCTTCTGAGTGCTCAGTTCTGAATTTGCAGCTTTCCTGAAGTTGTTTATCTATTTTAGAATGATTTTTATTCATGAGTGCGTATGTTGTCACTGAAATATCAGTGAAGGTTAGAAGTGCTTCTGTAAAACATAACGCCTGTGTTGGCTTGGGCCAAAGCTTTCCATCGCTGATAACAAAGGCTTTGTTTCAAAGCAGTGGCATTTAGCTGCCATCAGGTGTAACGCTGAATCTCCCTATGCTTCCTCTTCAGTGTCCTCCAAGAGCAGTTCAGAGGATGTAAATTAAGCTCTTACGCTAAACTTCTTCAGTTAAGCTTGTTAGACTCCCTTCTCTTGGTCACGGATTGCTGATCTGTGGTCTACGGATTCCTGAGAGGATCCAGACTAACTTCAAAGTTGCTGTATAAGCAGTGGGCAGCACAGTGGGAAGCCACTCCTAGGAAAAGGGGTCACAATGGTTAGAGACAGTCTGCTGAGACTACTTAACTTCTTTTTAAATACCACTTCTGTTTATCAGCAGTTACAATGGGAGTTCAGGAGTGCGTAGGTGTGCTATGTTTTGCTTTGTAAATCACTACAGCACAGAAGATGCTTACAGGTTTCATGTGGTTACATGAACTGCCAACATTATATACAGAAATTCAGTAGCTTGATTTGATGGAAATAAAAATGCTGGGAGGAAACTAGTATTCCAGAGGTTGTGTTTGACAATCTAAGTTGCTTTTACATTATTTGTATTTAGGGGCTGTTATTCTGTGAAGAGATTAAGCAAATTCTCTCTTTCAGAAAGTAATACAGCAGATGAGGCAAAGGTACTGCTCAGCTCTGCACTGAAAAAAGCCCAGATCTTGGCAGTCCTGTGTTGCGCTCCTTTGAACTCGACGTGTTCATGACAGTACCATAACACGAGCGTGAAAGAGCACAGACATTTTATGTGAAGTGGTAGTTAATGCTGCATTGTATTAGCTCTTTAAATGTAATTCTTCCTTTTTCAGCAAATAAAGTGTATAAACAGTGTTAATTTGCTTTATAGGAGAGGCTCACTAATACATATGTGCAGACTGTAACCATATCCACTAAGGCTGCAGTTGCAAATAATAGACTGTATGTAAACATCCACTGTTTTATCATAGAACTGTATTCATTTCCAGTTAAAGAAGAGTAATCCCTTCCTTCTCTGTCTGATTCTACAGTGTATGCAGGGCCTTCAGCAAACTGAGCTTCTCTCGAGTCCTGTCTTCATGCAGATTTTGTGAAGTCAGTTGAAAGGAGTTGGCTTTATTTGCATATTTAATTACAAAACACATTCTTTATGCTTACCCATTAAGGAAAAACTAGTGGAATTGAGGCAGTCTACATAATTAGAGTGTAACATGAAAATGAATAGGCTGAAAGAACAGTCTGCAGATTACAGTATGAACCTGATCATATTATCTGATGTTACTGAGCAGCAAAAACAAAGGAGTACGTGGAGGTCTTAGTACCAATTAACTGGCTTTACTATTAGGAGTAATTGATGATTAATCCTTACTAAGAAATAATTTGATCCTACAAGCAAGGTATACATACAGCTGTTGATTCCGGGCAAACAGGGATGACATTTCTGATGTAAGGCCAATGGTTCTAGCAGGATCAGATTCTTCCACAAATAATTCTAACTTCCGTCCAAAAATAATTTGTCTGTGGATGTTCATTGTATCCAAAAGAAAATGCTAGGAGCTATTTATTTCTTTTAATGGACTCGGAGTAGGAAAACAGACTAGTCACTCAGGGCTTCACATAGAGACTGAACTGAACTTTATTCTGTTGTGGTTTTTTTTTCCTTAAACATGAAACAGTGCTGATGATCCATATGTGTTGGTCTGTCTTCCAGTGGAAGTGCCTGAAGTCCAGGCAGCAGCAGAGAATTGCATGGATCTCATGGAATAACGTTCCTTTGGAAAACTGACTTTTAGTGAAAGCCACTTTACAAGCAACTTTAAAACTCAATAGGGTTGGGTTTGATATCTTTTTTTATTATTATTTTTACCTTGTTTGGAGGTTTTTTCCATGTTTTAAATCTTGTAATGCTATTTTTTTCCTTGGCGTTTATGTCAGAAGTCTTGGATGCGGTCATTTAGGTGAAATGTAGAAGCAGAGTAATTGTGTAGCATGTAAGATTTAGTGTCAAGAGCTTTCCCATTAGCTTTGGAATTGAAAGAGTAATGTAGGTATTTCTGATCACTGTGTTCTTCTAAATAAACACATGAATTTCTTGAGAGGAAAAAGTACAATCTCCCTTTAGAGCTGATGGAATTGAGACAGAATGGTTAATGCTGAGGTCACAGAAGTTCAGTGCTCAGCGTGCATGCAGAATGTATGCAATCCAGCAGTTGTTGATATGAGAGGACGTGAGTTACCTGATAGCTGATGTTTGTTAATTTAGGAATTAATTAGGAATTACTGGCGCATTTTAGAGCCTGTTGTGTTTTGTATGCAGGTCACTGAAAGGTGATTTTACTTTAGTGGCATATCTTCTGTTGCAAGACTGAGGAGAGAAGGTGTATGCTTAATTCTCAGTGGGATGTCAAGTAATTCTAAACTGAGCTCTAAAAGAGCAGAGAGCATTTCTGCTCTGGTTGCATACATGTGACATGTCATGACAAAATATTTGGTATGTTAAAATTTGCTTTGCTTTTCCTCTGCACAGCTGTTGATGTCTTTTCTCTTTACTGCAATAATAATATTGTACGTTTTCTGAACTTCTCACACTTCTTACAAAAGCTGGTGTTCTGTAGCAGGTAATTCCCAACTCCTGTACCTTGTTCTCATGCCAAATGAAAGTAAAATTCTGAGAAAACAGTAAAACCTGGCATGCAGAAGCTTTAATTAGGATTAACTTTAGCCTTCCTTCAGTGTGTGTGAGATGAAGCCAGAAGTAAACTCTGTGTGTATTGTGGATCTGTCTTGGAAATCAAAATGCCAAGGAGGTTAAATTCTTTATGGAAAAATATACCTGTCATTTTACCTTGATGAAAAGCTTTTACTATAGCACCTCTACCATGTAATGGTTTGTATATATATTAAAGTGCTGCTCTGAGGGGAGCGTCTTGTTTCTTTGCTGACTAGGGTATTCAGCTTCTAAAAATCAAGTACTAGTAAAGAAATCAATGTATTGTTACTAACACTGAAGTAAAGCGATGTCTTATGCCAATAAAGCTGTTTGTCAATATTGTTTTTTGCTCATATGAGTCTCTTGTTTGTTTCAGGGTGCAGTCTCTGGGTCAGTTCAGGCTTCAGATCGACTTATGAAGGAACTCAGGGATATATATAGATCACAGAGTTATAAAACAGGTAAAATACTTCAGATTCTTTGAACGATTTCTCCTAGCAAATACTTCCTATTAATCTTTTTTGTTCCGTATTTGTATGTGTATATCTATAGATATTAAAAAAAAAAAAAAAAACATAGATACATTATATGTATTCTTACTGTATAAAACAATGCATTTATGAAGTAAAAGTCAGGATGTATATCCTCTAATATGTTCTTTTTGTTATGCAAACCTTCACACCACAATTAACAACAGGACTGTAACTGTGGGAGTACTCTTAGGGTGAGATGGCTACAAGGAACATCTTAAGATGTCTACTGGGGGAGTTGGGGAATTTTCAGAACTACCTGAAATTCAGCTCTCCTGGTGTATAGGGCAAAAGCTGTGAGCATGTCCCAGTGGGTGACACTCACACAGTATGCTTTGAGGAGTAGCAATTTGTGTTCAGTACCAAAAGGCTTTGTTATTACACAGTGTTCAATTTTAATTATGCTCCTGTTAGTTCTATTATTTTGTGATGGTGTTTATCTGATCCTGACCTCTATATGTTCTTTGAAGTAGGGATACAAATGAGGAGAAAATTTTGTCATTTTAAGTTTATTTGGATAAGAAGCATTGATTAGCCTTTAGGTAGGTGGTTGGCTGTTCTCTTTGCTCCACATACGGGCTTTGTCTAAATTAGCTCAGCAAAGAAAACTGCATATTGAATTATCTGCGTGTTGTTGTACAGTAAGCAGAACTTAGATGCATTTCAATCAAGTTGTGTTCCTGTAGGTCAGTTCAATAGCCAGCTCCATCACAGCAGCCAAGAATGAGAGGCATCTGGTGCAGAGCAGGATGAGAACAGGAGGAATGCTGGATTAGAAAGTCAGCCTGAACTTAAATCCTTTATCTTCTGTTTGTCTGATTTGCTTCCCTAACCATTAAAATGCCATCAAATGTGTACGTAGTTCTTTAATGTGTATATGTAAGGACAGATTTGAAGAGGTAGTAGGCCTCTGTTTTGATCAGTGATGTTCACTTCTTATATAAACAGCTTTAGGTGCTAGGGTACTGTAGCTGGTGGTAAAATGTCCGAGCTCTAAACACAGTAGTAACCTCCTGTTGATCTAATATAGCCTAATACTGTCAGGTTTGATCACAACAGCTTGCCAGTAAACCTAATCACTGTCTATCCAGTAGAGAGTGGATTAAAAGGGTTAGGAAGAGCCTAGAAATGGTTCTTCACTAAATCATGGGGGATACTTTACTGCCTGTGTGTGGTCTTCAGAGGTTGCTTTTAGGGGCACAAGAAGGATGGTGTATAAGAAGTCTGACTGTGGAAAAACTGTATGGCCCTTAATAGCATAGATACTGCTGGAGGGGCAGCCAGGAGCCCCTGTAGTCACAGAATGGCTTCGTTTGGACAGGGCCTCTAAAGATGATCTGGTTCCAGCCCCTGTGCTGTGGACGGGGTTGCCTCCCACCATATCAAGTTGCTCAGGGCCCCATCTAGCCTGGCTGTGAATGAGTGCAAGAAAAGAAAGTTGATGCACCGAATGATGAGTTCAGTAGCTCATTGGTTCATGACTTAGGAATGTCTACAAAGATTGCAACTGAACACTGTGTGAATCTCTAGAAGCTGTAGAAGTCCAGTGGGAGAATTCCCAGGTTCAAGAAATTACCGAAGCTTTCTAAACTGACACATTACCAGTATAAGGGATCCTTCAAACACCCTGTATGGTGTTTTTGAATCAATACTTCAACTATTTCTTTAATTCTAATATTTCTTATTCTATTCTATAGGAGGTTGTGACATGATTTATGGCAACAGGCATTACTGCCCTCTCTGGCAGAAATCTGTGTATTTATAAGGAGCTAAATGACATACTCTTTTCTCTAACAGTGTAATTCCATACCACATCTCTAGCAGTCTGAACAGAACCAAGTAAGAGTATCTTGTAACTGCACTATGTCCCAGTCAAGGAGCTGTCTTGTTTGCCTGAAGTTGTGCAACTCCTCCTGCTCTTCAAATCTCCCTGTATAAATAAGTGCCTGATAAGAATATTTGTTTCCCTGAGCAAACTGGAAATAACTAACTGGAGGTTGATACTATAAAACTGATGGTGTTTCAAAGCACAATCACTGTCCTACTTAATCCATTTATTAATTTTTTCAGTAAATGATGCTATTTGTTTTAAAGCACACCTGG
This sequence comes from Lagopus muta, assembly GCF_023343835.1. Taxonomy (NCBI): domain Eukaryota; kingdom Metazoa; phylum Chordata; class Aves; order Galliformes; family Phasianidae; genus Lagopus; species Lagopus muta. Next base: position 16,889,924 of record NC_064442.1, read on the forward strand.
ATTCCTTCCTTATGGCTTCTCTTAGTTGTGAGGCTCCTGTGAATTTCAGTGTCAGTTTCTTCTTTTGTGCATAACTCCTGATTTTATAGCCTTGTTCTGTGTTCTGTTGTGAGATAGCTGTCACCATCTTAGCAGGGCCATGATTAGATGATGTGATCTTGGTTCTGAGTACTTGTTTAAGTGGCCATTTTCCCCATAATTTAAACTGCTTTGCTACATGCATATAAAGGTTATCACTGTGAAGCTTACAGGTTCAGGGGACTGTTGTGAGGAAACATCACACCATTTTCTTTTTTGTTTTTTGTTTTTTTTTTGCAATATAAGCCAGAAAATCAAAGATTGCTTTTAAGTTGCATGGAGTTACTTTACATGTCACTTTAGTGTCTCTGACATTATGTGCTTTCAGGATTGACAGTAGAGGAGAGGGGAAAAAAAAATAGAACTACAGACTTGCTGTCAACAAGAGACCTGCCTGGAAAGTCTAGTTGAAAACTACTCTTAAAGACAAATAGAAAACCCTGCTTTCATAAGCTAACACTAGCAAAACAAATAAATAAATCCAGCAAATTAAAACACTCAGCTGTATTTCAGACAGTGTCATTAATCTTTTGGATAACAGGAGTCATAAGTCCTCCAAACTAAGAATTCTCTTGTTTCTAAATGCAAAATTGGGGATTTGGTGAGTTCACAGAGAAAACTCTTAAAGGTATCAAGTAATTTTGGGAGGATGGGGGAGGGAGAAGGAAGCACACTTTGTTTATAATTAAGTGAAATAATTTCTGTTGATGTCTTTAGTGGTTTTGTTGTTCATATAATTGCTTTTATCCAGAGATTGTGTGGGATTTATGTGGAGTTAGTCAGGTTGCTGTAAGCAAGAAATGGCCTGCTTTCAGAGAGGCTGTTCTTCTTATTGCTTTTTGGTCTCCTCACTTTTGGCTTGCTTCATGGGTCTTTGTGCTTGCTTTTTTACTTGATTGCCTCTATGGATATGGATAGCCTCTTAGTGGAATAAACAAACATCTTTAAGTGAGGGGAATCCATCTTGATTCTACTTGAAGAACTGTCAGAAACCAGTATGTAGAAGTTAATCAGGTTAGATTAATTGATCTTGAGTAATTTTTTTTCCCTCTTATTGCCTCAACTGAAAAAAAAAACAAAAACACAAAGTATCTGAGCTGGTTGCAAATAACAGATCTTGACTATTTAAAAACAAAATAATGACAGCAAAACTCAACTGTAGGTAGTGCTGTTTAAAATCCCCTATATCAAAGCAGTGAGCAACTGTGTCACTGTTGCTGTTCATGAGCACACACAAATACTACTCAGCTCCTAATCTGGTTGATTAAAAGGTTGGCCAAGTAGCTAATCTTTCTCTTAGTACCATCTTCACATCTGTCCTGAGCTGTGCACGTCTTTAAAGAGCCATTTTACAGCTGCTGATTTGGTACAGTGCAGCTCTTTACGACCAGCACAGGTTACTCCTTCGGGGTGGTTCCAGTCCATGGTAACCAGCAGGGTTGGAGGACAGTGCATGAGTTCTGGGTGGCAGTAGGGCAGCCATTCTTATGATGCATCTTTCATGTTTTTCACTGCTCTGTTCAGCTGTTGGGAGTGTGCTTCATCCAGTGCAATGTCATCTTCTTGGGTTTCCACTCCATACACTGGCTGGGGTGCTGTCCCTATTTGCCAATGCTGTTAAGAGAACCTGTGAAATATAATGCTGCATGCTTGAGCTGTGTGATAAGTGTTTTTAAAAAGTGTGTTGGTCGTGTACTAGGATTAAAATATACTGGGTTCTAAACAAGCTGGAGTCCTACAGCTATGGAAAGTTTGAAAGGAAACTGGATTGAGGGGAAATGGTTTTGGAGCCAGAGAAGTATGTTTACTTGAGCAGGTGTTTTTTTTTTCTTTTCCATATAGAAATGAAAGAACTCTTCCTTTGTGGCTGCTCAGTAGTGCTTCTGCTATTGAGGAAAAGATGTGACTCAGTATCTTACTCATTGCTTACATCTACTGACAGTATTTGTACTTAAAGAATGAGCTTATACTACATTTTGCCTTTTAAAAATTGTAGTGCATAGCTAATTCTATCTAATATTTCCACAGGGATATATTCAGTGGAACTGGTAAATGACAGCTTGTATGAATGGCATGTTAAGCTTCTGAAGTAAGTTCTTAAACTTCTTTCATTTTTCTGAAGAATCTACTAAAATTGCTGCACAAAATCTGCTTTGGAATGAGAAACTCTAGTCAGAACCTATAAAATAATGTGTGGCTACAACTTGGCCAGGTGGAAATGCATGCAGATATTGAACTATAGTAAAAAAGTGGGTAACAAAAAATGCAAAAAAAAAACAAACCCTCAGTCCTTGCACAGCCAACTCTCTGTATTACCACAACTTTTATTACTTTTCCACCTTCCTTCCCAAGCTGCTCCAAAATATGAAATGTCAAATGATGAAATCAGTTGTCCAGAAGTTTTGTCTGGGTGGACTTGTTTGTTTTAATTTCAAGAAAATACAAATTCTGGTTTCCTTTAAGAGATAAGAAGGAACTGTTTTAGTGGGATTAGTTGAGCAGGCTTGTAGGACTGAAATCTTGAGGCGTAACATAATGATGACTTATTACATGATTGTTTTTTCTAATGTACTGCTTTTCACTTGTTTGTACTGGATATGGATGATCTCCAAACCAATTTAGAAGAAAGTGACTGCTCATATATTGCTGTGTCCAAAGTATAGTACTTTAATTCTAAAGGCATTATACTGAATTTAGTTCCAGTAACAGGATTATCTGCCATCATCCTACAAGGTAACCTGTGGGAAGGAAAAGCCTATGAAAACCAGGTTTGGTGGCTGCTCAAGGAGAAGAGATGGGAAAAACTCCTCTAGTTCAGCTACATCATGGTGCACAGATACAGAGACTTAAGTTTGGTCAGCAAAATAGCTGATGTGTCTTTAGGAATTGTTGTCTTGTCTTGGTGGTAAAATCTCTATGACTTTGTCACCAGCTGCTGAGTTTTATTTCCATCTTAGTGTCATCAAAAGCATATGAACATTTTGAAGCTGAAACTAGCAGGAAAAGAAATCATTCCCTTGTTACAGAAGGACCTCTTGATTGAGGGCTTAGACAGCCAAATAATGTGCAGTGCATGAAATTTCTTCTCAAGTACTGTGAGCAGGTTTGGTTTTCTGAGGAGGGAGAAGCAATGGAATGCATGCAAGAGATGACTTCCAGAATGACTAGGAAAAGAGATCCGGGGCATGGCTTTAAACTGAAAGAGAGGAGATGCAGATTAGATGTGGAGAAGGGATTCTTTACGCAGAGGGAGATGAGGCCCTGACACAGGCTGTGCAGGAAAGCTTTGTGAGTCCCATCCCTGAAGGTGCTGAAGGCCAGGCTGGATGGGGCTTTGCTTAACCTGACAGTGGTGGAAGGTGTCCCTGCCCATAGCTGGGGGTGGAACTGGGTGGACTTTAAGGGCTCTCTCTTCCAAGGCAATCCATTCTGTGAAGGCATAAAGAATTGTGTCTATTCGTTCCAGCAAAAAGTGTTGGTAATCAAATGACCTGTGTGTAAATGTCACAGAGATGAACTCTTTTGCAGGCAGAATGTTATTGTTACTGGAACAAGTAATTCTGAACTGGTCTGGTGCTGGTTATGGCTGGAATTGGTGGGTTGCTCAGCACTGAAAGATTTGTATTTTTTAATCTGAAATAGCTTTTGATTTGTGAGATAGAGACGTAGGGCTCAGGTAACTTTGAAATGGGTTCTCAAGTTTGTGGCTTCATATGAATTAGAGGGTTGGACTCTCATAGTCCCTTTAACAACATCTGTTGTCTCGTTTACAGCCTTTTTTTTGACAAGTCTCTTTAAAAACCTCTGGGGTGGCAGTGCTCGGGTTGGATTAATCCCGCAGTGTCTGAATTAACACCCAGTGCTTGCCACCAGTATTTTGCAACAAGTGATGGAATTCTGCTGAGAGCAGACACTGCTGACTTCAGTGCTTTCGCAGATGCAGATCACGTTTAACACCTGGTACAGCGCTGCAGTCGTGTACTCATGAAGGGCTCACTAGCTGTGCTGAAGGCAGATCAGTGCAGCCTTTCTCTTAACGCATTTCTTCTAATGGGACATAGATCTTCAGTGAGCTGAAGAGAGTTAAAATGACTGATTTTCAAATAAAAGCTTATTTGCTATCCGTGTTCAAATAACATTTGATAGTGGTGGGAGTGTAACTGCAACAAGCTTTCATGGAGATCTCATGGGAAAGTGTTTCTTGCTCAAGAGAGCAAACGTTTTCTTGTGTTTAATTTCAAATTACCATTTGTAATCTGTAAATGCATGAAGGAGCTAAGAGTGATTACTATTTACAGGTAGTGAAAATACTAACTTAATCCAGGGTTCACCCTGCTCCTTTTATAGGGTTGATCCTGACAGCCCCCTGCATAGTGATCTTCAGGTCTTGAAAGAAAAAGAAGGCGTGGAATACATTTTACTCAACTTCTCTTTTAAGGTATGTGTCTATGGGAAGAAATGCAGGGGTTAGACTTGTAGCCAACTGTAGAAACTGACTAAGGTACCCTCAGCTGTTACGTGGGTGAAGATAGAGTAAAGTAAAGTGTAACATTTAAGGAGGAAAAAAAAATGTGGCTATCAGTGTGGCACTAAAACTTCCCACAGGCTTCTTGTGAGCCAGCACTGTGGAAAGGTGGTTTTTACAGAAGTGAAAAATGTTACTGCTTTAAATCTGATTTGCCAAATAAGGCTACAGAAATAGTTCCTGGTTAGGAAAAAAACAGTGTTACAGCATAGTTCTTAACCTGTTCTTTGTTTATGTATTTCAGGATAACTTCCCTTTTGATCCTCCCTTTGTGAGAGTAGTATCTCCTGTGCTCACAGGAGGGTAAGTTGGAGTTGCTTTATAGAATTCTTTGTGATAAAACATTATTACTTGAGATTGGTTGCCTGGGTTTGCAGGGAACGTTTTGAGACCAGCAGGTGGACTAAGAGATATTTTCCCAAAATAGCAGCCATGAGCTGCTGTAGACCTTGAGTTTGGTGAAAGGCTCAGCATGATAGAGATGTGCTTCTCAAGTAGCATAAACAGTGGGCAAACAGCTGAGTGCTTTTTCCAGCTTGATGCAATTCCTTAATTTGAATTTTAAGCTTAGAATTGCTGAAGTTGGGTCCAGCATTGGAATTCTCCATCAGCCGTAGTATTTGAGAGCTGATCTCTGAAATTTTTAACACAATCTTACTTCTCCTGTTGTTCCACATAGCAGTGGTTTTGCATTGTTGCTTTGAAGGGGTCTTTCTTGTCTGTATTGGTAACACTGCTGTAAACTTATGGCTAAAAACCTCAAATGCTAAACTGAAAGTATTAAAGTATTTAATTGGCACTGTGCTCCAAGTTATCTAAACCTTGGTTGAAACATTGTGTGCAGTGTCTCCTGCAATGCAGCCTCTACTCTCACAGCTGGTGGTGGTTTTGATTTGGTTTTAATTGCTCTTCTTTTTATTTCCTTATAAATTACATACAAATGGACGTTGTTCAAGTGCACTGATCATAGCAGAGACCACCTTTTAGGAGTGGTAAATTCAGCCTCCTCAGTCAGGTGTTGTTACAGCCAGGCACGCTGCGCTGAATGCTATATGCTGAATGCTATATGAATGACTGCTGAATTCTATAAGCACACAACATGATGAAGTGTTATTGAAATTGAAATACGTTTTAGAGGGAAAAGAGCAAGTGAAGATTAGCTTTAGCTTGTTTGCAACTAAATCTTGGTTAATAGTTGCACTGACATTGTTTGAAATTGTGTCGATATCCCTAACAGAAGTGGTGTGGATTTTAACTGCATCAGCACATCCATAGTGTGGTGACAAAACACAGCGTTCCTCTTTCATGGTCTGGCTACTGTGTAAGCAATTGTGCAGAATAGCTGCATTGCTGATTTTAACTGTGTATGTGGCCGAGGAAAGCAGTTTCTTTTGTCTCGTTGCACTAACTGACCTTCCCTATGCTATGGCTAACTAGCTGCCATAGTAGGTTATGGCTGAAGGGCATCTCAGTTGTATGTGGAAAAATCCAATTGGCCTGAGAGAATTTGTGCTGTGAATGGTTTTGTATCTTACCAATTGATATCAAATATCATTTTCTTCTCACGTTTATTTCCAGATATGTCCTAGGTGGAGGTGCATTATGCATGGAACTTCTTACTAAACAGGTGAATGCCAACTCTTCTTCTCGCTACAGAAGTGCCACAACTAACAGTGAAGGGTGCACTTTTCAGTAGAAGGGCACTTGATGGTAGTAGATTTGATCTGTGTGGAATAATTTCCATACAAAACATGCCTTCCAAAGCAGATTTGCAGAATGAGCACAAGAAGCAAGTATATGTCATTTATTTTCTTCCTCCTGCAGGGCTGGAGCAGTGCCTATTCAATAGAATCAGTCATCATGCAGATCAATGCCACTTTAGTCAAAGGAAAAGCCAGAGTTCAGTTTGGAGCCAATAAGGTAAATGCACTGCATGTATCAATTACACAGATCGTTGTTAGGCTTCTTCCATTGCTTTGCTGACTTGTGTGGGAGATGTTTCATGACAGAATTGTCACTGCAAATATGTCTGCGTTTTGATTTGTCTGTCACACGTGTCTGGTGCATGTGTGATCATTTTCTTGGCTGTTAACTATGGCTTTAAAGAAAGATAAACATTTGAGGAGGGCAAGCGTTGGCTGGGCAGGGCATTTAAGTAGATGTGTACCTGGGGAAGAGAAGGGTGGATTCAGAATTGGAAACCAGAAAGATTTGGGAATCCTGGCTGTGAGAAGGGCTACAGATAGCCTTGCTGCCAGGTTTGTGTATGCTGATGTCAAGAAGTTCTCCTTCGTTGGATTAAGTGCCTGCCAGTTTTCCTGAGAGGATGAAAAATACTGCCATGCAAATGCTCCTGAACTTGAGCCCTTCAAAACTGATCTAAATCATGATTCAGTTCAAGTGTGCGTGTTGCTAACAGACTGCAACTCGCTCTGGAGTTCTAAATGCTGTTTTCAGAAGAGGTGTAAATATGTCACTGAAATTGACTCGCTTGCTGGTGTTTTAACTGCTGATTCAAGGGTTGTTTGGATTTTTTTCCTTTCAGAATCAATATAACCTAGCAAGAGCACAGCAGTCCTATAAGTCACTAGTACAAATACATGAGAAAAATGGTATGTATGCCTTGCATTTCTGTTCTTGTATGCAGAGCATCCTAGGATTTTGATATTTGGCAGCAATCAAACTGCCAAACCTAGGTGCTGGAATGCCTTAGGTTGGGTTGGGAAGGCGGGAGATGGTGTTTCTGCTTCTCATCTTTAAGGGCTTGTAGTCTTTCTAATTAAAGTAACTTGACCAATCATCTTTGCAACTTCTCCAGCTTACATGTTCTGTATGTTCCTATTGCTTTTCAAAAAGGAGTTGAGCTTCCTTTTCAACTAGCTGTCCTAGTAGCTTTGTTGTTACTGTAGCTATTGGAGTGTATGTGTTAGTGAAGGTTGGATGGAAGGTTGTCTGCCTCTTTGTTTTCATGTGGCAAGCGCTGAGAAATAGTAACCAGTGAAGATGGTTGCTGGCTTGTCTTTCCACTTCAAAAAATAGAAGTCCAAGCAAGGTGCGCTGGCTGGGGAATGGGAGATGGATTTTTTTTCTTCTGTTTAAAGCCACTTATGTTCTCGTGGCTGCTTAAAGCAAATATTAACGTGCTTGAGGTATAATTGCATTTGTTACGGCAGGCCAGAGATGACCTGAGGCTTTAGATGGTTTGAGTGAGTTATGTGCTGTACAAAAGCAGTCAGCAGAGTTGGTGCCCTGCTCTCCTGATGAGGGAATTAGTCCCAGCTCTGCCTTCAGAGATTAGTGTCCTTTGGGAACTGGTGTTGCTGTGAACATGACGTGAGTGTATTTTGGTGTGATGAGCACCTCGGTTTTCCCACTTCTAAAACAAACAATGCCTTCTGGACTGCTAGGAAGAAGATCACAGCAGATTTTAAGATGCTTTCCAACTTCATGACATGTTGATCTTGCCATTAACTGAATCCCTTGCTTTTTTAGTTTGCAACAAAAGCCAGCATGGCTGTTGACTTCTAGCTGCATGCTGGCCACAACTGCAGTGTTTGCTGCTGCAACAGGAGCTGTACACAAAATGTTCACAGCATTTATTGCTGCTGCAAAAGGCATCTTTGTTAGCTTACTGCTGCTACCAGTTCTCTAGGACAGTATAAGCAGGGCCTCTACTCACTGTACTAAATCCAAGAGGAATTTTTACCGTAGTGGCTGGGAGACTTGAGGTTGGAGATCTGGAGGCGGTCAGAAAAGGCCATGTATACTTGATCTGATATGATTCAACATGCCAAATGCTATCAGGAGCCAGAGTTACTCACCTGACATTTCTGCCACCCATTCAGAAGGCAGCTGGTAAGCTCCTGTGAGCAGAGCCAGGGCAGTGCCTAATGCGTTTCTCTGTTCTCCATAGGCTGGTACACTCCTCCAAAAGAAGACGGTTAATACCGAGGACTGTTGTATATCTGGACCAATGCCAACAAAAGAGCTCTTTTTAACGTTTTCCAACACAGAGACTCGAGCTATGAGTGCCCCTATAACAGCCGTACTGAAGACTTTAGCTATTAGATAAGTTAGTGGATAATCTGTCAACTGACACGTCGAGTATAAGTTGCAGCCTTACCATTCCGCTCTTCTTAGGCATCTTGGACTGAGCAGTCTGGGCCTTTGCTGTATTTGTTCTTCATGGATTAAGCATATTTGGGCCACTCCCTCCCTTCTCTCTTTTTTAATTTGGAAGTGTAATGCTGCAGTGGGCTGCTGCGTTCCCCAGGAGCGTTCAGCAGGAGTTGGTCACACTTCTTACCTTTCGCAGGATGCAGAGCGCCGAGACTTGAGTTGTGTCGTTTCATTTGAAGTCAGGAGGTTTAATATGTTGTTTAATACTGTTATAGGAAATGTCAGACCTTGCAAATCACCGTAGTTTTTCTGGTCTAAAATGACAGCGTTTGTAGTATTTCCAAATTAATGATATAGGAAAAGCACATGTATGTTAAGTCATTAAACATTTTCATGGCTGGATGAGAATACGAACTATTTTTTGGAAGAGATGCTCACGGTCAGATGGTTTTGCCCTCCTCCTCCTCTCTGAGCAGTGCAGGCGGTGCCGCTGCAGCCCGTCAGCTCCGCCGTGCTCCGCTGCTGCGGGCGGCTCCCTCTGCTGAGGCTCGAAGTTATTTAAATTACTAAAAAAACAAAACAAAACCTTTTTAGGCGTTCCATTTTATTAACGGGTTGTTGCAATCATTTGTAAACTAACGAACTGATACAGCGAGCGATTGGCACAAAGCGAGGCGGACTCCGCGAGTGAATTCTTTTCCGTAGAAGCTCCGCGGGCAGCCCGAGGCCGAGCAGCGCCGCAGCGGAGGACGGACGGCGCCTCCCGCGGCAACCCCGGCGCGGGGCCGAGGGCCTCGCTGAGCCCTTCCGGCTGTGCCCCCGCGGCCCGGCTGTGCCTGCAGCCGCCGCCCTGGGCCCGAGGCCGCCGCCGCTTCCCCCCCTCTCGGCCGGCGGGCGCGCCGCGATTTGTAAACTTGCATCAAGTTGAATAAAGGCCGTTTTGAGAATCGCTGTGCCGTGCCGCTTCCGGGGCGGGGCCGGAAGGGATGCGGGCGGAAGTGCCGAGAGCGGAAGTGCCGCCGCCGGAACCGGAAGCGCGTCGGCGCCGGGCGGTGTCGGCGGCGGGGAAGGGCGCGGCTCTGCGGCCATGGAGGCGCCGGGGAAGGGCGGCCTCGTTCTCGGCAACCTGGCCGAGGTGGTGGAGCGCGTGCTCGGCTTCCTGCCCACGAAGGCGCTGCTGCGCGCCGCCTGGTAAGCGCTGGGGGGAGCTGGGAGGGCGGCGGGCGGACGTCGACGCCGTTTCTGAGGTAACGTGGGCGGGGCGGGCCGGCTGTGTTGCAGCGTGTGCCGGTTGTGGAGGGAGTGCGCGCGGCGGATCCTGCGCACGCGGCAGCGCCTCGCTTGGGTGTCGGCGCTGGAGCCCGGCCCGCCCGGCGGACACGCGTTGGTGCAGGCCTTGGCGCGAGAGCTCGAGGTGGGTCCGCGTGCGCTGCGGGGCCACTTCACCCCCCCCGTCCCCACGGTCCCGGTTCGCGCCTCGCGGTGCGTGGCGGTGCCGGTACCGGGCCGTTGTTACCAGCGCGCTCGCGTCTCGCGTCTTCTTGCAGAAGGTGCACGTTCTGCCCCAGACCGTGCTCTACATCGCCGACGCGGAGACGTTCAGCGGGCACGAGGAGTGCCACGAGCACAAGAAAGGTACCCGCGGGGCGCGGAATCGCCGGGGCTGCGGGCGGGGGAGGGACCGCTGGGCGGAGCGCTGCGAGTCTGAATGTAAAAGCGCGGCTGCGGTACGTGGAAGTGAGGCGCTTAACCCCGAGCTGTTGGCGGCGCGGGGCTCTTGTGTCGGTAACGGCCGTGGGGTGAGAAGGGATTGGCTGCCGGCTTCTGTCTGTCAGGTCCGCTTCTCTTTGCCGTTTTTGTTTCCTTTTTAATAGCCAGAAAAAGAAACAGTAAAGAAACAGCCCTTGCGATTGAGAAACTGTTGCCAAAGCGATGTCAGGTCCTTGGACTGCTCACCCCGGGGATCGTAGGTAGGAGCCTCCTTTGTGTGCTGCGCTCCCTGCTGTTAGTGCGTTTGTGCCTTCCCTCTCACCTTCAGTTCTCATCCCACAGTAAACAAAGAGGAAACCTTTCTGCTCGTTTCTGTGATTTCAGGGCATAACTCGTGCCGTGCATCTCAGCAGAAGCTTTTAGATGTTATAACGTTTTCCAGGTGTTTGCTGAACGTTTGCTTCCAATCTCTGTCACCGCAGCCATGACCAATAAGAGCAGGTCTATAGCATGAATGAGCATGGGGCTCCATGAACACCTGTGTGAAGGCACTAAGAGCCATAAACATTGATTCTGTGCCTACAGAAGGCTGTTTGAGTCTTTGAATTTAGAGTAAGGAAGATTTCTGTATGTATCTGTGTCTCATGCAAAGTGACTTTAGCATTGTTTCTGGACAGTGGAAATCTTATGCGTTTCATCTTTCACAACAGCAGCAAAAAAAATTCACACTGGTTATCAGTTAGTTATGTTGTGATGGGAAGGAGCTGTCATGCATTCTGTCTATACTGCATATGCTGCTCTGCCTCTTTTAGCCTGAGTTGCAGACAAAAGTGTCAGAATCACTAATCTTTGTGTTTGTGTGTCATTGTAGTTACCCCTATGGGTTCAAGCAGCAATCAGCCTCAAGAAATTGAAGATGGTGAAGCTGGATTTGCTCTTTTGTTTCCCAAAATTGATGGGGTTAAAATCCAAACCTTCCATTTTCCTAAAGAAGTAAAGAACAGAGTCATTGACGAAAACAAATTTGCCGCAGCAGGTGCGTCCTTGTTCTCCCTTTGACCTGGGCTTTTGTCAGGTGTTTTGCTGCTCTTTGAGGCTCCAGTGTGAAACTGCACATGGGACCAGCAGCTCCTGTGGTGTGTTAACAGAGCACTGAGGCTCTGCAGGGCTGCTCTGGTAACCACCCATCTCTTTCTACCCATCATCAGGAGTACTGAGGTTGTTAACCTGAGTTTGTCTCAAACTTCTTTATTTGTGTTGCAAGCAGAGCTGCTAAGAGGAAGCTGTTAGGTTTGAAGCAAGCCAGGAATTGTTTAAAAGTAACAGTAAATGAGTTTTGTGCCATTGGGAGTTATTCTGGCCACCTCTGTTTAGAAAGGAGTGGGAAGGAGCTGCTGCTTTTCTTCTATAAAGTAACTTTGTTTTCAGATGCTAAGTCAGGCGTTGTAAAAAGAAAGGTATAAAGAAAACCATCTATTTTAGTACAGTTTACATTCCTCACCTTGCATTTATGAAGAGTAATCTGAGAGCAAGTGAGCCTTTCTGTGAGTCTTCCTGGAACTTGGAAGTTTCTTTCTTGGGATAAGCAACAGGCTGATGCACACATTTTAACAGTCCTTAATTTTTCAAGACTGTGCCACTCAAATGCTCTGGGAAAGAAGCTGAAAGCAGGAGGAAGCAGATACAATTTACTCATGAATACATGGCTGCCTTGTGCCTTGTTTTTCACTTGCAGCAACAGAAAGTCCATGCTGGAGGCATTAGGTGTTATTTAAGGTGGGAGTGAAGAGTGTATGTAGAACTCTTAGGCTTCGGGGGAAGTCAAAATAAGGGGACTGAAGTTCTTGTTTTTGTAGGCCTGAAGAATAATCCAGATCTTCGTGTGGTTCTTTTGTTTGGCTACAACTCCTGGAAGTCTGGAGCCACTCGTTTTCTTCATCAAATAGTCAATCCTTTGAATGAAAAAAGTATCATCCTAGCTGGGGGACAAGTGGAGAGCTTTACATCGCTGATCTCTGAGAAGTAGGTATATTTTTCAAGGTAAATTGTGAAAGAGATTTAACAGGGGAAATACGTTGCAGAAGCTGTAACATTTTAGCTATGCCATATTGCCAATCAAGAGTTGTAAAGTGGTACATTTTGTTTAAAAGCACAAAACCCAACTGCTGCACTGTGATCCAGCAGGAAAAGCTGGAAGCTTTGTATGAGTGTTACACACTGGGTTCTGGAAACCCAGCTAGGAGGACAACTGAGGACTTTCAGCTTCAGAAACTGTACATTTGTTTATTTATGTGCTTGCTCTCTGGCTTTCAGGCAAATTATCACTCAAATAGCAGAGACTATTTGTGTGACTGTTCTGGTTTTATGTCAGTCTTGTTTTGGGGCACATTACGGAGCTGAATATGCAACCTCAGCTGTGCCCTGTGAGCACAAGTAGCTCCACAAGGATGTTGCACTCCAAGGGCTGGGCTGGATCTGACCCACTGAGCCCCAAGCCTTCCACCAAGAGCCCTGCAGGGGCCTCCTTGCTCCAAGTGCTCTGCTGATTTGCTAGTGCATCCAGGAGCATCCTGTGCTGGGGAGCATGCTGCAGACATGGCTGCAGGCTCCTCTCGTACGGTGTTGGTCTGGACTCCATAGTGATAGGAGTTGTTTTTTGGGTGTTTTTTTTTGCATCTGATTTATGCCATCTACACCATTATTCCAGATCAGAGAGTTGTCTCTATTAAACTATTACTAAGATAACAAGAATAGGTAACCACTGAAACCAATGTGAATCTGGCCAACCAACGAGCACAGACCTGTAGCAACAGGGATCTGAAGTCTGGAACAGCTTCTAGACTGCTGCCCTGGTTTCATACATGAACTGCTGCTTATCTTTGGTTAAGTTTAACTTACGGTTCAGCTGGAATTGCAGAGCTGTGCTATGCACCAACTGCTGAATTTGGCAAGTGTTTGAAAGACAGGCTTATGATTAATCCTGGGTAATGGATGTGAAAGGTTTTCATCAGGAAAGGTTGCTGGAAAAAGAGGGGGAAAAAGGAAATCTGGAAGAGTGCGTTTAGTTTTTAACTACGGTGGCTTTCAGAGCCCCCAGGATGCTGGTCTGTTTGGCAGCCCGCTTGTGCTGCAGCAGAGCAGTTCAGGCCTGGTCGCGCTGGGCTGCTCTCTAACGGAGGCCTGTTGCCTTTCAGTAATAACGCCCAGCCCAGCGATGCCTGCGGGGTGGTCGGGCTGGCTTTCAGCGGGCCGCAGATCCAGAGTGCCACAGTTCTGTTAGACCAGGACGTCGCTGATGAGAGGACAGCGGAAGCCGCCATGCAGCGCCTCAAGGCAGCAAACATCCCCGAGTGTAACACCATCGGCTTCATGTTTGCGTGCGTTGGCCGAGGGTATCGGCATTACAAAACCAAACAGAACATGGAGGCGGATGCCTTTAGGAAGTTTTTTCCAAATGTTCCCCTCTTTGGCTTTTTTGGACACGGGGAAATAGGATGTGACCGGATAGTTACTGGGAATTTCGTATTGAGAGAGTGTAACGATGTAAAGGACGACCTGCTTCATGGTTACACTACTGTTATGACTCTCATTCATCTTGGTTCAACTAAAGCAAACCAGGCGTGAGTGTGTTTGCAGTGCATCGGTGAGCTGCTTCGTCCTGAAGAGCCAACGTCCTGCAGTCAGAGCACTTCCCAAAGCATAAACACCATTTTCCTAGCATTATCCAATCCTGTAGTTGGAACAGTTGAATGTAATAGCTATGAGGAAGCCTTGCCTTTTGTGTAGCCTCCTGCACGTGCTGAAATTGCAGGGAAATGACACTGAATGGAGTTCTGCAGTTGAAGGAAGCCTTTCTTTTTTCTAAAATGAGAACAGTTTGCACAAGTGGCAGTCAGAGGCCAAGCAATCACCGTGCAGAAACAATATTTTGTGCTCTATTCATGTGTGCAAAACAGGCCAGAAGAACTACTGGCGTGTGCTGAAATACTGGTGCAGGAAATCCAGCATTCCGTGGGTTTAAGAGTGATGCACAGCCTGCCCAGACTTGGGTCCTATTTACAGAACTGAATCTTTTACCGGGTAAAACTCAAAGAAATCTTTAGGAAAAAAAAACCAACCAAACAAGAAAGTGCTCATTAAATAAAGACAACATTATGCAATTGCACCTGGCCTTCCGTTCTCAGAGAAAAAAGCTCCGATCTGGTGAGGTGCTCTCAGCTTTGAAGCTCAACTCAATTCATTATCTTGAACTGCGTTTCAGTCATCTTAAATATTTGATTTAGAACAATACCCGATACGTTGTGTCTGCCAGCACTCTTAGCCCTTGTGTACAAACGTTTACACAATCAGAGTGGACTGCTTAGCGTTCCTTTTAGATTCTCTTGTAGCACGATCTTCCCTGTTACAAACTTTTAAATTCACAGTACAAAAAAAAAAGACTCTCCCTGGTATCTTTAAGAAATTTTTTGTTTTTAATAAGAAATTCTGGGCCACACAAGATCTGGTGATGTTCGTTTTGTCTCACGCCCAACGACTTGGGCTATTGCATGTTTTGTGAGCTGAAGCTTTTACATCAGTCATCTACTTTGGGTGCTGCAGCTGAAGGTAGTGTTTCACAGTTCACATAGGTACTTTCATCATGTTCTCAGCATAGCTCATAATACATCTGCTCGCTTATAAATTCCTTCTTCCCTTTTACTTGGCAACAGAATGACAAGAAAGTAGGATTTGTTTTGGACTGTTTCATCACGCTTTGAAATTCCTCATTGAGCATCTGCCCTGTTCTCAGTTTAGGAAGAGGAAAATGCTTGGTTGTATATTGTACAACAGTGTGTCTTTTGCTGTCCAGGTAAGAGCCAAGGCTTCACTCGGCCACTTGCAGTCAATGTCTGCATGCTGTTTGGCACTGGCAGAGGCCTCATGAGCAGAGACAGGTTTGCCTGTCCTGAGAGCAGAGCTGCTGTCACTGGGTGCAGAGCACAGGCCGTGCTTTCCCATGGCTCTGTTGGTGGTGATGCTTCTTAACTCAGAGACAGAGGATGTGAACCCCATGTGGCCTTCTTGCCAGGGACAGGAGATCAGTAACTGTGGGTGTGACTTGGAACAGCTTTAGTTACTGCATTTGGAAGAAAAAGTTGGCAAATCAGTGTGCTTGAATTGAAGCGGAGGACAGGGAGATGTGTTTTCTCTTTTCAGTATAACAGGAACGTCACACTTGGCCTTTCCCACCATCTAGCACCACATATTTGACAGTTTCTGTAATACAGACAGGACTTCTGTAGTAGTTGCCACGAGCTCCATGAGTTTGGTGTAGTCACCAGCACAGCTGCTAATGTAAGCCTGTCAACTTCAACCGACTTCTTGCTGCAGTGGAAGTAAAGGAATTATAATCAACCACACATCTGGATCAGGAGTGCAGGCACATCCAGAAGTGCCCAAAGCAGCAGCTCATGAGCCTCAGCCAAGGCACGACGATGCACAAAAATGAGTGCAGTTTAAAGGAGCTCATTTCTGGGAGATGGTCTCAGCTCTAAAGTTGCTTGTGAGGGCTGCAGGCAACCACAGCATGAAGAAGGCTCTGGTGGGGATCCGGGATCATCTCCACCACTGGGGAAGAGCCCAGAGGACACCAGAACCGTGCGCTGCCCTGCCGGCATTGCTGCACTGCCTCCCCTGGACTGTGCCATCTCTCCCATGTGCCAGGGCAGTGGTGTGGTACATAATATTGCTACGTATTTGATTAAAGTGTTTTGGTATCCAGATTCCTTTTGCCTCCAAATTGTCGTTTACTCTTAAGCCGTGCCAAAACTCCTGAGTGAGACCAATGATATTTGCTTAGCAGCTATCGTGTGCCACCTGTGTGGCTCATCAGTCCCAGGACAGGGCACGTTCTGAGCTGCTACAAAGAGCTGCAGTGCAGTCATTCAGACCTCTGTCACCCCAAAAGTGGACAAGGTTTCATGAATGTTTGGTAATTGGGTCAGATGTGGATAGCAGTGCCTCTCACACAGCACATGACAAGACAGAAGGACCTCTCTGATGATAATTACCTGCATGGTTACAGCGGTGGTGGTAGTTTCCTGCAAGAGTATGTAAACCTTAAGGGACTACAACAGGAGTTTGTTTTGGTGAAGAAAAGAGGAGAACCTTCCAAAGGTCTGCAGGGAGCAGTGGGGATTTTGCTGACTGAAGGTAAAAGGCATTATTTTTCCCCATGTTTTGAATATGTGCTATGGAGCATTGTTCATTTCCACTTAACGCATATTTCAATTAAGTAAGTGAGCTGAGGGTGTAAAAAATATGACACGAGGCAAGTGGCATGATACATAACCTCTCATTTGCACCACCAAACAGCAATACAAAAAAAGCATCAAACTATTAACTAGACTTTTTATTTTAAAATTCCTGCTGCAAAAATGCTCTTTCTATGGGTTTTTCTGTAGTTTTTCTGTAGTACAGTTGTAAGGATCAAGCATAGCTTGATAGAGAGAAGCCAAATTATGCTTAATTGTCACAGCTGTGCTGTTGGAAAGCAGTTTCGCTTTAAAACTGCAGAAAACTGCAAAGAGGGTGAACTTGATTCTTGTTACTGGCAGTGTCAGAAGGTTTGTTTGGGCCCAGGTTAATATTGGAACGAGCCTTACTTTAACAGAGGAATGACTCAGCCTGAATCATGCCCCCTTGGCAGCCGGCAGTAAACACAGAGATGTAAGCGATACAGCCAAACTTTGACTTTCAGCAGGAGTAGGGAAGGCTGGTGAGAGCATTGAGCCTCAAACTCCATTTTAATAAAGCCAAGTGGTTACATATGATTCTGATTGAATTGAAAGTACCTGAGCACGCTGAAAACATTAAGAAAGTAATTATTTGTCCCTGACAGCTGATTATTTTTCGAGATTATATTATGGAGAGCTTAAAAAATGGAGGTTCGGACATTGCAGGTGGCTCATAGTGATGTTGGCTCACCTAGCAGCAGTTCATAACAAGGAAGGGTGCTTTTCTACACAGGTAACATACAGAGACATCAGAAAATTGGAAACTGTTTGGATTATTTGGAAATTATATGACCTGGATACTTACGTTAGAATCATTAGCAGCTACTTGGAAAAGGTGTTGAAGTCCTTTGATAGTTTAAGAGCAAAGATTTGATTCCCAAATCTGTAGGATTTATGTTTAAAAAACCAATGTATAAATTTTCACTGTTACATTTCACAGCTAGAGCATCACTGAGATCAGCAGGTAGCACATAGATGTTTCAGAGTGATTAATGTCACCTTTTCAGGGTAACTTTTCACAGCTCCAGGAGTTAGCAACAGCTTTTTTAAATTAAGCTCATCTTTGTTGTCAGTGTGACAAGTGAGAGTGAACACAAATTCCCTCAAAACAGGAACTCCAGAGCTGGCAGAAAGGACTATGAGTAGTTTGAGACAGCAGGGAATGCAGTGATGGAGAAAAGAATAGGAGCTACAGCATAAGCTCATATTACAGAGCCCTGATGATAAAGTGCCAGTGGATGGTCAGCTACAGCTATATAGCCCAGAGGAAGCCTGTACAGAAATAGGTAAGTTAAAAGCATTCTCTTCTAATTACACTGAAAACACGTATATGAAATAGAGGTGAATTTAGCATTAGAAACTGGTTTTAGTGTTCATTTGGGGAATGAAAACAGCAGTGTCTTGGTATTGTTGCAGGTTTTACATCTGCAAGCTTCTTTCACACAGCCTTGGCTAGCTACAGGAATCATTATTGGTGAAAGCCTTTTTGGAGTACCAAACAGAACGGAGCTGCAGCCTGTAAGTACTTGAGAGAGTGTGCATTTGGTACTTTGTTAAAGTGCTCCCTGGTGTCAGAGCACAGATTACACTGACCAGGTTAAAAAGGGCAATAAATAAACAAAACACCCAAACCAGACTCTGGATAAGCACAGATGGGTAATGTTACATACAGTAATGAAAAAACTGCATTGCCCTTCTTAGAGAGAAAAAAAAAAAGAAAAAGCAGATGGTTTTTGTTGGGATTCTTCCGATCATTCTGTATGATCAGACAGTGAATGTGTGCATCCCAGCTACCTAAATAACCCTGCCAGAGAATCTCACACAGTTCAGTTCTGAGGCTTTTTCCAAACTCAGCAGATACATCTTCATCAATGTTGCTGTGTTTGGAGGTGGCCATACTACAGGGGAAAGTCCTACCCAAACTAATCCGCGCTCCTCTCAGTTTTTGTAGTAGTGTGATCCCATTTAAAGTGATGGAGGAGCAGTTTCAAAGATGGGAGATGTTATATTTCTCAAAAACAGAGGGAAGCAGAGAAGGGACCTCCTTGCCCATCCCTTGCAGACACACAACCCTTTTCTGCAGTCCCCTGGCTCCAAGAACAGTATCTGATTGGAAGCAGTGTTTTCTGTAGCTTTCTTGCTCACAGGACTACTTAATTTTTAAACAAGCACTGCTTGACAGCATTGTGCAAGTTTATTAAATCAGAGGTGATGTGGGCTACCCTGTGCTTCCTGTGGTGTTTGACCAGCTTAACATGAATTTATAGCCTCCTCTCCTTGTGACTTGAAAGGCAAATTCACCAAGCTAATGAATGGAAATAATTAATGTTAGAAGCTGAAACGTTCTCAGTTGCAATGGATGTGAAGCAGTGTTGACCGCTAATAAGATTTCATTCAGAGATAACATTGTTTCATAGATGGAGTTGTTTGCATTTAAACACCCCTTTGATTTATTCATTCTCACTTTTTGTACAAATTGTTTCCCAGATAATGCAAATGTGAGTGGTAATACTGGAGAATTATTCCATGTCTGTCTAGAAAGCTGAGAGGGTTTTAACCGTTTACAGAGTACAACTTCAGTCCATTTGTTTTCCACATCTTGTAGCAAGATTTCCTCCCTCACTTTCCATTTCAGATGACCATAAGCCTTTTCTTCTTCGGTGAAAACAGTGTGCTGGATGTTAGTTAGTCAGTCTGAATGTCTCGTGATCAGTAATGCACAGAGGTTGCCTGACAGCAGTCTTCTCTGACTCAATTCCACAGAGACTGTGCAGAGTATTTCAGCTAACTCTGATTCTGATGCAGCTGTCAGGATTGTTGCACATCTCCTGAACTGTGAATCTAACAGTGGTGTGTCCGCATGCGATGAAAAATCACTTTGTTCTTTCCTAGCCTTTAAAACAGTATTAACAGTGTCCTCCTGGGTAACTGACAAGGGTTTGGGGTCCCAAAACCAGCATGTAAGCTGGTTAATTTGAGGAGGAAGCTATGCTTTATACAACTGGAACGTTTCTGGTTCAGGATCTCTGGTTGATTGGATGTTTTCCTGCAGATGCTGAGCTTTCGCTCGTACTCCAGCTTCTTTCACATGAGTCCTCAGAAAGTAATACATTTTTCTCTGTTTACTATTTGCTATTATATTATTATTTTCTCCTTGACTTCTTACTGTATACACCGTAACACTTTGTCTTTCCTTCTTTTCCTTGCTGTGTTTGCATCTACGTGTGTGTAAAATATACGCTATCTTTTCTGATGCCAGAGCATGCAGTAGACGCCCCAGGAATTGACTCTGATTCACATCTTCCTTTCCACCTTCGTTTCTAGACACCTTTTTTCCCCTTATTTCAGAGATGAGAAATCTGCATTCTGCATTTTCTTCCCTTTCACTTCCAGAAATGTTCTCAAGCTTTTTCTTCAGTACAGCATGGTCGATCCCAAGTAGTGAGCTGCTAGGTGATGTGCTGCTGTATGAATGCATGTTGGTTTTTGTCTTAGTCACAACCTCCAGCGCTAGAAACGAGATGAAAGTAGGACTGTTCAATTCATGTCTTCTATGCCTCTCAGTACCCAGCCATTCTCTTTGTGTCATCAGGGGAGAAAGAGAGACAGACCATGTCACTTGGCTTCTCTTTGCCCGAGCCACATAACCCTGTAAGGAATCAGAGAGTGATTCAGATATTGGTGATGGGGATAAAACAAAGGCGTTGTTACAGAGGGCAGCACTTGTCTAACCAAGACATCTGGCTGCATATTGCTTTGTTTCAGGGATGGACACAATGAATAAAATTCCTGACATCTGTCCTCTGTAAAATAGAAGCTGGGATTCCTTGAGATTTTTAGAAGGCAACACAAAAATATCAAGGAAGGTGCCTTGCTTAGTATTAGAGACATATACCAAACAAAGGGTAAATACTCTATGAACTAAACTTCTAACCATTACCAATCTGTTCTCCCAGTATTTTCTTTGAATTAAAATCTTGCATCAGGAAGCTGACCTATACACCAGTAGTGGTACCTCACCCTCTGTTAATAAAAGCCCAACTATTGCCTTGAGGAAAGTAATAATTAATACTGTAAGTGTATTGTGAAGTGTTCTGTATTCTGAAGCAGGCCAAGTCCTGGACGTGTAACACGGCTACGAGTTTTGAAGCTTCTGAATCGGGGCAGAACTCAGCTTCTCCAGGACAAAGGTTCACAGCATAACCTCATGCTGAAAAATCCAATGGTTGCCTCGTGTTCTCTTGTAGAGAAGGATAATTATGTTGTACTTCTCATACAGAAATCAGTCTACCTATCTATCTACGTATCTATCTACCTATCTGTCTATCTCATACCTTATCTGTGCATTACTAAAACCAGTAGCTTGTCATGGAAAATCTCACAAAATTCAAACGTAGGTTATAGTGATTTCTGAATAATCTGATGCACCTGTAAAAATACACAGAAACTCTGCTGAATGCAGCAGATTTTCTTCATTTATTAATTGCAGTCTTCTCTAAGGTGAAAGCAGGCCTCCTATTAGGGTGCTTTCTTTTCTTAACCCCCTTACCATATCAACCTCTGCAGCTGTTAGGGTTGCTCTGCACATCATTTTCTCACCATTCTTCCACTCTAATGCTTTACTCCGTTATTATTTCTGAAAAACAAACAAAGCAGAAGCTTTTCACTAAATAAATCTTCTTTCCCTGCTTTCATCGCTTCATTTTAAATGCACTCACTGTTGCAGCCATTGCTGCTTGTAGTCTCCACCAGGTGGGCACCACACTCTGAGGAACCTGTCCTTGCAATGGTGGCTTTCCTGACCATAGGAGAAAAAGAATGGAGAAAAAACAACACAGAATGAAAAGTTACCAGAGAAAATAAACATGAATTGTGTGATACTTCCACTAGGAAAAAAAAAAGAGCAACATAGCTCTTCTGCAATTACGTCCTAATTAACATCCAACGTTTCTGAGAAGCATGTATTTGAGGGAGAGCAACAGAGATCAGAGGCAGGACAGAGCACTTGGACCTACGAGGCTTTTCTCCTGAAGTTAATGTTCCTGTTTCAGTCTGATTTGTCAGGATTTTATTAAACAGTGAGTAGATAACACAAAGTTGTTAAATTTATCTTTACCTCTCTTAGCATTTGGAAGGGAAATTTCAATGGTGTGATGTTTTCCACATTTGAGGAGAAGCACATCCTTTAGATAGAGCTTTTCCTTGCTTTCTCTTTCCCTCTTTCTTTTAATAGTAATTAGACATCTGCTCTCTTCAGAAGAGTCATGAGCTGTTCTCCTTTCTGTCCAGTTTGTGTCCTGTGGAGGTACAACTCCTCCACAAAATCTGCTGCCTTGGATAGCTCAGATGGCTTTATTCCTAGACCTGTGGTTTTGGCTGGCGGAGTTCCCATTCATCAATATAAGCTTATCATATAGCTAATTTGGCATTTTAATATGGTCTTATAATATGTTATGTAAATAAATCACAGTTATTCTAGTATTCCATGGTGTTTTCTCTACCCCTCTAAGTGTGGCACTCTGGCCTTTGCTTATTTTTCTCGTTATAGATCTGTTTTATGTGCAATACATGCTAACCAGCTACATAATCAGATCTGCCTGGACGCCTACCTGTGCAACCTGGTCTAAGGAGCCTGCTTTGCCAGGGGGTTGGACTAGATGACCTCTAGAGGTCCCTTCCAGCCCCTGCAATTCTGTGATTATTTCTCCTACAATATGTTTCTGGAGAAGGAAGGGCAGATGGATCTCTGCTGACCTGTGAACTGCTTGTAGCCAAACGTGCCATTTGTTACCTGAGGAACAACGTAATAGCAGGGATTCTGAATGCTTTCCTGTTTTCCTCAGAACGCAACTGCAGACTTGTCCTGTATCAGCCTTCTGTAGAGAAGTTAATCATGATTTTGAGATTTCCCAAGACGTCTGGTATGAAAGCTAGATCCATGGGCAGCTACCTAAGTCATCAGGCTGAGTTGCTGTTGTTTCTCTGAGAGGCTCTACTGCTTGTTCTGCCTAAGTAAACTGATTTCTGTAAGGAAAGGCAGTTTTTGAGGTTCAACTTCCAACTATGTGAAAGAGGAGCTGTGCAGACCTGTAATTGCTGTTATGCAAAGCTTCTTTACTTTGGTATTTGGTCTTTGACCATAAAACTCAGCAAATTAGCTCCAGCCTTCCCTAATTTTACTGTATGCGAGAGGAAAAAGCCTCTATAATAGATTCGTTTCTGAATTTTATGCTCTCTGAAGACTTTATTTTTCTCTGTTTTGCCTCTGTAGAAACAGTTATATGAGACAGTGTGTTATTTATGTTACGTAAAGCCATGCTTCTAAGATCACACCAAAGAAGAGATGTCATACTGGCTTCATAAGGGAAAGTTTATCTTAGAGCTTCATATCTGGGGGGTATTTCTCAATGGAGATGCTTTTATCTCCCAGAGATTTTCAGCAAGCGTTTTCTGTCTCCAGAGCAACACTGCTACATTAGCAGAGATCACACACAGCCTCAGTGCATCACCACAGGAGAGCTGGGCTCCTGCCTCTTCTGCCACAGCTACCAACACAGGGAGCAATTAATGCCCCACTGCAAATTGCTCTCAGTTGGATCCAGAATGATAAAACCAGCTAGAGGTCTGCTGGCTTCTGCACGTGGACAAGTGGTGGTATTTGAACAGCACCATGTTTGATGAACGCTGGTTGTGGGTGGTGGTCCCAACACATGCACACATGGCTGCAGTCAGCCTTGTTTTTCAGTTCATTTTTCAATGCACCATCACGGGCCTGAGGTGAGGTTAAGGCTTCTGCTTGCCACAGTGAGCTGGGAACAGCTGTGGGTGCTTTGGGACTGCCCAGGGAGCCCTGTCCTGCATTCTCTACTGGGCTCCTCTTGCCTCTTGTATTGCTGATGGCACGTGATGGACACAGTGTATCTTCTAACAAAGAAGAGAAACTTGTCAGTATCTTTGGCTTCTGGAATACTGGACTGCTTTTCTAGGTTGAAATACCCACCTAACTCAGAAAGTTGTTGAGACAGTGAGAAAAGCAGTGTTAAGGAGTACCAAGTGCTCCAAGTTCTCCCTTTCTGGCTTTCTTGAGAGGAGAAAGAAACTGAAACCTAGCTCATGGATGAAAACCACTGCCTTCATCAAAGACCAGGTATCAGCAAAGAAGATAAGGATGAGCTTGCTCACCCAAACAGATTTGGTGAGCCACTGGTACAGGCTGCCCAGAGAGGGTGGTGGATGCCCCTTGGAGACATGCAAGGTCGGGCTGGAGCATGCTCTGAGCACCTGATCGAGCTGTAGGTGTAGCTGTTCTGTGCAGGGGAGTTGGACTAGATGACCTTTGGGGGTTTCTTCCAACTCAAATGATTCTGTGACTTGTATGAATTGTTAAAGTTATTTAAAGCTCTGTTCTATTCTAGTTACTTGGTAATAATTTGTAAATATTTTTTTGCTAACTACTAATATGGTGCTGCACTGCTGATAAGACAGGAATAATTTAATTTAAATGTCCAAGGGAAGGGGGGATGTCCTCTACAGAAACTTTTTTTAATACTGTTTTATCAAATACCCTGAATCTTTTCTCAGTGTACTCAGCTATAGGAAATTGGCACTTGGTAGGTTTCTATTATGGCAGCTGGGGTGAAACTTGACTGGCTCTTCAAAAGTTGCTTGTTGAAAGGCACTGATCAGAACAGTCTGATTATGGACATTATAACTAGAGAGAAATGCAGCATAGAAGTGACCAAGAGGCTTCACGTGTGTGATGGCTAATAATTACAGGGCCTACTAAGTTGTCCTGTAAAGGCATAAATATATATTGTACCTCAAAAACAAGGGAGGATGTAAGAGATCGACTTGTTTGCACAAATAGAGCTGTATAAAGGCACCAGTTACTTTGGCTTTACACTTTGGTAAGTCACCTCTACTTCTTAAGCTTTGGACAACATAAAGGTTTACTAATATTTTCAAATATTAATGGTAACTCCAGGTGTAATGTGCAATCTCTCCAAAACTGGTCTGATAGTTGCTTTTAGAAAGCGACTAGAAGTAATAGCTTAGAAAAGACATTTAGAAAGAAGTAAAACATTATAGGCAGCAAGCTGAGACATCCACATTAATTATGCTAAATAACCACACAAACCTTATGGATAATGCATTACATACTTTTATATTCAAATAATTAATACATGATTACCAGAAGCAATTTCTACTTGATTAAATAGCTTCAGCACTTTTACCTGCAAAGGAAGTAGAATGTTCCAATTAAAAGAACTCCGAGAAGGAGAAGTGAAGCCAAGAGAACTGCAAACAGGTCACCTTTGGTTTGAGACTTGATGCTGGGCAACAGAACTTCTTCACAGCGTGCTCCTGTGTAATTCTCAATACACCTGGGAAGCCAAGTTGTATACAAATGAGAGCATTATGTGTCATCTAGAATGAAAAGTCTTTTGTCTTAAGTGGGGTGAGAGTGGGGAGAAGTTTATATTCCTTTCATAGCACACTTTCTCAGGGCATTTCCACCTGCCTCGTATTTCTGGAATAAAGGGAATTAGGCATGCTGGGCATTACATTTCTATTCTGATTCATACAGTTGTTCCATGAAATTGTTAAATTGTGTATTTCTCAATATGTTTATTGGATTAACAATATATCACACAGTTAAATCTGCCTCTTTTATAGGTAGATTAAATTAAACCCAGTTTCTTAGTGTTAACCGAGTTATCCCACAAGATCTTATCTTGCACATAGTAATCATGCTTTCTTTTCTTCCTTTTGTGTAACTTGTTACTATTCTTTGTTGAAGAATTCCTTGGGAATTCACCTGAAGAGCTAAGACACTTAAATTGCAAAGGTAGTTTATTTCAGTGAAATAATTTGTTCCAGAGAATAATTCGTGCTCAGTGAATGAGAGACTGAACTGAAGGTTTCCCTCCTATGCTTATTTCATGTAGTGAGCTTCTGAAAACTTCTTCCAAAGGGAGGATTCACAATACATCAGAAGCTACAGAAGAAGCAGAAAGTTTTGCACAGTGCAGAAAAACATCTTGAACACTTATGTTTCTTTCAGACAAGGCTTGTTTGCACACCCAGGCAGTTAGCTTAGGCACTCTAGGGAACAAGGCTTCTGAAGAGCTGCAAGGAACTAGCTTAAACTATTTATTATGCAGAAATTAGGCTGGTCTTACGAAATGACTACAGCCTGAACAAGTGCTCTGGGACTTCCTTCTGCCTTGTTATTGAGACATTATTAGGAATGAAAGGAACACATCAAACCTCCTCTGTTTGAAGAACAGCCCCACCCAATCTGAAAATCTGGTGTTTATTGAGAAGATTCAGACAGTTCCTTCCTTGCTGGTAAGTAATGCATCTGAGAAAAAAAATCCCATCCATAAGATAGCCTCCTTTGTGATAACAATGTTGTAGACAATCCTGTTGCATCTGATTGTTCTTGGGTAGTTTGCAGGGATGAAGAAATGAAGTATAGCCTTAAAATATGGATTTTCTATTTATCTTTCACTGAGTATAGAAATGAGCAGGCATTAGATGGCAGCTTGGGAGGGTAGTGGTGTCTGTATGTAACATGAAGATAGAGAAGACTGACTTAAGCAAGGCTGAAGCTTGGCCTGCTGCTTTTGGAAGATGTCTGGAAGAAGCACAACAGCAAAACCCTTAGAGCTCCCAGAACAGCCTCCTGACAGAGCAATTAGAATCAGTGCCTCCAGTAGCCTGATGTCTGTAAGCAGCAGAAACAGAAACATAACCAGAGACACAAACCAAAATGTGACCACGGTCTAGGGCTAAACATGATGGGTTGCGTGGGGGAATTGTGTGGGGTTTCTTATGGTCTGTTTTAGTAGTAGTAGTAATAACATTGTTATTAGTAGAGTTAATATGATTAATAGTATTTTTAATAACACTTATTTTTTATTGCACTGCTTTTACGAGCTGGGCTAGCCATTGCCAGAGCTACTGTGAGAGATGATGACTGGGAATAAACTGAAGCAGCTAGACTGCTGTGAATGCTTCCAGGTGTGTAGGTTGAAAGAGAGCTCTGAGGACAAGACAGCAGCTTCTGTAAAGGCATTCATATAGGGATGGCTAAGTGTAGGTCAGGAACTGCAACAGAGACATTGAAGATGCCTTACTGCTTGTCATTAGCCATGAGGGGAAGAATTAGCATACCAAGCAAGTTCTTGTTGCATGTTGGGCATGTAGGCCAAGTCGGCCAAAATGGGTTTTATGTACAAAAAGTAAGCATATCTACCAAGGAAGACTACAAAGGAAACACTGGAGGTATGTATAGATGGTGCCACAAGGTGCTGATTATTATTTAATGAAACTTCCAACATGTTTGCATCTCTCTGAGAATGAGCAATAACTTGTCACCCAAAGGAGATTCTGACCTACCTCTGAGCTTACCCCTGGATGACAGCTGAGCCCTCTGCCAGGCCAGGCTGTGCTGTAAACCCATGAGCTGTGGTGGCAGCAGCAATGGCTCAGATATTACAAGGACAAGTACAGGGGTATGTCAAAGAACAGAGCAAAGGAAGTATCTGATAGAGCTGTGTTGTTTAAGAGATTGCTATCGCTCTTCAGTATTCTCCATTTTGATTTCTTCTTATTATGTTTGGTTTAAAAAAGAAATTGGGGGGGGGGGGGGGAATGGCATCTAAAACTATGAGATGTCTCAAGACTAAAACTGCAATAACCCATTAAATAAAGCAGGTAGCTTAAAAGCTGCTACCATTTGATACCATGCGACCTAATTCAAGTAACGTCAACAAATATTCTGAAAACATGAAAGTGAAATTTGATTTGCACTCCACATGACATATTTAATTTACAGTCTGTTTCCACTCCAGTCTGGATTTACTGTAAAGCTGAGGGATTAAACAGCATGCAACTTCCTTGGTACGTCACAGTGTAGAACTTAAACTTGTCTGGTTGGGTGCCAACTGGTAGCTGACCTTAGGCCTACCTTATTTTGAAAGGCTTTGCATGCTGTACTGTACTCACAAAATCTAGAACCAAACTAATTATAAAATGGTATTTTGTTATTAAAACAAACTTGCTAAGTGGCTTAGTAATTCATATGGATCAAAATGATGTAGGCTGAAGATAAACTATTCTTCATTTTTCTTGTTTTTAGCATTTATTCTGCAAAATTTTCTTAAGGAATTTACTGCATCACAGAAAATGGAAAGCGTATTATTTAGTGACTACGTTCTGTCTGTGTCTTTGTGTGTGTGTTTGTGCTCCTCTCTGCTTCTATTACTGAAGGTCTCGCTTCTTGCTATTTCTGGCACTGAAGTCATAATAATCTGTGACATGGGCAACTTCAGGCTCTATCTGAGGAAAACGGGCTGAGCTCCGTAACGTCTTTAGTGATCTGAATTGCCACTGGCAGCTGCAAGGTATTTCAGATAAGAGATTAAAAAGGGGTTAAGGGGGAAGGAACAGCCAAGAAGGAAAAATGTCAAGCATATCTAAATCCAGCAAATAGATTGCTGTCAGCATATCACCACGCTCACTTGGTATGGCTCCCAGCACCAATTTTCTGTGACTTATGGACTACTAGTTCAGTACTAAAGGTCTTCAGTACAGGTCTAAACAATTACATGAAGAACTACTAGCATTTCTTTTGCCACTGATCAAACAGTCACCATTTACTAACGACAATGTGAGACTCCTCAGAATTATTGCACTCAGCTGCTGGGAGAAGGAAAAGATAGGCAGACTGCTCTGATTGCTTGAGATAATGCTCCAGATATTTATTGTAAGTAGAGCAGCATTTCAGGAGCCTTTTCCTGAGAATCTGTAGTGTAACTGAAGAATAGAAATGCAGCTTGAGTAGGGCATTGTTCTGTAGCAAGTGAGAGAGAAATGCTTTGTAGAACTGAATAAAATAACAGGAATAGAGAAGGGAATGTAATATTCATAGCAGCATTCTTGAATACCAGTGAAAACTGTCAGATCATGCTAGGCTAAAATGATACATGGAGAACAAATAAATAGGCTTTGGTGTAAACTGAGGCTTATGGAAAAGTCCTAGAGAATGTGTGTAAAGGGAGCTACATCAGTGGTCCCAAGGAAAAGTGAAGCAGGAGGAAATAAAGTTGGTCCTTCTAGCCAAAGGAAGTGGCATAGATAGGATTAGGTTAAAATCACAGGGTTGGAGAACTGTTGAGATTCAGTAGACTGAGCTGGCATAAATCACCCATGGAATGCATATTCATGCTCTGCTTAAAGATAAACATGGGGAAAAGGAAAAAAAGGAATGCAATGGCAGAGTTGCAAACAGGTCATTGAGACTGTAGCAACTTTCTCCTAAATAGAAGGCAGAACCAGATCTTTAAGGCAGCCCTAAGTCTTCAAGAGGAAAAGAGTCACGAGGCCTAGGATTCTAAGGAGAAACATTATAGCAAAGGGAAAAATATCTACACTAAAGAAAAGCAGGTACAAAACTTAAATATCCTGGATGCTAACTGTATTAATTCTTCCTGGATGCAAATTTTAGAAACATTTCACTTGTCTTGGCAAATTGATAGTATCTGCTTGGCAGTGTGCAATGGAGCACACTCAAACAGGACAGAAAAGTAGCCTCTAACAAGCATGTGGTTTAGGAACAAAATCTGGGCTCATGGGTATCTATATAGTGTCTTTTAGAAGTAGCCAGGTTTAATAGACACAACTTCAAAAGTCAGTAACAGCTCCAGGTTGACCTTGTTTATAATGGATGCCTAAAAACAGACCAAAAGTTAAGTGTGACGTATTCAGAGTTGTTAAATATGGCAGGTGCTTGAATGAACGAGTACAAAAGACACAGAAGGCTGCTTCTGGGCTATACACAAGGTGAGGAGGTTAGAACAATTACTTGTGGTCACCTGGCTGGGTGTTGCTGTTGCACAACAACATTTGTCTGTTGGCTCTAAATGGTCCTGCATAGCATTCCAAAGTTGATTTTTTTTAAATGGGGAAAAAAAAAATCTTCTCTAAGAAATGAAAATTTGTAATGCAATCAGATTTGAAGGACGGCAGCCCTCAGATGTTTGAGAACAGTCGAGAGCAGACACTCCTCTTTCAGGGAGCATCCAGGCTTCTGCTTTCCTTGATGCCAACACACCCACGTACGCGCCTGCACCTCTCGTCAGATCAGATGAGCAGCTCTTATATATGAACTCAATATAGCAGCTGTGCTGGAGACGAAACACTGACAAAATACTCCAGTCAGAGCTACCCACAGCAGCGTCAATAGAAGGTGGAAGGAAATAGACTGCATTGAATTAGATGACAGGACATGACTAGCAGGCCTAAATTACAGTTAGAGATCGGATCAGAAAGCATCAATAAGAAAATAAGCACAGCAGTTTCCAGTAACACGAGGCATTACTGCAGTCTAATTTGCAGACACACTGGCTGTCTGCTTTAAGTGAGAAGGCAGGGTTTCCTTCTCTTCCAGACTCTAAGGTGGGTAGCACAAGCAATATCTGACAGATTAAACATTGGAAGTAAGATTTGATTCAGATGCACTCACAGACTTCTCATCGCTTATTATTATGTAACGAGTGTTGATTTTTATTTTCCTTTAGTCTTCTTTTAGTGAGGAAAAAATTGCGTGTTACCTGATAGAAAAATTGCTTGCATGTACAAAAAGCTCTAAGTAGTAAAAGATATCTGAAAAATGAGCTGTGTGCCAATGTAATCAAAGTTGTGCAGCTGACAGCTTCAAGATCACTGTAATCTTTGGTCTGTAGAACTCTTTAACTAATTCATACACTACAAGGGCATCTAGTAAATATGAAAAAGACTTCAAAGCCTGGGTCAATAGGCAATGGCAAAGTTACCTGGAAGTTTTTAAATGGCTTTAGAAAAAAAAATCTGTATCCACAGGATTTTCCAAACTGCTATTTCAAAGCTGCATTCGTATCCATAGAGAGTAAAATAAATCTCATGCTACTACTGGAAATAAGTGGAAAGAATTGATTATTTTCCCTTAGCATGCCAAATGTGATGTGCTTTGCATGATATCTGGTGAGCCTTATCACTAGTATGTCTCAAGCTCATGAGATAATGTAGTTATTTCTATTTTTATGTCTCATTAAAAATGTAATAATTAACTTTTTGGTTATACGTTTGGTGTGCATTCTAACTTCTGTTTGTAGCTTGCAAGCAAAAAGCAAGCTTGGAAAATACTGACAGGACAGTTATTTCAAAACAGTTGTTTTCAAAATGCAGAAGCATGGTTTTGAAGGCAGGGAAAGAAGCAAAGCCCAGTAGTCTTCAGCAAGGTGTAAATTCTGAGGATTGGTGGCACAGCACGTATATCACATGTGGGGACATTCAACAGTGGATGAAGGTCCCACTTAAGGAAGAACCAGACAAGGATGAGGTGTACAGAAATATCCTGATGGCTTGTAAAGCCATACATCCTAAAGGATACATTAACTGTGTGTTCTGCTCTGAAAATGTTGAGTGGGGGGGGGAAACAAACAAACAAACAAACAAACCAGCAATAACAACCTGTATCTTCTCTGAAATGAGAAAGAAGTTCTCAGGGATGTCCTGTGTAAGACAACATGGAAACAGCAGAACTTCACCTCACAATGAAATCTTAATTCTGCACTGCTTTAATTAATGATGATGGGACAGCTGCACATCAGGTGCTGAGGCAAACATCTTTCAGCCCAGCATTTTGTGATACACCTGAGGCAGCTGCTTTCACAGCCTTCTCTGTTCTGCTGTGTGTTTGTTTATTTAGTATGGCTGAGCATTCCCAGGTTTGAAGCTTATCTTGCATATGGTGACAGATGTGCCTTTTGATGCTGAGGTCATTAACTCAGTGTTAGAAAAGGAACAAAGGAAGATGGCAGCTGAGCAAGCTCATGTTTTAACATAATCAGCTGTATTTAAAATCTGCAGTGTTGTGCTGTGGGAGGAAAAGAAGGTCAACTACTGTTTTATTTATATGACATCTCTACAATGTATATATATCTAATTCCGAATGGATATTTCAGCATAAAGAACTGAAATATCCAAAAGTGAACAGTGTCTCTTAATTTGCTAGGATGCAAGGAAACGTCTTTCTAAAGAACGATGCAGTTTTCCCATTTATGTTGTCAAATTACTTCCAGTGACATCACGTCAGGTAAGCTGGACTATGTTTAGCTCAACGCATTTGTCTAGATGAATAACTTGCCAAGGCAAATGTGTTTTAAGGTATTTTGACAGTTTGCTGGTCCGTTCTTATTCCATTTGGCTCTTTCAATCAACACTGTGCTAACCACGAAGCAGACTGAGTCTAAAAAGCTGCTGCTGTTTTTGTGTTGGTGGGAGAGATCAACTGAGAACACCTGGAACTGTCAGCGGGCTCTGCAAGAAATCTGTATCAGAGAAACTCGGAGCAACTGTGTGATGCTGTGGTTCTGTGATGCTGACAGTCCTGAAATTCCAGGGTGCAGAATATTTTTCTGAATTCTGCTTAATAGCGATGCGTTTTTTTCTGTCGTTTCTATTCACATCACTGCTGATTACGAAGATATCTGTGTGTAAACAAAACCTTTCTCATCTATAATTAGCTTTCTCTAACTGATTAAGGGACATGCTTAGAATGAGGACATGCTTAAATAGAATGCTTCTATTTAAACCCTTGTAACTTCATAATCAACCAGTAGGTACAGAGGAAAAATACTTGATAATTTAAATGCAATAAGATTGCCTGAGTGTAATAGAAATGTTCTTAAGATGGTACTTCTCTGCTTCAGCAGATTACAAAATCTAGCACGTGAATTACAAATGACTTCATTTGGAGCTTTTTTAAAGTGGAAGTTATCTATGCTGAAGCTCCTTGTGCTTGCACTCCTGAAGAATGACTTCTGAATATTTGTTACTTCTTCTCTACAGTTACTTCATCAAATATGCTTTCCTTATTATGCAGTCCACCAACAGCCAAGACTGAGTGCTTTGAAACCATATAGCTAATGCTGTTCAGCCTACTTTCTTTGCACATAAGCATTTAAATATCAGTAATAAGGGATTCCTTCCAGGAAAAAACACGCATCAATCAAGGTACCCAAAAGGCATGTTTTACTTTGTGTATGCATGCAGTATGTGTTTTACATCACAGAAGTTGGTGAGGCTTATCAGCTATAATTACATCACTCTTGTGCTTTATCCTTGTTTCTGGGTTGGATTCATTGTATGACACTGGACAGTAGACATGGCAGTGATATGCTGTGCTTGTGTTTTAATTAGCATTTACTACAGAATTCCTTTTCTCTCCTCGTCTACCAGGTGAGCTTGCATGCCTGAGCTTGCTTGTTTAGATTGAACTGTCCCCCACCAAACAGAAGAAATTCTTGAATTAGGCACGTTAGAAAACATTTTGTTTCCTTCTTCTGTTTCACCCAATTACTGTTACTTATAACTCAAGACTGAAGAGGGAGCAGAAGCTGCCACAGGGAGGAAAGAGGTGGCATCCACAGCTATGGGCAGTAGGTGTCTGAATGTCTGTTATGTTATGTAAACCTATAAAATTAACCATAATTTAGCTCCATGAACAATAATTCAGAATTAGTAAATGCAGAACCATGGCAATTAAATTTTAATACGGCATCATTTTATGTATTGGTGAAAAAGAAAATAAAGGGATAGGCCTGTATTTACACAGGGAATCCAAAAGCAGGACTGCAGTCAACGAATGCAAAAGCAGGAGATGGACTCTGAAGGGAAGAATGGCCCAATAAACTAACAGATATCTATATTTACTTTGTTCTACATTTGCCTAGATGCTTCTTCACCAAGTGGTCTTTGGCTGTTGCTGCAAATCTGCCCTTTGAGCATCTCCTTGTGATTCAGAGAACATGGTAAGGCTTGGCTTGTATTCATGGGGGTTTTTTGCCTTAAAAAATAATATGCCTCCCATTTTTCTTCATGTCAGATCATTTTGGCACGATCAGAATTTTTGCAGTATAATTCACCTGGAAGAAAAACTGGGAAGGTACTTTGCCACTCCAAATACCTTGACTTACACTTTATTCTACATTCAGGGTGTTTTGTTCCTTTCTGTATTGTAACGAAGGGAGGAAACGTGGCTCTAAATAGAGAAGTCATCCTGAATGCATACATAACTGAGTGCTGTTGCATCCATCAAACAAATATACCCCATGTATATTCATTTGGTTTTCCTTACTGTCATCTCTGTGGGCTTGGTAAGTTACGTGAGTGTGAACTACTGAGTTTCAGCCATCAGTAACAGTTATTTTCTTTCATTCAGTGGTTTAACAGTGCATTCTTAAAGCAGCAAAATGGAGAAACAGTTTTGAGACAGCTACTGTCCAGTATTTAAACACACAAATTTTAGTTTCACTGACCTGCAGAATGGACTGGGTACAGTAGGAATCATATAGCAAATGCCTCCATTTAGACAAAAAGATCCATAACTGGTGCCACAGAGTTCTTCATGATCTTAAAAATAAGACCAAAACAAAGAGTGAAAAATTGAGATTTCTGTATTTTCATTAATAATTACACTTTTAAAAAAATAATATATATATATATATATATATATATATATAAATAAAATACACATGTGTGTGTGTTTCAGGGACGAGTTGTGGTGCAGCTTCATTTTAAGAAAAACAAACCAGGACAAAAAAAAACACACTAAGAACAAATATAGACTCAGTCTTGCCTCTCAGGCCATCGGTGTAGAGCACCATTTATCTTGCAGAATTGTTTTATGTAACTGTGACTATATCAAAAAAGTTGCAAAACTGTCACCATTATGAATAAATGCAGGAACTTTCTTGTGCCTGGAGAGGAGCTTTTGGTTCTCCATTGCCTTTCCTGACCATCACCCATACACAGTTAAAAGATACACATGACATGGAAACCAGTTGGTCCTGCTCTAGTGGCATAAACCATTTTGAGCTTAACTAGCTTCTGTGAGAGAGAAAGAGTCAGTCCAGATAATCCCAGAATACTTCCAGCTGTGGTTCAGCTGCATTGGGTACTGAATTATAGCAGCTGGACACCACCAGTTTTAACAACTAATCGAGCACCTAGCAAATGAAACTACAATGTCTTGATCAAAAGAAAAATAGAACAGTCTTCTGGCATCACAAGCCTGAGAAGTGTGTTACCTCACACCTTAGGTGTTGTTTGTGCTGCTGTTTCCCCCAGAAGTTGTGAAAATCAGAATTTGCTGTCTCACTACTTATGTATAGAAGACATGCTCTGTACACAATATGGCATTGTTTACAAGGAATCAAAACTTTCATTTGTTTTTCAGGAAACAAGTAGAGTTGTGGTTCCCCTTTGTTCCTGCAGGCAAAAGTGAGAAAGTGTGGTCAAAGGCATTCTGCCTGAGAGGGCAGTAAAACTTTGTGTGTGGAATAAATCTGGCTTTTCTAGGAGTACTGGAAAACGTTAGCCACTCCTTATGCTGTGCAGCAACCACACTATGCACCCTGGCATGCACTGGACCATCTTCAGTAATTCCACTCTCCCCATCTTTTCTTATATTTTTCCATCTTAGCAATGTCATCTGGTCATGGGAGTGTGAATGAAGTCTATATATCATTTTAAGACCAAGGCAGTTATAGCACAGAGATCAGCAGGGTTGGAGTTTCATGTTCATGCTATCCAAGTGCTACCATCCAAATGGTAACTGGACCTTTTGGCACGTGTGCAGATAAATTAGAGACCTGGAGGAGAGACATAAGCCTGGAAAGATTATTTGTGTCTGACCTTATTGCACTGGTTCAGGATGTGATATAACAGAAACATGTGCTCCACCTCATGTCATTAGGAGGGAAATGGAAATTTATTTTAACTCTGAGGCTTTCTGTGCTTGTCTAGTGGCAAATAATTTACTGCAAGTTCACCATGGAAAGACATTTAGAGTTATTTTGCATGGGTAACTGAGTGCAAAATGGCAACAGAAAACATGAACTACAAATTGTTTGATTTCAGTC
Source organism: Lagopus muta (assembly GCF_023343835.1). Classification (NCBI taxonomy): domain Eukaryota; kingdom Metazoa; phylum Chordata; class Aves; order Galliformes; family Phasianidae; genus Lagopus; species Lagopus muta. Next base: position 16,925,602 of record NC_064442.1, read on the forward strand.
TACTCAAACATAACAGTGAAACTTCTGTGGCAGTGCAATTGAATTGAAGGCCACACTCTTCCTAAAATGAAAAGAGAGAATACTGAATACATGAGCATTGTATCAAGATACAAGCACCAAGTGAGAAAAGGCAAAACTCAGCCTAGACCTGGCCTCAGCTCCAGTTAGTGTCTGAGGGAGTCAAGTGTTGAGATTCTACCAGTTGGAAATGTGAGACAGGGTGGGCCCCACAGAAAAAGGATTTCAGACAGCTCAGGAAAAGCCTTCAAAGGAATTCTTGTGAGAATTAATGGGAACATATTAACTGCCTTATAAACCTGCGTTACAGTTGTATGCTTTTTCAGACAGAGGCCTGTCTGACTGTCTCAAACTGGCGTAGCAGTGGAGCACTGAAATAAATTAGATGCCTCAGTCATTCAGGATTCAGAGTATTTAGGAAAAAGATCTTCTCACTGTTACAGTGTGATCCATGTACTGGGGATCCAACTGGGCATTTTTGTTCTGGAAAAACACCTCAGGTAGTCTTATAAAAAGCAAGCGAGAGAGAACAAGAAGTGCCTAGGAGGCCTTCAAAACCTTTTCGAATGCAATTACAGACAATTCCTCTACAGGCTGTTTCTTTCTAGAGCTATGCTTCATTCTAATGCTAAGGGGAAAATCGTAACCTTAATTCTACCAAACACCCACATCCATGTAGGCCAGGTGCCCCGTTTTACAAGTAAGTGTGCTTTTCATTAATACCATATTACACATGAATCCTTTGCTATTACTTAAGTACTCAAGTAAAACAGTATTAAGTAGACCACACAATTATGAAGGAGAAGAAAAGAAAATTCAGGATACTCCAACAGTAAATAAATAAATACAAATTGGTTTCTACTAGTAGAGGATTTTGCTACTATTCTAAAATGTGTGTTATTGTATTCGGTACCATTGCACCAAAATACTGCAGTTTGGGTCAAATTTGATAGCTTTAGCTCTGTATTTGTGGGCAGGAGTGCATGAAAGTAACAGTTTAACCCTTTGAACTTATAGTCAATGATGCAGAAGAATATAACAGAGAATCAGAGGAGGTTAAGTGCAAGGAAAAACTCAATTACAATAACAATGGGGGAATATGTTACAATTTGTCATGTGAAAATGCTAATCGTACATTTTGAAAGTCAAATGCATGCTAAGTTCAGACTGGTATTATCAAGATAGAGAAGTTTAACAAGTCAAGTGGTGATGAGAAGTTAAATCTTTTGCATTTTTAATTGCCCAATTAATATGATTGCAGAAATGCTATCAACATACATTCTACACAGTGTTTATCTGCATTCTGATATATCCTTCTACGTGAGAGATTAAAGAGAAGACACAAAAGTTTTGTTTTTTTATTTGATGTCTGTTTTTGCTGAAAGGGGGGATGGAAAAGGATGAAACAAGATTGTTCCTTACAAAGCTAAACTGATTATTTAAAACTGGCAGAGGTAACAGCAGCCTCTAAATACACTGACACACAATTTCTCTTTTCAAGGACATTCATGAACACTTGTCACTAAATTATCTTGTCTATTCCCATTTGATTTTTTTTTTAATTAACTTGACCATCCTATCTATTAGAAAGAAAAGCAAATGAAGGCTCAACACCACCTTAACCCTCAGAGAACCAAATTAGCCTTATAACCCACATGCTGACTCAAGTATAGTGCCTGGTTCGGAGGATAAAAGTCTATGGACTGCCCAGGCCTGAAGTCTGCTAAAACAAAAGGGGAAATGGGGGGAAATGTTGACCAAGAATTGCTATAGCAATTTTCCTCACTTGTAAGTGAGCACCGTATGCTTATTGATCACAACCCATTAAATACCAAGACTGAACAAAGCAAACGTTGAGCATTTGTTCCACTGACGTGTTGTAAGCAAAGACATTCCCATGCAGCACTTATGATGATCCCAAGGGCAGCTGTCAAAATCAATGCAAATTTAATGAATTCTAATTATATATATATGCAAGTAAGGAGCTGGAAGAAATTACCTGTTCGCATATTATTCCAACAATTCTAATTCTTGGGCAGAAGCTATTCTTCTAAACGGCACCTAAAGAGAAACGTGTAAATGCAGCATGTCATTATTCATCTCAGTGACCTTTTCCCCTGAGGAAGCAGCTCCTGGAATGCATCTTGCAGTGCTGCTGCTACGACATTTGTTGTACTTTGACAGCAGTATTACATGTAAATTCCATTGGCTCAAACTTAATGGCAAGCATTCAAGCATACTGTTAACTTCTAAGGGCAAGGCTACAGAGTGAAAACAAATTCACACCAAAGCATGCTTACATACCTAAAAGTATTGGATTTAAAAGTGTGGACAATCATTTATAAAATACGGAATAGAAGCTGTCAGTCTGCACTAAAGCCAATCTTCACATTGCTAAAAAGCAACCATTCTGCCAACTACAAGCATCTACTGCTATATTGTTTTCTTTGAAGGCATGATCAAGGTTTACTATACCAAGTAAGTTACTAAACAAGCCTTGTGTGGAAGTTCTTACTTTTCAATGTTGTTTTTTTCTTTTTTTCCCCCTAATTAAATGTTAAAGTGAAAATAAAATAATCAGACAAATTGTCTTGTATTGGAAGAAATGCTAAGAGTAGTAGCAGTAGTATGCTATTATTTTACTAGCAGTAAAATAATCCTTATTACTCTCTCATTTAAAGATGTAGTATTTATTCTCCTTGAACCTGGAAGTTCTCTCTCAGTTAAATGATTTATTCCCACTAAATGGTTAAATGCAATAAAATCCCAATTTTACCAGAAATAACTTCAGTTTCTAGTGCTACAAAGGAAACTCTCTGTAGAAGCCCATCTCAAATTCTGTGTTTTCTGTACTTACAACATAAGCACACAAGTCTGTGCATCACCTGAACAATCCAAGGTGATGTACGTGTGGACGCACATTTCTATTTTGTATTTAAGCTCTAATAAAGTATTGTAGCTTCAGGTTTAAGATCACTTCTAAGAGAGATGCTGCTGACAGTACTCATAGTTGTGGTGCTTTGTTGTTTGTTTAAGACTCTAAAGTAAATCATTAGGCAGTCATGCATTTATAGGTAAATGTTTTTCTCTTCATTGCTTGTTTCAGTCTTACCAGAGTTGAAGTATCAGAGTCCTAATCAGAGCAAACCAGGCTCTCCACCTCGTTAGAAAAATACACTGATCTATTGCTATACAAGGTAAACAAATTGTTATAGCAGAAGTTGTTGCTAAACCTGATTCTAACTTGTTTACATCTGTGCCATGAGCTAGTATGTGCAACTAAGGGATCATTTGTTCATCTGCTCATCAGCTTCCCAACTCAAAGTCTTCTTTTGAGACACAACTATATCTTATGCACACAGAAACTAGGAATGCAAGACTGTGCACGTTTAAAAGTTTATCTTGCATGCACCTCAGGAGCTTTTTGAAAGATTACTTTGTGTACCAAATTAGAGTATTTTAATCTAAAGTTTAGTACAGTCTGTTCTGCTTTGTACCAGTTTAAATCATGGAAAATCATTCAGGTCAGTTCTATCTTTTTTCCTACTTCTTTGTTATCTAAACTGGTGTGAACAGTGACAGTAACAATGTATTGCTTGAAAGATTACTGTTTATACATTAAGGTTAGGTCACCAATGCCCGCAGAGATAAATATGGATACTGTTTTAGCCTCTTCAATTACCTCAAAGTCCTGTTCATCTTTATGTTCATAGTCTGATTCTGTTACTAAGGGCTACAGTTTAGGAAAGGATTTAAATTGTGTTCAGAGTTAACAACATCCTGGTCCCCTGTAAATCACTAAGTTAAAGCATGTGTACGTACTGAACTGTGCCTGTGAAGGAGTAACTCAGCAAACGTGTAATCCCTGCTGAATGCTGCAGAAGTGACAGAAATACCAGGTTACAATTCTACTGCAGAGAAATCACAGATTAAAGTGAAGCACGTGGGGGAAAAAAAAAAAACAGATGCACTTCTGTGCTTCTTGGGCAATGAAACACTGGGGGAAAGGACTACAGTTTTTTTTCTTGTTGGGAACTGCTACTGGATTTCTGGGCAGACTGAGGACTCAGACACAAAACTGTAGTAGGTTCAGGGCTGGCAAAACTATGTGCTAATACATGGCTGGGAAAAGCCTTTGGAAGTCATTGAATTTGTCTTTAAATGAACCTGTGCGCTTTGCTCCCCATATACTGAGAACAGCGATCTGTAATTATCACTTATGTTTGTGTACTTTTAATGGTTAACTATTCTAAGTATTCATGGGTTGGCATCCCCAGCAGATGGTAGCTGGAAATCTTAAGGAGCATAGAGAGATTAAAAAAAAAAAAGCCACACCGAACAAGGATCTGGATTGTGCTTTATGGTTCTTTGTTATCCAAGCATTCTTAAAATTAATTTCTAGTGAAACTCTCCCCCCAAATTAAGATCATTTCAGTCAAATGACCATTTCACACATACACTGTCCCTTCATTTATATTAAGGTATATCTTGCCAAATAGGATTTTACTGCATTTTGTATTCTTTTTAAGGCGGGAAAAAAAAGTGAAATATCACTCAGTCCAAGCTGAAATATTTGAGTACTGGAAAGAAAAAAGGGAGAAATGTTGGGAATTGTGTCAATCTGCTAGTAGGCTCCTGGCTTACATTCTAAGATGTGTCCTTGATATTTCCCAAGGCAGTGAGTAACCCGCAGCTCTTATTTCCTCCAAGAGCTACCTCCAGGTCTTGCTAAAAGGAGTTTATTTTCTTATTTAGGTGGCAACTTCTAGTTACCCTGATTACACGAGGGCCGTAACTGATGTCAGCACAGCGGTCAGGGATCAGAAGAAAACCCAGCCACCTGCAGCAAACCAGGATCTCGGCAAGGAAACGTGACAGCACGTTTACAGCCAAGCTTATCGTCCAAAACCTCCTCGCGAGGACACAAAGGAGCCGTAAGAACCTGAAGCGGAGGTAAGGCAGCTTTGTGGGACGCATCCCGCGGTGGTTGCCTGCAGCTCACTAAGTGTAACGCCGAGCTGCCGGCCCTGCGCGCAGCCCCGCTTACCCGCACGGCCGTGCCGCCCCTCACACACACGCAGGGCGATCCGCTGAATCGACGCCGCCGCTAATCTGCATCGTGTAATCCCGCGGCTGCTCTCTGTACGCGGTTATGTAATGCCGCTGTCTATAAAGACGGAACAAAACAAAACCACAGGCGGAATGTTAACAGCCAAGTATTCCAAGCCCCGGCGCGGCGGCCGCCCTGACAGAACCCAACCCGGCCCGGCCCAACCCTGGCGGCCCCTCAGCCTGGGCCCGCAGCGCAGCCTGCCGTCCCGCCGGCCTCACCTGCCCGCGGACAGCGACCGCGCGGCGCCTCCCGCCCCGCGGGGACCCAGCGGAGGGGGCGGGGCCACCACCCCTAAGGGGAGGGAGCCACCGCCGCCCCGCCCCGCGCTCTCGCGCCTCACCTTCCCCGAGCCGTAGTACTACGGCTCCCGCCGTTCGCCGTCGCCCATTGGTTCGGCGGCGCCCACGTGACACGGGGCGAGCACGCGCGCGCGCCCCCTTTAAACCGCCTCCTCCTCCTCCCCCTCTTCGCGCCGCGCGCCGTTTCCAAGGCGACCCGGGAGGAAGGGCGGCTGAGCGTGAGCGCGCGCGCGGCGTTCCCCTCCGCTCTCCCCTCGCGGTGCCGCTCGCGCGCGAGGCGCGCGCCGAGCCCCCGCCGAGCCCCCGCCGGAGCGGAGCTACGTGATGCGGCGCGGTGCAGCGGGCAGCAGGTACGTGCCGTGCTCGGACGCGGCCGTGCGCGACGCCGGGCACAACGGGGCCGCCGCCGTGGGTCCCGCGGGGCGGGCGGGCCGGCCGGCCGGCTCCGTGCGGAGTGGCCGCGCGGGCGGACGGCGCGCCTGGAGCATCTCCACGGCGGGGAAAGTTTGCAGGCGGCGCCGCCCCCCACCAACTTCCCGCGGCGGGGTGACCGGGGCTGTCCCGTGGTGGGCGGCTGGGCCGCTGCGTTCCGTCGTGCCGCTCGGGGCCCGGGACGGCTGAAGGCGCTCCGCCGTTCGCGCAGCGGCGCCGTCGTGCGGGGCAGGGCGAGATCCGCGCCGCGCTGCGGAGCTGTGCGCTGCTGTCACGTTACGAGCTCCGTAGGCCGCTTCTGCTATGCGCGGAGAGTTGCGGGGAGCCCTGCTACGGCGTGGCACGGAAAGGTTGTGTGTGAACAGCGAGTGGACGTGTGGGCTTTGAGTTTGTTGCGCACTGAGTTCAGGACGAGGGCTCGTTGGGTGTCCCCTGTAGGGGTTTCTCGGTTGGTGCTTGCAGCAGGCTGACCTACAAGTTGTGTGTGAAGTAAGGCACGCACCTGAACCTACCGTAACAGCTGTAAGTGTTTGCTTATGGAAGGAGCGGCAGGGGCAGAACTCGGTGTGCACACAGCTGCCTGTATGTACAGGTAATCAGCAGAGAGCTGCGGGCAGCCTCACGGTCCCGGTGCGGGCACCTGCTGTGCTGCGGGCTCTGCTCAACAGCCACTGCCTGCTGGTGTGGTGCCTGCAGGCTGTGGTCCTGCCCAGACCAAGGTGAGTGACCCGCACATCCTTGGTGTGTTACAAAGCGTTATTGCCTTTAGGGCAACATTAGGGCTCATGTGGGGTGCTGATAGCCAGCAGTTCTCTGTTGGCTCCTGCAGGCAGGTCCATGCAGGCTGTTTGTAAAAGGGCTGGTGCTGGTCAGGAGTACCACAGGTGTTGGGCTGCATGCGGCTGTGCAATAAGGCTTTGTGGTTAACGCTCTGCAGCTGTTACCTCTTGGGGGGAAACAACTACGACTTGATCCTGTGAATGAGGTCTGTGCTGTGAGTAGAGAAAGAAAGGAGTGCCTCTCACTTGCGGAGGGTGCTGGATGAGAAGCATATGTGTGCTGCTCCCAACGTGCTGTGTTTCCTGAGTGCTGCTAGGGAATGTTCACTATCAGCAAAGAGGCACTGCAAACAGGGAGCCCGTGTTCCTGAAGCAGTGTATGTGCACACTCATTCCTGCATGCTTTGGAACGAAGCGGGGTTCCTGCAGCCCTGTTCTGGTGCTTCCTATCCAGGTGGGAAGTTGCTGTCCCCTGTTGTGCATAAGGAGTGTTCTTTCTTGGGAGGCTGGGAAGAGGTTTAAGTTGTGGGAAAAGTTGGGTGCTGTCAGCATGCTGTGAGCACGCTCTGCACAAGAGCAGACAATGAGAATGTCTCACAGGAGTGTGCATTCAGTTCTGAGTGCAGACTGGGAACAGTGGGTGAGAGGAAGACCTTGACTCCAGCTGTTTCACAAGAAGGTCAGTAAGAAAATCAAGACATGAGCTATGTAAGCTTGCAGTGCAAGTGCCAACAAAAGCTGCTGCTCAGCTGAAGTGCTTCCAGACCATGGCTGACTGCAAATGCAGAGCACAGTGCATGGTGTAACTGTTGTCCCCATCACTGTGTTCTCAAAGGTCAGTTAGGTGTGAGTTCTGAAGGTTCTCTGTGGCAGCCACAAGCAGCTTTCTGCTTTGTCTTTGCTTGCTCCAGGTGCTGCTGTGCACTGCCCTAGGCTGGGTCCAGCAGGGGCTCCACAGTCGGGCTGGCCAGCAGCCTGCTGACAGCTCCATCTCCAGCAGGCTGCACGCTGCAGCTGCTGACTCTGCAGCAGTATTGCATCACAGGTTGCTGCTTCAATTGCTCTGTGCTGGAAGTGAGATTTCAAGCGTGGTCAGGAATGTGGTTTCACTGTAATTAATGTGATTTCCTCTAGACTGGGAGAAAATGGATTGCCCTCTGAGACCCTGGTAAGATTGAAGTTTACCTCTAATTTATTATCAGTATTCATTTAGATTATTGCGTTACCCATCAATAGAACAGTAATGAACTAAATCATGTTACTTAGTGTAACACCAATCTGCATGCACTCTCTATACATGCAACAAATGATGTGTACTGTCTGCATAGTACTCAACTCATCTGCTGGACACTGGTGTTCCTTAACGGACAGTACTTCATCCTTATGGACACTGCAGAACCACTGTTGCTGTAAGAGAGTGAGCTGGAGTCTTTTTTGTCTTGTATTATTGTCGAAGAGTCAACGCAGAGCTATTTGCAGAGCCTTTGCTTCTGGATCATGCATGGAGAACTCATGGCCTTCCTCCCTTCTGTCCCTGCAGGTCCTATCTGGATTTTGCACACTGTTAGATTTGGTGACAGTGGTCCTGGTGGGTGTAATAACATGAGGAATGAGTGTGTGCTCTGTAGGGTTGGAAAACAGAGAGTGGGTTTCATTGTTGTGTAGTGGGGTGGACATCATCGTGCTTGGTGAACTTCCAGCTTCAAGTGGAGCACAATAAACCTTAGTTGATCACCATGTGGAATAACTTGTCCTGTGACTTTGGCTCCAGAGGCTCCCAGTGGTGAGCTTAAAGTCTTTTTTTTTTGCCCAACAAAGTCTTCAGTGGGGGCTAAGGCCAAGTGGGGCAGTGGGAGGTTTCCTTCAGTCCACCTATTGCCTGCAGTTGGGTTTTGGCAAGGCAAGTGCTGTGTGTTAGGGTTTAATTCCATGTTTTGTTATATGGTCACTATTGATTACGTATAGGTGATCCTGTCCGAGTCATTGACGTTGTGTAAGTGATGAAAGGCAGGCTCTTGTGAACCCAAAGCAAGAAAGGAGTTTGAATGGTACTTAACTAAGAAGGATAACATGCATCTGCTTAGTTTTTTATTCAAAACTGTATCTTAAGCATGAATTAAAACTACACTTTAAAACGTTCAGATACTTGGATTGCTAAACCTAAGACCTGTCAGTCAGCAAATGTCTGGCTGAGGGTTGCAGAAGCTTAGTTCTGCCTGTGTGATCCATCCTGTGCACTGAATGAGCCAATGATTTGCAGGAAAATTAGTATGCAAACGTAACTGTTAACCTCCATTTGCATTAATCATCTTTTTAAGTCATATGCTGTTCTAAATATGATGCTTCCTAATTTTCCAGAGTTGAACTCCAAACCAAAATAACTGCCTTGCAAATTAGTTTCTGACATGGAACCTCTTCGTATTGTTTGTGTTTCTGAAAGGATATTGTACAGATGTTAAGGTGAGCCACAGAAGGTCAACCACAAGTGGGATTCCAGTCCTCAGCATTGACTGTAATTCATGCAGTTGCCTCCTTGGGTAAGGTGTTATTTTGTGGGTGAAGCTGGAGCTCTGTCCAGGAAAATGAGAGCTGATGTCTGACCTGTTTCCCTGTCCCTCTGCTGCTTTGTATGTCTGCCTCAGCCGCCCTGCAGTGTTTCATGGCCCCTTTTGCTCCTGCTCTGCCCGAAGCGTGGGTATGCATGGCTTCTGTGTCCAGGGGCTGCCAAATAATTAAGAAAAGCAAGCAGCCATAGGAAAACAGTTCAGTTTTGCTTGAATGGATTGCCGTGAGACAGCGTCTGTGCTGTTGAGGGAACTTTAAAGGCTGCCTGCAAACCAGGGAAGTGTCAGAGCTTGTCAAAAAGCTGTGGCTCTCGTTCTTACAGTGACTTAACAGTGTTATGTGGCTGTTAGTAAAGTGTACCTACCAGCTTTTGCCACTGAGATGATGAGAGTTTATCTAGCATAATAGCAAAACTCAGATTTTATTAAAGTGAGTGCGACTTGTGCTGCTGACTTGTTTTAGTACTTCTGTACCCCTATCAAATTTCTCATAGAAAATGCATCACCGTGGAGGTGATGATCTGAATTTCAAGCAGGCTGTCTGATTGTGAACTGCAGGGCTCCTATGTGTGTGTTAATGAGTGTTACCAGACAGCCCGGATGTAAGCGTGAGGTGTGTAATGTCTCAGCAGTGCACAGCCCGTAGCTGCTGGTGTGTAAGAGCTGCCTGGGTTTTACAGCCCGTGTCTAATAAATTGTCACTTTTTATCAGGAATGATAAAATTAGCTTTGAAACCAGCGTTTGAAGAGGAAAGTGAGATATGGGGCACAGTTTGTTTGCTAACTCATGCAAAGGTCTTAAAGGCAACTTGGAAGATTTTTCTTGCATGTGTTTACTACTTTTTTCTGTTACCAGCCACCGCTTCTAGCAATATGAATGCTCTTTTTGTTTGTTTTCTTTGATTTTAAGAAGTCAATCCTGAGCAGGGAGCAGTAACATAATTCAATATACATTGGAGCTTTGGAGGCTGTTATTTCTGAGGCTAGTTCAAAGGGCAGGAACTCCTCAGAGACACAATGTGGCTGGCTGGTTTCCTTCGACTGAAAGAGCAGTGCAGCACTTAAGTAGCATCCCAAGTTTGTGTAAAAGCTTTTGACACGTTATCTCTGGGCAAAAAGAAATGTGGAGGAGGTTGTGGAGTGGGCACAGCTGAACCTCTTGGCAGTGCATTGGGAAAAGCCTCTGCTTCTCTGGGGTTGACCCTGCATATAGTGCTGGCTTTGTTCCCTTCCCTATCGCTTAGGGCCGTGTGAGACAGGTTCTTTTCCCCATGCTTGTGTGAGGGCTCTTGGTAGGAACACAGCACTGCTGCATGCAGTGCAGGCACATTACCTGCCTAGCAAGGGCTGTGCTGGAGCCGATGCTGTCCCCAGCTGCCCCACTCATTGCCCCCACTTCCTGCAGTTCTGATCCCAAGGTACAAATAGTAGAAGAACGTGCTTTTGGGAGGAAAGAGTGTGTGCATGAATTAATGAGTATGCTACAGAGGTATTTGTTTCCAAATCTCCTTTATTTTTTATTTTTTTCTTCTTTTTCCTTGACTTGTATTTGCTTCCTTCTTGACCTTTTGGCAAGGGGGAGCATATGGTGATGTGCTGTCCATCTGGTTGCTGCTTACTGTGAACTCATGATACAGGCAAACTTGGCTCCATCTTCATTTCATAGGGAGGCAGAGCTGCTAATAGAGTGACAGCTGAGGTGTTTATTCTGAACTGCAAGAAGGAACTGAGTGAGAAGTGAATACAAAGGGCATTCTATGAACACATTCAGTCTTCTGTCTTAAATACTCGTGCTACGCTTGGATTTAAAGCAAAGGAGAGTGGAACTTTGTTGTGCCCTGGGCTGTTAAGTACGGATAAGACAAATTCTTCCCCAGGGGATTTACAAGCGAAATGAATTTTCATGAGGGCAGTGTGAATGATGATAGATATGTCTGGAAAAAAAAACACAGAAGCCCCACTTTGTTGTGTAGGTAATACTATATATGTGCCACTAAGAATTCTGCTGCACAACGGTAGCACAAGCTTGTAGCCGTCTTTCAAAACACAATTCTTCAGTAGCTACTTTTCTTTTTAAATGATCAGGTGCAACACTGGTAAGAATCTGTGTTGATGTGGGAGCTTGGGTACATTCAGCCTGTCTTGTTTGTGGCCTGCATTAAGGTTTGATGCTGGTAAGGAGAAGCTGTCTCACCTTTGTCAGTGTGTGCCTATGTATCTTTCTCTAACCACCCGATGCTAGCGCCATAATAACCAAACTTTCTTCTTATCATCTAAAGGAACACTGCTGAGAAATCAGCTAGGCTGTATTCATACTGTAAACAATTACTGAATGCCATTTATTTTATCAACACAGTAGTTAACTTTTGTGTTGTCTTGTCTTTGCTCCATAGTGGTTTTTTTTTTCACGCCACCACATGGAAAATCCTGTTTGTTTGCTAACTGGAAGAGGTGATTATAAAAGCAGAAAGTAGGTGGGAGGGTCAGATGCTGTAATTTACCTGAAACAACCTTGCTCGCTGTTTAGATCAGGGATCCTCACTTCTGGTAGTTCCATGCATATTTATTATGTAGGACGGCACTGCAGTGACCCTGCTGTGATGTGAAACTGCTTGCAGGCTGCGAAGAATAGTTTGGGTTTTGATGGGGGATTGTTGCTAGAGTTCAAGTTCACAGCATTTTTGCATTCTTTAAGGTTTTTATTCTGTCTTGAACAGAAGTTCAGACAAGCTTTTAATACAGCGTTGGTGATTTTGGCTTTTGTTTTTTTTTTCCCTGAAAGCATCAGCTTTTAAAAGCTGGAGATGGTTTTTGAAAAAGCTTCTGCCCCATACTGTGAGATGCTGAAGATCTCTGCTCTGTGTCGTTCTTTCACTTGAAAAGTGAGAAGAAATAAAGAAAAGGACATAACTCAGTGATTTGCTTCTGATGGCCAAAACAGAACTTCAGAGGCCAGGTAGTTTGTTACAGTGGTTGGGCTGTTTAAATGCTCCAGGCTGTGAAGTGAAGTCTTCTCCAGTGTATTACTTCAATATTCAGGTTAAGTCCACGATGGATGTGATGTGACATGTTCATGTTTGTGAACGTTTCCAACAAACCTGGCTCCCTGCTGCTGGTTTCGAAGGTGAATTTATTCCAAAGTGCTGCTTTTAGTTTCGTGCCCAGGTTCAGGTACTGCCAGAAAGCAGAGGAATTTTGATGTCTGAGTGAAGGCATTGGAAATTCTGGGGAGGCCTGGAGTGCTGGGCTAAGGGCTGCCCCTAAGCCAGGAGGGATGGGAACTCAAGGACTCTTACAGCCCCTTGAATATTGAGCTCTGTACTCTCAAGTTTTAATTCTTGTGCATGTGTGATTTCCACTGTAACTTCTTGTGGTTAAATATTCTTCAGTAACTCGTACTCTTCTGAAGTCTGGGAGCTGTGGAAAGAATTTCCCTCCTCTGTCCTCTGGAGGCTGTGTGCTGAACAGGATCACTGTGTCTGCTGTAAGCTTACGTGTGTGCGTTGTTTTGAAGGAACTTCAAGCTGTCTAAAATGATTGCATTCAAGCTGCTCGTAACCTGCCAATCTGTAAATCTGAAAGAGCTAGATGCAATGAAGGGGCAAACGAAGCTAAGGGGTTATTCATCTGCTTTGCAGGCTTGGGAGTGGGGAACTGAGGAGGTGAGCAGCATCAGCTGGTGCCTGGTTGATATTTCCTGGATCATTTTTACTCATGATCCACATGAGAAATGATCCACATCATCATCTGAAAGATTGCTGTTTGATAGATGGCCTTTATGAAGAGTGAAGGTGTGAAGTGAGCTTTGTTCTAAATTGCACCTTGCAATGGGATTAAGGTGTATGGGACAAATGGACTGCAAAGTGTAGGCTTGTAGCTCTCATTTTGGGAGTGGGAGGACTTTGTGCTCTAGTGCCTCTACGTTTTGCAGGCTTTAAAAGCCACCTTGCAGTGTGTTTGCTTGTTATGTGTTAGCTGTGTGCCACAGGAGCTGTCCCTCCAGGTAATGTCTGGTGTGACGAAATCCTTATCTTGATTATGACGCTGCTGTAATGCAATACAGATTGCTTTATCATAGAACGAAGGTAGGAAAAGGGAAAACCAGAGTTCAAAATGTTGAATTACATAATGGAGAACTTGGTTCTGGAGGAAAACAGGTAGTGAGGTGGTATTTTCCTTCCCAAGGACACCGGCTTTGTTTAAATAGTTTGACAGAGTGCTTAGCAAGCTGACATAGGCTGCTTCACTGGGTCCGTAAAGTGTGCTGCTGGAGCTGCGTTTGGAGGAGAATAATGTAATGCATCAGAAACCTTTAATTATATGCTTTAGTCAGCTCTGTCTAGGTCAGAAGATGTTATATTATCAATAATGTATTATAGACATTTCATAGTAACTTGGATATGCGTGGAATAATTGGTCTTTGTTAAGCAGACACTGGCAATGTTTGCATTCAGAGCCTAGGTTTGACATAAACAAAAAACATATTTGATATCACCTGATATCTAGTTGATGGAACAACTGAATAGATCAGAGTTGAGCAAAAGCTTATACAATGCAAAATATGGACTGTTTTACTACGTCTTCTCTCTGAATGGTACTAGCAGTTCTGAAAGCATTTCTTGGTTTATGGAATTTAATTTTGTATGTGTTTGCTTGCAGCAGTGCTCAGGACCTACAGCCTTTTTAAACATAGTGTATTAAACTAACAACCACCACCCACCCTGAAGATTAAAACTGCTTACAAGCTTACCAGGCTGCCTGAGGGGAGAAAGGGAGGAAAACAGTGAAGGAGAGCAAGCTTCTGATTAAAAGGCATGCGAATGGGTTTGGGGGGACAAATTGTCTTTCTGTTACATGTTACCTCATTATATATATACTTCTACCTTACAAATAAGTTTTTCTTAATTCTTTGGTGATTTTAAAGCTGACTAGGAAACTTACTGCAATGGCGATAGCTGATAGAATTTGCACTTGTGTCATGTTGTGATCCAAAGCAAGATTGTAAGTTCATCTGTGGGTTCCTGACTGGGTGTGCCTATCTGTTCAAAAACATCCCCATTTGCTTCAGTGGCCTTTCTTAGAAGGGCTGGGAAACAAGTGGTGGTGGACAGATCTCTTTTCTGAATTTTATCCTGCTGAAAAGTCGAGGATCTCTACCCCACCTCCCCAAGCTGGAGCTTAAAGAAAAAGCAACAGTGACACAATTATTACCGAAAACGATGACAGAAGTGATGAAGCCTGCTCAAAGTGGTGTGTTTTTTATGGTATGAGGTCCAGTGTATTCAGTTAATCAGCTGCATGTTCTCTATCTTGCTGTTCAGCCAGCAAAAGATCAGTCTGCCTTGCAGTAGAGAAGTTGTATTTTCAGTATGAACGATTTCTCTTTTTGAGCTGTGCTCAGCACTTCTTGCCTTCCCTAAGGAGGTGGCAGTGATTGTAGCATTTATCATACATAAAGGAATCTGTCTTTCTGTGTGTAGCTGCCAGAACTTATGTGAGAAATGGGGACAAAGAAGGCAGCGTCCACACTCGATAACCCTTCAGCCAGCAGCCCTGATGGTAAACCAAGGAAATCTTCCTGAATTCGCACCTGCACTCCATCCTCAACAACAGCAATAGCAGAGTTGAACAGATCTGACAGCATGTCTCCAAAGGAATCCACTTGCAAAATCTTGCCTGAAATACAGGTTTAGTGGTCTGCATGTGAAGCTCTTGACCTGTACTGTGAAAACCTGAACCTCTTTGTTGAAACAGCTTCATGTTCTCTCCAAATACTAAGGTAAAATGCTGTTGCTTGCATTAAAAATGGTTGTTTGAAAACTATGGAATGGAAGAGTTTGATGGGGTTAAGGGAAAAATCCTGAAGCATACTGGTGTTAGTAAGAGCAGAGTTGGTTTGGATTATTTAGAACTGAAGATGAGCACACGCTACATTCTGTCCTCCGCCAAGGGCAAATGTTGCCCTTCTTAGGGGAAAGAAGTGGAGCAGACTGAAGTAGCAGAGCGAAGGAAAGCACTGGGAATTTGAACTTGGCTTTAGTTCTCTGTGCTTTGTAACTTGTAGAGATAATGACAGATCAGTAATTCTTCTGAGTTGACAAAATTCACTGCTTTCTGAGAAATGCTGCAAAAGGGCCTCTGAGGCTTCCCTGGGGGTGCTTATGGATTTGTGCTCGTATGCTAAGTGCACATCTTTGGTAAAAAGGGAGAAGAAAAGAACTTTCTTGTCAAAATCAAAATAAGCGATGTATGGAGGCATTACTTTTAGAGCAACCTACTATTTATTTCCATGGAAACTACAACATCTACAAAGAGCATAATAACACTGTTTTATAGAGTAAATTCTCAACTACAGAACAGTTTTTCAACACAGTCACCACCATGAGCTGTGAATTTGTGGCAGCCCTGGACAAGAGCCTGCACACAGCGCTGGTAAAGAAGCGCACCAATTGAGGTGATCCGCTGTTGCCTCTCCTGAAATGCAGCACCTCACTGTGCTCACACCCTGCGTTTGGTTTCCATAAGTGCTCCCAAGGGTTGCTGAATGTCAGCGGGTGCCATTTTTTTCCTCATGGAGGAATTCAGTTCCACACTTTTGCTCCATCTGCACTTCCATGGCAGACGCCATTCTGACAGAGTGCCCCTCTGCTGCCGTCTGTCTCACGGCAGCAAAATGTAATGATATTGGTGGGAAGGTTCAATCTCTACTGCCACAGCACCAGCATCCTCTGACATCATGGGCCAACAGAATACAACAGGAGGCATTACCTGTGCAGCAGCCATTCTCTCACCCCTAACTGTCCATAACTAGCGTGTGTGCCCCCATAAGGGAGATGACAGCCTGGTATCCAAGTTCGGTGCTAGTGCTGTGTGTTTATTTTAGTGCATAGAGAAATACACATTTAAGCCAGTTCTTGTATTTTCCCCAAGGTATAGTTTTGCATTTTTATCATCATTTATGACTGAAGTGTTGGAAGAAAGCTTTCAGATGTGAATATATAATAAATTAAGATCTAGTAACAGTTAGCTTTTGCAATCATTTGCCTAGAAAATCCTTCAGGGTGTTTTCTTTATATAAGCAAGTAAGACCTCTTGCTCTTCTTCCGTTTTACACAAGTTTTAATGCTATCTACTGAAAAAAATGCATAAGTCAGGTTGGGGAAATCGTTTGCTGTCTGAAGTTTTTGTTGCTATCTGGAGTCCTGGTGCCGTGGTTGTGCATTCGGAGCTTTTGTTAAGGTCATTTTGCTGCAGCGGTGCAGGTTGATTTGTGCTTGATATCAAGATGTCTCTGAAACAACTTCATCTCACCAATTAGTTGTGACAATTTTATGCTAACTGTAACAAAAGGAAATAATTAAGGGAGAGTATTTTCAATTGCAAGCATGCTTCTCATCTTTTGAGCACACACGGCAATAGCAGAAGGAATAGAAGGCAGCGTACTGCGATTGGTCATCTCCATCAGTTTTTCCACAGAGAGCAGTTTGAGAACATCTGGGCTGCGAAGCACACCTCGTGAACTTCCATTGATTAGTTCCTTGGGCTGCCAGCCATCAAGTGTATTTTTAGATACTTACAGCAAATCTTATCGCCTGCTAAAGAATGCCAAATCTGTAGTTCTAGTCAGCTGCTGTTTTTCTGTAGGGAAATTACTGGGGGGATGGGGAGGGATTCTGGTTTACGTGGTTACTTTGCTGCAGTGCTGCAGGCTGCCATTGTGCAGCAATAGCTGAGTTAGCCTTCAACTCGCCAGCTGGTGATGGGTATCAAAGTCCGGCTGCGGCAGTGCCAGCTCAGCGTGACCTGCTCTAGTTTCTTTCTAATCCTGAGAGGAAAACTGTTGGCCTGGACAGAGTAAGATGGTTCTTTCCTTCAGTAAAACCATCTCTAAAAGCAGAGGGGGTGGGGAGAAGCACATAAGGCATTTTGTTCCCATTCTTAATGGCTTAGGCTTTATCGTTCCATTTTACAAGAACAAAGGGATGCATGGTAGTTTAATGTAAAGTGAATAGGCTGGCTCCTTATCTGGGTAAAAGCTTGATGCGTACTACAGTTGCATATCACTATAGCAGAGGCACTTCTTTGGACTTTTGGAATATGCACATGCTTTTTGGAAGGAAAAATTAGTTCTGCCCTACGTGTGCTGTCTGCCATCTGCAGTTAGTGATAAAAGCGCTTCACAAGAGTGCAGCTGCCTCAGCAGGTGTAAACTCCTCATCTTAGTCCTGCAGGAGTCAGAAGTGCTCTGCTCCCAGATGATGGTGCACAGTATTTCTTGCTGCAGATGTATCTTCCAGCCCTTTGGGTGCTGCCTATCACCTCTCTCTGAACCTCTTTGCATTTAGTTTGGCCACCTGTCTGTTCTGTGCTTGATTGGAATTCTGTATTAGCACAGCTGTTAAAGGCAGGTAGTATGCATTAAAAAAAATGACTTGTTAACAGAATTTTTTTCAAAAAAGCGTTCACCATTTTTGATTTGAGACAAATCTTCCCGTCCTGAAGCATCCAATATTTCTCATGTTGTCAGTTCTTCAGCTTTTCTAAAAGCTCCCACCTTCAGCATCACCAGCTATCTCAAGCCCTGTAACCCAAGCTGTGTTTGTGAGCCCTTGAGTATGTATGCATTCAAAACTGATCTTATTACTGCAAGCATTGTCTCCAATTAGACTAAATCCTTTGGAGTAGGGCTTATGTCACTTGGGGGGGGGGGGGGGGGTTGGGAGGGGGGAGGAAAAACACCTTATGAAGTACCTAATGTGTTTCTAAGTAGCATATGAATAATAAAAATATGGGCTAATTGTTCTAATTGTTCTTGCCCTGACAGACTGTTCCATTCTAGGATTCAAAAATGGGCAGTTTTGATCCTCATCTTGGTATGTCTGCCTTCCTCAGCCTGCAGTGGGTGCCTCAGACAGCTCTCACTGACAGCAGATGCTTGGTAATGTCTGAAAGCTGTCCTGTTTTTTTTTCCTAATGTTGTAAACCCTGAACAGGTTGTGAACTGTCAGCTGTTAACAATAGTGTATTGAGTGAGAGCCATAATGCAAGGAAGTTAGTTTTATTTGTTTTACAATGTTGTTATTAGAGGCATGAAGAGTAAAACAAACATAAAATGCTGCCTCTTTAAGCTCCTGGCTGGTCTTTGCAGCAAGCAGTTTCATTTCTAGTTCTTGTTGTACAGGGTCAAGTGCAGTAAATCTCTGACCTGAGGCCAGTGTAATCTTAATTCCTTGCAGATACACTTGTTTTGTTGAAGCTGTATTGATTTTGCAGCACTTCGTACTGCTAATTCACATAAGAATTGAAAACCAAATTACATACATAAAATCTCCAAAAATAAAAACACTAAACAACCCACACCACTAATACTGGGGGCTTTGCTGTCTATTGGGAAGTGGCGTCTTCCACCGATTAAGTACCAGACAGAAAGTCAGAAAGATGAATTCTAATCTCTCTGGCACCAATTTGCTATGTGCTGTTGGATGTGGAATCGAGTTGGGGAGTGTGCTTTCGTTACAGATTGCTTGGATTGTGTGCAAATTGCTGTTGTGCCTGTGTCTGGAGACTGACAACTTATTTAGCAAGTAGTGATTGCCTGGAGAGGTTAGTACAGTGCTGATGTTAAAATAGTTTTGAAGAATAGCTCTTAGAAGTGTTGAGGATTCTCTCCTGGTGAAGTTGTTTTCTAATTTTTTCTTTTGATTTTAATAATGCTTAGTTGGTGAGTCTTAACAAAAGTCTGTTAGCAGCTGTAACAGATGTCATTCAGTTCCAAGCAGAAGGCCAATGTGTTAGATTTAAGAGCAAGGATAGGTTTTATTTCATTTAGCATTCGTTCAGAGTTTGAGAGTTTGCATTGCAGTGTGCATCTCTTGCATAACCACTGCTTGAAAGCATCCTTTTATCTGATCAGTGTATTACACAGAACCTCTTTATTGGATATGGGTCATGAGACTTGAAGTACTAAATCAGATGGTGCTAAAATAGAGCTACAGAGGGTGGCAGGAGGGCTGCCACGTTGAGTCACAGAGTTGTGGCCAAAGCTCTTCTGCCTGTGCAGTGCTGCAAGAAGCAGGCTGCCCTTGACTTGCTCCAGTGGATGTTTGGGAACCACAGCCCAGTATGCTGAAGGGGGAAGAGAATTTTCCCTTGGATCAGTATGGTTGGGTTGTGGCCTGTTTTCTTGTATTCAGCTTTAATGAAAACAGTGAGCAAACGAGTCTTTTCAAGTACATCTGCTTTGCTTATTCCCTGAACTGAGTGCCAGGGGACCAATCTGTTGCACAGACTTGCCAGTTGTACCACATTGTCTCCAGCAGATTGCCATGTGTGAGGTAAGTGTTTGCCCAAAACTATTACATCACCTTAAGTAAGTGTTTGTTACCACTGCTGAATACACACAAAAAAACAACTATTCTATGGTTCATAAATGAGAATAACTTTTCTCAGCCAGCACATCTCCACAACTTTTTTTTTTATTCATTGGCAGTGATTTAAAGATATTTAGAGTAGCCTAAAAGTTAGCATATATGCTTTATAGTTGAAAACATGTGCAGTCTTTGTGTGTTTTTTTTTTGTATGTGATGTTACCATCCTGAGCTCAGTTAAAAGTGAGGGGGAAAGTTGCAGGTTTGGCTACTAAACCTGGAATTGCTGGCCAGTGAATTTGTGCATTGTGAGGGCTGTTTACTCCAGATCGTAGGTCTGGCAGGGTTGAATGTCCTCGCAGCTCAGGATGAGTCCCTCACAATCTGTTTGTGGCAGGAACCTGGCTTATTGTATGTAGTAAGTGCATGCCATTACCTGCTGAGGGACCCGGGGTTGTACAGTTGAATGCATTAACCGTATATTAAAGTAATTGTTCCTTATGGTATTCTTTATACGGTGGTCCAGTCCTTTGTCTAGGTTCAGTGTGGTCAGCAAAGCTTTTTCCACAGCAGTACAAGTGGTGTGACCATGTGCAAAGAACTCGCTTTCTTTTGAAGTATCAGGCGGGACACGAAATTAAGATTGGATCAGACTGCTGATTGCAACAGAGTGAGGTTCATCCTGAAGGCATCAATGGGATAAAATGCTACAGCTATTTGTTGCCCGAAGCCAAACTACAAAGCCTAGCTTTGTGTGTGGGAGAAGAGCAGTGTATTTCACACAAGTGGACTGGCTGTTACATGGTTGCTTTTAAGATACACAGCAAAGCCATATTGTCATATATCTATAATGTTTTGTCTGGAGGGATGCTTATAACACCAGGAATGGCAGAGTCTAGATATTCCTCAGATATATATGGCTGGTTCATACAGTGAAGTCTTTACTTCTAGATGATGATTATAACTTGTCTGATAGTGTGACCACGTTTAGAATCGTAGAATGGCCTGGGTTGCAAAGGAGCACAGTGCTCATCTGGTTCCAACCCCCTGCTGTGTGCAGGGTCGCCAACCAGCAGCCCAGGCTGCCCAGAGCCACATCCAGCCTGGCCTTGAATGCCTGCAGGGATGGGACATCCACAGCCTCCTTGTAGTACACATCTGCTGTCTACTTCACTGGGGCTATCCAGGTCTCTGGATAGTGACTCTTCACTGCAGTTGTGGGGTGTCAGGAAAAAAAGAAGTGGAAATGAAATCCAAGAGTTTGGTTTGCTTGTATCTGTAATCAAACATCTTTGATGCTGAATGGGTGCTCAGTTTGCTTCTACTGGTAATATACCTGTCTTTCTGGGCCTCGGCTAGGTTAGTGTAAAACCAAGCATGCGAAATTCTGAAATGGAGTTGTGGCACACAAATATAAGCCTGACTGTTTCCTGGGTTTGTGATTCTTAATATTTAAGGGAGATTTAACCTTTTTGTTGTTGTTGTTGTTGTTTCCTTTTGAGAGCCATGATTTGTGGCACAAAGTACTTTGAGTATTGGGGATGAGTGGGTGTGGAAGGAGGTGAGAGGTGTGCCAGAGTGCCTTTGTCATGGAGTTTGGGCAAGTTAGCTTCTACCCATGTGCTAACTGAGCCCAGAGCCGTTCAGTTCCTTGGGCTGGAGAACAAACAGATGTTTTCAGTCCAGTGGAGCTGTTGATTCTAGGCTCGTTCCCATCAACGTGTGCAGTGGCAATTGTGAAGCTCAGTATTAGTTTTCGCTAACCATGAGCACAGAAGCTGTGTTAACACTGCATTGGGCTTGAGCTGTGTACGTTGTGCTGGACTGTACGGAGATCATCTCACTAGAAGCCATCCCTGGTCTGAGTGGTGTTGCTTTGTATGTGTGGCTATGTCCTCACCCATTTCTCAGATGGAAGTACCTCCAGCAGTGGGACACGTAAATAGAGCAGGAGGTGTTGAGGTGTGCAGTGAAATGGTGTAAGCTGGCAGCCTTGTGCCTAATGCTCGTATCTGAGACACCAAGCGTTCTTTTGTGGTTTTCCTTCTTATTAAGCAGGTCCAACGCTTCAAATGCTAGATGAATTTATAAATACACCTTTCAAATATGTGAGTGGTCTCTTCATCCGTGTCTGGGCTTGAGAGCCCTATGGTATGTTGGTATGGTTTTGGTTTTTTTTTTCCCTTCTGCTTAAGCCACCCAGGGAAGCTATAAGGAACAACAGCAAAGAAAAGAATTTATTACAGCTATATGGGGACAGTGTGTAGCTTGGAGAAAGAGCAATCCTGGATAGTTAATGCAGAGTAAGAGGCTAAATGAGTACTTTCTTTTCTTAATGAATGTGTGCCTGATGTTAGGGAGCAGCTTTCTGTGCGAGTAGCCCTAGTTACACAGTTATTCCAGGACTTTGAGATGCTTCATTAATTGTTATTTGCTGTGAGATGTTAAAACTGAACAAGCAGACGGCTGCTTGTCTGGAGCAGAGACTTTCCATCCCAGTGTCTTCAGATTTAGGTACGTTGTGGCTTGCTCAGGTAGTTGCTGGGCTTTGTGCTTTTTCTGAGAGGTGCTGGTTATGTATCTGAGCCACTGAATAGAACCACTTCAGCAGTACCATAAGCAGCCCATAGCTGTGCAGGTGGGAATGAGGACCTGTAGGAGCTGTCAGGGCAACATGGATGTGTGTTGAAAGAATGTTTGAGCCGGAATGCTGATATGTCACAGGACCTCTATGTGGTTTCCCTCCTGCTCTCTCCAGTTCCGTGGAGAAAAGGAGTGCAATGTGCTTTGCCATCCCAACCAGAGCGCCGCATCCTGTTTGTCTGGAAGTAGCATGTGCTGCACATCTACAGGTGCCTTGGAAGGGACTGGGCTGGTCTATCCTGGCAATTTGTATTTGTTTAGACTTCCTCTACAGGATTTTAATGTGTTCTGAGGTCCAAGTTTGCAGTACTGAAAGCTCAAGATTCAAACAGTGCTCATGATGTTTTGTGGGGAAGATTATGATTATGCAAAAGATCCTTTTTCTCTTTTTTTTTATGGACTGTCTAAACTTTCCTTGGAAATATGAGCTATGCTTACAAATAGTGAGATGGTTTTTAGTTACAGGATTACATGCTTCCTACTCCACCCCCAGCATTCTGCTTAATTTCAGCATACGGGGTGATCCCATAAGGGGGTAGAATTATGGCTGCATGAGCAAGTTCAAATCTGCCATTTCCTAATTTCCGAATGTCTAATTTTTCCAACTATAAATACCTTTACTGTGATGGAGGGTTTTGTGTGTTTTTTTCCTTCATTTTTTTAAATGATGTATATAAAAGTTTGACTGTAGATGATCAACAAAGATTCAGAATTCAGTGTCCTTTTTTCCTGTGAAATGCAAAGCTCTGTCTTTTGTGCCTGTCTCTTCTGGGTGCTGTATAGGAATGTTAAAGCTATGACTGGAATTGGGCACCTGCAATGTTAAAACGTGTATCTAATGTGCTTGATTTGTAGAGGAAGTTAATTTACTCTGTTTTGTAACGTTCTGCATTTGTAATCTTTTGGATAAATCTCATTCAGTTATTTTTGGAAAATAAAGGAAGTATTATGGATCTACCTCTTAGAGCCATGTAAACAAATACTTTCTGAAAATGCTAGCTGGCAGAAAGAGGATTTGGGGGAGGGTCTGTTTAATCAATCTTGTATCTTCTATCTCAGTGAACCTCTTCAATTTTGTTCAACCTGAAGTGAAGCAAGGGGGTGTTGCTACCTTTCCTGAATTTGGGGTTTCCCCTTCAGAAAGAAGAGCAAGTTGCTGGATTTCTGAAGGAAACAATTTGGACATCATATGACCAGTTGTCGTCTTTCTTCTTTCCCTCTCCCTAAATCCGTGAAGCATTTTCAGTTTGGGTGCTTGCTGCAGTTCAATATCACCAATGGTGAGGGCTTGGCACATAATTTTAGGTGTAAGTCTTTCTGATATAAGCTGACTTCAGTATTTCTCCACCATGCCATTTGTTCCCATGGCTGTGGCCATGTGTGCAGCCCTAACCCCCTGGTGCTGACACAACTGTTTTTGGAGCTGTGCTTTTCATTGCATTGGAGAAGCACTTTTTTTTTTTTTAAAGGGAAATCTCTTGTTGTTACATGCCATATCATCTGACTGATTGTGAACTTACATAGCAATGTGTGATGGTTCACTTACAAGCGTGTGACATGGGGAGCTTACAGCATCGTGATAATACTCCGTGGAGAACATGAGCAAATGCAACAAGTGAACACCGTGGTCTTGACTTCAACTTAATTGAAGGGGGTTCAATACAAGTTAGAAGGGACTTTGTAAAAAGCTTAAATTAGACACTTTCTTCTTTCTGGTCAATCTTTTTTTTTTTTTTTTTTTTTTTTGTTTCAGGCTTTTTAGTTTATTAATTTATTGCCACACTGTGACACACAAATTTTGGGGGACTGTTGAAACCAGTGCTAAAAATCATAATTTTTATGCAGATGTGGAGTATAAACTTCTTTTGAAGTTCCTCTTGGGTGCTGTTCTTGTTGCTTTTCTTAAAGGCTTGGAAAACATGTATTCCCTGAGGCTCCATCTGCAGTACTGCGTCCAGGCCTGGGACCCCAGGATGTGGATCTCTTGGAACCACTTGGGTCCAGAGAAGAACCACTAAAATGATCAGAGGGCTGGAGCACCTCTTCTATGAGGAAAGTTTAAGGGAACTGGAATCGTTTAGCTTGGAGAGGAGAAGGCTCTGGGGAGACTTCATTGTGGCCTTCCAGTACTGGAAGGGAGCGTATAAACAGGAGGGGGAAAACAGTTGTTCATGAGGGTGGATAGTGATAGGACAAGGGGGAATGGTCTTAAACTGAGACAGGGGAGGTTTAGGTTAGATATTAGGAGGAAGTTTTTCACCCAGAGGGTAGTGAGGCACTGGAACAGGTTGCCCAAGGAGGCTGTGGATGCCCCATCCCTGCAGGCATTCAAGGCCAGGCTGGATGCGGCTCTGGGCAGCCTGGGCTGCTGGTTGGTGACCTGCACACAGCAGGGGGTTGGAACTGGATGAGCATCGTGGTCCTCTTCAATCCAGGCTGTTCTATGATATATGCACAGAGCTTATACCACTGTGCATTTGCTCTGATTTTATGTAAACTCTCAAATTGCTTTATAGTTTGCGTTGTTTCAGCTGAACTTTGTGTATTAACAAGCTACTGCTACGCTACAGTGACTGGCAGTGAAAGGTTGATCTAAACACTAACACATTAACCATGAGAGGTTGTGTGTTGGGTGCAGGCAGCATCATCAACCTTTGCTCAAGTGCTATAGAGCGTGACACTGCTTTTCAACCTGTGTGATTCTGACAGTAATGCATGAAGAGCGGAACACCTGCATGTCTGTGCACCACAAATGAGAGGGTAAAAGAAATAATTAAGCAAAAGGTATGTCCCAGAAGTGTTGAGACCACTGGTGTGTGTAATATGTGTGCAAAGAACAGGAAGGCAGGAAAGGCTGGGGAGGCAAAGCATTTTTAAGCATTTCAAAGGTCTTGCCTCATAAAGAACTCGGTGAATTGTGCACAACTTCACTTACTGCAGGGGTGTGAAGAGCTGAGTCAGCTTTGCTGAATTCTGAACTGTGTATCTGCACATTTTTATTCATTAGGCAATGAATCTACAAACTCAACCCTACACGGAAAACCAGTTACAGAAATATGCTTTCCATCAGGTTGCATTGCCCCCTTGGCTCACCTGACCGCTATCCTGGTCATTTAGTTCAGTGACTATTTCTGGGTTTTACAGCACTTCAAAACTTGCACAAGAAACCTTCTGGGGGCAATTCTTTCATTTCTGCTCTATCTCCTCTTAAAATGAATTCTGTTTAGTTTGAGGAACTTTGCTCTTTCCGCAGTCATCTCACCTTGAAAATACTTACGCCACAGAACAAATGGAACTGCTGAATTCTCACAAAATGGGCATTGCTCAGAGCTATGTGGGAACTCAGCATGAACCATGTGCTGCCTTGGCCTCAGTTCCAAGAAGTTAAAATAAAAACGAAAAATATAAATGACCGAAAAACAAAGAGAGGGCACAAAACCCATCCTGAAACTGCCAACTAATCTCCTCCCATGAGATCAAGGTGTTTTTATCTGCTAAGCCTTGAGCGGGCTAGGTGCAGAAAGGGCAGCTTGGAAAAATTTCCACTCTTGGATGGCGGATGGGATACCCATAGGGTGCCTGCATAATGCTCACGTCATTGCCCTTTGCCTGTACTATGTCCTGTAGGAACGCAAGTGGGAGATTAAATATAGGGAAATTATTTCTCCTCTCTGTTCGTTGTTGCCTTTAAACACTACTCAGTTGCACAGAAATCTCCTGTGGGACTTGGAGGTGTTGTATTTTCCTATAGCAAATAGATGGGATGGAGTTGTTAGATGCTTGTGCGTGGCGTGGAAAGAAGCAGGAGTCCTTGTAGCCTGTTTACGTTACATATACAACATGTTGTGTCTGTTTTGAAGGCTTCAGTTGTGCTGTCCTCCAGGTGTGCTCAGAAACCACTTTTTGATCCATTGAATCAAGTACTACATTAGTAATTCTGGGTGCAGATGACTGACTTTTTATGCTTTCCTTCTGAGGGAAGCTCCATTGAGTCCTTTAGAGACTTGACTCCCTTCTTTGAGACTTGAAACCCTCCCAGGTTTCTTTCCACGTTACTCATCTCACCTCTGTGAGTGCATTATGCCACGGTAGCAATCTGTTCAGTGAGGGCAGGTTGGACTCTGCTCCCAGTGGAGCCCTCAGAACTATCTAAAGAGCTTGCTGCCCAGCCATGAATTGCTCTCTCACTCTTGGTAGTGAGTGAATGTTTCCATGTAGAGCTGCCAGCTCCAGTAATAGGTAGCAGGCCTGGCTTATTGATGTTGCCACTGGTGTGGTTGAATGGAGAAACAAAGTTCTGGATGGATGTGAACGTGCTTCTAGCTTAAAAAACACAAGTGTAAGTCCTGGAGCAGCAAACGTTTCTTGTTCAAGTGTTTGCAGTGTTGTTGGTTCCCCTTTTGGGAATTATCTTTAGATAATACTTTCAAAAATCTGGCTGTACATTCGTAGTGTTCTTGTTTTTAAACCCCTCTTTGGGAGAGAGGTGGAGCATTAGCACTGAGCTGTCTCCCAAACATGCAGTGACTTTTCATCTATATGAAGAAATTTCCCTTCCTACATCTCTCAGAGGCCAGTTTCTCTCAGTTGCATTCATTATCCCCATTTACCTCTTATTCTCCAGGCTTGCAGACATGATCACAGAAGGATTTTCAATTTCCACCTCACCCTGTCAGTTTAGGTACTGAGCACCCTTGCGCCTTTACCATTTTCCCAGCCTGTATGCTTACAACAACAAGTTTAGGTAAAACACTTCAGTGAAAAGCATAGTAAAATGTAAACCCCAAATGGGGTGTTAGGGAGCTAACGTTGCAAAGCAAGACTTGTAGTGACATTTCAGTTTTATTCTGCTGCTAAGTGGAATGGTTGCTATTATGAAACTGTCTTAGGCATAAGATATTCTTACTGCATCCTTTCAGTATGTGATTTAAACAGACTTAATTTTAAGCATTTGCTTTAGTATCTTACTGCCTGGGGAATATAATCAATAAAAGACCAAGAATAGAAGCTAAGAGACATTGATATCAAATGAATATTGGATCAAGATTGTGCTATATCTGAGAAAGTATATCTGAAAAGTAGTTGTTTTGTTACTCTGATGTTATAAGTGCTTAAAACTGAAAGAAAAATGGAGTATGTTTTTTTTCTGAAACACGTATGTTTTGTGTTTTGAAGTCAATTGTATTTCTTGTGCATAATTCTTTTTGGCTAACTCATCTACCTGAGGAAGGTGATCATAATCTAGATCCTTTCTTTTTGTATATGCAGGTGTATTATCTGAAAAATCTGAGAATGGAATGACTACATTTTACATTAATACAAGTTTCCAGTATGTTAAATAAAGCCTTGGAAATGGCTCTACAATTGATGTAAGTTCAGTTTTGTTATTTGGTATCAAATGACTACCGTAGATAATGCAGTTTTTATATATCTCTGTAAATGCTTGACTGATACTAACAGTTCAGCCTCTTAATGACTCTGGTTTAGTATAAGAATTATTTTTCATCATTGTGAAAATTGCTTGATGATGGTAATATGCTAGTTTACCAACCAGTGTATTTCTGCTTAAATAAAGAGCATGTTTTTGTATTTTAGTTACTGGTTTCAATTAGTGTCATTAGTCCTGACAGCAGCTTTACAAAATTTCTTACTATATGATTTTCTATGAATTTGCATTTCTTATGTGGTTTTCTCCAGGTTATATTTTCCAGCCATTAAAACCTATGTACTGATAAGTTTTATTCCCATCTGATTGCTGTTCCATTCTGGCTCCCATGCATTGGTCCAGGTACACCACAAGTTAAGATTGTGCCGTAGGCAAAAGTGTCACCTTTTCCAAATGTTAGTGGACTTTGTTGATCAAAGTATTGTCTTGGTAACAACCTAACCAGAACGTTTGATAACAATTCTCCAGGCTTTGTAGACAAGACTAGCACTCGTCTCAATATTAAATTAAATATTAAATTGTATTTATTTTTAAAAATTAAGTATTAATCGGTTTTCAATAGCATTTGTGCTCCTGAATCCCCAAGCTTTCTTTGAAAATCCCCCCCTGCCTGATTATTTCTAAGTGAACCAGAAATTTAAAGCGAGATGTGTTGTTATGGAAGTACATACATGAGCTGGTGTCTATCTATAGCTTTACACCTCCCATAAAATGGAGGAGTCAATCCAGAACAAAATGCCTAGGAAAAGAATCATAAAGGGAAATAAAATAATGAAGTGAACTGATAACATGACAAAAATTGTCAGTGCAGCCCTTTGGAGTTCTTTTAACTGTTTTAGATAATTTTGTTTTGACTCTTGCAGAAGCCTCATTTTGGATGTCTAGAACATCTGTGCAAAGCAGCTGGAATTAGTTGAATATAATAACCGCTGCTGATTGAGTTGCATCCTCCAACATGACCAGTCCTCAGTAAGTACCATATCAGGATAATTATAACTCATTTTAATTACCCAAGAACAATTCCTGCCTGTAGGAGAATATTGTTGTGATGTCAGAAGGAAAAGTTGCTAGTTTGAGAAGGAATAGTGGGATTTTGTCAGTTGCCTAAAGAGTGCGAATTAACAGAAAAAGCAAGAATGCACTAAGTTTTGGATGTATACTGACAGCCAGTGGCTAAAAATTACTTTGTCTCATTTTCATATCCATTTGCCTTTTCCCTTCCCTTTCACCAAAACTGTCTGAAGGCTGCTTGCCAACACCACTCTATTGGTTGGTTTGGTTTTCTTTTCAGTCACATCACAGAATCACACAGAATCATGGGTTGGAAGGGACCTCAAGGATCACAAATCTCCAACCCCCTGCCACATGCAGAGCCACCAACCTCCCCATTTAATACCAGCCCAGGCTGCCCAGGGCCCCATCCAACCTGGCCTTGAACACCTCCAGGGATGGACGGGGCATCCACAGCCTCTCTGGGCAGCTGTTCCAGCACCTCACCACTCTCATAGTACAGAACTTTCCCCTGACATCCAACCTAAATCTTCCCTCCCTCAACTTAAAATCATTTCCCCTTGTCCTGCAGTTAATCAACCCTTTCACATCAGACTCTGCCTATGATATAATCTGTCTAAGAAACATGAAAGATAAATTCTGTTGAGAGGGGGAAGGCTGCACTCATCCATTTTCCTTTTTTCCCTTATAATACTAGAAATGGGATCTCTACATGGTCTTCATGCAAAACTGTGTCAGCTCATCTTAGACTTGTAAGGGTAAAGGTTCACAGTCACTAAAGGTGAAAATCACAGAGAGAAGTCTCTTGCTAAAATTAGCTCCTGCCTCTGATTTGACTTGACAGGTAAATTCAGTTCTGTTGGAAATGACATGAATCTCAATACTTTCAATCACTGGTTAGGCATGGAGTAAAATAAAATGAGCTTTTAGGTTGTACATATAGTAGTATCTCCCTTTACTTTCTGCATGGTGTGACAGTATGACTCGCTGTCAGTCTTACTTCAGAGCCTGATAAAATTATTCTGGGAGCTATAGGAAAACACCTGAAAGATAATGCAGTCACTGGTTGCAACCAAGGTGGGTTCACAAGGGGGAAGTTTCTGTTTATGAACTTAATCTCCTTTTATGACAAAGTTACTCACCTGCATGACCAAGGGAAGCCAGCAGATGTGATTTCAATAAAGCTTTTGATTTTGTTACTCAAAGTATTGATCTGGACAAAATGTCCAACAGAGAGAGAGGGAGAGAGAGGGGAAAAAAAAGTGGTAGGTGAAAAAGTGGCTGATGGGTCAGGCTCTGGGGTGTATCAGACCTGGCACTGCCAGCTGCATGAGGGAAGGGATTGTCCCACTCCATGCTGTGCTGTGCAGCTTCATGTCAAGCACTGTGAGCAGGTTTGGGTGCCACAATATAAGAAGGACGTAAAAATATTAGAGAGCATCCAAAGGAAGGCTGCAGAGGTGGTGAAAGGTCTCGAGGGCAGGATGTGTGTTGCTGAGGTCCCTGGGTTTGTTCAGCCCAGAGCAGAACAGGCTGGCGGGAGGCCTGATGGCAACTGCAGCTTCTCACAGGGAGCGGAGGGCAGCGCTGAGCTCTGCTCTGTGACAGGGCCTGAGGGAACGGCATGGAGCTGAACTGGGGAGGGCAGTTGGGGATTAGGGGAAGGTTCTGCCCCAGAGAGTGATGGGCCTGGAACGGGCTGCCCTGGGCACTGGGCATGGCCTTAAGCTGCTGGAGCCTAAGGAGCATTTGGATGCTGCTGTTACATGCAGGGTTTGGGCGGTTCTGTGTGGAGCCAGGGATTGGATTTGATAATCCTTGGGGGTCCTTTCCAACTCAGGATATTCTGATTCTGTGATACAGGCGCAGCCTTTCTTTGACAATACTTGAGTTATAAAAGCTTTTTCAGGTTTTTCAAATGACTTTTTTGTGTAATGCTGGTAGCGATTAGCTCCTTTAAATCTGGATGAACGTTTTCCATCCAAAAGGCTTAGTCTGATGTTCTGGCTCTGAGCAATAGGTTTTTCTTTCCCTTTCATCTAGAATTCTAGCTTCTTCACTCACATCTTCAGATTTACAAGATACATGAGTTAAGAACTCTGCTAAATAATTCATTATTTTTCTGGAAAAAAAAAAAAAAAACCAAAAAACCAAAAACCAACAGCCCTACATATTAGTTTGCTTGAATAGCTGGAATATTTTAATAAACTTCTTTAAAGCAAAGTCACCTATACAACTTTTGCAGTCAAATGAGAGATGAGTTGGGTGCTATATGCTTTTTAACTGTATCCCAAAGGACAAAGACTTTCATACCTGCCATTTAAAGCTTCTGAAAACTAGCATGAGATTTCTCAGAAGTTAATAAAATCCTGAGGATAAATACCAGAGCAGATTGTTTACACTCTATTCTGAATCATGTGAGGCAAGGAGCTCTCACTGGGAACTGCAAAGGATCAGTCCCTACTGGGACTTCTCATACGAGCTTTGTCCTACTATGATTTCATCCTTCATGTGCTGGAGGGTATGCTAGCTGACAGTGTTTGAGTTCTAGCTAAGTAGTATTTTAAACGTGGAGGACATGGATATAGTGAGATGCTGGTTTTGCTTGCATGCAGTTCTCATTAATGTTGCTGGAGTGGTAGAAAAATACATGTCTGGGCTTGGAAGCAGTACAAATAGCTGCTTAAGATAAGCTTTGTAGAAGAGTACATAATTCTTCTGAGTCTCTGTTCTGCTTTCAGAATTGTTTTTAAGTAACTTGTAACAGAGTAATCTTACGTGGTTGAATGAAATCAAGTCCCCATCTCTCAAAAGCTCTTTGATAGTAGTGATCCACAGTGAAAGGGGTCAAAATTCATCCATTAACTGCTGATTTGTATATTAATTAATAAGCTTAACTATTCATTGTTCACTTTTCCATGTTGCAAAGCAACTTAGTTGGTGTAGTTGCACGCCTTCTTTCTGTTGTTCTTGACTGTTTTGCACAAATACTTTGCTTTTGGTTTCATACACTGTTTCCACATTTGTTTGTTCATAACACGTTTGTTTATATTTAGTGCTTTTGAAGCAGAGTGTGACATGATGTTTTCTTTTATCTGTGAGATTTCTGTTGCCCTCTGTTACGTCTACTGAAGACAAGTTTGAAGACATTTGATCTGTCCCCCTTACCGAGGATACCTCTCTCAATGGCCTGGCCTTACAATTTGTTGTTTTCTTTCTTCTGTGAAGTTCTTGTCTCCAACTTATTTTTATTTGCTTGTGGTTTTTTTTTTTATATTTGCTTATATAGATTAGATGTATATATGTGTGTGCCTCTGTGGAGAGAGGTTTTTATTTTGCTAATTGTGTTTTCAGGCCTGCCATAGAAGGTGGTGTTTCAGAAGTTGAGATAATTTCGCAGCAAGTTGAAGAAGAGACCAAAAGCATTGCTCCTGTACAGCTTGTTAATTTTGCTTATCGAGATCTACCCTTAGCTGCACTTGATCTGTCTGTGGCTGGGTCCCAGCTTTTGTCAAATTTGGACGAGGAGTACCAAAGAGAAGGGTAAGTACAATGGGCAAAACTTTATTTTCTAATTTTATGTTATGGGAATTCCTCTGCCTGTAATTAAAAAAAACAAACAAAAACAATAAGAACTCTGAGTTGGAGAAGAGCAGCCCATCGTCCTCAAACTCAGCGGCAGTGTGACAGTGATCAAACATTAAGGTCACTGTCACAGGATGGAAATGACTTTTTCTAATATAACTAATCAGTGCTGGTTTGGGATTCTTCGAGATTACGTAATTCATAGCTACTATTTGACCCAGTCTAGAAGATTTCTGTCAGGTGGGGAAAGTTAGACCAAGTCTCTAGCCTGTCACACGTGCAGAGTGGCCTGATGAATGCTCTTCATTGGTGGTATTTCAGGATAACAGAGGGTTAGCTACTGTGATTCTTTTTTGTGGTTGTAGATCCCCTCACTGAAAAGGTAATTGATTCCTGAACATATCATTGCTTTTCCCAGTATAATTTAAATTGTGTAGTTTGCTTATGTGAAAATATTGACTTTGATACATGCATGTTATTGCTGTTTTAGAACTGCTCCACTTTTATTGGAATAAAAGATCTTGATCAGTTTATAACGTTTGCTGAAACATAACCCAGTGTCAGTTTATGTTCTACAGAACATAAGTTATCCTTATGCCTGATTCAGGCCTCAAGTGGCTGTAAGTGGACTCTTGTGCTATGGTTTTCATGAAAGTTTTGTGTCAACTTGAAAGCATAGAGAGTGGCAGTGAGAATGATGAGAAGAGCAGAAAACCTGCCATTGGAGGAAATAGCCTGCTACTGCTGGAAATAACTGTTTCCATTTCACATGAAGAGACTTTAGGGACATTATAAGGGATTTTACAGTGAGGAAGAGAATGGTCTGTTCCATCTCTATGGTATTTAGGACAAGAAGTAAAAAGACTTGAATAACAGCAAAGAAGAGAAGAGCAAGGACAGTAAAGTGCTTGGATAGACTAGTGGTGCGTGGGAGGAAGTGGGGAGTAGAATTGCAATCATTAGATGTCTTTAAGAAGACACAGTTATCTGGAATGATGACAGTACAGCTTAATATCCCTTGGGACGGAGATTAGGTGAGCACTTGTACTTAACCCCTCTGTCTCTGTGGTTGCTATTCCACTGTATGTTGCACTGAATGTATTATATATACTCCGCTGCCAGTAAGATCTGTCTAAAAACACTTAACAGTAGGTTATACAGAGCTCTCAAGATGAAGCCATTAAAAGGCTTAATATAAGCCTCAAAATATTAACAGCTGAGTATGTTTTAACCTGTGCTCAGAAATCAGCAGAGACCTGCTTGATCTCTGCTCAGCAGGTATTCTGAATGCTAGTCAGGGAAGAGTACTGAGGAAAGACTCTTGCCTTTAATTTCTTTCCAAATTAGACTTTGTGACGTCTCCAGAAAGCTGTTGCTCTAAACAAGGGGAAATACATTTCAAGGAGGTTATGTAAGTATGGTACAACTGTAACACAAAATATTCTGCATAGCTGGAGAGGCACTTGAAAATTAATTTGAGTGTGCAGGTGTAACCCTCACGCTATTTTGGTGCTGAGTCGATACCAGTTTTGTTCAAATATGGATTTTAATAGGTTTTTATGATCTGAAACTCCAGTCTTCACTGTGCCAAAGTGCACAGGTCTCTCATGGTGACTATTTGAACAGTTTTGTAGTCTAAGTGTAGAAACAGACTTGTTCTTTTCCTCAGCAGAGATCTCTTACTTCACACAGATAAATTTAGTTGCTTTGTCATTCTGAATGGAAATAAGTAGGTGCCATCCAGACTTCCCAGCTGCTGAGGGGATTCTGTGAAGAAAATTCAGACCTTTAGCTTGCATGTCGTAGTGCATTTTGGCTGAATATGTTCAGCCTATGTCCCAAGGCTGCATCTTCCTCGTGAGAATGGCTCCTTCCTTTCAGAAGCACTGTTTGCAGTTGCTGTCCTGTAAAATTTAAGAGCTGAGATCAAGAAGGCTGACAGCCCAAGTGAAAGTCTACCTCCATTCCACCTTGTGGCTTGTTTGGGAACGCGTCTGGTTTTATGGGCATGCTCCGCTTTCTCTCTCATGGCCTTTTTAGTTGTCTGACTCACTTCTCCACCTGAGTAAGAAGCATCTGTGGAGGATCAGATCACATTGGTACAGAAGCTGCCAGCTACTTCTCCCTCATAGACAAAGAGGATGATGTGGAAAGGTCAGCACAGGAAGCAATAGAAAATGTCTGAGTCCCTGTATTTTCTGCCAGCATCCATATTCATAATTGAAGCTCTACATCCCCACTGCTTTTGCACAGGTTGCAAGTGGAGATACTGAAAGATAGTGCAAGCGCCACAGAGTACTGAATGGGGACACAGGCCTTGTTTTTCCACTCAGTGGTGGTCTGCCTTCATTGCAGACCTCCAGATGTTCACTTCCACTTTTTTTTGTCCCTGAAAATTCCAGGGAAGTTGCCAATCAGTATGACCTGCATACATTCTGTAGGAATCTAATGGTCTAGATCTGTGTGTAGACAAACAATGCTTACTGTAATTGCAAGGCACTGCAGCAGTGAGGTCTGGCATGTGCCCACTTCTTGGAAAGTTATAATAGGAATGTGGCAAAGGACTTGGAAAGGAGTGAATTGTGGACATAAGCTGCATCTGTCTGAGACCTTACTGGGGTTTGCAACACCTTGCTGTTCACAGTATTGTGCCAACCCATTTTAGAAGCTAGGAACTCTTCATCACTAGTATGTGTCCAGCTCCATGCACAGAGCAGCGAGAGACATCAGGCTAGAGATGAGTGAGTGGGAAGTAAAGTAGTCTTCTGATGCAATTATTTGGTTATGTGCTCCCCAAGGCTTTCCTTTAGCTTTCTTTATTTAAGGCCAAATTGCACCAGTCCAAGCACGTGTGCAAGTTTAACCTGGTTGGTGAAGGATAGTGTGG
Source organism: Lagopus muta (assembly GCF_023343835.1). NCBI lineage: Eukaryota > Metazoa > Chordata > Aves > Galliformes > Phasianidae > Lagopus > Lagopus muta. The sequence continues at coordinate 16,960,746 of NC_064442.1, forward strand.
TGCTAACTAGGGGACTTTTTGTTGTTTAACTTGACAGAATGTTTCTCTCAATACAACTGATATTAATAGGCTACCAGGAACAGGTGGGTAATAGCTCAGCCCACAGACTCAGCATCAGACTAACTACTCCTCTCACCAGAAATGGCAGGGGGAGGAGGAACAGGAAGAAGGAAAAGTTGCAATCTATTTTTTGCTAGAAAGGTCGTACGTAACCTGACATTTACGTGGCTTAAAAGGTGCAGGAATAAAAAGTTTATTTTGTGCAGATTGATGGGGCTTGGCTCTATCGTATCAAATTCTCAGAGCAGTCAGTTCCCGTCTCTTAGTGTTATTGAAGGAATTACATTGAAAGTTTGAGCTATTTTTGTCAGAAATTGTTTACAGTACTGGTTCCTGTGTTAAACACCAAAGAAAGGAGTGCAGATTTGATGGCACATCATGCTTGTCCCTGAAGTACACTTGTAAGTAGTAAAAGTGTAATTAGGCAATAAGATACCTTTTTCTGCTCTTTCAGAAACCCCTAGACAAACCACAAACTGTGGCTTCTTCTAATGTGTGTTAGGCAAAAATTACTTATTTTCATTCTGTAGAATTCTCCAAAAGGGAAAGTCCAAAGATTTACATGATGGAGGAAGATTAAGTTGGATGAAATATGCACTGAAGTTATTAATTATAAATCATGTGGATGGGCTGGCATTGCCTTCTTTGCATTTAAAAACAGTAAGGTGCTTGTGGTCTCTGTGCATCAGTGTGTGGGATAGGAGGGATTGCTGAATCAGGCTTGCTTCCTAGCTGCAGTGAGGCTGACGTGCCTGGTATTAATGAAACTATGGATCTGTTTTTTTCAGAAAATGAACATTTCTGGTAAATGCTAACACTCTGCAACTAAAGCACTTTGATTTTTATGTGACTGTAGCCATCTGTATTTAAAAAGTTGCACGTTCTTCACCCAGTGAAGCACTGTGAGTAAATAGTAGCTTGATTCTCAGAACCAGTGAGTTCATTACTTACTAGTCCTGCTTGTCTGCCCTGCAGTTAATTTTAGGATATCTTTACTCTGTGCTACATTCTGCACTTAGACACTGCAGAAATGATTGAGGCATTGACTGGAGACATGTAGATAAGAAATGAGTTCATGCAACAAATTTGCCTTGAGTTCCGAGGAGAGCACGTAATGTGCATTTCTAACAGATGAGGTGATGCTTGTGTCCCAAAAGCAGCTGCAAAGCAGGTGATTTTCTTCATGTCTGTGAATTTATGGGAGAATCTATGTCTGCATAGAACTCAGTTTGCATGAAAATAATGTTTCTCTGAGGAGATGGATCACCCAAAAGTTCAGGAGCTTTTAAAATATTAACATCAACTTTAATTTCTTTTTTGTCCAATTGAGTGTTCTGTTTTCCAAAAAAAAAAAAGCCTTGTATTTCTACATTAATGATCAATAAAAATGATGGAGAACAGTTCAGAAATTGTCTACATGCAGAAAATGGTGTGTGCTATGAAACAAGCAGGGACTGGGACCAGCTCTCCTTCCCATATTTTCTTTAATCTCCAATTAGGAGGTATCACTCATAATAAACTGTGACAGCCATCACAGCCAGTTGTGTAATAGACTGTATTTTGGAGAAGTAATATGCAGTTAGTCAGTGAACCTGTCTCAGTAAAGATCTGTGTTTGGTGGTGGCGGGGAAGCAAGCAGAGATGCATCAACTTTAAATTATGAAGGTTGTTCTGGAAGTATTTAATTCAGGAAATTACAGCAACTACAAAGAGCATGAAAACACTTTTCAATAGAGCAAGTTCTCAGCTACAAAATACTATTTTTCAACATAGCTATCCACCATTAGCTATGCATTTTTGCATAGTCTAAGATTTGTTTGGTCCCAGGCCAGCTGGAAAGGAAGCAGTCAGCATATCTGAGAAAAGAATGAGATGTGAAGTGATAGACAGGGAAAAAAAAAAGAAGGAAAGCCAAATATGAACAAAGAATAGAGATACAGAGACTCAAAAGTTAACATAAGCTCACAAGATTCTTTTTCCTATCATTTGAGATTGGTTGCAAGTCTTCCCTGATTGAGGATATTCACCCATCCTGGAAGAAAGGGATATCTGTTCCTTGAGTCTGTCTTCTGTAACTGTGTCCAGTGAATGCTGTTATTTCTGTCTTTCATATTCACATTTCAGTTTTTATTTTCATCTTTGAGTTTTTTTACTTACAGCTTCTGCAAGGCTTGAAGGTATTTTTATTTTTTTTTTTTTTTTAACCAAATGGACCAAATTCCTGTTTTTCTTTTGTTTTCTATCTTTTTTTTGTTTGCTTTTTGTTTTTATTTGGCAGCATACTTAAAATGTAGTCCCTTTTGTGAAAGGTCCTGTGCAGGCATGCAAATCCTGAAGCATACGTGATGAATGATCATGATCAGATCAGGGCTAGAGGTAAGGTGCAAGGTTTTGAATGTCAGGGCTGTTTCATAGTTTGCTAATTCTTTGTATTTATAAAAGTGATTTATTTAAACTTCCTTCACATGCCAGTCACGGTCTGAATCCAGAGAGATGATGCAAAATCCTGTCATTAAATACAGGAAGCAAGGCTGTAGTGCTGATTTGTTCGTTGTACAGTACTGTATCACTACTGCTGCACATAGATTGTCCAGTCCAAAACTAAGACCTGCAGTGCAGCACAAAATGAGTGTTCAGTGCTTCAGAATCTGAGAGGTGATCAGCTCTTTGCTAAAGAGCGCGTGAAATGTCAGGCTGTGTTACAAAGAAGTTCAATGATTTAAAAACTTCTTTTTCTCATATCCTTTTGAGCCTTTCCCTTTGCAAATATTGTTTTCTAGAATAGCTTGTTACTGCGTTCATCCTGGAACCTAAATTCCTCCACTGTGTCCATCTTGTATCTTCTATCCGAAACACCAATTGATAGAGGGAGCACCAACACTAAATGGAAAAAAAAAATATCCACACACACGTGTATATCAGTGGTTTTCAAGCTTTTTTGATTCATAGATTTTTCTTTTTTTCATCCCCCCTTGGTTGTTTTTCTTTTTCTTTCTTTTTCAATGGAACTTTTCCTATGTATCTTTTGTGGCTAGAAATGGAGTATCCCACAGATCTCTGTTTGCAGAGGACTTTTTTTGTAGAGGGGAAATGATGCAGATCTGACTTACCTGGCTTAACATCGGAATAATTGTCTAAATTGATGATGATGTAGCTTGCTGCAACAACTGAAAGATGGATGAGCAATAGGATAAAGGAGAAATATGGAAAAGAGAGATGTTTAGCTCAAAGAAGAGTCCATGGAAAGGTCAGCAAAAGGCTGAGTGGCAGTCTAACAGCAAATGAAATATTAGGATTTTTTAGGAAAGGAATAATGAATAAAAGAGAGTTCATATTGTGCCTCTCTGTAAATCCAAGCTTTGCCCACATCTTGAGTGTGAGTGTGAAGTACTGGCCCCTGTCAGAAAGGATATGGTAGACAAAAAAGAGCTGGAAAAGAGTGATCTAAGATGTAGAACTATGTAAGCTAGGATTGTTCAATTTGGAAAGAAGGTTAACATGAGATTTGAGATTACAGAACTGGTGACAAAGAGTTTAAAAGTTTGATACCTCTCTCCTGAATCCAAGTTCCAGGTACATTAATAGATTAATGGCCAGTTGAAAAAACAAGCAAAAAGGTGGTACTTCACCACAAGGGCAGTAAAGTGTGTGGAACTACCTGTGAAAGGATGAGTGGCTTCTAATAGCTTTTGTGACCTAACAGGAAATTGGACAAGTCTGTGGAAAAGTTGTTTTTTTGTGTTTTGTTTTTTTTTGAGCCTTGAAGGTTACTAAGTAGAATCCTTGAACCCACACCTGGCTGGGAAAGTTACTCTAGCTGGAAGTATTTCAGTGCTGGGAGAGTTTTAATGGGAAGTATTTGCCCTTGTGTTCTTGTGCATCCTGAAAATTCTGCTCCTAGATGCTATTGGAGACAGGATATCAAGCCATTATTCCAGTAATGGCTGGAATAGCCATGTAGCCATTCCATGGCTCTACTTATGTTTGTTAAAGGTTGATTTTAGGTTTAATGTTAACCTTAGCATAAAATGGAGAAGCCTAATAAATACCTAATGAGAGGAATCATGTACAAGATAATCACATTATATCTGTGGCAAACATAGTCTGATTTTATATATATATATCTGTGAGGAAGGCAAAAATGAGCTTAGAAAGCATCAGCTAAGATACTTCAGATAGAGCTGAAAAGCACTGATGTAATTAAACCTATTCCAAAACATTATGTGCAGTTCCTATTGTTTGTGTTCATAGAATCACCAGAATTGGAGAAGACCTCCAAGGTCATTCAGTCCAACTGTCCACCTATCACCAGTTTGTCCCTCAGTACATCTAAACATTTTGTGAGCACCTCTAGGGATGGTGGCTCCACCAGCTCCCTATGCAGCCTGTTCCAGTGCCTGACCACGCTTCTGGAGAAGAACACCTGATTTTGAATATCCCCTGCTGCAACTTGAGGCCATTCCCTCTAGTCTTATCCCTAGTTACATGAGAGAAGAGGCTGGCCCTCACCTTGCCACTGCCTCCCTTCAGGGAGTTGTAGAGAGCGATAAGATCTCCCCTGTGCCTCCTCTTCTCCAGATTAACCAGTCCCAGCTCCCTCAGGTATTCTCCTCATAAATCTTGTGCTCTGGACTCCTTACCAGCTTTGTTGCCCTTTTCTGCATATGTTCCAGGGCTTCAATGTCTTTCTTGTATTGAGGAGCCCAAAACTGAACACAGTAGTTGAGGTGTGGCCTCACCTGTGCAGAGTACAGAGGATGATCACTTCCCTGCTCCTGCTAGATTTGCATTTCTGACACAAGCCAGGATGCCACTGGCCTTCTTGGCCACCTGGGTGCACTGCTGGCTTGTGTTCAGCTGACCACAGACCAACACCTTCAGCTCCTTTTCCTCTATGCAGTCTTCCAGCCACTGCCCCCAGCCTGTAGTGTTGCCTTGAGTTGCTATGGTCAAGGTGCAGGACCTGGTACTTGGTCTTGTTCAACTTCATCCCACTGGACTCAGTGCAGTGATCCAGCCTGTCCAGATCCCTCTGTGGGGCCTTCCTACCCCCCAAACAGACTGACAATTCCTCCCAGCTGCACTTCTTTAAATGAGGAAATGTCATTGCTGTGTATGAATGTATCATGGACAAAATGCCAGCAAGGGAAAAGAGCAATCAATCAAAGAATAGGATTGATACAAGTAGTGGCTGTATTGGGTTTGGGGTTAGGATGAAGCCAGGAGGCCTTTCTTGCCGTTAGAACAACAGAGTTTTACAGCAGTCCTCTAAGAACTGTAGCTGGCTTAGAAACTGTAAGACTTCTAGTGGAAAAAGGATGAGGCTGCCCTCAGTAGTTAAACTATTCTTGTAGGAAAAGCCTGGGAGAGGGATGCAGAGCTCTATTTGTTCATTACAATTGCCAAAGGCCTCCAGCTGCTCTCTGTAGTCTCCTGTGAGGCTCCTGTCTGTTTGGTCTCAGATTTTGTATTATCGAAACTCTGTGTTTCAGTTACTTCCTGACCATGGCTTTTCCTTTCCTTCAGTTAGCGATTTGGATCTCATCCATCCTTCTGGTTGCTAATCATATCCATCTTGTGAGATGCAAACACTTGCTGCTAAGCCAAAAACAAAACAAAACAAAACAAAAAAAACCAGGGTAAGGTATAATACAGATTTGGGATATTTGTTTGCTACATCAGAAAATAGAAACAGTGACAGCTGTTAACAGCTTGAACAAATTGTTTGTAGTTGTTCCTTACCAAAGAAATATGTTAAACCTTTCCCAGTTTTGCCTTATGCTCTTTTTTTTTCCAAGCTGTTTATTAATAAAACTAGCAGTGATGATAACAGATTGGTTTTCCACACAGCCATGTGTGAAAGTATCTTTAAAAAGACTTACCCCAGTAAAATTCCACAGTATACTTAAATTTCTCATAACCCTGCATCACTATCAGCCAACACATTCCTTATTTATTTCATCTAGGCACTGTAAGGCAGGTAGATGATAATCCTACTGAATAGAGGAGCAGAGGCCAAGATTTGGAAGGTAGATTTAAACCCTCCCTAGTTCTGGTATGGATTTGTTTTTCTCAAATACCAGATTTCTCCTCTACTGAATGGATGACCCTTATATCATGAGAAAGAGATACCCTACTAAGACAGTTTAGAGCATTGAAGGAGATGAAGAGATTGTTTATTAGGATCTGGTGTGGTTAGTGTGTCAATAGATTTATCTGCATAAAATGTATTTCTAGTTGTAGTTCATTTTATTTATGTCCTTTATTTACAGAAGATATGTAGGAAAAAAAACAAAACAGGCCAAGGGAAGATCAGGACTCTATAATACAGTTGTGTCAAATTAACGTGGTAAATGAACTAAATTTTCAGCTTCCAAGAAAAGAACTGTCCTGTGCACCATTTTTTAGAGCTCAGTATAAGTATTGGTGTCAGTGGATTCAGAGGACTTGAAGATCTGTGAAGTGCTTGTCTGCTAGGTGAAAGTGCTGATCATTGTCTGCTCATAGGACACACATTAAACAAATGCACCTTGGTTTAGTTAATTAAGATTGGAAACTGAAGATAGGTTTCCAGGCTTAGTTTTCAAACACTTCACGTACTTGAAATCAATTTATATATTATAGGAGTGATGTATAGGAGCAAACATGCAGATGATCTGCACTTCACCTCTTAATGTTATTGCTTTTCCAGACGTAAACTGGTAATTTCAAACAGAAGCATTTTGGAATTGGGAGAATATTGAAACAGGGTAGATAGAAGAATAAGTCTGCATTCCTTAGTGTTTCTTTCAGTAATGATTAACTTGAATCAAGATTATCATGTCTGTAGGTAATGCATGCTGAGTATCACAGATTATTTAGTGATACGCTTGTAGTATTTGAAAATCTTAACTACATAGAATTTTTAGAAGAGTGTATTTAGGCCCTCTACTGATCATTCTGAGAATAGGAAATAAGAAAAGCGACCCTGCAATGCTAAAATGCTGGCAAAGCAGGTCTTTTTGGAAACAGGAGGATAAAAATAAGATGAGGATAGAACTAAAACCTGTACTAAATAGACAAAACCAGTCTCTAGTGTTATTTTGGGAAGATCTTGGAAAACAAACAAACAAAAATAGCAGCTGTGGTAAGAACAGGTTATCCTGTTTTGAGATGGAGGCAAACAAAATCCATTAAAAAATGACAAGTTTGCTGAAAGGCCTTATTAGAATGCTTTTTTCCTTAGATTTTAAAAAAATGTATTTAAAATCCAGTGCCTTCTGTATTTTTTAGTGCATTATGATTATTTTATGTATTTCTTTTCAGGCCACAATTGAGAAAAAACTGGTTTGAATTGCTGCTTCAGGCTGGAATACTTGGGCCAGTGTAGGAACGTTACAAAATGCTATGAGGAGAAATGATACAATAAATACTGTACCAGTAATAAACTATGGGAGAATTTTAGAAGGAAAAAAATTATCAGGATGGGCTTTTTATTTCTGAACAGCATGCTACCGTGATTCCTGACAAGTATGTTCAAGAGAAAAAGCAGGAAGTTTCAACAACCCATTTTAAAATGTGTATCTGTATTGGGAAAGTGCTGGTAAAACATTTATTGATTCATCAGCTTCCTTCCAGAGCTCTCATCCTCACAGATGTACTCAGCAGGAATTCTTCCAGTTTCTCTCCCTGCAATAAACAAGTTTTCTTCTGAAATCCAGCTACTGGTTTTGGTTAGAGCCAAAAGTTCTGACAACCCTGCAGAGGATGGTGAGTGCCAGCTACTAAGGGAACCAGGATAGTAATAGTTCTCTGCAAAGATTTAAAGCTGCTCTAGCAACTGGAACCTGGGTGTTGCAGTGAATGAGCTGCGCTCTTAGCTGGATGGTGGTTATTAGCTGATGCCGAAACCAATTACAGCAGATTTGGTACTGATCCAAGTGACGTCTTGAATTTCATCACTCCTGAAAACACACATTGGAAAACAGGGAGTTGTTGTGGACCGTAATTTTAGCAAGCAGCATTACTTGTTGTTGAAATAATAGCTCTGTTCATTGTGTTTGTTTGTTTTTTTAATTTCTTCTCATGGTTCATTTGAACCTTGGAACTCTCAGTCTACATCTGTACTGCTAAGTAAGCCATCGAGGGCTCTCTGACCCTTAAAACCAGTGGCACAGCGCAGCTCCCTTCACTTTGGCTGATCCTTCTTTTTCCTCCAAAACAAGGTGACCTCTGTTGAGCCTGGTGCACAAATAGACTGCTGGCTTACTCAAAGTAGGTGAACTAGACAGCCCCAGCCAGTTGCTTGACACTTTGGCTGTCTACTATCTGCTAGTATAGGCTGAGTTATGGAGTATCTGAACTACTCTTTGGTGCTTTCCAAAATTCTGTTTTTCCTTTTCCATAATGTGCAACTGATTGCTCCTCTTGTCTGATTTGTCTCATACCTGAGAATGGATGAGGTGCAAGACCGTAACGTTAAATACCAGATAATCTGTTATAAAACCTTCTAACTGAACAGCTGAGTCCTTTTGTGTCTTGGTTACCACAGATAAGTAACTGCAGCGTGTATATCAAAATCAAGGTGCATGGAAAAATAGTGAGACAGGAAGAAAGCATAAAAGCATTATATGATAATCAGTGTTGCATTACTCAGACCACTGGAAGACACTTGAGTATTGGTGTACTCAGGAGGGTTGGGGAAACTCATTAAAGCTGAGACACAACTGATCCCCAGGGTGAAGTTATGCCCATGTAAGAGTTGCAATTAACCATGCTTATTAAAGTGGATGGTGCAGTTGACAAATGCAAACAGGATTTAACACTGTAATCATTTGGAAAATGGCCCAACCTTAGTAAGGAAACCAGTGAGTGACTCTAACAGTCTACGTACAGCATTGATGAGTATCCATAATAGCAGAACTTACTGTTTTGAGTCCACTGCTCTGTAGCTCTCTTCTTTTTTCACTTCTTCTTTTCTTTTCTTTTTTTTTCCCCTCTTAATTTTCTTTTCTTAGATCTAACTGGCTAAAACCGTGCTGTGGGAGGCGAGCAGCTGTGTGGCAGGTATTTTTGCTCAGTGCAAGTCTCAACAGTTTCCTGGTAGCCTGTGTAGTGTTGGTGGTGATTCTTCTGACTCTGGAACTCCTAATAGATATAAAGCTTCTCCAGTGTGAGTAGGAGGATTTCTTTTTTTTATTTTTTTATTTTAATGAAATAAGGGCTTAACTTGCCGGGAGGCTTTTGAAGGGGTGGGTTGGAGATCGGTGAGGATTTTTTTTCCCTACCATGTAAATGGTTTGTAGGCTAGGCAAGAACTGTGTGTTTGTGGAACCCTGGTATAGTGAAGTCAGTCCCTTCTCTATTTTGCTGACCAAATTGATATAGGACACATTTTCAGAGGATACGAGCAGAGCGTGTGTGCAGGTATCTGTATGTTGGTACCTGAAAAGGTCTGTCCTTCAGGTCAGAAACACTCCATAACAAAGGAGAAAAGTCATACGTATTGTTAATCTCCTTGATACTTGTATACACATGGATAGACAGATATGAAGAACGCGCTAGGTTATTTCATGGCATTTCCTTACTTATTTACTACTTCTGAGGCAGGTATGAATTGAAATTATGGTTTTCTATCTTGTGGCGTGCTGAAATGTTACAGATTATTATTCTACTCTAATATACAGTGATCCCCATAACTGCCTAAGTGGAGTTTTGTTTTATCTGAATTCACTCTACACAGGTTCCACAGTGCGATTTTTCATGTTGATTTTTTTTTTTCCCCTACTACTGTTTTCTTCCATTCTTTTTTTTTTTTTTTGCTTTTGCAATACAAACCTGTTGTGAACACAAATGCCAGCTACGTTTTTCCCTCTAATTGTTGTAGAGTAGCCTTTAGCACCTCCCTGCAAATATATTGAAATGTCAATAATGAGGTTCAGGCAATTCCATGAATGCACGAATGCACAGCATGAAAGGGTCACAGTCTGGTGTCCTCTGTGGCAACTTCAAATTAGGCAAGCATAGTTTTTATTCTCTCATTTTGCTCTTTTCATGATTATTCTATTGATATTAGTGAAGTTAGCTTTCAGTGTAAGACTTAAGTATTGTAATAAGATTACTTTAGGGGACTTGATTGGTAATTGCAACCATTTTATAAACCCTTCAAGAAGGATCAGTGACTGAGCTGTCTTTCCACAACTTTGCCCAAACTTGCCCCCACCTCTGTTCACAGCCCTGTCTGTCCATACTGCACACACAGTTACCAGCATGACCATTTCATTACATTTGTTATTTTCAGCAGTCTCTTGGAACTTACCATTTTGTATGGGGAAGCCCATAATTTGGACAAACCTGTAGCTTTCAGATGAGTCCGGAATGCTAATTATGGATATAAGTCCTTAAAAATGGAATGAGGTACTCAGTAAATACTAGGATGTATCTTTATATATAGATTTGTCTCTTTGTGTGGAGCCCAAGAGTTTAAAAGCTGTTTCTGTTGATTTGTTTTAGACTTCTAATACAGTTCTGGAGACTTTCTTCTGGAAGCACCTGCTTTCTTACCATTCATTTTTCCAAAAAGGTGACTATTTTTCAGGGCCCACTTCTCTTTGTATGTGGTGCATGTCACACCCTTAAAAACTCCACAGCTTGCACCTTGTATGTGACCTACAGGTGCTTGGTCAGGTCAGGTGATTTTACTGTTAGGCTGCTATCCCTGCCCTGTCTGTGTGGATTCTCTCAGCACCTGAGAGAACATAGCTCTGTGTTGCTATTTTGCATTACAACCCATCACACTTCTTGCCTTTGTTAAGCTGAACTTTTTCTATTTTGGTTAAAATCAGATGAAGGTTATCTTGATGATGCTTGGTATTGCAGTTGTGTTGTACAAGGAATGCACATTGCTTACCTTGAAGTGGTAAACAGCATTCAGGGCATAATCAGGCTTTTTAAAAATATGTGTAATTTGAACTTACGATGATTTCTTGTTCTATATGAAATTGAGCAGTGCATTAGGATGCATTATGGCAGTTTTGTTTGTAATAACAAATGCTAAATGTTATAGTTGATAACTGCTTAGGAAGTCTTTTTTTCTCTTTTAAATGAGATTTTAATGTGCTTTGAGTTTTTTTTGTGAAAAACTATTGCGTGAAAAGTCCATTTTTCTGGCTGTGTGATTTTGAAAGTACCTTTCTCATATTTTTATTGCAGTCCTTGGTAGCACTTTTCCCACACACAAAGTATCAGTGATGGAGACCAGGCCTGCAGATATGTAGGACATGCGTTAACAAAATAATGTCTTATCATAGACTTTGTGATGCAAGTATTTTGAAGTTGGCAAGTTTCAACCCATACTCCTGTACTCAGAAAAACAGGCCATGCTGTCCCTTCACTGTCTTCAGTAGTTTTGGAGGAGAGCAAGTCAGGCAGTCATCTTAGTCCTCCTTCTGCAGTCAACTGCAGCAGGTATTTCTGTAGAAGGCATCAGGTCTTCCTGAAGACCGTGGACCTGAAAGGCTGCACATAATGCTACCTGATTGCTGGATCAGGTGCTGTCTGACTATGTGTGAAGCTGTCCAAGGAAAATCAGTACTGAGACGCAGTGATGTTTCTGCATGAATGGGTTGAAGGCTTGCCCAAACCACGCAGGGAGCAGCTGCTGTCTACACCTGGCAGAAACTTGTATCTACCAGGAAACTATCATCAACAACAGCAATCAGAAACAAGAGCTGGTAGTACAAGCTTCTGTAATGGCCACTCACCGTTTGTCAGAATGCATTCTTTGTTCCTGTCCTCCAGATATGCATTTTGAGTATAAATGAAAGGAGGAGTTAGACTGAAGCTGGCTGTACTTAACTTTTATACTGAATGGTAGTCTTCATGACTAAAAAGCTGGGTTTGTATTCATGTTGTCCTCATAGCTTCAGACAAGCAAAATGTGAAAGCAAAACTATTTGGCTTTTAGCTGGTTTTGTTTGTTTGTTTGTTTGTTTAAAGGGTAACAGGTAAAATAATTGTGGGGTGCTGTTTTGATAAAGGTAGCAACTGAGGAGCTTTTAGATGCTTTGCCTCAAACCAAATCCCAGGGATGTATCCAAGCTGCCACAGAATGGGGGATGAGCACCTCTTGGAGAAGAGCCTTCTCATTTTGTAGACCTTTCACAAAGGGGAATCTTTTGGAAGAAGCAAATGTACAAAGCCAGAGTATGGCTTAGTGATTCAGCTCTTTAACAAAAGCTTCTGACTTGGAAGACTTTTACAGATTTACTGTTTTACTGGCAATTTGATTGCATGCTGTCTGGCAGTGGATCCAGCACTCTCCTCCATCACAAATTGATTTTCTTTCAACATTCTTACTGCTATATATTTTTTGTCCACTAAGGGGCAGCTGGAGCCTTATATGTCAATCGGCATCTCTGAAAAATAGCTTACAGATGTTTTCTATTTCTTGTTCTTTATGCCACCCTATAAAGACAGTGCCTTGGGATAGGTATATATACTACATTTTCCTGTTGTTTCATCTCTAAGTAGTTCCTCTGCTGCACTGCAGAAAACCCTCTCACATCAAGTCCCCATGAGCTTCAGCTGTGTAAGTTCCAGCAGCAGCCCATCAATGTTTTTCTTTGTATCTTCATTTCTTTCTACATTCCTTTCTTCTTCTTTCCATTTTAATCGGTTTTAACTTCAAAATAAGATGCCTGGTTTAGTGCATGCCATACGTGTTCTTGGGAATTCTGCCATAATCTTGCATTTTTATGCACACAGAATCATTGATTACCTTTAGCTTTGCTGGTACATGACTCTCTGAGCAGGGCTGCACAGAGTATTGTAATTCATCTGCTGTAGGAAAGGTAGACTCACTAATGCCCTAAAGTAAAGAAAGAAAGTTTATTTTCTTTGTTGTTTTAATTCAGAGTATGTGACCTCCAGAGTAGGAGTTGTCGGTAGTTCAGGTACTGGACTCTTTGGGCTTTCAGCAATGAAGGGCACTTTGAACATAGAATTTCAGTAAACTTCCTTGAGAAATTCTCCATGTTTCAAGACACTGATTTAACTCCATAAAAACAGTCTCTGCTGTAAAGAGAGCCTTAGTTATATGACTAGAAGTAGGCTTTAAAGCTCTGTTTTTTAATGACCAGTTCCAGACGGTTACAGGTCTTCTGAGCTTAATTATCAAAGAATGAATACGAGGAGTAATGTGGGGATAATGGAGCATTGTTTCCTTACAACATTCTAACTAAACTTGCAGGTAGGCAGAATCTAGTCACACATCTTATACTAACACAATGCATGGAGTGACAGTGTGCAGCAGTAACAGACCTAAAACACGTATGTCACTGCTTACCAGCAGTCTGATGTGTGAATGGTCCATTGCAAAGCTGCTGCAGCTGCTAACATGCTGATCTGGATTTGAGTGAACAGCTGACAGGTCTGGAGTTAAATGTCCCATTACATCCTGCTTCTTTTCTGGTTTTTCCATTATGAAATTTAGAGAAGAAAGCTTAATCCACATGTAAGTTGTAGCAGTACTAATGATGTTAAACCTAAGTTGCATTCTGCTACTAAAATGATGCTTCATTGTGTTGTGTTAATTGCAGTTTCAAGTGCTTCACAGTTTGCAGGAGTAATTCACTGGATCAGCCTAGTCATCCTGTCTGTTTTCTTTTCAGAGGTATGTATGATCAAAAACTTTCACCACGCACAGAAATGCAAGGTATTTGTATGATGTCACTTGAATTAACAAGAATTTAACACTGGTTTTTGGATTGTGAATAAATCTAAGAGAGTGCACTTAAGGATAGAGGGGAAAAAAAGTCTAACAGTTGCTGCTCTTAGCAAACTAAAAGAGCTTGGTTGTATTAGTGCTGTTTGTCAGTTGCCTAGAATTGGCAAGAAAGACAAGTTACAGTTGAACAGCTACAAAAAGAGATAATCTCTGGATCACCACAGACATGGAAGAGGCCTATTTCATGCATTTTTGTCTCACAGAAATCTTACTGGTGTCACTGGGAGTCAGGAATTAATTCAAGATTACAGATCTTGTCTTATAAAAAGATCTGTTTTAAGAGTGGAATGATCTCTCATAGTTAATGTGGGTTGTTTAGATGTTCTGGGTTGCTGCACGTATAAGTAAGAGAATGAAACAAATGGTGAATTTCTTTACAAATATTTTAATGAATATATTTTTGGAAGCTGGAGAATGCTTTAGTCATGCTACAGCAAATGACCAAATTGGGATAATCTATTATAGTTTCTAACTTTATTCTAAAGAGAAGTCATTGATATGGGGACATTTAGACTACACCTGAAAATTCCCAAGTTATTAGGGCTGCTTTTCCATGTATACTATGATGTATTAGTTGTCACCAAAAAAGTTTTTGGTTTTTTTTTTGTCACTTGATGCCAACTAGTATGTTGGAAGAGAACCTGAACTTATGCATTTAAAAATACACCTGGTTCTGTAGGAGAAAACATTTTTATCCAAAAAGAAGTGAAGTTCTTCACTCTGTGGTACGTTTTGGTGAAGATTACAAAGATATTAAAAAAATAAAAATAAAAACTGGGAGTTGTGGTGTCTGTAAATGATTGGTAGATTACTTGTGATGGATTCATACTTACCATATTATGCCACTGTTTGTTTCTGAGGTTCTATTTAATGAAATTTATTTACATGTATCATTTTGTATTTCTGCTTCCTATTTCTGCTCATTGTGGGGGTTTTCTAGCTAGTGTGTCCAAACTGCCTTAGGGTGCTTTCAGAAGGGATTCCCTGATTCCAGGCAGAGGTCTCAGGATGGCTTTGTATCTCCAGTCTCCTCTGGTGCTGGAGCTACACAAATGCATATGATTCCTTTGTGCATTTCCCATCATTTGATGGTGACTGTGGATTGTAGATTACATGTAACCTGCCTGAAAAAGAACCTGTAAACCATTGAAAAGTTTTACAGAATCCTTTCTTTGTGCATTGAATATCCTAATGCCCAGAGACTCAGGTTTGCTAGATAAAGTCCATTCCTTGTAAAGAAATATTTTCCTATCTCCTTGAGAATCTTTTTCTCCTATGGGAATCAGCACCCTGGAGGCACCTGATGACTGCACTAACATACTCACCTCATCTCTGTTGCTGTCTTGAGCTTGTCTTGTCAGCAAGTTTTCCTGTGTTCCTCGATTTTTGTTCTTCTGGATGTAGTCTGAAGTTGTGTTTTAATTCTTTTTTACCACTTTCTCCAAAGCTTGATGCAGTGTCTTGTTCCTGTATCTCCCTGTATCGCGTCCATAGTTCAATTCACATGCAGGCAGTTTTTGGTAGGTTGCTCCTGGCAGCACAGGCACATCCACCAGGCCAGTTCTCACCCTTGTCAAGGCAGAAATAAAGTTTTAGTCCTAATGAAAACAGCACCTGCATAAATGGATGGACTGGTTTGGAAATGCTTTGCAGTAAAACAGTAACAGAAATACTTCACACAGCCAGAGCTGATTTCCTGACTCACCATTCTCATTTTGAATTTGTTTTGGATACTTCTTGCATCTTCCTTTGTCTGCTTGATTGTGGGTTGGATTTACACCAGGGGAAAATGTGGTCACAAAGCAGCCATGTAATGAGCACAAAGGAGGGTAGGATTTTTGGATATTGGTTCATCAAATGCATTTGTAGCTGCTCAGAATCCTTGGCTTGGTTAAAGCAACAGAGGTGGACTCCACTAAGTATCTGGATATCCTCAAAGACCTCAGATCTGAAAGAGAATGAAGGTGTAACTTTGCCATTGGGTTTGCTGGAGTTGGTCTTGTGCAAGGCTCATTTAATGAATGACAGCACATTTGTTTGTGTTGAAATGTGTTTCTTCAGCAGAAAAACAGAAAGTCTATTTTTTTTCTCACCCAAATCAAAAGATTTGAATTTGAAGAGATCATGAAATGTTGCAAAAACTGCATATCATACAAATATATTTTTCATCCACCTTTGTTTTATGCTCCTTCAGAGGTTTTTTTCCTCCTCAATTCCCGATACCATGAGTCATCTGGCTTTGTTATTTCTTGAGAAGATTGTGAGTTATAATGAGTGCATTCTGTGAGTGTTGATGCCAAGGAATGGGTTTCCAGATTTGAGCAGGCTTAATTGATTTGCTTCAATATAACAGGCAACTGGTGCTTAGTCCTTCAGATGGTGCTTCTTTCCCCAAACCAAGGACTGAGAGTTTCTGGTGTACAAAAACAGGTTTTCTCCTTTGCAAGTATCATGTCCCAGTGTTGGGTGTTAATTACTTTTTTCTGTGGTTTGGTTCCCATTCATTATAAAGGTAGATATGTCATTCTTCAGAGAGACTTCAAATTAGATGTAATGAACAAGTAATAGAAACTTCTCAAAAACAACAACGACTTGTTGAAGAATAGGAAACTTCCAGCAGAAAACCTGAATGTTTTGGGAGAGCATGACTTGGTTAAAAATACTTACAGTCTCATCATGGTGGAGTTAAACAGGCACTGGCTTTCTGCTTGGCTGAAGTGAAGGGGGCAGATGTGCCACCAACTAGCAGCTGCCAGAAGAACATTTGCCAACAAAATTAAGTAGCTGGGCTTGGAGCATTCTCCAGCTCTCTATTCACTTGTGTTATCTCCATGAGTCTTAAAGGAATTTATTGCTTTCTGACAATTTTACATTTTGTGTCACTGTCTGTGACTTTTCCAACATAAATTCAAATGAAGTGCATGTCAACTCTTCTTGCTTTTTCCCAAGCATTTTGAATAGGATTTACTAGTGGTGATGATTGTGTATGTTTGTTTCTGTTTACATACATCGCTATAATTTGTCTGTGCACTGAATGTTACCCAGATGTTAAGACAGAAGGGAAGACTTTGAAGGGGGAACCCCAGTGCCAACAGCAAAGCCAGGCCGGGGTTGCACCCTAACAAGAGTGCATGTTCAGCCTTAATAGTTGAGAAAAGAAAGATGGGGAAAGTCAGAGTATTTTGGTAAGTGGATTGGAGTCTGTATTTAATAGCCTTATTGCATTGCCAGAAGTATCTGATTCTGTAGCTGTTGTTCAGTTCTGTTTTTCTACTAAGACTGCTGAGACCATTTGCGTGCAAGAATCAGGTTCTTTCATGTTGGTTGTTTGCATTGCTCTGTGTTGCTTCAGTCAGCCAAGCACTCAGGCATTCTGCTAGCTTTCAGCACTTGAGTGTTTCCCACAGAGAAACCAGGTTTTCTCACTGAAGTTAGGCAGTCACTGCACTGCAACTTTTTTCCTATGACTAAGAAACAAGTTCTTGAATCGGGTAGAGTACATCTGGGGTACTGGTTGATAAAGGGTTTGTTTAATTAGCCCTGGCTCATAAATGCATTTTCACTGTAGGAAGAAAAAAATGTCATCTTGTATGCTCAGAGTTCTTAGTACTCACTGTGATGTTTTACATCTAGCAATTCTTGGAAATAATAAAACCTCCCGAGGATGATGTTCCTAGTAATGTTCTACAGAAAACTTCCAGGAGGAAACGCATCCCAAATGACAGATCTAAGCAAATCATGTCTTTCCCATACAGATTATTCATTACAGTTCCTGAAGAATTTTTCAGTACAGAAATCGGCTGTTCCTTTTGTTAGATTTTTTGGTCGCGCTTCGAACAACCAAGCAGAAAGACAATCTAATATCAATTCTGAGATTATTCCGCATGCTGGGATTTATTTTCTGAGTATTTACTTTCATTCCACATGCACCTGACTCTTTTTCATGGTGCACGAATGCCCTGCATTGCTGACTGTTCATAGTTTGGCTTTTGTTTAGAGTGATTGATGACGGGAGATCTAGTTACAAAGATACAGATTTGTAGATATTATTACAATTATAAAAGTAAACTTAAGCTACTATGTTTAAAAAAAAAAAAAAGTTGTTTAGTGTATTGTGACATTTCTTTTCTAGCCACTTATCTTCTTACTTCATGAAAAATAGTTTTGTAGAGGCCTAAGTGATTTAGCTTGAGACACTCCTGAAAAGTGAACCTGCCCATTTCATTTCCAAGAACATATTACTTACATGGTGTGCTCTATCAGTGCTTCATCTATGCTTTCATCTCTTGATAGCTGCAGGCCAACACCTTCTACACTGTGCATTATGAAGAGAAGAATTAATGCTAGTGTGATCAAGCCAAGAGGGAACTTCTGAAGCAAGGTTGCTTATGACCAATTTTCAGTTCAGTCTGCATTTACCTTATGGCAATGTGCTGCATCTGTAGTAAACCATTTCTATTCCTGTAAAGCCCTTTCAAATCATTCCAGAGTTTTCATTATAAAATTGTTTTTCTCCACATTCTAAGATTGAGTATTGCAGAACAACAAGTGACCTGCAGTGCAGTACTCGTGCAAAGATGCATTTGAGCACTCAGTGATAGCGTGGTAGAGTATTAGTGGTAGGCAGTGAGAAAAATGCACTGCATTCATGTTTTCTAAGTGTTGCCAAGCTTTTGCAGTTATTTATTTCTGTGTGACTGCTTGTGCTGATAGATCCACAGTGTTACAGAGCACAGTAAGTCAGGAGTGTTTCGTGCTCTGTGAGGTGAGGTCAGTAGCTATCCTCTTCATTCATATCCTTTCAGAGCTTTGGTTGAAGAAAAACCCTGTGAGGAGGATGCCTATGCCCTGGAAGCAGGAGGGTGTGCCATTTAAAGATGCCAGGGTGTTTCTTCATGCTCTGCAAGCTGGGGTGGAGCATACACCAGAACAAGTAATGCAGTATCTCAGGACAGGCACACCAAGAGGTGGCACTAAGTTCACTTTTAAGTAGTGAATGAGCTCAGGCCTCTGCAACGTGGCCCAAGCCAGAGATTATAAAGAGTGGGTACAAATTATTCTTTCTGGGAAATATGTCAATTAATATTTGATGTTCTAAGATACATCCTGGAGGCAGAAGCTTGATCTTAGAGTTTCTGCCAAAGTTTTGTGGCAGTGGAAGGGGGGAAACACTCTGCTAAAGACCCTTTTCACCCTCCTCCCTCCACTGTTCAGCTCTTGTGCAATCCCTGCCTCATTTTGAAATGCAAAGCTTCCCTGCTTTGCTGGTAGCTAAGCGTGGTGGGCCAGCATCGCCTCTATGCTGCCTCCTTTGGATTTCTTTATGCTGTGGATGATAATGGCACAGCAAATCACTGGGTAGTAAATGGTGCGTTACCAATGCAAGCAGTGAAGTACTTAGAGTTACTGAATGTGCTGTGCAGTCAGCTAACAAATGTGGCCAGCTCACGCAGACAGAGGGAATGCACACAGCTGGCTCAGCAAAGGACTTGGCCAGGTGTCCCTGCCAAATTGGGGAGAGAACCTGCAGCATCACAGTTCTTCACAAGCTACACTGCAGACAGTGTCGTGCAAGCAACTGTGTCAGCAATGAACAATGTCAACTTCAAAAGTGCCTTTCTTTTTGAAAAATAGGGTTTATTTTTCTTTAATCTGTCCTTACTCCATCTAAAATAAGTTCACAGAAGTGTCTAGTCTTATTTTTATTAGTATACTGGGCAGACTTCTATGTAATAATTTAGCTTTCCTCAGAAAGCAGGAAGTATTTCTGATATATCTATGTCTGTTTTATCAACATACACACGTGTACATATCTAGATATAAGGACTTTCTAGTTAAAAGCTATCTGGTCAAGAAATGTCAAAGCATTTTTTTTCAGCTTAAAGAAAAAAAAAAAAAGAAAACAAACCTGGCAGTGACCTTTAACAGAAAAATAAATACTCAGTGATATCTAATGTTTGCATTCAAACCTATGCAACCTGGAATGCAGAACTGTGTGTATGCATTTGCTGCAGTACTAGAAAACACCCATGCATCAATAGAGAACAGTGGTGTTTCTCTTTTTTTTTTTTTCCTTATTTTTTTGTATTTTCTTGTGTTAGCTCTACATAAGGAAGAGTCACAACTATCATTTCTGTTTCATCTGAATGTTTTAGCTGCTGAACTCTTCTAAGTTCTTTGATCCATGCATGGTGTGTAAAAACTTTGCTCGAATTTTATTTGTCTCTGATTTTTTTTAGGTTCTGCTACAGGTTCTTATTTTTAAGTTCACTATAGAGAAAGTACACAGTCAAGTGCAGTATGCATTTATTTGGAGGACGCTTGTGGCTGTTTTGAAAAATGTACTGAAATATTATTTGTAAGTAACACCAGCACTTTCATTTCAGTCAAAGTATTTATTATGCTGAACAGGAAAACATGCCTAGAGAAGTCCCAATTCGCTTGGTTCAGATTCCTCTAGGTAAGAGTTACAGCAGCATCACTGATTGTGTGGTTTGTGCAGAGAGGGCAGAAAAAGCAAAAGAGGTTGGAGCTGCCAGTGGTAAAGAGTTACCAGGAAACCATGGGCATACCACATCTGTACCACCAGGTGCAAGTGCTGTGAGACTCATGTATCTAAGGTGCTTTTCTGGAGCCTCAGGGCACCAAGGCAGAGCTGCCATACGTGGCTTTTGAAACTTCGTTTTGTTAAAAACAACACGCTGGTGGATCATGCCTGTGAATAGCTTCAAGACCTTCCATGCAAAACAAATGTTTTTAAAGCTTATTTTGTGCCCTCAACTTTTTGTTCTGAAGATGATGTCTCTCAGGTGGGGAGCAGGGTTTGTTCTGCACTTGTGTTCTCTCTTTCTTTAGTTTGCTTGCCCTACTTTTAAGCAGAAACGCTTGTTGTCGAGACATTTGTTATGAGGAAGCCTGTCTTCTAGATGTGGCACCAGGAGGCTGCCAGACAGACTTCCCGTCAATGCTGGCTTGTGCTGATTCACACCAGCAGGCTGGAAATGGAAATGTTTGCACATGCATCCAGCCCTTAGAACTTCTAGGGCCTGCAAATGTGACCGTAGTGCTTTAAACACCGCAGTGAGGAATTAAAAAGGCAGAAAAGAAAATCCTGATTTATGTTCCCTCAGCAGTTCCGTGTTAAATCACATTTAGAGTTGTGCAGCAGTGCTTCTGTTTTCTTTGTGCCTTTCTGCCCCATCGCTGCAGAGAAAAGATCTTTGTGTGCTCCTATCCAACTATCCAAAAGAGGAAAGGTTTTCACCATCAGTCACTGTAAACATCTGCAGTGTTCAACCATCCTTTAGTTGCTCATTGATAGTGCTTCATAAATGATGTCTAAGCACAGAAGAAAATGACCTGGATGTTTCTATGCTGTCAACAGGGTTGTTGTAAAGGCAGCACACCTCATGCTTTTGGGAAGGCACTGCTTTTCCTCATGCATTTCCCAATGGCTTCCTGCCGTGGACCCCAGGTTAACTGATGTAGCAGGATCTGTGTGCTCTTGAGTAACTTGTACTTCATGCAGCTTGTCAGTGGGGAGTGAGGGAGTTCTTTACAGAGGAGCTAGGGAACTGAGGCTGCAGGAGTATCTTGGTCATACAGCAGCATGTGTACTTACATCACACGTTACTGTGCTCACATCACACCATAATGGCAAATTTGGAGTGGTGAGGGGTTTCACAGAGCTGCCATTGAGTGTTTCTTCTTCCCTATCTAAAATATCCTGTGCATACAGATTCATAAGGAAACTATTCCTGTACTTCGTTGGTAAAGTACTTTGGAATTGAAATGTTCTTTTCGGAGCAGAGATCAGCAGCATTAGCAGTTCTTGGTGTCTACATAGAGTCTCATCATTTTTTGTAGAGGGAAGAGAGCGCTATGTTTGCTCTTCTGGCTAGCAACTCCCTTTCTCAGCTAGACCTGGACACTGCTTCACATACAGCATTCCTGAGTGAGTGCTGGCTGGCTGACTTTTCTCATTATTTGTGATATGAGACAGGATTTGAAAGCAATGTATGTCTCACAGCAGTGTCTTCCTCTGCAAAACAAATTAAGGTTTGGAGTGCCAAGGTAGAGCTCAGCGTGGTCATCCTGGACCAAGGGAGGCAATTGGGCTCGTGGGGTTTGGCAAAACAGTACTGCTCTAAAAAATCTAGTATTGTTACACAGTTAAGTAATGCTGCTGTTTGCTGTGTTTGGGGTAAATTCAGAGCTGGTTGGGATTTGAAGATGTTTGCATTTTTAATGAAGAGGTGATATGTATATTCATGTACATGTATATATATTCATCATACAGTCATTTAGATTCTTCAGCACAGTTCTTGGCACAGTGACCATTCACATGTAGGTCTGCCGAGCTCTCTGTCACTGGTAGTGGTCTTTAATGGAGAAGAAATTGATTCTTCTTCATAAGTCATAGAGCTGCAGTTAGAATCTTCATGCCTGTCATGTTTGCATTCCTTTTATGTGAATTCAATTTCAATCATCAGATTTATTTTCATTTAATTGTCTCCTATAGACCAGTTTAAAAAAAGGTGGAGGGGAACAACACCATTGGATTTTTAATTGGAATTCACCATTGGTTCATTCTGTGTTCCTTCTTTATCTGTCTTTTCTAGTTACTGATCTTACAGCTGTTTGATTATTGGGGAGGATCATAAATATCTTTTTCTCTCTTATCCTATGACTTTCTGGGACTTCACAGTAAGGCAAGGACTCTGCACTCAGGACAGGCAAGGGAGAATAAGAGTCTCTGCTCTTCAAATTGATGAAATGTCATCAGTTTTGGGCACGAAGAGAGACAGTGGCTCTTTATTTTCATTAGGAAATAGTAAGCACTAACATATCATAGATGGCAAGAAATGAGAATCTTCCTACATTCGAACGCAGCCGAGGGAGCCCAAGAGTGGATCTTTTGAAGGTTTGGGTTTGTTTGGGCTTTTTTGTTTCTTGTGTATTTGTTTGGTTTGTTTATTTTTGTGGTGATTTGAATCTCACATGTCTAAAAGAAACTTGAGAAAGTTGGAAAGACTGAACATTTGAATTTGGAACTCGTTTATGAAGTTTCACTGAGTTAATATAGTGATTGGAAAGCAGTACTTTATTCTACTATCCAAAGGTATGGCTATTTCTAGCTCATTATTTAGAAGAGTTACACAATGCTTAGATAAGACAAACACAAGCCCTTAAATAGGCAAAGGACTAATGTTTGTATAAAATTATAGTAATATTAATCTTTTTTTTTCCTAATTTATTTTACTAGACTGTTTTGAGGATTGTGGTCCTTGGCATATGGGATTACATTGAAAACAAAATAGAGGTAAGCAGTCTTACTCTTTCCTCTCATTTCTAGGCAGACCATGTGTCTTAACGTTCTTGAGAATATTAAGAACTTTGGGTAGCTTTGTTACAGATCTGATGCAGATACCTTTTAATTCAGATAAGTATGCATATTCCTCTCATTGTTTACATGAATGCAAAGCTGTATAATGCAGTTTCCTTTTCTGTGGGCCTCTCAAGGAGTGTGATATTTGGAAACATTTTATTATTGGAGGAGGAGAGGATTGTGGGATTTTTCCTGTGTGCCTGTGGATTTTATTGGTAGAGCTGTGCCAGTCCAACAGTTGTTATTGCTACCCTGAGATAATGAGCAATATGAGCAAAAGATTTCGTATGACTTGTGTGCATACATTCCTGTAACCAAGTTGAGGTTAGAACTGATTGAAAATTGGTGTATGGTTTTCTGATAGGAAATACTCATTTGGCAAAAACCCCAATTTTAACATGAAGTTATTTTCTTTCTCAGATCTGACTTTTGATGAATACGGTTGCCTTTTCTGATCTAATCCACAATGAAACTAGCATCATACAAGTTCTTAACAGTTCACATTGTCCAAATACTTGAAAATTTTGCTGCCCAATAACAGTGAGAACAGAGAATCTTTCTGTCTGGATGCACAGACGTTCCCACACGTTATGTAGTCAGGACATGGCCAAGAGCCATTAAATCACTTTGCACCATCTTTTTCTACTTGCATTCTTGATCTTTTCCTTCAGGCAGTAAGATCTATGGGCAGGGACTTTATTTTGAGGGTGGGGGGCAAATAATCATGCCAAAAAATAAGTGATAAATATCAATGATAGTGAAGGCCTTCGGCTGTAATAGCATTTAGTCTATCATTTCTACATGGAGATTCTGGCCAGTAGATCCAGATACCTTTCTCTCTTCCTGCCCTCCCACCAGTTCCTCTCCTCACCTCGTAAAATGTGGGTGAAGCACTGAAGAATTCTGTCACGCTGCCTTAAAAGGATGCAGTCTTTGTGGGGCTTGGCCACTCTCATATCCCTTCCAAATACATACCCTAATTTCATTTCTTTTTGGGGAAATGGGAGCCCTTCATGACCTCAAACAGAAAAGGCAGGGCGTGTGTTCCTCAGGATGGTTTGAACAGTCTTTTTTTCTCTAGGTGTTTGATGGTGCTGTTATAATCTTGTCCTTGGCACCAATGGTGGCCTCAACAGTGGCTAATGGCCCCAACAGCCCTTGGGATGCTATCAGCCTTATTATCACACTACGAATATGGAGAGTGAAGAGAATCATTGATGGTGAGTGGTGATTCAGTTTGTGACTCTTGAACTACCTGACAGGCTGGAAAAACAAACAAAAAAAGGGTATTAAATACACGAGGCTATTGCTTTCCACTGCTATTCCTTTTGTTCCCCTTCCTCTGGCATGTTAGAAGTGCCAAAGAGGAGAGAGCTATGGCTCCCATGGAGGAGAATAGGAGTCAATTTAATGGCTGTTTTTTTTCTGTTCTATTTCAGCTTTTATAATTGATTGGTTTAGTTTTTTGTGTGGGGATGTGAAAGTGTCTCACGTTTCAAGTAAATACATCTGACCTGACGTGCTTCCTGTCTCTCACCATCAAGCACCATTCCTAATTCTATGAAATAATTGCTTCCAGTGTGCTTTTCCAATATTTGCCACACCATCTGTATGTTTGTGCAGCTGTATCTGTCTTGCTCCTTCCCTTTCCATTCTGTTTTTAGTGTAACTTATGTCATTGTTATCATGGTAGTTCTGAGCTGAAGGTGCTCTATGGCACTGCTGTGCTGCATGGCACAATAACTAGCCATGTGCTGGTACTGTTTTGCCCAGACCTCTGTCAGGAAACACCATGAGAGATGAGAACTCCATAGCAAGTCAAGGCTGTGGAGAGCAGAACCTGTCAAACTGTTATTTCTCCGTATACAGAATTGAGGAAAGGTCTTAGTCCTGTGCCTGAAGTGTCCAAGAAAAGTTCAGGATCTTGTGGAGATTCACAAAATGTCAAAAATCTCCTTTGTCTGCTGTTGCCATCAAGAGCTTATGTCGTACCTCCAAGTCTAGGAATTTAATGCTGTGGGCTCTGAGGTTGTTCTTCTCCAAAGGAAGCCATGCTGTTCAGGTTTAGAGAGGAAGGCAGCAGCTCCAAGCAGAAAATCCTACCTTGCAATTCAGGAAATCTGCTGTAAACGCTAGGAAATGTCTGTATTAGCAAAAAGCTAGGAAGAGAATGCAGGATGCATTTCAGCTCAACCAGGCAGTTGGAGATCTGACCAAGCAAGGTCCAGACCCTGCTTTTGACCAGCATTTCATGTGTTAAAAACCCTTCCTCAGAAGAAATTCCTAATTCACTTGCTGTAAGTGAAAGTGGTGATTTGTTGTCGTTGTTGTTGCTGTGAAGATATGTAAAGGATTTCCCTCTGATTTAAAAAATTAAAAAAAGAATCATAGTTGGGTTCATTTGAAGTGCTTGTGTTTTCCAGCATATGTCCTTCCAGTGAAAGTGGAGATGGAGATGATGATTCAGCAGTATGAGAAAGCAAAGGTTATTCAGGATGAACAGCTGGAAAGACTAACCCAGATCTGCCAAGAACAAGGGGTAAAGTTCAATTCTGTCTTTATTTACACATAGCTTGTCGTAGAAAATCATACAGTGTATGTACTTTGCTGTAATTGAAAAGTATCATTAGGATATCTGTTGCAAAGTGACAGATTTCAACATTAAAGAAATACTAGCTGCAGCCAGGATATTTTTAAGCATGGTATTTGTCAAATAGCAGTTGCTTCTATGCGTGTGTTCTTAAGGTGAGGAAAACAAATGTGAAGAGTGCTTCCAGTATTTGATTTATTGAATGAGTGCAGTTTGACATAATATTCAGAGCATGCAAAATTCATTGCCATTATTGGACACTGCAGCTGTATTAAAGCCTTATTCCTTGGTAAAGTACATGCATTTGCATGAAAGCTAATGAATCTCCCTGCTTTAAATGCAGGAGGCTGCTTCCTTTAGGTCAGTCTGAGACTCTTGGCAGACTCAAGATGTTGCACCAGAAACTAGAAGCTTCTGGTGCAGCATTTTTTTTAGACTCTTCCCAAGACCGCAAATATTCAGTGGCTCGGTCTTCTGAGATAAGGGAAGGTGAAATTTAAAATAGATGTGGGGAAAAAGTGTAAAACAGTCATTGTGACGATAAGCCAGGCATTTTGAATTACAGTCTTATTTAAATGAGTTTGTAAGTGACCTGCTTAGGCAAAGTGGGGCATTCAAAGGACTACCAAACCACAACAGAATGATCCTCCAACTGACTTAATTCTCATTTCAATTGCAAGGACAACTAGGAGGTGTCCAAATAAAGGCTGGAAGTTTCCAGCATCAGTTCCCATTCCCTACTTCTGGCTGATGTTTTTCAAATACAGAATTAGGGTTAAGTTGGGGTTGGTCAATCAGTCAAAAAAGCTGAAGGGCCCGAATAGACAGGAGGAGAGGCAACTCATCCCAGTACAGGACAGCTGTGGAACAGGTACCTAATCTGAATCAGGGGTTTATGTGCCCATCTCTCTATTAGGAATCTAAAACCCATTGATAGTCCTCTTCATGACAACTTTGTGCAGTTATATTGGTAGATTCATGCTTCTGTTACGATCATGAAATGAACAAGAACTGGTATATACCCAGTTTTACAGAGGAGAGAATCTCTTTAGACCGAATGCAGTAGGCAAATCAGCAGTTTCTTGAGTCCCACAGCAGTATTTTGTCTGTCAGCCCATTCTATTAGGTTAAAGTTCTTGACAATCATAAATCTGAAAACATTTATTTTTAGGAACTTTATTATGGAGCCAAATAATACTCCTACTCCCCAAACAGTTTTTGATGTTGTTCTTTCATAGTCTGAGTGAAGGTAGGCTCATTGTACTAAGCAGGGTTTGAGAGCATTTTTGCCACCCTCCATTCTACATGCCTGACTTTGTACCTAACCATGGTAGCCTTAACCTGAGTTCTGATGGTTACAGCATAGCTGTATGTCAAGTACAAAGAATTACTGCTTTGGTAGATGAGTAAATCTGTGAAAACAGAGTAGGTTCTCTCCTAGCTTTCAAGTGTCATCAGCTGTGGAAAAATATGGACTGTAGAAAAATGACAGCATACTAATCTCTCATGTTTTACTGTCCTGAGTTCCTGCCAAACAAATGTTTCAGCTGTATAATATGAGGTAAATGTACTAATTTGCTGCAGTTAGCAACAGAAGACATTGACACAAGTACTGCATTCTTCGTAAATTAATAGATTCATAATTCAGTCAAGAACAAGTTGTCAGCATTATAATTTTCACATTGGCATTGTATACAGTATCTGGTGGGGAAAAAAAAGTCTCCTAATGATATTTGACGTCTAAAATTCTGCCAGGCTTTTGCTTTTTCATTTGATTACCTGTCCCAGCCTCTTGAAGGATTGCTTTTTCTTGGGATTTGAGTGAGCGTGTCTATGCTTTAGCATCCAGGGGTTGCCTGCAGCAGTCTGGATGCTCTTAAATCTGGAGGTCCAGCAGGTAGGGATTCCTGGTTGCCTTGTCTGTAAGGTACCTGCTATCTCTATTACAGGCAAATGAGATAGCAGGGAGCTGCCTAGAGCCTTTAGGGGGCTGACCTGGTGCCTCTAACACATGCAGGGCCCCATGCTTTTGTGCTTTGAAGCTGTCGCAGATGAGCTTTTTAACTTGTATTTGTGAGTTGTGTTATTTTCCTTGTGCTGAGCTGTGTGATTTAAGTCCTTGTTGTGCATATACATAAAGGAATTTAAGTCACAAAAGCAGCCTCCATCTGACGTTTCTTTCCATGTAGGCTTGTTGAGTGGACTGTGTCTTGTAATTAACTTAAACATAACCAACTGTACATCTTAACGTGGTCAGTTTAAATTGGCTTGAGTTAGTATGGCTAACTGTTAGGGGCATTTCCCTTGTCCTCTTTCTGCCAACCTGACTTTTCTTGTTTACTTGCACAAATGCATGTGACGAAACAGATCTGGAAAGTGATTGGGTTGCAATTAAAGTAACAGATTGGATTGGTTTTGTAGGAATTGTATCTAGAGCCTAGTTCATCCCACATTGCAGAATTGCTTCTGTTGATCAAAGCTAGAAAATGAGGAAGGGAAGATGAGTGCATAGGAGTTGAAAGGAAAGCAAAACCTGTTTACCAGTTTGTACTAGAAGTGGCTTTTGTGTGCATGTTTGTATTGGTTTTCTGTTGTTATTTTTAATCTATCTGGTTTCGTGTGTCAGCTGTGTATATTTTTTGGCCAGTGATAGGGTATCACAACTGCAAAGTATTATTCCATTCCTGAGTGACATTGGAGACATTCTGCAAGTATGAAAACTCCTTCCAGATGCTGATTTTTGGCTAGCCATACGTCTGAAAAACAGAATATGTTTTATAAATTATAGATGCATGGGCTACAACTTTGGTCTCTGCAGAGCCCTGCTGAAACTGTTTCAATAGTTTGCTGTCTTATTTATTCTCTGGCCAAGAAAGACATCAAAAAGGAATGAAGCATGAGGGTGGTTAAGAGAGAAAATACTAAAGGATTTGAGAAACCTTGCCCATCACAGTAATGGGGATTTCTAAAAATGGGTGAGAGATTAGAAAGTCTCACTGCAATCACTGGCAAACATATAGAAAGAGTATTTTCCTGATGGTGTCGTTTTATCAGTTTAATAACTAAATTTTATCAATTTAAGAAATTAAATTATAAAGGAAATATATATATATATATATATACACACACAAAATTTCATTAGCAATGCAAATTCCAGTTCAAATTTATTTTGAAATAATTGTAAAGAAACTTCCATTTCTGATGGTAAACCTGTTTACCTGATCTTTTCTGTTAGATTTTCATGCCATTCAGCTGAGTACAGTCCAGCCCAGACTATGTACCACAAAAGCTCCTTTTCTGTCAGCTCTCGTAATACAGGGTTTTTCATCATTCTCAAAACTGTAAGAACTGTGGAAGCTGTAATTTCTTTTTTATCTTGGAATGTAATTTGTACATCAGCTGCTAGTTTAATGACAGGGCTATTTAGGTGGTAAAATTACCTATTGGAGAAATAACTTATGTTATCTTTTTGCAGTAATTCTAATTCATGTCTAACTACCAGTCATTTTCTTGGTAAGTGGAAGGCAGCCAAGGTCATCCCACGTTTCGTTCTGCCCATAAATCATTTGTTTGCAAACGTCTCCTGATTTTTATTGTTACCAACAATGACTAAACTAATGGAAATAAACATTGGATTGCATCCCAATGGCAGATAAGCTTCAGGGCAGGGCATTCTATACAGACAGCACTCATAGAATGGAACAAAGTTGTTATGCCTGCATTAGACATAAGTAGCTTTTGACTAAAATGTTCATTGATCTCTCTGAAATTGTCAGTCATCCTCTGTTGCAAAACCATTAAAGGGAAATTCTATATGACTCACTGCTAGATCTGTCCCTTTTGGAGTCTTGTGCATGTGTAAAACATCAGATGGGAGGAGTGGAACTTTTATACAACCAGCCATATAAAGTGAGTCGTTACATAGAGCTCTAGGTAGGTCTCTATCATCTTACCTGCTTATAAACAATTACCTGATGTGTTTGTGAAGTGAGGAGGAACACGAGCATGCCCCATAGTTCTTTCTGGTTTGTTTCCTGACAAAATATTGCTAATTTTGACGACAGCAAGTCAGTTTAAATTTGCAGTCAATTAGCTTTCTCATCTGGCCTGACAAAGTAGTTACTTATTCTTGCATGAAATGATCTTTATTTCCCTTTATCTTGACAGTGAATATATTTTCATGTAAGCCATGTGTATCACACCTTTAAATTGCACATCTCATTCCATGTAATTATAAAAGTCTACTCCAGCAGCAGTACACATAACAGACAGATCATTAACACACACACACACACACACACACACACACACACACACAATCTATAGTTCTAGCATAGTCTTATTTTGCCTGCTCTGAAGAAATTGTGACTTAATTTTCTGCATCCTCCCAAGTCTGGATTTAAGAAATGTAGCCCAGTGCTTGTGAGATCACACCTGGAGTGCTGTGACCAATGTGAGCTCTGCAATATAAGAAGAATACTTGAACGCAATGACAGCAGTGATGCTCAGGGCTGAAGCACACAGAGTAGGATAATAAGCTGCAGGAGCTGGGCTTATTCAGCCTTAGAAAGAGAAGATGGAACAGACTGCTGCCTTCAGCTCCCTCATGTATAGTACAGCCAGGTTCTGCTTGGAGGTGCACAGAGATGAGCTGGAACGTGGAAAATTCTTTGTAAATATAAGAACAAGTATTTGCACTAGGAGGATGGTCAGGTACTGGAGCAAAAAGGAGAGGAAGGTTGTGGTAAACACGTCCAGAGAGATAATTAAAACTTGACAGCACAAGCTTGTAGCGGGCTGAGCTAAATGGCCTTGCTTTGAGCAAGATTTTGGACTAGTTGGTCCTCAGAGGTGCATCTCAGCCTGAACTATGCTGTGATCTGTGAAGTTTTCAAATATGTTTTTTCCATTGTAAAATATGTTAAGGAGCTTATTGACAAAGGAACCCATGAGAAGCTACCAAAGTATGTGTAATTGAAGATAATGAATGATATAGGTGTGCTGGTAAATAGCAACAGTAGCAGCCTTAAATGGACTAATGCTCAGTTTTTGATTATCTTAACTTGGAAGATAGTTTACCTGAGTCTCCTTGCCCTCACCAGGTTATATTCCACAAAACAAAGCTGTTTGCCCAAGTGCTCAGTGTGGTTTACAAATTTCTGAGCACCCAGCTGATACCTATGGGCAAGTCTTAACTGAAACAAATCAAATCCTATGAATGAGTGCCTATGCTTTTGCCTTTTCCCTCATATAAATTTCAAACAGTTAAGCCTTTGTAGGTTGCCTCAAAATACAAAACATAACTTCCTCAGTGCAGCTCTCTTGCAGCTGTGTTCATGCTGCCCAGGTCTACATTTCAGATAGCTGCATCAGCTCCTGCTGCAAATAGAAATTTCATGTGTTTAGCTTTGGCCCAGAATTTTCAGTTAAAAAGATCATTATATTTTACACCCTCTGCTGATTTATTTAACCTGCCCTGGCCTGTGTGGTATGGAGTCAGAGCAATCTCATTAGCTCTTTTACACATTAGAGCTGCCCGAGGTCAGTGTTCAATATAATGCTCAGGAGATATTAGCACCTACCAGGTAATTTGCTCACGCAGTCTTTCACTGAATCATGCCCATAAGGAACACGTGCTTCTTTCAGACTTAACCTTTGTTTTGTTGGGTTGCTTTTAGTGGTCAAAACTGCATACCAGCTTCAGCATAACTTGGGATAATTTTCAATAGTTGTGAACAATCAGTATTGAAATGATTTCCTGAGTGTATGCACACCTTGCATGAGCTAAAAGCTTTTCTGTGTAATTTTTCTTAGATATTTTAACAAACGTCCTTTCACTTTCTTGAATCAATCTGGATAGCAAGTGGTGATTTTCTGAATGTGCTGCCTTAGAGTGAGGGTTTTGGTTTGCATTTGTGAGCAGTGTACTGAATTGGGTTTTGGCACTGTCTTATGCTCCATAATCTGCTGACAGAGTTTTGGTTCTGCATCTCTGTGGAATATCTGTGTATATATATATATATATGTATGTATGTGTATAGATCACTTGGCAGCAGTAACAGTGAATGTGGAAGTGCAACAGGCACTGTTATTACAATGAATACCCTCTTCTAACAAATAAAAATACAGTTATATGCATGATAGTATTTAATTCTGCCTTCTCACTGTTTTAATGGCTACACAGACATCAGGGCAAACGTGAGCCCTGGAAGCTGTCCATCTGAAATACTGCGAAAGAGAGAGTCCTTGTTAAGCAGCTGAAGCTGTGCAGTTTGGTAGGCAATGCTGGCTTCTGCTGTTATCTGACTGAATAGCTGCCTGTTGTTATTTACACGATGGTGAAGTCCAGAGCAGTGTGCTGCTTCACTGTGCCTGTGGATTTAATCCTCGTGTCTGTGCTTACCAATCTGCTGTGGATGAGGGAAGCACTGTGTCAGCCGAGGTACCCGTCCTGGGTTTCAGCTTCTGGAACATAACATCATGAGCAGGTGCATCCTCTGCTGCTGGAGCCACAGGCATGTATTTCTGTCCTTTAAACATAAGATGGCAGCAAAGCTCCTTCTGTTGTTGATGCTACCAGAGTGGCCTTTCACCTGGATAGCAGTGATCATTTTCCCTGTGGATTCCAGTTCCATTTTCCCTACAGAAATAGTAAATAAAGAATTGCTTGTACAAAGTGGAATTGCCCACTGGGGCCATCACAGGGATGCTTACCAAGTACGAAGTATCTATGGTTTCTGTTTCTTTCTAGGACTCAAGAACAGAACCTGAATTTACCTGGGAAAGGAGAATTCCCCACTTCCTAGCTGATAGATAAAGACAGAAACCACAGATGGGAGCTGCTGCAGAGATTTCCTTGCAGGGACTGAGGAGCAGAACAGCATTTTGACATTTGTTGATGCTGCCTGACTGCCACTGCTAGTCTGCTAATTGGCCTTTGATTAAAAGCAGTGAAAACTGCACCCTGTCTGCATCTGCCAGACCTCTTTCTGCTAATTTAAGGAGAGAAAGATCTGCTTTTTTTTGTTTGATCTCTGCAGCAGGTGGTTTGAATGTAATCAAGAGAGCTTAAACTGCCCTTTTGCTCTCTGGATTTGAGTTTCTCACTGGGCCTTCTCTTTCCTGTAAGCTCCTTTCTTTATGCTTTGGAAAGCAGTTTCCAGATACAGCAATTTGAATTCCTTTTTGGTTTTCCTCCTTTCTAAAGTCTGAGGAAGCTTTGCCTTGTTTTCCCTCAAGCTGTTTGCCCAGGTTAGAGGAGCTGCTGGTGCTCTGCAGTGTGCCTGGCACGCATGCTGTGTCTCATGTGGACAGCAGTCAAGCAAACTAGGTCTGCTGACAGTCCCAAAATCTGACGGCACGGCAGACTAGAATCAGCATCTGAGAAGCAAGAGCCAGGCCCAGATTCATTTAGCCTGAAACGTGCTGTTACACACTGGTTTTCAAGCATGGAGGTGCTAATTCCATCTCTGTTGTAAACACAGAGTGACAGGTGCAGTGTGGCTTGCTGGAGCAAGCATCACACTCTGATGGCTTCTCAGGCCTTGAACTAAGGGAGACCAGCACTGTTACACTTTAAATGCCTTAGCCTATTACTTGCCTCATTTGCTTCCCCCCTTCAGATTCTCTATAGTTATGCACGACTTGGCACTGCCATATTACTGATGTTAAAAAGAGTTTGAAAAGGAGAAACCTGTTGTAATGTGGCAGTGCTGGATAAGGGGAGGGATGGTGAGATTTTGTGGTGCTTATATAAAAGTTTGAATTGTCTTTGCACTTTGGAAAAATGATTTTCCTCCTTGCATTATGGAAGACCTGTGGCTGTCAGACACGGGAGAAATATGCAATGTCTCATCAAACTGTACTGGGTAACTTTTGTCATCTTAACTGTATCTGCTTTTTGGACAAATCCTATCCTGACTGCAGAATGTCAATAAGTGCTGCAGCTCCTGTATTTGAGAGGAGTGGACAGAAAAGTGGCAACCTGCCCCAGGGTTTTCTTCATGCTGTGGAGTCCAGAAGACTTCAGGC
Source organism: Lagopus muta (assembly GCF_023343835.1). Lineage (NCBI taxonomy): Eukaryota > Metazoa > Chordata > Aves > Galliformes > Phasianidae > Lagopus > Lagopus muta. The sequence goes on from NC_064442.1 coordinate 16,994,580, forward strand.
TGGAAGGAGACTGCAGTGCCCCTTTGCCTAAAGTTAGTGTGGGAGGACCTATTCCCAGAAATCCCTGTTACAGTCTAGCAGATTAGAGATGTTTGTCAGGAATGTAAGTAGCTAAATGCTTACCAAGGATGCTCTTCTGTAAAGATGTCTTTCAGTTTGACCATTGCATCTGTAAGGAATTGTCCAAAAGCATATCTTTTGGACCACACAACATGGTGACTATTTTTTTAGATTATGTGGGCAATAATCCAACTCACCTGAGCTGCAGGATAGCATCAGTAACATGGACTCAAATGCTGGCATACTCATGTTGTGTTTGCTGTTAGCAGTCCGTAGTAGTTGAGCGGTAAACTGAATAATAGGTACCAAACTGTAAAATATGGGCTTCTAGCCACATTCATATGACATCAGTACCAGCTGTTGTTTTTTCTTCCAGTTTGAGATCAGGCAGCTGAGGGCCCACCTTGCTCAGCAAGATTTGGACCTGGCTGCAGAGAGAGAAGCTGCGCTGCAGGTCCCACACGTACTGAACAAGCAGAGCAGCAACAGGTACAAGGTGGTTGCCACTGAAGACTCAGATGATGAAGCCACTGAGACCATCACTGAGTTGCAGTCTCCACGAGGTGAGTGCTGCCCGTGTGCTGCTATCCACGGCGCTATTGTTCCCTTTCATGGACTGACTGAACTGCTTTCCCTCTGCTAGTGAATTTGTTCATTTCCCTGGAGACTGCATTTTCCCGTTTTTGCAAAGAAGCTGTATCTGCTCCAAAGTGGCAGAAGCTGTTGCATTTTAGAGCAGATTTTTACTAGAGCCAATGTGAAACAACTCTGGATGAAAATGACAGCAATATACCTTCCCAGTGTCCTCATGATTGTATCCCTCAAACACTAAAGCAGCAGCAGCCAAATCAGAATTGGCAAAGCAGTAATCACTCAGAGTTAAAAGTAGGGAAATTGAACTGAAAAACAACTTCTTTGGTTGCTTGCAATTCTGTGGTTTAGGGAGGACTTAGGGCTGTTCTAAATTGATGTCATGTCTCTCAGCTTTTACTTTGTCTGCTCAGAAGCCTGATGCATAGGTCAGCTACTGATATTCATAATGTTGTCTTTTTTCATACTGGTTTTAAAAGTATCAGGTTAAATGTATTGGGCCAGATTACCCTTGCCTGTAAATCTATTGACAGGACAGATTGCCTACATCAGGAGTTGATTTGGATGGTTTTTTATCTTTTTTTTGGCCATCGTTGCCCAAGAGTCCAGTGTCTGCTGGGAGATACTCAAATTCTTGTGTGCAATAAATGTCTAAATGTTGTACTAAGGGACGTGGTTTAGTGGGGAAATGGTGCTGGTTGGACCAGGTGATCTTGGGGGTCTTTTTCAATGTTGGTGATTGTATGATTTTAATGTTATGTACGTGGATTAGAAATACAAGCATAAATGGACAACGGCAGATGTGCAAATCCATAGAAACCTGCGTGTCGTATTTTATTCTGTGTTCTGTGTAATATTCTGTGAATTGATGGAAACAAGACTGTCTCTCTTCTACTAGTTCCAGCCATCCTGCTGACTGCACCACATCCCAGCTTGCCTTCCAGGTGGTATGGCTGCCCACGCACCAGCTGTGAAGCTTGCCTTGGTTGGAGGCTTAGGCTCCCACTAAGTGGTTTAAAACTAAGTGGTTAAAAATGCTGGACGGCTCAGCTGTGCTCAGACTGGGTGGCTCTGGTGCAAGGAAAGGAGCATTTGCACACTGTAGGCAGCTCCTGTGCTGAGGAGCAGTCCTGTGGGTTGTCTGTTAGGTGAGATGTGTGGTTCAGGGGAACACTAGCAGTTATATTGACCTACATCCTTTTTTTAAATTACCCTTGAAGTGCTAGACCAGAAGGCTTTATTGGGCAGCGTGTAGCTGCTTTACCCATGTTTCCCAGTGCTCATGGTGGGGGAGAGAATGTGCCACCATCTCACTGATGGTTAATGTCATATTTCATGTAGTAATTTTTTATCGTAATGATACCCATTGCACATCCCAGTTTTCTTGTTTCAGTAGATGAGCAGTGTGTGGATATTGCCTGAATTAGAGGTTTAGTTGGTACCTTTATTTGGTCAACTCCTCAGAATTTAAGGGATAGAAATATTTTAATCAAAAGCCATAGGAGAAAAAGCTTACCAGATTCTTTCAAACTATCGTTTTTTTCATTCTCTACACAGTAATGAAAGTGTGTAGAAATTGCTTCTGTTTTGTCCTCTGTAGTAATGTCTGAGCACTAACCACAATTCAGCCATTAATTATTCCTGATTTGAAATTGTATTTAAAAGCAGGCAGTTGAGCAGACTGTCCCCTAAAACGCATTTCCCCCTTTTTGTAGGATTTCAGAGGTTTCCCCAGTGGATATATTATAATTTATGCATGTGTTCCTTGAGGGTTACATTTGGAACTGGAGAGTGTTGTGCACAATTAGGAGGAGACTTGCTGAAATTACAGCGCTATGGAGATTTATCTGATTTTTTTTCTGTCCAAAGTATTTGTTCCAGATTAACACAAGTACTCATGGTTAGTTCCTCACTGTAAAATGCTGGCTACACGTGCATCAAAGTAGATACGTAATCTTCGTTTCTATATTGTTAGGTTACATGATTCATTAGAGCAAGTCATGCTTTCCACTGGGGAAAAACATGCATCCAGCAAATAAGAAAGCATGCACTACTTCACGTATCAGGTGAGGTGCAGTTATGTTTAGACATTCGTATAATCATAGAATTATTTTTTGGTTCCCAGAAGTCAACTAAAAACACAAGGAAATATTTTTTGTGCATCGTACCATATATTACATACAAAGCTTTTGCAGATGAATTCTTATGAGCTAAGTTTAACAAGCTAAGTTTAGGTGACTCCATGTTTTACAATTGAACAGAAAGAATGTCCTATGGCCTTCCAGCGAGGAACAGCCACCTGTGCTAGTCTGCCATTATGGTGGAGTACTGACAAGGGGGACCAAGATCAAACTGCACGAGAAACCACACTCCTAGCAATAATATTCAGTGCTTTAATCCATAATCCAGGGAATAGTCAACTGAGGCAGAGGATTTCACATGTAGATGCCTGCATTATTTTGCAGAGAAAAGAAATAATAACATAACACATCCGTTATGGCAAGGCTTTGAATACTGTTGTAGCAATGCTGACTTAGAAATTGCGTCTGTGTAAGTTACAGGACTTCTAAACCTTAGCCAACAGCTTGATAAGGCAGTTACCCCAGAAAAGAAAGTCCGTGAACCTGCCTGGTTCTCTTACCTCCTCACCTCAACTGGGTCTTTGCTCTCCAGTAACATGCTGGCTGTTGTAGCAGTAGTTTTCACTGGTACCACTTTGGCATCCTGTAGGTATTTACAACCATGGCCGTTGGCACCAACACACACATTGGATAACCTGGATGTGATACACCACGCAGAGGAAGAGCATGTCTTCAGCTCAAGAGTCCTTCATTTGCACAGCATGGAATGGGTATATGGATGATGTAGGATCTCCTATGTTCAGGGCTTTCCCACCACTTCTACCTGGAGCTGTAAGCCACCAGTGTTTTTACCCCTACTTTTTAGGTCAAGGGTTATGTATTGCAAGTTACCCTCTCTTACCAGACCACAGTAGGAATTCCACTTTAATTGTGTTTTTTTTCCTTCTGTAATACTCCAGAGTGACTACTGCAGTTAATCATTCTGTGGGCCACGTGGCATTTGTGAGCTTTGAGAAACATCTGCAATTGCCTATTGCAGTGACTAGTTTGAGGAGAAGTAAGGGACCAGTTTGCTAATACTGCTAAAAGAAAAGCTGCAATTCAAAGTCTGAATTCAGCTGTCAGGCAAAACAGGCTCAGGAGAGGCTCTTCTTTTCTGCTCTGGCAGAACATGAGCCTTACATACAACACCTGAGGGTAGGGTATGGCATAGAATGTATATGTTTGTGCCAAACTTAACTTTGTCAGCCTTCAAAAAAAAATTGCCATCTTTGGAGAGCTCTGGATTGTGCCAAACCAGCAAGCTTTAGTTGGCTGGAGAACATACTGCATGCAAAAATGGGATATTCCATCTCAAGCTAATCTTATTTCCCCCGTCTACACTGAACAATGGAAACATTCAGTGCAGAATACTTCATCATGGAAGGGTTATGGAATAAGAAAGCATTCAGTCTTTTTATTTGTTTCCATACCTGGAAGTTTTATGGCATAGTGCATAAGTTAAAGCTCCTTGGGGACAGCTTGTACTCCGGTATTTACACTGGATTTCGTGCACCAATTTACTACAGCATTCAGTAAGGTAAGTCAAGTAACCCCAGCATCACGTGGTACACACAACACCCCTGGGAATTTGTGCAGAGACACGCAGTGTGGCCAGCATCAGGAGCTCACTGCGTGTGCTGTTGTGTAGCTTCCCACACATATCCTTGCCCAGGAGGGGAGTGGAAGGGCAGTGCTGAGCTCTACTCTCTGTGACAGCAACAGGACCCAAGGGAGTGGCATGGAGCTGTGTCAGGGGAGGACCAGGTGGGTGATAGGGAAAAGTTCTGCCCCAGAGGGCGGTGGGCATGGAGCAGGCTGCCCAGGGCAGTGGGCACAGCCAGCACTCTCGGGGTTTGGATTTGGGGTGCTCCTTTATAGAGCCTGAGGTTGGACTCAATCCCTTCCAACTCGGGTTATCCTGTGATTCTGGTCAAATGGTCAGCAGGCTCTGAAAGTGTCCCATAACTCCCTAACTGATACCCTGTGCCTGTTCTTGATGTACTGCTTCTTCAGACACTGAAGAAAAATCCTAACAGTAGAAAGTAGGAAGACAGTAGGAATAACTCTGGAAAAAGCATGGATATATGCTAATTACTACTTAATTTGGCAAGGAGGCAGGAAATGTTTCAACTTTATTTTCTTTGAATGGAGGTTTTATTTGTCCAGCCAACAAACTGGACTCCAGAGTAGCCAGACACGAAGGCTGACACACAGGTATCAGCGTGCAGGTCAAAGGCTGTCATTGTCACTGCCAGGGAAGGTGATGGCCTGGAGAGAAGGGAGGCATTGCTGTGACACTTGCTGCCCTGTAAGCATCTTATTTGGCTTCACTGCCTCAGTTTCTGTAGCGTGACTTGAATGATGATGGTACTCACAGACTTCAAAATAGCACTGTGGGGTTTGTAAGGAGCTGGGGATGACCGCTGGTTGCATGTGGGTGCCTACGTGTGCCTCCTGTTGTATTATGCTGGCTCACAATGTCAGGGGCAGATGGTGGTGGTATGGCAGCAGAGGTTGAACATTCCTCCCGATGCTCCATTACATTTGGTGTAGCTGGGAATTTGCTCTATCAAATGGTGTTATTGTGCTCTTTGTAGCTGTTGTAGTTTCTGTGGAAACAAATAGGAGGCATGACTTTTGGAGCACCCGATGTATCCTATCTGCTCACCTCTAAGTGATGAAGGAGGTTTTTTTCTCTTCCTGAATTCCTGCAGCATGGAACCAGTTACGGTCAGAAGAAAATCCAACATTTTCTGCTCCTGCACAAATCATTTTTACTGTTCAGTTTACAAACCTCCAGCTCCAGGGAATGCTGGGTTCACAGTACCCCATCCAGCCATTAATACTTCCTTCCAAAATTTATTATTCTTTAATCTCCCTCATAATATATGAATTACAGTCCCTAGAGGAAATTCCTCATTTTCCTGCATATGTCATTGCAGTTTGGGCAATTCTACAGCACTGCCATAGTTTAAAAGCAGTATGGCACCCTTGTACTGATTTGAGCAAGAACTGGATCCCATTTTCTGTTACTTCCCATGGCAGAACAGTGATTTTAGCTATTCAGAGTGGAATTTCTGTTTCTGGGGGATTAGCAGTGTTTTTCTTAGGGGGACTGCTGCAATTTATGGTCATTCTTAGAGAGCAGAGAAGCTTACTCTCCACGTAGGCACTGACATGTTCTGCAAGTGAAGAAAGTGGGAGACTGGGAAGGGAAAATGACCAGTTCTGGAGCTCCAGAAGGCTTCCCTTAAGATTAGTCATTTGCTGTCTGAGAAAGCAAAGTGGGGCACTGCAAAGGATTCTGTCAGTTGTTGCTTGCAAGGCAGCGTGAGCTGCTTAAACACTTGGGATTGTTGCAAATTAAGGCAGTTCCTGAAGCGATCCTGTTAGCGGTGAGGAGAGCCCTGTCACTGCAGGACAGTAGGTAATAAATCGGGTTCTTTTCTAATGTTGGAATGTATCTGCTTTGAAGTCTACTCCTCTTAATGGTTGTATCTTCAGAGCACTCCACTTCCTGGTCAAATTCTATGTATCTTGGAAAGACTGAGGATTTAGTTTCTCTATAGGTACCCATTTTAGGCTTTTTTGGTTCTCTGCACTGATCGTCCAAGCAGAAATCATAGGAATTAGACATCAAGTAGCACTTAAGTGTATCTGTAGTTGGTGGAGTGAGGCTCTTGGATTTCATGTTCACCAAATTGGCAGGGTAGAAACTTTCCACTTCCAGAAGTGGTGACCGTGCAATCACACACATGGGGTTGAAGTTGTCTGCCATCATTAGTACATGGGGACTGAAGATATTGCTGGCAGTTAAAGGAGCACAGCTGGAACGCTTCCACTGCCAAGCATGTCATCCCTTTCACAGTGGGTTGTTCTCCAGTTTTGTGAAGGCAGTGAGATACGGTGCCCTCTGTTGGCATTGGAACACTGTTCCTGCACCTCACTCTCCTAAAGCACTAGAAGCTTTCCCTAACCCCTACTCTGCCCTCATTCGTTGCCAGTTTATCAGTTTGTTCTTGAGTCCTTCTACTTAAATTATCCTTCTCTGTCCCTGCTGATGGCTATTTTGTTGATATCCATATTTTTTCTCAACGTTTGTTTTTCTCGATGCAGCAAACAGCTGTTTTGCTTTGTGTTTGATCCACACCAGCTCAGATACAGATCTGCTGCTCCCTACTCACAGAGAACAAGGCTGAAAGATGAGCACGGAGAGGTGGAGAGGTCCCCCAGGCCATCCTGCACCTAAAGCCATTGGCTGTGCCCACACACAGGTGTTCTGTATCTCAGCCCTGCTCTTTGCACGCTGTGCTGTTGCAGCATGACCTGCTGCGCTGATCTTCCATGTCTGCAGTTTTCCTTTCTCCACAATGACGTTTCATCTCAGGTTAGAACCACGCTGACTCTGTGGCTCTGCTTTCTGTGCAAGGTAGCTGCAGCAGTTCCTCTCATGGTGGATTATCCCATGTGCTCAGGCAGCCATCCAACCTGTGCTGGCTGGACACGTATGTGGATGGAGGCCATGTGAGCACAGCACTGCGTGGCAACCTGCCTTTGTGTGAATGTCTCCTGGAAGGGATGAACTGGCTGCTGGTATTTCCTGTTGGCACAAACTCTCCATGTTGCTAGAGGGAAAGGTAGAGACACCTTTTGGGGCCAGCAAAGCAGAGGGGAAAACATTCTTTTTGGGTCATCTTACTTGAGACCAGGAAGGTGAAGGAGGCACAGCTCAGAGTTGTGTGCCCTAATAAATGAACGGATGAGTGAGCAGTGCCATGGGCTGTTGGAGCAGTATAGCTGTCATCACTGCTTCTATTTCTGCAAGCGTTCAGGGGACAACAGCTTGGTCTCATAATTTCTGCTCTGAAAAAACTTTCCTGCTCAGTGTCTCAGTGACTTTTATTGGAAAGTGTATTTTATCCTATGCTTCTCTCCTAATTGCTTCTAGATGGTGGTAGCAATGGAAGTGGATGAGCTCCTTTAGAAGCCTCTCTGTGCAGATCACTGCCTTCTGGAGGAAGGTGCAGCCAGGGATTGCTCTGCTCAGTGAGAGACTGCTTAGCAGAAGGAAACCTGTGATTCAGAACATGCAACTTTGGGATGGAAGGCAGTATAACCGATGGCAATACAAATATGAAGTAAAATATTTTAATAACTGTATGGGAAGTGTAGAGTCCTGCCCTGAACCACTGATTGAGCACCTGTGGAAAGGATCCTGTCAGCCCTGGGAACACAGGTGAAGGCAATGCAGGGTGGAGCCTGGCTGCACCTCTCTTAGACCTCATTTAAGGGTTGATTTTCACTGGGGAAGGATCTCTGGTTGGAGATCTCCCTTGTGGAGTTTTCCCTGCAAGCTTGGATCTTCAGAGAAGGGTGAGCGCTTTCCCTTTCTCCTTGTAACCCCTTTCCATCGCTGTAGTCCTTTTGTCACTGCACCTCCTGCATTGCTATTCCACCACACTGGTCTCTGATTGTTACAATAACTAATTCTGTTTCTTAAAAAATTATTTTTTTAAGGCCTCTGATCACGTAGATGAGCAAATGGTATTTATTGTGCACAGAGGTTTTGCAGTCGTTGATGAAACAACTGAAGGTCACTGTTGGGAGATTACAGAACTAAAAAAGAGATCTGCCTTGGTCAGAGTGTCATTTATGTGCTTCACCAAATTTATGAGGTTTTTACAGGGCCAAGAGAGAGAGATTACAGTGTTTTCTCTCGGGTCAGATGAGATTATATGGGACTGTACTCCAAATGGTTTATTGCTCCCTAAACCACTTGTGGTGGAGGAGATGTAATCTGAATCTTGCAGGGAAAGAACAGAAGATAAAATCCTGTAGCTTTCAGGCAGATCCCAACCAAGGGCTGCACGTTGTTTCAGTAATGGAGATTTGGTTGGCAAGCAAAGAGAGAGGGCTTACTGCCCTTCTTGATTGGGCTTTGCTGCACTTCTGCAGCCTCACAGAGGCGCTTGGCTGCAGGGAGAGCCGTTCTGGATTTATGTGGGGTCGGCAGGAACAGCTCTCCTGGTCGTGCTCCCTTCTGTCCAGTGGGACTCGTGGCCCTGCTGGAGGCAGCAGGCAGACGTGGCTCTGAGGGGATGCACTGATGGTGGGGCTCCCAAAAGCCTGAGCTGCCAGAAATCTTAAAAACAGAATGAAGTGTTGTGTAAAGACCGCTGCTTTTCTGCAGCTGAAGCTCAAGTATCCCGAGAACAGAGAGCACTCCGTGCTACCAGCAGTCTCCTCCCCTTGCAGGAGTTATTCTCCCTCGCTTACACCCACCTCCTCCTGCCACTGTGCTCCTGATCCTTCTGGCTGCTGATAGTGGGGACTTCAGGGTAAATCACCACAAAGTTCTGAAGCAGTTCCCCAGTAACGTTACTTTCTGTTTGTGTGCACATCGTGTGTGCACAAGTGGTTGCTTCCAGTTTGGTCTTGGTGGTATTCTTAGGTATCATCAGAGATAAGTGGGATTGTTTGTAGCCTCTTATGCCCCAAAACAGCTGTGACTCCCTGTGGCCAAGATGAGTTTGTTAGTTGTCAGTTTGCCTTAATGTAATCGTTCAGAAACCTAATCTGTTGCTGAAATATTTATCCTGCTCTTGTTATTCCAATAGTCTGTATTGTTTTTTATTCATAAGAAACTCCTCAAGGTTAGAAAAAGAAGTATTTCATATTTTATATACGCACATGCATGTTTATATTATTTACAGAGAGAGATGCACACACACATAAAAAAGAAGAGCCCAATGAGGGTAAGGAGGCCATTGCATGCTGACATGGCAGCAGGCAGTGAGGCAGAGCAGTGACTGTGCTGTGCTGAAGCAGTGAGTGCTTGCACTGCTGCAGATCCTTTGCAGCTGCTTGGCATTGGTTTGCTGAAGTAATGAATTGTCTGTAACTCTGTTAAATTGGTTTGAAGGCACTGGATTTCGTGGTAGCATAGGAGGACGCACACTGGAGGTGGATGGCAGGCAATGCATGTGATCATACAGAAGGTTTAACTGGGGCCATGACTCAGAAAGCAGGTAAACACCATTTCCAAGCTGCTTGCTTGCTTCAGCACAAAGCATTGCGGTGTTTGGGACAGATTTCCATGAAAGCTGAAGGGGACGGAGGTCTGCATGTATCCAAAGGTTCCCTGCGTGTCCAAGAACATCTGCACAGATCTGTCCAAGTACCTGCACAGGCTGGTGGGTCTGCTAGCATTCACAGTGTGAATTATGTATGATTGAAATGAAGTGTGTTTGAGTAGCAGATAGCCGAAGAGCTTTGCAATGTACCCTAATCCTGCAGCGCTGCCTTGAGCTACTCGGAGGCCTCTTTTTTAAACTTGGACATTAGCACAAAGCACACCTCTGACTGCAGGCATTTAAAGATCAACAGGGGCCAAGAAAGCTTTTAGGAGCCAATGAAACCAGGAAAACAACCGCGTTCCCTTTCAGTGTCAGGTTCGATTGCCTTCTTACGAGTGCAGCTATTTCAGGTACAGAGTGCTCGGTGCTTTGGGTCTTGTTGTATGGGCAAAGTGCTCCCCAGAAAACATCTGTTTCTTTCACCTGCAAACCGCAGAGTGCTGTGAAAGGCAGCACAGCGGCCGCAGGGACCCGGGGGGCGAAGGGAATCTGCCCCACAGGGATGAGCATGCTTCTCTGAAACATGGTATCAAAAGGAGCACTTAAAAGGATGAGAATGCTTTTAGAGCACAGCACGCAGCACTGCTGGGCAGCTCTGATCCCACAGAGCTGTGATGAAGAACCCTGCTCCTATCAGCCTGTGGGTGCCACTGCTACGAGGTGTGCAGTGCACAGTCAGGATCTGAGCATCACACCCGGCCCTGGAAGGGCAAGGAGGCCATGGGGCTGTGAGCAGGCTGTGCCAGGTCAGCCACTTACTCACACGCTGCCTTCTTGTTGTTTCAGAGGATGACATGAACAATTACATCAGCCGGTACTACAATGAGCCCAGCAGTGGTAAGTTCTGCTTGAAAACGTGAGTGTGAACCAAATGTTTGCATTGCATTGTGTGCTGTAACCCTGGTGAGGCTGAGCAATGGCAGTCTGTTCTGGGAATGGAACCCAACACCCACAGCTGGTGGTGTTCTCCATAAGAGCCAAAGCAGCAGCTCTGCAAGGGTGAGGGGCACCCTGAGGTGCAGATCACAGGCTGGAGTGTCCTGCAGAGGTTAATGCCCTGCTGGGTCTGCAGGGATTCTACTGGGCAAGGAATGGGAATGAAAGTGAGTGAGCTCAGTGCAGCACCGTATCTACACTCATAAAGGTATGGCAGCGTGTATCCATGCAGCTGGGGAAATATAGACGGGCACACACAGATACCCAGTGCAGACACACACAGACACAAGCATACAGACATAAACATAACTGCATACCTTTTTATCATATGCACATAATAAAAAAGGTAGGTGGGTGCGTATAGATTTCTAGGGAGGCACAGATGTGGATATACACATATAGAACATAAATTATGCATGTGCAAATAGACGTGGATATTCTTGTCAAGGTATGTGTCAGCTAATATGTAAATTATTCACATGCATTGTACATTAAATATAAAATATGCATGTGGAGATAGAGATGATTATGTATAATGCATTATAGATTTATATTCCCATCTATAGGTTCCACCACATACATCCCCCTCCTCCCCCCCCCCCCCCCCCCCTCAAGCCCAGGGTTACACTGATGCTCCTGTATGTGTGTGTTACGTGTTTATGCAAGTAGGTTGCTCTGGAAGTAATGCCTCCTATTTATTTCCATGGAAACTACCACAACTACGAAGAGCACAATAACACTGTGAGATGGAGCAAATCCTCAGCTGCAAAACACGAGCTTTCAACACAAACACCACTGTTAGATGTATTTTTTCACCAGCAATTCAATTCCACCCCTATGCTTCACCTTCACTTACATGACAGGTGCCATTCTAATAGAGAGCCTCACTGCTGCCAGGTGTCACAAGGCAACAAAATGTAATGGAGTACTGGTGGGAAGGTTCAAGCTCTGTAGCCATACCACCACCATCTGCCACTCGTGGTGTGAGCCAACAGAATAAGGTAGGAGGCATTACTTTTGGATCAGCCCTCATATACACATGTATTTGTACACAGGTATGTATGTAGAGTTATATACGTACAGCCAAACATTCATACATCATATAACTGTGTACACACACAGATCTTTGTTTATATGTGTGTGTATAAAATGTATAGAAATGAAAATTGTGTACATATATATTTGTATTATTATATGAGTGCAGCAATATCTACACCTACCAACCCACACAGATGCCTGCATATCTGCTTATTAAAATGTATGCATTAAAAACTGTGTGTGTGTGTACACATAGGTATGACTGTATATGGTTATTATGTGCAATGTTTGTTGTTTAGGTATAGCCATGCTTATTTGCTTATAAAAGGAAACAACTTTCATGTGTCTGTATAATATTTTATATATATGTATAAAATAGGAATGTATAGATTGATAATGCACTACATGCATGTTTTTATAGATATGTATGCATACAGACATGTGTACATGCATGTGTACACACCTACTTATATTCATGTATGCTAGACATGGCATACATATTTACCTGTGTATATGTACATTTACCTATATATGTATACAAATATCTAGATAGGGGTGTGTGCAAGGCTATATTTATGTATTTTATATGAGTACTTGCACATATACAAGCACCAAGGTGTGCTAAGAATTACAGGTATGTGCACATTCCCATTATTTGTACATGAAGACACACACGTGTGTGTGACTGTACAGATGTAAGATACGTACATAACCACGTAACTGAAGGTAGATAACAGTGTGGGCATGAATGTGTATGTTTATTTTCTTCAAGACTGTACAGGTTTATTTTCTTGCCTGCGCATCAGTCCCAATGTAGAGATGAACAAAACACAGGTGTGGACTTAGGAGTCGCATTGTGGAGACTTGGGGAGCTCTTTTATTTTTAGATATTTAGATAAATTAGATAAAAAACACAACACAGGTATTTGGGAAACACCATCTATACATTTATTTATTTAAAGGGGGCTACATAAACATTAGTTATGGGGAAAGAGCAGGAGGAGCGTTTGGTACTTTTCATAACAACATCTGTATGTGGTAGCTGTAAAATGTGTCCATGTAGATGTATGTTTAGCTGTGCTTTTGCTATTTCTGCCATGTTTTACTTCCCCATTTCTGTATCTGCACATATGTAGGTGCATGTACACATTTACCTGTGCTGATTTAATTTACCTAAGTATAAAATGAATAATGGGAAAGGAGAGGGATCCTATCTGCCATTACATTTTCACAGTGGAGCATGCAGGTGTCTGTCCACCCATCCATCCCTCAGAGAGCTGCAGTGGTCTCTGAGATCTGCTACTTCGTTTTCCTCCCTGCGCTGTGCTCTCACCTGCCCCTCTCCGCCGTTCTTGCCTGCAGACAGCGGTGTTCCTGAGGCTGCCATCTGCGTGGTCACCACGGCCGCCATAGACGTCCATCGCCCCAACATCTCCTCCGATCTCTTCACGGTGGAGGTGCCAATGCGGCTCAGCAGCACCGGGACGTCGGCCAGCATCACTTCGGGCAGCGCCTCCCGCTCCACCGTCAGCTCTGGCACCCAGGCGTGCAGCGAGAGCAGCCAGACGCTGGGCTCCTCCCCAGACTGCAGCGCAGCCTGCGAGGACGCGGCCGGCACCAGCCCTCACGCAGACCTCGTGTCCAGCCAGCAGCGGGTGGCACAAGCCGTGGTCCAGGAGCTGCTCTCTTCCCTGTCTGAAGAGGCACGCCTGGCGCAGAAGGGGCTGGACCCTGTCAACCTGAAGCTGCCCAGCCCAGCCGGCTCAGTGAGGGCCAGCCCTGAGCTCAGCCACCGCCTCAGCGTCTACAACCGCAGGAATCAGGAGAACCTCGAGGTCTTCCAGCTAAAGCCACTCATAGATTCTCCACAGGGCCCCTCCATGATTGAAGACAAGTATGGGGCCCTGGGACCCCCCGAGCCACGGCTGAGCAAGGTACCTGAGGCCTAAGGAGCTGTGGGGCATGCTCACTGTGCTGGGTCAACAGGCAAGGCAGCAGCACCGGAGGCCACCTATGGCACCTCCTGCAATGGCCACCAGCCCAGGGCTGGACTTGCACCACCCAAGTGGCCCCCAGCAGGCCTGCCCTGCCACCAGCTCTGGGCCAGCCGGTACGGATGGCGTCCTCTGAGGCACAGGAGACCTTCGCCCTGTCTTCAGCCACCAGGATTGGACCCGCAGTGCCCAGTGGCAGGGAGAAAAGACTTACGGCCGTGTCCTGCCACCAGCCTGGGGTCAGCCCCAAGGTGCATTACCTTCCACCAGCACCAAGCTACAGTGTCCAGGGACAGACAGAGCTGCTGGCCAGCCTGCTCCAAGCCTGGCCTCCCAGCTCCCCATGTCCTCTGCCCAGGGGCTGAGCACAGCTGGGAGGGGAGTGAGGTTGGGAATAAACACTGACAACCACTGCTGCCTCCCTTGTTCCTGTCTTCCATCCCTCCCTCCTTACCTTAAACCTCTCCCTTCCCTTACCTTTCCTGCCTTGACTCCTTTTCCTGATAGCTTTTCTTCACTCTCCCCTCTACCCCCACCACTTGGTGTCCCAGCCCCTTCCACCCACAAAAAGAAACAAAAAAAAAAACAACTCACAGTTACCTCTCTTTCCACTCCAATCCTTTATTACTGTTATTCCTTCATACCACCTCTGTCCCCACCTCCACCCGTACCAAGCACTGCCCAGCACAAACATACACTGACATCTTGGGGTTGTGCTGTCATTACTGCCCAGCCCAACTGCAGCCACTGCAGTTGCTCACTTCTTCTTCAGGAGCTCCGTCATCTCAGGCACTGCCTGCAAACACCAGTGCCAGGGTCGCACCCGCTTCCCCTCCACCCCCACAAAGTTTTTTATGTGAGGTCTCAACCCCCCCATCACACGCCAGCCCCCTGCCCACAACTCCAGGGGCTGTGGGTCACCCCAGCTCACAGCACTCCCCACTTCCCTCCTGCTGAATAGAGACTCTTAATTATTTAAGAGCGCTACATTTCCATTAGGTGGAAATAATGCATTCGTACAAAATTTATTAAGGAAATTGTCTACATGGTGTTTCTTCAGAATGTGACTTTGTCTCTGCCTAACGCAAAGGCCCGTGCTCACCGCTGAGCCAACGGGCATTAGTTCAGGAATGGCATTAAGTGCTGGCACAGCTTCTGCCCATGCCTCCATGGAGCTGCTGTGAGCTCACACCGCTGCCATGTACGGCCGTGTGGGCAGCCCAGCCCACGTGTGAGTTTGCCAGAAAACTGCCAGCTGCGCCTCAGTGTCAGTAAAGCAGCAAGCCCACGCAGGAGGAGAACTGCTGCAGTCTGAAGACAACGCCAGCTCTGTACGTTCAGACTTTATGAAGCTCAAAAACTCATTTCAGTACCTAGGTGCAGTTCTCAGAATGGCTCACATTCAGGAAATGTGAACACAGGCAGGCTGATGTGAAACCCGCCCTCCTCAACATTTGTGGGGACTGAGTTTGGAGACTGAAAATAATGAAGTTGTAAAGCCAACTCTTGTGCAAAACAGTCCAAAGCAAACAGCCCATTAGATTCTATTACCTATCTTAACTGTCATTACATCTGACAGCTTTCTCTCTCCCGTGCCCAAAGCTGAGCCTCACCTGAAATAAGTCTGCCACCAGTCCATAGTCGGCCACTTGGAAAATTGGAGCTTCTGGATCCTTGTTAATAGCAACGATGGTCTGCAACAAGAGGAAAGCACCGCGTGAACACTGTGATCATCATGGAGGAGCAGATGGCAGAGACCTGAGGAAACGGGCTGACTTTGCTCCTGGCTTTGGGGGCAGCAGGTTACAGATTGCAGCAGTGAACAGATATCTTCCCATTCTGCTTTGCTTTCAAAACCAAACCCAACCCCCACCGCCCATGAAAGCCCACCATCACGCTCTCCAACACTGAGCCACGCAGTCCTAATAACAGCAAAGTCTATTCCTGAAAAATCCCTTATGCAGGGGCGCTCCCCCCTTGAAGAAAGTAAAGTCTGGAAAAAAAACTACAACAGATTACCTGCAATATTTAAGCCATAACATTACAGAAATAAATCAGAGGTAGCACTTACTTAAAATAAATGTAACAGAGCCGTGCCAAAGGCCCCCATACTTACAGCAGGCCGTGTAATTTATTGTGTCACACAGCTGAAAAATGCACATGAGCTAAATCCCAACACAGCAGTCCAGAAAATGCCTTCCCCAGTTTGAACTCTTTCATAAAAGGTAAATCCCATCGTAAATGTCTGTGACAGTTCCCAGCAAAATAAGTGTGGGTGTCCAAAGCTGAATCTCCAACAGGATGGGGAGACTCCATGAAGGAGGAACAAAATTCTAAATAAGCAACAGCTCATAAAATGATCCTAACACCCGTTGGCCTAAACCACAGCACTCTGCCACTGCCTCTCCACCTCACTGCTTCCACTCAGATTTGAGGCAACAGATTCCCCAGGACAGCTCTAACCAACATTTCCTCTGCGCACCTACCTGCCATTCCCAGGTAGCCACAGTTCATGGTTCTCATATGCTTTGCTCCCTCCACCGACTGTACTTGCCTGACAAAATTAATGGCTCAGTAGCATACATCGGTGGCAATAACTCAAAGATGAAAGTTCACAAATCCTGTGTTTTTAAGCCTACAGAAACCTCCTTCCTTCACAGCTCGTTTGTATCCCATGACTTGCTGTAAAGGAGAACCACATGGTTTACACAACAAGGCAGTACCTACAGCAGCGCCCTGCTGCTGCCTTCTCGCCAGCTCACGAGCACAGAGCTGCAAGATGCCAGTATACCTGCCCAACACATTCCTCCCAAAGCTTCTCATTTTCTATTTCTGTTACTCCTTTTGCCAATGCAAGCCTTTGCTAACAGCTCTACAGCGCAGGAAGCAAAACCCAGGTTGTGATAGGATATTAATTCAAAAGACTGAAGCCGTGCTCTGAGGCCCCACCATGCCTTCCCAGAGCTGCTCCCAGGGACACGAGGACTCGTACCCATGGCTGCAGTGGGCAGGACAGACTGGCTGAGATGGCAAAGAACACAGCTGTACACCCCCAGCGAGCCCTGCTGTGGGCAGGCAGCAGGCCCCAAGCCCCCGCTGTCACCAGGCACAAGGGAGAGGCTTGCAGGAACTGCAACTCTCAGAGCTTGTCCCTTCACCACACAGCACGCCTCCAGCCACCAACCCTGCAGACTCAGCTCCCTGCGCTTCCTCCTTCAGGCCCACAGCCCTGGAAGCCTCAATGGGAAATGCTGCGTCACACTGACCAAAACAAAGTAGCAACGGCTGCTCCAAAAGCATCTGCCTTCAACTGCAGTTGGCAGCCCCAGCCCTCCTCTGCCTCCTCCTGCTGAAGGGACTTTTTGTAAGATCTGGTTCTCTACCTCATCTCCACAGTCAGACTTCCCACCCTAAGAAGAAAAAGCATCACTTGGCTTGCAACGATTACAGCAAACTTTCGTAAGTTACATCTCTTAGAAAGAAAAGATGCTGTAACTACCTCAGGAGGGAACTGAAATAAGTATGGAAAGCAACAGGGACTCGCCAGGCCTCCTCCAAAGCTGCATTTTCTACCTTACTGTAAGAGGACAAAAATGACTCGCTTTGCTCAGTAGAAAGCACTTTGGAAAGCATATCCTGAAGTGTGCGAGTTCACAGTGCCAGAGGGTGCATGGTGCCAATGGGAGGATGGGGGAAATCCAGGGGCAGTTTCCATGGCTGCAAAACTCTTTTGTTTGTATAAATGGGAACTTTTCAGCAACTCCAACACCTGCACTCAGGCAGAAAGGAAAGCAGGATCCACTTCAAACACATGGAAGCAAAACTGAAGTTCAGAATGCACCTATTTTTTTACTACAGAAAAAGTGTCATCTCTGGGTGAAAATAAACCTAAGTACGTTTCTCCTACTGACAAACTTTATCTTATTTGATATAAAAACATCTCAAAATATCAAACACGGTGCTGGAAAGGCAAAAAGAGCAGAGGCTTTGCAGAGATGGCTGCGCCAGCACTGCGCCAGCACTGCTCCTGCTCTGCCCCCACGTCTCCCTGTTGCTGCACAGCAACAAGCAGGGGAGGCTGCACTGACCCTATTTCCACTTAGGCCACTGAGAGCACACTGCTGTGCCATTATCCACACCTCTATCTCCCTCCTCAGCAGTGACCTTCAGCTCCACCCATCAATGATCCTCAATTTTGACTGCTTCTTCCTCAACTGTGGAGACAAGTGAGAATAGCTTGCGCCCATTTCAGAAGGGTGAGACCCAAAAAAGGCTGCTGCGCCCACATTTCCCCCCAGAAACATTTGATTTGAGTAATATGTGCAAAAAGAACTAAGCAGCAGCATGGATCACCCTACCACGCAGGTTGGCTTGTGGGGATACATACAGCCATGTGAGCCCATTGCAGTCTATCACTGCTCAGACACAAAGGATGATTTTAGGGATCTGTCTGCAAGGCTTTGCACATTTTTTCCTCTGCTTGTGATGGTTTTACAAGCTACTCCAATTCCTGGCTGCCAGAAGACAAACCCCAACCCAGCAAAGCTTCTGAAAAGTTCCCTGGAAGTAGAAAACTAAATCAATCCTTTTTCTCTACAATTCCTCAGCAGGAAGCAGGACAGCTTTCATTTTATTTGGTTTGGTTTGAAGTGTTTGGCACCTGACAGCGGGATGCAGCAAGTAATTCTGCTGCTCTTTCCCAACATTGCACTGTGGACCAAACTGGCAATGCCAGTTGCAGATTATTTGCTTCAGCAACTAATGAGTTAAGCCTTTTAAAGTTTGACTGCCATTTTATAATAGGTTTCCATTTGAATAGCTAAACGCAGGAATGTCAGAGACATCTTTTACTTTATGGAATAGTAAGTTCATAATTCAAATTACACACTGTTATGCATGAATTAATATGTCATACTCTGAAATAAATGCAAATGCATCTATTGTATAGAATTCAGGCGTGTGTGTGTGTCTTCTGTTGCTGTTCTTTTAATACATAACTGAATTAGCTCTTGCTTAATCCTTCAGGCTTAGTGCAGCACTGTACTGCATTAGGTGCTCCACCACAACCTCACTCAGCAAGGCGTAGTGAGGCACGTTTTAAGGCAGCAGACAAAATGACAATCGTAACACTGCACAAAGTGGGAAGTTATTGAAGTGCTGATGAGAAGCAAAGAATAAACTCCCCTCCTTCCTCAACAGTTCTTCCAGCACCCCCAGCTCTGACATACCTTGCTGTCCTTCATCCCAGCCAAGTGCTGGATTGCTCCAGATATTCCCACAGCAATATAAAGTTCCTAAAAGAAAACAAAAAGGACACATTGTCAGAATGCACGACAGTTTTGGTCAGCTCTCACAAGCCTTGCTCGGGATCAATTACACACAGCAGTTTTTATATGACAGTGGTTGCCTATATTAAATGTGGCTCGTGATTGGTTCCCTTTCCCACTTTGGGATGCAGTTGTAAAAGGAGAATCCCAAAGGAGCCCCCGGCAAAGACAGATTGGAAAAAACAGAGATCTGCATCAAATGTAGGGCACTGTTCAGACAGAGCAGAGGGCAATCAGTGCTACTCGTGACCCCAGGGACGGCCAAAACAAGTACTGAGCAACATAACCTACAAATGGATAATGCAGTTCCTGAAGAGAAAGACAAGATTTTTTGGTCTGAGGCCTCTGTGACCCTGCTAAGGGTAAGACAGAACACACAAAGCTGGGATTCAGGTGCCCACACCTTCAGAAAGTTTCCCATACGGCAGGATAAAGCATTTCAGGCACAGCAGTGGGCTACCACAATTTCCACTTGCAGTGACAGTTTTCTATTGCTCAGTCCAAACCCCAACATATACATGCCTTAAAGCTCTTCTCCCTCCCCATTCACTACCAGCTCCTGTGGTGGATGAGCAAAGAAGTGCTCAGGTAGGCACCACACGGGCAGGAAATTGCTATGCTCTGCGACTGCCAACCTGGCATCTCCAAAGAAACTTAAAACAGGTGAAGATTTATAAGCAAGTCGCTCTGCATTGACGTTAATTCACAGCAGGAAAGTAGTTTCTTCCCCTTGGGCTGAAAATGACCCTGTGTGTAGCCTACCCAAAACCATGCATATGTTCAGCTCAGTGACAGCTCTTCCAGCAGCCCAAGTCCGAGCAGCACGCAGACCTGCAGCACTCAGCTGCCTGACATTACAGAAGAAAAACAAAGAAATTACTTCTCACACTCTCAGCCACAGAAGAGGCAACTGGAGCACACAAAACCAGCTGGGGATCCTCTGTCAAACCAATTCAAACACTGTATTTATATGTCCTCATGAAGACACAAAACATTTAAGAGAATTTGTTTCTCATCACTACCACAGTTAGCTGGCGTCTAAGAACACACAGACCTAAACCAAGAAGGATCTTTGGAGTCAGAGGGAGTAAATGGGAGAAAAGAGACCTCGTTCTTCCACAGCTTAGGATGTGCGTTGCAGTTAAGCAGCTTTTAACACAGCAGACCGAAGCACAGCTGTAGGACAGTCACCAACTCCAGAAGAGGCTCAAACGGAGGTGTTCCAACACAGAGAGAAGGCAGCCTGCATTTTCCATACAGGCTGATAGCTGCCATATCAACGGCAGTGAAGAGATGACTGCTTTCTGACACATCTACAGCTACAGACTCCACCTACTGCATTCACCTTTAAACAGGGACAGGCAAATGAAGAACAGCTTGTGCAGAAAAGCGTAGGAGATCTCCCGTAACAGCTAAGTGGGAGGCAGACAGCAGGAACAAAATATCTCCTATCAGAACGGTTTGCTTTGAAACTGAAGCACAGAATCTGGTCTGTGTATCTGCACAAAAGCAGCACAGCTGCTGAAGAGACTCAACAACTTCTGAGTCTCCACTGCTTCTCAGTGCACAGATTGGTACTGGAGGTCAACTCACTTTACCCACAGCTGCGCTGTAATACAATATGTACACGTAAGACCTCATGGTAAGAATGCAATATTTTAATTATACCAAATAAAAGAACAGATGTTACAGAAGAAATCGCTGTAACATCATATAGTCTTTAATACAAGCTCTTTTCAAAAGCACATTACTGTAATATGATTTTTTTTTTAGAGCAATTCATTAAATGCCAGTCATCCAGACTGCCAGATACTCTTATCACTCTGTTTAACATCATAAGGTTCAGTCCTTGGAAGGAATCCAGCTAACCAGGAGCCAGATGCTTATGTATATATTTGACTAAAATATCTGGGAAAGACAAGGATGCTTCATTAAAAAAGACATTTCTAAATTACTGGGCTCATCTAAAAAGCCTTCATTCTGCCTCTAAGCCGTGCCCTTCTAGGTTATGAGCTCTTGGCTCTCCAGCCAAAACAACTGGTTGCTCAATGCCTTGCAGCACCAATGGTGGAACACCTCAGTAATGCTTTCACACAGGTAACACATGACAGTATGCTGCCCAGCAGCAGGCCAAGGCTGCACAACAGATGTGACGGCTTAAGTCTTGATTTAAATTTATTCTACTATTTATTAAAAGGAAAAATGAGACCTGAATGATAAGGATTTGAGACTGCTCAGATTCTCCAAGGAAAAAAATCAATTACACATATGGAGAGGTCAAGAAGGCCTCCAAAATTCTGATCTCTTTCAGTCCCTCTCAGGGTAACCCCCTTGTTTTGATGCTTCCCCTGAAATCACTGACCTCCATCCTGGCTTTAGCTGAGTCCTAGCACTTCTGCTGTGGTAGTGCTCACTGTCCCAGGCACTATAAAGAAAAGAGGGAGGAAGGTGGAGAGCAGAGCAGTGCCATGGAGCAGCCACAGGGCAGCGGGACTCCAATTGGCCATCGCAGCAGAGGGCACACGAGGTCTGGGAGAAGATCTCAGCTCTTCAGGGCTCATCTATGGGCACACAGGCCAGGGAACAAAGCTCTGCATCACATCTCTCAGGTGCCAACAAAGATGGCTTTACACCAGCTTCACATTGCTGCTCTTCAGAGCCCTGGAAGCTGCTCTAATTACTGCTGTCAGGTGATTGATCTGCAGCCAGCAATTAGAGGCACTTATGCCAAAGTCTAGTGAGTAGAGAGGCATTTCTGCACTCCCTGGTGCTTGCACATGGGCAGGCTCTCACTGCTGCCAGCGCTGTGCTGCACAAGGAAAACAACACAGCAAGCAGACACCGCACCAAAGGGCTCCCTGCACTGTCTGAGATGAAGCCTTAATAGTAATTTAAGAGGAAAAAAGGGAGAGAGCATAGTTTTGGTGGGACAGGGACGTGCCATCAGAGAGAACTGTCTTCCCTCACAGTAACTTAATGTCACATAGAAAGTATTTACTGCAAATTTGTCAGTGTCACACCACGAATCTTTCACTGTGCAGAAGTGGAAAGCACAGCAACAGAAGCAAGCAGCCAGGAAGCTGAACAGACCAAACAGCTCAGAAACATACGGAGCAGAAGGTGAGAAGTACAACCAGGAAATACCTACACTAAATACATGCTGCTGCAGAAAAGGCTTCTTGTGTCAGTACCAAGACAGCGTGAAGGCAGGAGCATCAGCACACAACATACCCTTAAGCTTCTCACAAGGGCTCCAGACAAAGCTGATTCTGCCAGCAAACCTGCACACAGCAGCAGTGCTTGGCTGTGTCTTGCCACACAGCATCCCACAGGGCACTACTGGGAGGCAGGGCCTGAAAGGTCTCGCCTATATCAAAGGCAAGATTCCAAATCGAGAACCCAACTTCTCTCACTTGCCATATTAATTATTAATCTAGCATAGTTCTGTGGCTTTTTTTCCTTCCACAAACTCTCACAAACATGACCCCAGCATATCTTATAGGGAGAGGCAGTGCACATTAACCATTTAGCCATCCTAATTCCCATTTCTGGTGGCATATAACATTACTTCACTTTTACTGATGCGAATATTTTAGAACACCTTAGGCTGCCTCGAGGCTGCTGGGGCTACATTTGTGTAGGAGAATGACAAGCACAGTTTTTAGCTGCAACCTACAGTGATTTTGAATGCTGTAGGGTACAACGGCGCATCTTTCACAGGTGCAGCACAAGAGGAGGTGGTTACACTGCAAGAAGGCTGTAAGCTGCTATAGCTTTTTATGTCAACCTTTGAATTACACTGAAAACCTTCAGTGTGCATCAGCTGATCACCCTATCAGTGGCATGCATCTAAACAAGCCACTCTGATAAACTCCTTAGGCACAAGTCCTCTTTCTAAAGGCAGCTCGTTTTATTTCCTTTGCCAGAGTGAAAGCACAAAGGAATTAGAAGCCATTACAAGAACTGCTTCATACATGAGATTCCTTCCAACTGCAAGCTACTAACCAAATAAAATGTAATTTTATGTAATCACACACATTTTTTTGTAATTCCAAATGTAACTGGAATAAAACGTGAGCTAGCTCGACACAGGTTCTGATATCACACTGTACATCAAACAACACCCTGCACTCAGCAGCAATGCTGTCCAATATGCCCCATCCAAGAGGGGCACGTTACTAAACTGCACCCCAGCTACAGTCTCCTCTTCACTGCGAGTGCCCCTGATGAGACAAGCTGTGTAATTACTCTTAAGCATGGTTAGGGTGTCTGCTGGAGTGCAGGGCCATACAGCAATTTCTTTTTGCTCTCGAGGGAAAAGCACATCAATTGCTTTCAGCTAAATGCACTCACATATGAATATTTTAGTACAATTTAATGTTTCTGCACCAACCCCCAAGGAGCAGTGCATCAATTTGTGAACATAGTTTCCTTGGAGTTAAAAGCTACACTGGATAATGCAGGATGAAAGGGGCTGTCAATCCCTGGCTTTTTAGCAAGTCAGAGAAAGGTAGTCTGTAAATTCAGTCCCAGCTGCATACAAAGTTTGCCACTATAAAGCTACTTTTCAACACTAGTGAATTATGAGATATTCCTACAACTTCCCAAGCCCTGTCAGTGTTCCCCATGTTCTTTCCACCTGCTCACTACCAACAGCCCAGCCATTACACAACCCAATGTGCACCTGCTGGACCATTCATGACACACAAATGTAATGCACAAACAGCACGGCCCCACAAAGCAGCTAGCTGAAGGTGCACGAAACTAAACAACACATCACCCATCTGAATGCAGACACTTCTGTGTGCACCAAATTAGGAAGTACTGAACATCCCGTCACCAAAGCAAGAAGTCAGTACCAGCAAGATGACAAGGGTTACACTTCTCACATTCTCTAAGAATGAATTTGTTCACTCTTTTGTTAGAGACTTTATGTAAGAGTCAAAGACCAAAAATGAAGTTAAATACTGGAATAAAACACACCTTGCTTCAGTTTCAGTGCAAGCAGTCTGTAGTTACCTACTGAGCAATAACATCAAGCAATAAAAAAGCCAAAGAACTGGCTAGGTGAACTGCTTTGTATTTGGTAGCGAAGCAACCAAAAAGTAAGAAATACAATAATGTTAATGATGTGATGCTGCCTTCCCCTTTCCAGCTACTCCCAAAGCAAGATGACGACCACCAACTGCTAAAAAGCCACTCCTTGTACAGAAGAGGCCTGCCTTCTAAGATGCTGGAGCACACATGAGCTCAGAAAGCATCCCATCACTTTGTAAGAGAAGTGGAACATGAGGATTTCCACTGCTCTGCAGAAGACCATTCTGAGGCTTCGTGCATCTCACTGCCAGGAAGTGCTCCTTGTTATTCTGCTTTTCTTTTCCATCCCATCCGACTCCAACATTTTCTACCTAACATAACACACTAAGTTGTAAATCTACCACCCTTTTGATGCTCCTGCAATTAATAATGACCAAAGACAGCCTCTAGTATGAAGCTGAAGCACAAGCACTGAAGCTGAGGAGGTCAGCAAGTTTTCTCCCAGTGATCACACCAGAACTGCACTGACACTGAATTCCCACGTGCCTCCCTCACCTGAGATTTCTCAGCACATCAATGACCAAGGGCAGCTGCATTCTGTGCCATCACACCACACTTCTAGCCATCTCATCTGGTGTCAATTATTACTACATCACACATTTCCTCACTCCTGCCTTCCCAATTTTTCCATCTCAGTTTCTTGTTACCCCTTGCTGGAACACTATGCTGTGCTCAGCTTTGAAAGTAACAACTGCCAGTGAACACCTAACTGAATGAATCTCTGGCTGGCTGGGTGGCTCCTCTGCACTGCACCCTCCTTGCCAAAAACCTGGGACAGTGAAGGTCAGGCCTTCCAGCCGTGGCCACCAATGGCTAACCCTGGATGGACACCTTTAATAATTGTGAAAGAATGGTGTGGCCACATCTTCCTCACTGCCAGCTAGGATACCTGTAAGGAAAGCTGAAGCAGACAGAGAGCTGAACCCTGAAAGGATGCTGACTTAGAACTCTGAAGAGATTAAACTAGAAGGATGCACTTCCAGAGAGCAGAAGATCCTTCCGAAGTCCAGAGGATGACAGCCTGAAATGACAACACTTCATAGAAACAAAAAAAAACAGAGAGACAGGATCCCATTATGATCCCATCTCTGAAAGCTGAAGGGAGAATGTAACTCCACATACTAGCACTTCATAGTAAGGCATTCACAAGGATATCTCCATCCCAAAGCAGCCAGGCTGCACATCCCTACAAGCTCCTTTTTACTCTGATAGAAACTGCATGCAGCTCCGAATCTGAGAACTGAATTTTCTTCTTTATGTACAACACCTGCATGTAGGAAACAGCAGAAAACAAATGGTGTCTGATCTTTTAAAAGCACACTCTTAAAACGCTTGTCACTGATTAAAGTCACTGAATATACTATTTTTTAATAAAGTAACACTTCATAATTTCGTATATTCACTTACGCTGAAATGTCCTCATTTCCATCTCACCAAGTAATGCACAGCCTTCCCTTTTCACAAGACAAAATGCTCAGAGAGCTGCAATCATCTAAAAATTAGCAGCTCAAACCAAGAAAAAGCTACTAACAAAAACAAACATAATGCACTCACTGCTTTAGGAGCCGGAATAAAATTATACACAAGAAATATTACCAAAAATCCATGCCTAACCAACAACAAAAAGCATAAATCCCAACATAAACAAGGATAGAATCTCACAGAGAGTTTTGTGGCTGCTTTGGCAGTGGACACGTACTGTAACAGGACTAACTCTCAAACAGGAAGATGGTGAAACTACCCTCCTTGATCAACTGCATTCTATCATTACTATATCAATAGCAATTACTATTATTTTAAGCAGAACAACCTGAGGCATTTCCCTACTGGCAGTTTGTTCATGTGTTACGAAGTGAGCAGTTGAGGACAGCTGCTGCAAGGTTCTTGTGTCCTGTGATCCATTACCACAACCGTGCTCTTAAAAACCAAGGTCTGTTAGGCAATTACTGAAGGACCAACAACCAAAATTATTCTTCCTTCACCAAATTCCCAACCAAAAGCAGAAGGGAAGAAGTAAGCAGATCTTGTAGACCATTACCTTCTTAACCAGAGATCAGACCAGCAACACTCCGCACGCATCCACAGGCAAAAGGCAGCAGCAAAGCACCTCCCCTCCTCCTCAATTCCTAACCAACTCTTCTCCCTCCTGGGCTCAAAACCAACCCAGTCCCAGTCCTATAAAAACAACGCATTCCAGTCCTGCATTGAGCCTGGGCCAGAGGCTATTAATAGCAGAGCACACACTGAGGTGCTTTCCCAACAGAAACCAACAGCTGCAGGGGAGCACAAGCACATCTCTAACTGCAACTGCTCCTCACATCCAAGATTCTTTCCCTGCTTAAAACTCACGTGCCCAGACAGACCTCAAAACCAACGAGAAGGACTCAGGACCCTGTTCATACAGCTGATCAACACACAAAGCTGCTTTGCTGTTTTCCAGACAAAACATCCCAAGTTCTCTCAGAACTCTTCTAGGAAGAGGAAGCAGTCATTTTCTAGAGGATTGGCACAACAGCCCAGATACCCTTCAGCTGACCAAGGAAGTTCCGTTCTACTCCAAATGAACTCTCTTCCAACGCACAGAATTACACTCTAGCTAAAGAACCCAAAGGACTGCAAACGAAAAGGAGCGTTGGGAATGCGAAGTCAACACCGTGCAGCTTTGACTCTTCTCACAATTATGGTACTGACTCTTCACGCTGAAAAAAACCATCATTCTATTCAACAACACTGAGTGCTTATCAATTCAATCTGCCATTCCATGACCACGTTCCATTATCACATTTCCAAGCCACTGTAAGCTGTCCCTGCAGGTATTTCTACAGGAAATACCCAACAAGTGGAAACAAAGAGCACATCATTTTCAGTATTTCAGATAACTCCCTGCTTAATAGTTATTAAGGAGGATATGGGAAGATGAGAGAGCAATGCATCAAACTGCTGACAGGAAGACGCAGCACCCTGCAATAGTAGCATTATTTACTGACACAACAGTGAAATGCCCATTCATTATCAGGGAGCTTTCTGACAACACTGATGTGGTCCTGTGGTGTGGCTGTGTATTCTTCTGACTTTCACACACTGCTATGATCTGTGGTAAGCTTTAGCATTATTTCTTCGTCAAAAATTAGCCTCTTTCATTTTCAATATAAATGTTTATGTGCCTTCAGCTCTAGAAAAAACATTCACCAATTAATCTTGACACACAACCCACAGCTGAGCTATGTTCAGATTAGCATTTCCCCCTTTATTAATGGAAATTTAGGTAGTGAGAAAACTAAGGACGTTCAGTCTCAAGCCCTTTCAAAATATGCAGCTAAATGACACACAGCATACTTCCCTGGTCTTCCAAAGTTTTGGCATGTGACAGCTGACTCTGCCTTCTGTGGAACCTACAATTCCACATACGTTGCTGTTACATTTTCTGTGCCAGTGCTGATATGATTGACTGGAACAATTTGCTGAGACCAAGGTGCAGCTGCACACTCAACCTAATGTCCAGTGTGTGATCAAAGCAAGCAGATCACATTTAAATACAAAATTCTTTTAGCAAAGAGAAAGTATTATGCTGGGGGTTAGAGCTACAGTGTGTTATGGTCAGGCATTGGAATGGGCTGCCCAGGGAGGTGTTCAAGGAACGTTTGGATGTTGTGTTGAGGGATATGGTTTAGTGAGAGCTATTGGTGATGGGTGGATGGTTGGACTGGGTGATCCTGTGGGTTCCAACCTTGGTGATTCTGTGATGCCATGGATTCTACATTCAATACCCAAAGAAAATCAGAAAGAAGAGTTAGGGTTGTATATTAACAGGTACAGCTCCACAGACACTGTTATCACAGCTACCAAGATTTTGGAAGAACACAAAACGCAAACAAACCACAAACTTTTATGCTTTCCTTAACTCTTATGTTTTACATCTGTTCTTCAGATCCTGTTTGCCTTGTTTTTGAAGTTGGATATCATACAGATTCACAGCTTTATCAACTAGCATGCCTAGAAATGTCTCCATTTAGCCCTTCAGCAGGGCTATCATCAGCAGGACTCCATCTTGACGAGGACTTAACTAAAAAACCAACAAGAATTCCCAATCACATTTCAAGACAGAAGAGCTGAGAGGCACAAAGTACCCTGACCGAGAAAACCCAGCAGGAAGAACTGACAACAGACTGCAGGAAGCCCAAATTCCTGTCTTCAAGATTTCCAAGTGCAGCTCTATCTTGTCTGATGTATTAGTGGAAAAATAGCCATAGTTTGGTTTGACATGGTCTTACCATGAACATGTACAAGTGAACCATGAACAAGTCTTACCATGAACACGAACAAGTCTTACCATGAACATGAACCATGAACAAGTAAGAAGTTGCTCATTAGAGCCTTCTGCTGCCATAAACACTCGAGAGATAACTGCTTACTGAAGGACTGCACGCTTACTAGGTTATATAGCTCAGCACATGCATCTGATATCCACATGGGCCCACGTTGCTGGCCACTCAACATTTCATTTCAGGACATGCTAGCATACATTCTATCACACACTGAGATGAGCTCCATTTGCACCTTCCTGTTTTACAAATGCTCAAGTGTGTTTTATCTGTATATCAATTTCTCCACATTTCACTGGCTTGTAAGGACCAAAAAGAGTGTCTCAGACTTCTACAGGAGAGCAAGCCACCTCTTCCCTCCACTGACCCAGAAAGACACATGGGGACAGAAACCACTCCCTCATCATCTCTGGATGCACAGCAGGAAAGAATTACTGCAGGTTATTCTCCAAAATTAAGACACTTACTGGAGTATGCTTCTCCTGATCCCACTACACAGCAGCCAACTTGCAGACTACTTCTCTCTCAAGTGCCTTGTGTTTTTATCTCGTACAAGAATTTTGCTTAGAATGCAATGCAACAACGAAGTTATAGTTATCAAAACTTAAAAATGAAGCCATGATCTAAACTATGTGTAAAAAGGTTTTCTAGAGACCTCACCACACATCAACACAATTTAAAGTTTATGCAGGCAACGACACCTTTTGACTCATCAATGATGGCAGTCAGAAAACTAAAGAAGAAGATTAACATAGGCCACTATAAAGGAAATCTAGCTTGCAAAACCTCTATCCAAACTGTCTGCAGGAAACTTCTAATTGGGCTAAAGTGGAGATTTACATCACAGCTTGCTGCTGTAGTTCTTGCAAATGCACGTTTATGTGACAGTATCATGCCAGACACACAAAGGTTTTCCTGTTAGGTTCAGTAGAGACTTAGTTCATTGCTTTGAAGGAACACATATACTAGCAAACACAGCAGTTGTCTTATGAGCTCTATTTCCATACTTACTGGTGCTACTATTTTACCCGTCTGTCCAACTTGCATGTCATTAGGAACAAATCCAGCATCTACAGCTGCACGGGAAGCTCCAACTAGTTGAAAGAAAATATTTCCAATGTTTTCTTTTAAAATATTAGCAACTCAAATTCATACCACCATAAAAGCACATGTATTTTACTGAAGAGTCCCACACATTAAGGGCACATATTTAGAAAGTTCCCTCTAAAGAGCTCTTAAAGTAATCCCTCTCCATAACACTGGCAGAAACTTCCAAATACTAAATGCTAATGCACTTCATAAGCAACAGGAAATCCTTACTCCCAGCACCAAAAGGCCATATATTTAAAAGTGAGGATTTCAGTCTGGCATATTTCCATTATTTTTTCTTGTTGCTTTGTCAAAAGAGGATTTTCCCATATATGCCTTCCCATAACGTTCCAGCAAGTTTTAATAGAACACATGTGCCATCTTATATCGCTTACACCAAGTTCAGAAGTCAGAGCCAGTAAAGCAAAATGTCCAACTGCACTCAAGAGCACCACACAGATATTTAATCAGTGAAGCCAACCATTAGAAAACAAAGCCACTCATGCAAAAATTCTACTGATTACTAAGTGTAAAATCTAAGGCTAATGCAGTTAAAACATTAGCACAAGCAGCTCCTCCTCCCCCCCAGCCTTTGGTAGAATATTTTGCTGAAAAACGTGGCAAGAAGAACCACTCACACCATAAGAACTGTGATTCTATAAAGCAGTATCTAAAAAGGGGGGGTGACTTTACCTGCAGCATTCAATTGGTCCGCAAGATCATAGAGCAACTTAAAATTTTCACCACTCTTTAAGCCTCTTCCTTAAAAGTTAAAAAACAAAAATAAGATGAAGAAAGAGTACAATATGCTCTAGGATTTTTTGTTACACACACAAACGTTCTGTTTTATTATCCACACTTGCAAAGGCACAAGGATATGTTTGCACTGGTTATCTTTGGATACAGAATTAAATAGTATTTGACACTGTGAGATTTAGCTTTTTTCTTTGTAATAAATATTACATATACAAACCAACACCACTCCCACTGTTTATTAGCATCATCAAGCTCCTCCTTTGAAATTAGGTAGACAGGATTTTTGTGCTCCCCCTGCTGGCTTTAGGCATAAAACTCTGCAGTAGGATAACTAAAGGCTTTCATTACCTTTCTGTATGCACAAAGACCAAACCAACAGAAGATTTAAACCCGAAAAGCAGAATACAAAAATAACAGCTTTTAAAATTATTAAAATCATTGTATCATGTTTGGGCTGCCTGCAATGATTAGGACTAATTTTAAACCAAACAAACTTTCATCTAAAAACACTTCACTCTGTAATTTTAGAGAGGCTCACCAATTACGGCTATGATCTTAAAATGCCTATTAGCATATAGCAAACTTCTCTGTTCTGCCACTTCATGATATACAGATGCTGGGTGTCTCCCCACTGTCTCCTATGTCCTATTTCAAAAAATGTACCAAGTCAGTGTTTTCCTGCAGAATCACAGAATGGCCTGGGTTGAACAGGGCCATGATCCTCATTTGGTTCCAACCCCCTGCTGTGTGCAGGGTCACCAACCAGCAGCCCAGGCTGCCCAGAGCCACATCCAGCCTGGCCTTGAATGATGGGGCATCCACAGCCTCCTTGGGTACCTGTTCCAGTGCCTCACCGCCCTCTGGGTGAAAAACTTCTTTCTAACATCCAACCTGAACCTCCTCTGTCTCAGTTTAAAACCATTCCCCCCATCCTATCATGTAGTTGAGCTGTACCATCACAGACATGCACAAAAGCACACTACTTACCACCTGACACAACCACTCTTGCACTCGTAAGCTCAGGCCGGTCACTTTTTGACAGCTTCTGCTCAATCCATTCTGACAGACCAACAGGTGCTGGAGGGGTCACTGTTTTAAGCAGGTTGAAAAAAGGATCCACAAAGAAAAAGGATAAAGCACGTGCTTTCAACCTTCCAAATTTCAGTTTAAACTTCATGCACAAGTTCACTGTGGAGCCAGCTCTACCACAAGATTTTAATTACCATGAATAGTTGCTCTGTGATTCTGAGCTACAAGCCTCCCCTATTACCTGTGGTTATTTATCCTGCAGTGGAAGACTGTTTTATGAAGTTTTATGTACATTAGATTGCACTAAATGAAGGTCTGCTCTATAAGCAACATACTGGTATCAACCCAACATAATAACCATGGCTCTTTTAAAAGGCAGGCAATCAAGCCAACTACGTAGGTTGCTCCAAAAGTAATGCCTCTTGTTTATTTCCTTGAAAACTACAGCAGCTACAAAGAGCATGATAATATTATTTGACAGAGCAAATTATCAGCTACAAAAGTCTTTTTCTCAACACACCATTCTCGGCACCATTAGTTGTGTCCTTTCACCAGCACTGATCAAGAGCCTTTATGTTGCACTCGTGAAAACCTGCACCAGCAGAGGCAACCCACTGTCACTGTTGTCACTGCTGGAACACACCACCCACTCCTCACCATGCTCACATCCACTGTCTGGTCTCCAAAACCATTCAGCAAGCATCAACGGATGCCACTTTTTCCACATGGATGAATTCAGTTCCACCCGTGTGCTTCACATGCACTTCCGTGTCAGGAGCTGCTCTGTCAGAGTGCCCCTCTGCTGCCAGCTGCCACATGGCAACAAAACATAATGGAGTTTTGTTTACTGGTGGGGAAGGTACAGCCTCTGCTGCCATACCACCAAAATCCACCTCTGATGTTGTGGATCAAACAGGAGGCATTACTTTTGGAGCAGCCCTTGCAAACAGTGCAAAGACAGTACAATATGCCAATGTCAGATCTCAAGCAGCATGTCTGCTAACTTCTGTGCAAGTCAGGAAATACATGATGGTTCTGGCAATGCACTCATGGCTTCCAGACAGAGATGAGGACTGCAAAGGTGATGTATGGGACACACAGCACATTACTAAAGATTGCTTCTGCTGGACTTACAGCACTGTCATAAAAGGGCCCACACTGAAAAACAGCAGAGGTGATCAAACCCTGGGACGGGAAGCCCAGAGCAGCTGCTGCCAGTTTCCACCTGTGGAGGTATTCAAAACCCAGTTGGACACAGCCCTGGAGAACCTGCTCCAGTGTCCCTGCCTGAGCAGAGGGGTCTCCAGAGGTCCTTTCCAACCTAAACAATTTCATGACCCTGAGACCATGGATTTCTCTATGATCCAAGCTACAGAGATTTCATTAAAATAACCACTTACACTGATATAAAACAATGATGGAGTGTTCTCAATCCAATTTCAACTACCACTAATTTACTCAGTGCCATAATGAACTATCTCAACTGAAATACGACCGATCAAACCAAAGCTGTGGACTGCCAGCAACTTGCGCTGTGAAAAACCAACCCAGCTATTCAAACAGCTCTAACTTCAAATAAGGAATAGCTCCAAGATTGCTACGGATGAGGTTCAGGCAGCGAGTGAAACAGGCACAAATAATCTGTGCACAATCTGCTTCTGGGTGAAGAGAAAGAAGTGAAATGACAACTCCTATCTTCCCCTACCAGATAACAACAACCAAGTACCAATATTTAAAAGGAAAAGGCTAAGATTATTAAATTACTACCAATCTGCTCTGACAAACATCAGCCCACAAAATAGAACCTAACTCTAAGTGACAAAACACAAGGACAAATGCTCACCTTTCTCCACACTGGCGCTGCCGCCGCTCGTTGGTGCAGCCTCAAAAGATGTCCCCCGTACAGAAAACACTTTAACTGCTTCATCACATTGGACGGTGCAAAGAACATTTCCTAGTGAAGAACGATCATGTTTTTACAGAAGACATCACACACATGATACAAAGCTCCTGCCAAAAATAAAACTTTTAGATGATGAGAACTGGGAACCCAGGCACTCTTTAAGCTGTTCATTTCCAGTGTTCTGATTGACTTTGAACTCCATGTTTCTGCAGTACGACAAAAATTGCTTCATTTTTAAGGCAGTCAGCACATTTAAATCACCCCTTGCAAATGGTTTTACATTTCATAAGGGAAAACACACCTTTGAAACCACTGTTCTTAAGCATGAAGAGAGATCTGTAATAATAATGATCTGTTATACCGTGGTATGACTTCGATCGCATTTTCTGTCAGACTGCATAAGGTACTTATTTTCACAGGCTAAAAACTAAACTCAAAAAGTGCTACAACACCAGGTGTTAATAAACAAAATCATCTTGAAACTGCCAATTACTGAAAAGCAGCTAAAAAACAACACGCAACCACAAGCTGAGAGCATAACTCAAAATACCACCTTGGTGTATGTGGAACAGTAGGATTAAGAAACACAAGCTAAGGAGTCCATCTCTGAATTAAAACAGAGGGGCAGAACAGAGTTACAAAAAAAATAAAGGCTGATAAAAGAATTACAAATTACATCAATTAAATATTATAAATAATCAGTGCAATGTCTTCATAATTAGAGAAAACAACCCCGTGGCAGCTCAAATCAGAGCTAATGGAAGTCATATTAAATAATGTCAGACAATTAACTTAATGTTTTATGTTTTACAAAATCAAATCAGAAATACATTAAACAAAGAAACTGAGTATGTATAAAGGAGATTGAATTCTACTAATTAAAGTGAAGGAGCTGGTTTCCATCTAAAGTCCTACAGCACCAAAGTTACCAGTGCTCGGATTCTCACAAAGAGCACCACAGTGGATTTTTAAGCAATTTAGATTGTAAGGTGAACATTCCTAAAATATTCCAATGTTCTAACAGCTGGACTGTAAGAAGTTACCAGTATTAAGTGCTTTATTGCATGAGCACCACACAGCTGTTGTGACTGCTTACCTGCATAGATAGTTCTCACAAAAGTGTTGGGTGATTTGATCTCAATGATGTCAGAAACAGGAGCAACATCCAGCTTCGCAGCCACTCTGGGAATAAGATTCTACAAGTCAAAGATTAAAAGTCAGCAACATAAATGCTGGTATCTGCACACTGCATGTGAGAAAATGCAAAGGAAATAAGGTGAAATGCACATATTAAATAAAGGAACGTTTGCTGACCTGATTTTAAGCTCACAGATTGCTGTCTGTGATTATGGCAGCACATACGACTGTAACATGACTGCAGGACTACACAGCTTTAGCAGCCAAATAAGAACCCAGCACTGTAATAACATTAGAAATGTTATGATCCTAAGTAACCCCCTAATTGAATATCTTAAATTAGGAGGCTCGTTTGCTTCAATAATTTAGAACTGAATACAGATGTGATTTACTCAGAAAATTGACAATTATGGATGGCTGAGTTCTTATAACAAAAAAAAGAAAAACAAGAAGTATCTTGGAAGCCATTTATCAGAGACAACAGCAGGAGGAAAACACTACTCTCCTACCCAAAAAAAGCCAAAAATTTACTATTTAAAAATTATTGTTAGAATATATATATCCCTTTACTCTGAAATTAGCTCTGGAGAATTATTTAGAACCACAGGGCATGGGGAAAAGGATAAAAAGAGCAGCAGAAGGCATTGAGAAATTAAGGACAGCAAGAGCTTAACTTGCTCTCTCTCTCCCTCTGCTAACCTGGTACACCACAGAGCCCTGCTCGGTCATCTTTACTCACAGCCATGACAACAGTCACTGCTTGACTCCTCCAGTAAAGCACTACTTGATGATGGGAGCATAAGCTTTAAAGCAAGACATTAACCAAGGCACTGCAGATCACAAATAAATGAAAAATGGAATGACTCAGACTTGGGGCATGTAAGGATTTTCCTCTTAGCAAAATTGCAATTATATGGATTGATATTGATTGGAAGTAAAAATAGAAGGAAGGCTGATGTCATTATTCATTCCACGTTGGCAACATTTCCAGAATGTCCTTTTTTCTCTAATTCAGCTGCACCACAACATTACCTGACTGTCAGTACTGGGGCTCTCCATATATCTAAGCACATTTTTAAGTATGTACTTGTTAAAAAGTTCTGAAAAATCCAATTTTATTCACAAAACATCTTGGCTAGATCTTGGATCTGTATTATCTATATATATTTACAGACATTTCAATCTAAAGACCTACATCACAGATGCAATTCCTCCCCCAAAAGAGTTTGCTGCCAACAGGTCTACACACTTTCATTTCAACATGAAAACTATATAACAATCCTAATAATACTAGAAGTGAAACAAAAGTCACCAAAAACAGTTTACCAGGGTTTCATCCCCAGTTACTGCACTTTCGTAAGGCTTTCAGATACCTTTAAGTATTCTGTGTTCTTACACATTTTATACACTTTGCCTTAGGCACATACAATTAGCTGGCTACTACTACTGAGCCTCTCCACTGCCCCTCAGCTCAAATCAGCCCATAAGAGAACTCGGAAGCAGCTACTGGCTTCTTCAGTGCACTGCTGTCACGTTTTTAGGACACTCTGAATTGTCCAGGGCTGATCTGCAGACCCTCTCTCAGGCACACATACAAAAATGCCTCTCTGTTCTGCAAGAATTGTTTGATGCATTTTGATTTACTCACCTTACCAAAGGCAGATGCTCCAGCACAAATGTGAGTGTAATTAAATTGTTTCTGAGTTTCCAAAACCAAGGGAGTCAGCTCCTCTGAGAATAAAAATACAAGTTTACAACTATTTTATCATCAGTCACAAATCCCAATACTGCTTCTTCGGTCAACAGATAAGAACCAGTCTCACCTGCCAGAAATCCCTTGAATAGGTCGTGCTGAGCCACTAGCACTTTTGCAACACCCTGCACCTTGCTGAGCTCTTGTGCTACCTGTGATTACAAACCAATCGTTATTAGTTTGCATTACAAGAGCACACGGAGGCTTCAGCCAAACTCAGAGCTCCACAGTGGCAAGCATCACAGACAGACAGCAGGAGATAGCTCCTAATTAGTCCCTAACGCAAACTGCTCGCCCTCTATAGATTAGTTCAAAGTGGAACACAAAAGCACATCGTGTAGGAGTTAGCACAAACCTTACAGAACGAGCTGCAGATCTTCGGACTCACAGCACAGCGCCTTACAGGGCACTGCAAACCAATCCTGGCAATAAGAGAACTACAGAGTAAAACAAACCTAGCAAAGATTGCCCAGTACAAGAGACTACACAGCCATCTCGTGTTTTATGACAACAGCCAATAATTGTCTCACTCCAAGACAATTACTAAGCATTTTAACATAATCAAAGACAACAATCCTATATTCTTTCTACGTCAGTCAGTATCTACTTGCAGAGGCACACCAAGCAAATAAGAACAGCAATGTTATTACAATCTTTGCCCAAATTTCAGCAGCAGTCCTCTGCAGCTGACTGCCTACTGATGTGATGTCTATTTCCAATGTTATCTTTATGCAATTTTGTCCTTTGTATTTGCAGAAGTGAAGTTTAAATGATGAAAGGGCTGTTACAGATCAGAGAAGAGACTGACAGCAATGTCTGGAGGCCACATGCATCACCACTGAAAAAATGCAGTTTTACTAAGTTTGCTGAGAATCAGCTTTAGCCTTAAAATTTAACAAGAGGAAACAAACAAATATTCTGTAGCAGCTGTTACGGGATATCCGAGTAACTGGCTCTTTTGTCCTACTAACACAGATTCTTATAAAGCTTAAAAATAATCAATTTCATTTTCTGTGAAGAACTTTTCCCCCAGCAAGATGGACATTGCCAAACAGACACCACATGCTTTGGTACTGAACCCCAAACAAACAAAGCATTCCCAATCACTGTTCTATTATCCAAGCACAAATCAATCAATCAATCAATCAAAGAAGAAGGAAATCCACAGACAGACAAATCAGGCTTCTTTTCGCTGTTGCTGTTGTTTTATTTTTAACTGATCCAGGTAAGTATGTCTCCAGTCTCAACCTTGAGCACCTGAGTCTCAATTTAGAATCAGTCTGCAACTGTGAGTAAGGTTTGTTCAGCCACCTGTGAATTAACTGCTGTGACTGTGCCTCCTGCACAACACAGCATGTGGCCCTTTCAGAGTCACAGTTCCTAAGCAATAGCCTGATATTAAAAAATTAGGCACAGTTGTTCTTATTGTTTCATGTCAGACTACATCATGCTGGGGTAAGAGTGCCTCTCACAAACTAAAGGTACACCGTCCCCAGATTTTGCACTTCACAAAAATCAGACTGACAACACAACAGCTAATACAAATTGGATTATCCACAGAGTGATTGCAGACACTCTTGCTACCAGCAGTGACCACTGAAAGGCAGACACTCCGAAGCCTCACCTGACATTGTGCCCTTTCATTTCTGCTGATCTCTCCTTGCACAGTGCAAGGTTTTTCTCCCAGGTTCCCAGCACTGCATTATTTACCTTTCAAACTTTACAGGAGAACAGTTTTAAGAGTTAATTGTCCTACAGTCTTATAAAAACATGCTTGCTTAACTTGTAACAGCCTATTCTGATATTCCTCCTTGTGAAATTAAAACAATACCCACATTTCCACTTCAGAAGAGAAGCAGCTCAAGTGCAGCACATTTCCTGTAGATTAGCAATTCATGGCACAGCTCCTTTTCACCAGATTATTTTTCAAGCTTGCCAAGATGCTACCACATAGAATTCTACGGCATTCATTAATTCATTCAAATGAAAACAGGATTTCCCACCTTGTCACAACTGGTCCCAGCAACCAAACAGGAAACTTCGCCTCCAAGACGTTTTGCTGCAGTGACTGCATTGAGTGTAATGGGTGTAAGAGTCTCATTGTTGTGTTCTGCAATGACCAACGTACTCTGAAGCCTCCGAAACTGGTGCAGCAGGGATGCCTTCGAAGAGAGAAAAAGAGAGTTGAATACTTTGCATTTAAATAAATGAAAGGTTCCTGGGAGCATTCAATGCTCTACAGAAAGCTATCGGCTATGCAGATCGACAGCTGCTGCTGTCAAACAAAACAGGCTAAATCTACATCATTTCTATGAGGTAGGCAGAATATTTCAGTACTAGTTAATAATTATAAGGAATGTACAAACTTGGTTGACTTCAGCACAGCTACAACATGCAGCTTTTCAACTAAAACCTCCACAGGAAAATACTGAACAGCCTTAAGAAGAAAGCCACAGTAAGATGCATTGAAGCTCAGCTGATCAACTGAAATACAAAAAGAGTGAACAGAATTCAGTGTGAGCATAACATGAAGATAGTTCGTGGCTGTAGACTGAAACTCACATGAGGATTAGACAACTGAGTTTAAGACCCCAGGAAACCAAGAGTAAGCAGTAGTTACTTGTCTTACTGATTTATTTCCCCGTATGTTTTAGCCAAAATCTTTCCAGAGAACTCACTGTTGTAATCAGTTATCTGCAACAACAGAACTGGAGGCAGTAAGTAGCAGGATAGCAATAAGCATCAAAGGCTCCCAGTCTAAAAACAAACATATTAATAAAGCCTGCTGAACAGCACCAGGTTCAGCTGTAGATAATGTGTTTGCCTTCACAACATAAGATGCTACTGACCACTCAGCTAACACCACAATAAAAGGGTGCTTCATTGATCCTTTTCACTGCCCAGACTAACACCGAGGTAGTGAAAAGGCAGGGAGATAAATGCTAGCAAAAACTGAAGACTGACGGCACTACTTCTAACTTATTTTCTAAGGGCATTTCCACTCACAACAAACACGTGCACACCAAGCATTTAAAGCAGAAAATAAAGCTTCAGAAAACCTGAGAGCTGAAACGTGGACATGGACTTCAGCCAGGCAAGGTGTGTATCATCAGCACAGCAGACTTCACAAAGAGAAAGCAAACCCAAGGACTTCCTTGGGATGATAAAGATATAAATAAAAAGGTACCTTTCCACAGAATAAAGACCATAATTAGTCTTTTTTTTTTTTTTTTTTTTTTTTTTAACAATAAGGATTCTTGTAAAAGTACTCTGCATTTCATCTCCTACGCTTAAGGCTACTTGTTAGGATTGAAGATTCTAAGAACACTTGAAGCCAATTGCCAGATTTACAAAAAAAAAAACATTTATTGCCAATACAGACCAGCATATTTCTGATTATATTTATTTTGTACATCATTTGCAATAAAAGACACGAGATCTGGTCATCGTTTGAAGAATAAATCCATGCTGTTGTGGCAAATAGCTCACTTTTTCAACAACTTCACGTCACAACTAATCACAATTAAACATCCTACAGACCTGGGCAATCAAGTGCCTTCTCACAAGCACACCAGTTTACCATGAAGAATAGGGCAGTAACCACATGACAGGAATTTATTTGGACACAGATGGACACTATGCACCCATGCTCCCTCTACAGTGGAAACATCCACGCTTCCTTTCTGTGGGCAACTCCAGACAGTGATTCAGCCTGCACTCAAATAAACACCTATGAAGGAAAAACGTCTGGAGTTCTCAACTCCCTCCCTCCTCCATTTAATGCAGA
Source organism: Lagopus muta (assembly GCF_023343835.1). Taxonomy (NCBI): domain Eukaryota; kingdom Metazoa; phylum Chordata; class Aves; order Galliformes; family Phasianidae; genus Lagopus; species Lagopus muta. The sequence goes on from NC_064442.1 coordinate 17,034,658, forward strand.
GCAAACCTGGCCTCTGGCTTCCAGATGGTGAGATTAACCCAAACAAGCGTGCAGGGTACACCATGCCAGTCACTTGCAGGGTACCAAAGGATTCAGTGAATCCATCATCTACTCAAGTTACACCAAGGCATCTTTCTGCTCCCCACTTGAGAAACCCAGCAGTGATTTCCAAGCAGAATACAAAAACCTTAAATATAATCACAGGAATTCCAGACTTCGTGCAAACAACCAGGACTCCTCACTGCTCCTGTCCCAGCCAAACGTTAGAGATCCAGCACACATCGGCTACACGTGCACAGACAAACCCATGCTTAAGGCCTACAAGCCACACACCCACTCAGTGCTCATTTAATTTGCACAGGTGATCACAGAATACAGAACAGCTGAGCTTGGAGGGAATCTTAAAGATCATCCAGTTCCAACCCCCAGCTGTGAGCAGTTGCCACCCACTACACCAGGCTGCCCAGGATCCGACCCAACCTGTTCTTGGCACCTCCAGCTCTCTGGACAGCCTGTTCCATTGCCTCATCACCTTCTGAGTAACAAATGTCTTCCTAATATCTAAACTTAGATTTACCCTTCTTTACTTCAAAGCCATTTCCCCTGTCCTGTCACCCTCAGACCACGTAAAAAGTCAGTGCCCCTCCTGCTTGTAAGCTCCGTTCAAGTGCTGGAAGGCCACCATGAGGTCTCCCTGGAGCCTTGTCTTCTCCAAGCTGAACAAGCCCAGCTCCCTCAACCCTTCCTCACAGGAGAGGTGCTCCAGCCCCCTGATCATCTCTGTAGCCCTCCTCTGCACCCACTCCAACAGCTCCACATCCCTCCTGCACTGGGGTCCCAGACCTGGACACAGAACTCCAGATGGAACCTCATAAGGGCAGAGCAGAGGAAAAGAATCCCCTCCCTCTCCCTGCTGCCACCCCTCTGTTGATGCAGCCTAGCACACAGTTGGCCTTCCAGGCTGCAAGAGCACACTGCTGGCTCATGCCCAGGACCCACTTAAGGACACTGCTGCTCTCAATGAATTCTTCTCCCAGCCTGTGTTCCTACCTGGGATTGACCCGACCCAAGCGCAACACCTTGCAGTTGGCCTTGTTGTACCTCATTAGGTTCTACTTTTCAAGCCTTTCCAGGACCCTCTGGATGGCTTCCCTTCCTTCTGTCGTATCAACTGCACACTCAGCTCAGTGCCATCAGCAAACTCACTGTGTGTGCACTCGATCCCATTTCTATGTCATTTATGAAGATGATGAAGAGCACCCACCCTAAGACAGAACACTGGGGGACACCCCTCATCACCAGCCTCCACCTGGGAGCCACTGCCAACCCTCTGCTGGAACCACTCAACCAACTCTTTATCCACCAAACAGCCCAGCCTTCAAATCCATATTTCTCCAATTTAGAGATAAGGATGTGGTGCAGAACCACGCCAAAAGCTCTGCAGCCTGCTCACAGCAATGCTAATGAAAATCAAATGCATGTTGGACTTTCCGATCACCCATACAGCGCATAGAGGTCCAGCACTTCTTAAATACAAATTTAGTGCTTATATACTATAAAATACATGTACTAACCACAAAAAATAAATAAATAAAAAAATCACAGACAAGGGTGTTCCCTTACTATCTTTCCTTACTGTTTGGTAGGATTGGTGACTCAAATGCCTCTGCAGCCAACGCTGAACTGCCCATAGTCAATCTACAGACAACATCTTCTTAGCTGTAAGAGCAAACTGGCCAGAGAATAGCACTCTAAAATTGCTTAATAGGAATCGGGTATCTCATACAGGCCCATTAGCACTGGAAGGAAAAGAATCCTAAAAATAGACTCCAGGCAAAGGTTTAGGGTGGCTGCATTCCCATATAACAAAATAATGCTTAATTCAATTAAAAGACACTCTCATGGCTGAAAAGCTTAAATAAATTCATATATACATATTTGGCAAGCTCAATACAATCAGGGAGACCTGGCAATGAAGTTTATACTTGTAGAGCTTCTGTAACCACCTGGCAGCAGAAGAGGTCTGAGACACAGCTACTGAACTCCAGGAAACACTAACTGGAAAAATAACACTGAAGTCACCTAAGCTGAAAAGAAGCTGCAACTGCAACAGAGAACACCAAAAGAAATTAAGAAAATGCTTAAAAATTTATTTAGGAATCGAGAATAATCAAGACGTGACTGCAAAGGAATTGAAGCAGCAAAAGAAAGATGTGGTAAAGAAGTTTTCCCAGGTGCACCCCACACAGGTTGTTAATAAAACTCGAAGCAAAGCTGTCTGTAAATACAGACAAAGCTACTGAAAGTAAACTCAAGATAAACGACCTTGCTAAAAAAGGCAGCCACCTCTCTGAGCCACCAGTGCCAACTGAAGGACAGATGCAAAGTACTCTCACAACCTTCAAACGCAACCCAGCACTTCTCCTGCAAGGTCATCATTTGTTGCAGCGTTCCAGGCTATTAAATCCATTTATCTGAAGTCCCTCAAGCCAAAAACAAAACTAAAAACCCACATGTTCATCACAGTATAAGCACATACACACGTACATATGGGTATGAAATAAAATGCGCTGTTTTCAGAAATAGCAGGGAGTTGCGAGCTCTGAATGAGTGAAGAGAAACCAAAAGACTCAGCAGCAGTGAAAACTGGGTCACCATCCCCTAAAATACTGTGAAATGGTGTTCTTAAATGGAGAGCCACAGCGCCCTTCACTGTCAATCTTCTTTGAGGGAGCATGGAGCGAGGGTGATCAATTCACTTCAGTCTTTAAGCAGCCAAGACTAGCACTGCTTGCTTGCCCTTGTAAGCCTACCTGCACAGGCTGAATGACAATAGGGTACAGATTTAGAAGGTGATGGCCTTAAAGTGCTGTGCGATGTCCTACGAGGAAGAGGAAAAAAGACTGAAGGGACAAATACTTGTTTACGTGGTAAAAAAAAAAAAAAATAACAATAAAGAATTTTAAGGGAATACATGATCTGCTATTTTATAGAGATAGGAATGTATGACCTCAAGACAATTCTGATCACCACAGTTTAATATCATTACAAGCTGACATTTCAGTAGCCCATGCAATAAGCAGTTGAATCTATGGTAGTTCCAACACACATCTAGGCAGTTCCAACACACATCTGGGCAAAATACTCCAAAAAACTACCCTGCTTTCTATTAGAAATGATTTCTTAATGCCTATCTTTGCTCTTCCCAACTCTGTCTTGTAATTTAAGCCCACTAATATAACTTTATTTGCACCTACCACTGAAATGGCTTACTCCCACATCTGCACCAATTATTCCTGTACTTGTAGACCTGTATCTCTCAGTCCTCTTTTCATAAAGATATGCAGCTCTAACGTCTCCTTACTGCTTATACTTTACAGGCCTCAATGATTGTGTTCCAACCCCCTGCTGTGTGCAGGTCACCAACCAGCAGCCCAGGCTGCCCAGAGCCACATCCAGCCTGGCCTTGAATGCCTGCAGGGATGGGGCATCCACAGCCTCCTTGGGTACCTGTTCCAGTGCCTCACCACCCTCTGGGTGAAAAACTTCCTCCTCATATCCAACCTAAACCTCCCCTGTCTCAGTTTAAAACCATTCCCCTTGTCCTATCACTATCCACCTCACAAACAGCCGTTCCCCTCCTGTTCACACACTCCCTTCAAGCACTGGAAGGCCACACCGAGGTCTCCCCGAGCTTTCTCTTTCCCAAGCCGAACAAGCCCATTATCTATATACAAAAGCACTCCGGGCGCACACAGCCGACCAACCAGCCGACCTCACGCTTCTAGGCTCCACAGCCCCGCGCACCTCCGTGCTGGGCAGCACGGCCCCGGCGGGCAGCAGTGCCAGCAGCTGACTAACGGAGCCAACCACTCGCACAGCTGCTCCTCACAACGACCTTTGCTCCAGCAGGCGCGGGGCCGAACTCCATCACCGCGATTGCAACAGCTGTGCCTTCAGTGCCGCACGCCACGCAGCCGCCCGTGCTTTTCGCTCTCGTTTTAGCGCTCTTAGTGCTTCTTCGGAGCGGACCCCAAAGCGGCGGCACCGCGAGCCCCGTTAGGCTCGCTGCTCGCACATCCGCGGGGCCGTCCTTGAGCTCACCTCGCCGCTCCGTTCGGTAACGCGAGCAGCGTGACAGCGGAGCACGGCGCGGCACCGCGAAGGGCGGCACGGTGATTAACTGCGGCTGCAGCTCGCGGGGCTCGCAGCGCCACAGCCTCCCGCGGGCACAGCAGGCTCCGAGCGGCCACGAGGACCACCCCCCCTCACCGGGCTCCAACCTCAGCAGCCGGCCGTGCCGACCCCCGCCCCCGCTGCCCTCACTCACCGCCCTCCTCACGCCGCGCGCCGCCGCCCGCAACATGGCTCCGCCGTCCCGCGCCACCGCCGCCGCCTGCAACATGGCTCCGCCGTCCCGCTCCGCCGCCGCTCTCGCGAGAGCCGCCGCGCCGCACCGCTTCCTCATTGGTCGCGGCGCGAAGCCAATGGACAGCGGAGGAGAGCGCCACCCCCGGCGGCGGGACGGTTGAAGGCGGGGAGCTCCGTGCGGAGGAGCAAACAGCGGGCGGCTGAGCGCTCCGTGCTCGACCCCATTGCAAGCCAGTAAAACAACGTAAGAGGAGCCCTTTACAGATGAAGTTCATACAGTGTACAACCCCTCCTACTGCACCCCGCGTAGCCTAAAAGAACAGCGGCAAAATAAGGATGCAAAGAGCATCCTGAGCAGCACTGCCTGCCCTGCTTTTCTTTGTCGTTAATGCGTTTCATTCATTAAAGCCGTGGCACGCTGTGTTCAGCTCCAGAAATGAGCTTCCAGCTTACAGAAGGAGAGAGCATGTGTTGGGGGAGAGGAGAGCAGCCATCTGCACCTGAACCCTGCATCACACACTGCAACATGCACTGCAACAGGCTGCCCAAGGAGGCTGTGGATGCCCCATCCCTGCAGGCATTCAAGGCCAGGCTGGATGTGACTCTGGGCAGCCTGGGCTGCTGGTTGGCGACCTGCACACAGCAGGGGGTTGGAACCAGATTAACATTGTGGGCCTTTTCAACCCAGGCCATTCCATGGTTCTGTGACTCTACGATCTCCACTGAGCTCCTGCTTGTTGGTTTGCTGCTATGAGGTTTGCTGGTGCTTCACCCCAAAACAACCGCGAGCATCTCCATCCAAACTGACCTACTTGCTTCAGAGCCCAGAATGAGTTGATTCTTCTGCAGTGCAGTGGATTCTTTAGCAGCATGTGGTGTCTTTGGATGGGCAGCGTGCTGCAGGCATCCCCAAGGTCAGGTTTCTGGGCGTAGTGTCACCAGCCTGGAGGCACATGAGGCTCCTTGTAGTATTTTCTGTCTATAATTTTAATTTAAAACCCTCAACACTTCAGATGCATGTAATCTTTATTGAAACTGGCTTGATGCGGATTATTCCCTGAAGCACAAAGGAAGTCTTTATCACGTATGGCCACTGTTGGAGGTGCTTATAACTGTAATCAGCTGGGGATTATATCCATATTAGCTGAACGGTGGCAAAAAGCTCTTTTTTTTTTTCTTTGTTAATTTGGCCTCCCCACCTCCAGCACAACAACAATAAACATAGTAAAACTGCACCAGGTAGGTGCTGCCAGCACCAGAGTCATCATCCTGCCAGTGGGCACAGGATATGACTCTATTCTGAAAGAAAAATGAGCCATTAATTACTGGAAGCAGATCCATTTATAGTGCATTGTTATCCAGGATTATTTCATTAGTATCTGCTGACCCAATTTCTGTATTTGAAAGGGAATTACATTTTTTCACACTCTTGGGGTGGGAGGCAAATCAATAATGCAGTTGTTCTAACTTAGAATAAAAGGGTTTCAAAGGTGTGCCTGCCCTGGGGCCTCTGACAGAAGGAACATGGAACAGTAGCCATCACAAACGCGTTGCCACGTCTCCATCAGAATCGGATTTTGGTTCCCTTAAAATACATAATTCCTAATTAAAACATATGGAATCCAGCTAATACAGCCTCACAGCTATGGGATTTAGTGAAGGGAAGGAATATATATATTTTTTATTACTGCTATGATGGTCCCCTCTGGCAGGGGTCCTCAGCTTACTCCTCCCACCACCGCCAGGCAGAGCTGACTCAGATAAATTAGAAGAGCTTCATTTGGGAGGCTTCTCCACCACACGAAAGGATTCTCCTCCTAATCTGTCAAAATCCAATAAGGTTAAAGCAACTGCAACCTGCTTAGGGCTCAGAGCGCAGGATCTGCAGCCCAGGGCCAGGCAGGTGCCTGTGGGGGGAGACACAAGATGACAACCTGAGTTGGGAGAGCTCTGCTGCTGAAATACTCTGTGCCTGAGTGCTGCAAAGCCCTTCCCCACAGAGGTGGGGCCAGTGGCAATAGGATGGCATGCACCTCCCCAAGGCCTGGCTCCTCACCCACCTGCCACAGACACAAGCCTGACACTCTTGGGTTCTTTTGGTGTAAAACCCCAGCACGGTGTAGCTCAATACTCTGCCCAGATCACCTCACAGCCACCCACCCACATCTGCCACCAGCACTCTGTCTGTCACAGGTCCCTCTGTGAGCCCTCAGGTGAGCACAGCCCCACCAGCCCCATCTCCAACACAGGGTGCAGAGAGGAGCACTCCCTCAGCAGCACCCCAACAGCCATCCATCCCTGCAAAGCCTGCAAAGCCACTGCTAACCAGTGTTTCCCCTCCTCTGCCATCTCTCATCAACCATTTCCAGGTGCAGACCAGGTAATAAGGGCGCAGTGATAAGCCTGCAAGCTGCCAGTGCTCCCCAAGTGCAAGTCACTGTCTGAGCAAGAAACAGTCATTCTGCCAAGGACAGGCAAGGAAGGATGTATGCAGGCACCTTCAGCACATAGAGCAGGCTCCCTGAGCAGGCAGCTCCTGCTACACCATCCTGCAGGAAGGGAGGAAGGAAGGGGTCCCCTGCAGAGCACTCCTCTCCACCCTGCACAGTGCCCATTGTGGTACCCTGCATCCCTCCTCCAGTGCGCGCCTCACCTCCTTGCTAATGGGAGATGTGTGTAAAATGCACCATTGGCTTGTATGGCATTATTTTTTAAGCAGGAGCTGCTTCCTCTGCCCTCTGTGCTGCTGGGGAGGGAGGAACCTGGATGGGGGCGCTGGCAGCAGCCCAGCACTCCTGCAGCAGCACGGGCACCTGGGGGAATGGCAGCATAGAAAAGGGAAAGTTGCTTTTCCTTTCTTTTTCTTCAATTCAGCCTCAATAAACCTGTTCTCAGAGCTTTGAGACCTGCTTGATTGCCGGCACCTCTGTGAGCTACCTGCTGCCCATCCCACCTGGTGCCGACTCTCCTCCCAGCCCCATTTCTCAACCCCTACATCACAGCCACCGCAGAAAATGGCACAAGATCCCAAAAATGTGAACTCAATTTGCACTTCAGTGAAAGTAGGGAGGCAGCAGGACGGCCTTGCAGGGATCCAGGCAGCCTCTCCCATGCTGGCAGGCTGCATCCAGACCAGACGCATCTCTGAGGTCGCCCAGAAATCAATGGGCTCAGTGTGAGGGGAGAGAGAATAATGCCAGGCCAAGTGCAGGGCCTGGTGCAGAGGGAGTCAGACGAGGTGGTGGGATGAGCCCACGAGCTTTCTGCATCCCTCTTACCCGGAGGGGACGGGGTGGCAAGGACTCCCTTTGCCATTCTACCACGGCTGATTCTTAATCAATAGCAGGGCTGGCAGCGGCTCTTGTGCAATACCACTTTCTGCAGAGCTGGGCCCTCTTCCCCTGCAATGCTCCCAACCCCTGCTGGTCTCAGAAGAATTGAGCCCAAAGCTCCACATAGCAATTCAAATGCATCACCAGACATTGGGCCACCGGGTTAACCGCTGTTTAATTTCGTCACATTTGTTTGTGAGTTATGTACGTGCCTTTCTTTTGTCAACATCTCCTTTTAAAAAGGATATTGATTTTGTTTTCAAAGGCCCTCGAAAATAAAATGAATGGCTACATTCTAAGGAAGAGTCATTTTCTCAACAGCTGTAAATAATTTATTGTTCGCAACCCACCCAGATCAAAAGATACTTCATCAACTGATGTGGCAAAATCTGGTGCAAGCTGCATTTCTATTATCTCAGATCCAATTAACCATTTGGAGCAGACTAAAACATAACTAGATCAATCCAGAATCAGATTAATAACCAATCCATAATCACATTAATCACAATCTGTCCATAATTAGCCATCAGATAATCCCATCGGACAGGAGGTGACATGCAGTATCCCATTATCTCATTAATTATCTATTTTCAGTATCAGACATTGTCCCCAAACCCAAGGAAATGTTTTTAAAGGAAGAAAGCACAGGGGATATTTTGGCACGTCCTCCCCACCAAAGACCCAAAGAGTTCAACGCTGAAGTTTTACCACCTCTGCTTCAGCATATCTCGCTGGAGCCAAAGCTGTGGCTGAGAGACATCGTGCTTTTACATAAAATAGCATTATCTGAGAGAGACGGAGAAAGAAAACATTTGTTTCAGGCGGACGAGTTTCCGAAAGAAAAGAAAACCCTTCTTCAAAGGTTTTAATGGTAACATGATAACAATAGCTCTGCAATGCTAAATCTTACTGCAGATGGTTCCTGTCCTTTTTTGTAATGCAAGTGAAATTGTGTTCCATCTGTTTTAATTTTATAATGGACTTAATCCACGGCTGGCTAGGAAAGAATCGCCATTCACTGCCTTTGCAATCTGCTGCAAACAACAAAATTGTCACCGTTTCCCCTTTCTAGAGGCAACTCGTGCTCGTATGTGGCAGCACAACCCGGAGAGCTGCTACACGGAGAGCAGCTGCGATGCCAACCCCCCGCACCACAGCCGGCCCCGGCTGCCCCCAGAGCTGCAGAGGGGAACCGGGGGCAGCAGGGAGCGTCAGCCCCGAGGGAGGGCATCGGGCTTCCACTCACGGCTCCCCAGCAATGCCAGCCAACCTGAAAGCTGTTTTCCAAGCAACCAGCCCCTGTTCGGGGCCGCGAGGTGCTGGTTTTGTGCCTCTTGGCGTTACCTGCAGTCACTGCACATCTCTGCAGGAGGTCCGGGGCTTTTGGTGTTTTGGTGTTTCCGCGGCAACTGAATTCTTGGGGTTTTCCAGCGCGCTGCCCCTACCTGCCCAAACCCCGCCTGTCTGACCACGTGTGCAGCCCCTCCTGGGCTCTGCACGGTGCGCCCTGGCACAGGTGAGCCTGGCAGGGCAGGGGCGCTGGGCTGGCCCTGCTGTAACCTCTCCTGCTCTCCAGACGGAGGGAGGTTTGGGTGAGCATAGGGAACCTTGCCTTCGAGTGGGAAAAGGAGCGATGCAACACGCAACCTGCCTGCCGAGCCGCCGTATCCTTACATGCGCCTCATCCTCCTGTAATCTGACATTTCATTTCTGCGTTTTGCCGGTAACACGCAGTTACTGACTCACTCAGGCCCCCGACACCTGCCCCTCGGGGAATGCCGCACTGAAAAGCCGGCAGCCCGCCGTCAGAGCCCTCCGCACCACCCGGCTCTGCTCAGCACTCCGGTGACGGGCAGCAATCAGCTGCGAACCCCACGGTGCCGCTGCCATGCAGCCGGGGGATGCGCGGGCACCGGCGGAACGCTCCGGGAGGCGGGCAGGGATGCCCAAATGCCCCGGCTGAAGGATGACCTCAAACACCGCAGCTCTTCCCCCCGCAGCTCCCGCACAAATGCACGACGCGGCCGCTTTCAGCATCTCAAAGCGGGGGATGCGGGTCAAACAGACGGCCCCGATTAGCCAAGTCCTCCTCTCCCGCTCCTCTGCGGTGTCACAGCCGAGGGCTGCCGGACCCACGGAGCCGGTGCTCAGGTTGGAGCACCCATCTGCCCGCTCCACAGCCCGACCTCTCCGAGCGCAGCCGCGGCCACCGCATCCTTCCGCACCCGCGCAGGTGGACCCGCGCCCGTCACACGTCCCGCAACGCACTGCGCGTTGGGGAGGCGACAGCACGGCTGGGCGGGCGGGCGCGAAGCCCCAGGGGCGGCAGCGATTCCGCCGTGCCGGCGTTCTCAAGGAGCCGCTCCTGCCGCCGTGCCGTAAAGTCTGCGGGAATTTAAAACCGAGTCAGAGGCCGCTGGAGTGCTCTGCTTATTGCTCCGCTAATGCACAGAGAGCCCGTGGAGACTGGGGGAGGGGGGATGAGTAGAACGGAGGAAAAAAAAAAAAGAAACGCGGGAGGTTTCTCTGCGGGAGCACGGCGGGATCAGGTGCACGGAGGCGCCGCAACGCGCGGCTGTTCCCGCTGATCCCGGCCGGCCGGGCGGCCGCTATCGGGAACGGCCGCCCCGACGGGGCCGACGGCCGCGAACGTCGGGGCGGCCGCCGGTGTCCGGCTCCTGACAGCATCGCCCCGCAGCGAAACCTGGAGCGGCGGCAACGAAAACGGGGACGGGAGGCGGGGCGGCGAAGGGGAGCGCAAAGAGGAGAAAATGCACGGCGACGGCAAGGTCGGGGAACAGTGCGGGAAGGAGGGAAACACGGGGCACGCGGGGAAAGCGACGCCACCGCCCGTCCCCCGGGGCCGCCGCCGCGCCCTCCGCGCTCCGTGTCGGGCTCGCGATGCCGGTGCCCGGCGGAGCTCCGGGGAGATCCGCGCCGCTCCGCGCCCCGCCGCGCGCCCATTGTTCGGCGCGGCCAATCCGCGCCCGCCCTCCCCGCGGCCGCCAATCGCCTCCGGGGGCCGCGCGGTGAGGTCAGCGCCGCCCCCACGCCCCCCCCCCTCCCACCTCCCCCGCGCCCGGTGCGCGCTGACATCACGGCGCTGCCCGGCGGGGCGGGCCCGGGGGGGCGGGCGCGGCCCCCGCCCCGCGCGGCGCGGGTAGTGGTGGAGCGGCGGCGCCGCGTCCCGCATCGCGCATCGCCGCCGGTGCGCACGGGGCCGCCCGCATGGTGGACATCCTCCTGCCGCGGCCGCTCCCGAGCGCCATGGGGGAGCCCGCCAAGAGTAAGTGCCGGGGCGGGAGGGCCGCGGGGCGCCGCGGTGCCGTCGGGCGGGCGCCTCGCTGACAGCGCCGGGAAGGGCCCCGCGGGCGGCTGCGGGCTGGGCGCGGGGCGGCACGGTTTTGCGGCGTCTCCCCGCTGCCCCTCCGGCCGCACCGCCGCCGCGCTCCCCGCGCCCGCTCCGTCCTTCCTCCTCGCGTCGTTCTTTCGTTCCCTCCTTCTTTTTCCGCGTTTCGGTTTTCTTTTTTTGTTTCTCTTTCCGTTTTCCTTTCTTTCTTTCTCTTTCTGTTCTTCCGTTTTTGTTTGGGGTTTTTTTCTCTCTGTCTGCCCGATGTCCCTTTCCGTTTTCGTTTGTCCGCTTTCCTGCCTTCGTTCTCTCTTTCCGTTTTTTTTTTCCCTTTGCTCTTCTTTCTCTTTCTGTCTTTCCATCGTTAGTTCTTTTTCTTTCGTTCTTTCTTTCCGCCTTCCCCTCGTTCTGTATTGGTCTTTCTGCGTTTCTGCGTTTCTTTCCACTTCCGAGATTCCACTTTTCTATCTTTTCCTGGGTTGATTTCCTATGATTTCCCCCAGTCAACTTTCTCCTCGGAATTCCCACCGCTCCGTTCTCTCCCGTCGCGGCTCTTTTATTTCTTTCCCCGTTCCCGCCCGTATTTCTCTCTTTCTTTCAATTTTGCTTAAAAAAAACAAAAACAAAAACAAAAAAAAAAAACAAAAACGAAACAACCAGAAACCCAAACCCCAAAAAGAACAAAGCCCCGCAGCCCGCAGCCTCCCCCCGCCGCCCGCTGACGCCTCGGGTCCCGCAGGACGGCCGGGGCTGGCGCTGTGCGCGGGCTGCGGGGGCCGCATCCAGGACCCGTTTCTGCTGCGGGTGTCTCCGGACCTGGAGTGGCACGTCGCCTGCCTCAAGTGCGCCGAGTGCGGGCAGCCGCTGGACGAGACCTGCACGTGCTTCCTGCGGGACGGCAAGGCCTACTGCAAGCGGGACTACGGCAGGTGACCCGCTCGTTCTAAAACGAAACGAAACGAACCCGAACCGAGCTCGGAGCCCCTCGCGGCCCCGCGCTCCCCGAGCGCTGACGGCGCGCCGCCGCCCCTCAGGCTCTTCGGCATCAAGTGCGCACAGTGCCGGGCGGCCTTCAGCAGCAGCGACCTGGTGATGCGCGCCCGCGACCACGTCTACCACCTGGAGTGCTTCCGTTGCGCCGCCTGCGGCCGCCAGCTGCTGCCCGGGGATCAGTTCTGCCTCCGGGAGCGCGACCTGCTCTGCCGCGCCGACCACGGGCCGCCCACCGACGGCACCACCGCCCGCGGACCCCGCAGCCCTGCGCCGCCGCCCGCGCACCTCGCAGGTACCGGCACACAGCTCCGGCCCGCCGCTGCCGCTCCTCGGGGCGGACGGGCGGGCTGGGGGCTGCGGGCGGCCGTCGGCGGCGGCGCTGACGGCGCGCGCCCTCCTTCCCTCCCTCCTTCCTTCTCTCCGCCGCGCAGAGCCGGTGCCCGGACGGCCGCCCGGCCCGCGGCCGCAGTCGCACAAAGCGGCCGAGAAGACCACCCGCGTGAGGACGGTGCTGAACGAGAAGCAGCTGCACACGCTGCGGACCTGCTACGCCGCCAACCCGAGACCCGACGCCCTGATGAAGGAGCAGCTGGTGGAGATGACGGGGCTCAGCCCGCGCGTCATCCGTGTCTGGTTCCAGAACAAGCGCTGCAAGGACAAGAAGAAGTCCATCCTCATGAAGCAGCTCCAGCAGCAGCAGCACAGCGACAAGACGGTGAGCGGCCGGGCGGAGGCTCGGGAGGGGACGGGGGGGGGAGTCGGGGCGCCGCGCTGAAGCGCCGCGTGCCCGCAGAGCCTGCAGGGCCTCACCGGGACGCCGCTGGTGGCCGGCAGCCCCGTCCGGCACGAGAGCGCCGTGCAGGGCAGCGCGGTGGAGGTGCAGACCTACCAGCCGCCCTGGAAGGCGCTCAGCGACTTCGCGCTGCAGAGCGACCTGGAGCCGCCCGCCGCCTTCCAGCAGCTGGTGAGCCCCGGGCGCGGCGGGGAGCGGTGCGGGGCGGGGACGGGCGGGCCGCCGCGGGGCTCATCGCCGCTGCTCCCCCAGGTCTCGTTCTCCGAGTCCGGCTCTTTGGGCACGTCCTCCGGCAGCGACGTGACCTCGCTCTCCTCCCAGCTCCCCGACACTCCCAACAGCATGGTGCCCAGCCCGGCCGAGACGTGAGGCCGCCCGGCTCCCGCCGCCGCGGGACCTCCGCATGCCGCGCTCCCTGCATGAGACACCCGGCCCCGCGCCGCGCCCAGCGCGCCGGACGAGCGCCTTTGTCTTTTAATTATCCCTATTTAAAACCAAACCGAACGTACCTTGCCGACGGCCGAAAAGAGCCGGGATTCTCGCTGCCTTTACCGGACCGGAGAGAGAAAGAGAGAGGAGAGCCCCCGCCCCGCTTATTTCGTTGCGCGGAGGTTCGGCGCTGCGTATTTCGATGTTTCTTTTCCCCGATGAAAGCGGATTGCCCGGCGCGGCGCCGGCTCTTCTTCCTCGCCTGGAACAGAAACGAAAACTCGAATCACAGCGAATGGGGAACGGAGCCCCGCGGCCGTCGGGGCCGCCTCACGCCGGTGCCTCCCGCAGCGCCGGAGCGCGGAGACGGGGCGGTGCGACGGCACAGCGCTGCCGGCGTTGTTAGCGACGGACGGAGGACGGATTGTTTGAGCCTTTAAACGAACAAAAGTAAGTTATTGCTATTTATTGTCAGAATCAACGGTTGAATAGTGGGATTAAATATTTTGGACTTAATAAAAACAAACGAACAAAAAGAAAAAAAAAGAAAAACAAAAAAGGAAAACGAAAACATTGCAACGAAACGGAGCTCCGGGCGGGGCGGGCTCAGCCCGCGGCGCGGCTCTGCGGCATCGCCACCCGCACCGCTAATCGGCTCCGATCGCCGCCCGTTTATTTATAGCCGGGAGGCGGAGCGCGGCTTTCCCTTTCGGGCAGCGCCCGGGGCCGGCCCGCACCTGCCGCGATGCGGGGCTTTGCCGCGGGGCTCCCCTTCGCACACAGACGTTCCGTTCTCCCCGGTAGCGGCTCCTCGCCTTCCTTCCTCCGCCCGCGCTCCCGTTCCGGCTCCCCGCCTCTCCCTCCCCTTTCTCAGCCTGGCCGGCCCTCCGCGGCCCCGACCTTTCGCGTTCCCGGAGCCGCCGCGGTGCTGTGGGGCGGTGCGGGAGCTCCGGCCGCGCGGGGACAGCCGCGGGTCGAGCGCTGCGGGGCCGCCGGGCTCACGGGGCGGCCCGGGTTACGAGGGGAAGAGAGGGGCTGCGGAACGGCCGCCGGCCCGGGGCGGGTGGGAGGGATCCCCGCTTAACCGCGGGGCTCGGAGTTACCTGCGGGGAGCTCCGGCTGCCCGCAGATCGGACAGGAAATCAGGGCGGCCGAACGCCGTCAGCCCCGGGCCGGGTCGCTGAGGGGACAGCGGGCACGAGGGCGGCTCGGGGCGGGCGGCGCGCGGAAGAAAGCTCGAGGAGACGGCGGCTGCTTCACAGGCTTTAATTGCGGTTCGTGGAGACTTTACCCCGTTAAGAGAACAGCACAAGGTTGAAAGGAGCGTTATTAAAGTCTTATCGAAACGGTGAAAATGTGCGTGGTTTACAAAATCCGTGTTACACCGCCACGAGTCGCCACTGAACTACAAGCCAAGGTTCCCCACAGCCCGTTCCGACCCCAGCCCCCCCCCCAGAGCCTTTCCTCATGGCAACTCAGAGCCCAGCACACCACAGCCAGAATAAGTTACTTTATTACAGATGTACAGAAGGCATTTCTGCTTGCAGTCTCCTCTCCGCAGCTCCAATGCCAGCACACCACACCGTAGGAAGGATCCGGGACGTTGGGACACACGACTGAAATTAACTCCAATTATCAAAATTACAAAACAGAACTCGAAAGTATCTACAGTGCTGGGGATATAAATAGTGCAAATTACACGTATCTACAGCAGCAGCGGTGGTGCGTCGGCGCGGCCCTCAGCGCCGCAGGAAGAACTGCCGGGCCTCCTCCCAGCACTGCCGGGGGAAGCGGTTGGGCAGCTCGAGGGAGTCCTGAGCGCAGAACCGCTTCTCTGTGGGAGACAGAAGGTAAAATTATCCGGTTATTCCCTCTTCAGAAAGATGGCAATAAAACAAGAATAATGAACAGGCGGCCAACTCTGGCCACGTCACCTCCTCACTTCTCCCCCCCCAGTCCTCACGCCATGCAGGGAGGTGAGCGCAGCGCTCTGAGCCCACAGCGTTTGGTGCGTGCTCCCATCCGGCCCTGCCTCCTCCTCAGCAGCTGCTCCTCAGCCCCCAGACCCACAGCTTTCCCATGAGGACAGCAGGCTGCACACATGTGCCAAGGTTTGCGTGGCCCAACCCTGAACTGAGCAGTGAACTCCCAAGTTCTCTTTTAATCATAGAATGGCCTGGGTTGAAAAAGATCACAATATTCATTCAGTTCCAACCCCCTGCTGGGTGCAGGGTCACCAACCAGCAGCCCAGGCTGCCCAGAGCCGCATCCAGCCTGGCCTTGAATGCCTGCAGGGATGGGGCATCCACAGCCTCCTTGGGCAACCTGTTCCACTGCCTCACCACCCTCTGTGTGAAAAACTTCCTCCTAATATCCAACCTAAACCTCCACTGTCTCAGTTTAAAACCATTCCCCCTCGTGCTATCACTATCCACCCTCATAAAGAGCCGTTCCCCTCCTGGTTATAAGCAGTATTTTTGTTCCTGTTTGCATTTTGGGGGGATGCTGCCCTTCACACTGGCATGATAAAATAGATAAAAATAATCCTGCCTATGCTGCTATTATTATCTCCTCTTTTTGCATCTGGGGAATGTTTAGAAATCACACTCTCATGTCACCACGTAGTCATCTTTGTTTAAAAGCTCATTCCGTTTGAATAATGAAAATAAAAAGCAGTTCCCTGCTTGGATTTTAGCTGTTTCTCAAGCTGATTCTCATGCAAACACATTAATTCTGGAAAGTTTGTTTTGCAGACATTGCACGAGGCTGCCTCAGACTGGAAGGGAGAATGCCGACAGTAAAAATCACACCATACCTACCTTCATTTTGCAGTGTATCTTTAAAAATCTTATGACTTAGAGCTAGAACCGTTCCTCCCCTGCCAACCCCCCAGCAATGCTGTGGTGAAACTCTGCCCACTATGAGGGAGAAACGGGAGATGCACTTCATGCAAAACGTGGGTGACTCCAGATGTTTTCCCCACCAGCGTGCTTCAATTTCCCATCTATTTAATGAGCAAGAGCTGCCTTAGCTGAGCGCCTTCCAACTGGCCAGCATAGGTGGGTTAGCTGTTTTTTATGCAGTATTTGCAACTCCTGCAGCCCAAGGAACTTTGTGGCATAATTACAGGACAGTATTTTACTAATTTCTGGCTCCTCGGGTGTGTTGGGATGGCTGCACGGCTGCTGTAACCTAAGACTTTTGAAAGCAGCCTTTGTGACAGCTAATTAAATACGTGCACGTACAGTATCACGTTTTAAGACAGAATACCACGTAGCTTTTAATAAAGATTAACAGCCCAGATTCCTGATACTGTGAGCAAAGACTGGAAGTCGCATACTTTCAGGTCAGATTTTAAGCTAGAGAGCCTCTCCCAAGAGTGGAAAATCATTTTGCAGTTTACTGTATTCCTTTTTATGGTGATGCAGATGCAAAAAATATCCAAATCACAGCAAAACACAGTATGTACATATTTTGTTACCCAGTTGTACTCCGTTACATTCAATGGAGACATACCCCTCTGCTGAGATAACAGATTATCCATTTGGCCTGAGCTCTGTGCAAAATCCTATGGGAAAGAAAAAGAGCATCAGATTTTCAGATCTCGCATTTGAGGAATTAAAACCATTTTGTAAAGTCTTCAAAGTCAGCCAAGAAAACGAACGCTTTATGAAATCTGCATGTTAACAAAGCGCTTTGTTTGCCACGCGTTGTATCAGAACCCTGCCAGCACTTAGTTTCTATAGCTCAGAGTGGATTTTGCACAATTTCAACGTACATCTATTTTTAATTTACAGCAGAGAAATAGCAGTTTTATTACCTTCCTCAGAAATAATTATTCTCACTATTTTCAATTTGAGACAGTGACTACGGCCGTATTTCTTTACCACGCGTTTTGGAGTTAGGCTGTGAATTCCAAACACGCTCTCACTCCATTGCTGACCGACCCAATTGCACCCTGCAGCTCGAGATCCCCATTCCCTGAGAGCAGGCAAAGTTCTCCCAAGGCCGTGATCAGCTCCAGAGAGCACAGCAAGCCCTGCTCCCTCGGGCTGCTCCAGTGTGCAGCGCTCCGAGCAAACTGCCTTTTGTTCCTGCACTCCCTAAGCAGGGCTGGGGTCGTTTGACATGAGACACAATTTAACAGATCGTGGCTATTTCTGAATATTTTTTTTTACAATTGTTCCAGCACATCCAGAGACAGAAGTAAGAGAAAGGATGATGCAACCTTCAGGGGATGGCAGCAGATCTGCTGGCAGGGAGGTGCAACGCTGATAGTTGTAAAATCCAGCAATCATTTTCCTTTGATTGATGCTGCACACATTTAACACACTATATTTAAGTGTTATATTTGTACACACCACCAAACTCTTACATAAACAGGGCTTCTTTTTGCATTCCCTGGCACAGGAAGAATCTCATTTTCTGGTCCCGGGGAAATATTTTGCAGACTTTACCAAAACTTCCACGGAAGGGAGTGAGGGATTTGCCTGACACAAAAGCAGCGGGTTGAAACCGAAGCAGAGGGGCAGGGCTGTGCTGTGTGCACAGCTATGGGAGCGCTCCTCTGTGCCTGCCGGATTCGCTCTCTGCGCGTGTTCAACATTTGGGGTTTGATTCTCAAAGGGGTGCAACAGTGAAATAGCAGGGAGGTGAGCAATGAGGTAAGATTGCACACACACACACACAAGGATCTTCTATACATTAATGCAACACCTCTTCTAAAAGCCTGAAAGAACAGTATGAGGACTTGGCATCTGGGATAGAAATCCAGCTCTAATTGGAAGTGAAACTAATAACACCGACCCTTGGAAATACGTTTTGCTGCAGCTAGTGGAGATTTAAATGCCACAGTTTCTAGTAGAGAAAAGGAATCAAGGCAAATAAAGCTAATTATTTGATGGGGGACTCTTCCCTACTCTTCTCTGTACTTTTGAATTGGAACACAAATCCAGCCTGCTGTGTTTTCTCATACTGCTGAAGCTACTTTTTGCCACCGCAGCTTCTACAGTGATATCTGTAGCTCCCACATTAAAATGTGTCCATATGAAAAAAGTCAAGGTGAGGCACGAATTACAGCTTCATATTTCAACAGAAGCTCCACTGCAAATTCTGCTAAGCTCAAAAGTTTTCTTTCTTCCTTAAGCTGCTACTATTTGAGTGTTCAAAGAACAAAAAGCAGTCGTGCTCAGTAACTCAGGAGTCACGCTGAAACTTGCAGTAAATATTTAGTTCTTGCGTCCTTTCCCCTCAATTGGGGCAGCCTGCCTCAGGACTGGCTGTAAAGCATTAGGGAAGAGCTGCAGGACCGTTTCTGTAGCAATAACAGGAACTTCCAGGTGACCAAAGCACGTTATTTTGTGATAGCGTTGATGAAAACAGCATTTACTTATTTAAAAACAGCCAGTAAAATATATAGAAAGCATGAAACAGGTTTGGTAAGTACAGCACAGCATATAGATTGACACAAAGGGAACAAAGCTGCTGTAAAACCTTACTCAGAGCAGTATTTGTAACGACCTCAGTGGCTTACTGTCAGAAGTAAAGACTGCACGATTAGACCGGTAACATATGTTGTGTGCCTTCTGCATCAAATATATACACTGCTGTTCTGTTCTCTGTAAATCTGTTGTGTGCAATATACAGCCATACATTTAGATGTAAACACATCAATACACAGATTTCAAATATGCTGCATATGCAGTAGCTTAGAAAAAGTAAAGTATTTTAAGGATTGCCTTGTAATAGTACGATTCGCATCGCATCCTTCTGGCACATCACTAACTTCAGTGAAAGCAGGATTCTGCACGCGACAGCGAGAACCTGAACTGCTCGGGTAATCTTTCAGCGTTATGAGATATCTCAAGTACAGGCATAATCTGTGGTTTGAAAAGAGCTGCAGAGGATCTTAAAGTACTTCAGTGCTGTTTACTCGCTTTACGTAAGGCAAATAATTTCCATGCACACAGCAAAGGCGAGAAAAAGGGCCGCAGTCATCCTGCAGCACTGCTGCACGGCACTGCTACCTGAATGAAGGTGGCGAGGAGCACACAGCTCATCTCCTGCTCCAGAATGAGCTTGTTCTGAGGGTTGTTGTAACAAGCAGCTATTAGCGAAGGGAAGAGCACTTTGATTAACCGAGGATCGCTGAAATACTGGAAAGGCAACTGGCACAGCTTCTGCAGCACGGTGGGGTGACGGCCAGACTGCACAATGATCTGAAAGACAAACGTAACAGAGTGAGGACACGTGCTCTATCTGGTCTTCCTGTGGATCAACCAGTGCTGAAGTCATGCTGAAAATATGAGCGCGGATGAGAAGAAAACATCTTAGTAAATACTAAAAATAAATCTCAGAACATTTAGTCCGAGTAACTCCTGTTTTAGTGTGCAAGTATTGTATTTACTGCAGAGGAACACCAAGGCTGTAAACTGCTTTTGCTTCTATTACCAAAAAAGACAATTAAAAAAGAAAAAAAAAAACCAAGAGAGAGATTAATCTGAAGATTACAATACTTTCACGTAAGGCAAAGAATGAAAGCAAAGGGACCGTTGTGAGTTAGAACTGCAAAACAACTCTCCCAACTGCAGCCATTTAAACACAGTAAGCACGTCTTTATTAAAAAGGAAAAAAAAAGGAAAAAAGTCAAGAGCAAGATCCGAGATCACCAGGACTAAAAACCCACATGCAGCTCGCTCATCCTTTACCCAAGTGCTCTCTGGCAGCCAGAGAGGACTCTGTTTCATCGTGGATGTCTGCTATGCATTCTCAGGCACTGAAAAGAAAAGGTGATTGTGAGCTGCACAGCAACTAGTTTCAGTGGAGACTCTGAAAGACCCTCCCATCTGTATTTCTTATCTCGGTTTCTATCAGTGCCATTGACTCTAAAAGGAGAATTGTTTAGATAAATGGGACTGTTGTCATGAAGCAGGCTAAGTTTACAACTGTGTACATCTGAAGAAATCAGGCAATGCTATACTGGTCTCTCGCAAAGGAACCTTTCCCATTTACTTGATATTCTTATACAGCCTTTGTGATACACTACAAAACGTCAGGATCTGTTCCAAGGAACCTCGATTAGACAATTATAATATGAAAGAGCTGTCTGACCCAAAGTTGGCTTTTCGGCATAGGAGGAAGCTCCTATAGGGCTGAACACTGTAAAACTTAGGGTCACGACTGTAAATTGTACTTGGAAAAACACAATTTTACAGGTACACACCCAGACAAGACTGCGTTCAAATTAAAACCAGAAGGACAGAAAGAAGCAGTCGAGACCACAGGAACATAAATTACAGGGATTTACAAGTTTTCAAAGCACTTTTAACAATACCTTAAGAACACACTGAGTCGATAATGCAGTTCAGTTTAAAAACAAGATCAACAAAGTAATCGTTTGCGTTTTTGCAGTTCACCAGCCTAAAATACACTGAAAACCTTTCAAAACACTGGTAGAAACGTCTTAATGACCTTAAAGCCGGCAGGAATTTTTAAGAGGCAGACAAATATGTGACAATTAAGCATTGCTCTTTTGAGGAAAGTATCTAGCAGCCCACCACCGAAGCGTTTGGATGATGCTACACTTAACTGCTGGCTACCATTCTTGGTGATTACCGCTGGGATTCTTTATTTATTGTTATAATAAATATACTGTTATTATTATTTCACCGTAGGTTTTTCTACAGTAAATCCTCCAATCAGAAAAGCACTTTTAATCATTTACAATTTTAGTCCAATAGCTACAACTGGTATTGTGACAAAGGACAGAGGGAGGGAAACCCATTTCTTTGTTGCTATCCCCTGGACTTGCTGAGCAGGCACAGGACAAGCAGTTCTGAGCTCTTTCTCACTTCACACTTCACCCCCTTCCCCATTCCAAAAACATCACAGGGAATTAAGAGTTCTCTTCCCAAATAAGCAACATGCACACAACATTACCATTTGGGGTTGGTTTTTTTCCCCCCCAACTTTCTAACTGCAACGTTACTGACATTAAAGATAGGAAAGTTCTACTTGAGAGCTGTTCATTGTTTTAATCTGGTATTTATCACATGTGGAATCAATTTAATGAGTTTAGCTCACTGTACCAATGCAGCTGCTAAACCTGATACACTACAGTACGTACCCTGAAAAACAAGAAGTCATCAAACAACTCCTATCTGGAAAAAAACCTGCAGACATACAAACCTCCAATAGAGCAGAAAGTCCAGAACTCAATTTAGCAGATGACCAACAAAGAAAACAAATGAACACCTCATCTATGACTTCTTTACAGTTGCAAAGGACTCTATTTTTATTTTTATTTTTATTTTTACTTTAAACAGCGACTTCTGCCTCCTTGCTGAATGATCTCAGGGAGTTTTGCAGGCCTGGAATACTCACAAAATGCTCCAATATGAGATACAAACTGCTTACAGAAAGGCAGCACAGGAACCCACGCCACGTGCTGGAATCCTAGAGTTCGCTTTTCTTGGTGCTCCCTCTCCAGCCTGAAAGTCAGAGATGCCTGCCACACGTAACAAGATCCTAATTAAATCTCTGCATTTCTGTACAGCCAAGCACTTCAGCACCTGCTTAACTTCAAATAGGTGCCCAGGTCCCATTAATATTTGCTTGCTGTTTTCTTTTTCTGAATTGAGACCTATCTATCAAGTTACTAAAAGCTATGTATTTTTAATTGTTCCTCAGAGCAGGCAACTCCATGTTGTTGTTTTCTGTATTGTACTTAAATTGTTGCCTCCTGTTGAAATTAAGTTATTCATACCACCTTATTGTTTTTGCCACAGCCTTGCTTAAATAGCTCTTTGCTCTCCATGTAGAAGCCTGCTGAAAAGAAGCCACATCATCTCAGGTGCCCTACTGTGCTGAACTCAAACAGCTTCTCCACCAAATAAATTGTTAGGAAGGCTGCACAAACTACACCACTTTAATATCCAACTGTGCTAGCAGGTGCTCACCCCTTCCCTAGCAGGCAGCCCCTGCTCCCATTTGCCCCTCAAGCGCAATGACTGCCCTGATCCATGGAAAGAATGATTTCTAATGTCTCTAAATGAAACCCACCTTTTTTCTCAAGTCCATTTGGACCAATATTGACTATGCAGTATATTGCTTACCCATTTAGCTGCAATTCTTCTAGCCGTGAAAATCTGAAGCAGTATAAAAGTCAGTCTTTCAAAACAGGCTACAGTGACAAAAGCCAGCAATATGCCACACAGCACTTGAGCAATAAAAAAGGACAATCAATCAAAAAATTAAAAGCTCCTTGTAGCACTGGGGATGCAATAAAGTTGTGAAGGGAACTCATCATTCTGCTGGGAAATCAGGGTTACCCTGCCACTGAAATAAGGCTTCTGGCTCCGCACCCGAGGTGACTGCCACAAGGCTATTCCATCCTGGATCCCTGTCCTTCCCATACCACAACAGGTCCAGCAGTCTTCCCTTGCTTCCTGGCACCTTGCAAAGCAGATCTTCACAGGACTGACAAACCAATAAACCACGAGGGCCTAAATAACTTAGATTCGACTCTCTGCAGGTAGAGGAAGGAATGTGCAGCTCTTTCCTTCCCTGGGAAGCTCCAGAGACCCAAAATGAACTTTCTGTGGATCCCGGAGAATGAGAATCTGAATTCTGCTCCCTTCCTTGCTGCCAAGGACAGGCAGATAGCTGCTCACATACACTGTGGCAACACTTGCACGGCAGCAACCAACAGAAAGACGTTTTAGTGAACATCTCACAGCCCTGTGTACAACACACAGCACATAAAACATGCATTTGAATCAATCTTTCCCTGTATTCCTTCTACTGCGAGCAGAAGACACAGCTACTTACCTGTGTATGTATGAACATTGTCCAAAGCTGTGCTGTAAATCTTCCTAGCTAACAGGATTCTGCTGTACTGATTGATAGGCACCAGCAGCTACACGTCAAATTAGTCAAACCTTACCAAGTCAATGGCTAATTTTACAAGAACATTAAAATACCAACCCTCCAGTCTTTGGAACCATACCTGGGTAGGGCAGTTGAGTTTATAAACATCCTACAGGTAACAATCAGGATTTTCACTGAGAAATTGCAGATGTCACTCAGAAAGTTGAAAGAATGATTGCATGTAAAAACATGGAACAAATATCACCCAAATCAGGGTAAACTGCTGATTCACATACTCCTCAGACCCCTAATAGCCTGATTAGAGATGTAAGTTTAGAGACACATTTTTCAACTCATTTTTCTTGAGCTAGCAGTTCAATCAAATTGCCCTGTGAAGATTTACATTTTTTTAACCCATGAAGAAGTATTTTTGGTGACAATCCAAATTTCTGTTTCCAGCTTGTAACTGCATACTTTTCAGATGTCAAGTGTTTGAAAAAAGAGAAACTGAATTAAAAATTCACCAGCAGCTCTCCAGAGATTTAAAGATTAAGATCCTAGAATGGTTTTTAATGCTTCCAGGCAAATATGCTAAATATTATCAGATATTTTACAAGTAACCAGACAAAGGTTCAGCCTTACGTCACCTTTTCACTCCTGTGTGCTATCCAAGGTCAGCCCAGGATTACTGGAGAGAGGAAACGTGATTTTTGGAGTGGAATTTCATTGAGTTCTACTGATGGTTTCAGGTTTTATTTACTATTTACTGAGAACCTTTGGAAAGCCATAAGGCATCATCGGCTGACCTGGAAAGCACGCCTAAAATCTGCAGGAGCATTTCTCATCTGTCCAATTATTTCCTCTGAGGTCGCTGACATTGTTTAGTAATTGGACCAAGTACCAAATAGAGGTTGCAGTTCTTACATCACATTAAAAGTGAGACAAAGTTACCACAGCAATGTGTGAACTGGAAACAGGAAAATGTGCTTGAATCTCAACTGCATGAAGTTTAAAACTTCCTGAAGTGAAACCTTGCTCAGCTCTTGGAAAGAAAAACTACTCACGAAAAGGTGTATTCTGCAGCTGCCAAGTAACAAATACAGCCATTGTATCTGAAAGCTGAGTTACATTTTTAGCAATAGATCCTCCTCAATAAAATGCCGGGGGTTTATGAAGCAAAGCACTAACATGTGTGCTTCCACCGGACTGCCGTATTCTGCTGCAACCTATTTCATGTTCAGATGCAATTTTCTGAGAGCAACGTGGACGAAGAGCTAAGAGCTCTCTGAGGGGCACTCCTGGTGTTTCCACAATCCTGTATGACCCTCTGTTCCAAACTTGGACACGGCCACTGTAAACATTTGGATCTTAAAACTGTACTGTTGGTATGGGAACTATTAATGTTTCTTCTCTATTTATCATTTATATCAAAGTCAATTCTAATTTGTACAAACAACTGAACGTTATTGAACTGGAACTGAAACGCTGTGCATCCATTCTTTATAACTACACAGAATACATCAAGCAGTTAAAGGCTTTTGTTTGATGTAAGGTTATTTATAACTTGGTAAAAGAAATAAATCTTTATATTAGTAGTCCAGAGTTTCTCTTCAAAGTTAGATCTGCATTATTTCTTTGCTTCTATATAAACAGATCCCATACTGCTAGCATTCAATCAGTGGAATATGTCACCACTTAGACTCTTCTTCTGTTTTAAGGTCAAGCTCTTCTCTTTCCATTTTGCAAACTCCACTATTGGCAAGACTCTGAGCAAAGAATGTTCTAAATTCCTTCTAACATCTTATCAGGAGCCAGAGCACCATTTCTATGCAAAAATAACATGCCAAAATGTTACATTCAAATTTTAAAATAAGAATTTGGCCTATTTGAAAAATGTCAATGTTTATTTTCTTAGCATCACACATAAGCTTTCAGAGAGAAGCGATGCAGATAACGGAGGTCAGAATTAATGTTTTTCTCCTTACAAACCAAACTATGAGCAGTGTCCTCCTAGAGGTAACTCTGTGGGTTAAGAATGAAGTGCTTTGTGATGCTCTGTTCATACGTGAGGAAAAAAAAAATAATCACCTGAGCTGTTTTCATGTAATCACCCAAAAACATCTGAGCATTTCAGCTAGGAAAATGGCAAATACAAGAACAATGATGTATTTTAAAATGTTATAAAGTTCATCAATGATGTTGCTTGGGGGAAGCCTAGAAAAACTGTAAAATTCCTGAAAAAATGCCACTCAAAGTAACAGCAAGGCACCTTAGATAAAAGATAACAAAGGATACAGAGATTAAATTCAGCAAAAAGCAAATAATTGTAAACTGTTCTTGTAGAAGATCAGATCCATTACAATGTGACGAGAGAAGAATGGAAACAATTCTAATATGCAATGAGGCTGCTTGGGCATTTAGCACATGCACAGGGTGCAGGATGAACTAGTAACCAAACACCTGAACCAGAAAGAGGAGTAAGGAAAAGCTGAACTCTAAAAATAACAGCATCTTAGCATTTAACATAATGATACAAAAACAAACACTTACCTGTGAGGGTGCAATCATGCTTAATGTTAAACATATATTAAGTACGTTGTTAAATTCCAGGATATCATCACTTTCTAGGAAATAGTTTCCGAAGTTTCCAAAATACCCTAGCAGTAGATTTATTTGTTTAAGCGTTGGACCAAACATTTTCTATTAGAAGAGCTTGTTATTATGCATCAAATCTATTGAGCAACACATTTATTCTGTAAGCTTAAACCTATCATGGCACATTTAGGTTGGATATTAGGAGGAAGCTTTTCACTCAGAGGGTGATGAGGCACTGGAACAGGTTGCCCAAGGAGGCTGTGGATGCCCCATCCCTGCAGGCATTCAAGGCCAGCCTGGATGTGGCTCTGGGCAGCCTGGGCTGCTGGTTGGTGACCCTGCACACAGCGGGGGTTGGAACTGGATGAGCATTGTGGTCCTTTTCAAGCCAGGCCATTCTATGATTCTACATCTCAGATCCTGAAACAAGATTCTGAACATGGAAATGATCAGGACTGGGCCTTGCACTTGCTTTATTTACTCATTTAGAATCATACAACTGTTTGAGTTATAGAAAGGACCTTAAAAGGCCATCTGGTCCAACTCCCCTGCAATGAGCAGAGACACCCACAGCTTCACCAGGTGCTCCGAGCCTGGTCCAACCTTAGAGGTGAAACTACACTGATGTGAATGAAGAATTCTTGATTTAAAGCCTAGAGAGAACTGGGCTTTAGCTATAAGAAGTTCAAAACAACTATCCAAAGAGCTTTTTGCCATCATCCTTGAAAGCAGAACTAGCTGGGTGAGAATCCCCAGAAGGTGTAATTAAAATATTACAGCCTCAAATGCTCTCACTGAGCATTCTCCCTCTTCAAAAGCAACAAGCCTCTTCTGTCACACTCCAAAACCCTGCTTGCAAATGCAGTCTTAGATTTTTTAATTACCAGTACATCTTGTGTTTTGGCTTTCACAATAAATGCAGAGGCTTTGTAAAAAATACCCAATCGACAATAAAGACTGTGAAACACATCGTGCCATTTGACATGCTGAGCTGGCTGAGAAAAAGCTTCAAAGAGCAAGAAAATGTTCTCTTCCATTTACCCATAACTAAGAGCAGAGGAAGACAGGCCAGATTTTCCATAGCATTCACTTATGCAAGACTTAATGCATTTTAGTCTGTCTTTATATTTCAGCATCACTTCAAGCAAGCGATACTCATTTGTTTGAGCTAAATATGATGATGTAGGTTTCTGAGACTTCCCTGGGTCTCTTGCAAGCTCCCTCCCTTAGAGCAGCAATTGTCAGCTGCTGGAGCCCAAAGCTGTGAACAGAGAGCAGGCTGATGTCCTCTCTGTGTGGGGCACAGTCACCGGGGGTCCGCAGAGACTTAGAAAACCAGCCTATAGGAGAAGAACAGGGAGTTCCTTCACACATTGGGCAAGACAGACAATAGTTCACAAGGCCTGATTAAAGATTTGCAGACTTCAGACTTCGTGTTAAGTTTTGGTGTGAAATTTAATTTCCATGGAAAGGAGAGACTGGCACGCTCGGTTCGAAAGAGGCAGAGCAAAGGGCAAGCGTTGTGCAAGCCTGCGCCGCCACCGCTGCCAACGTACCTCCACTGGCCAAAGCCAAAATACAGCAGGCCTAGGTCTGTGCTGAAAGAAACTGCTCATTACACAGAACTGTGCCAAACTCTGTGGTGTGTTTCTGACATGGACAAAAGATCTGCTGGGGATTAAGCTGAGACCACCAAGCTCTCTCTCTTTCTGACCCAAGATTAGCGTGTAGGCCGTCAGAGGCCCTGACATGGGACAGTCGCTCTCTCCAGGCTTCTCCATCTTGAAGCTTTAGTTATGGACTGTGCTTTAAGGCTGTGCAAATACTGCTTTTGATGACACTGGAAGCCAAGCTTATTCTTTGTTTTTTGCAGTTTAAAACAAGACAATAAGTTCAACTGCTTTCATTTCTCCTACCAACCCCTGTATGCTCTCTCACGCTCCTACAGGAATCAGCCATTACAAACTGAAACTAAACACGACCAATTTCAAGTCTTTGCTCATATTGCATTTCCTTCCCCGCAGCCTCTCAAAACACCAAACCAAAGAGAGGCATGAGATGCATTTCGGAGCAATAGAAATACAATTCAAACACAAAGTGTGAACTACGCAGTCCCTTATGTTCCCCTTGTGTTTTACTTGCATTGTCACCGGTTGCTCTGAAAAGATTGTTGTTTATCAGGAAGCTCGAATAACAGCAGAGGTGTCTGACAAATCACCCAAGAGGCATTTCCACTTTTCTCTGTCTTGTGAGGAATGCCAGCTTTTCTGAAAACATCCCTTCACTTAAGTGAATTGATGTGGGCTGACTGTGTAAGATTGATAGGAAAAAAAGCACGCGTTACCGAGTTGTTTAATTTACTGCATTTTAAGATGCTGAGTTTAAACCTCAGGGTTTTTATTGCTCACAAGCTGCAGTGCTCCTAAATGGCAGTCCAGGCTACAACTTCACATGACTTGCTCACTGAAATCAGCTATTCCACAAGTACTATTATTATTTTTAATTCAAACTCAAAGTTTTCAAGGACTTTTTTGGAAAGACTTAACTTCAACATCAATTCCACACCCTTAAAGATACTTTCTTACTATTTCCTTTCAAGTACTGCTATTTACTACTCAGTAACTACCAATTCCTGCACCTTTACTCCTGTTCTACTTTTAGAAACCCCATCTGCCAGATTAAAATCATTCCAGTCCCGGCGCAGCCCCCGAAGAACACAAATAATGGAAGTTTAATGATGGTAGCCAGTAAACAACTCCCATGGAATCTCTGGATAGTATTTTTATGAACTGTTCTTCTAAGCTTCCCTGTTTTTCTGATTTCCAAGTTTGCGATCTCTACATTTTAAAACAACTTTTCCTTCTTCATGCTAACACTCAACCAAACAGGGCCACACACTGAAACTCAGTGAAAGCAAACACTGTCAACTGCACAGAGTAATTTCCCTAAAGATGGCAGTTTGTAATCTGAAGTCACTCTGTAAGTGTCCCTTACAGCCTGGCAGTACTTGCAACCACACTTACAGCACATCTCATACACATATACATGTGATGTGTTAATCAACTTTGAGTTCAAACACACCCTACTTTATGAGGAATAAAATGCTCCGCTGTTTTATGATAGAAATAATATCTGTAACAGAAAAGAAATGCTAAGAAGTCAGAAAATGTAACGATAAATCAGTGATTTAAATTAAAAAAGAGGAAAGACTCTGTAAGAAGCACTTCTATTGGGTTTTCTTTGTGATGCAAGTCAGTAATAAACTCCATGAATGTTTCCACATTGTGCCTTCCATACAACTCCATTTCTTTGAACATTATATTTACACCTGTGACACTACTTTGTGACATTATTTTTAAGACAGGAGAAATTTCCTTCCCCAAGTGCCCATAATCTCACTGTTCCTTACGCCTTTAAGTGAAGCAAGATGGCATGCCTGAAATAGGCTCTACAACACACTCTCATGGCTGTACAATACAGATAAATTCTCCAGGAGTGAAAAACTATTGAATTCACCTGCGTGTACCTCTGTTTTCAAACATTACCCAATATTAACATTTCAGTTATTCCCAAAGTCACAATAAGAATCGTGCACTGTTCCTATGGGCACAGCTGTCTGGAGATAAAAGGTTCGGAAGGACAGACAAATAAGTTAGTTAAACTAATGCAATTGCAAGACAAACTTTCTGGGATGAAAATCCCTTTCTCAAAGACATATGGTTTGCATATCTTTTTTTTTGGTTTTTTTTCTCCAATTGCATTGGTTACCCCCACAAAAGTTCTTAACTGTATCTGCAATTCCTACTTAGGTAAAAAAAAGAACAAAAATAAGATAGAATAAAATAAAAAATGTAAAGCTGCATTCACCTCTCCCGAGCTCTCTGACAGAAGTGTTGGGCTCTGCAATGCACTAAAAATACGTATTTTTAGTTCAACAGTTCAGAAGCATAAAGCCCTGTTCCACACCAGTCCCAGAAGCTGGTGAGATTCTGCTGGAGCACTCTATAAATACATCGTCTGTCAAACAGGAAAAGAAAAAAAAAAGAAAAAAGCTCTTTTTATTTAAATAAGTTGCACAATCGAGCACTGCAACTTCCTTCAGAGCCTGCCAGACGAGGTCCCGAGTCGCAGGATGTGATTTGTGATGACTTTTCAAATGAAAAATATTTGCTAAGTGCAATGAATATGGAAAGATCTCTATTCCCAGTACAGCAATGTAAAAGCAGCCAAATCATCTGTCATTCATGTTAATTTAATTACGGGACCACATTCAATTATCCAATATAATATGTAAATGAAACGAGTTGACAGCACATGCTAATTATAGTCATTGCAATAATTAAATCGAAGAAAGGGAATAAAAATGTAATGGGATAGGATATTTTTAATTAACAAGAACATTTTAATTAGCATCTGCGGTCTTACAGCGTGGCACAACGCGACGGCTTCATCCTGAGACCGGACATTATTCTTAAGCTGGTCGAGCTTGTCCAGCCCTGCCCCTGGCACCATGGGACCCGTTTGGGATGCTAATAGATGAAGGGGCAGCCAGCAGAGCAGGCGCCTACCACAGCCGAGCTCCCCGTCCTGCAAAACAAGGGCTGTCTATCGCTATCGTAAACAGAAGTTCACGTGCCGAGACAAAACAGACAGCGCCGTTCAGGCATGACTGATGATGCCGAAGCATTTAAAATATTAAAGGAACACTTTGCTTTCTGAAATTTTCAGTTTCATAACTGATTTATTTCTCCAGTGACGGCAGCTGCCTCGGAAAGGCTCTCTGGACATTAAAACAAAATGCACAAAAAAAAAAAAAGGGATGGAGTATCGCCGATATGTGGGCAGTCAGCAAAATCAAAGTCTTGCTAAAATAAACAGAGCGAGCACTATCAAAACACCATGGAATGCAGTCCTTAGCAATCCACTGTCCTCGCTGCTCCTCGACAGAACCATTTGGGCCCGGGCTGATGGCAGGACGTGGGAGCCCAGCCGCAGGCCGGCACACATCTGCAGGACCCACTGCGGGGCTCCTGCCAGCTGCACAGTGCTGAGAAAAGAATCCGACTTGTGCATTCACCTCTCAACCAACTGTGAAGTGCTGCACAGATCCCATACTGCTCACTGAGCATACAACGCTCTTGGAGGATTTTACTCTATGAGCATGAAATATTTTGGAAATTGTCCTTTTGACTCCATGGTAGTAATAATTAACTTCAAATCACAGCATCGCTTCAGAAAGTCCACGTTCAGGTTCACAGACTGTAAAATCTCTTAATTTTTTTTTTTTTTTTTTAAAGAAATCTATTCTCTAAATTGCACACTTCTGAATAATGCCCTTTTTTTTCCTTTATCTCAGTGTGCCTTTTGAGTACTTTACCTGTTCATGTGGTTGGACAGAGGCACAGCAGAAGCTGTAAATAACAGGGTTTTTTTTTTTCATGAGTTCAAAGGAATGAAAGCTTACACAGCTTTGTAATAAGGGACAGAAATGTAGAGAGGGAAAGACCTATTTAAACAGCAAACAATTCAAACAGAAATGCATTTGGCTTCAAGAACAATGCAAGTTTGCTGTGAAATACGTTAGTTATCGACTTTTTCAAAGTCTGTTCCAGTAGTAAATAAAAAGAGCTACCAGGCACTATGAAAGTTTGGCTTCATCGCTCAAGTCCCGCGGATCTATTTTTACGATGCAGTTCTTTCCAGGATTTCAAGTCTGCTACGTGAAAGCTTTCACTGCGAGACCCATTTTTTATTTTTAGTAGCACTCTGCGAATGATCCACAATGAAAGAAAAAAATAAAGGGAAGCTCAAAACGTAGTAAAAAATTAAACCATGAGGGAATTAATAGGAAGCACTTCCCATTTCAGTCAGGGCATCCTATCTTTATTGGAAGTCACAACACTAACAGCACCTGAGAATGATGACCTGCTTAGCAGCAAATGATGATGTGCTCAGCAGTAAAAGTAAAAACACTGTTGTATAATCTTCCCTACATTTTATGAGTACCTGACTAAGATTCTGCCTTTTTGGAACGTTAGCAGTGCTGTCAGGAACAGCACAATCACTCCAATAGGAGTAACGGGAGAAATACGGAGAGTCTGAGACTACCAGTGGGAAGGAGGCCTGCAGAACGACACACGATGCACACACTTTGTCTCTTGACTGCAGCCACACGGGCAGCTGCTGCCATGGCACTGTGCCGGGCTCCTGCTGCTGGACCTCTGCCCCAGGTCAGAACGCAGAGCAGTGACAGGCACTGCAGTGTGCTCCACAGGCACTGCTGGTAGGAAATCCCACTGCTGTGCTACTCCTGGCACATTTATAGCTGCATGTCCTCTTGGCAATAAATCACAGCTGTTTATACTTGTGTGCCAGAAAAGAGATTTTGAAACTGTGGAGAAAAACCAACGCTGTATGCTGGCACCCCCGGATGCCAGCACGACTGCTGCAGCACTGAGGATGAGAAAACTGCAGTGGTGTCACGTGGATTTTCAAAATGACCATACTGAGGAGTACTGCCCACAGGCAGCCCCTGTTCCTGAGAGGCTCCAGGCTGTACTTTGAGCTTTGGGCCCTGACAGTCTGTGTGCTGGTAGCAGTGCCTCTGTACCCTGAAGTGGGATTTGGCTCCACCAGGAAGGAAGGCTGCAGGATCCTCCCTCAGGTTCTGTGGCCAAAACCACAGAAACGTTACTGTATATTATGTGATTACAGAATATTTTCGACAGCATTTTCAACTTCAGGATATTTGAATGTTCCAACTACGGTCAAAAACCGTGGACAGCTTTTCTCTAACCTTTGCAGACAAGTTGAGCCACTTCTTTCTTCTGTTGTCCCATTTAACCGGTGGAACTAAGCTGCTCATCCTGCACACCCCCCCAAAGGCTGAACGAAAATGGGAACCAACTATTACAAGCATGGTGAGAGGAAAAAAAACCCAACAAATAACTTCACAAAATTGAATCATACCAAAGACGTAGGCACCATATCACACCTTCCACATACCCAGAGTCAGGGTCACAGAAGGAAAGAGCAAGTGCCAACATCCACTGTGCCAGTACCCCTGAGATGTTATGTGCGACCTGAGGAAACCGGGAGCCTTTTAAAAGCCAAAGTATTCAAAATCATTTTGAAGATTTGCACCTGGGTTATTGTGTAAGCCATTTTCATTAGTATGAGAAGTCTCAGAGTCCGTTAACAGAAGTGAACAACAATGAAGGAAGCTAGACAGGGATTTCCACTGTCTGTTTGACAGTATTTGCTTTACTTCTGGAAAGACACAAGAAGGCTTACATTTAGAAGAGCTCTCTGGGTTTTTGAGGACATGCCTTCATGGCAGACTTGCTTTGCTGTCTTTTCAAGGTTGTTCTTGGGCACCACAGCTGCCCAATCAAGCTGACAAGAAG
This sequence comes from Lagopus muta, assembly GCF_023343835.1. NCBI lineage: Eukaryota > Metazoa > Chordata > Aves > Galliformes > Phasianidae > Lagopus > Lagopus muta. The sequence continues at coordinate 17,067,793 of NC_064442.1, forward strand.
TTAACTTGGAATTAAAAATATTTGCTAAGTGTATCTTGGCAGAGAGTGAGTTTAATTATGATCAACACGAGGTCCCCATTGTTGTCTGTGTAAGAACACCGAACTTGCTCATGGCCATGATAAAACTGCAGTATTTTTCCTAACATGTAACTTCAGCTAATATTTTCTAAATGCACACATTTGTGTTCACAGGAATCCCAACTCTTCAAAACAGTGTTGAAGAGGTTTGTTATTTTTGAGGGATCCGTGGCTAAACACACACTTGATAACTTCTGATCCCATTTTCCATTTGCCTTACCTGGTTATCTGTGTTGTTTACAGTAAAATAGCCCACACAAATAATGACTTCATGTAGCAATCCTTCACAGGTATGCTGGGAACAGTACCACAGCAACGAGCTGATAATATGGCGGAAGGCAAGGGACAGTCCTTCAGCACCTACGATAGACTGAAAGAAAGGTAAAGAAACAGAAGTTACAGCCCAGCAGTGTGTTATAGAAATTACACGCATCACAATGCATCAGTGACATAAATTTGGGAGAAAGTACTGACTGCATTTTTGGCTGCAATGAGGTTTTTCAGAGGATGGAATCGGATCTCTTGTTTCATTCAGTAGCTTGCACTTACAACTGAACTGTAACATTGAAAGCCAGACAAATGAGAGTAAATTCAAACTCTGAAGGGACACAGGAAAACTGGATTCTGCCTAGTTGACATGCAGTGTAGCATTAAGTCGACTGTTCCATTTGACTTACATTATACGTTCCAGGAAAACTTAATGCTAATGATATTTCCTAGTAAGCAGCAAAAGAAATCACATCATTTTTGCAGAAGAGCAAAATGCATTTTGCATTAATAACTCCTACTCTGAATGGAATACAAAGATTAATATGTAATTAGTTTGCAAACATGAAAAAAGTTAGAAACATCCAAAAGAAGAGAACACTCAGCTGCACAGCTTTTTGGGGTACTTTTAAAAAGTAGTCAAATTGCTGTAATGTGGAGATTCTGAATTAGATTTTATCTGCACAGCCTACAGCCTCTATTTAATAAACATGTCAAACAGACAGAACGACACAAGGTCAAAGGGGAAAACTAAAGCACAAAGAATGAGCATGACAGTCTACTAACTCTAATGAAATAGCAATGCAGGCCTGTGAGAAAATTTCTTTCATTTGGGAGTTTTCTTCTTTTCGTATCTTGCAGTCTGCATTAACTGCACCTCCATAAATCCCAGTCTGCAGTATAGTTTAGTTTCGGCACACTGAAAATCTCTACCCAGGAAAAGCAGAATCCTTGAGAATTAAGCCAGGCTCAGCTGCGGCTGTTTCTCCATCTTGAAGCTCACGCATCTCCCGAGCTCAGCGTATTTTCAAATCCTACCCCACAACTGCTTACCACCACCATGTAAATGCCACGTTCATATGGCACCCTTCTTCAGTTAGGGCAGTCCATGCATGCTGTGACCTGGCACTCTGGGCTAAACCCTCGCCGATAACAACGGGTCAAAGGGCACCTGAGTTTGTGTATAGAAGTTAAACTAATTTTTCAAGGAAACTATGCTTCCTTTTTAGCCAGAATTAATATCAGCTCGGGATCCTGTGTTGTTTCTCACTACCATCTTTCAATTGTTTAGACTGTCAAATTAAATTAAATATATACCCACGAGCCATCTGTGCTAATACAAACTCAAGAATACCAGAGCTCTTCTATTCATCAGAAAACCCCATTCTATGGCCCTACTATTACACGATAAAACTACTCCTTCAAGATAACAATCTGACTGCATGAGCTACGCTCCTTCCCTCCGCTGTCTGCTCCTGCCCACAGGGTCGGGACAGGCACTAATTGGCCTCAGGTGTACAGAGTATTAATGCTACAGAAACAAACCCTGTTACTACAGAGGAAGGGATGGCTGCTGAGACTACATGTGTGCCCACTGTGCCACGCGACAGCTCAGCATGAACTTCCCTGGGTGCGCGCCTGCATCAATGCACTGAAGGAAATCACTCACACTGGTTTGCTTCCTATGACATTGTTATGCAGCAACAAACAAACCTTCCATCCCAAACCAAGAGCTACTGGGCCTGCTGTACAAATGAGCTGCTTTGATTTACAGAAAGAAATGGGAGTTAATGGTGCACGTAAGAGTTGTTTCACATTGAACTCCAATAAACAGTTTGTGTCCCATAAAAGAAAAACTACTGACTACATGGATCCCTCAGCTGCAACTATACAGATGTATGCAGTAAAATGTAAGCTTGCTGCTAAATGGACTAAAAATTAGAAATACGTAAGGAAGGAGGCACAAAATTCTCTACTCCTCCAAAGCTCTTCCTGGTTTTAACACATTTCAGATGAAGGTTATGGTGCAGCCTATACACAGATTACACAACGAATGAAACAGAAACCTGTCTGATGAATGGTATGAGAATGATGTTATTGTGTTTAGCAAAGCAATGCTTTCTGCCAGGTGCTTTGTATTAACAAAATAAAAGCTCTGCCGATTCATCTGAGAAGTATTTTATGGATTCTTAGTATGGCTAAATGACTCCTGTACCGGTAATAGGTAAGAAAAGACTCTTAATTTCAATGAATAATAAATTATGAAAAGATAAAGTTTCCATTTTTTGTCAATAAAACATTGCTTTGAGAAAAAAGTTTAGATATTAAGTGATTTTCAGCTTGAGATATACAGTGCAAGCAGCCACTGAAAGCACTCAGAAATGAGAATTATGGTTATAATACAAGCCCCTTCTCATCAGAAGGATTTACTTCTTGCTCTTGAATGAAATTTTAATAAATATATATAGTATTATATATATAAATTTTTTTTTTTTTTTATTTTTTTCCAAAAGAAGACCTCCAAAAGCAAAATATTATCCTGCAGAATAAGCTTTCCTTTTTATGAATACAAATAGTAATGGATTGGATTCAGCATTTCATGTATTGCAAACTTTCGCACTTTGGTTACACCTATTAGCCACAGGGTAGAAATAATTTTGTGCACAATAAAACAGACAATTCACAAAATAACTAAGACCCTGGAGATGGATGTCAGCCCCAAAACACACACAATCATTAATATTTTCACACAAAGCAAAAGCTGTAAAACATCTGTTACCTGGAAAGCAGGCAGATCAAGAACCGCAAAGCTATTGAAGAAACGTAAACTCTGAATGGCAACCTGGATTGTGTTCTCTGCATAGCTGTCTTTAGGACTGGCTGTGTTTGGATCTGAAATTGTGCCGTGGAAAAGAACACAGTACAGCATATGCAAGACTCCAACCAGATCCGTAGCCTGAAGAACCGCCGTTAGCCCTGTGGGATCCTGACGCGTACTGTCAAATATGTTCCAAGATCTGTCAAAGAAACATTAAACCGTCTGAAAAGAGGAGCAGCACACACTTGCCCAGGGTGAAGCAGCTCTAAGGGAAATGTTCGAGCACAAGCAAACTGCTAAAAAGGAAAATAGCCCGATGTCTAACATGTCAAGAATCCACAATATTTCCACAACATTATTTCAATAATCCGGGCACGGTCTCTTGCTCTCCTTAATTACAGCGCTGCTATACTCTTTAAATATCCTTCTCCACATCCTGGTGTCTTTGTTTCCAAACTGGGCTGATGATGCCAATGAGAGACCATGCAGAAGTCGGCCAGCTCTCAGGTCAGAGAGCTGGGGGCGCTTCTGGGGGATCCACGCAGGCCGCCCCGTCAGCAGCCCACGGCCATCCTTCCTCTCCCCACAGAGAGGTGGGAGCACAGCCCGTGCCTCTCCTGCCTTGGGAACGGGCGGTGGGCATGGCAGCAGACATGCTGCTGATGAAGCAAAAGCAGTTATCCGGACCAGACAATCTTAATCAAATCGTTCTGCAGGAATCTGAGAATGGAGTGGTTGAGCAGTTAAGCAAAACACTGCTACTTATTTCCATCAGATGCTGTTATGGAAGACTGTATGGGAGCAAGACAGAAGTCTGAAACGCTTGATGCAAGGAAGTCACAAGTAGTGAAATCTAAGACTATTGCTACTTTGGACGTTAAATGCAAATACAAAAAGCACACAAAATAATCCAACAAGGTTTCACAAGGTTTCATAAAATCACAGAACTGCAGGGGTTGGAAGGGACCATCATCAAGTCCAGCCTCTACTAATAATGCAGGTTCCCTGCAGCAGCTCACACAGGTAGGTGTCCAGATGGGTCTTGAATACCTTTTAGAGAAGAAGATACATAATTAAAGTCCTAATCTGAACTATCATGTGAACCAGCTGAACTTCACTGTGGAAGCACAATAGGTCTGTTTAAGTATTCACAGGAAACACTGGAATACAACAAGCAGTGACGCTGAATATATGGTGCACCAAGCTTCTATCTTTACCTGATACACTGCGTTTGCATCTTAAAGAAAATAAAAGAGAAAAAGGAAAAGGGAAAAGAAATGTCAATATCAGAACCAACTATTTTCTTTTTTTCTGTTATTAAGGGAAAATACCACAGGCGATATGATACATATTAAAAGATAAAAGGGCAAACTAGGTGAGGGTATCTTTCCCTTTTATAAAAACCAAAAGAAAAGGAAAAGGGAGAACAGAGAATAAGAGACAAGCTGGAAAGAAGATCTATCTAAAACCATGTGTAACTCTGAAGACAAGAGCTTGGGTTACCACAGAAAGGACTGGACTGGACCCTCAGAGCACTCCTGCTGACCAGGATCAGCAAGCTTTCCTTGACCAAAAGAGCTCAATGCAGCCTTTTCAGTACTTGTCTCAGAAGCAGCTCATATCTGTCTGTACACCAACCTGAGTGAACAGCCTGGCTGTGCACAGCTCACTCTGCTGGCACACATCTGCTTTCATCACTGCTGTCTTATAGCTCCACATTTAGAAAGCAGTTACCTCAGATGAATGCTATCACTGTATCAGTTAGGTCACCTGCATAGGGAAAGATTTTATCAGAAATAAGCATGCAGGGGTACCATTTCTTCTAAATGACTTCCTATTTGCAGTCTGTGCATGGCTGATGTTACTGAAAAGCTTCACGTGCAGCATTCTCTGCTGATATGCCAAGATTTCATTCGTGTCCCAGTCCTACTTCAGCGGTACCTATGCTGTGCAAACATCCCATCAAATCACTCTTCACAGTGTCTGAAAGAAGCAACCAGATCTTCAGGTAAGATAAAGAACACAAGGAGGTACCACATCTGCCCTCCCATCAGCACCTGGGTGCTACGTGGGTGCTCCACCTTTGCCACTCAGCACCACCACCCTGACCACTGCAGACCTCAGCTAGAGCTCTGTGCAGCTGAGTTCATGCCAGTTTCCAAAACTGGTATGACTATTTAACACTGGCTGCCTTGAACAACCAACTCAGACTCACAAGGATCCTAAAGGGGCTCTGCCACAAACCCAGCCACAGCAGTGCTTCAGAAGGCCCTGGCACAGCATTTGCTCGGGATACATTCAATAACATTCAAAACACAGCGTAAAGTACAGTCAAATGATTAAAATAATGATTTAATGTCACTTACCTCCTGCAAAAGAAGCACAAATGGCTTGTGGTTTGTAACACTCAACAGTCCTAGCATCTATGCTGCAAAGAATGGCACAAAGAAGAAAGAAAAAAAGGAAAAGTCCTGGAGCTCTAAGTTTGCTTTGGGTGGAGCCACGCTGCACAGCAACTTACAACGTGAAACTCCTTCTTCCACCGCTGGAAGCTGCAGGGTCCTCAGGTGAGTGCACCAGACTGCAGCGAGCAGCGGGGAACAGGCAGCAGGCCTGCTGCACCAGGAGGGCAGTCAGCAGCTCAGGGCCACCTCCGTGCACTCCCAGGACGTGTGCTGTGTCTGAGCTGCTCGCTGCTGCCCACCAAGAGGCACTGCTGGCTGCCCAACTATGCACTCGGCAGCCAGAGCGTGCCAACCGCTGCAACAGGCAGGCTGTTTGTTTCCACAGCATCACATGAGCACGGCTCCCTCTGCAACCAGTATTTTATTTCCATCTTAGCTTCAACCACCGTAGCAAACAGAAAAACTATCAGCTGAAAAACAGTCGTGTTCAAACGACAGCCCCAAATTCATTGCTGTACATGACACCTCCCGCAGCTTTTTGTGACTCTGTGCAACGAGGAGGATGTCTGATTCTACCCAAGGTTAAAGTTAGCTTGCTTTCAGCTCACACTCCATCATTACATTTAAACAACTCCATATGAGAAAGCTTATAGAGCTGGATGAAATCCTTTTGCCATTTTGAGCAGTGAATGAATCAAAATATACATAAAAAAGTCAATTGTAAAAATGACTTGAAATGCACGCTCTCTTTTTTTCGCCCCCCTACCCCCCCAGAAGAGACCAAGGATTTCACAGTCCCACCGCAGGACAAAGCTGTTAAAAAAAGTCATTTTGTCTGTGAGGTTTGGTGGGCTGAAGGAACTGTTGAAAATGTTTATTTTTGATTTTGCCTGTATTACAGTTAATTTGTGTATGAACAGGCTACCGGCTCCTGTTGGTTTTAACTGTCAGTTATAATCACTTTAAGCCTAAATGTTTACAATAAAAAGGTAAAAGACGTTATTCATACCGGTTGCGGGCTTTAAAGCAGAAAAAAACACATGTGAGATGTGGGAAAATGGAAGGCGAAGCTTTGTGTGTGCTGCTTTGAGCTGCTCTGGTCAAGCCCATAAAACAGCGGATTCCATACGTTTAGCAGATTTTAAAAACCCTTTTAGTCCACCTCAAATGTAAGCCCAAGGAAAGCTCTGATAACTGGCAGCTTACAGGCCGAGAGGAAGGGAAACAAACAAAACCCACAGCAGTAAGAGGGGACTCTGTCACACAGGAAACTGAAGTCTGTATGTAACTAAAGCTGTGAGTCCTACGGAGGCATCTCCTTTTGATTATCCTATTTAAAGAAGCCCACACGTTAACCGTGTTGCTAAGGGCTGCCAAAGTAAAGCAGAATGGACAGCCCCCCCCAGTTGCTCACCAAAGGGAAGACTTACAGGACTTTTTTTTTCCTTTTTCTTTTCTTTCTTTTGTTTTTTTTATTCTTTTCCACTGGCTATTCTAGGCTGGGGAAAGGGAAAGGAAAGGCTTCCAAACTTTTACCAAGTCTCTATATTTAGCACAGAAAAAACAGGCAAATATTTATATTAGGGTCTAACAACCTGTGGGAGTAAAATAAAGGCAAAAATACAACAAAAATTAAGTGCAGGACGTTTCATGATGGGCTGCCATTACGATTATCAGATTCTGCCACAAGAGACTTCTCCCCCATTGGCAGAGGGTTCACGATTTACAAAAAAGGTTTAAGAATTAAAAAGCATGGATATATGCATCCCAGCAAAGAGATATTAAACAGTGGTACTGCACTGCTTAAAGTACACCACTATTTATTAAAAACAGGAATTTAATGCAGCTTGATGAGAAACAGCAGACTCTGCAGAGCAAGTATAAAACTACAACTTCTCCAAACTTCAATATGAGCAAACTGTTTATATCTGAAAATATATTGTTTTAAAAACGGACTGAGCTAACAAGCAGACAAGCCCCTCTAAGGGTATACATTATAATGTTTGTATATTTGAAATATATACTCCTGATTAAAAACAGGGAGCCAAATGGAAACATGAGTTTTCAAGAGGCTTAGAATATGTTTGTTTTTTCTAATATTAGGATTTAAAAACCATCATCTGTACTTTCTCCTTCTACATTCTATTACTGAGAGAGAAACGTCAAAAAAAGAGGCAAAACAATAATAAAATAGCTATAAGGAGGACTTAGCACCTGCCAAACCTTATTATAAATCCCATTATCAAGCCACAAATCATTGCGTTGTTCAATAGGTGGTCTGAAAGTCTGCAGTAATTTCCAGAAGAAATTTCAATTAGTTTGCAGTCCTTGCTGCATTTGCTGTCTGCTGGAAGCAGTGAGAAGCACACCCAGAATTCAAACAGACTTGCATATGATTTGCTATCCAGCAGCCAAAACAAGCATTATCTTAATTACTGTAATAAAACTGGAAAGAAACTAGCCCACTTCCTTGCATGTCTGTGACGTGACAGTCGCTGTGTTCCTGGACCAAGCCCTATATATCTGCAGCTTTCTGCTGCCGCAGCTCGTACACCAGATCCATCAGCTGCTGCCTTGGATTTAGATGCACCTCAGCACTGCTCTGGGATAGCACACGATGCTAACAACTTTGCTACTGCGTTGCTAAGACATGCCATTTTGCTGTGCTGCTTAGGGAGCTTGTACGCGTTGGCTGTGCCATGAAAGTGGCAGAACTTGGTCCAAGTTGCCATCCCAGGAAGCTTCTTGATTTGAGGATCTCTCCATGCACAATTCATTGCCCTCATGGTGTCTGTTACTGTCAGCTTGCTGTGCTGCTCTTAGAGAGAGCATTCCCTCGCAGTAGTTATTATTATTATGGATTGACCCTTACACTCAGCCACTGCTGCTATTTTTCTGCTGTTGTTTGCATTCAATCTGTAGCTTACTGTTTCATTAAGAGCTCTCACACAACAGGTCAGTCTGTCTACTGGTAGTTCCATGAATTCTTGACTTGATTGTGATTTCTGCCTTACCAGTGTGCAGCATCACGTACCACAGCAACACAATGCCCTGGGTGGAAGTGTCAGCACATATTACTGATGGCCACAGGTGAAAGGAGACATTGGCAACAGTCCTCCAGAGTAAAAACTGAACAGCTGGGACACAAGTCTTATTTCCAGTCATTTTCAGGGGAAGGAGGGGTAAAATCTGATGAAGGCTGGGAGTACAGGAAGGGACAGAACATAAACAAGACCCTTGCTATGAGGGGAAAGACCTACAACATACTCTGCTGCTCAGTTTTCGCTCCAATTTTTTGGGAATGGTCAGCCAGGCCAGCATGGCAATATTTTTGTTCATGTTCCCCATGTTCTCTGCTTGTTTACTGCTATACTGACAAAGCAAGCATGCTACCATGTGTGTATGCAGGACTCAGGACCCACATATAAGCCTAGTAGTGCAGAGGTACAATGAAGAACTCCTCTAGGACACAAGGCCACCATCCTAACCACTGCTACTGTTCATCTGCAATTGAACACAGACTGCAAGGCAGATCTGAAAGTCTACACATACCACTCTTACTATGCATTCAGTCAACTTAATGTTTTGCTCAGCTTCATTTTAATAAAGACATCTTTCTTTATTCTTAATGGTAAGCAGAAAAGAGCTAAGCATCATCATGGCCACAATTTTTAAGTCTTAGTGTCAAATGTAATGTTTATCTTTTGCTCAGCAAACAGATATTGCTAACCAGACATGCTGCACTTTCACGATACTGAGAGACAATGCCTTATTTTCATCTCTCATACACCTTCAATAGTTATCAAAACAAGGCTCCCTTGGGTTCAAAGTTACTAATGTTTTCAATAAGTGATCTTCTATACACACTACAGTGTTTAGAAAACACCATCAAACTCACTGCAAAACTTCAGCTGAAAGAGTCACTCTAGCATTTATAAGTCAGTACCAAAAATTCACGCTTGAAAAGATCAATATAAAAGTTAAATCTTTTTAAAGACCTTGACCACAAATGAAAAGAAAATCCTCCTCTTACTACGAGCTTATAACATACGTTCAGAATGGATTCCCTCATTTCAATAACTTTTTATGATGCTAAAATTGAGAATCCTGCACTTTTATGTTTCTACATTACTAAGATTTTCCTTTACTGTATCTTACACCATGATTTTGAATTATTTTTTTTTAAAGTCTACCAGGCAAATAAAAATGTATTGTAGCTTATGTCTCAACATTTTATCTTTTACTTCATTCAATGTTTAACATTTCATGCTGACATACATATCTGCAATTTGAAGATATTCTCCAATCACTGTTATTGATGTAATGTTTCCTAAAACCAATCCAACATGGAGATCTCCATGAATTAATGGAGAGAGAAACAGAACAGTGAAGGTCCTGATTCCTTTAAAATAAGGAGGAGGACTGCCTGTCACAAAGGTCCTGATCAAGATCTGCAGGTGGGCCCTGACAGAACAGCTTGCTACAAAGCCAGTATCCAAGCAAACACCGGGTCTAGATTTAGAGTTTGGTTTAGAAACATCTTGCTCAATTGTGGATGGTTTTGAAGTAAGTCCTGTAGAGAAGACAGGAAAGTCCACATTAACAGCACTTCCTACATCTGAGCTCCAGAAATGTGCACTTCATATCCTGAGGACAGGCTCTGTTAATTGTTTAGAACATGTTACAGTGTTCAACTTCTAGCCCTCTGGGAATAGCCCTGGTTAGAGCTGCAGCAGGGACCCTTCCAGCAGCCTGGTGCTGTCTGAACCCAGCAAGGAAGGCTACCCAGCATTTGGCCAGCTCATGAGTTCCAGCTCACGAAGGATTTCATTGCTGCAGGGCTGTGGAAGATTTGACATCCTGGTGGTCCTGGTTCAAGCACCTTCCTTATGACCAAGTCCTGCCAGCTTCCCACTGTGCCCACTCTAAAAACTGCATGCAGCACGAAGAGCACATACAGCCTAACGCATTGAGCACAGAATCACATTTTATGTAAGAACCAACACAGGCTGCTGTTTTTATCAGAAAAACAAAATAAGCAACATGCTTCCACCATCATCATCAAGGGGCTCCATTAAGTTCCTTACCTCGAGAAATCCCTTTAGGAGATGAATCTCAAATTGCTCTTGCAACAATGGGGAAAGCCTGGAACACTAATACCTGTTCTTCAAAACTTTCTGTGCTACAGTGATACAGAAGTGATACTACTTACCAGATTTTCCTTTTTTTTCCTCTGGATAAAAACTCCAAATGCATTAAGAACAGGGTGGTTAGTTTGGTGCTTAGGCATGGAGAATCAGGAATACTGGATTCTGACAGAACAGGACGCCCTGCTTCCTACTGCTGGTTAGCACAAATGAAAGAGCCATCTGTATTTCTCACAAAGAGAGGCTGCCTTTAGTGCTGCAGATCACGTATCACACAAAATGTATTACAGCATTGTGACATATTTAAGAATTCAATAAATTTGAACTCTGTTTCTGCCATCTTGATGTGTGTTTGGCGGCAGCTTTTTCCATTAAAATCACCTTGAATATTAAGGGACTCCTTGTGCACGTTATGTAACATGGCAGAATCACACTGCATTCTGTTCTTCAACAGGAGCATGCTGAGGTGACTAAAGGCATTTAAACTGCCTGTCTGATCAGTTATAGCATAACTTTTATCTCAAAGTGAAAGACAGCAGTTTCAGAATCCGCAAGTTCATTTCTCTCATTTCTTTTCATGCTCAAAGGAACAATCTAACAAGAAAACTGACAACAATCAGCACCTTTGGATAAACTCACCAGCACTGCTGTTTATAAGATCAGATACTTCTCGGTGTGACTGAAGAAAAATGCTCAACTCTCCAAAATTCATATTTTGCTACAGAACACAGAAGTACTTGCATAGCACAATACTTCATTACTTTGGGAGCAAATATCTTTTGTGTGTTGGGTGAGACATACGCCCGCTTCAGAGATGGCACATATAATATTACTCCGACTCACAGCTAGAATCATTATTCCACTAAGAGAAAGGTGAATTTTTTCAGTACACGTTTCACTTTTGGCAGCGCTGTCCTGGAATGTAAAATGCCAAGTTGGCAGCTTTCATACAGGGAAATTTCAGTAAGTTGGGATGGTCTCTTTGGGCTCATATTTCTTGCAGTTCTTTTTCCATGTGCCCGTGTGTCCTGGAGTTACCAGCAACAGCTCTCACCTGCAGCCCTGCTTAATTTATGTTTTCTTAACTCTTGCTCTTCAACATTAGCATCCCTTCAGGCATTCACTGTCAAGTTCTGGCAGCACTGTCTTACCCTGAAACACGCAGCAGTCTAATGGCTGTAGGTTTTAGCACGTGGCCCCTGAAGCTCTGAAATTTTGACTTTGACACTTGGGCCATCTGAGGATGCAGACAGAGCAGTCTGGATTTGCCAGAAGAGATATGCCACATGCTCATCCCCCTCAGCCCCAGTTAGGTTGCAGAAATAAGCATTTTACATTAGAAAAATCCCCTGACAGATCCAATAATACTTTACATAAATATAATTCCCTTACTGATAACAGTATCTTAAAGAACAAGAACTGAATTCGGCTATCTAAAAGACAAAATCAATTAAGAGTTGATTTCAGCTGATAGTAAAATACTTCAAGTCCTTAGTACTGTATGCTTAAGTTCAGCAGTGATAAAACCCTCTTTGTAATGATGAGTGAAGGGATGCAGCTTGCAGTTCTGATAAACGATCTACAAGAATTGAGACTCAGTGCAGGCAACTAATTATGGTGAAAGGGTGAGCAGAGCTTCTCTACCAGCCTTCACTGTGTCACTAAGGACTGGTGCCCCTTAACAACCTTACCTCAGCGCTCGCTTACTACCACAGATGCAGTGTTGGCTAAAGGTTCTGCTGGCTGCTGCCTGGAGAACATAACAGAGGTGACAGACCAAGTGTACCTACCTTCCACTGACAGCAAAGCAGAGCTGACATATTCCATGCAACAGCGCTGTGGCATTTTGTAGAAAAGTTGCTATTTTTGGATTCTCATCAACAGGGCCTTGAACGGACAGGAAACAGCAGCACAACTTGTCTATCAATCCTATGTTCACCACGTAACTGGAAACAGATGAAAAACTGTATTAAAAAATAGCCCTGTGACAGTTTTGATGACTTTACAAAGAACGGAATTTCTGCTTCTCTGCTATCAAACCATATAAAATACAGTTTGTGGCTTCTTAAAGGGTTCAATAGAGCAGTTCAAATTACAACAACTTCATGTCTGGAGCTCTGTAACTATCAGTAGTTCTTGTTAAGATAACTGTCTGTTGCACGATAATTTGTATTATACTGTACAAAGAAAGATGAATTAAGTGTTTATTTTACCAAACTGCTAGAGGACAATGGAATTTTGCCATAGTTAAATGATTTATAACAGTCTTGATAGCTCTGCAGCAGCACAATTTCTCTTTAGCATGAAGAGACAAACTTCGTAGAACACACAAGTTCAAGATGACAATGATGTTACCCAGATAACCTTTTATTGCAATACGTATATCATAACAACCACTGCACAGCTTTTTGCTTCTTTTCCCCCCCTTTTTTTTTTAAACTTATGTGCAACAATTAAGAGACTACAAGAACATGCAGGTTACAACCTCCTGCTATCAGGAAGCCTCATCAGGAACTCAACCAGGACTCAATGCAGAGAAAACCAGGCTAATGACTTTTTTTAAGCCAAAAGGCTACTTTTTTTTGTTTGCTTTTATCAGACACGAGTGGATCACATCACCATCCTCCCTATTGCTGAGGATTCTTAGAGTTTTTAAGAGCTTGGAAACTCTCACCAAAAACCTTTCTGTTAGCTCCTGCACGCTAACACCAACCTGCCTGTCTGCACCAGTTTCTGTCACACTTCAATCATTATCAATTCCAATTGAACTGTGCAGACTGGCTTCTTTTTCCACATCATTTTACTGCTATCACTTAACTTTACGTACTTCCCCCTTTTACCACAAACATGCAGTTTCTCAGACTTGATCTCTTTGGTTCACTCTCCTACGTCAGGTCAGCTTTGTTTGTGGAGATGAACTTCCAGCTTCAATCAACTCCTTGGTCTTTTTCCTCTGTTTTCTTGGTACTTTCCCCTGCTCTACTCATACCAACTGGAAGAAACCTCTGGTCAAAATCAGAATTGTTGCAACATTCTGTGACACAGCCTGACTTAGGAAATGAAATTGCTTTCGGACACCATCACCTCATTCACTATTTTTACACTGATAGTCAGCCCTAAGCCATACAATTTCTATCATTATTCCATCCCATCAGCTGTTCTGCCTACCTGCTTGTCAAGCCCACTTGTTAGAGATCATGCCATAGAGTGAGGCTGAAGATGGGAACAGCACTACGTATGTTTCTACAACACCAAGTGCATCTTGACTTGACTGAAGTGTGAAACATTATTAAATAATGATGACTGCAGCAAAAAAAAAAAAACCCAAACAAACAAACCTGTTTCTAGTAAATAATTAATATTGATTAGATAACAACTGCCTCAGGACCTGGATAAATATCTATTAAAGTAATTTCTTCCCCTATCTTGCAGTATGATTTTGAAAAATTAGGGACTATTAAGATTGGGGAAGAAAGTCTCCATGTTTCAGACAGCCTTCCTGCCCAAAGACTAACCTCTCCTCAGGGCCAGAAGCTAGACTTTCTGCCAAAGCTTAACCTGCTGACATAAAGATTGTGGAAAGTAATTAAGAATAAAAATACATTGTGTATAAAGCAAGATGTCAGACTGCAATAATGAAAGACTGATCTGCTGAAATATAGCAGTGAATAACACCTAGGGATGCATAAAGGTTATTAGTTGCAAACTAATTGCTCCGGTCAGTTTGATTTGTCTGCTCTGTTTAGCAACATGAGAGGCTACCAGCATGTTTTCCTGCAGATTTTGATCTAAGCACCCCATTTCATCACACAAGTGATAAACAAGCTCTCCAGTATTAGCAGAGTAATTCCAGGAACAGAGCTGGATGTTAGATACATCACAGTTGCAGAGAAATGCTGAGTGCAGGAAATCTCACCATGATATAGGAAGGAAGAGGAAGAAGGAGAAAATAAAGCACAGCTAATACTGATAGATGATTACTCACTAAAAGACAGAAGTACTCTGGGCAACACACTCTTTTTGGTTTTTTTTCCCTAGAAGGAATGTCTGACCGACATCTACAAGAGGTGTTGTCACCTTCCTTTACACCCACACCTGGATACCAAAGGGTGTCAGCAGCTGCTTGTTTCAGCAGAGAAGAAATAGATGAGTTTTCAGTCTACTGGAACTATTCTTTAGGGTCATCTGGAGACAATGAAAGGACAAATGAAGCACTCCCTCCCTTGAAGCTGAGCGTGCAGACAAGTGGAATGTCAAAGCTCTAATCTAACGTCTCCATCTCTCACTCTTTTCGCCCATGGGAGTACAGCTCCAGTAACTTGGTTATCCTTCTGACTGTGTGCAAACACCTGTTGCTTATGTGTCAGGTCTATTTTTCCCAAACAGGAAAAAAAATAAAAAGTAAAAAATTATTCCCTCTTTCTTTCCAAATCTTCCTAAAACTCATTTAGTCAACTCCACGAGGGCACATGATAGAATGACCTGGAGGTGAAAGGTTCTCATTAATAATATAAATTTGTCTGGTTTTGACTAGTTTGAAATGCCCACTCTCTTTTTTCCTAATTGCAGCATTACCTTGTCATCGTGCCTTTCTTTCTCCATTTATAACCAGATCCCTTAAAGTGCCTCAGGTGAAGGACCTGGCTGGATTCTCATGTATCTTCTTAGCTTAAGGGTGTATCTGTGCTCAGCCCAGCCAGTGTCAGATGTCTGCTCAGCACAAATATCAATAAGCAGACCTCCCACCCTCCCATTCCTAAACGAGAAGAATACAACATCCTGAAATTTCACACTCTTTCAAAACCTGTTTGGGGAGAAGGTGGGTTACATGAGAACAATTAACTTCTAGAGGTCACCGGTACCTATGGCAACTATTTGTTTTGCTTTCCTCCTCCAGCTATCTGGCTTTGTGTCCATCAGCATCGTATCAGACTTGGAGAAGTGGGAAGATGTGCAGATGCTCGCTGTGCCAGTTTCAGTAGCATACCATTAGCATTTCATCCCTCACGGCGATGTGCTGGTGACATAATTAACTAGTGAAACTACACACCTTTAGCAAACAATATAGTTTAGGATAATCAGTTTCTCATTTCAATTAAAAGACATTAAAGGCAAGCAGAAGGATCCTTCTTTAGCTTTACAGCACTTATACCTCTTAATAAAATAAAAACAAGACCTAAAACACACAACCACAAATTAGATTGAAAGAGAAAAAGAATGATCTGTTGGGTTAACGGTGACACAGACACAATGAATGGGAGCTTCATCTGAAGCTGCTGTGAGCATTTAAGCCTTCATAAGGCTGGATGTAACCACAGGACTTTAAAGCTGTGATACACGGATCATCAGGAGAGAGAATACAGGCAACCTTAGAAATGCATTCTGAGTATCTGCTAGCAAGTACAGGGCATTTTAAGAGTTATCAGAATAACTATTCTTTAATCCACCAAAGATTACAGAAGGGTACTGTCAGTTGGTGGAATCTGGTGCCACATGAAGTCATTCAGTTCAGCAATGCGGTGAGGTGAAAAATAAATCAGTTGGCTAATCATACAGCTCTGGGGTATCTAAGTCATGCTTACAATCAACATCTTAAGGCAGTATATTAGACTGCATAAAAGAAATGTAATTCGTTGGTGTAAGATCATCAAGTGTAAGTACCAGAACAGAAAACTTTCATGGTGGTCAGATTTGTGAAAAGCATCAGCTATGTCTCAGATTTTTTTTACTTTCCTCAAACGCATTTACTCAAAATGCTTATGAAAGAAATGAGATTTCTCATTCAACAGAACAGATTGGCACCACATTAAAGAGAGAGATGAAAGAGGAAATAAAAATTACATACATTATAGAATCAAGCAAAAGCTGACAAAATGTCTTAAGGCTTAGCAACTGAGAGAAACAGAATTCAGGAGAATAAGCACGAAGAATAAGCATCCAGAGGAGTGTGCAAAACCTCTGCGCAACTGGTGAGAAAGGAATATGGGTTTGTTCATACAGTACTTGAAGAGTGCAACACCTGAAACCTTCCCAGACACGAAGGAGTTCATTTTTGTAACGTCCCTGTATTCCGAGGAGCTGGTATGAGCTGCATTTTCCTTGACAGAAACAGAAGCATGGACACATAAATCCACTTACGTCTTATTTTGTGTATTCGATCTGAGAGACCTATGCTCCTGTTTTAACGGTATTTGGCATTACATAGCACATTATATACTCTAAAGTAAAGCTCCCACTGACTTGCTGTTCAATGTGCTCAGCACTGTTGTAAATCAAACCCAGCTTTCAAGCTAGGACTCAAATTAATGACCGCCTATAAGAAGTCCAAGTGATGTTGTGTAGCACTGCCTAGGAATGCTATGTCACAGCAAGGACCTCAATCCTGTTCTTAAACTCAGCCTTCTGATGGCCAAACAGAAGTCTATGCTCTTCCTTTCTACCACTGTTAGCCTGTCTGCTGGGTACCTTCCCATGTTTGCAACAAAAAAAGCAGTGGTTCTAAAAAGTCTGTCTCCTTAATTACATATAAGTTTTCTCCTCCTCAAAATCACAGAACAAAAATAGAAGGAAAAGCCATGTTCTGAGGTCTACCTGAGAAGTAGCACCTAAAAACTTGTCTCACTGTTAACCTAATAACAGACAGTTTCTCTACCTGCAAAGCCTGGGGGAATTTCCTTTTCAAATCAGGCAGATCATGATTGAAACACATCAGAATTCTCCAGAAAGTAAGCAGATACGTTTTATGAACGTTTCACTTCCAAATTTTAACACATCAAATCAGGCAGTTACCACGAGGACGCTCAGCCACAACTTACATTCAAGCCATTTTACCAAAGACCTAGAATGTTTCAAGCAAAAAATGACTGAAGGAATGTCTTTCCCCTTATCCTGCTAATAGAACTTACAGAGTTATTTTGATCAAAATTTTACCCACAGCATATATACATATAATATACAATATATATATAAGCATATAGAAAGGAAAGCTGCTACTAAAATACAGCTATGTTATAAGAGTTGAAGTCAAATTATAGAAGTTATTGGGTGATCTTTACAAGAGAAAGTGTTTATTGTATAGAAAAGTTCTGTGAATGCATGCATGGTATTCAGGATCACAAGTGCAAAGGGCATATACAGCTGGTGCAGAGAATGGAGAGAAAACATGGAAGGAAGGAAGCTGACTCCAAAGAAATGAGGTGAAGAAACTGACAGAAAGGTAACAAAAGAAGGTGAAGAAACCTAGATTATGAGGATGCTCCACAAGTCACACAGCAATTAAAGATGTTAGGATTAAAAAGGATCAATGAGGAGTGCAGACAACATGGAAGACTAACATTAGGGCTCGTTGTAACTGTCCAATGGTTTAGATGAAAGCACGTGATTAAGGCAATATTTGCTACAAGGATCAACTGAAAACATTATATGGACAAACCATACAGGTGGATGCACAAAGCCACTGTAAATAAAAACTGATCTATCAAAGATAACAAAAAAACCAAAGCAATTTACCTGCCACAGATATTCATTAACCCGGAGACAGATAAATACAGAAACATATTTCAACCTCAGAATGGGTGAAAAAGTGCACAATTAAAAGACATTTGGTCTTTTGTATTTCTGTGCCTGCATTTCTCCTGAAGAAAATCTTTCTGCTTGAGAGTACAGCACTTCTGACTAGATACATATGCTACTTTTACTACATTAGAGTTAGAGAAGTTTGTCTCTTAAGTCAAAGTAATTTTCTTTCTCTGTAATAAAGGAGGATTAGAGACATTTCAAGATTATTATTTTTCTAACCTGATCAAGTCTTGGATTCTGCTGTTGAAGGCTTCCACTTGTGAGGATTTGCTTTTCACATCCTGTATTATCTTCAGTGTTGTAGAGTGGTTGTTTCCATCTGGGAAGCTGGAGATTAGGCACCTGAAAATCACAGCTGTTATCCTCAGGAGCCCCGTTGTTAGACCTTCAAACACCTGCTTATTTGCACTTCTTCCTGAAGTAGCATTATGGTCATCTGGAACATTAAGCTAAGTAAAAGGGAAAAAAAACCAACATTTATAATACAGTAAGAACTGTAAACACATCCGAGTAGAGCAAAATACAATGGTGAAGTCTAACATTGCTGAGAGACATTCAAATATTTCAGATATAAGAAAGGGTCTATATACTCCTATACAGATATCATCATTTAAAACTGAATAAATCAAGTCAAAGCTGAATTTAGTGTTTAAGAACCGAAAGAAACTCTACAGCAGCAGGGTATGTCATCAATATGGTTCTTGTGTAATACATACACTGAAGTTTTGATGAGCAACTAGCAAAGAAACCTTTTCTTTAAAAAAACACTTAACTGTGAATAAACTAATGTGGACTTTGATTTCAATACTGTGTCATCACAAAGACATAGTACATATCTAGGATACACCAAGCAGTGAGTAACAAAGTGCAGCAACAGCTCATTTCTGTGGAAGGAACAGCCTTTAGTATTGCACAGTAATCCTCTACCTGACTTTGGACAAACGCAATGTATGTGCATCTAAAAGAGCACACTGAAATACCTGACAGTAGGTACAGAGTACCATGGGAGGCCACAGGGGTATCACTGGGTAGTGATAACAAGGTACAGTGAGGAATGCAGGTTTTTGGTTTGTTTTTTTTTTTCCAGTCTGCAGGGAGGTAGCTTTTACATGCCTGAATTCAACAACAAATTACAGTAACTGTGGAGGCAAACTAAGAGGGGAATACATAGCTGCCTGAAGCCAGTAAAAGAGGGCAACCTTAACTGCATCCAAGCAGATGAATTACAGTGGATCCACATCACAACTGAACAAAAGTCCTGACAGATTTTCTTCTAGCAAGTATTAAAACTTCTAGCAGTTTACTACTACAGTTAATACCCCAAGTAGGCAAGTATTTCAAAGACTAAAGGACTCCTCAAAGGCAAGACCACCTCCCTGAAAAAACTGAAAAAGAAAATGATAACCTGGGAAGACAGAAAGAGTTGCACGAATTCCAGGCATAACCCAACATAGCAGGAACATCAGAATGGACAACATGCAGTAACACAGTTCTAAAACACACAGCATGCTGCAGGAAGTTTTATTCTCATCCCAGGTTAAAATCATTTACAGCCAGTATAAGCAAGTGAGGTCACAGTAAATTGCTTCTCCCTGTATAGGTATCAGGAGGGATTTGGTAACACTTGGTGACAAAGAACAACATGCACATTTTTTCATTATTCATGAGCTCCGAGCCTTGTGCCGGTACTTAAAGCTCAGTGCAATAGTCTGCTTCTGGTGGTGAGCCAAGAGAGCAAG
Source organism: Lagopus muta (assembly GCF_023343835.1). Taxonomy (NCBI): domain Eukaryota; kingdom Metazoa; phylum Chordata; class Aves; order Galliformes; family Phasianidae; genus Lagopus; species Lagopus muta. The sequence goes on from NC_064442.1 coordinate 17,087,825, forward strand.
TGAGAAGCCTTTAGCAGCTTATTCAAGTTCAATAGGAAAAATAATATTATGTTGCTTCAGTAACTTCTGCTGACTGAAACAACTCAGGCCTAATGATTCTAATTGCCTGCTGAATAGATGGATTAAGCTTTGTAACGTATAAATTAATTCTAATGTGTCAACCTGTACTCGGAACATCAGGCTTTAAAACACGGCTAACAAATGCTACTCAGAGCTTTTTCACCTAAGATGAAAAAAAAGATATATAATCTCTCTTAAAAGATTTAACAATATATTGTAGCAAAGCCTTCCAGCTGCTGTGATGAATAGTATTATATAAACAGATGTCTATTTTTCTCTTCTAGTTAAATATATTTACATAGAGCATACAGTTCTCGTATACATAAGTATGGAGTCCTTAGTTATACAATTCATGCCTCAGTATAAAACCATTCTTACTAATTTGAAGAATAAATACATCTGACACTCTTAATACAATCTAACATTTCTCACAGAGCTGATTTTTCACTTTTCTTTTTCTGGGAAAAACGTGTAGGTGGATGAACACAAAGTGAGAACAAATGTGGTTTTTACCCAGTCTATGACATAGAGGAGGTGAAAGGGAACTGCTTTAAAGAAAATGGGTAAATTTGAATTTTGTTCCTACCTTATTTTCCTTTGGAGTGAACTCACTCAGTGACAAAAGATCAACTCTTTATTGTAGAAGTAATTAACAGAATAGTGTGAAAGCATGTTGAGATTTATGTACAACATTAACTGGGATGCTTGCAGAAGTGATGTACTGCTGCATGTTAATCATTATATCATGTAAGGGGGTAGGAAATCTTAAGATTTAATAGTATAATTGTGAAACCTTTCAAGCTCTGCCTTCTGTGTTTGATTACAACAGAAATTAATGGTGTTCATAAAAACCACTGTTTGTGGGGCATAGGCTTTGGATAAGCAAGCATTACAGAACTTCCTATTTTTATTTGTGAGGTCTAAGAGGCCTCATAGTTTAACTGTCAAAAACCTACAAGTAACATTACCTACCTAAAGCGACCTGTCAAGTGATTGGTATCGGAAATGTTTCAAGTACAAAGGAAGAAGAGGAAAAATGCCTTCAGTTATCTGACAGATCCAACATCTCATCACTATTTTAATGTTCATGATGACTGTCGATGCCAGACGTCATAAAAACTCTTACTTGCTTTAAAGCAGTTGTTGAACCAATATGGTCTAATGACCAGATTTCCAGCTCTGGCAGTCTCCATAAAAGCAGTCCAGTAGAGAATTCCCATTGTGTAAGGGAATCCCTTGCTTGTGTAGAGCTGCTGTAAGCTCTTCAGCTGCGCCCAGCATCTAGGATTTAATCCTGCAAGATGCTGAACAACGTGGCCCCAATCCAGTAAAGCACTTAGGCACACATTCAATATAGCTGAAAGTGCTATTCGGTTCTGACTCATGCCACTGCAAGTACCCCTGTGTATCAATGTGCATTTCTTTGTGCTAACAAAAATATACAGTTTCCAGTTAGCACCACAGAGCTACCACTGAAAACTCATTTGTGCTTTTATTTTTCTTGTAAAAAGTATAATCCTTCACAGCCACAAGATGCTTCAAATATTGAGCCATTAAACCTAAATGGAAAGATCTCCAGCCTTGTAAAACAATCCATTTCTAGTCATCACTGGGCTTGCTTCTAAAACACTCCGGAAAATGTATACCTTCAAGACAGTATTGAATATTGGATTTTCAGTGTAGCAACTACTGAACTAAAGAAATGGAACCTGCCCAGGAAGAAAAAAATATATATATATATTTTTTAATGTATGTAATTATTTCTTTTATCCTAGCCCTATTTTCAACTGCATGCTATGAGACTCATGCACTGGCTTCCCAACTGAAGCAAATGCACAGAAACCAAATTTTTGGTCTTTCCGAAGTTACATTATTAAAAGGACAGACAGATGTTGCTCTTTTTCACACTGCCAGCATTGTCTGAATTGCTTTAGAAACAGCCCAACATGCAGAGCTGGCATCCAGCTGAGGCACTTTTCTGACAACCTTGACACTGCTAGGTGCTGGTCCTTGGATCTCCAACAGAGGGACAAGAGGGTTTCTCAACCTCTAAGTGATCTGGCAGCTAGAAACCCTCCACACAGACAAAGAGAACTGTTGGTACCAGCGTGCCCAAGTGCTATGGAAACTGAATGGAAGTTCAGAATGGACTGGAAGGGTCGAGCAGCACATCTCAGTGCCTGGGAGTTCACAATTCTGGTCACAGTCAGAGCAAATGAACATGAAGTCAACTTATTTGCTGCAGAATACTAGAGGGAAATGTGCAAACGAAGAAATACAATAGAGCAATAAAACAATTAAAAACACCTTCATTTTCTCATTAGTATAGATTTGTATTACAGCTTAACTGATAACAACAGATATGCTAGGATGGAAAAGATCTGAGCGAGCCAACAATAACTTCTAAGCATTTTTACTGGCTAAGATGTTCTCAAAAGCTTCTGGGCATTTCCCTTTGATCTACCTGAGAGCACAGCTAACAAACAAACCGTCACATCTTTCATGGATCATCAGGAAACCATGAAAGTACAGGTATCTGAAATAGACAGAACCCCAAAATGCTTACTAAACCATCACTTACAGATGTATGTACAGAAACATACGGTTTATACAGATGGCTTTTCCAGATAGCAGCGTGGAGAAGAACTTGACTAGTAAAAAATCCAACCAAAATAAGAAGCTAACTGTACACAACTACAGTTCCACGTAACTGTTTGTCTCTGACAGAGTACAGTCTTCCAAAATACACAATTAGAAAAGGTTTTCATTACTTTGCAGCTATCATCTATGCTCAGGAGACAAGGAAGAGCAGAGATAGCAAGTCTGTAGAGAAGTGAAGTTACTTCTTGACCATCAGCCTCCCATGAATGTAGACAGGAAGGTTTGATGCAGTCGCCTTTCAAAGTTGGAGTCTGGCTGCTACTGACCTCGGTGGGCACTGACTTACACATTACCTGAGCTGATAAGAAGGCTCAGAAAGGCAAAATGATAAGTCATGTCTATAGAAGGTTTAGGAATGAGGTAAATTGCAGGAAGAAAGGTCTAATAGCTTTTAATAACTAGCTCGAGCAGGCTGGAGGTCACAAAAAAACCCAAAAATCAGCAAAAAACCCACCCCAAACCCACAAATCTCTACAGGTGATTCCTTACCAGTTGCCCAGCTCACACTGGGAGGAGAAAAAAAAGAACCAAAAATGAAACAAAACTAAAACCCCCCAACCTTCCCACAGGAATAAATATATATTACACTTCCATAAAGCAAGTGACCATCTTAAATTCAAATATTTGAAGTGGATAGCTTTGAGTTTTAGGTAAAATGAAGCTGACATTGCATCACATTTTGAGGTTTAAAAACAAAACTAAAATCTAATTATATTGCATCAAAGTGAGGTTGATATTTGCTGCATTTAAGAGTATTTTTAAAGCTTTTTCAAAACTCAAACCTTTCTGTACACAGCAAATGTTAGCACATATTCAATAATTGGTTGAAATCTTGCAGTTATATGTTTCTTTTGCTTGTTTGTTTGTTTTTTTACAGAGTGTTACTTGGGGTTTATTATGGGAATATACACAAGACAGGAAGCATAAGCATCACAAGCATCACACAGCTCACCAAAGCAGTTAAATTCTTTGGAGGGCTGGCCTTTATATGCTGGCATTCAGAGCCTGATCCAATTAAAAGAAGTGCTTTCCATGTGGCCTTTTTTCTTAGAAAAGGAAAACTGAAATTTGATCTGAGTTGGTGTATTTTTGAGAGAAGAATCAGGGTTAGGGAGGTAGTGCTGTACTTATTTATTTTTTACTTAAATACATATTTCATGGAATGATGATTTCTCAGTTCAAGGGCCAATTTTGCCTGAAGAGAACACAGAAGACTTTGTGCACAGGAAAGAAAAGTCCACTGTGGGTCAAGGGGAATTTTGTGCTTTAGTTCCAGTTTTGTTGCAATCCAACAGCAGTATTTGGCGGCAGGCTGAGAGTACATCTACACATTGTAAATTTCCTCCATGCAGTATTTCTGATCTCTAGGTGGCCGACAGCCTAAGAAATACCCACCGTATTCATTCAGAAGAGGTTCAGGCCATTTGCACAGAGCTGTGCCGATAAAAGGGAAGGTGTCTGGCATCAGAACGAATCTTGTCACTTGCAAAGTGCTGGAGGATTTCATCTCTTTGTAATTAAGCAGGGAGCCTGTGCTCTGGCTCGCCCTGCAGACAGCGAGCAGTGTTGTGACTGGCCCAGCACAATACATGCACCTTTCACTAAGTATATTTGAAATCTAATACCTGGAATCCTCTTGGAAAGATTTGGTGGAGAACAATGAGCTGGCAGCTACTTAGAGGACACCATACAGGTTGCATTCCTGTTTTCTTTGTTTGTGCCAAAGGCCTTTGGACCATCTTTTTTAAGTGTTCATCAGCAGTCCTATGGCTTGTTGAGTCTAACAGCGTCATTTGAATTATTTAAAGTACGTACATAACTTTTCAATTAACAAACTGCTTGGCTCATGAAAATACATACACACGATTTATAAGTAGAAAACCAGGACTAAATATCTTATGATGAGCAGGTCACTATGAATTAAAAATGAGTTTTCAAATAAAATATTTAATGACGTTTCAAATTAAATGAAACATTGGAAAATTAAAACCTTCACTGTCAGCGAGTCCTGCTATTGAAACACCTCTGCAAATGCAGTTAACAGCAACATACTGAACTGCGTTGTGCTTTCGATGCTGAAACACATAAGAGCACAGCAGACATGAACAACTCATAGCATTCTATACATTAGCCATTGCCACAGGCTGCATTAAAAAAGAAAGCCCCAGAATGGGTTAAGATTGACACACTGTACACTCTCCAGAGTTCCCAGTGCGTGTGCTTCTGCAGAATTCATTAGCAGCACAGAGTATATCCATTTGTATAGAAGTACAATACATGCAGTTTACCAAATACACACAACAGAAGAACCTTACTTTTCTAATTGGAGCTTTATGATCATAATGGTCCTTTTCAACACAGGCCATTCTATGAGTCTATGATCTCTTGGAGCTCTTACACTGCAAATGCTGTAATATGTTTGTGAAAGAGGACAAATTTCTACATTAAATGTATTTTACATACCGTAAACTGGTGCATCAACAAGTCCATTAAAAAGGTGATCTTGTTACTAAAAAGAATATAGGTGCAGTTTTCTGTACAGTTATTGCAGGTGAGTCCATAAGCGTTTACTGTACTGCAGAGAGACCTAAAAGATAGGAGGAGAGAAAGAAAAATAAATGGAAGAACATGACAAAACAATATTTCAGTAATTTACAATTGTTCGTCTAAACTTGAAACTGAATATTTAAATGAAATAAGGGAAAAAAATCACACCTTAAGTGTTATGCAGCCATATTTAGCAGAACTCCCACAGTGCGTGGCTACCGGACTCTTCTGTGTTCGTGGTTTACATCCTAATGACATGCCTTGGAACATACAGTTTGAAAAGCTTGAACTGCCTTGTGATATCTGTTAATTCTTTTTATTGAGAATAGCTATGCACGTGCATTCTCAGCAAATGCACACATGCATTGGTAGTACAAATCTAACACAAATTATGGCCGTGCTGCAAAGGCATAGCAGAGCTAAAGAAATTAGCTGATATGCTGTGTAATTGGGATAAGCAACATTCTCTTCTTCTAGCTTATTGGGAATTGGGGTACAAGGCCCCTCTTCTTAGCACAACCTTCAGGAGCAATTCATGGCATCCTGGGACCAGCTTTACAGAGAAGCATTTCTGCAGTACCTACGAACAAATGTAAGCAACAGGGAGCACTGAGTAGCTCAAACCAAGAAAGAAGATCTGAGCAGGTGAAACGCCTGTCCAAAAACTTCTACCGACATACTGTGAACTGCACAAGCTTTAAGCATCAGTGTGCAACTACAACAGCACTGTGTGATCTACACCTCTGGCTGCAGGAAGAGGTAGCAGGTTTGCCATAGAAAGAAGCCACTGCAAGCTCCAGGTACACCAGACACGTCCTGCTACTCCACCACATGTGGTATTTACATCTGCACAGAACCCCAGATCTCCCAGAACAGGACGTGTAGGGAAGCTGGGACCAGTCCTACAAAACACACTCAGAGACAAGAGGAATGTGACCAAGGATAACACTGTCCCAGAATAAACACAGAATCAATCTGTAGAACTCTGCTTCCCACAGAAGCAATCACTATTCTTATACAAATACGCACACGGACACACCACACAAAAGCATCATAAATATATACAATAATAAATAAAGATGGTTAGCAACTCGAGTTGTTTGTCTAAAGGAAACTGAAAAGTATCATCAGTATTCTGGCATCATCTTTTTCTCAGCTTGAGAAACAATTCTGGACTTAGAAACGCATTACCTCACTTGGTTTGATCTGTGAAAGTGCAAGGAACACCAACACCTCTCCTGTGTCAATATGCCAATTATCACCACATCACCAACTCCGTACGTTTTACTGTAGTGGTAATTAATTTTCCTGTTCTGTCTAATCAAATCAGTTACAATCTGCAGTTCACACGATATGAGCACAACATTAAACCATTATTTATTGATAAGAGTGGTTAATTTTTGCCCATTTCACCTGATTTTTACCCTACAATGACAGCATTCAAAAATTCAATTAGCACGCTTCATATGCTTTTTTTTTTTTTCAAACATATCTTATCCTAATTACATAAAGATATTTATTTTACCCTTCTCAACAATAGTGAAAAAACATTAATCGACTCATAGACTTTTTGTGGATGATTATTCCCTGGGTGGGTGAATGTTTGCATGGGGCAGAGAGAGATGAAAATACATCAGTGCACCAGTTGGGTTTTTTTTTTCTGAGTTAAAATGAAAGGTGCTGATTTTCTTTTCACCAGCTATTCTGATTTTAAAAAAATGATTAATTCAATTTAAATATAAACACTGCAGGATCAGGTGGGGCCTTGCAGGTTAACTCATCATTTCAGCAGGGCTGCAGGGTTTGTGACACGATGCAGCTAATTCACAACAACGTTTCTTGGTTAGATGGGATTTTCAGAACCGCAAGGACGAGCACTTATTTTCCATTTGAACACAGAAACTTCCCACTTACTGAAGAAAATCAACTGCGATAATGCATCGTGCTTTTGTATTTCCCAAATGAATCCTATGTCAGAAAAAGTATCTGAAATTTCAGAGGCTTAAATAATGGTTTTGAAAAGGTGCTTTAAGCAAATGGATGTCAAATTAATTTTTCACAACAATAAAGGAGGTTCTTTTAATTGTAACATAAGCTTGCTAACTGCGTTTCGTTTAAATGCATTCTGCTCATGGCACGTTCTGAACTATGACTCAGTTCCACTGTTTTCTCTAAATTCGGAATTGGAAGTGTCAGCACAGAAGCTGTCCCCAGGTGGTTTGCAGTGTTAAATGGCAGATTACAGGCAGCACAACTAATTTCTTTACTTTAATCTTATTAAGGGCACAACAGCTGTCAACTGTCACCATTTCTGCACAAGGCCTCCGAGACGAGCGCTGAGAGCTGCGAATGTCAAGCAAGAACTTTATTTAACCACCAGCTCAGCTCTCTGGGACGGACAACTGAAAAAGCAGCTCGGCTGTTTTTGCTTTTTTCCCTCTTCCTGTCTGAAGCTCTGATTGCTCCTCAGTACAAATCTCATATCCCAAGCGATGGGTACTGCAGCTGAAATGGAAGAGTGTGAGCTTCACGCACAACGCAGCTGTTTATCGATCACTGATGTTGCACTAAACTTTGTCCCTCACCCACAAATCAGCTTTACAGCCGTGTCAGACAGCATGCACGCTCCAACTGCATAATAAGTCTACCCTCTGATGTAGGGCTTTCCTCCTGAGTAAATCCAATTAGAGAAACACTCCTCCTTCTGGTACACAAACTTTGATCCAATAGAGAAATCTGTCTTAAAACTAGACAAAAAACGTGCATCTGTGTAATAAGTTCATTTGACATGAATACAAAGAAAGAGGACTCGTTTTACTCAATATCTTCAAGCTAGATTCCAACAGTTTGTGTGTACCTATGTGGATTTCATGTCTGCCAGTGCACCTTCACTTTCCCAAATGCACGCCATCATAAACAAGCTGACAAAGGCTACCTTTCATTCCAAACCCTGTTTGGAAAGGTTGCTGCCTGTTGAGGCAACAACGGTACCCAGCCACACAGAACTGAGCCACCCTCCTGCACCACTACACAAGGGTGAGGAGTCAGAACTTCTGCTTGAGAGAAATATCAGCACTCTGACTCTTCTCCTAACAAAGCAATCAGCTGAGAGCAGTGGAGGAGAGCTGCTGCTGAAAACCCGTGAGCAGAATGACTGCATGATGGTAAGAAGGGCAAAAGCTCACTTGATCTTGATTTTCAGTACGAATACAGACCATGAAAGCGGGGCCTCACGATCCAGGGTAAGAATTTGGATTGAAACAAAAATGAGTAAAAACTGAAGACAAAAAGCTCAGCTTTAGGTTGGTCCTTTACTCCTGGGGCCTATGATATCAAAAGGAACCCTCAAAAGCATTGGAGGTTCACAATCAGTAACTATTTTGTACGTATTTTACATTATTTGACGCTTCAGCTGCAATGTCTCATCACAATGAGCAGAGAAGGCAAAGCTCAGCAACAATTCTCCTTCAAGACACTTCCAAGAACTCATCAGATTTGTCCTGAAATGGTACTCTACTTGTGAAAAACAAAACCAACACCCTAAACAACTACAACTTAACTATCACACAAACAAGTAAAGGTCGAGCCATTCCTCTCCCCTAGTGTTTGTGTGACAGAATCTGAAAGACCTCCACAGAAATCCACCTGTGTTGGTTTATCAGTTACTTCACTGCAAGATTTGGATCTCAAGTAAAAATCTACCTAGCAGTTCACTACATTTGGCAATAAAGCTTGTTTCTGTATTGTGTGGTAGGACAATAATGTCTTGGTTTTGAGTGCTGCAAGTGGGACATCCAGCCCTGAGACAGACAGCAACAAGATACTGCAGAAAAGAGCCAGATGCTGCAGGTTTCAGATGCTGATCTTGCAGAGAGGTCCCTCTTCTGACTACATGTCCCTGTACTTTCAGTCTTCGGTGATTGTTTAGAGGGAATAACTGCAGGAGAAGATACAGAAGTGTGTTTTCCAGTTTGGGTTGAAAGATTTGTGAACAATTCAATAGAAAAGCAGGAGTAGTAAAACCACCAGTACAGGTTGGCTCCTTTAGCGAGTGTTCATAAAAGGAAAAATTACAAAGAACAAACCAGAAACAGTTCTCAGCTCAATACCTTCTTTTCTTGAAAAATCCCAACAAAATAACAACTGCTCGTGTCAAGGCCATCTATGGTACCATGCAGGTACCTTCTACCACAATAGCATCCACTTTAAACAAATACTAAGAGAAGCTGTATGCATAGAGAATATAATAAAGACAATTTCCATCATGTCTTAAATAGTAGACAGTCCCCCTTTGTTCATTAGGACAGCTACTAATTTGTATGTGAAGTGCTGGTTACCTAAGGAACTCAAAATACTTTGCAAGTGTGAATGAAGCAAATCCTACACAAAAATCCTTGTTTGTTGGCAGATTTGCTCCAATTGTCAAGGGCAGTAAGGAGGCACAACACAAAGGGGATGAGTTGCCCATAGTATATATGAAAGGCAATGCGGGGATGTGAATCGTGTTCTGGTTTTGATCTTAAGTCATGAAATTGCTTTATGGAGTTCCTACTTGCTTTTCCATACAAGCATAAGGAAAATACCATAAAACTCTGAAACCACTTGAAATTCTGCTGAGCATGCTGAACGTGAGCAAACTCAGGAAGATTACAAAATGCTGCTTTAAGAAATAAGGCAGCTGAACACTAATTTGTATGTTAACATCAGTAATAAAATCAACTGTAATCCATTGCTTTCCCTTTTCTTTCTTCGGTGCTTTATTTGAAGGGAGGAATACTGTTGGGACACCACATGCATTATCTGTCTCATAAATGTCACATCTTTTCACGGCATTTGCTGCCCTGCTAAGTCTAACTACCAATCTGGACAGGGGTACAAAACAACAGGCATATTGTTAAATCTTTGATAATAAAGCTTTATCCTGTAGACATGGGATTAAAGTTCTGAGCTGCACCATACTGCCAGGATTTTGGAGAAAGAGAGATGTAGATAATAGCCCATGTAATCTCCTCACCTACTTGTAAATAGCTTAACCTCAGCACAAAAAAACAGACACGTTCCCAGTTTGAGTACCAATGGTTAAATGTACATGAGCATGCAAACAATCGTAAGGCCAGCAGCGTCCTTCAGCAGAGCATAGCTGGCCAAAGGAAGACAGGAAGGCAATTAATGAAAGGTCTTAATTTAACTTGCCTCCACAGGGCTTTGCTTCACCTCTACGCAGAAATAACTGCTGCTTCATTTCATTCAAAATATGTTTTTCTATATGAGAAAGAACATCACTGAAATCAACCACAGAGGGTCTGCACTATGTGCAGCAACACCAAATTCGCTGTGACGCCCCCAGCATACGTTATGCTTTCCAACTCAGTTTTTAATGTATGTAAAAAAATAAGTCTTTGCTAAAATAGTTTATCCTTGGAAACAACATGGAGTATCTTACTGCTATTTTGCAGCATGTCATCTTGAGAAGCAGTAATGATAGAATGCAGTAGAAGTCTAGCAAATATGAGCAGCAATCACATGAGTGGGAAAGTTTACTAGCGGTGATTAGGCCCACAAAAGCATGAATCACACACGGCATGATGACTGAGAACAGGTTTTGCTGAAGAATTAAGATGCCCTGAAATCCTATTAGTAACTTTGAAAACTTTGATTTCCTTGTCATTTAACCATTTTCACCCTATTGTTAGGGCAGCACAAGGAGATGAATAGCAACAGACCTTTGCATTTAATAGTAAGCTCTACAATACACATTAAGTACAACATTAAAATCCCTCGCACGGGGAATTGGATTGACTCTGACTTCAGCAACTGTTTCTTGGAAGAAACGTCACCCACTGAAAAATTATGATCATAGCTAAAAGTGTGCTGCACTGCATATAGAAGCCCAAACAGTAGGCTAGCTGTACCTATATAAACCTCTCCCATATGTTTGTTAACATAGAAACAGCTGAAGTTTGACACCGTGGCTTAGTGTTCTGTTATGAAAACTGTATCTGGAAAAGTTAAGTCTGCTCCTTTTATTCACGTGTCAAAGGCACAACAGGCAAGTTCCAAGTGCCATTGATGTAACAGTCTGAATAAAATCTGCCACACGTCTAGCTACTTCATCTACAACTCTGCCAACAGAGAAACAAAAACGTCCCAACTAAAAAAACCAAAAACTAATAACTAGCAATCCTCATTCACAACCAAGCCTGTGGGCTGAAAGACCCAGCTGGTGAGTGGGCTTTGTGCTCCTGGCCTCAGCAGCAGTGGCACTGACTTAAAACGTGGATGGAGAAGGGAACAAGGCTGCTAATGGGTTTTGCAGCTACAACCTTGAGAGCTGGAAGCTCTCTTTGAGTACCAACACAACGTATGAAGATAATCTAGAGATGGAAGCTGGCTCCTTGTAACATAAGAGATAGCACAAGTTTTAGGAGGTCACCAGAGAGGTCTCTGCAATTTGTGTTTTGTTTTGTTTATTTTTAATTTGTTACATATTCTAGGAACCTCAAAAAACAGCACACTTGTTGTGCTTAATGAAAAGGTAAAATTTTTCTTCATTTCTCCAAGTGCTTTAGTCATTCACACTGACAAACAAGGCATTAAACTGGAAGGATGCTGTCTGAACATTTAACTTACTCCCAGCAGCGAGTGGAACTTTGAAAGCGTTTTCCAATCGTTCATAAAAGGCAGGCTTTGTATCTGAGTCATGAATGGAGCAAAGCAAAGGTGCTCCACAGCCTTGAGAAAGCAGGAAATGGAATATAACAGCATTAGCTCTACTACTTTCCTTCTTTAGGAAACAGAAGTCAATTTAACCTCATGTTGTGCTTGTTCCTATATAATATCTGTAAGGAAATTATAGCTTTTTTTTTGTATGCTCTTCTGTAGCAGGAATGAATGAAACCATATCAACTGCATTCCCCAAATGCAAGCAGTTCTGCTTAAAGCAATTTTATTTCTGTTTGCAGTAAATTTCACACTAGAGCTTAACAGAATACATTGTTAACTGAAAATACAGCATGCCCCACTGTAAGTAAACAGTGATCTTAATTTGAGGTCTAAGCTCTGGCACAAGATCATCATTTGGTAGTCCTCCAAGTCACAAACACTTTGGTTGAGAGGTCAGTACAATTACACTGTTTTTTAAATGCTTCCTTACAGATTGAGTATTATTTTTCATTCTCCCAGCCGCTGCTGAGCACTGTAACATCAACTCAGGATCAGAGGAACTGGGTGGACTTAGAGGAAGTGCATTCTGCATGAACTACAGGGAATGGAGGAATTTTACTCTTTTCAAAGAGCAAAGTTAGGATATTAAAAGCACATTTTTTTCCTAGGTGCTCTTTCCTAGCACTTCATATCTGGTCCATAATATATTAATGGTCATTAAAGATCCAAAACCACACAACGCAGCGCTTACATTCAAATCATTAGAATATCAACTTAAATCTACAAAGGAATTACAACAATAGCACACAGCAGAACATTCTAGACTCGGTCGCTCTTGTACAAAAAGCATCCTTAGCTTTTTTATAGCACAAATGGAATTTTTAGGGATTAGACATTTCAACCCTTCTACTCTTACGTGCTATGAAGAGTAATTCCTCTAATCCACAAGAATTTGGATTTACTTGTTTGTAGGAGCCCTTTCAGCTAGCACTATCTCAAAGCAACTGCTTCACTTTAAAAGTCTCACAGTAAGGGAATGAGAAGCCCTGGACTGAAAACTAGAGGTTGAATGGAAATGACTTTCACCTTTCATGGCAGCACAAAATAGAGCGTGACTTTTTTTTCCTTCAACACTGTAAGAAGGAAGCAGAAGCAGTGAAGCAGATGTTAAATGAATATTCCAGTGATACTAAATGACAACGGAAGGACCAATCATACTTACTTAAAAGGAATCCGTGAAGCTGTGTTCAGATTGGTGGGAGCAGTCATTGCTTGAAGAATGTGCTCCAAGGCAGTCAGTCCTCCTGCAGCCCGAAACGCTACCTGGTCTGCTGTGTTCTGCAGAAACAAAATCACAGCAGAGAACCCACAGAAACATTCAGAAAATTCGTGCATAAGCCAGGTGCCTGGAAGACAACCGCCCTGAGATGTTGTGTCAACACAGGAAATGTTTAATACATGCATTTATCATGATGAACACCTCTGAAAAAGGGCAGTGAGATGCCAGTACACGAAGAAGAACGTTTTTCAGAAGGCACAGGAGCAGAAATTCTCATGTTATGGTCTCAAAGGCAATACAAACGTACCACATGCTATTATTTGGGTAACATCTATAGACTAATACCATAATGCTTTCCATAACACCATAAACATTTTCCATAAGAACATACTGTTGTAGGGATTTCACAGAAGCCAATCTTTACCTATTGCTGTTACCTTTGTAGTTCTACTCCAATGCTTTTTTAAAGGATTAAGCAAACACGGACCATCTCTAGATGGGTATTTCCTCTTTCTTACATGCTTTTCCAAAAGGAAACTACCTCCAGGCTCGTTCCTTGACGTGGTTTATGTACGCATAAAATTGCTTATGCAGATCACTTTAAAACACGAGTGCCATCATTATGCTGATGAAATCCAGTTACGTATTTCAAAGCATGGGAACCCCACAAATTCAGTCCCTTGTCTGGAAGAAAGCCTGGCAGCATCACCAGGCAGAGTGCCAGTTACTAGAAATGCTCTCTGACAGATGCTGCTGAGGATACGAGCTGGTTAGCTCTTCTGCCTTCTCAAATTAATTACTTGGAGTTTGGGAATCAGGTTTAAAAAAAAAAACAACATCATTTTGGTAATGCTTCAGTTATGGGAAACTACCTAAGATTGAAGATGTCACTTGACTGGTGCAGGTTCTCTCTTCTTTTTCCCGTCAGGCGCTTAGCAAGTAACAGCAACTCAAAATTATTACCCTCCCAGATCTTTTGTCACATTCACTGCTTGCACCTTATTGAAAATGCACCCAAATTAATCAATGCTCTTGGATTTGAAGTATCACATTTGCTTTTGGTTTGTTCTGCATTCATCATGCTATTGGTGTTGCTTTTAAACAGATTCCTTGAAAACTAATTCTGTACGTAGTCCTAGCATTACAGATCAGCTTCTTATTCTAGGGGTCCCCTTTGTGCTTCCACTTAACAGGATTTCACACCAAAATGCCATTTTGCCATCATTGTTACAGTCCGTATGCTCATCTGCTGCTGTGTTACCTTGTATTACCACTGACCTGTATGATAAAATACAACACTGTGTCTGTGTTTGCATGCAAGACCTACTGGAATCATTACAGCTTTCACTTTTGTAGCTCCAAAGGCACGGAGCAGATCAAGCACCATCTCAGTATGAAAAATGACAGACCCTGTTGGGAGACAACATTAAGTCCCCCTATTAGGGAAGAGCACAAACCAGTATGGCACACCTCTGCTGCCTGAAAGAATGCTCCAGTCTACTAACTTCACCTCTGGAATTACTTAGCTAGACGCTCAGGAAAACTGTCTCAATTTCACTAAAGAAACAGCTCTTTGAGAATGCCTGCATACTTCTGTGGGAGGTTTATTTAGCAAAACAATCAATGCAATGGGGCTCATGTTTGTTGAACAGAAGAAAACCCCACGTGTTTGGTGATTTTTAACAGTGGAACTTTTTGGCCTTGCATATTTTCAGAAATACAACAATCTCTAAAACCATTTTCACACATCTCAATCATAGGTACAGAAGGATGCCAAAGCTCTCATGCTGCCCAATAATATGCAGGACATGAGGCAGAAAAATCACATGGAAAAATTATTATTGCTGTCATTCAGGCATTTCTTAACAGAAAGAGGAAGAGGCACAAAAGATGCCACCTAAATTTGTCTTACACATTACAGAAATACCAACAGAGATGAGGCCTTCAGAACCAATGATGTAGCACTCAAAACTAATGTAAGAAAAAGAAATCTTGTTTTCCCTGCATTTCAGAAGTCTCTATCAGTGAGAAATGCAGCAGCCTGGTTTGTACAGGAAGAACGGTGACACAGCTGAAGTGATGGTAAGTATGAATCTGTAATTTTTTGGATCATTACGCACTTGTCATTTAAAGCACGTGGCTACCAGCTTTGACACGGCAGCATACTCATCATGCATCTCTTCAGCAGAACACGTGCACACTAATGCACAGGTGGCAAACTGAACAGAAATGACCATAAACACGATGTAACAATCTTTAGGACTAACTAATAACTGAGCATTTCAGCAAACTTCTAAAATTCATCTTTGTTTTTTAATGTTGTCAGACAATCAGGAAAGCTCCCTGCATAACAAGCGAGCATGGCTGACTTATTTTCCTACCTGTTACAACACCTTAATGGATTTGAATTCCTCTTCTGCTCTCCTATGGCTTGAGTGACAACTGACTAATAGGATTACAGGCTCCGTTCCAATAATACAGCTCAGCAACATGCCAGCGAAAAATGACAGCCTAAACCTGAATTACATGGCCTGGGAATCCATCCAATTATTAACTAAAGTAACTGTTATTACCTAACCTAATCAAAGGAGAAGCAGCTGTTAATCTTTGGTGGCCTGCAGTGTAGCAGCGGTCAGGCTGGATGAACCGTCTTTGTACTTGACTCCTCTACAGACAATAATTATGTCCTTTGTGATCACGAAGGAAGGGCTTCCTAACCTTTCAGACACAGGCAGCAGATGGGGAACAACTAACTGTGTTCATTAGCAAGACAGGGCAGATTTTATCAGGGTTTGGCATCTGTGGCACCTTTGGAAACACCACTTACCCAATGATACTGGCAGGTCTGGCAAATTCAGAAACGAGCAGGCTAAATACAAAGTTCAGAATAACAACTTCATCTTGTTGTCTAACATTTGGTAAAGAAAAATAAACACAGCTAAACCAAGCTGTTGACATACGCTCCTCGTCACACCCAACCACCCTGCTCAGATACACAACATAGAGATACGCAACAGGGCCAAGTGACTCGTGCTGGTACGTTGCTGGGTTTGGCCTCACACATCAAAGAAGCTAGATATATAAACAGCATGGCTGTGAAACAAAATCAAAATGGGAGAGATCTCTGAGTTACTTACAAAAGCAGGCAGGCTGACTGACATACAGGGAGCATCATTCACCAACACCTGTTGATGCCTACATACATACACTCCCCTGCTCCTGCTTTGCACGGGCTGCTGGGCAAACAGGGAAGTTTGTCAAGGAAGCCTGGAGGTCAGAGCAACCTGCCTCAGCGTGAGACACTGCTGAAGCACAAGTCAGTGCATGGCAGGGAAAGCAAAAACACAACTGCATCTCAGGATAGAAGCACCTGAAGGGAAGGATGGTTTCTCACACACACAGAAGCTGAGAAGGCATGAATTCAGGTAAGAAGATGATTTTTTTAATGCCAAGAGTAATTAATGACTACCATAATATACTAAGGATATAGTCGACACTCAATCATTTGAAGTTTTTAAATCAAACCTGATTATCTCCTAGAAAAATATGATCCTAGTTAGATTGTAATTTATTAATTTGGTGCAAGAGTTATTGGGTGAAATCCAATGTCCTGCACCAAAGTACTCACTTCCATACATTTCTCCTGTTAAAGCACTCCTACTATTTAATACATAGAGGAGAATCAGAAATAGTGAAGAGCTTTAATGATTTCATGTCAGCTTTAACATCTCTGTTCTATGTAACTGCAGCACTTCACAGTTTGAACAGCAGCACTTGCATGTGAAACCATCCCGAACTAACTACAAAAACGCTGCTGTGCAAACCAACTCCTCTTAGACGAACCTCCACAATCAATATTCTAACAGGGATTAATACTTTCCTTCCCCAGCTGTAAGAACGTGTTCTGCCAGTCTGACCAGCTAGGTTTGAATGCAAAGCTGAATGGACAAAATGGAAAAGCCTTTTAAAGAGAGACATCATGAGCTAAAATTGTTAGTTAGGAAGTATTTCTGAATCAGACCGAAACCCTTTGATACTTTCTCACTTCTATTTCTGAAAGAACACACTGAACTTGTGTGATTATTCTGCACTTGTTGAACTGTTCACTCAAGGGAGAAGTAATAACTAATTAGTAAAATATAATTGAAATCCATCTTCAGTACACTCTTTCCTTTTATCTAGTGTTTGAAGATTCTATCTAAAACGCCAGAGGCTAAGAAATGCAGTTCAAAGCTGCCTTCGAAAAATAAACTTGACAACTGAAACTTGGGCTGGATATCCCCTCTTTTTTTCTCCTTCCCTTCATATAAATACCTAACATGCACATACAGAATCACCAATCATATGATGATATGAATGTAAGTATACACTCTCGTACTTGTCCTCCAGACACAAAAAATGGTGCACAATCACTGGAGATAAACAGTTTTGTTCCCTGCATTACTTCTCTCTTGTGAACTTAATACTATAATAATACCCCATTTCTCTTGAAAACGTGGTTTTTCAACCAAGTGACTCTACCTACAACAGAGTATCAAACACTGTACATCAGTGGGAAAATGCTGCCAGACAAACCAGGTGCAGGGTTCAAGTACGAGTGGCTTAGTGTCATTTGCACACTGCTGGGGAGCAGCATTCAATCACATTAAGGACAAATCTATTGTGCATTTGTACCAACTCCTCCCTACGTGTTATGAATTGCCTACATGTTAAGGGATTTGAGCTCTTCAGGTAACACCAAGCAAGGCCACAGTAAGGATGGCTTGAGTAATGCTCCTTCATACCTTACCTCACAAAGCTAAGCTGATTCTGAAGCCTTACAGATGAGGCAGCTCCTCTGGTTTCTGTGTTTACATTCCATACAAACCGAACACAGTGGTTTCATCCAGGTAAGGATGCTCACCTACCCCCTGCCTGAGATGATAGGTAGACAAATGGGTGGTGCTTTGCGGAAGGGGTTTTGCTCCCTGCATGATGCTCAGCACTTGCACACTTCCCTGTAGAACTTACCCTCCACTCTCTAAGCCTTTTTTTTTCCTTTCCATTAATAAGTTATATTACCTGCATATACCTTGCATATATTTAGAATAATAAAATGGCTTAGGGTGGAGGGGACCTTAAAGGATCATCTAGTTCCAACCCCCGTCATGGACTGGGCTGCCAGCTACCAGATCAGGCTGCCCAGGATCCCATCCAACCTGGCCTCCAAGGATGGGACATTCACAGCCTCTCTGGGCAGCCTGTGCCAGAGCCTTATCAACCTCTGAGTAAAATATTTCTTCCTAATATAAATCTCTTTGTAGCCAATCCCCCTTGTCCTATCGCTGTCAGACAGCGTAAAAAGTCAGTCTTTCTGCTGCTTGTAAGCTCCCTCCAAGTACTGGAAGGCCACAGTGAGGTCTGCCTGGAGCCTTCTCTTCTCCAAGCTAAACAGGTCCAGCTCCCTCAGCCTTTCCACATAGCTCCAGCCCTCTGAGCATCCTTGTGGTCCTCCTCTGGACCCATTCCAACAGCTCCACATTGTCCTTGAGCTGTGGGCCCCAGGCCTGGACACAGAATTCCAGATGGGGCCTCACAAGGGCAGAGCAGAGGGGGGACAATCACCTCCCTCTCCCTGCTGCCACCCCTGTGTTGATGCAGCCAGGATATCCGGGCTGCAGGAGCACACAGCTGGCTCATGTCCATCAGGACCCCCAAGTCCTTCTCTGCAGGACAGACATGCACATGACATACCGTTTGACTTGTGCCTATGGACATCCTTTAATTTATACTTGTGTTTCCAAACATCTGCCCACACTGCAAGGTAAACCGTATTGAGTTGGGCTCCTTGCTGAATTACTGTACTATCCTATTAAATAGCATGAATCTTACCAAGCAATCCTCTATGGTCTGCAGTGTCTTTTCAGCTTCATAGTAACGTCTTGATGAGGCACTCT
The DNA here is from genome assembly GCF_023343835.1 of Lagopus muta. Taxonomy (NCBI): domain Eukaryota; kingdom Metazoa; phylum Chordata; class Aves; order Galliformes; family Phasianidae; genus Lagopus; species Lagopus muta. Next base: position 17,106,971 of record NC_064442.1, read on the forward strand.
ATTAATAACTGCTGATGTTGAGAGCAGGACCCTCACGATCCTGTTTGTGAACTTTCAAAACTCAGTGGAAACCTTAAAGCAGACAGGTAAATGCAAAGCAGGGAGCTCCACATCATCTGCTTTGCTGCTTTTGCTCATTTCAAGTAGTCTTAACAGGAAGACAATGTTGTTTGTGAAAATAAGACATGTCCTTGTAAATATTAAGACAGGACTAAGGATTACACCACTTGTGCTTACTAAAAAAAAGTTTATAAATAACCAGACACCTCATATGTGCATCAATTTAAAAAAACACAAGGATAAGGGTTTAATTCTGTAAAACCAGTGACAATCCTAGATCATCTTCATCTGCTGAGACTGTTTTGACTTATTCAGAATAACTTCACAAACTGAAGTTCCCAAACAAATGCACTAAATGTACCACTACACGATTTTGTCCTGTTCTCTCCTAGCAGCTTTTTTGGAAGAGCAGCAGTCCAGGGAACAGAAAGGCTGCAGATCTTTTGCATCACTGATTCACTGTTAAATCCTGGCTGATGTTTCACTATTGAAAGCTTTTAGCCACAAGATAGCAGCACTGATTTCAGCCGCACTTAAAACTGTGAAAACTGGCACAATCCAGCAGAACAGAAGATATTAAAATTACAGGGGAGATGATATATAGAGAGGGAGCAATGGCAGTTCGTTGGAAGACCTGCAGGGCACTCAAGAACACTTGAATTCTAAACACAGCTTTCACAATGATTGCCTTGGGTACTCTCTTGTAACTTCTTGGACTATTTGCTCATTACCCCATCCACAAGACAGTAATAAAAGACTGCTGTGTAGATGTGGCTTTGAAAAGTATTCCAAGCGTGAGCATACAACAAAGGACACCTCTAGGTGGTATGGCTTCATATCAGAAGTAGAATTTTAAAAATACTGACAAATGTGAACATACACCATCCAATTAAACAAAACAAAACCTTCAAAACCTGTAACAAGAAAAAATAATTATTATTTTACTATGATCTTTACTTAAATTGGCATCTGCTCATTAGCAGAAACGTGCCTGCATAAGGCATTTTCTTACTACCATTCGCTCACTGCAATGCCTGCACTTTGCACTAGTGCTACAGGACTGGGTGCCACCACCACAGGCAAAAAATCCAACATGAAGGCAATCACCAACTGTGGTTATTTACTCTGCTTCTGCAGTATCAAAAAGATCTCTCTTGTCCTGTAAATGCTTCATGAAGAACTGGCTTTGCATACCTTGGAACGTATATATACCCATTGTATTTGCTCCAATAGAAACTGCTGTGCAAGGAAAAAAAACCAGACTGGACAGCAAAAGGCCACAAGTAGTGCAGCTAAGTGTGCTGGCACCTAACAACTTTCAACTGCATCCCACAGAACCAGACATCAATACAGCAGTTTTAAAGGCACGCTGTGCACAGTAAATTACCCTCCCAATAATCTTGGAATAAGAACACTGCAGAGCTTATCTGTGAACTGAACTTGCCTTGTAATACCATTTCCAGCCAACATGTTAAAAAATAGTCTGTGGCTGACCTCTAGTAACAAGTTCCTATTCATATGCTCATCTCGAGAAAAAGGTTAATCCACAGATTACAGAAACTCCAGGCAAACAAATTATTGATGATATAAAGCTGCCTGGTCCAAGTTGCACAAGGCAGCACACATCTGACCTACTGACTTTCTCCTGGCAGTGATAGGGAATGCCTGCCTGGGTAGAAACAGCCTGGGTGTCCAAAGAGCACCTCCTGTGTTTGCACACAGCTTGCTCTTGAACCAACAGCCACTGTGGCATTGCTCCCCTGCCCACCTCCAGCTGGAGCAGGGGACCTTCTTAACTGCAGCAGTGGTTTGTGCCAGGTGGAATGAAGACAGTCAGCGAGGCACAGCATGCCATGCAACAGTCTCTGAACACTTCCCACTCTTTCCATGCCATGTTTCACAGTACTGTGCATCACCGGCACTCAGAACCAAAGATGCATAGATTAAAAAAACCCTAATTTCCCAATTAAAGGGTCTACAGCACCCAATTAGTTTTGAGCAGGGTTGCTACACCTCAGGTTTTCCATTAGTTATATATGTTTGATCAGTTCCTGAGTTCGTGCTTTCAGCTCAGGTTCTGTACTTTATAAAGACAGTTATAATCTTGATTAACACTCCTAGCAAAGGAGGCATACACACAGAATTCCTTATGTTATGTTCTGTATTCACACAATTATTAGATTTTTGGTGGTATTATACAGAGAGCCAAGGACCTAAATCCTACTCTGAGCCACTAAAAAAGACCTGTGTTTAACTTTAAAATTTTATAAACTTCATAAACTTCAGATTTTGACTTCAAATAATTTTTAAACTCTTGCAGTTCAGCTTTAAATATGATTAATGGCTTCCCCTTCCCCTGACATCTCAGCACGCTGGAACTGGCTACTGCAGTAGTGTCCAAAGTTAATATGAAGGCTTTACAACCCATGGCCACAGACACGCACACCATGCAAGGTATGGGGCACACTGCTGCTCAGTGCTCCCTTAACCAGCCCAGCACCATGCTAGGAACCTACTTTGTGTCTTAAAGAAAAGATGAATCAGAGGTAAATATCCTCTTTGTTAAATACCTGCAGTCAAGCAAACACTCACAGGTTTCAAGAACTGACATTTCAGGATCAGCAAAAAGAGCCGTGCCTGCTTGGGAACTTTGTAACAACAAAATTAAAGGCAGTTCTCAGTACTTCCTTCCTCCTCACCAATACAAATCCAAAACCTAATGAACTTCCCCTTACTTTGAGCAATTGCTATCACTGTGGTTTTGGTGAATGCCTGCGGGATAGAAAGGAAGATCCTACTGATAAAGAGTGACATAAAAAGCACAGTTCAGACAAATCAGAATTAAGAAACGCGTCTCTTTCAGAGCCCATTAAGAGTAACACTAATTTAGCATGACCTCGATCAGAGCACCAACAACTTCGGTGTCCATCATAAGAAGATAGAAAGAGGCAGAGGGAGAAGAGCCAACCGCTTTTCTATCTGATGACAGCACAAAATAATCTGATGATCTGCATTTCTAAGCTCATCCTTGCTTCAATTACTGCAGTTTGCTACTTCTCACAAACATAACATTCCTGTAAGTTCAGCTTCCAAAAACACTACCCAAAGAAAATATCTGGATGCTACAAATAATACAATTATGAATTGGACAAAAAAAGCTGTTGCAGATATTTGATCTGTGCTGTTAGTCTTTATTTAAAAAAAGAAAAAACTTAATCCATTCTCTACACAGAACACACCACACATTTAGCCAAAATGATGCTTAATGTTTCAACTCCTGATTATCTATAAAAGTAAGGATAGCTACTACTTCCATTAGGAGCAAAGCTCCATAATTTGGAAGAAAGCAAAGAAAGAATCAAGGTAGCGTTTATTTTTTAAACACGGTGACCACTAAAGCTCACTGCCCAGCATAAGAGAAGGCTTTTATCTGAAAACAAAGAGCCAAATATTAAAATCTTCATAGGGCTCAGAGCCAGCAGACACACCTTATACCTGTGATGTTAGGACACAACAGCCATTTTGCAGCGCTGTGCAGTTGGAGAAGAGGCCCAGGAGTGGGGCTGAGGGCAGCAGTGGCTCCCAGCCCGGGTGCAAGCCTGGCCAGCCAGAGGTCAGCCTGCTGCAGCCCTGTGCTGCTTGAGGTCAGCTTACCATATTGCTAACTCAGCCAACAGCAGCTCTAAATATACGTTTAACTGTGGGCATGTCCACGTTTGTGCATGACATTTATAATATGCATGCACTGCACACATCAGTAACCCTTTTTTTATGAACAGACAATAAAGTTGATGGCACGTTCACATCTTCACAGTCTACATACTGCTTACCTAAACCCAGGAGACCTGGAACAAAAACAGCAGGAGAGGGAGCTGTTTACTTCTGAGCCCACCTATGCACAACGTGCAGCAGAAGCAGTGCAGCTGGGGTGTGCTGCTGCGGGGGGGACCTGGCTGTCTGACACTGATGGCACAGTGCTGGACCTCCTGTTTTGAAGACAGCCATAGGAAAGACAAAAGTGCTTCCAAAATTAACAGGCAGTTCAGCTCAGCAGGTTACGTCCACCTTTGGCCCCAGAGGTCTCATCAGTATTAACAGAATTAAAATCTCAGGTATGCATTGTTAGTTCCAAACCAGAATGTGACTTCTGAACAGCACTGCATTTACTTGCAGGGATTGAAAGGGCATGTTGTTCTTTCTGCCAGTAGTGTCCTCTAGTGGAGAAATGGGAAATATTAAGTAAGCTGGAAAACAAAGTGCTCTGCATCACAGAGATTGCCCCCTAATGGGAAACACAAATACCTCAATCACAAAACCACCTATAAAAGTTCAACTCTGACGAAGCTTTACATTACTGCAGTGATGTTCAAACATGGAAGTTTGAGTAACTTCTGCAGCCTTCATTTAGACTGAGACAAAGCAGTTATGAGGCAGACAGCAGCTGCCTGAGCAAGTGCTTGTGCATGGGTGGCACTGGGCCCCTGCCTGTGGTGTATGCGGGTTTGAGACCACCAAATAGTGACAGGGATTTGGGACTACAAGCTGGGGAAAGCCATGACTTGCAGAGAGTAGTCTTCACCCTTTTCCATACGCAATGTCTTACAGTGCTTTTTCTGATTTATTAAGGTGACTGACCAGCTGACAGCTCCTGTGATTTCAATAACTCTCACTGAAACTAGGAACTGTACACTGGGTCTCCCCCAGAGGTGCAGGTGCTCTTACTTTAACCTTGATATATAATGGGTGACTGTAGCCTGTCTACAGAAACGCCCTGCATGGAAACGAGAATCTATAATCCTATTCTACTTACCAAACTCCAAAACTCACCATCATCGTCCTTCTTCACCTTTCTTTTTCACTAACCAAAACATTTTCATGCAGAAAAAAAAAATAATAATCACAATTTGTTTTAGGACCACTGATTTTATTCCCACCATTTTATTCCCGCCTGACCCTCTGATGCTGCAAAGGCAAGAATTATTAATTCTGTAGAGATTAATGAATCATTGCTAACACTGCTTTTTTCAAAGATATTCATCATCCTTGCCTCTATGCATTCTAACAGAACTAAGCTAAACCCCCATCATTTCATTTTAAGTAAAAAATTAAATTTATGATTTGCTACTTCCAACTCACACTTGACAGTTTTCCTCAATGATGGCACAGAAGTGAAAAACACCACGCTACAGTTCATCATCTTGCACAGAATACATGACCTCATGATGTTGCCACTGCTCTAACCAGGAATTTCACTGCTTTTCAAGGATTTGCCATCAAATTACAGTGCAGTACCTTGTCTAATGCTCATTCAAACATAGCTTGAATATAATCCATAGTTAAGAAAAGCTTCAACATACATCATCTTTTCCACCTGTCCAGACTTTTGTACTTCTGAAAAATAGAACTCACCCATTAAGTTCAGTGTCTTTTAATTCTCTTTGATGGCTGCACTACTCTACTGGACTAGAAACAGGCAGAAGCCTCGGTGCTGGAGCACTTCACTGTAGCATCACCAGAATCAAATGTGCAACAGACTGGGAATCCCAATTCTCACCGTGCTGTCATGCTCTACCTCATATATGAAACATTTTGAAGTATTTTTTTCTGAAGTCTGTTTCATCTATACGTACAGAGACATTTCAAGTAAATTATCAGAAATTATACAAAAGCTTGCATGTTTTCCACCTCACACTGCTTTTGCTCCTCACATCTACTCTCCAGCAGCTTTTCATTTTACTGTTTCAGTTTCTGGTGATTCAGAGTTCATATTATTGGGAGGGGGAAAAAAAAGCCACAAGAGGACTAGCTAGATGGGCAGTTCAATGTACCTTCCAGAAACTGGTCTGTGAATCTTCATGCTGGCGATGGTCACCATCCCCAGTGGTCCTGACAGTTTAGAGAACCAAACATAAACAGGCAGCCTGCATTGCTAAAGCCAGCCATTTCTGACAGCCTTTACAAGGGCATAAACACCGTCTGCCTACAGTCCCCTTGTATTTGAAACTTATGACAAACATTTTGCTGAAATGTAAATAACTGACATCATGACTGCTGAAGGAGGAGGCTGAAAAATCTATCTGAAAATTGCAAAAAGTAAATGTTGCCTGGCACAAAGCAAACCATGAACAGTCACCAAGAGAGCACTTCTTCCAGATTTAGTAAGTATGAGGGCTTTTTTATCATTATTATTAACCTGGATTCACACATCTTTCACTTAAAAATAATAGCTTTCCTAAGAAAAATACTTTTCTGAGTACTATTTTCAATTAGTAAGACTAAATACCTTGAAATGTAGCCTACTGAAAAGCAGCTACATTCAGATACACGTTAAGACAGATGATAAATAAATACAAGCACCATGACTGTGGCCCCATTTGTTATAAGCCCCCTCTTCTATTCGTTCCAGCTCCATAGCTCAATTTTAGCTCTATGCTTTTATGACCTAATTTGCAGCTTTACTTAGTGGGATTTCTATAGCACCTAGAAGCCTGAATAAATCAGGAATACTTATGCTCAAAACAGCACAAAATCACTGATTTTTATAAAATCAAGACCAGGAAAGTTTCCTTTGTTAGAGCTTTGTGCCAAGCAATGAATGCGTGAGCTTCAGCTTTAACATCTGCTTCAGTTGAGACATTAATGGAACCTCTGAACTTCTCCTGCAGCTCTTCCCTCAGAAGGGATCACATCTGCAGGGTCTTGGTCAAACCTCTTAGTTAAAGGAATAGAGTAAGTTGTGCTGTGGTGCTACATCAGCAGATCTACAAAGACCATCTGAGTGGCAGCCACCTCTGACCCAGGTCAGGCCCGCAGTCCCAGACATAAATATATGTCCTTTTAAAATTATTTTTTAATAATAACAGCCACCAGTAAAGCCCACCCCTTCACACTGAAGAAAAGAATGACATAAGTACTAGTAACAATACTGTCTGTGTGGTCACAACTACAGGATACGCAGATTTCAACCTACTGGTTTCTGAAATCTACGACAGGACGTTTTGGTACAAGCACCCAACTTGAGCAGCTGATGCTGGTTTTCCAAAAACACAGGTGAGTATCTAGAGGATATGTCAGTGCAAAAACCCTTCAGTTGACACTGAGCACCAGCTCTTCTACTGAGATCATTTGGCTCCAAGTGCATCATCTGCTCCTGGCCAGTGAGGGACGTGGAACAAAAGTGTCACCGTGGTAATCATGCCGAATGCCCTCGAGTTATGGGAGATGTTCCAAAATGAGACAAAGCATGATTCATTTCTATGGAATACAACAGATGAAGACTAATTTCAAAAAGGAATTGTTAGCCAGTCTCAAATGCACCCAAAGGCAGTACTGCCTAGGACAGGGCCAGCAATCTTTCACACGTGGTTCTGAGATTGGAGTTTGCATAAAGAATATACAAACTAGTCCTTACCATTCACTGCATGCTTTAGCACAGCCAAACAATTTCTAAAGCGAATAATTCTTTTCTTCTCAACAAATTTCATGGTATTTCATTTTCTTCACTGTTATCAACAGCACTCAGCATTTTATTTCACTAATTGTAAAACAAAATCTTTATTTCCCTGGTGAGACTGTCTGAATACATTTTTCTCAGTCAACGTACACTAATGACAAAAGAAAACTTCAGTGTTTCAGAGTATGACTGGAAACTGCTGGTTTTTTAAAATCATTTTTACTTTACAATACTTCTGCATAAGTTTGTCTGCGCCTGAAGAATTTCTAGTAAGTGGCAAGAATCTATTGTAGTGAACTCTGTCCTCCCTTAGGGCAACTCTTTATTCAACCCAGGCCATTAGCAAGGGTAAATCAATGTTGTCAGCTCACACACACTGACAGCTTGTGTGGTTCCTAGTCCCTCATTCCTCCCCCTACATTATGCTGTATTTTTGTGCTCTCCAGGGAAATTCAATTAACAGTGCCAGTCTCCTCCTCTCTGTCAATGACTGACACCATCAAGGCTCCGTTCACCGCCCACTGCCATGTAAGATGTGTCTGCTGATTTCTCCACTCACGAGTTAACAGGAGAATTACTATCCACTTCCATAAATGACTACGTACGATCTGTGCCGTAAACACAGCGACAGCCATTGCAATCCATCTTTCTTGACCTTATTGATTAGGCCACTCAGATATAGTAAGAATTCTCCAGTGATAGAGTAACGATTTGAGGGGTAAAAATCCAAATCAACAACAAAATAATGCATGCCTGTCATCAAATTTATCTTCTATTTCCTGACCGCAGGCTCAACAAGCAGTGATGTTATGAACAACTGACAATTAACACTGAGCTGCAATTCATGCCTCATTTAAGAGTCTTGGGAAACTACTGATGAAAGGCTGTGTACAACACTACTTTCCAACAATGTATAACACCATAAATAGATAAGTTTTTCTATATTCCTCACACAACACCACTTCAATATGTTGGAATAAATAATTGAGTTTTTCCATAAGTAACATGAATGCTGCAAAATTCAATGAATTTAATGATATCCTTATCTAAAACAGGAGTAAGGTCAGATCTGTTCTTTCAGTTAAATCAAACTGATAACAAGTGGCAACTTCTGTGTCACTGTTAACATGTGAATACGCACAGAGGTGTTCCATGTACTCTCAACTGCCATTCCTCCCATAGATGAAGCACAAGCCATTTAAGCTGCAAGAAGTGAGATGAGCACAGAAAGAGTCAACTAACCAGCCTGAGTTGCAGCAAGATTCAAAATACCTTTAATAAACCACAGCAAAAGTTGTTCTAATCAGTGCAAGAAGAACAAGGTCAGCCTCCGAATTAGAAGGCTGAAAGTTTTCTGCTGCCTCCTTTGGTTGCACCAAGGGAACAAACAGCACAGGATAAACAAGTGCTTATCCTCAGTTTATCAGCTTTCCTTCATTCCTAAGTGCAACTCCAGTTATTAACGTAGGTCAGCATGTGTTACAGCCAAACTGTGAAACAAACACCACATACTTCATTTTGAAGACACGTGACTTCTGCATCACATACATGTTTCCACTGTGGTCTCTAATCTCCAGTGTACATAAAATAAAGGATTATTTCTCACAATCTAATACAACAAGGTTGTAAGTACAACATCATTACATCCATCACAGAAATTGTTGAGCTTCGATCAGCCTTCCTACTTTCACAAATACAAAATCACTTACCCGGTCTCAGAAAAATTAGTAGCTGAAATTATACTTAAATACAACACTCTCCTAAAACAGTAGAGAATACAAGTGGAACACAGTCCATGTCAAATCCATCTGTTTAATGTCGTTTACTTGTGGCAAAAGCATGGACCAATCTGAAGTTACCAACTGATCTGAAATAACCAGACTATAGATTTTGTTTAACCAGGCTAGAAAGCCCACACAACCCTACTGCTATTTGAAGTTAAAAGCCAATATTCACCTTCTAGTATTAAGAGGAACACATCTATCTACTAAAAAACACATGACTTTGAGGGGAAAAAAAGAGAAAGGAAAAAACGTACCATTTTTTGTTCCAGAGTCTCCTTGTCATTATTTTAAATGTTTAAACAAAAATATTGGATTGTGAATCATTAGCTGCTATTAACACAGAAAGCATCAACGTACAAGAGAGCACTCTATTTGCAGCACTGTATCACAGCCTGTTCTTTTAGGCAGTTCAAGTCTCTTCACAAGAAACTCCCTTCAGATACACTCTGAAACCCCAAAGCTTCTACTACTACAGTATTCAATACACCTCTAAAACTTCCTCAAAGCCAGACGAGTACCTGTTTATAGATTAACTGTAAGGTACACAGTAATAGTCACAATACCTCTTTTTCCAGAATGCGAGAGATCTCTCCTAAAGTCCTGTCCAGAGCAGAAACCTTGTTGTTGCCCAGCGAACAGCTATCGTGCATTTGGAGGTGCTTTGAAAGGTCTTTTGCTAATCTCTGTAACCTTCAATGTGAAACAGAAGACAGAGCAGTTAAAGCAAAACATCTCTCAACTGTGTAAACTTTCATCTTTGTAATTAAATCCTTCTAACTGAATTTCAACAAAACAATGAAAATTGGTGTCAAAATGTTATCATCTATACTGAAAAGCAACTAAAATGCACAATATAACACAGAGGCACTGTCAGCTCTGAGTCTATAAGACCTCCCACTACCTACTTATTCAGAGGAACACTGAAGTAGTGTGACCAGCAAAGCACTATCACCCCTCCACAGTTTGAATGTGATAAAGCTAGCAGGACGTTTTCAAGATGTTTTTGTCCTCCTCTTCCATCTCTCAGTTCTTCCCACTCATTCAGTTGAGCAGTTCACTCTTGGGATGAGTAAGGGAAACAGAACAGCAGACTACTTGGCTAAATTCTTATAGCATCATAAAAGAAACTGCTCTTCTCTTGTTCAAATAACCCTGAAAAGTAGTGACTTTGCAGGCTACCTCAGAAAGGGCATTCCATTAACGAGGGTCAGTAACGAAGCCAAAATGCAGAGGAGGGAGGGACGTAGATACACACGGGTTAGGACTCATTTCAATTTTACACATCCACCTCTGGGCTATTCACCTATGCTCTCTTGCTAGGTAGAGACAGAAGAAAAAGCAGTTCCAAGGCACCACGCATCTGATCCTGAAGTCTGAAATAAAGCAGTCAAAGCTCACTTGCAATATATCCTTTGTCCTGAATGCAAAAAATCAGTGACCAGCTCTCACGTAGATTTCCACTTCTGTAGACGCATTAGAGGCTGGTGATAAAAATGCTAAGCAGGGCCCCCTACCACAGGGCTGCAAGAAACACTGAGGAAGCATCATTCAGTACTTCCATGTATCTGAAATCTCTTCTGATAAGACAGAAAAGTTATTTCACCTGTATCAGGCATCTGCATGCAAAACATGTAAGGTTGATGAAGGTACCACTAGAAAAGAAAAACACATCACATTTCCACTTCCATTGAGATGCTCCCTTCCCCTCCAACCTGAGAAGACCCTTCACACATATCAAAATGCTTGGTATTTTGTCACGGATGCTCATGTATCACTGCGAGAGCCAATAAATACCTAAAGATGCATCACATCCAAGTTCATGTTAGAGAAGTGAGAACGTAAATGCTCTTTTGCCAAAGAATAGTTTGTTGATTTCTCAAGCATTTTGCTTTTCTCCAAATTAAGATATTTTTAAATCAATTTCTTCTTCTAGAATGATCTTCACTTGCAGAATTGGCACACTTGAACACTAATTACAAACTACATTATTAGTAGAACATCCCTTCCCTCCAGATCCTACACTCAATTTTTCTCTGACCCTGACACCAAGATTTGCTTACAATATAAGAGCAAAAGATCTAGATTTCTTAAATGATTCAATGCATACATTTTGAAAGCCATCAATGAAGTAAAATTGAGTATGTTCTTGATTCCTTAGCTTTTACCAAAAGACAAACTTCTGAAGTGCATTTTCAGCATGACACAGTAAAGAAACATGAAGATTTTCAGTTCTGTAACATCAGAATTACCTCTTACTTCCTCATATCATGCTGTATGTTGGTCTTCTACTAAGAAAGGTCAAGTATGCTATGTGACCATACGAGGAGGAGAAGAGCAATTAAAAAAAAAACAACTCCTTCAACTGAGTGAGCCTTGGAGAACTCAATCTAATATTCCTTATACTGTCTTCATGGCAGCATCAGAGAGAAATAAGAATAATTTTATTTAGAACTGTGTTTGAGAAGTAGAAATCTATGCAAGATGATTTTTGCTTGGATACAGAATTCATCATTCCCATAACAATCCTAAAAAAGAGAACCCTCTGTATGTATAGTGGATGAATATGGCGTGGCACTGGCACAGCAACGATGTGGAAATACTGCTGAGTCGAAATCCAAACATTTCAAAATAATGATTTAATCTTCATTCCATCCCAGAATTTGCATTCCTCCAAGGCTTACCATGTCATACAGGGGACAATAAATAACGGAAAATTTACTGGGTTAAATAAAAGACATAAATGTCTTTTTATCTAAAGTTATTTACATCTCACTAATTGAAATTTTAGTATTGCTCACAAGGAGATAACTCAGAACGCAGAAGAAACACCAAAGAGGACATAAGGCACTGATTGGTATTGGAAGGATACCATAATGTAAACTCCAATAAATGGTGCGTTCAGCAAATACAAATACATTATTTGGTCCTTTTGCACCACAAATCAGAAAATGAGGGACAGACAAATTAAAGGTTTATATAGCAAATGTATAAATAAAATTGAAAAAATGTATTGCACAAATTAAAGGTTGGTTTGGTTTTAGTGTGGTCTAAATATTTCTAGCCATTTAATATATTTTGCAGACTAAAGAATAAACAGCTGCCAGTGTTTATAGGCTGTATTTCATCTGCATACAAAAATCCCTGAAATAGTAACATCAATATATTTCAGCACTTCCACATTCAAACCCATGATTTCTTGGCTGCATTCTCAATGTATGTACAGAAGGATTTTGTGCGAGGCAGAGCAGCAGATTCTGGGCAGCTCCTGCACAGGAAGAGCATTTATTCCTCCTGGACACTCCTGCTGAGGGCAGTCAGATGCCAGCTGGACACACAGCATCAATTCTTGCCCCTGCAGCCCATGTCTGGAGAGAACTGAGAAAGTCTGTGGAAGTTCCTGCCCCAAACAGAGCGTTATGCTGTATCCTCTGAGAGCAGCATACAGCCCTGCACTATTCTGTGCTACTGCTGCAGTAAAATTAATACACTCCACGTCGCACCTGGCACATTCCAATTGCTTAAGGATGTAGTGGAAAACACCATGCTACAAATCAACACAGCTAGATACTAAATACCTAAAGCAGCAGCTTCATACATCTTTGCTTTTGGAAATGGAAGCTACCTGAAAACTGCTATAAGGATGACTGTCTGAATTAACAGACTTGCAATCAGGCTGATGCAGCAATTCTCTGAAAAGAAAACCGACTGGACATACAATCATAAAGTTGGTATTTACCTCTGCTTAAAATCTAACTGAATTCTGTGTTATTTATACTTCAGCTTTCCTGTATTCCTACACAGCTGTCTGAATTTTGCACAAATGCTTCCAGTTTCAGAGATTACTTGATTGTTTTCCCTGGTAATCACTACCTTGGTGTAGCATTTTATAATTGGCCTACCTGGAAACTAGCCTACTACTCCAAGAAAACCTACACGGTACCTTTGTCGTGTGAGCATGCTGATAGAGCACACAAATGAATAAGAACTGTGTCATTAAAGACATTTTGCTTTAAGCCTCTCCAAAAACAAACTTCACATTACATTCCCATCCTTCCACTGCTGACACAAAAGGAAAAAACTTCCCACTTCCTGACTCTCATCTTTTTATCTTGCAGTCCTTTCTCTAACAGCCACTCTCATTTCAGTACTATCTGAAGTTGCAACTTTACAGTTTGAGAAAGAACTGGAAAAAATGAAGTGAAAAAAGATCAATTTCATGCATGAGAGGAGAGTGGCTAAACTATTAAACCAGTGTATCACTTATTTATTTACTTAAAGTTCTCCTGCAGTTCTGATAATTCCCTTGACATATGGCAATCTTTCATTGCTTTACTGCATGTATTAAAGGACAACAATGAAACTTTTCCACCCTCAGACTGATTCAACACTGAACCACCAGCTTTTGGATTACCAACAAACACAAGCAGCACTCTTACTTTGCAAAAGCTTTTTCCTTCCCTTTAAAAAAACTGCTGTGATGGGCACCAAACAGAAAGAACCATCATCAACTCACATTCTAAGAGGTGACTTCACAGGCTGGACACGAAATAATCACATTCAGATCAGCTCCCAGAGAGCCCAAATTAATACCACAGATACAGAAGTCCTGTGATTTTGATAGAATGACTCAAGTGCCACTGATGACCAACTGGTTAATAACAGATGAGGAAGGCCAGCCATCAGCAGACTGGCTATTCCCAATTGGGAATGAACACACTGCTTTGCTTAACGTTCTGTTAAGGAACTGTTCAGAGAGCAAAACAGCCAGCAAGTAACACGTTGTTTGGATTGGTTTCCTTTCGCCCCCACATTAAGAGGCATTGTTTTAGATAGATTCTAAACCCAAAACAATAAACAAACATCAGTTTCAACCATTTCTAAAACTGTTTCTAGAACAGGACACCACCGAGACACCCTGATAATCCCACTCTAACTGGAAAAGGTACACATCCTATGTCTATCAAAGCCAGATCAACACCATCCTCTTCTTGATATTTGTATTATCAAGGTTCACAAAGCACGTGAATCAGTGCTTCCTGAGTGAATTTTTACCAACCTGCAAATCAGAAGCTAACAAGAATTACTGACACATCTGTGAGCTGCAGTGGAAAAATCAGCGCTCTCATAATATTAAGGTGGCTTAAACTGAAAGGTGATCTAAAAAGGCTTTTTACCTGCCAAAGTCTAATTCTGGGTTCTGTCTTTCTTCTTTAACAACTGCCAACATGACTAACAACTGAAATCAGATAAGAAATTGCATTCCATAAATGGTTTTAGTGTTTATGAAGACACAGCTGGAGGCAGGGGGGTTAAAGAAATGTGACATAAGCAAGGAAGCATGTAAGTTGTCTTATTATTTCAATGTAAAATTTGCTTCTATTAAGTGAATAAACAAATCTACCAGTTGTGTCCTGTTTTAAATTCAACGTTTAAAAACGCTTTTTTTTCCCCCTCAAATTCCACATTACACTGTTAAAAAGTATGCTCTGCTCATTAATATATTTCCACCTCAAACCTTCTTTCTAAACAAGCAATATGCACCAACATTTGTTTTGATGTAACACATTTAGCATCCTCAGTTTTTATGCCCTTCATTCTGTGGCATGACTTCTCCTACTGACTTTACAGTTCTAAGAGCTCGTGCTGAATACCTGTTACAAATCCTGGCACTGGCAGGGACTCGTGTTCTCTCAACCAGGTGCAGCAGCAGCTAATATTGGCTCATAGGAATACGCTGTATTCTAGCTAAAAAGACAACAGTTTAACCATTTCTTGGCCTCTCAATGCAGTCACGTTTTAGTGGAGATCTGCTACTGTTTGTTTCAGCTAAATCTTTTTGCTACTGGTCTGTTAAAAAGAAAAGCCCCATTATTTTTTCCTACATAAATTTGTTTCTCCACGTAAACAGATACAGTCTGGGCTGAAACTCAAGCCTCATAAAATTTCTTGTCCTTTCATCCTAACCTTTATAGAAAGAGATAAACTATCCTATCATAATTCCACTTTATATTAAGTACAGCATAAAGTAAACTGATTTCAGTAGTGATAAATTGGGCTTCTGGTCAATTTACAGATAGTTCTTCATTTCTTCTTACAAAGTTAATTCAGACCTGAGTTCCCACTGCTACCCGCTTGACTCGAATGAAGACTGCAAATATCTGAGCCATGATGGTCAGCAGAAGTGAATAATTTCAAAAGCAACAAGAAAATGTAGATGGCAATATCTGCTAGATAACTGGCTTTGCACACAAAGCCTGCAGAAGATGTCCCAGCTTTGTGATGAAAGCGAGCTACACAGTGGCCACTTGAGTTCACTTCAAACTACCCTCCTGGATGCACATAGTGCTACCAGCAGCCAATGCTTGGACCATCTGGATCTGCTGGTGATTCTGCTCTACCTTCCCTAGGATCATTACTTTGAAAGAGCTCGTAACTCCAGCCTCAGAGGGTCCACACACTCAGAACAAGGCCAGAATTATCAAGATGCTAAGAATCTGCAAGATGCTGCCCACTTACCTTTACCTCGCTACCATTCAGAAGCAGGATATATCTAGCCATGTAATTCACAAGCTCCAGTTTAAAAAGAAATGAACATCTACAGAAATGACCACAACACATGCTATGGTTGCAGAATGCTGCAAGAAATCACTGCATGGGAATATGTGCTCAGAGTACAACACGCAGATTAAGTCCTTAGCTGTCACTAAATTTCAGATTCCATCGTTCTGATTCTTCAGATTAGGTCAGAATAATTGTGACACCGGTTTCAAAATAGATAAATCAATCTGCTGACTGATATAATTAGAAAACTTAAGAGGCAGAAAAAGCAAGGATCCATCATCGTATTCAAAACCACCCCACGTTACACCACCACACTGAGATCATCCAGGAAAGCAGATGAGGGTGCTTTGCTCCAAGAGCGGAGGCAATAGAGGAAGGAAGTAAGAAATTTGATGAAACAGAAGATTCTGCCTGAGAGTACAGTAGCATGTCAGTAAGAGAAACTAAAACTGAAAAATTCAGGGTCAGACAACAAAGATAACAAAAACATTAAAAAAAACACCATCACATCTGCTTGAATTTCGACTGCACTGCTGTTGAGACAACTGACCAAAGTGCATCACTGATGACAATCAGAAAGGAACTAACACAGTAAACCTCATCACTACTTTCAGTTGCTTAAACACTCCACATTTCTGCTGACCGCTAGACCCTAATTTTTTATTTTCTGGTAGCAGAGAAAAGCAAAACACAGAAGCTACAAATCTAGAAGTCCTAATCTGCCATCACATTAATCTTGAAAATTGAAGTGCTGATAATTGAAAAACAAAGCCAACAGAACCTTTTTCCCCAGTGTGTTTATGCAGGTGTGCCATCTGGTGGAGATGTTTCATTTTCTTATGTCAAACCTCGGTGATGGATTATTATTATTTCAAAATACATACTGAGATTCAGTGGCAGGTTTTCAAACTCTTGAAAAGACTATGTGAAAGATGCTGCCCACAGAACAGTTATGCAAACAACCCAGGAAGCCCAACAGCAAGGATCTGAGCATCTCCAACAACAGTAACTTCTAAAAGAAAAAGAAAATGCTACCTTCAAGTGTATCGGCAATTTATGAATGATGGAAGCAACTATAAAACATACAGTACCTGGAACAAGTTAGAGCTGAAAATAAATATCTCCAACTGGGAAAGTCAGACGTAATTTTAGGATGAAGGAATTTGAATCTGACTGTTGAGACATTAACAGTCTCTTGACTGACCTGCAACAGACTTCTAGAGAACACCTGTAGGAGTGCTATTCCACCTCCCTCTACCCTAACAACGAACTGTAAATGGATGCCTGAGGAAAACTAAGAATGGAGCAAACATAAATCCTCTCTATTAATCCTCTTCTTGGCCATGTTTATCTTAGGAATCTTGTGAGATGGATTTCATTTCCTTGAACTACCGTGCATGCAAGATAACCTTCTAGCACAATTCTGTCAGTGAGTTTCATCCAACTCATTACATACAGCACTAAGAATCACTGATCTTCATTCCATGCTCCCTCACTCTGGCTCTAGGGAGGACAGCACATGATCAATCACCATCCATCTTTTCCACACTATTTATGACCTTGTACACCTCTGTGACAAAATTCCTGTGCAACTTCCTTCCACCAACACATTTTTCTCCAGAAGTATCAGCTTACTTAGTCCTCAGTAAGAAGTTATACCAGAAGTTATTACGCAATTTCCTTTATTTATTCTTATTTAATTTCCTCTGTGAACCTTTAACAATTCTAGCATCCTTTTTGGATGAAGAACCAGAAATGCACGTAGCATTCAAAAGATAGAGATGACCCAGACACCAGTACATAATGCCATTCTTTCTTCTGCTTTTGTTTGTTTCTAAACAGTTCTAACAAAGGATTTGCTTTAGCTGCTCTTAGTGCTCTTACACCTGAGCTGCTATTTTCTTGGAACTATCTATCACCTATGTAAGTTCAAAGCCCATTAGTTCATGCGTGAAGATAACATTGCTTTATACCTCCTCTTGACATCTGTGAAACACTTAGTGTACACTGAATCTTATCTGCTGTTCTTCTGCTTTGTCACTGTCTCTCTTAAAAATTATCATTCAGTGTATCAGCTCTTGCCCCTACTGCTCTGAATATCTTTGTATTGTGGTCAAAACTTTGCCACCTCACTGCTTGTCCTCAGCTGCAAATCACAAGCGATTATGCTGAACATCATAGAACTGTGGTACTCCACTGGTACCATCCCATTTGGCAAGGACTGGCCACGTACTCCACTTCTGTTTTTTAACTGATTCCCCCTTATGCTACAGCTATATGGATTCCTTTAAAACCTCTGGTGAGAGATCCTGTCAAAAACATTTTAGAATTGAAACATTTTACATCATACAATGAGCAGTTTCAATGGGAGCAGACAAAAAGCTGATTCATTTTCAGTTTCAAACAAAGTAGGAAAAATTTATCAGTGATAATTGCTTGTTTTAATCTTACCATCCACTGCTTTCATCTGTGCCTTGACCTAGGCAATAAAAGGGCACTCTTTACAAAGCTCAATGCCAGATTAAGACATCTGTGCATTAAAATGTGTGTGGCTTCCCTCTATGAACCTTTATTTCTGATCAAAGGGAAGCAACACATACACTTTTCAGTCCTTTAGGTCCAGAATTTTCACAGTCAATCTTGAAGGAACCTTCTTGCTCCCAGGTAAGAAACAGATAAGCTTACATTCTCTTTTTATTTCATCTTACGTGGTTTAAGAGATACAATGATTTCAGAAACAAAGGCATTTGTAAGGTCTGGCCTTTTGTATTAGGAACTGATCTGTAATTCAAGATGACAGTATGCCCTGCACTGAGCAGGAGCCTTACCACACCTGCTCCACTGGAAATTTCAGAAGCATTTCTGCTACAGAAAGAAAAAATTCTAAATATATATATATATACATAAAAATTAAATGCTTACTTGGCTTTAAACGGGGAATCAGAGATGGTATTTTTTGCTTCCATCAAACTCTCATATTCCTTTGCCCTGGAGGAAAAAATAGTAATCATTTATCAATTGTTGCCTTAAGCATGCATTATGCAATACCAGCAAGATAATTCTAACCTTTCCATTTTTTTCTGTTTCATAGTTATGCCATTTTTGACAACTCTGCATTGTCATAATCCATTCAGATGTTTAACTACTGGCCACTGTTACTTCTTTATTATTATTATCATTTTAGTGTAACATCAGTACACAAGTGGTGGATTTAATTGACTTTCAAAACAGTGACAAATGTTACAAGCAATGTATATGATAATAGAAAAAGAACTGTAGAAGCATATCTCACTGTAAAATTACCCCACTCGATGCAATCATTAGTAATTTAGACAGGTGGTGCATATGGTAAGAGTACAGCAGACATAATGTAAGTATTTTGTTCATCTACAGACACAGGAGTATTTTTAATGAAACTAATAACTATTTTGTGACACTGTGAATCCTGCTAAGCTTACAGCACAGAACGTAAACACTAACAGCTGTTGGAAACAAAAATAGGAGCTGTAAACACATACCTATTTAGATGCTTGAAAGTATTCATACTGGCCATACACCAAGGAGCAGGGAGACAGAGACAAGACTGCTTTTTCACCCCTTGTTCTGATTGCAACCAGTCTAAGCTAGCAGGTGAAAATTATCTCTAGCTCATCAACCAGCACTGGATTTGCACAGGTAGCCCTGCCAGATTTTCTAACATTTGGCTGTACCCAAAGGAAAGCCAAACCACGCACTCCAGGGCCACAGAAAAATTACATCCTCAGAGACAGAGCGCTGTGAAGAAACATTCAGCAGACAGCAAAATCATCTGGCTGTTAAAAAATACACGGTCTGTTAAAGTTGCTCTCTCACCTCCTAAAGGAAGACCTCAAAGATGCAACACAGACCAACAGGGACTTCATGGAGATGCGCTGTTCCATTCCCTTGGCGTTCTGCTCTCAGATGAACAACTACCGCCCCGCTCATGGCTGGAAAGCTATTCACAAGTGCTCAACTTTGAGCATGCTGGATGAACCCCTGATTAAATACATGATTTGTCTCTATCAATAGTGCCTATAGGAAGCCCCAAAGGAAGGTGCCAGAAGTCCCTCAAGACAGAAATAGAAAACATTCATCTCAGGGCAACTTCCACCCATAGTGTTTTGTGTTGATTTCCAAAGCTTCTGCACACTGACTGCTGATATTTTGTACTTCTGTTTTTACAGATGCCCTGCTGTTCATTCCTCAAGTGTAAGATTTTGATAATGGATTCCAATAGGAAATGTGTTTTACTGCTGCGCTGCAAAAAACAATCCAGTAAAGCTTTAATTCCTACAAATTCCAAAGCCTTAATTACTACCTTATTACTTCATTTACTATCTTAATAGGTCTTTTCTCACAGCTTCCTAAACAACCCCATTCTTTTAAACTTCTCTTCATGACAGCTTTTTTTAATTATTACTCCTGTAATCTTTTCCTGCGTTCTACCCAAGGTCCTCTGAGCTAGAATGTCCTAAGTTACTGAAAATAAAATCAATGTAACAACAAAGTGAGATTTTGATTGTGATTGTAAATACAACCGTTAAAGGTCTTTACTAACCTGTAAATAACACTCCTTCTCTTTCTAGTGTTTAGATATCTTGTTTAAAGCCTGGAAGTTTTAGTATTTCTCTCAAATGCATCTACTCCACATTTCTCTGCTTTTTCTTCACCCAAGTGGATCACATTTTTCAAAGATTTTCCCTCAGCTTGCTTAACCAAAACAACTTGTGTCACATACAAATACTGTTACATCAGAACTAGTTCTGATTTGTGGATCATTAATAAAGCTATTAATCACAACTGAATTTAGTATTAAACATGAAGGTGAGATTCCCTTATTAACCTTTTGCCTTCTTCCCT
The DNA here is from genome assembly GCF_023343835.1 of Lagopus muta. NCBI lineage: Eukaryota > Metazoa > Chordata > Aves > Galliformes > Phasianidae > Lagopus > Lagopus muta. Next base: position 17,127,710 of record NC_064442.1, read on the forward strand.
GTCTCTTAGCCAGAAACAACATATTTTAGCTTTGAGTTTCGTACAGATGAGTCAGTCAAACATGAATGATCACCCGAAATATCTATTACCAAATGAACATGACTGGAGCGCCTTCAACCCATTGCAAAGCACATCCCTACTGTGTGTGCTTCCTCCTTGGTAACTACAGCTCTGTTGCTGGATGTTAGCTTTCATCAGGCCTGTTTGCCACGTGGGCACTGCAGCGTTCTCACAGCAGCACGCGTGTGTGAAACAGAGATAATTTATTTAGCCATATATCACGTGTTACTACAGCACCAGTTTAACAGCGAAGGGTTATAAATATTATTAATAAGACTAACAAAACTTCTCAACATATCTAATAACCCACTGATCACAATTTGTCCCCTCATTCACCTTTGCCCCTCGTAGCTTTCATATTGTTACATTGATTTAGGAGCGAGGAGCTCAGGAGAGCAGCAGGAACCTATTTTAATGCAGTTACTTATTTCTTTCCCTTTAAAATATCACAGCTTCCTAGAATCTAAAATGAATGTATGAAATGTGTAATTTCAAGTCTTCAGATAGAGCAGAGTTTAGTACCATTATTTCTTATATTTCAGAGAAGAGGGACAGTTGCAAATATGTGTTAAAACACAGCTTTATGGATAACTGCTCCCAATAAATTGATTACTACAGGCTTCCAGTTCTGAGCTGAGTTTGTGCTGTAACTCCCAACTATGTGCAACTCCCAATCACTGTCCAGATTGCTGGGAAGAAACACAGCAGACAGAGCTGAAATATTTCACTCAGCATTTCATATCATAATTTTGAGATTGTTACTTTGATCACTTTAGCGATCACAGAAAATGCCAAGACAGCATGCACCCACAGAGATCACTGAGTTCAACTCCTGTCTCCACCACAGGATCATCCAAAATTCCAGCTGTACATCTAAAACCCTGGCAGCCTGGGGCTGTGCCCACTGCCCTGGACAGCCTGTTCCATGCCCTCCAACCTCTAGGGCAAAGCCTTTCCCTAACCCCCACCTGGCCCTGCCCTGACACAGCTCCATGCCATTCCCTCAGACCTCTGCTCTGGGCTGAGCAAACTGGGATCTCCATCACTCCTCACCTCCTCCCCCATGTCCTTCACCATCTCCATAGCCTTCCTTTGGATACCCACTGTTAGTTTCATGTTCTCGTATCGTGGTGTCCAAAACTGCACACTGTGCTTGAAGTGAGGCTGCACCAGTGCAAGGTAACATACCATAATCCTCTATCATTCTCTTTTTATGGAAAACCTCCCCATTAATAAGCCTACAATTTGGGATGTCCAGGCACCAGCTGCCCTTACCACACCTATCACTCAACTGTAGAAGGCAGCCAAGTTATGCATGGCTACAATTCACCTCCTAAATGGCATTTTTTTTCCCCTCATCAGCTTTTTGTTTGAAATTCCCCAGAACAACCTTTGTTTCTTTCTATCACTGCACAACCTTATTAGCAAGCCTTTCGGGTTAACACCAAAAGTTTCAAGTGAAATTGTGGATTTAGCTTCTGTTACCTTCATGGACAGCAATCTCAACAAAATGTGTAATCACTTTCTTTTTTCCCCTTGTAACTCAATTAAAAACAATCTTAAGTGTGCATTTCGTGTCTTTTCAATTCTACTCCTCCTAGATTTTGAAACTTCCACCATTTTTCATTAGTGTATCACTTCTGTGAAATGATGCTCCCATCAGTCTGCTTTCATTAGAATTCCCGGTGATGGCTTTGCTGACTCACCCAGCAGTCTGAAACACCAGAATTCAAAACGTTCTGAAAAACCTTTTCACCAATTAGTGCCAACGACAAGTCATTATTTAATATAATTTACCCTTAGCTCTTAACAAACCTCAGACTAAATTTGGCAGAAGGAGCTCCTGAGACAGGATTAAAATCAGACTCAGTAACTGCATTAATTCAACAGGTAACATGAATGAAAATCCATCCTGACCAATCAGAAGCTTGTGAGAGTAGGTTACCCAATTCCATCAGTGTCCTCCCATGTAACGTTCAGACAGTGGATTTGCTCATCCACAGAACAAGAAGAAATGATTAAAAAATATAAAATTGTCTTTTTGAAGACTAATGTGCCATTATTATTATTATTATTAACAGTTACAAGCTAATACAAAGTCTCACTTTCACTGTGGATGTAAAAATGTAGCCAGCTGTTTTTCCTCTAATCTGCAGCCCTTCTTTAATTAAAAACATGACAAAGAAACAATTTCACCATCTGAGTATTTTTCAGAGATAAATGTAAAAATACATTATAACATTAAGTAGGAGCTTCAGCCAGGATCTGTTCAGCTATGAAGTCTGACGCTGCAGTACACGCTATAATGCCATCCTGCACATCTCACCCATTTGGAGATGTCACCTTTTCAGCTAATAACAAATTGCAACTTTAACAACTCCCTTTCCATTCTGAGATATTTTAATCTTTCTTCTTGTTGTGACAGGCAACAAAAAAAAAAATGATTAAATTTAGTCAGGAGATTTGACACCACAGCAGGCTGACTTCTATTTGTTGATTACTATTGATTTTCTTTGATACTTCATTTAAAAATCAATAGCCCGAAAGAAAAATAGGCAAGGTTTACACAAATTTAAACATGCTATTGTATGCTAGAAGAGGCTACAGTTTTGGCAGGGCACTGGCATCCAATTATGAGAAAAGCTCTTAACAGGTGAAACCAAAGGGCTCCAGATCGATATTCAGTTTTCCTTCTCAATCAGAGAAAGTGGCCATAAATTAGGCTCATCAGTATTATTTTCAGGACACACTCAAAGCAAATAATTTAAATTTCGTTTCAGCCTTCCGTGGCACTGATAGCAAAGGACAAAAAGTAAAGTTCAGAACAAAATTTAAAAGCAAGCAAACAAACCAAAACCAACCCCAAAGAAACAAAGCTTTACTACCTGGAGTTCATCCGTGCTTTTAACTTTTTGGCTTTCTTTTTAGTTTTTTGCTTCTCCTCTCCGTCTTTCAATGGCTCCACAGGAACAGAAGTCTCAACCACGATATCCACAATGTACTTTTTTAGTGACAGGTGCTCCTGCAGAAAATAAGGAAATAATGTTTCATCTCTCCTGCGTATCGAGCAGCCTGCAGATTATCTTCCCAGAAAACTACAGTGGAAAACATCTTAAAAATGCTAAGAAAAACAAATAAAAATTTTCAAATAAATGTTAGTTTAAATATTAGCTGCATTCCCTCTATTTATACTGTAGAAAAATAACATGAGTAAATACACTTGAGAAAATTAGTAGCTAACCACAAAAAACATGGTGGTGCCTATGCTGAAAATTAGTATTTTGTAGCTGTGAATTTGCTTTATCAAATACTGTTATTGTGCTCTGTTGAAGTTTCCATCAAATAAATGGGAGACGTTAGTACTGGAGCAACCTATGTATTTTACATTATGATTGAAGTTGTAACTATCAGTTAACTGAAAGTGCCCCTCACTTACTGAAAAGGGAAAGTAACAGGCAAAGTGAACATGAAGCTATCATTCAAAGGAAAAATCTCCGTTGCTAGGAAAAGTCCCACATGCTTCAGAGATCACTAAAGGTTTTAGATAGCTAAAACAATTTGTCCTGCAAACAGTAAGAGACAAGATGCCACGTGCTAATTACTAAAACACTAACGTGCATTCTGACACACAATTAGACAACTGAGGACCAGATGAAGATGTTAGATATCTAAAAGGTTTCCAAGAACACTCATTGTTGTGGGTTAGAATGGAGTATCATTTTTTTAATTATTTTTTCCCCTCCAGCAGCTTGTGTGCCTCAGTGCTGGAACTCCTCCTTTTCTCTATACTACTTCTTTTGCTCCTTTCCTATAACACAGTTCAGAAAACACAAAGGATTCAACTTCCAGGAAACAGATTATCTCACACCAGAGACATCATGGCTATTATAATGAGAAACTGAACAATTATTAGAAGTGGTGTAGGAGAATAAATGTTGTCCCTCGTGCTCAAGAAACAGTTACTTAACATGTGAACTCCCAGTCAATGTGCCTTTCCTTCCTTCTTGCCTTTTACAGCTACATGAAACCAAAACCCAGCTCTAGCAGTGTAATTCACTGCACTAAATGAAACAACATTACTTTTCCCCTCATTAATGGACTTAAAGTATAGGTAAAAACTCAGTTGTCCATAGAAGTTTTAATTGCAGTCCAGGTTTTACTTAATGCCATTCAAGAGAAGTCTGTCATCACAGCAAGTGATCTTAAGTACACATTCTGTTTTAAGCTTTTAAAGATGTTATTAAAAAGAACTGTTTCCTCCCATACTAGATCAACCACAGTGCAGTTCTAAACACGCATTTAAAATAAATATTTATCGTTTAGAGGTGAATAACTTAGAAGGTCATTCCCTCAAAGCTGTCCATACTTTGCACAGACATGCAACCCCAAGAAGGAACATGGGAATGCCTGCTGCACAGTTTTTGCTCAGTTTTCTCAAGCCACAATTTATATCAGCTTCATTTTCACAAATAAAAGTAAGAAAGTAGTTTAATGCCAGTTTTTAGAGAACACTTGCTACATTTTTAATATAGGAAGGCTTACATTTGTTTTCTAATAGAATACCGAACGCATTATGAAGTATAATTCACCACTGCTTATTAGGATGATTTATCTGCTAAAATGATTAGTGCCACAATGAGAAGCTGTTATTCCTCTTTATTTATTACATATTCTTCAAATTCTATGAAAAAGGTGAAGTGTAACAAATCTAAAAACAATATTTTGCAGAAAAGCTGTAGTTTCTCTCGTTCATTCTTTCAGGGACTCAGGAAGATATTATGCCTCTTGAAAACAAAATAAATCTTGGTGAAACTTCCTGCAAGAAGACCAGTTGGTATTTGTAAAGCATTAGAATATGATATAACCTAGCAATATACATACTTGGTCAAAACAGTAATAGAAATTCCTATCCTAAATCATACCAATGTGAAGTGAACGCTGAATTAATATCACACATAAGAAATCAAACACAAAAATCTAAGCAATTTCCGAAAATGCCAGTGCCTTTAACTTGGCTACACTGCATGGCTCCCAGCATATGTGAGTGTTCTTCCCCAAAATATTGTTTTAGTGAACTGAAACTGTTATAGTTGTACGTGACAGCAAGCTGAGCAGCTTCCACAAGCATGCTTCCCAGTACTCAGATCAAATATTGCCTCCCCACTAATAGTATTAATTAAATTTTAGGAAGTCCTTAAAGAAAAACACTCTTAAGGTACTTCAGAAGGCTGCCTGTTCCCTTAGTGCATGATTCAGTAGAACAAGAGTAAAACACACCAGCATCCAACGGCTCAGTTCGTAACCAATTCAGAGCAGCACACAGCATGAACCGGCCCTGTGCTGGCTATGAAATCCCAACTCATTTTTGTCTCCTCACAGAGAGGCACCCCTCAGCATCTACTCAAATAGCAGTCACTGGCTCTTCCCTTTATTTTCTTTTGTCATAAGGCTCAAACTCCATAGGAAATCAATGGCTTCAAGTTTTTCAGTGTTAAGAAAACAAAGGACTCCCTTCTCAGAGCAAGATATCAATCTTCAGGGTACTTAGCTGTAGGCATCCAGAGGGTGCTCCCTTACTTTAATAAGGATTATCTGATTGGATTGATACATACACCCCTAAACTAGCATCCCTTTGTATTGCTATTTCCCATTAGTTTACATACATCACATCCTATGAGTGATATGAGAAACTGAGAAAAAGTATCAGGGGCTAAAAAATAAATAAATAAATAAATAAATTAAGGACTACTATTTGAATAAATGTCCTACATCCTTATTCAACAATTTTTAAATTTTTTTTATTTTTTATTTTTTACTTTCGTTAGACTTCCAAACTATGTGCTGTATCCTTCAAAGGGACAGTAAGAGCAAAAGGAAGTAAGTGCCCTTTGAAATGGACACCATGTTAGATATGGGGCACATCATCCTCATTCAGGTGCAGTCAACCCACCATCCTCATGCTACATGAGGGCAACAGCAAAGCCACCTCCCAGCTTTGGACAGGTAGCAATGGGGAGAGAGACAAAGAACGACGTCCCTTCTGCAGACACTCAGCTCTTTTCCCCAGTCTGCTCTGGGGCTTAACAGAAGACTTAAGGGTTCAACAAGCACATTCATTTGTCAGCCTGTGGGGGCCAGAACAGGTCCAGCTGTCAATGGCATGAAGGATGGCTACAAACTGTTTCGTTCACGTGAACTCAAGCACTCACACAAGGATATTTCTCAGACTTCTCAGCTTTCAAGTGTGGCAGTTAGGATTAATATCAGACTTCATAGTTAAGCTCATTCAAGTCATTCAAGAGTATTAACATCTTGTGTCACAAAACCATCACTTTCTGAACGCACAGATCAAAGAGCAGGAACATCACTGCAGGCAGATCACCGCCCAGGTGTGAAACAATAGCTAAAAGCTCAGGATGCAGTGACTGCTGGGGTCTGGGAAGATGGCTGCTGCCAACATCACGCAGTGCAGAAACGTCTAATCCTATGGATTATAAGCTCCTAACAGTTATCTGAAAAACAAAACAAAACAACCAAAACACCAGAACCCAAAACCCAAAGCCTTTTAATCCAGTGAGCCATGCTGAAGAACTCTGTCTGATCCTTCAAATAATGAAGTTCTTAAGTAATTTCACTCACACAACCATTGGTTAGAGAGGTTAACATACCAAAAAAAAGTGATTGCTCTAAGTGTGTCAAAGTGAGACTAACCACACGCAGCCTAAACAGCAAGCTTATTTCATCTCCTGAGTGATTTAAGCAACAATTTCATCACCAAATTTCAGGTTTTTTTCCCCTCATTTCCAATAAAGGCAATGCACAGTAATCCATTCACTTCTTCTGAAAGCCTTTTTAAATTTTTTACAATTATTACTATACAAGTCAACGCTGAACGCATTAAGACTAATTTACCTTCTCCACAGATGCAATCTGGGGTTTGTTTCATGACAGTGAAGACGCATTACTGACCTGATTCTGCACTATGCTGAGCATCTTATATAGAGAATTACTCCACACCCTCAGATACTAGCAAACCTCATAGTAGCAAACCTGGAGACTCAGGCTGTTGTAAATGCAAAGCATTAAGTGAAGGCAATTCTCTAGTGAAAGCCTTTATTAAGATCTGTATTCTTACCTACCAAAAAATGTTGCTTTCATTGTGGTTTCTCAGTTTCTACACCAGCAACCTCAATTCTAGTAGTGCAGATTCTCAAAAGCTTCGTTTTTAAGAGTGTTGCAGAACATTGGACTAAACCAGGAAAAATATTAACACTTTTTTTAATCCCAAGATTACAATAAAGCCTGGCTGTGATTACAACAGCTGTGATAGACATTAAGCATCAGATTTCTGCCACCATTTCTCATTCTGATAACTCCTGGATGTTGTGTTGAGGGACATGGTTTAGTGGGAGCTATTGGGAATAGGTGAACGGTTGGACTGAATGATCTTTTAGGTCTTTCCCAACCTTGGTGATTCTATGATTCTATGATTCTCCTGCTCTAATATGCACAATTAGCATCATTTATATGGAAGAGCAAGGTATTAACTTCCATGAAAGTGGCAGAACCTATACCACAAAGAGCAGGTAAGCTCAATGTACAGCTGCTAAACAGGAGAACAGGAACTGAATGTAGATATATTTCTTCACATTCATCTGTATACATTCCTCTATGCATCCATGTGTGGCAATGGCTCCATAATGCAGTAGAGTAGAAATACTCCCTGCAATGTTATTTACATGCATTCATCTCAATAGAAGCTTATTTAAAAAAAATCCCTGGGTATACAGGGGGAGAATGTCTATAGCTGAGAAAGCATATGAAACATAAGATGGTTAATAGAAACAACTTGATATTTAATGGCATTCTGCATATGCACGACATCGTTTAAGAATGTCATTTTAAACTTGAGTTTCACAGACCTCTAGTATTTTTAACATGACACTGAAGACCTTTTAAAAACAATCAAAAAAAACTTCCTGTACAAATATCACTACTTCATTTATAAAGAAGGTGATAAAAATGACGTTAAATGTGCACGCACAACTGCAGCCTCAACACAGCAGATGATAAAATAAGGTTATTTACAAAAGGAGTCTTTGCTTTTCCTCTCTTTTTTCTGTGTCTCAGCCATTTGCATTTCTGCTCACTGAGAATCCTGAAACTTTCCAAAATGCAACAGACAGACCTCAAATACCAACTCTATGAGAAACTGAGTTGCCAAAACCAGTATAGCTAAAACTCAGAAGGTGGCCCACGAAGTCACATTCTTGCTGGTTATTGCTCTGTCCCATTCAGTTGTCTGAAACAGGGACAACTACCCAGTTTTCTTCCTATCTTGAAGTTGATAGTTTCATTTGACAAAGCACTTCTAACCAAGATTTCCTCTATAAGCCAAATTAAGTCTCTATCTTGTGTGACATGTCCGTATCACAAGGATTACATCAACATTATCTGATATCAACTAAATTCTCCAGACTCTAGAATAAAGGTAACTGCAGCATTCTCTGTTAACTGCGTACTGAATCCATGAAATGCTGAGGTGACACAGTTGAGTACAATTTGTAAGCTCTAAACTTGAGAAATATTCCAGTATCAATAGATTACAATATAGTTCATTACAAGAAAAAAAACAAACAACACAACTGCTCACAGCTCAAGGACAAGATTAACACAGAAACACCACTGAGATATTCAGACATGGCAGCACACAGTAGTTTTCACTAAGAGATACCGAACAGAGAATGCAAAAAACACTTTCTAACAAACCCATCTTAAGTTGGAGTATTTCAATCAGTGGTAAAATCTTGAAGAACAGCAAAAAAACCAAAATATGAACTTCAGAAATATTTATAACAGCACTATTAAGTTGTGATGGAAGATCTGCCAAAAGAAATGATTCCTAACAAAGTTTCCTCATTCTAAAATTAGGACTGAATGCAACACCAATACTTATTTCCATTTCCTTTTCTCTTTAAAGCGTTGTCTTGTTATGAATTCTGCCTGGGGCGAGATCTCATAGGAAGAACAACACTGCAGAAAAGCATCTGTATTCACTCAAGCTGAGAAAAAAACCCAACAACCTGGCATTTGTTGCCGTGGGGCAGTCATAAGTTAAGATCCTGTGTTCTCAAGTGCATATCGCTCCACAGTAGCTTTCATGAAGCACTTTATTCCTCCTAATACATAGCAGGAGCAGCCAGGGAAAAAAGGCCCTGGAAATCTTCCCCTCGGAAGCCAGTCAGTCGCAGGCAGGAGCTGCCAGGATCATCAGGCTGTATATCAACCTCTTTCTGCTGGTTTCTGCGAGCTCTGAAGGAACCTGAGCTGCCACAAACCAGCGCTGAGTTCGGTCCTGCTGTACAGCAATGGCCACGTGAAGGCCTGACCTTTCCAATCTACAGTCCACCTCGTAAAGCACACGATACAGCACTTCACTAGCTATGCTGCAATTCTGCGTAAGCTACCCAATTCATGGAAGCAGAAAACACTTTCAGCTATTGGTCTTTCACTTAATACACTGAGCCAAGAGGACCATCCTGAAACCTGAGCTTTTTTTCTCTATTATTCTTCATACCCGTTCCTTTCTGCATTTCTGACGGAAACAGAAGTGACAGAATACCCCAAGACTGGTTATTCTTATTATTGTTGTATTCTTTCCAGCCTTGAATCTCCACGTTTGGAAAGAAAAGGCATTCTTCTAAGTTTCCTAACCCATTTCTGCAGGCCAAGGCAACTTGAAAAATATCTGACACTGGCTATTTATTGAAACTCAATCTTCGGAATCTCCCAGTGCTTGTTTTTACTTTCCTATCAAGATTAAAATAATAGCAGTGAGGAAGAGCATAAATACTTGCAGCAACTTAGATCACATCACAAACGATGTTACTACTTTGCCACTTCTTTTCTTTAACAAGTCAATAGCACACCAAGAATTTGGTAGGTATACAAGGCAAACCAAGAGGCAACTCAGCTGAAACCCAGATATGTGGGCTTTTGGATATACACGTAGAGTATCTTGTTTCAAAATAAGCAATATTCTCTAATGGCAGGATATAATTAAAAAAAGGCCTTTGATATTTATCACCAAGGTCAGGAATTACAGTTTCTCACTTGTATATTACCACTTAAAGGATGTACTTGCCAAACTGTGAAAAGATTTTTAAGGTTCAATTCTAAATCATGTTACCACAGGAATATTGGTTCACAATTTTATTACATGCTTCAACAAGACTCCTCAGTATTCCGATTTTTTCCTCACAGCTTAGGACAGTATTTAATATGGAAAACAGATGCCTAAGTAGACTGTATCAAATGTAGAATTCAGTCTTCAACCTTATAGGCAATGACAGCCTGAAACACAAATCGCCATTAGTGCTCAATGCTAAGTTACAGATCCAATATGTTATAAAATCACGAGCCATGACACACCTCAAAATACAGGGAAGATTCAAGATGATGAAATTATTTACCTGTTATCATTAGTAAGAATTATAACAAGTACTTTGTATGTGACGAAACACATTAAACGAAGTAACAGATAATGAAATATTATTTTCTCAAAATCACTATTTTAAATATCCAGTCAACTTTTACATAAGGATATACTTCAGAAGGTGAGCACAGAGCACTAAAAACCTTTAATTCTACATTCAAAACCAAAGGCTGACCTCTCATGCAAAGTATTTCTTCATTCACTCCTTGAAGTGGTTTTTTTATTTTCTCAGTGAGGGACTGTATTTTTAAGCATGTACAACCTAAACAGTGTTTTCACTGCAAATACTGACTGTGCTTTCAGCCACCTTGCTTGCCCATAAATTCAATGATCCGACAGGCCTGCCACAAAGATATATGGCAAACAATATTCTGCATAGTAGTTCAGATATTCCTTGTGATTTTTAATATCGTTTCCTTTTCTACTGATCACTCCAAACTGCAGGAGCAGAAGGCAAAGGAAAGCTGTTTCTTCCACTGCAGACTGGGGAGAAAAGCTGGAAGGCACTGACATTGTTACGGGGCTGCAAGGGCAAGCATGAGAAAGGGGGAAACACGAGTACAGCCGGCCCTGCCAGCAGTAGCTTCTCTTGCTGGCTGTGAACGTTTGAGATATCAAAGCCAAAAGGAGGAAGGGTGCAGATGTTGGCCATGATCTACAACAGTTAAAGACACAGCCAATAAACAATTAATCACATTTTGGCCAAGAAAAGCCCCACTTTATAATATATTAAATGTAGGAAGCTATTGCTGCACAAACTACAAAAAAATATAATTGATCCACACAGTGCTGAGAGATGTTCTGCAAGCTGCATCTTGGATTAAACTTCACAACTGCAGGACGGTTTTTGGCCACTTCTTGCAAGCAGCGCATTCACAGCAGAATGACAAAGCCAAGCAGTTCCTGTGCTGAAATGATTCCAGGTAGGCAACAGGTATGAAACATCCACAAAAATGGGCCACAGATGCTTGGCTTAATTCTATTCCTGTGCTACACAAAGTCCTCTAAAAATCGTCCCTTCCTTGAGAGAGGAAACAAAATAGAGCAGAGAAAAACTGAGAAGCAGAGGAAAAAACCAGATGGACTCCCATCAATGCAGCTTTGCAAATATCTTGTCTGGGCTAAATGCAACAGCACCCCATGCATGGGGCTGTTCAAAGCTCACACCTGCTGCTATTCTCTACTATGTGTGATTACAAATCCATTTTGTAATCTCCCCAACAGTTCAGTGCAAGCAGCCTTACATTTAACATAACACAAAGCACTGCAGCTATGCATAATTTTACCCTCTCAAATAAAACAAAAGAGAAAGTTAAATAGTAAATGGTAGCTGGATAACTATAATCAGATGCCAAGAAAGTGAATTTATAACAGTGTCTGTAGTCTGTGGGGGTAAAAGAAACAGGAATATTGACCAAACTATCTAGCAGAAATGATTTAAGTGTTACAAAACATGAGCTCTGAGTCAAAACTGCTTCCTTGCATAGCAATGGTCACAACTGATAAGCAGTACAACACAGGTATCACCAACTCTCTGAACAAGAAAACTTGTAAATAAAGAAGAAAATGAGAACACATCAGATATGAAAACATTGCCACGGTTTTAATTATTTCCTCAGTATAAAATACTTCTTAATTTCCTCAGTAAAAAATAATGGAAACAGCACGGAATTTTGAGAAAGCGGTTTGACTTTTTAAAGGAAAGCATCCACCACTCCTACACTTCTTACAATTCCTAACAACATCAGCTTCTCCTGTGTGCTGCACAGGCCATAAACCTTACAAGGCTAGAACAGAATTTGTAGCAGCACAGCTCTGCTTTTCCAGGCAGCCTCTCACCACATCCTGGCAAAAGAGCAATCCTGCCAGGGTAATAGCATCTGTACCAGGGGAACTTGCCAGCACAGCTATGCACACTGTAAATCAGACCCCTCTACAATCTAGGCTTGCACCAGAAATGCTTGCACTGCAACCCCAGCCAACTTGACAACCCACATGACAGATCGAGCTACTGGTTGTCCACCTGATTTTTTCTTAAAGGGAATGTGGGTGGCCTTAATCAACCATGTCTTTCTATAAATCCTCACATTTTAACACTGTCAATCTTCAGACAACAGGAACTGCTTCTCTCCATCACCAGATTGTGTTCTCATTTATATCCCTAAGAAGTTATTTCATTTAGATTATGACCGAACAGTCCGCTTCCTTCCCTGATTAAAAAAAACATTCTTCACATTTGCAAACAAAGGGCTGTTAATATTCCTCCACCTTTTTTTGGAATACACGAGTACGTACTTTATATATATATTAACCAACTTCCTCTCCTGCCAAGGTACTCATTCCATATGTTTTTTCAGGAGTACCTTTCATGGACTAGAAGCATTCATAGATGGCATGGAATTACATGGTTTATACTCCACACATCCCTTTCTTCAACACTATTTGAAATGCTGTATGAGATAGGACAAGTTGAAAGAAGGAAGCTGGGATTATAATGTATAATTCTCAAAGCAAACGAAGACCAGACAAACAAGAAAAAAAATAGAAAGTGGAGGAACAAAACCAAAACATCCCCAGAGCTGCAGGTGAGAGGAAAAACATAGAAAGTCCCTGTAGAGATCTCAGAGATCAGTGTATGCTGCCTTAGGGCATTTCCATGGGCACTGCTTTGGTCACGTCAGTGGCCTCTATATGAGAAGTCCTTTTAGCACATCCGCTCTGATTCAGCAAAAGAAGTCATAACTTCAAGCTGACTGATCAGTTCCAGTGACACTGAAACCAAATGGCATGCTTCGTTTACCTGCTTTGCTGAACTGAAAGCAATATGAATGTTAAGGCAGGGGACAGGAAATCAATAGCACAGAAAATAGCAACCTGGAAAGAAGGTAAAGCTGTAAGCTTGATGGAAGAAAAACTGCACTTCATCAGCAGGCACAATCTCCATAGAGAGGGAACACAGACAGGACACTGTAATGCACTGAAGATCCCAGTGAAATGGCATGGGACAAAGACAGCATTGCACATTTCTGAAACGTGGCAAAGGAAAGACAAAACCCACCCTGTTGGAAGAGCTTTGCCATCTATGCTAATAAGCATATTCATATGAGACTGAACAAAAGAGGAGTTAAAAAAAAGCAAAAAAAAAGTGAACAGAGCTCAATGTGCTTTGATATGATAACCAGATTTTCAAAAGCAATAGAATTTACTCTATGAGGAATCTACACTCTTTTCAGTTTCAAACTGATGATGATGAATCCTCCTAAAAGGAAAATCCAAAAGTTGGAGATGAAACAAAGCTGTCATGCTATCTCAGAAATAACTTCATGTTTTTAGTACCTTTATTCATAACAAAACTTTCGTTTTCAAGTTTCACCACATAATCACCTTTACAAGTGAATTCATCTTCTTAATTGAAGTCCAATACTACCTGTCAGCAACTGCACAATGTTTAATTCCAGAACAACAGAAAGAAAATTTTCTCTGAAGATGTTATAGAACCTACAGTTATTAGAGCAAAATCTAGAGTAATTATTTCTTTTTATATCCAACGAGCACCCAGCCCACAGAAATCAGTGTCAGTGCTTATGTGATGCAGCTTCTAGCTTTTTGCTTACAGTCAAATCAACTAAAAAAAAATCCTCACTGTATGAAAGCATATTATACAACACACACTTAACCTCCAAAGTCTGAAGGATCTCCTTAAGTCTTACCTTCTGTAATGCTGATACATTTAAATTCCTTCTGTGATTTCTCAATTAATAACAAAGAAATCCTATGGCTAGATTGCAATTTAAAAAAAAAAAGAAAAAAGATTTCTTTCTAGACAGCTACCTATTACACTTAACAAGCTTAAAACAAAATGAGTCAAAGATCAAGAGCAACTTATCTGAGGTGTCAAGTGCATAAGGTTAAAGGTGAAATTTTATTAGGTCAGAGGTGATATAAATAAAATCTTTTATGTCAAAGAAGAAGGGCCGCAGATGAGATGTATATAATCTAAAGGCATCACAGATGACAAGTAATAACTTTAAGTAGTACAAGTGTGTTCTCACTGCAGATATCTTTGCTGATTAAAAAATTGAAAACAGTGATGAATAACTGAAGATATTGCAGTGCTTCTCTGGACTACAGCTCCACTTCTACATGACATTCTGCACGTCTGCTCTCAGGTACTCCTGAACTTACCTGAAGTTACTGAATGCATTTCTTGTGGGGTAAGGCAATGTTTGGCATTAACTGCCCGCACTGAATAGAAAGGTACACAAAGTAGACAGCTTTCATACATAAGTGGTATTTCCGTTCACTGTAACCAGGCACCTAGTGCATGTATCCACTGCTGCTCTCTAAAAAGACAAAACTGGAGTGGGGCCTCAGGCCAAGGAGACTTCAGATTACAATAGCACAGCTTAGAATTTTATACTTGGGCTATTTAAAATACAGATAAAAATACTGCAGTATGACATATTGTTAAATTGCCAATACATCAAATATTACACATCACCTCAGTTAAGAATACTTAAATCTGCTTTTGTAACCACTGTGTTGTTCAGTTACAGTATGTACTCCCTCTTCCTTCTGGACTAACTCAAGAAATCCCATGTATTTAACCCTGATCTTAAGCTCACACTCCAATCCAATGTTTTGATGAAAAGCAGGAGATTTAAGCACATGATGCTGGACACAATAAAATCAAGATATCTGTGCCCTCTAGTGGAATTTCTTTTTCTCCAGCTGGGGCACAAAAACAGCTGACAATGCAGTCCCCCTTTCTGGAGGACACAAGTGTTAAGCTACCAACCAAATGTTGTGCACAGTGTGCAACTACTCTCAGACCAAACAACATCTAGTTCACTTCTTTCCTCCATATTGCTCTGAGGCAGTGGCACAGCAAGAACCAATCAGCTGTGGCTAGCTAGAAACAAATAAAGGCTAAAAAGATGAGTGAAAACTCAGTGCTACAGACTGCCCACTCTTTGGTGCATGCAGTGATGTGATGGAATTCCAGGAAGTCCCACAGCTCACATGTATTTCTAAGTATCTGGATGCAGTATGAAGGCTTCTCCCTTATATGGAACTACAGCAACCCGCTATCTAAAATCAAATTCTAAACAACTCCCACTGGCCACTAAAGAGAGCAGAAAAGAAAGAGACAAGAAACAGCATATTTTTGTTGCAGTTCGGAAAGGGCAACTCAGCAGAAACGTTGCATCTTCCAGTGACAGACACTTCTGGGGACTGGAGTACCTCAATGACTTAACTCACCAGAGCTTTTTACAAAGGGACAGACAGTATCTGTGGCAATGATGAGCTGTAACAAGAATAGTTCAACCAATAACCACAGTAACAAGAACCATGAAGGAAAGACACATCAGGATTACTGAGCACTAACATCTGAATAGCTTTGGATGGAAAGCTGCTGCAAAAAGATGCTGCAAGATTCTTCAGCCCTTCATCAAAAGCTACTTGGAAGAAGCAAGAGATAAAGGAATAAGTAAGGGATTGCCAAAGCTGCTAAAGTGAGATAATTAAAAATAACATTTGAGTTTAAAAGGGGAATCTTATTTGTCCATTCTAAGTATCTTGAAGGATCATCCTTGTGGGGAAGCTATTTTACAGATATGCAGAAGTAGCCTTTAATAAAAGCAGTGAAGAATGCTTATTATTTGGAAAGTATAAAAAGGAGAGAAAATTAAAACTCATGGAACACAAACATGATGATAGGAAGAACACCTGTGGATGAGCAGGAGAGCAATTAGTCACATTTTTATACGCAACCTCAAATTGCCTTGTGTATCTGAAGCCCTGGCTTCCTTCATTCTTTCCATAAGATTTCTGTACTCAAAAAGGCACTGATATTCCCATGCTAATACAAATACCTTTGGTTCCTTTCACTTCTAGGAATCTTCAAGACTTTCTCAGGATGAGAAAAGGAAATTAAAATAGAAAAGGTTATTGAAATAAAACAAACAACATACCACTTCTTCATCTGAAAGCTCTCGTCCTTGTATGCTGCTGTTCTCTCTCACAGCTTGCTGGTGTTTTTTCCCTTTAATGTGGCTAAAAAGGTACACTTCTGAGGAAATCTGCAATGACAGTGAGTTATCAGTTACTTTTTACCCTTGATAATCAATAGTGAACATAGAAATAACACTGTTTTTAATATAACATATGCCAGTCTCAGAAGTTCAGAATCTGTCACCTAATAAAGTAACATCAGTTACTGTAAACAGCACTAACACCATTACCATTGTGTTTACTTTTACTAAAAAGAGCATTTGTGCTTTTGTCACATACAATTTCACAGACATGTTTAACATCACAAGGGTAACTACAGAGGAATGTACTGTTAACTGCAACTGAAGATTACCTGAAAACACTTACCCGACAGGAGAGCAATACTCTGTCATCAACAGAAAGTTAAGGGATATTGATTATGAAAAAAAAAGGTGGTTTTTTTCCCCCCCATTTTTTAAAGAATATTTTAGGTTATTGTTTCAGCAGACTATTTCCACTGTGTTACTGATCAAAACCCCAAACCACCCAGCATTCTTCATGCTAACTCATCCCTACTCAAAGGCTGGCGCAGCTGCCTATGTGACCACAAGGATAGCTTTTGTGACACCAATGCTGCATCTTGAATGTTGATAATGTGGCACACAGAGCAGATTTCAAAGAATATATATGCAGTGGTTTTTCATTTTCATATCTCAAGCACAGAACTTAATCCCTCAACCTAGGTTTGTATAACCATCTTTTGTGCAGATCTTTAGAGCAAATTACACCATGATTTGCTGGCCAGCAGAGGAATATGTTAAAATATGCTGGCTTCTCATCTCATTCTCACTTTACTCTAATTTCACCAATTAATAAAACTTACATTCTGAAAGACATGAATGAACGTGTAGGAGTCCAGCCTGCTGAACCAACGGTTTCTGTTTCAGCACTACCTGAAGTGGTCCTATGCACTCTTAAATTAATGAATGAAGAGTAGTCATAGAATGAGAGAATCACAGAATGGCTTGGGCTGGAAGGGACCTCAAGGATTGCCAAGGCTCCAACCCCACTGCCACAGACAAAGCTGCCAACCTCCACATTTTAATGTAATGTGGGACAGAAGGCTTTGCACAGTAATCCAAGCCAATGAAAGCAATTAACAAGAACTGACCTCCCTGTTTCCTACTCAGTGATTGTATGGCTCCCTCTTCTCTAGCATTCCTCTGGCACATAGAATGGTACACACAAGAAGAGATAACCTGTTGAGAGTGAAGATCTGCCAAGCCAAAACCTGGCTTCTGATATGACCAGAAAATAGATGTTCAGTGGAAAGTAAAACAGTACTGATTGTTCTCTTCAACAGTAAAAGCCTCCAATTAAACTCAGTTTGAGAACTTCCTGGGCTCACTGTGTTTTCTCTGTAGGCAGTAACCTTCAGGGAATTTCAGTCCAATGAAACTTGTCCAGTCATCCCCTGAACACATATTAAAATCAAGTATCTGCAGGATATTATATGAAAGCTTTCACAGCTCAGCAAACAGCTACGTAAAGAATCTCATTCTTTACTTTATATCTAGATTTTCTATCTAGCTTCATTTGATGATCCCTCAGTTTTTTTTATAAAAAGACAGAGCTACCAACTGAGTACAGTCCACACCTTCACACCTCTGATTCTACAGGTACTCCAAATGTGCCGTAAACCACCCTGTTCATAGACAGAAAAAGCTGAAGTAAGGTGCGCTTCACAAATGCACCAGGACGCAGCGCACGCACCGTGCTCTTATCTGGGAATGAAACACCATTCGTAGCTGCAAGACTCAGGCTGGCCTTGCAACTCTGACAGCAGCCCTCTGACTTACCATCACATTGCATAACGAGCACTGCTTTTTGCGCTCATACGGTGTGAGTTTCGGTGCATAATCAGTATTAGCATGTCTTCCACTGCTCAATTCAGCTGCTTTCTCTTTTCGTTGTTCAATTTGTTCCATGTGCCTTCTAATACTTTCATCATGCTGAATGCAAAGTAACAAAAGCAAAGGGGAAAAAAAAGGGTATGAAGTAAATGGTATAGAAATACTGAGAATTACTGAAGTTTGCACAGCTAGGATGAATGTATGTTAAACTGAATAAACTGAAACTTTTTTTTTTTCTTGTAAGGCATCAGAAGTCACCACACACCAGAGACTTTAGCATCTGCTGTATCTGCATAGCAGGTACAGCTCACTGGATTCTTTCAAGGGTTTCACACTTAACTTGCATGGAAATAGAACAAACGTGTAACTATTACTTAAAATCCGAGACTGAGGTTAAAAAAAAAGGTAGCTTAGGGCACATTTTAACATACTGTAATATCTTTACTAAATAAAACAGATACAGAACTTATTCTAGAGAATTCCTGTATTGCTATTGTATTTTTTCAACTAAAGTATTTTCTTTAGTTTTAATTTTTACCTTCAGCTGAATCTTTTTCTGCAGTTCTTCCATAGCTTCTTGTTGAGCTGCAGTTAGAGCTGCCAATCTCTCTTCTCGATCTCTAACAAGAAGATGATAAATGCAGAGAGAAACTTTTAGTATTATATTGAGGCTGAAAAATAATGACAATGCCATGTTTTGCCTCCATTAACATTCTGCAGTCAGCGACCATTTTCACTGAACCACAGGGAAGGAGTACAACGGCAAATCAAAGTAAAACCATGAAGCAATAAGGGAATTACATTTCATAGTGAATATTTAAAGACACAGATAAAACTTTGAACACCAACAAACGAGTTACAAGTGACAAGTGATAAACTGATGCGCTAAAAAGTCACAATTCTAAATTTTCAAGTTGCCAAAGGACAGCAAAACAATTAAGCATTTACTTTAATATTGCTTTCTGCACAAAACTGAAGAGGCAGGAACTATTCTTGTTTACTGTGTCTACAACCCTCTCCCAATAATGGAATCGTGCCTTAAAGATCAGTCAATGCTCCTCAGTCTTTGCTACTGGCAGCTACTATGAAAGATTCCAGCAGTGCCACATCTATTGCTGGTGGAGATCTGATATACATACAGGAAAATGAGATTTCAGTTAGTCATAAATAAAACCCAAGATTAACAGAAGATGCAAAGGGAATCCCCTGAGCAGCAGCCCACTGAAGAAAGCAATAAAAGCAAAGTAACCACGGTAGAAATAAAATAGAAGGCTCAGATAATATCACTTTTTGAAAAGTCACAGCAAGTATAAAAGCAGACAGGAGAGACAACAGGACAGGAAACAAGATTAACAATAAACATAAGAATTGGTCATTCAGAAATAAGCAAACTCTTTCAAATGCCATGGACATAGGCAGGAGAGTGAGAAAGACACGATGGATTAGAAGCATTATAAACTTCATGTGCTGTTTCCCAGAGAGTTTACAGAAAGACTGAGCTAGTCTTTGATTTTGCTTTAAAAAAGAAAAACTTCTGACTTGCACCATGAGCTGAAACAAATCCTAACTATCATAACACAACCCAAATCCGAAGTGTAGTTACGTCTTTCAGTCTACATTTTAAAATACTTGTTTAATCCTACAGGCTAGGACAAATCAATATCGCTGCATACATGGATTAACAGTGTTTGAAACAAAACTCTCAAGTTCCCAATTATATAGCATCAATGTTATCCCTCTCTAGGCCCTCCTGAAATGCATACTTTTTACATTATTAGGTTACATTTTACAGTTGTTTTATGATTTCTATTGATAAGAACAAAATTTTCCATATACAGGATTATCATTCTCTGGAATATAAAATCCACAGAAATTACATCTAAAACTTTACGGGAACATTAACATATCACAAGGGCAGAGGGGTTTTAAAGTCAGTTCTAAACACACTAACCCTTTCATACACGTGCTTTAACCACCACCAGAAGCACATACATATAAAGCTTATATAAAGGAAGCATCCTGCCTTTGGGCTGAGTCAAATCCTAGCAGAACCTGAGCAAGTCGAAGGCAGAGACAGAAGGGGCAGTGCAGAGAGTTTGCTGTCAAACTCATCTCTCACTCAGCTTTTGAACCACAACACTTTGCATCCTGCTCTGCTGTGTTAGAGAAGCCTCAGAACTCTTAATAAGGAGACAAGATTGAGGCCAGAGGTAACAGAATGCCAGGTTGCAAGGCACCATGTACACAGCCTTTCCTACTCACTCAGAAACGGAAGAATAAAGAAGAGAGAAAAGGAGGGGAAACCCCATCTATTTCATTTAACCAGCACCTGTCAAAGAACTGCAAGCACTTACCGCAGTATCAAATACAAAGCAACTGAAAACGGAGTGTTACAGAATCAAATAAGGGGAAATTTGCTGAAATAGTGCTAACAGAGGGCAAATGGAAACTGCAAGTCTTCTCATCATAATGAAAGAAATAGGGGGCAATAAAGGCAAGAAGCAATTCTAAAACTGATTAAATAAGAAGAATACAGGATTGTAGAGTACCACAGAAGGCAGAGAATGTTTTAAACATCTTTTTCCCCAAGTTATTTAACACTTATTTCAAATCCCAGAAGTCATCCACCCTTTGGAAAGAGACGTAAAAATGTCTTGAGCCTTGTAAGAACTGCCTGTTGTGATGATAAGAATAATCCCTGATCAATGCCTCCTGTTCACCATCTTAAATAAACTACAACCACATCACAGCCTTTTGTCTGTATAAAATATTAAAGTTTTGTTCCTCAATTTTCCAGCTTTCAAGAAAACCACCTTGTTTTTTCCAGATAAGCTCACAGGTATTCCTCAACATATTACAATATTACCTCAACAGCCACACAGACAGATGTCTGTGGTAGAAGAGGGCATACAATATCAGAAAGATGTGGAAGTTTCACACATGCACACATTGTCATCTCAAAACAGCACAATCCTCCTCTCTGCCAGCCCTCATCTACCTCAAGAGAGTCAGATGCTGACCGAGGCCTTCCCTCTTGCTCCCACTGTGACTGCAAGTCAAAACATTCAGGAGAGGTCCACAAAGTCCTGAGCAAGGCCACGGATCCAACCCACTGTTATATCTAAACATCCCACTGAAAATGATCTCTTCATGATGTCAAGCTAGAATTGCCCATGATTTTTGAGCGTGCATTGATCACTTTCTTCCATTTCAGAATATTTTATTTGGAGAAGAAAAACAATTCAGGATGATTTCCTATAAAACAAGCTCACACAATCAGAATGTTTAAACCACCACCATTGAATGCTTCATGCCATAAGAATACAACTTCAGTTTAGATTTTATGGAACACTTGTGGTAATGGAACTATAAGGAAAAAGTGTATATAAGGAGGTGAATCCAAATAGAACTAGGCAAATAAAACAACAAAAAGAAAGAAGCTTTTTCTGAATCAGACTTGTAAGTAAACCTTCCTCACACACCACACTGTCACACCCTACACCCAAGGGTGTACTTTCAATACTTTCTCTTTGCTCTACACTTTGTCACAAATGAAAGAGAGAGAAAAGCCCACCTGAAAACCCCTTTATGAACTTCTGTTCATGGGCAAAAACATAAAACAAGTACTTCACAGGCAGTGGAATTAATTAAGCCTGGTTTCCCGGCTTTGTGCTTCACAAATGAAGTCTCTGGTGTCTACAGAAAAGGTGAAGTCAAATTGATGCCAGTAAGTCCAAAAGTTACTGGAGAGCAAAGGAAATAGCGAATGCAGAGATATTAATCTTGCTTCCTTTGAAAACTAAGCTAAAATATAAAAAAGGCAAATTATTAAAAGGTCTTGTTAGCAATAAAAGTAAGATGAAGTAATGTTAACAATATATAATAAAATACAGCATTGCACGTTGCAGCATGCGTGTACCTAAGGAATCCAAAAATCTATTACAGAACTTATGAATTTTGTTCTTTCAAACCATTCATCAAGAACATTTATTAATGCTACTTTAAAAATACTAAGCCAGAAGACACTTATTAATACACAGAAGATGCAGTTTGCCTGAAAGGATAATGATGAAGTAGAGGAAACAAGAAAAATGTGGCAAAGTTACCTGGCCCTTTCCCGTGCTGCATCTTCCCGTGCTTTCTCTTTCTCTTGCCTCTGCTGTTCAATCCGTGCTTCTTGTTCTTTCCTTTTCAACAGCAACTCTTCAACCCGAGCTTGGCGTTCTGCTTCCAGAGCTCTTTTGCGCTCCTAGTTGAAGAAAAATAAATTTTAACTCCTCTTTTAGGAAAAAAAATTCCTTCATAGAAT
The DNA here is from genome assembly GCF_023343835.1 of Lagopus muta. Taxonomy (NCBI): domain Eukaryota; kingdom Metazoa; phylum Chordata; class Aves; order Galliformes; family Phasianidae; genus Lagopus; species Lagopus muta. The sequence goes on from NC_064442.1 coordinate 17,150,481, forward strand.
TCTTCCTTGCTTTCATGATGTTACTTCAACACGCACTTCTGTCAGATGAAGGACTGATGCGTATGTTCAAGAGACTAAACAGAAAATTGAACGCACAACTGTGTGAACTCAGCCACAATTTTGCTCATCCTGAGGAGGATGAACAACCAGAAGTTCAACAAAATGATCAATGAGAACAAAGCATTTTGAATCTCTAAAAGGATAAACATGATGCAGAACCAAAATATATTCCCACAAAATACTGATATTTAAATCTGGTACAACATCTGGCCATTTCCTCGGGTCCTGTTTGTTGCCTGGGAGAAGAGGCCAAACCCCTCCTCACCACAACCTCCCTTCAGGAAGTTGCAGAGTGCCATGAGGTCTCCCCTGAGCCTCCTCGAGACTGAACAATCCCAGCTCCCCCAGCCACTCCTCATAAGGTTTGTGCTCCAGACCCCTCACCAGTTTTGTTGCCCTTCTCTGACACACTCCAGGGCCTCAATGTCTTTTTTTGCAGTGAGGGGCCAGTCCCATAATGTGACTCCAAGAAAGCTCAATTCTAGAATAACGAGTGTAATTAACTACAAAAACCCATGTCACTGGGGTCAGGCTTTTTCATAAATGATCTGGAAAGGTACATTTCTCCAATAATGGAATCTTTAGAAATCCAGGAACTCTTAGTAATAGATTCTCTTAAAAAAATGTTACCTAGCAATTCTAGGGCACCTTCTGTCTCAAAAAAAGCATCTGACCAATTGAGGTCAGTATCACATCACATTTTTCAACAAGGAGATAGCACCACCATTACCAGCTGATTCTAAGCTCAAAAGGATTCTCAGACAAACTACAGCTTTGATCTGATGCACATGTATACAGGGAGGAGGGAGTTCACATGAAAAAACTTGCTTGTTATTCTAGCATAGATAATAGTGTCAAAAAGTGGATGCGTGAGGTTGGAGAGCTTCGTATTGAAATGCTGCAGTCAAAAAAAAGACTGTCAAGGATTTCAGGACTGTAAACACATTTGTGTTATAATTTTCAATGGTCTTGAAAAAATGTATGATAATAATGAGAGTATATGAACTCTCATTCATATATAAGGTACAATTTTCTGTTCCTTCTTTAAGTTTCACGTGTCACTAAAAGATTGATACTCCATTAGAAGATAAACGTTTGTTTCTTAAAAAGCATAAGACAGCCAAAATCATCTACCCACCACCTATATTGTGGTCTAAAGGGAGGTGACTCTGCCTACAGCAGGGGGGTTGGAAACTACATGATCTTGAAGGTCCCTTCCAACACAAACCATTCCATTATTCTATATCACCTCAGCCATATTTCTCTTCTCTACATTCATTACTTGATACATTCATACTTCTCTACATTCCTCTCTTGGTGCTGAAACATGGCAGGGGAAACACATTAGACTACACTCACTTGAACTAAAAATTTAAGACAGAAAGCAACAAAAAACTGCACAGTCAAAAACATATATTTCATTGCCACCCTGCAATTACAGATATCTTGTACCTGAACAGCTTCATCACGTGCTTGCTTTTCCTCTTGCCTTCGTTGACGCTCTTCTTGCAATTCATTTAAGCGCTGTTCATATTCTTTTAATTTATTCAGCACATCATGACGTTTGTTCTGAGCTTCCAAGGTGTTTATAAAAGCAATTTCATTTACCTGCAAAGATCATGAAGTGTGAAAAAAGATCAGTGAAGCTGAAGCTTTCTTTTTAGTGAATTCCATCCATTTATTATCCATTTGATAATTAATTTGGTGAGACACTTCTACAGAATCTGCTGGAAATCAATGCTTGACGAAATTGGTCTGTTTCCAACATTACTGAAGAAAATCATGAATATTTATCAGCACTAACCCGTACTAAAAACCTACGGCTGAAATAGAAATCATTCTTCTGTACCCAAAGTTTATGCTCTGTTTGAATCCACAAAATAAATCAGTAGTGAGGAAAATGGACAAACAGTAACACAGCCATCACACAGAAGTTGGTACTTGTCTTGTTTACTAATTAGTAAACTTATTTACACAATAGATTTCATAGCACAATAAGCAAGCAATCATTAGGAATTCAGATAAGCAAATGGGTTGCAACAGCTACCACATTCTTTCAGCTTTACTCATCAACTACAGTTTCTCTAAAGCCTTCTGGCCCAGTTAACCTTCAATTCCAGAACAGAAGAATCTCAAAGGCAGAAGATCTTATACATTTAAACGTATACATAAATAACTAAAACATCTGCTTAGCTGAGAAATTATGCTAATTATGATTTAATTAATAGAATTGAAGTCACACTAATGTAAATGAAATAATAAGCTATATTAGACTGAATTATGTGATCTAGAAACTGTTTTAATCTAAGAGAAGAAAGAGCAAATTAGTGAAAAAGCTTAACGAGTTTTTGTTGTGCTTATCATATAATAATGAACAGCTCAGCATCAATCACAGCCGGGCAAATGCTCATTAAATACTTTGGCCTTAAGGAGCTGTATGTATCTTGGGAAAGATATGTTTATTAAAGAATATGAATTAAGTCAACCAACAAAAAGCAGCCAGTGCTCATTTTCTGAATCTAGGTATTGAAGCCTGAAGTGTACTAGCTAAATGCTTGCTTTCAGTAATTGCTGTGTTATCAATGGGTTTATGTCCAGCTTTTTAACAGTGTAAGTAGTACAAGCCACAGCAACAGAAATACATGTATAGAAGAACACAATGTATAAGGACACTGAATCCAGCATGGCTGTTTAATGAAGTGCAATGTTCTCTCCCTTCTTTGCATTCTGCTGGAGTACAGAGAATTTATGAGATCTCCTTCCCTTCCAGGAGCTCTGTCCCCAAAAATGCTGCTACACTCTCTGCAAAGAATGAGAGTTATTACTTGAATCTATCTTTTCTTCTAGCTCAGCCCACCATAATGTCTAATAACAGACTCATTTAAAATTCATTTTAGAGGGGAAAAAAATGCAGTTTCAGAGACTGGCACTTATCTGCTTCACAGGTGATACGTGTCCATTCCTGCACTACTTACATTATCCTTCACAACACATTCCAGAATGCTCTGTGGTACAGAACTTACACAAACACGGCAGTTGAATATTTGCCCTTTAAAATGAAACAGCTTACCTTAGCTTCCTCCTCTTGTGCTTTTTTCACAATTGCTTGTAGCTGCACTTCACGTTTGAACTCTGCATGGAGCAATTTTTCCTCCATCATCCTGCGCCTTTGATCTAATAATTCTTCTTTCCATTTCCGTACATCTTTCTCCTGTACAGAATTAGAGAATTCATTACTAACACAGCAGCTGAAAGTACGACCAGAATTTTCCTCTGAATTTTCTTGGTTCTGAAGCTTTAATTACAGAAATAAAATATTTTGAAGCCTTGCTTGCACAAATCCTGCACCACGTTTAACTCTAAGTACACTGATTTGCTAACTGTTCCACTATCCTTTGCAAAATCCATTTCAATAAATTCTCATCCTCCAGAAGTAAAGTAGGTAAATAATCATAAGTTAGGATCACAAGATAACCAAGTCACCTAGTCCAATGCCTTGCTCTAAGCAAGTTCAGCTATGAGATCATCATGTTGGTTGGTTGCTGAGGACCAGCGAGGGTGTTATCCACTTGGCTCTTGAAAACCTCCAAATACAAATCAGCTACAACCTCTAAGTAGTCTGCTCCAGTATTTAGTTGTCCTTACAATGAGGAACTTTCTCTGCCTGGCTGGAACCTCTTACTTAAAAATAAAATAATTATGTCCATCGTCTCTCAGCCTACTGTCATAAAACACTGTGAAGAGCCTAGCTCCAGTCCATTAATAATCACCTGCTAAGCATTGGAAGGCTGCCACTAAGTCCTAATCCATCCATCCACACGACTGGGTGGATAAGTGAAGAAAAAAAATATACAGTATACACCTTTCATTATTCTACATGGAACACATTTCTTCACTATTTCTAATATTTTAGACTGCAACCTTTGGCAAATCATTCATATCTTCCAAGACATATATACAGCTCACATCAAAACAGGAGAATTAACTGTCAATGAAGTCTTCTCGTTTTGGTATTAGCAATATCCTGATTTTAGATCAGAAATTCAAGCTCTTTTTGTGATGCACGAGTCACTCACGAAAACCATTTGAGTTGACACTCAGGAAAATTTTGTTTTACTGCATGTTTTAACCTCTGGCATTCTGAGACAACATGGAGGGAGAGAAGAAAGGTTTTCTGGAAAGCAGCAAACCGGCTACTTTGTACTATAGGAAGCTTACCCTCTCCATTAATTTCTGAAGCTTCAGTGCCTTTTCTTCACGTAACTTTTCTCTCAGCTGTTGAGCTTTCATTTGTTTTTCTTCGTGTTTCTTCTTGGATTCTGCTATTGTTCTTTTAATAAAAAAAAGCAGAGCAAAAGTCAGCGAAACATCATCACGTGACAGCACTGCAAACATTTCTATGACATTTTCAGTAAGAAAACACAAACAGGCCACTGCAATTATTTCCCTTAAATGTAAATATTGTTCTTCCAGTCTTCAAATATTTACTTAACGGTCAATGTAGCACGAACCTCGCTCATCATGAAAATAATACGCTCATTTCTTTAAAACTTTCCACCCACAGACTTAGAGAAAGTAAGTTTATGAGCAGTTTCATAGAGGCACGAGCTTGGTTGCTTGTTTCCACTGCCCAATCAAGACATGAAACAACTCCAACACCTTTTGCGTGAGGGCGATGACAGTTTCTCATGCATGTGTATTCCGTGGCCAGGCGGGCGTGCAGGCTCTTCTTCCACTCTGTCTCCCCAAGAATTACTCTGGCGCCACGATTCACGGGCTGTACATTGACAAAACAGACTTTTATAACTGAAACACTGTTCTAGGAGAAGTGCTATTAGTGAGGCTTAGTTCCTCTTGAAGTTCTTCCTCAAATGGGTCCTCTACAACCTAATTAAGGTGCCAACTTTGATTGAGGCATCTCTATTCCCTGTGCATTTTCAGTGCCTAATTATTTAATTGGACTTCTAATTAAATGTTAAGATAAAACTGGAAAACAAATATTAAAATCCTAATAAAGACGTAGTGGTAGAGGCACAGATAGTTTGAACACAGAAGTCCATCTTCCCTAAGAAAGCAACATCAAATTTAACACAACCTGGAATAATAGTCAGATGTTAGGAGGATCTCTCAAATTCTTATGCAGGCATACATAAAATGGGCATTTTTCTAACTTCTGCTGCCATTGCAAGTTCAGCACAGTAACACAGAAAAATTTTACCTTCATAATCTGCCAAGACATCATTCCAGTCCATAGATATTCCACAAAAAGATATGCTTCCATTGCCCATACATGCCTGAAAATTAATGGGATCCACAGTAAAAACAGAATTTAACATGGAAACAGACACATGCATTAAACAGTGCTAGCACAGTGATTTCCAATAACGTTTCCAAATTCAACTAGCCATCTCTAAAATTGATGCTGTTTCTGCTGATTTTGAGAGTAGGCAATGGAAACTACTGCCTCAGCTGTAGCAGCTCCTGTCTAGTAGCAGCAAAAAATAAAAGAGCCCAGTTTCCCCAGCTTCTCACACAGAAACAAGCAGAAGGACACAATGACTGCAACATCAGCCTCAGCAGCACAACACTGTTGAATTTACTAAGCCTAAATACTCCTTAAGGTAGCACACTATCATTACTCCACGACATTATTTACCTCATTTGCACATAAAGGTTGCATTAATGTAAAAAGGAACACTGACATTCTGGATGTCAGCAAAGCATTAATACAGGTTTAAAGTTAGCTATTTAAAAATAAATCCAACACTCACAGAGAAATCGCTATCATTGTCGGTTTCTATATTAATGTCATTGTTTTCCTCTGCTTCTATCTCTCTAGTTAATTGCTCCTCTTCTGCAATAGCACTAGCAATAGCTTCTTCGTTTGCCTTCTCCAGGCGATCTGCCAACTCTTCCTTCTTTGCAAGGACTTCTGCCATAGACTGCATAGGAAATATGAAACCAAGAGTCAGATCTGGACACAAAGAAGTAGTTTCCCTGTAGTTAATATGAACTGTATTACAAACAAAATTGTATTCTGTTCAACTTCTAATTGCTTGCACATCTTTCCTATGTTCTCTGAATGCAGCATGCGAATGACATACAAACAAAAATCTGAAGCTGCTCAATTAATCAGCTAGTTCAAGGACTTCAAAATTCTCATTCACATAATCCCTTTTTATACATTCTATACATTTATACTAACGTTGTCATTAAAACAACTAAGATAGTGACTGTCTAACAACTGTCTTTTCAATACCTGACCTTAGGAACTAAGCAATGCATTGTCTGAAACATTAGTAACATGGCCTGCTCTATCTTCAGAAAAGGAATCATGCTCCAAAGCAGTATTTAGAATATGACAAAGGATCTGCAGATGAACCGTATCTGGAAACTTGACTGTGGTTAGTGCTACTTAATCCCTAGCTATACCTATTTTTCAACAAGAATGGCAAGATAGCTGGGCAAGAACATAAGCCTGAACATGCTGATTGTTGTTGTCTTCTCAAATGACCAGTATTAACTGGTTCATTTCCACTCCAGCAAGCAAGCCCTGTGCCAAAACACACAAATCTGAGCTCAATGCAGTCTAATCAGGAGCAGGGAAATGCTCCCAGGAGACACAGATCCCACTAACTGTCAGCCTTCTGAACTGTTAAAAATTGAGAATGTGAAACAATGTCACAGCATTGCGTTGCACAGCATTGTAGCACAGAGATGCTATAAATGAGCTGCTTCTAAAAGCAGCCATATTCATGACTTGGAAATTACCCAGTCCAGTTTGATGGCGATGCTAAAGGGAAGGTGATATGTAGGAAAGTTTCTATAAATTGGAATATTAATCTAACTTGTGGGGAGGAAAAAAAACAAACTGGATTTTATGCTGCACTACTGCAATTCTCTACTGTGAGAAAACTAACAGACACCTTGAAACCTGCAGAATTCAACAGACAAAAAAGGATATTCTTCATAGGAAGCCACGTTAAAGGAGAACATTGACTTGACATTTGTTATCTGAGAACAGCATCTGTCAACATTTTGAGTTGTATGAGAATTATGATATTCTGTGAGTTTCCAGTTTGCATATTTAACAAAACTGGAGTAAGAATTTAATACGAATCTTAATTTAAATGAATAGTAATAGAAGGAAATAAAATGATAATAATCATTTATGTTAAAAAGAAAAAAAAAAGCAACCAGAGTATTGCTTTTACTCCAAATATCACTTTCAGATATTTCTAGTTTCAACTTTGAGTTTCAGTAAAATTGCCATCTTTTTCTGGTGTATCTGTTCAACACTGATTTTGTTCTGGATTTGTTCCTAAAAGAAGTCTTCTATAGACTTTCATAGTTTACACAGCAAGATAACACTCAACACTCTGCAACACAGAATGAAAACAGTGAGGCACACGTGTTATTTACTCCAAAATCTTGTAGTATTTCTTACCAATCTGGCAGCACTCACATTTGAAATATCTGAGGGGTCCATTTCAGTTTCAGTCGTAGCTTTTTCTGTTGGATGCTGGTCCAAGCTGTCAGAGACTGCAGAGGAAGCTTCATTCACCTGCACAGCTGCTGGAGGGCAGTCAGTATTTGTGAGAACCGGAGGCACCTCAGAAACTGTTTGTAAGGAATCTTCTTGCAGTGGTGCTTTAGTGCTCACACTGCCTTCTGATGTGCGTGCTGTGAACTAAAAGAGACATTTGCAAAATTAACCTAAGGTAACATGCTGATTTTTAAAGTCTCCAAAGTGTTTTAAGAAAATATCAGGCATCCTTATGGTGAGTGATTTAAACTCCAATTACACATATTTCCAGTTGGTTGCAACTTTGCAAAAGCAGGATCTTTATCTGAACTTCCCTATATAGGAGCTGTACATAAAGATCAGTTTTTGGAAAACAATGAAATAATATGGTTCATATTACGGTTCATATCATGATATATATGGTCCATATCATGATTTTTACCTTGCCAACACCTTAATGCACTTCCACAAATACAAATTTAAACTCTCCCACAATGTGTTCAGTGAATACAAGCTTCCTCAAGAAAATTCTCCAAAGAAAAACTGCAAGACTTCTTAAGGCTAGAAAAATGGCCCTAAATTTTACCGACCTGAGTCCTCTCGATAAGAGGATGTTCAGACTGATGTACAGGGTCTTTCTGTACAAGCTCTGTGCTTTTGGGTGCACCATCACTTGTGAGTGAATTCTCAGGCTTATTCTCTGATGGTGGTGAAACGACGTTTTCCTTGTCACTGTCACCTCTAGACTTGAGTGATTCTGCAGCTACAGGAGCTTTTGTTGCCAATGCAACAGTGGATCGAGATCTTACAGGCCTCCCACGCTGAACCGTTTCCCAGCCCTCTGCATCCTTCCGATCTACATTGAGAAAAAAGAACATCTCATTCCAAGAAAATGACAATAACAGAGGTATGGTAACTATTTTATTACAGCACTGCACAAGATGTACAGCAAAAACATTCCAAAAAATTAAAACCAAAACCTCAATGGAATATTATTTGGCAAAGCTTGCAGCTTCAAGGAGAGCTGCCAGTTTCATAAACAACTCTCTTCATGGAAGGGACCAATTCTGTCACCAAGTTGAATTACCCATACACATAAGCAGGCAAAAATGGCACCATGTACCTAGACATTTCATATCTGCTTCTATTTCACCAGATGGCACATGCAGCAACAGCAGCGTTAGAGGCCTCTGGAAAAGCACAGACCTCAGCAAGCACAGCTGTAACTACAGGTCTAAGTGAGGTCCAGAAATGAGGTCTAAGGAACCATCCAAAATGTGGTCTATGATTCTTTCAGAAGCGTTTACTTTTCTCTCCTCTCTTTTTCATTCTGATATTTAAAAAACAAAAACAGTAACTGGTGTCAGCTTTGAGAAAATTTCTTTTCCTAAATTCCTAGAAACAGCCAAATATTGCTACAGTTGGATTCCAATTTGAAGGAGCACTTAAGAGTGCAGCTTTCTCCCATTTACTTTGATGGTTAAATAGCTATAAGGTACAACATGCTGACCAACATTTCTGATATCTACTTTTGACACATACTTGGAAAACCTCCAAAATTTCATTTGTCTGCCTGAATTAGCAGGTCTTCCATGTGATTCTAGGGCTTCTAGCAAATCAAGGTAGATATCTTTATAGACAACATTCTCATGGCCTCCAATTAATACCACCATGCCATTTCCCATACATCTTTAAATAACTGATTCTTTTGAGACTTGATGATACAACGCAGGAGTGCAAAAGGCAAGCTGACAAGTATCTATAAGCAGAAGAAAAGCTTAAATGAGCTATACCACAAAATGGAGCCTCATTTAAAGCATTTAATTCAGGCTCAGTTTCAAGAAATACAATTTTTTTCAGTATCCCCCCCAATACTCTCCTCCTTTCATCAAGGGCATACATTCATAATGTACCTTAAAATTTTGCACTTGATGAAACAGTATGGCAAAATAAATCATAAAGAGAAATGCTGTGTAAAGAGCTCTCATTTTTAGAGCATGAAGCTCTATCTCCTATGCAAAGCATGATATGGAATCCAAATACCCAACAGTAAATGGTTTTCTTCTGAGGAAAAGAAAATGCTACGCCATTATAGAACTTTACACTAAAAAAAATAATAAAATAAAATAAAATTCGTAGGGTATTTCTACAGCTTTTAGAAACTAAGATGGTCCTGCAGCTCAAGCATAACAATCAGAGCCCTAACATTAAAATTTAACATAAACATAAATATGAATGAGTCTATTTAGTTGTCAAAAACTGTAACTTGAAACACCTGAGGGTGGCTGGAAAACAGAATGATTGATGTATTATGATGGATTTCACATTACTAACCTAAAGAATGCCTTGCTGCATTTCTACTGAAAACACTAACTTAAATATAAAATACAAGTGTGATGCTCTAAGATTACCACGCTCTTTTAGATGTCTATGTAAGTACCATAGAATAAGTGCCAGCTTCTGCCACTATCAACTTCATGCAGGCCAACACACCTATGGGGAGATCAGAGACCAAAATACTTTTCTTGCTTTCACAGCACATCTTTTTATTCTAATGCAATTTCCAATACATAAAAAAGACCGGCCTCAACATTCATTTTCATAATCAAAAAATTCAAAACTGTGCATGAATCATAGAATAGTTTAGGTTGGAAGGGACCTCCAAAGTCATCCAGCCCCAACCTCCACCACAGGAAGGGACACCCCCCACCAGACCAGGTAGCTCAGAGCCCCGTGACTGCAGCAATCTCTTCAGATTACCAGTGCTAACCAGACATGTCTCCCCAAAGTCTTTCTTTCATTCTTCTTAGGTGCACTTCAATGTGCTTCCATGTGGAACAGCTGGAACAGGCAAACTGGGTTTTAAATATGCAACAATAATAGAATGGCCTGGGTTGAAAAGGACCACAATGATCATCTAGTTTCAACCCCCTGCTACGTACAGGAACCACAAGCAGATTTACCATAGAAAGCTCCAGGCACAGAGTGCACGAAGCACAGCCCTGTATTACATGGGACTGCAGGGACTGCTCAGACCCCATAAGTGACATCTGCACCTCCTTCACTGACCTCTACACTTGGTACGACCACAAAGATTTTGCTTACAATAGATACTGGCATAAGAACTCGCCCTGCACAGCAAGCAAAACAAACAATGTTCAGAAGACTGCTGAAATCCACCCAACCCCTGCTGTTTTACTGCAGCAGGTTTCTGGATTGGAGTACCTTCAGCAGGTCCTTTCCAAAATGAGATTGTTGCAAGATTTTACTTCCACTTGTTCTAAAAGATGTCTTAAGTTAATAGATGTGGCATCTTCTCTACATTAAACAAGTTCAGGAGATATCCCCAGAAAATTCCAGTATCTACTGATAATTTTCCTAATATGGATAAGAATATTCTAGATATGTAAATAATAATTGCACCGATATCTTTTAGTATCTTTCCCTAAAATCTACTGAAGTTCATTCTACCAAAAAGTAAATTCGTGCCTGCCTTACCTAGTTGATTCCTTGCTTTGCAATGTATTTCTTAGTACCCTCAAACAGTAAAGTACAAATTACTAAAAGCATGGCAATGGGAATTTTTACGCAGAGGGCAGTGAGGTGCTGGCACTGCTGCCCAAAGCTGTGGGTGCCCCATCCCTGGTGGTGCCCAAGGCCATGGATGGGCTCTGGGTAGCCTGAGCTGGGGGACAACCACCCTTGGAAGGGTTGGGGCTGGGTGGGCTTTAAGGTCCCTCCCAGCTCACATCATTACATGCAACACCATACTCATCATTACCACATGAATTAATCTTTTATTAGAAGCCATACATGCACAATTTTTAGTTTGCACTTCTTTGCTGCCAGATCTTTTACTCAGGACTTTTCAGCTGAATATTCAGCAGTGCATAGATACATCTTTTCCATTGTAAATACTATTATTTGGTGAATTCTCTAAATACAAAGCACTTTTTAATGCAAACATGCATTCAGAGTGCAAGAACATTCAGTATCAGTTCTATGCCATCTGACAGCCAGCTGTGAAAGTTACTCTTTCATTTCCATTCTCCCAGCAGTTTTGCACTCAGCCACTTCCAGGACAGTTTTTAAGCAACAAACTGAAAAGCTAATTCATTTATTGACATTAGATCACACAGCTCCTAATCTGAAGCAAGGGCAATAGTCATTAGGGCATTATTCTTCCATTCTTCACATAAACCTGGAACTTTTCATACAGCCCAGCAGCCTCCTCCACATGCTAAGTATCACACACTGGGTTTGATTACTTGATGAGTTTTGTTAATGAATAATTCATCTGACTACCTTGATCACTCTCCAGTTTCACTAGAACCTCTCTGTCCCCGCTTGCTCTCGTGTTACATGGATACGACAAGCCATCTGTTACCTTGAGGCCCTCACGGCCACCAGGGCCTTGTTCTTTCCAGCTTGCTCCATCTGGAAGAACTGGCCAAGCAGCCTTATTGGCACCATCCATAAAATACATCTAGCCAATAAAGTGCAAAGCCCTCAGGAGTTCTACCTCAGGAGATGCATATCCCTTCTTAAAAACTTACTGGCAAGCAATGTACTACCAGAGCCTTTCTGACCCTACTCACTCATATTAAAACTCCAGGGGGGGTGGATGGAGTTAGGAGAGAGAGGGGATGTAATATTTCAATAGAAATTCTGCCTAAGAATTTGAGCACCCAGTCAGGAACAAGCTCCCTTGCCGTCTGTGATGACATCTGTGCAATTTGTTTTCCATGTGCAGAAGTTACAGCGCTCCCCTGAGCCCAGATCAGGACTGTTACTTCAGAGCACTGCCCAGCCTACTGATCAGAAGTCTAAGCTACATTACAAAGAGTATTGCTTTGCAACTATGTACAAGAGCAATTAAAATAGAAAAAACAATTACACCTGTATTATCCATCTCACCTCTTACAAATGACACCTGGGAATTATTTCCATGCTAGGCTATTGCCTCTGCACATTGCTGTGACCAAACCAAGCTTTTCTCTTGCCATCACCTGATCTCAGAAGGAAGCTGCTCTGAAATAAGACTAGATTAGGTTCTGGATTGAAGAAAACACTCAAGACTGAAATTATTCTTTTTTAATTAAGAAAATAATGAGGGTAGCAGTGAGCTTAAAGAGGGAAATCAGGTAAGAATTTAACATCATTTAATTGTGCATCCAGAAAAAATAATTTACAGAAATACATAGAAAAAACAAGCATTTTCTCACTCCAGTTAAATTTGGAAATTCCATCAATGCTTGTTTATGGAACTGCTGAATCACAGCCTGAACCTCTGATCAATCACCTGAGGTGAGCACTGAGTCAGCAATGAGGAGCACAGTGAAGGCAATTCACCTGAGCTGCAGGAAGGGGAGGAGCCTGGCTGCACCTCTCCTAGAGCCATTTAAGAGCTGACTGCCAAGTATCTCTCCTGGAGATCCCTCCTCTGGAGTTTTGCAGCGAGCCCAGGATGTGGGTAAGCTTTCTATCTATTCTCTTTTTGTTATTATAACTGCTTTGCCTAACTCTCTTGATCATTTTATAATTATAACATTATACAGCTTGAAACAGCATCATACCACTGCACAAGAACATGGTGAGGCTTAATGCTGTCTGAAACCACTGGAGAAAAAGTGTTTTCAGGAGATCTTGCCACTGCAACCCCAGCTGGGCTTTAGAGCAGGCAAGATAACATTATAGCATGGTAGGAAGAATCCTCCCCCAAACCTGAGCGCATCTAACAGTTATGCAGAGTGCATTAGCCAGCAGACAGGCAGAGCAGATGATACACAAGACTCACATCTGCTTCAATAATGCATGTGAAGAGCCTTTGTAATTCCCTTTGCATAAACTTCACAAATCCTCTTGTACTCCAATCAGCAAAATCAATTTGATTTTACAGAAGTGATACACTACTCTATGAGAGATAATGTGCTGCAAGGAAACTATTCCATTTTTTTTCATTTAAAAATTGGAATTCAGTCATGAGAGAAGTCGCTGAAGGTCTCCTATGCTGGATGTTAAAGAGAATAAACAAAGTCTCTGCAAGGAATAACTTAATTCTAAACATGAAATGTTTGAAGTCTGAATCTTGCAGTACGTCTGATACTAAAAGTTACTGAAAACACTTCGGCCAGTTCTACGTGACCTAACTGGAATTGCTCTTTTTGGAGCTCATCAGCTGCAGGTAATGGCCAGGAACACACCAATTCTTCAGACCTTAAAGACTGTAAAGCTAACATAAGAATAAGGCCTTTTGTTTTCTTTCTAGCATCCCAGAAAGACGTTACCGAGATGGAAGTGCAGATCAGTTTTATTTTCTATGCAGTTACTGAAGTTGCCCACACCAAGAATTCCTAATAAAGATAAAACAGCTTGAAGTCCGTCATGGTAATGTGTGAGAGAATCAACAGAAGAAAGTTTCTTTATGAGTAGTTTTGACTGCTCACAAAAATTGAAGATGGAATTACTCTTTCACTTACAGTGCTGATAACTCAGCCAACTGCTACTGTGTTCAAACCAGCTCAGTGCAACTGAGGAGTTCCATTACACAAACAGCATCCATCAATCCTCATGCAAACAACTACTGGAGGAGTATGGTTTTGATTCTTCCTTTCTAAGCATAAAGATCTGCATGCTACTGAATTCAGTTATATTGAACTGCATGACTTGGACACGGTATTTTAGATCTGATACATCGTGTTTCTGAACCACCATAAAGGATTTCTATTACCACTGGCATAAAAGTACAACTACACTAAATTAATACGATCTGTTGCAGTGACTTTCAAACAATACTTCTAAATTTTACTAGAACACTGATCCTAGCCTGCTGTTTTTGCAGTGTCAACTAAGTTCACATTTCAAAAACCCAACAACTAGAATCTCTAAATCCTGTGAATGCCAGTGTGTGCAAAAAACCCTAACTTTATACGCCAAGAGGCAAAGATTTTCATGTTTCCATCTAAGCACATCTCTTCTAGAACAACAGACCCCAGCCTCAAGTATTTTCCACATAGCATCTTTAGAGAAAAACTCATTACTACACATTGTAACCTTTGTATCGAAGTAAAGAGCACCATTTTCAACTTCAGTACAGTTCTGGTAATATCAGCACTTCAGCTATTTTAGAGAATCCTAGGCACATATTGCTCTTAGGAGATTTGAAACCTTTTTTCAAAATTCAATTTATTTGGCCTGGAAATCACAGCCCTTTTTTAAAACTACTGTGATTCTGGACATAAACGATGACACACAGAAACCATACATACAGATTTTTCCTAGAAAGAAATTGTGTTAAGCCTTACCCTCACCTTGCTCTCACTTTGATTACCAGCTTGCAACCAAAAGATCTTTCTTGGGGTGATTTGCAATGAAATTTTCACTGATCAATTTATAGCTACTGGAAATACAATGGAACATTACCTGCACTTGAAAATACAACTCTGTCTAAAATTTACCCATTACAGTGCTAAAGCTGTAGTAGTCTTTGCCCTCCATCTATGACTTAGATTTTAACGTCATACAAGGCAAAACGAGACATTTTCATTTGAAGACAGGTGACTCTCTGAACCAACTATACAGTGCATTTTGCAAAAATAACTGAAGCCATTTAAAAAGACTTGCCATTTTTTCGGGATGACTTCTGTATTGGGGCTGGCAGACAGGTTTGTGTAGTTGCTGACTCAGGACCGGCTGCTTTTCCATGGTTGGCTTTTACCTTATCAGCCCAGCTTACACCAGAAGGAGCCAGGCGTGTTGCAGAAATTGCCACTGATGGGTTCCTAAATGAAAATCATAGCTCTTATTAGCATCTAATCAAAGAACAGAACGGCTCATTAGGAAACTGACATTCAACTCGCTAACAAAGCACATGGCAACACAGCAACAGCAAGTTGAGTTGTCAGGTACTACCCTAACAGCCTTTTGCACATGTCCAGGCACAGAGAGGACAGAAGGACACACCAAGCAGTGCTACAGCTGGAGAAAAATCTTCATGTGAGATCCCTTATACAAAGAAGTCAGTGAAACCAAACGAACAGGAAGCTAAATTCTCAGGTTGAAATTTAAAAAATGCCTAATGGTGAAAGAAAGATTCAACATTGTAGCAATGCATAAACAGTTCCCACAAGAAACACTCTCTAATAGCAAGTTTTTTTTAAAATGATAACAATAAACACATGGTGAGTATTTGCAGCCAAATAGAACAGCCCTTCTCTTGCATCTTCCTGGCTCCTGCCCAACTGCACCAATGAACTGCAGAGATCCGGCTGCAAACACCACGCATACGAGGAGTCAAACTGTATGTACAGGAAGTCCATTAAAGTGCAAGTTGAGCTGTAAACCTAGACCACACAAATCCATAACATGCTCTGTTTTGCTGGACAGTTGAGTAAACAAACTAATACATCCGTTTTCCACTACCTGTTCCACAGAAAGAAATCCAAAAGGCCATCTCCCCAACTTGGGGAAAGATGCATTGCCTGCCTCAATGTGGCACTTCTGGGACTGCAGTGCTTTACCAAATATTTCAGTTTGCCTGCTGTAAAAAGTGACCATTTTCAGTACAAACCACCAGGTTTTATTTATATGAATGCAACCAGTTGTTTTTTTTTTTTAATATATTTGAAAATGGTAACATTCACTCCATTCAAGAAATGCCCAATTATCTTCAGTAGCATGAATCATTATATCTGCAATCACACAAGTGATTTCTCTCCAAGCTTGTAACACTGAGTAAACTGGTCCAAGAAATCCAGCTGCTCCACCAGCTAAAGCAAAGTAGGGACAAAGAAATAGAGATCTCACAAGTTTCAAACACACAGAAAAGCCCTATATAACTGGACTATTCAATATCTTAAGCCCAGTGGGACAAGAGGTTTATCAAGGCAACCACCAAAAAATATCATAAATACCATAAATACCTGACTAGTGTTCACAGCCCTCATCAGTTCTAAGGGGAAATGATAGGGCGTGAGAAACCACAAAGACAGACTGACCAAAGCCCTCAGAATGCACTAGGATCTGAACTTAGCTACAAGCCATAGCAGATATACAAAGCAAGGTATACAAAGAGTGTATACAAAGGAACAGCAGAAGTGTCAGACCAGACTTATTTCCACAAGCACTCCAAGATGAGATCACAGGTCCCCCCCAGTTCCTGCACCCTATCTCACATAGCTCCATGCAGCCCAGCAAATAGCATATCAGGATTGTGCAAGCACTGAGTGACATCTCCTTCACCTTACTCCCACATTACAGCAATTTACAGTGACAAACTTATTAAACACATTTTTGTGTTTAATAACCACAGATATAATTGGATCCTTACGATATTAACTTCAGGATTTTTAAAATAAAAAGGAAGAACTTTTATTTCCTCCATACTCAGTTTCTTCATTTGATTGCTTGTGCATGTTTTCCTCCAATCATCATGTATTTAAGCAGACAACCTCTCTAATTTTGTTTCACACAGTCACTTAAAGTGAAAGATGCATTGCTCTACCATATAACATTTTATATTTAAACCTGTATCAATTTTGCTGCTCATCATCTCACTACATTCAGTCTTTTTGATCGATATTTACTTCAACAGATGGACACCTGCACAGCACACAACTTAAAAATGCACACATTTTGACCTTAGTTTTATAGCAGGAAAAGAGTATTAAA
The DNA here is from genome assembly GCF_023343835.1 of Lagopus muta. NCBI lineage: Eukaryota > Metazoa > Chordata > Aves > Galliformes > Phasianidae > Lagopus > Lagopus muta. The sequence continues at coordinate 17,167,735 of NC_064442.1, forward strand.
CAGAAAACATGAAATATGAATGTAATTGTATTTTAAGTTCAGGTCTTTTGATCAACCAATAATTAAATACACAATGAAATAGGCAAAAATTAACTACTTGACAGGTTTTCCTTTTATAGAGCATTTGTGCAAGAAAAGCATATGCAAATGTGTATATACAATTTAATAAGCAGCAAAGTCACATTATTATGGAATTTTATCTGTTTCAAATGAATCCGTATGTTAGCTTTAATAGACTTATCCGTTCTCATACCCAAAATTCAAACTTCTCCGAGCATTTGATGTCACACTGATTCTGTCTGATGAGGGACTTGGGATCACGTGGCGCCCTGGAGACATTTTCTTTACTTCCCAGGCTAGTGAAGTAGGCCTGCAAATTGAGGAAAGAAGAGGTTAAAAATGACAAGTCCACAATAGTCCTCTATCTGCATCTGTAAATGCTATGCAGCATTATGGAGCATTGCTGAATGTAATCAGACACCTCTGCAATTGTTTCTACACCAAATCCAAACCATATTACCCAGAATCAGATCAAAAAACCATTCACTCTTGCAAACTACAATGCCTACTTAAAACAGTTTTACTTTTCAAATACTTCACTTCCAAATTCTTTTCCATTTTCAGTACAACTACTCCCTAGTAACACTATGAGGGACTAAGCACTATGAGAACTCCCACTAGGTCCTCACCCCAAGTCTGTCCAAAAGAAAAGTTTCCCCACAACAGACATTACAATTTTCCCAATTTGTTCAATGCCCGCCACAGACAAAATTTTATCAACAGTCAGCATGGGGATATAAATGAAAGGAAAAAACCCAGCAGCTGATTACCTGCTTTGAGCATCAGCCTTCTCTAGCTTCTCTTGCAGCTGTATCCAGTCAATCAGTGCTTTGAAGTCCCTCACATAGTTATCGAGCATCATCAAGACTTCCTGAAAAGCAACCATTACATCAGTCTCTGCATTTAAAAAACAATCCTCTCAGTCCCCAAACAAGAAGTGAATAGAAAGAAAAAGAAAGAAATCCTACTGCTCTGCATCTTACCTGTCAAAAATAAAAACAAGAAAAACCCTGAAAGCAAGAAATCTTAAGTTTTGATGTGAAAGAACATTAAAACATGTATTCTACAAAAAAAAAAAAGGCATATTTTCTAAGACTTCTGCAAGATCTAATGTTTAAGGACAACACAGCAAAATTTGTCTAGAAAGTTATTCCTAGCAAACATGAATATCACTGCTGTTTTGGTTTTGCTTTTTGTCAGTCATTATCCCCAGAAACATACTAGATGTACTTCATGGAATATGCAGAAAAGGTATAAATCCTTATAGCAGGAAAGTAAAAACTCACTGCAAATGATTAATCTGTTTGCAGAGTGAAAAATTAACAGTTATACCAAGATAACTGTATCAGACAGAGGGAATTCCTTTTGGAGAATGCCAGGTGGCTGCAGTACAGTACCTAACATGGGCAGAGCAGCAAGCTCAACTTCTGTCTTGTTCCGGAGGGCTTCCAAAGGATGCAAGGATGAACGAATGCTTTACCCACCTAGGTTTGTGACAGATACCCTATTGTCACAAATTATCAGCATGATCACACTGATTAGGCAGCTTTTAAAGGAATCTTACGGTAATACTTGGAGAAGCAGCATGAGAAAGCATTGGATTTCATTTGTGGAAAGACTGCCTTTGACATGAACTTACCAAGAAACAAACAAGATGACCTGCAAAACACAAAGCTCATATTCTCCCCTTTGATTAGTGCACCTTAACAAGTGAGGAAGAAGTCACCAATTGTGACTTTCCCAGCATGGAGTGATTACCTGCCGAGACCTTACAAGTTCAATACCCAGATTATACTTTTCAACCATTAGAAACCAGTTTATTTTCTACCATTTTAAAAGTCACTTTTGAACTACATGGAGTTGCTGAAGAATTTGTGCGCTTTTATGTTACCTGATCACTGAAAGCTGCATTTGTGAACACATCTTACAGTATGAAAGATTTACATATTGTCATAAAATAGCACAACTCAAAGAGATCTTAAGAACAAACTAGTCCATCCCACAATTCCAGGTAGGTTCAAACACACTGCCAGAAATCACATGGACATGCTGCAGTTTCATTTGAACACTGTAAAAACCTTGGTTAAGTTAGAAGAAGACTGCAAATGATGCGTTGCTCTCCAACACATAAAATCAACTGTTGTGAAAAGACAAGTTAACTCCACGTTACATCAGGAAGAAATTCACTAATAAAATTGGTCTGGTATGAAATGGGGAGGTTGGTGGCCCTGCATGTGGCAGTGGGGTTGGAGATTCATGATCCTTGAGGTCCCTTCCAACCCTGGCCATTCTGTGAAAATGTCAACAGCTGAGCAGTACAGAACTGAATGACTTGTTTCCAACACAAATATCCTCATGTTTAACTTCCATCTTTCCAGTTTGGACAAATGTGTCACTGCAGTAAATGCTGAAAGATCAGACTCCGTAGAGAAACAATCAAAAATTAAAAGTAAGATGGGATCCTGTGGCCCTTACTCAGCACTGACATCTTTCCACAGCAAAGTTCCCTGAGCAACCTGTGGCTCTGTGCTCCAACATGGACAAGAAGGGAGCCATTTTTACAAGGCACAGAGGCAGGAAATCACTCATGTTCCACATATATACTCAAAGTCTCATTTCCTGAACATGACAAAAAGCACACACACCATCAGCCCACAGACCTGATGATCACCCACAGACATATTAATGCATTTCCAAAGCAGCTGCTTCAAGATTACATGCATCAGAAACAAAAGCTTTCACAGACCAGTAAACACCGAAGAGCAACACCGCTCTCTGAAAACATGTTGGAAGATCCATAAATGAAGCTTGGATTCTGTGATTACGATAAAAGGAAAAAATATGAATGACTTTCTCCTGATTTGCAACTTCTTTTCTATGCCGAAATCTTAATTGCTCCATTAGGAGAAATGTTCCTTTCAAAGTTATTAGAGGGAAATACTTGGGGAGTGATCTCAAATGTGTAAGTTCCTAAGGGCAAAACAATAAACATTTCAGTACTGACCACTGCAGCTAGTGCCCCAGTAAAGCTGGCTAATGCCTGCTTTTGTAACATCACTTCCTACCCAGCTTTACCTGTAACACAAAAAGGATCTTAACACACAGACTACTGTGTAACGTTTAGCGATGATTATTCCTTTTGTTTAACAAATGCATGTTTGAAAGTCAGCTTCAGCTTGCATGTAAGTATTCACTAGTAGGGATGACAGACCCAGAGCATGTGCCGTCTGTTATATCAAAAAAAGTCACACAAAGTCAAACAATACCACTGCTGACCTAAAAGTTGCTCTTTGTTTTGAAATCCTCCACAAGAAAGCAAACAAAAATCTTTCTTACAAGGCAGTTAGTTTACAACACGAAAATAATTCATAAGTAAGGTCTGCTCCAAGGCATGAACGAGGCGAGTGTTTGAAGCAGCTCTTTTTTCCAGTTTCACTAATAAAATTTCAGCTTTCTAATTCAATTCACATCCATTTCAGCTAGCCTATGCTAAGCTGTGCTGACTGTTATTAACAATGAGGGCATAGAAAGCAAAATTTAATTCTGAATCATTTACTTTTCAAGTCTGTCACTGAGATATTCCACCAAAAAAAAAAAAAATCCATCTGAACATGAGTTACATTTCTGAATTTAGTTGGCGCATGGAAAAGACACAATAAATGGCTTAACCTATTTTAAGGAATGTTTAGCTACACATTATCAGAAATGATCAGAGCAGAGCCATGCAGCTGTAATCCGAGTCATGTTCTACGAACAAGGGAATACAAACAAGACAAGCAGCTGGAGCTGCCCCACATTCACTGATGCACATCTTTCTCCCTAAAGCTATGAGGGCCATTTTGTCAAGCAGGATGAAGCAGAACAAAAGTGGCTCTGAAAGCGCCGTTACAGGCATCCAGATAACTACATATAGATGTACAGCTAAAATTACCAATTAGTTTACCAATTGGCTGCAACGGATTCGATTGGTTTGTAATTAATTCGAGTTAGAGGCGCACACGGCAGGCCGGTCGGCGCCATCCCTTTGTCCTGCTGACACACAATCCCAGCGCAGGGCTCCAGGGTCCCGGACATCAATACAGCCCTGTGCCTTACCTACGGCACGGAGGAGAGCAGATATACCCTGCGGTGCTGAAGCAGTGGAAACTCGTAGCACTTGAGAAGGTGCTGACAAAAAAGAACCTTGATGGGGCAGACTATGGCTGCGCTAGAGTCAAAACAATTTTAAATCCCATTATTTTTCAAGGTCGTAACCATCCCGCACGGTTTTTAAAGAGCCAGTTCAAACTGAAAAAGAAAGCAATGCTGTTAAAAAAAAGTAGATTCGAGGAAAACCACTGGCATAAAACTAAAAACTCACAATGCAGCTCCTGTTTCTCCCTCTCCTCCATCATTCGGATGCACAGTCCTGCCCGTTACTAAGGACTTTCTGGACTTTTCCTTCTTCTCTGAATTTCCTGCAGGCATTCAAGGCAAGGCTGGATGTGGCTCTGGGCAGCCTGGTCTGGTGGTTGGTGACCCTGCACATAGCAGGGGGTTGAAACTACATGATCACTGTGGTCCTTCTCAGCCCAGGCCATTCTGTGATTCTCCAGCTCTCAGGAATTGGTTCCCTCTTTATGTACGTATTTATCCTTAAGCTGTGCTTCTGTCCTCTTCACTTGGGTGATCACATTAACTACTTTTCAAACGAGAAGGATCTCTGTAAATAGAACGGCTGTATCAGGATAATTCTATATTCCTGAATCAGAACTGTCTTGACTTGGGCCCTAGACAGGTTGATCATAATCTCTGCAAACAGAGGCTCACTGTTTGGAAGCCATGTCACTGTTTGAAACATCATCTTCTCCATTTATTCTCCCATGCTCAAGTAAGGAGGAGAAAAAAAGCAATGCAGAGAGGAAAAAAAAAAGGGGGGGGGGGGGGAGCACAGGAGATTGCATGATCTTAAGGTCACTACAATTCAAAACTGCAGAACGTGGTGGAGAAATGAACTACATGACCGCAACTGTATTGTCAGTTATTCTTAAGGCTAGAAATGTATAATAACAGAATCACAGAATTGTAGGGGTTGGAAGAGACCTCCAGAGATCATTGAGTCCAACCCCCCTGCCAAAGCAGGTTCCACTTTACAACATTTTACAAATTATGCACACTTTGTTTTGTTTAATGATCTGTAATGAATAGTTTAGGCTATGGTTTTAGTCGAGCAAGTTATTTTCACGCACTGCAGTGCACTTCAAAAGGCAGCCCACGTTCCTCCTACCTTCAACTTTTAAGTTTAACCGTATACTTTAGTAAACTAGCTCAGAAGTCAGGGGATGCACACAAGGACTTCACACTTACAGCTTATTTACCCCCAGAAATACATGCTGTCAAACTTGAAGGGCCAGGAACGGGATCAGCCAGATGGCCAATCAGAAAATACAATGGTTTTTTCAATAGTTGGCTATCCACCCTCAACCTACGGTAAAAAAAGAATGAATTGTCATTCTGAAAGATCTCAGCTATTTCCAGCAGTGAGGCTGGATGCACTCTCACTGCTCCATTTGCTCTACTGCCTGTTCTGGTGATTCTGATTCAGCTCAGAAGATGACAACGATGAAAACGTACACATCCCAAAAGAGGCAGAAGTGCTCACAGATGAGATGCTCTCTTGGCATTGACTGCTGCAATACAGTCACACGTGTTTATTTAGAAAGAGACACACACATAACTCCTAAGTAACTTCACTCTCAGAAACAGAACACTTTCTTTTTTTTAAAATACAGTGCGAAGCAGCAGCCTGTCATTCTCCTGACACATCCCAGCTGCAGAATTCACCCTTTTCTAACAATTTGAGAATGTCTCAAAATGTATATTCCACTAAACTGCACTGAGCTGGAAAACTCTGCCGTGTGAGAAAGACAGAAAATGAATTATACACGTTCTAATCTATGAATTGTTGTCTTGGGTTTTCAGGGATAGCCAGAATCACCTTGGTTTTATTGAGTAAGACGACAGGCCAGCATACAGAATACACTTCAGTTCATGCTGAAGTTTTCCTAACTGGAAATGTTCTTCCAGGGTGTTCCAAGATAGAAGACATCTGTCCAAGTACAGCAATGGCCAAAACGGTTATGGAATTGACAGAAATACACTGAACAGATGACTCTGATAGATAAATAACAATCAATGATAAGAATTCAGGTGAAGAAAGCAAGAGATGCTAAATCTCAAAAAAAAAAATCACTTAGATTTTGCACAGCTTTAGTTGTTTTTTAATTCCTTTGTAAAGTCAGAGAAAACCAGGACACTAGAACAAGAATACTGCATCCAAACAGAATACTCCAAGGCCTTTGTTGAGGAAATAAGTTATTTCAGAAGCCCTCCTGGGATGCTTTCAGGATTTGCATCACTACAAGAACTGAAATTCACATATAACAAATCATTTCCTGCTGGAAGTCAGAAGTATTTAATTCAGATTCTGTACTTTTTTTTTCCCCTCCATGGAATCAGATACGTGCAGCTATAAAACTGAAGTGTATGAAAAACAAAACAAAACCTCCTATCTCCCAGAAAGTGAAACGGACGGAGTAGAACAGGCTTTTACATCAGTGAAAATGCACTCAGGATCCTGTTTGGATCAACATGACCACTGTACTGAATCACTGGGAGGTTTCCTTTCCAAAGTCAGGAAAACCTTCAATTTTTCCTACCTTTGGCTTCAACACATCTAGAAACAGTTTTATTTCCTTGGCTGCCTCATAAGCCAGTAATCAGCATGGATGTCTGCGGGTCTCAGCCTGCATGCAGAGATGGGAATTGTTACAATTAGTATATCCTGAACTAAAAACAGCCCCCACAAGGCATTCCCAGCAAGAGACCCTAATGAAGCAAGTTCCTCTCCCCTTCAGGGAGGCCTTCAATCAACTGAAACTATGGTAAATCACTCCCAGAGATCTCCCTGCTTGGAAGGCCTGGAATGAAGCCGTTTCAGCTTGTTCTTTTGCAGAACACCATCATACAATAGGTCAAATCTCTTCAGAGAGAGGCTTTACCCACCTCTTCACAGCATCTCATGTTTTCCTTTTTTCTTTTCATAGGGAATAAACAAGGAGAATGAAGCTGTTTGCACTGAGCTGTTCTCAAGGTGGCTACCTGCAAGCATTACAAAGGTGGAAACTGTCCTTGTCAAAATCTGGTGGGAACATACTAATTACTAAATGTTAGGTAAAAGGATAAAAGTTTGTGCAAGTATTAAGTAAAGCCAAACAGAAACCTGAAAATAAATGAGCTAATTTTTTTTCTTTCTTTTACATCATAAAATCCAGCCTTTTCAAAACAGAAGCAGCTGAAGTCATGAGCTCATCCCAAGGAGGAGTAAAAACACATCCATTAAATTTCAGGTAGTCTGAGAATCTTCTGGGTCCAGCTGGTGGATCCAGTTACTCAAACTCCATCAATAAGAAGTGGGTTTTTTTTTGCTGTTAAATATTTTTATCTCCTCTATCCCAGCTCCTGAGATACCAAAAACCATAGAACAACTGCAGCAGAAATTTCTCTCCTGCATTAACCAAGCCTCCCCTGGCTATGGAATCTGCCTTCCTATCTGCCTTCTTCCATCCACAAAGAACTTCAGACTCCACTCCCTTTAGGATACAGAAAGCAATGCAAAGGATCCTTGGTACGACAACTTCTTTGGGTCTAAGCTCAGCACTCAAACCCAAAAAATACTGGGCACTACAAAATTCACACAAACATAAGATACACACGCCTAGCTAACATATAAAAGCAGCCATATTTGTTCAAGGTTACAGTTGTTATATCTAATCTCTATGCAGCTCCACCAAAGTGATTCATGCACAGTAAGATGATCCATAGATTTGAGAATCCATTATTTCTTTTACGTTTATTTCAAGCATCTTCACGTGGAGCATCAGAGTCACATTCACCTACATGGTTTGAGAGTTCTCTGCCAAATCAATAGCGAAACACCACCTACGGCAGTGCCCAAAGTTGAGGGAAAATACACACGACTGATCTTCTTACACACGTCTCCACTGCTTGTACCCTCACCACAAACCTTCGTCTGCAGTTTCAACCACAAGCAGCCACAAGAGCCCTTTCCCATTTGGGAGCATCAAACATTACCTTCAGTGACAACATAATCAATAAAACGATACCAACTTGTAAGGCTACAGGAAAGCAAAAGGTCCAAAATCAAAACTGAACACCTGAGTTGACACAAAGGTTTTGGGTGCCTGAATTTTCATTTTTTTTTTTACAAAAGGTCCTCTTTTAATGTCATCTTTGCACAGCTGAAATGTTTAAGTAGAACAGCATCCCCCATTTGACCAATGCACAGGTTTGAGGTGTCATTTAAAATGCTGGCTTGTGAATTCAGTTATCTACAACTGAGATTTATCTCAGTACAAATGATTTTATCAAAATCCTTTAAAAAACCCAACAGATAAACAATTTCACCATCTTGGACCCTTATTTAACGTTGTTCCCCATACATCTCCTGTAGTAAAATTAAAACCAATACTGAGCTGGTTTGTCTGTCGGTAGCTTGTGTATCATTTTAAGCAACACACGCTTTCCTCCATAGTGTAAAAAGTCAGCAAAAGTAGAACTAGAAGAAAAGCTATCCCATTCCTGTTCTAGCAGCTTTAGAAAAAGACAGAGTGGAAACTCCTTAAACTACTCTTACACTGAGTACTTCTTCTGTGGGAAAAGTGTAAGAATGAGTTTACCTCCTATTGCTCAAAGAGGAAAAAAAGAGTGACTCACATTTATAGTAATCTTTATAAGATAATCTCACAAACAAAAGCCCGAAGCACAAATGCACGTTCCACCTGCTAAAGTAAGGAACTTTTTTTTCAAGCTGAAAAGAAAGCATTTTAAAAGTAAAAGCAACATGAATGTGACATAAGATTTAATGACACATGATGCTGACCATCCTTGTTTACTCAGTCTTTGCTTTTTCCAGCCATGTTCTGCAAACAAGTAATCTGATGCCTGTGGATACATACATCACTGTCAAGCAGCTACGAAAATGAAGGCTTTCCACTTGGGCTATAGAGTATTTCCATCTGAGAGCAGATCAAGTAGCATGATTAAAATGCTGAATGATATCTAACCCCTAAAATATGTGATAATGATACAAATATGCTACTGTTCTTTTGAGCACAGAAGTTTAAAATGGTAATCTAATTACCATGCAAGGCTGGCTGATTTTCTTAGACCAAGAAATTCTTCAGAGTTTCCTGAGCAGGAAGACAGCTCAGTATCAACATGGTAAATTGTGTTAGAGCAACCCACCATTTGGAAGCCCCTAGCTACTGTTCAGCTTTCCAATCTGCTTTCAATGAAATGTATTTGTACACTAATCTTAAAGTCAATTTGGCAGTGTCTGATTACAACAGAGAACTAGATACATATGATAAGAAAATTGTTTACTTAAATTGATACCTATAATTTTTATACAGTGATGAGATAATCAGTTCCAGAACGCGTTGAGTTTTCAGCTGTATTTAACAGGAATACTGAAAAAAATGCATCTTTCACTTTTCTTTGAAAATGCATTCTTCTGGCTTCTCTTAGTGCTAAAATTAACTCCACTTCTAAAGAGCAAATTACTCTGTGAAATGACAATGGTTTTTCTGTGGATCTACTAAAAAAAAAATCATAGCTTGGGCAGTATAGTTTTACATCTTACTACAAATACAGCTTACCTGAAATTAGGGAAAACAATCCCAACCACACAATGCTTGACTATCCATCACCCTTTTATCACCACAGAGAATCAGAAGAGTGATAACTAATTACCAAACAAAGTGAGTAATGTGTAATTTTGGCATTTAACAACAGGCCAAGGAATGGGGAAAGGGCTGAATCACAACAGTGCCACCTACAGAAAGGAACGTGATAGGGAAAAAAGATAATCAATGTTCCATTTGAAAATTAAATTAGAACTTAACAGAAAAGACCTACCGACATTATGAAAATCACACACTTCAAAACTGGTCACAACCTAAAATGTTTTCATCATGTTAAATCTGAATAAACACGCCACCATGTTTCCTACTCCCTAACCTCCACTAAACACAAAGGCATGGAAGCACAAACACATTTCTGAGGCTCCAATTCCTTATTTGCTGCACAAAAGCGATGAGAACCACATGGCAGCAGGCAGAAAAATGCTGAGCTCTTACCTTGCATTCTACCACGCTCTGATCTGATTCACACGTAACGTAGATCTCATCAACTGCCCGTCTCAGGTTGTCAAAGAGGAACGCCCAGTACCGAGCTCGCAGATCAACTTTTCGAGGCTGCCGTGCTTTAGTTGGGCTTTTGTCAAAGGTTTTCTCTCCTGCTGCTGTTAACTTGCAGTCTAGGGAAGTGTTCTAAAGAAAACAAGACAAAGGAAAACAACAAAGAAGTACAGTAATGCTGTGCAATATGTTTTTTCCACAATACATTTAAACTTTTATAAGCAAGGAGTTCCTCACTGAAGACTGTGCCATTCCACTGACTGCAGCTTTTAAAACGTGCTTTCTTCCCTTAAACAAATACAACCAACATGCAGAACCAATTTCTGATTCTCTGACAGTTACAACTCTACACTGACTTTGCACAGTGCATGATACTCTGCCTCTTACACACATTGCAGCGTTCCATTTTCTGACTGCTTATCCCATAGTACTCACTCTGACAAGAATGTGCACCCAAAGATGAAAGTAAAGTTTTACTAGTAATCATACCACTAGTGTTCCAACACAGTTCAATTCTTATTACCAGGACACCACATACAACTTCATTTCTAAACTCTTATACTGATCTGTGAGCATTAAGGTCAGCAGAACGCTGTTGTGATGCTGATGTAGCTAGTTCCCAGACCCATGCATTAGGGCCACATTTCAGAGAAGATGCAAGAGCTGGGTGAGTTATAAAAGAATCTCTCCTACTTGAGAAGACCATTTGCAGAAAGATTTCCACTCACCATCTGGTTAACACTGCAAGCTCAGTTCAACCCAGCGTAAGTGCTGAGCTGCTGAATCAAGCTGATGCCAAGTCTGAAACTGTTCTCGTGCTGTTCTAGCTTGTAATGAACAGCTTTCGCTGCAACAAATCTGCTGACTGATTCTCAGTGCTAATATGCACACTAATTGCTTTAGTGCTACTTTGCTGCACAGATACAGGGTACTGCCAACATGCTAAATGTAATGAAAACAGAGGAAAATATCCGACTGCCTGCATGAATGCTGGCACAGAGAGGAGCCACAAATACCTTCTTGGAGGTACATTATGCATTCGTCAACCTTGTGTGTGTTCATGTCAGCCATGTGGGGATAGTTACTCAACAGATATAAACTGCCACCTAGACACATGCTCTCCTGTGTGAGGATTGAGGAATATCTCCTCTTTACTCTCCTTGTAGTTAATTAGATTTCTGTGACTATCTTGATAACCACCAGTGTTGTTTTTGGTATATGGGGAAAAGTATGAATGACTGAAGTGATGTTAAAGCAGTTAAAACAATTTGTTTTCCAAAACAGATTCAGTAACACAACCTGGAGTTGTGAAAAGGATGAGGTGTGTATTTATGCTCAGGAAGATGAGCATAGGGAGAGGAGAGGAAGATGAGGATAGGACCAACAAGTGAGTTTTCATCAGTCTATTTCCTTGAGATTTGCATCCCATTTATAAGCAGAGGAAAATTAAGCCTAAATTGCAGTAGGAAAAAAAAACAGTTGAATCTCAAAGTGCCAAGATGCACAGACATTCAGCAGTCCATTTCAAACCTTCACGAGTGTGTGGGAAGAACCTGATGTGACAACCATGGGGCCAGCTTTACTGCCCTGAATAACGTCTTCAATTTGCCCAGAGAGGTGCTGGATGCCCTGCCCCTGGAGATGCCAAGTCAGGCTGGACCAGCCTCTGAGCACTCGGATTTATCCCTGTTCATTGTAGGGGAGCTGGACTAGATGGCCTTTAAGTGTCCTTTCCAACTAGAATCATTGAATTGTTTGATGATTCACTAGGAATGCTCTGTTTCTGCAATGTAGTCTCAGCACAGCAGTCCCACACAGAGTAGTCACCAAATAACAATAAAGTATTCTTCTTCTGAAAACACAGTATTTACATAACTCCAAATGACAAGAACAGACAGAACTCCAACTATGGAGCACGTTACTCCCTTCCAAAATGTTCTGTGAGGCTAAACCAGCTTAGGGCACCCCAATTGTTTCAATAAAATCCTTCCCAGAACAAGTAAACTAGAGCACAGTGTTTGTAACATCCTAGGGAGCAAGGAGAGAACAGCAGGATAAGAGAGGCTGAACTACACCGTGAAGTTAACATGCTTGTATTTTAAAGATGTAAGCACATTCCTATAGGAACAGAACATCTTGTCCATAGAAGGAACGCGTTCCATGTGCTACATTGTCAAAATCTGACAGGCTGTCTGTAAATGTTAGATGGTTAAAGACAGACTCACACTGTCACTAATCAATGCAAAGTAAGGGTTAAAAATATTAAACATTAATAAATACTGCAGTATTACCATATTAAAAGTAAAATTCTATCACTCGCATAGGGAAAACTTGACTGAGAGCAGTACCTTCTAGATCCTTGTCAATGAGACTTGTTTTCTGGTTGTGACTCTGCATTCATCTGGAATGATTTATTTTTTTTCCAAAATAGGATGCACTGAAATTTTAAACTGAAATTTCTCAGCCATTAGCAAGTGAGGGCAGTAAATACAGCATTTCCTTAAATCAAATTTGGCAAAGGTAGCCATTCCATAAGAGCAAGCTTATAGGAAGAATCTCCTGTATGACTTCGTTGTTGAGCTGCACTGGCCTTAAAATAACCTTAATGCCAAAAAGTCACGAATCCAGAGATTAAGAAATGACAAAAAGAGAAGCTGAGGAATACACACTAAATTGTGGCATTTTTAAACTCCATTTTGAGGCCTGTATTCTTTACAAATACAACACAGGTATACTTTTATACAAATATTCTTCAGCAAATAATGCATCAACAGTATTGCAAAACATTTTTATGCTGCAAATTTTAAGACAAAAAAGAGTAGATACCTGCTTTGCAGCCTTGTGTTTCCCTTGAGACACCGTCTTTGCTTTTCCACCAGCTTGCCATTTGGATTTCCCTGCAGGAGAAGCATTTTAATAAAACCATAATGCTTCTGATTAGATTCAGCACTTTAAAAATCACATATCCAATCTCGCAATGCACTGATATGGGCACAGTTAATGAGTTAAAAGGTTAATAAAATTTTACGTTCAACAGTTCAGCATGAGGACGATGCCAGAAGACACACAGAAAAAGAAATTACAAAGAAAGACAAAAAAACTACAGGCTTCCTTCAGCACAGAAGTACCTGCAAATGGGCAGCACCTCTGAAAATCAGACAGTTACAACTGAGATGGCAAATATGACACTACTTTTCCATGCCAACTGTAAAATACCTTCAATAACTGTTCCATAATACCAAGTATCATTACAGAATTAAAAGGAGGAATATGTTTCTCAGAATATTCACTTGTAACGACGGCAAGAGTACTGCCTAGCACAGATCCACACCTAAGTAAAAGTTTCAACATATTTATCTTGATGAAACCATGCAAACAAATGCATTAATTGCATACAGCTCCCTCACAGACCAGGGAAATGGCTCTTGAAATTCAGAACTGCTCAGTTCTGTCTTTAGCAGTACTTAAGCCAAATTTGCTAACACAGCCCAGCTGTTCTACATTGCTCTGGTTATGTAGAGCAGCTGTAAGCCTGTCTTAATCAAGCAGTTGTACAGCTGGTTTGCATCACTGCCTGTTGGAGGGAACAAGACCTTTAATTTTAAGGCAAATTTAAAAGTATTTGCTAGATAATTCATTTTTAAAATGTTACATTAGCCAAAACAACAGGTACAAATTAATATATTGGAATCAATTTAGCAGCGTTCCAGAGAAAAGCTGATTCAGCTACCAGATGTATTACAACTTCCTATCTACCAAAAAGCTTTAACTGTGCATCAGTTCTGTCACAGTCACAGCAATATTTCAGTCACCAAGGTCTCCAACCTAAGATCTTCTACATTCTGCAAAAAGAAGATTTCAAGTGCAGTGGTACACAGAACTTGCCCAGGGAAAAGAGATACAAACCAGCATGGGCACATTGGAATGGAAAAAGGGTAGATGATGGGTGAAAGAAGGTTGCTATCTCTAGATTCTACAAAACACAAAATACCAATCCACTCCTCAGAACTGGGAACTTTCTGAGCAAGTCACCTGCAAGCATAAGAGCAGCTTTCAGGTGCTCCTACGGGAGGCAGACACAGAGACAAGAAAACTCACATAAGCACTGCATGTTGCAGAAAAGTAAATGCTGGGTGGCAATGACCATTTTTTAAATCAACAATGCCTTCAGTGTACAGGCCAGAAAGTTTTGCCTCCCATCAGCCGTCACATTTTCAAGCTTTTCTCATTTTCTTCCTGCTTCCTTCCTGTCACCCTTTCTGCTTCTGTGCTGACGAGCAGTGACACACCACTGCTCCATGGTGATGCATGTGTAGCACCATGATACTGGCACTGCATTGGGACACAGCAATGGCACACGAAGGGCACTACCTGTGGCATTCACTGAGTTTTATGGAAACAACAGCGACAAAAGATGACCATCCTGTTAGCTATTAAGTTGTCAATATGAAATATAGAAAGCAGCAAAGTTTTGAAGCATTCAGGGAGCCAGGCATATTTTATGCTTGAAGTCCATTTCCTCTGTGTCTGGTAATTAGATATGAAACACACTGGATTTGTGATTTGTGAAGACTTCCTGTCTCAAAATGCTGAAGCATTCATATCTCCAAGAAAAAAAGCTACTGATAAACTACTTTCAGAAGCTTTCTTTTACACTAACAATCTCAAAAACTATCAGCCAACATCCCTCACGGCTCTCTCCTCAAGTAGTTCTACTGATGAGAGAAATGCCACTACCACCGTTGTATCTGCTTCCAAAGAGCAGCAGTCACTTCTCTTCCCACTGAGGCAGGTCCCAACCTTGGTTAAGTATCCTGGCCTCCGTTTATCACCTGATCTTTAACCAAAACAACGTTCAACTGAATTTGTTTTCACCTCTCTGAAGGAATCTGTGGACACCATCATGGTTCTTTGATCCCCCCCCCAGCTTTTACTGACACCATCAGAAATGGGCTTTGCCACCTCCCCTGTCTCACATCCCTACAGAAGGCTGTCTCTGCTGCAGAGCCTATTTTACTAGCTCCAGTGCTGCACTTGCCTGTCTTAAGCAACACTCCTGCACAGATGGGGAGTTTATATCAAGAAAGGCAAAGATGTTTGCTCAGAGGAAGCACTGGACTGGACTGCCACGCAGGTGAATGAAATACAAGAACTGTAACTTACAAGTCCTCAAGAATAGCTTTCCCTTCGTACCATATTGTGCCAG
Source organism: Lagopus muta (assembly GCF_023343835.1). Lineage (NCBI taxonomy): Eukaryota > Metazoa > Chordata > Aves > Galliformes > Phasianidae > Lagopus > Lagopus muta. The sequence continues at coordinate 17,183,260 of NC_064442.1, forward strand.
CTGCACTCAGCTCTGTGCTGCTCAAGCTTACCCACAGTGTTTTCAGTCATGACTCTTACACCTCCTCACTTGCCACAGAGAGCCAAGTTCCATCTCCTTCACACATACTGCAAAACCCATTTATTCACCAAGCTCTTGCTAAAGGAGCAGATTACTCTGCAGGCTTGCTCAAGTATGCCAGCGACCTTTCAATCAATAAATTGTGTTTCCTTATGCTGAGATTCTCAATCTATTGCATGAATTTTACGTGGCTAGAACCCAAATGACTTTAAATAAGAAACACAAAGGGAATGGTTACAAACAAGACCTTCCAATTTTTGACATTCCTCAAAGTTATAAGCAGTTTAATTCTGAAGACAGAATATCAGACTGCTGCATTACTCACAATTATAGCACCCTCTCTCTTCCTAGCATGCAGTCAACTGCACTGTTAGCCTATCCCAAAAAACAGAACCTGCTGCTTGTTAATGAATTCTGTGGAGGAATACCATAATTGCAACAAATTGAATGTATCATCAATCAATGCCCCTTCTAAATAGGTGCCACTGTGTTTTGCTCCAGGTAGATTTTCTTATGTCACTGTTCTACACATAGGCAGGATTTCAGATCTGACACAACAAGGACACATACCACACCAAAACCTGGAGCACAACTGCTACCTACCACTCCAGAAACTGCTCACCTTTTTATGGCAGTATTTCTTACTGACAGGAAACAGGTATTTCCCTTAGGGAATTAGAAAGTTTGGGCTGCAGTTCATATTATGATTGCTTTCTTATGGCTTCTGCATAAAATACGAGTCTCCCAATGGAAAAGTTAAATGGTAAGAGGAAAAAGAAACAGAACAAAACAAGAAAAGAGGAAAAGCAAAGATGCACAGACTGAAAAAAATGAATCCAATATTTTAAATTTAACAGCTCTCTATAGCACTAATACTAGGGATTTCCACACACTCACTGTTTCTGCAGAAAAACATCCTCATGATGAGTAACAGTTCCTAATACAAAGTGTTAAATCACACACTACTGCTGCCAGTGCAAAACCTCTGAATGTTATGAGCAGAAAAAAAGGTGCACAAAGACAGAATGCTGCTTGTACAAATGGGATGCAAGACTGGCTCAGGCAACCTGAACCTTTGGCCTGATTTACACAGCCCCTGAACAAGTACAAACTGTCCTAATTCATAATATTGCTGTATTGTTCCTCGGGGACGAAATACATATTGAAAGATCAGCAAAAAATGAATCATGGCTCACTGACATACAAACCCTCTGTGCCAAGACAAGGGTCAAGAGATAAAGGACCTGGCTCCGCCAGACTCTCAGCAGCCAGCAGCTCCTTTCTACAGGGCCTGTTTCCACTGAGCAATTAGCACCAGATCCTTTGTGCAAAAAAAAAAAGAGAAAATAAAATCAACCAGCTCACCATTTACTGGAGAGGTTTTGGAAGGAACTCTCCACTGGCAAAAAGTGTGACAATTACAGCGGGGCCTTTTAGGGCCCAAAGAAGGAAGTGACCACAGCCACCGGGGTTTCAGTATCATGCATAACAACTCCTTAAAGGCAACGATCTAACAAAAGACAATGATTCATTTCCACATTCGTTTTTCATGCTTTGGAAGAAAACTCAGAGACAACTCTAATCCACTCATTTTCCAGGAAAACGTCACACACAAAGCTTTGTAAAATAATATTACAAGCAAGGCAGAGCTAAAAAGGAACAGACTTGAAATAAAAATTGAACCAACTCACCAGTAGCTCAAATACACTCTACGTTCCTTTCCCATAAACTCCTTTATTGCCCAAAAATACAGTTATCAATCTTCCCTGCTTAGATGTCATGTACTACCAGTGCAGTAATATCAGTGGATCTACCACCATACTCAAGAACATACAAGCAACTGCAAGACTAGTTAATAGATAAATGCACCCTCTGGAGACAGATACAAATGAAGCTGCCAAAAGAATGCAAAACTGGCCCTCTTAAAAAAATCCATGGACTCATGATAATAAGCAGACTAGCTGCAGTACGTTATCCCAAAGTGTTCTATTATGTGTGCTTCACTTGAGCAGATTATGGTTGTGTCTTAAACTATTACCTTTTTCTTCTCACTTTCTATCCTTCTATTTTGGCTAAAACAAAAGCACAGTACCTTATTTGCTTCCCCTTGATCAAAGATAAGAAATCAGACACACACTGCTTGACTGCTTGGGACTCCTCACAAGAAGGTTGTCAAAGTTTTGTGTTCAGAGAAGGCAAGGGAGCTGTGAGGGGTTTGAGCACAGGAGTTATGAGGAGCAGCTGAGGGAGGTGGGATGGGTCAGTTTGGAGAAGAGGAGGCTGGGGGCAGACTTTACTGCTCCCTGCAACTGCCTGAAGGGAGGTTGTGGTGAGGTGGGGGTCAGCCTCTTCTCCCACGTAACTAGCAACAAGAAGAGAGGAAATGGCCTCAGTTGCACCAGAGGATTCAGGTTGGATGTCAGAAAATACTTCTCCAAGAGAAAAGAGTCAGGTGCTGGAACAGGCTGCCCAGGGAGGTGCTGGAGTCACTGACTGTAACACAACAGAAAGCACAGCAATAACAGAGGGGTAGCAAAGTCCTAGGCTGCAGCAAGAGAGGATACGTTCCAATGCAGCAGCTTCGAACACAGAAACAAAGGAAAAAAAAAAATCTGCTTACCCTTCAAAGGCCTCAGGTACACAGGAAACTCCAACAAGACCCCCCTTGCCTCCAATGCTTAAATGAGGTCTGGCAGTGGATCCAAGGGTGGATCCTGGCTCTAGACCTTCCAGTCACTCATGTGTATTGCATACACCTGAGCTCCCCTAGGTTGGCCCTGCCCTCCCACCAGGTGCTCAATCACTGTTTCAAGCCATGACTTGCATTTCTGTTATGCTGACCCTGGAGGTGCTCAAGAAACATTGAGATGTGGCTCATTGGGAAATATTGGTGGTAGGTTGGACTGGATGATCTTGGAGGTCTTTTCCAACCTTGGTGATTCTTTGACAACTGGCTGCTGTTTCATTTTTCCTTGTTACATGTACCTATCAAAGATTCACAGCACATCTTTCACTGCTGACCACTCGGAGCTTAAAAATCCCACCACACAAAACTCCTGCTTTGGAAAAGCAATCTAACAAATTAAGACAGCTGGGACAATGCTGATGTTTACTTTGGAGTCAGAACCTGAAACCAAAGCTTGTGAATGTTTAGTTATTCAATATAAGCTTTCTATCATTCCACATGTCATTGTTAAGAGGAGAACAGATACGTGCTCTGAACAGAAGTTTTCCTTGATGAAACCTACGCGTGCACAAACAGCTATGTAGCTTTTCATGCACCTCATTCTCTTCTGTGACTTCAGACATTTCAGTTCCAAAATGTAAGAAAATTCACAGATACACCTCAGTGCAGAAATGCAACCCAAGAAGACAGTTCAAGCTTTGCTTCAGCTTACTTTAGAAAGAGGTAATCTTCTCCATAACTGTTCATAGAAGCATCATCTCCACTGGTGAAATCACAGAACAGATGGGGTTGGAATGAGCCTCTGGAGATGCAGTCCAACCTTTCTGCTCAAAGCAGAATCAGTGACAGAAAGTTGCCCAGGACTACACCCAGTGAGGTTCCGAGCATCTCCACAGCTTCACTGGGGAACCCATCCCAGTGTTCAACCACCCTCACATTCAAAAAACCAGAACAAACCAAAAGCTTTTAGACACTCCTCCCCAATTCTTAAAAGCAGCAGCAGCTCCAAAGGACAAGTGAGCTACAAAAGCACGTGAGATGAGGTCCTCACAAAGACAGCAGTCTGACTTCTGAAACAGTTTGAGCAGTATGAAAACTGAAAGTCAATTCCTGGCTTCTGAAGTCCACAAGAGAGAATCACAACAGTAACAAAACAGTTCTAAGGATTCACGTTAAGAAAGGGGATGCATAGGGGCAGCTTTAAGTTTCTTTGCAGATGTTTAATACAGACTGAGGTGATACTACAAGAAATTGCCAAACATGCTTGTTTTAGAATGCATGGAAGTACTTTGTGGGGTGGCATTAAGACATCCTTTCCAATCTTAAACCCCAAGTTACGTAAGACTGGTTTTTAACAACCTTCTCAAAGCTCAGTATCTTAAGATTATTATATTGCACTGCTATCTCAGTGGTATCAGCAAGACAGTACAAATTTACATGCCTGTTTTCAGAATAAAAAGTAGTTTCTTTTTATCTGTCACTGCTCTGTTTTATACAGTGATCAGCCAATGGAAGGCTGTGCATTCAGAAAAACAACAAATCCAAAAATGATAGCATGGACGCTAAACATTATCCTTTCTATTAACAGAGAAATCCCACAGCAGGAACGTGATTCCATGGAAGCAGCTCCAGTGAACTGCTTTAGGGGCCAGGTGCAAAACAAGCTGGGGGAAGACAGCTACAAACATACCATCATCATCCTTGTTTTCCAGAGGGACGCTCCATGCAATCAGGTTCCTGGCTGTACGTCCCTCTTCTGCAACTATCCTCCTCACTTTGTCATGGCTGTTGGAGCGCTGGAAAGAAGCCTGAAAACAAGAAATGCAGGAATGGAAAACACGTCTATATGTGTGTACATACATACATACATACATATGTGTAGTGTTGACATCTGGACATTTTATCCAACATGTGGTTAAACCCAAGTGGGTTCACACTTAGTATATTTTTACCAGCTATTCAGAACACAAATATATTTTCACATTTATCTATACAGCAGGCAGAGATTGGCCAGTAGAACACAGGAGTTTCTACCCAGTCCTCAGAACAGGTAGGCCTACACCACACTTATATTAATTTTCATTTAATGGATGGCCCGTCCAGCAAGAGCGTCAGATTAGACTTTAAAATGTTTGACATTCTTTGAGTTAATTAGAACTAAGGACAAAAGCTGTGTGAGACCAAAATGCACGTGCTGGGTAGCTGAGAAGAACCTGAAGAACAGAGTGGTCACCTCCACTGGTACAGATGCTTTTCATGAGAGTGGCACAGGGTGGTGACTATGCTGAAAAACAGTGAGAATTTCCCTTATCAAAATAGTGCTATCATGCTCTTTGTATATGTTGTAGTTTCCATGGAAATAAATAGGAGGCATTACTTTCACCTACATATATTTAAAAAACAAAAACTTCTGTTTCACTGAGAAGACAAGAAGCTAGAAAGCACATCCTGGCAACTACAGCCAGCTGTTCTTTCTAGAAAGCTGCAGCTGTTCACAGACAGCATGAGAAGCACTGAGGAATTCACCTAGGAAATACATTTCTTTGCAGTGACAAAAGATAACATCACCAGATCTTAGAAACCAAACATATTAAGAAATAGATGTATCAGCTGACAGACATCAACTGGATGAAGTCGTTCCTCTTCTAAACTGTGCGAAGTTATTGCTCAGAAAGTGATGTGAAACAAAGCCAAGTTACACACAGTAATGCAAAGTCTATATACATCAGTGGTGCAAAACCACTTTAACACTGACAAACATAACCTCAAGTAAGTTATGTAGATGTAAACATTCCTTTACGCACTGATACGCTGATTTTCTGTAGCAGCACTCAGAAGACACCTTTTCCTCTTTTCACTCTTGCCATCAAGCGTGCAACCTTTGTGTTATGCTACTAGCACATCTTCAGAAAGCAAATACAGTGAAAACGAGTACAGCAGAGGAGTGGCTGTATTCCTCAGGGTGGGAGGAAATGCAGTAGAAACAAAAAGCTGCGATTACTTGAATGCTTGTATCAATAAGTTTCTCTCATTTGGGTGTCCTCAAATGCTTGTTTCAAAGCCACAGTGTGCCATCTAGTGCTCCACTGACCACCTGGAGACCATACCACGCTGAGAGCAAGCAACCAAAACCACAGCAGAACTACGGAAGAGAGCTGTCTAAAAACATGCTTGTTTAAAAACAAAACCAAAACACCCAAATAATACAGTTTGATACAGAGAAATCAACAGGGTCTATACTAACCTGGTTTTACTCTATTTTTATTCAATATAATAGCTCACTCTCTTTAGTAAATTTCAGTGATTGCCCACTGCTGTTGAATAAAGCTTGTTTTTTCTCTCCTTGTTGCTTAACTTAACAAGTTAATAAAACTTACACCCTGGACCTAAGAGTTAAAGACTCACAACTCTCACATAATTGTTTTAAAAGCAACTTAAACTGCTGCATTAAACCAGTGATGCAAATGCTTGTGGAACCTTCCCAACTGAGTTAAATGGTTTTGATTTATCTGAACTGTCTGAGATGTGGCTGCATTTTGTATTCACGTATCCTCAAACCATAGCAACCTTATCTAGAAGCAGATCTCATCTATCACAACTTGCTGTCAAAAAGGGATAAGTAGACAAATCCTTCATGGATTCTCAATCCAGACAACATTCACTCTGCACAATCCATGCAACACTGAACCACAGCTTTCCTACAACACGAGCCTGCTCACTCCTGCCATACACAGAGGGCTTTGAAAACCCAATTGAATTCTTTTTCCCATTTTTTTTTTAATGCTGGCATTCCACTTCATCTCATCCTCCATTGGCCCTCTCGTTTTCCAAGCTGAACACCCTTCAGTCTTCTTTCTCAGATTTTCCACATCACAGATTACATATTCACTGAATCTGAGTGTTGAGGGGTTTCTCTTCAAGATTGTCTTCAACTGGTTCCTATCTTTCGTTGAGATACAGTGCCCAAGAGCAGATACACTTCAATGAAGTCATTTTCCATGCTCAGTAAGATTATTTGTATCCTATAGATGATGCTAATCCCATTTAAACATGTCAAAATGACAAACGGGTTTTATTTCTTTGCAATATGTTATCTTTTCATTACTAAGGATACATTCACAGCAAGTATGTCATAACATCACACAGAAATTAGCACTCTTTCCATAGGCACAGAACAGCAGGCTTCCACAGGCCTAATCCAATCCACAAATGTCTGCTCCCAAAAGCAGAGCCACCTCCTTCTACCACATACCCAGAATTTCTCGTGTTGCACCCAGGACCCTCTGTAATACCACAGCTGTTCTTTACACTTATCTGTGCAGACCAAAACAATCCTGCACTAAAATACACTGGGACAATTTCCAAACAAAAGTTGGGAACTTTGGAACTTGTAGTTTTGTTTTGATTGAAACAGAATTTGGTTTGAACAGCATTTTTCCCTTAGAAGTTCTAATGAAAAGAAAACATTCATGATCGCAATACTCCATTGTACAGCAGTCCTTTAATGCAGGTATCAAAACCCACAATTTCACAGTACAAAGGTTTTTGCATCTCTTCTGTTTCGAGGTTTTCTGCCCCACTGCTCACATCACAGTCCATGGCTAACAAGCTCACATGTATGGGGGGCAAGCGTGAGAGGGAGGACGGCATGCATGAAAATGAGCAGGGGAGTCCTAATTTTGGAACACTCCAGGGGTACCAGAAGGACTCGAGTATATTTTTTAACAGGATTCATTTCTTTATTCCATTTACAGTGTAGAACTCTCACGGGATGTGTAAAGAAGTAACAAAGGGAAAGCAGAAGTTATTTCAGCATTTTCAAGAATTCACATAATGGTGTTGATAGAATCAGTTTCCAGAGAAGGTGCAAATGAATACTCATTAACGAATCCCAACGCAAATAAAAAGTATTTTTCTTGCAGCAGGAAAAACCTCAGTACAGTGTTGCAGTATCTGAACCTACCATCACGTTATAGCCTTCTTCTGCATCAGCAGGCTCATTCATTGCATTTTTGGACGACCCCATTGAGCTTTCATACCTGCGTCAAAACAAACACAGTCAGTTTTAGCTTCCCAGCAACATTTATGACAAGGACATCTGATGAACGTGGTAATGTCTTCAGAGGACAGTTATATTTGTAAAGTGCTTAATTGGCTCCATATTAAAAGCAGCTCAAGAAGAAAATCGAAAGAGGTTGACACTATAGAAAAAAAAAAACCAACCTAAAAGTGGAAGAGACCCTTAAAGGCCATCAGTGCAACCCCTGCAGTGCACAGGGACACACACAGCACATCAGAGCCCCCAGCCTGACCTTGCTGTCTGCAGGGACGGGGCACCACTGCCTCTCTGGGCAGCCCTTAGTGTACAAAACTTCTTCCTTACATCCAATCTGAATCACCTCTCTTCTAGTTTGAAACCATTTCCCCTTGTGCTGCCACAACAGATCCTGCTGGTGTCCATACCCTTCCTTCTTACAACCCAGCCCCTACAGGCACTGAAGGCTGCTCTCAGCTCTCCCCACAGCCTTCTCCCCTTGGTGCTGCACAGCCCAGCTCTCAGCCTGTCCTCACAGGGAGGTGCTCCAATGATGAGCGTACAACGAGCAAAGTTCACCCAAAGGAGCGCATTTTGGCACGTATTACAGCAGCAAACGGTACAAAGCACACTGCTCTGGAACAGGGGAAGGCACCAACAGCAACGTTTCTTGTGACAGTACCGGGCAAATTCGTCAAAACGAATCAGAGGTGCTGAAAATCTCTGTGGGATAATTAGTTAGGTCACTAAAAAAACCCAAACGGGTTCATGCAGAAGACAGCTATAATAAAATACAAGGTTTTCATCAAGTACTGGACTGGGGACCCGCTGCCAAAAGCGGAGAAATACGTGGGGTTAAATATTTACAGGTTCACCGAAATCTTTCAGCATTACTGCAGCCACGCAGGAGTAAAACGAAACGCGTGGTTTCAGGGCTGGAGCAGCCGGCAGCACCCAGAGCCGCCTCACACACAGCCGGGCGCACAACGCCGGGGAGCCTCGCAGCTCGGACGGAACGCGGCACGGGCTGACTGACACCCGGCACGGGCTTCCCGGTTGCCACGGCAACCAAGCTCCCGGCCCCGCTCAGCACTCGGCCGCCGGGGCAGGCCGCGGGCCCGGCTCGGCGGCTATGAGCAGCGCCCGGGGCCCGGCGCCGCGGGGCGTGAGGGGAGGGCTGGCCCGCCGCCATCTTGCCTCGCCACCGCGCCCCGCGCCGCCCGCCGCCGCCGCGCCCCTCCCCCGCGCCGAGGGGCACTCACGCTCTCCGTCGCGCCGCTCCGTCCCGCCCGCGCGCGTCCCGCCGCGGTGATGTCATCGCATCCCGCCGCCAGCGCCCGTCCGCCCGCCGCCGCGCGCCGCGCCCGCCCCCCCCCTCAGTCGCGCATGCGCCGCCCGCACCGGTGAAGGCATTGCCCTCACCTTGCCCACCCGCGGCGCGCTCCAGCCGCCGTTCGCGCACCTGCCGCACCGCCCGCCGCCGGGGGGCGCTGCTGAGCCCGGAGGCGTGTTGCGGGGCGCGGCGCCCCGTTCCGTGCGGTGAAAGGCTGGGCGGGCGGCTCCGTGCTGCCTCGGAACGAGAGCGGGTGCGGGGAGCGTTCCTCGTCCTTCGGACACTGACACAAAAATAGGTCTGCCGTGTCTGCACAGCCTGAAATGCCGCAGGGCGATCTGTGCCGGGACTTGTGGCAGAAACACACTTTTCTCTCAGGTAGAAGCATCAAACCCAACGGCAGCCCTAGGCAAACCTCAATTAACCACTATCGGTGATGAATCGGACCTGCGCGGGCGCATGGCCGGGCACGTTTTCGGCTCTCCCGGGCGGCAGACGAAGCCCCGCTCTCTTTGCAGCCCGTTTTTCCCCCACGTCTCCGTTCAGCCGTACCGCCGCACCTCGCCCGCTCGCTCGGCAGCGCTGTTTGGGAGCCCCGTCCCGCACGGCACGGCTCTGCTCTGCTGTAGCGAGACGCTCCATTCCAGCCACAGACGGCTGAAATCCCCCGCGGTCCGAAGCGGACTCCCGGACTCCCGGCACGGCACAACGGGAGCGCCGGACACGAGGGGGAGCACGCGCTCCCGCCGGCCCGAGCCGCGCGCAGGCGGCGTTGCGGACCCCCGCCGCGCCCCTTTCCCTTTTCCTTTCCCCGCCCCTCAGCGCGCTCCCCTCCTCGGCGACGCGATGCGGCGGCGGCCGCTGCTGGCGCTGGGCCTGGCCGCGGTCCTGGCGACGCTGGACGCGGCGTACGGGCAGCACCGAGCAGATTACGACCGGGAGGCGTTGCTAGGAGGGCAGGTGGGCGGCGGGGCCGGGGGTCGAACCGAGCGATCCGGGAGGCGGTTTTGATGCGCGGTTCCTCTCCCGCAGGAGGAGGCGGAGGAGTACGCGCGGCTCAGCCCGGAAGAGCAGCAGAGGCGGCTGAAGGCCATCGTGCGGAGGATCGACGCGGATAACGACGGCCTGCTCAGCAAGGGTAACGGCGGGGCGACCGGGCGGGTCCGGGCTTTGTGCGCATCGCGGGGCCTGGGAGCGGCGGCGGCTCCTCCGGGGATCGTCCGCTAAAAAGAATGTCCCGAGAGAGACGTCGTGCCGGAACGTGCCACAGATGGCAGAACGTGGCTTTTGTACACGGCACGACTCCGCACCGAGAGCGGCTGGCACAGATCCGAGCCCAGAGCCGCGCTGTGACACCGCGGTAGCGCGGGGCAGCAAAGCGCCTCGCTGCGGGGAGAAGCCATGGCGTGAGATGAGGGCAGCATCGCGCAGATGCCTTCCGAAAGGAAACCTGGGGCTGCTGGTCTCCGGCACGCGCAGCAGGAAGGGCTCTGATGTTGTGAAGTGTATCAGTGCCGTCAGTACGCTGCCCTGATGAAATGCACGGCACCTGGTGCTGAGGCTGATGAAAACTTGCTTTCCCCTCCCTTCCCGAAGTCCCAAGGGAATGCCTTTTTACATCGAGAAGCACAGGGGGATGGAGCTTTCCCAGCTGTTCCCAGCATTGGACACTCCTTGAGATCTTTTGCTTATGGGTGCACTTCGTTTGCAGGCAGACAGAGAAGGTGTGAGCCCAGGAGCTTGACCTGATGACCTTATGGGTCCCTTCCAACGTGGGGTATTCCATGGTTCTATAATCAGCAGTATGTCTGATGAACGGCACTGGACTCGGTGCTTAAAGCTGGGAAATAACTACCTGCCCTATCAGTAATGCCACCGTCTGTGATAAATTGCATTGCAGTTTCTCCATTGTAGGCAGCGGTGGTTTTGTGCACTTGGCATCCGTGCCTCCCTGTGTTTAATCAATTCAGACAATCTTTTACAAAGTTGTTTCCTTTGGTGCCACACATTTAGTATGCAGAATATAGTTGAAAAATCTCTTGTTGCTGTACGAAGATGCTTAAATAAACCTAATAAAGATGTATTGGCACTCCAACATGGGAGGACACAGTAATACACTCCAGCCATCTCCTTCTGGGCACCTGAAAATAGCTGCTTGAGACCAAGAAAATGCCTTCTTCCAATCTTCATACAATCAAGAACTTGAATGTATTAGTGTGAAACTATCTGTATGCTAATCTTAACTTGTTTTAGCTATGTTTCTATAAAATCAAGTAGCTTCAAAGCATTCCCAAAGTATGTAAGGTTTGATTCCAGCTCCTAGTAAAAGAAAAATCCTTGTTAATGTTTTTGGGTCAAGCTGACCTAACTCCAGCAGCCATCAAAAGGGGCAGGACTGTGTTGTTCAGGCCCAGTGACCCTGAAGTCAGGGCACTTGCTCGGTTGAAAACAAAGAACCTTCCTTATAGGATAAGTTTTAGTGATGCGTGCACTCTCAATCATTTCTTGCTGCCGCTTCCCGTGTGTGTCAGATGGGTGCATCAAACTTTCTCTGGCAGCACCAGCATAATGCAATGTGAAGTAACCATGTCACTGTCCTCTGAGGGTATCAGCAGGGAAACAGTCCTACAGAAGAAGCTGAAAGGGGTAGCTGTGATCTGTTCTCTCACTCAGTTAGCTCAAAAAAAGGCATAGCCCAGAGGAAGCAGGTTGTTTTGCTTTCACCAGCCCCTTGCCTTGAATCTGAACTGTGAAGTGCATTCCAGACTAGGTAGACCTGTGTTATCTTTGCAGGTTTTGTAAGATAGGTTATTCTGATTTTTTGTTCATTCTAATGGTTTTTCACAGATGAGCTGAGCTCCTGGATACAGCAGTCATTTAAACATTACGTTACGCAAGAAGCTAAGCAACACTTCCACGACTATGACAAAAATGGTGATGGATTGGTGTCTTGGAAGGAGTACAACTTACAAATGTATGATCGTGTAATTGATTTTGATGAGAATACTGTCCTGGAGGATCAAGAAGAAGAATCATTTCGACAGGTAAAATGTTTTAGCATCAGTTTCTGAAAGCTGCTGGCAAAAGGAAACAATATTTGTTTATTGTGACGGAACAAGATGGGTAGAGGAACTGTAGCAGCTGGCACATGTTTTAACACTTTCATTATTCTGAGATAGGGGAGTAATTAAAGGAAAGTAATGGAGTATTAAACCTGCTACCAGCAGAACACAATGAAATCATGCCTCGTGAATATATTTTGCCAGCTGAGTGGAGCATCAGCCTACACAGAGCAGAGTCACCAGCAAACTGCTTAAAACAGGATGGCACCCTGTTAAATGAGGTCTGTAGCCTAACCAGTGTCCTGCCTATAGCTTGGGCCAGGAGCACGTCTTGGAGTCAAAGGAAGCCTTGTACTTCCTTACCCCCTCACTGCACTCTTTTATCCACTGGTCATTCATTTCTGAAGTGCATACTCGGGGGTAATTTATACTGCATATGCTTTTCAACTTTTCTGTCTGCTAGAGAGCCAGAGGGAAAGCAGTAGCAATTTGGGCCTTTTGATCAATCAAAATGCAACCCTGGTAGATAAAACTGATGAATAAACAATAGGAGTTACAGATTAAACTCATATATGCAAATAAATACTTATGAATGACCAGGAAAGTGGCAAGAGAGGCAGGGAGGGAATTCACCAAGAGTCTTTGGTAGCAAAACTTGTTTAAGTTATGTAAGTGCATGTATATGTTTCCTCAAAGAGAATGAGTGAGTCTGTAGGCGAGCCTGGCCTCAGTTTTTGGTGGCTGCTTTTATTAAAGCAGTAGCCATGCATATACTGTTGACAGAAATAAAGTTGAAATAGACAGTAAGCAACAGATTTTATACAGTGAAAGCAAACTGTAAAGCTTTGGAGGTCACTTAGTCACACAGCTTTAAAATAAAACAAGATTCAAGATTTTGAATGGAACTTCCCACCAAAATATTGATCCTGTGTTTGAAGTGTTGCTGTCGTACTGTGCTGAGATAAAAGTGCTGGTCACTTACTTATGCTGTATTTTGTGGTGATTGCTGGCAAGGTTTTCGTGCTTGCTGACTTCTACTGATAGTGGCAAAAGCAAAATCATCAGCATTGCACCTGCATTGTGTATCAGCTGTCTTTGGCTGTACTTTTGAAAATTAGAGATTGTGCTGCAGTTAGAATGGAAAATTGGACAATTCCTGATTTAGAACTGACATCAAATAAACGTATGAATTCACCAGAAGGTGGCAGACTTGTTTGTCACTTCTCAAAAAAGCCCTGGAAACAGACTTTTTCCATCAGTAGCTGAAGTTGATTTTGCAGCTTTTAACATCACCTCCCATGGAAACTCTGGCCCAGTTTACCATACCATGAGGCCCCACGCTCTTTCTTAGCCCAGAGCCTGGCTCCAAACAACAACCTCTTGACTTAACTCTATGCCCTCAGTGCCCTGCAAAGGGTTTAAAGCTTTAGGAAAAGCCACTAGTCAATGTACATTTACTAAAGCAAGGCTATTAAGTGGTCATCTGGGGAGACATAAAGTCCCAAGTTGAAATGGTGCCTTCTTACTGCCATTGTCAGTGATGGAGTGGAACGACTGATTATATTCCTTTGAAATTCATGTTTGCAAGTCACTTTATCTCTGATTTTTGTCAATATGCCCTTGTTCATATTTGGCCCTTCTCTTCATCACATGATTTCTTTGATCATTAGTCAGGTGTCTGGTGGATTTTGATTTTCATTGTCTTAGCTATGGTAATTGCCTTCGATAATTGCCCAACTATATACATATGTTTTTTGGATGCCTGTTTCAAATAGCCACAGTCATCACAAGACTCAGCTATGAAGAATATTAACCCACTTTTGTACTTACAGAACGTGGGTATTCTGAAGGCCAGCAGGTTGCCCACGAGCCAGCAGTGTGCCCTTGTGGCCAAAAAGGCCAGTGGTATCCTAGGGTACATTAAAAAGAGCATGGCCAGCAGGTCGAGGGAGGTGATCCTCCCCTCTGTTCTGCCCAAGTGAGGCCACATCTGGAACACCGTGTCCAGTTCTAGGCTTCCCAGATCAAGGCAGGCAGAGAACTGCTGGAGGGTGTCCAATGGAGAGCCACAGGGATGGCTGGGGGCTTGGAACATCTCCCTAGGGAGGAAAGGCCAAGGAGTTCAGCCCGACAAAGAAAGGGCTAGGGGGTGTTTTATCAGTGCTTATCAGTATGTGATGGGCAGGAGTCAAGCGGATGGGGCCAGGCTCTTTTTGGTGGTGCCCAGCAACAGGGGAAAGGGCAACGGGCATGAATTGGAACTCAGGAAGTCCCATACACTTGTAAGAAAGATATTCTTTACTTTGAGAGTGACAGAGCAGTGGCACAGGCTGCCCAGAGGTGGTGGACTCCCCTTCTCTGGAGATATTCAAAACCCACCTGGATGCTTTCCTGTGTAACCCACTCTAGGGAATCTGCTTTAGCAAGGGCTTGGACTGGGCAATTTCCAGAGGTCCCTTCCAACCCCTACAATTCTGTGATTCTATTTAACTCTCAGCTAATGTCAGCTTTCCTTTAAAAATTCAACTAATTGTTATGCAGACTAGGCATGCTCTTACAGTTTGTTAAATGTGCTCTTTAGGAATCAGATTCGCCTAACTGTGAGAAGAAAAAAAAAAGTCAATAAATAGGATGGAAACTAAAAAGTATGACATAAAATGGTTACTTTGAAAGTACTTGTGATCTGCAGCTTGGTGGCCACTGCCTTACCCAGATCAAAGTGACACTGGGAGCACAGTACACTTACTCATGAGATTCCAAGATTTTCACAGCTCGCAACACACACATTTTGATTAGGGATTTATTATCCCTGATTTGGGTCTTTGTTTTGTCTGAAGAGAGCGTATGGAACGACACAAGCAAAAAGAAGGAAGTCTTTGCACATTTAGAGTACAGAAAAAGGAGGTGTGAGGCATTCAGAAATAGTGATTTGCCTGTTTATGGTGGGTAGTGTTTATTTTAAGGGGGCGTGCTAAAACTTACAGTTACTTACTGTGGTTTTGAGAAGTATCTTAGCTTTGAAATAAGTTGATGACATGGGCAACAGTCTTGTACAGTCTGTCTCATCCTTTAGCACTTAAAATGGCTTCAGAAAATTCGGTTTATATGTATGCTGTTTCAAGAGCCACAAACTGCCTTGATGTAAATGAGATATGAATTCAGAAAGTTCAGTGTCCTTAAATGCAAGTGTTAGAATTTGTGATGGTTGCTGTAGCAGTCATTGTACTCCACTGGGTTAGTTTGGGAAGTGGTGACTTGAAGAAGAGGAAACACATAAAGGCAAGGTCTTCTCATTATCTCTCTTTAATGACTGGGGAGCCTTGGCTGAGCGTGTTTCAAATGTCAAAAACTGGAAAGAAAAAGATTTTAATAAATTCCTAAAACAGAACCCCCTCAATTAAAGGTGCAGTTCTCACTGCTTTGGATACGCTCTTCATAGTGAAATGTAACATCATTGTAGTACAAGTAGGTAATGTGAAACAATTAATATTCTAATGAGTTTACAGACAGCTACTATAATGTTTTTCCTTTTCATTAAGCACTCTAACTAAATCTCTTTTCTAAGCTTCATTTAAAGGAGAAAAAGCGTTTTGAAAAAGCTAACAGGGATGATGATCCTGATCTAAATGTGGATGAATTTATCGCTTTTGAACATCCTGAAGAAGTGGAGTATATGATGGTAAGACGTGCAAGGAAATCTTCATTGCCCTGCGTGTTTAGGGGCAATGCCTTTTTGAAGCCCCAGGACTACAGGAGGCTGCTTTTGAGCAGCTGTGCATATTGCTGTGCCAGACCAAGGGAGAGATGAGGTGGATTCAGTGCTGGAGTTCAGCAGCAGCAGCTCAGCATTTCTCTTGAAGATCTATTTCAAGAACTGGTACTGCACAACTGTCCCAAACTTTAGGAGTTAGTCTGACGTGGCTATCTCTAAAACTGCTAGGTTAGAAATAGATCAGGAAGATTTCAGCTTGAAGAAGTTTCAGGCCCAGTTCAGAGTTAAAAAGTAAAGTTAGAGGAGCTTAAAATAAACCTTTTTTTGGTGCAGGAAAAGTGCAGGTGCCAGACATTCATACCTTGCTTCAAGGGAAACAGTGCACTTTGGTGCTGATCGCACGTTTCATCACTGCTGTGACTGCTGGTGTCGTTCCAGCCCGTGCCCACAGCTGACCCCACTTAGAAGCACGTTGATGCTTTGCTGCTCCTTCAGCTCTGCCTGTCCAGTGCTGCACAGCTTCAAGCCAGGAGGAGCTCCTTGCAAACACAGCTTCAGTTTGTGTTGGCATAACCCTTGATTGTGAACAAACAAGAGCAACTACAAGAACAGGCATGCTGACCTCACTGGGAAACAAAGCACTAAGAGAATACACATTTTTTCCAACATCTTCAAACACTTCAGTACTGCAAAAAAGCAAATATATTGAAGGAAAAAAGAAAAGAGAAACAAGATAATACAGATTTGTACAAATTAATGGTTTTAGCTAGTGGAATTGTTTTGAATTATGTTGAAGGATTCCAACTCAATCCACACCCTGCACGTTTAACATCCTAAACTAAGAATGACCTGTTTTGTTGCACAGAACCAATTATTTGCACTGGTCTTATAGAACAGAGAAGCAGATTCAAAATGACTGTCTCTTTAGTTTAAAGGCTTCATTATAGCACTTAAATGATTGATTGCTTTTTCTCTTGATTGCAAGACTGATCAGTTGGTGTTTTGCTTTTTGTTTGCATGTATGCAAAAGGACTTTGTCACTGAGGAGGCTTTAGAAGAACACGATAAAGATGGTGATGGATTTGTGAGCCTGGAAGAATTCCTTGGTGATTACAGAAGAGACCCAAGTAAGGAAAAGGGGTGGGGTTGAACAAAAGCTTTTGGAATGGGATGAATTGTATGCATCTTTGTTTCCAGCTGTTAGTACCTCCACCTACAGGCTCTGAGTAACATTACCCTGTCTTTCACAGTAACTCAATTTCCTGCACTGTGCATAGCCAGGCATTATTTTAGCCTGTTTTGTGAGTATTCAGCAGAAGTTTGTTTGCAGCCCACTGTTTCCTCGTAGGTTACTTCTTCTCCCAAAGACTTAAGCATAAAATTCTCATCACTAGGTAGGTAGCTAAAATCAACTGCAGTTCTGCTAACTGAATGCATCTGGGAAGCCAGCTGGCATGAATGTAAGGTTGGCTGTTTCTGGTCTGGAGTTTATGACTGCTTTTCTCGAGGTGTGCTGTTAATAGATAAATATTTATATTCTGTCTTTGGCTTCTGACAAGATACATCAAAAACCTCCTCTGGTTTCAAAAAGATGAGCAACTAGATGGGGAAAAATGCATGGACCTAAAGAGTCCTAATTCTGACGTGGTGGTTTTCCTGTGTTATTTTTGTTTGTTTGGGTTGGTTGGTTGCTTTTTTAATCTTTTTCATGCTCTGACTTGAATAAAACTTTTCCAAGCCTGCCTCTCTAAAACTGTTAGAAAGGAGTGAAATCAGTGCTTGGGTCCTTGCAGTAACAGAGAAGATACAATCACATTGCCATTATTATTTTGAAATCAAGGCTTCAGACCCAGCTATAATGTAAAACTTGTTCAGCTTTCCTCCAGGTGACCACCTCTTGACTTGCATGGTATTTAGGAGCACTTGTGCACAGTGCTCACCAGTGATGAGTGGTCAGTTGGATGAACGGCTTCTTAATTTCTTGGAAGAGTTTGAGACAAGTTTAAAACAACTGGCTAGGTTTCAGGATGCAGTGTAAGCTCATGGGGTAAATATGAAACAGGAATACAAATAAATAAATACAAATAAAGAAAAGAAGTAATTTGAGCTGTTTTGAATACATTCCAAGTATTTTAGGGAAAAAAACTGAAGTGAACTATTTTGAAAGCCTGCAGCATTGTCCCAGGTCTGTTGAGCCTGCACTAATTAAGACCTTTGCCTCTTTGCTGGCTGTCACAGATGAACCTCTCCGGCTGTAAAAGCAGGGCAACAGAATGTTATTAAAAACGTGGTACAGCCTTACAAGTTTTGTCACCATATGCTCTGCACAACGCCAGTTCTCTACCTGTTTTTGGGACACTTGCTGATTTAAAGCCTTTCCCTGCTTTCCTCCATCCGTTGTGTGCTGAGCTGACTGATGTCTGAGGACAGCTGTGCTGCCCGTAGTGCTGTCGTGTGATGCTGTTAGCACAGCATTTGTGCTGTGGTTGCTCTACAAGAAGAAGAGAGTAATCTTAACCCAGTCAAAGCAAATAATGTAAAATTTCTCTGTTAGCCACTTTCACTTTTTCCTGCTGACTTGTTGGATCTCCCAGTAAGCTCTCTATGTAGTGTGCTTTCTCTGCTCTCAATTTGGGTGACTGTGGAGATGCTAGGCAGCTCAGTTGATGTAATGTATGACTTTAATGTCCCTGATATAGGCTGGTTCAGCTGCAGTTTTACTGTCTCAATGTTACTTTAGCTTTAAATTATGAATCTGTACAAGTTGGGGAGAGCTTATGTGTAGGCAGATGCATTTATTAAATATACTGGGACTGGTCTGTAAGGTTTGTCTTGTTTAGTGAAATCACTTTTATGTTATGTTTTATGAGACTAAGTTCACTTGTTTTGCATTTTGCATTTTGTAGAAGAGGTGAATGCATTGATTTCAAGGAAAATAGTGGATTTAAACTTAACAAATGTTTCTCACTAGCTGCCAAGGAAGATCCAGAATGGATACTTGTTGAGAAGGATCGATTTGTGAATGACTACGACAAGGATAATGATGGGAAACTCAACCCTCAAGAGCTGTTATCCTGGATAGTGCCCAATAACCAGGGGATTGCACAAGAGGAGGTATGCATTTTGACTGGTTCAGTAATTACTGCTTGGAATTTATTTAGTGCAGTAGTATTCTGAAGGTATCACAAGGTGATGGTACATCAAAGTGATGGATAAATTCAAGTTTACAGTTCCTTAGTAGTTGAGAAAGAATGCTTAGTAGATCTTTGCATAGATTCTTTGAGCCTGTTTTTCCAGTTTGGCAAAGAGTGTTGATCCCTGCACTGGATAAGGCAAATGTGAAGTTCCTATCGATTGTATAATGTTTGTAAATGAACAAATTTACAAATTCTATGCGTTCAAATAGTTTACCTGGTTTGACTTAAGAACTCAGTATTTAAAACAGTCATTTTGAAGTTATCAGAGGTAAAACTAATGAAGTACACAAATAAAAGAAGCTGTTATATGCAGCATAATTTTGAAAACAAAAATTGATCATTCTTCTAACTTGTTAAATTGCCATAATTAGTACAAAATTTATATAAAATCTTGTATTTATATAAGAAAATAGAAGTATTGTATGTTTCAAGAGGCTGTAATGTAAACTTTCGTAATATAATTAAAAGGGTTTAATCAGCAGTAGAATACCATAATAGGTTTAAGTGGATTCTCATTTTAATCATCTGTTTTGCTTGTAGCAGGCAGTAGAAGCCCTGAGTGTTCCCAGACAGCCTCTTCTAGTGAATAGACTTCATAGTTACTGGCTGCAGTACAGAGGGTGTCTGCCCTTCTGCTGCAGACTTCTTAATTTGTGCTGGTCCTTTCCTTTGCACAGAAAGATTTTGGTGTTCTAAATGGCAGAAACAACAGCCAGGTCCTCCTATACCTCCAAAATTACTACAGTCAGGAGGTGCTTTGTACTGAACAGCACTGAACTGGGTTGGGACATGCTCATTTACTGATGTCCCACCTCCTTCTATTTTAGTTTGCTGATTACAGAAAAACCAACTCAGCAGGCAGCGCTGGCTGCTCACGTACCTCGCTTTGCAGGAAGCTACGCTGTGAAATTGCACGAGCACTATTTTGGTCAATGTGGGTCTGTAAGCTTGTGTGCTGACTTGTTTCGGCATCTCACCCGTGAGGGGGACTGCAGGGAAGCCTGTGATGTATCTCACAGAATCACCAAAGTTGACCTTCAACATCACCCAGTTCACCCATCCACCTATCAGCAATAGTTCTCACTAAACCTTGTTCCTCAACAAAATCCAGTTGTTCCTTGAACACCTCCAGGGTCGGTGACTCCACCACCTCCCTGGGCACCCATTCCAGTGCCTGTCCACTCTTTCCTAATGTCCAGCCTAAATCTCCCCTGGCACAGCTTGAAGCCATTCCCTCTATTCTGTCACTGTTACACAAGAGGAGAGGCTGACCCCCAGCTCACTGCAACCTCCGTTCAGGTAGTTACAGAGAGCAGTAAGGTCTCCCCTGCCTTGTTTGATTGTTTCTCTAACGTGCTGGGTTTTTTTTCCAGTTAATGTAAGGGCTAACAAAGTCACCTATCCTAACCAGAAGGTAGCGTTGTCTTAAGCCATAAACTGCTGGTTATGAACATTACCATTTGGTTTTGGCATTTCAAACTGGCTTGAGAAATCAGGTAGCTAAATATCAGAAAAAAAGAAAACACTGTATACTCAATTTCACAGAATCACAGAATTGTAGGGGTTGGAAGGGACCTCCAGAGATCATCAAGTCCAACCCCCCAATCTCATCAAATTGCAGAATGGTTAGTTGGGAAGGGACCTTCATGGCTCCCCAGCCCCTTCTGCTGCAGGCTGCAGGCCCCTCAGCTCATGCTGCCAGGGCCCATCCAGGGCCTTGGGCACCTCCAGGGATGGAGCAACCGCAGTGGAAGGACCCTGGCCGTGTTCAAGAAGTGTTCAGGTGTTGTACTGAGGGACGTGGTGTAGAGGAGGACGGTTGGACTGGGTGATCTGGGAGGTCTTTTCCAACCTCAGTGATTCTGTGATTGTATATGGAGCCAAACTGATCAGGAAAAGTAGAAGTGGAAGGATACTCTAAATGACTGTGTTTATAGATGTTTAGCAAGTAAAACCAAAGCCCATTTCAGACTAGGAGTTCCTCCACTACTCAGAACTAACAGTTGCCTTAGATCTGCTGTACTAGCTTGTTAGCTTTGAGCTATGAAATTCTTGTGAATATGATATAACTAAAATGCTCTGCATTTCTTGTTTTACTGCTGAATTTCCCTCCTTCTATAATACAAAAGCAAGCAAAAAACTGAAAACTGTTTTAACGTGCAGTTTCATTTGACATTATTGTGATTTAAAGTTCTGTTGGACTTTTTTTTTTCTCCCAAAAAGCAAGCTTTTGCTTTCAGGAAATGAGGGAAAGCTTATTGCTATCCAGGGTTGATGTTTCTACACGCGGATGGCGTATCTCATCCGTTGTTGAAGGTATTAGACCTCTTTCATAGTAGACACCAAAGACTTTCCAGCTAAATATTAACCATAGATTACAGTTACACAGCTGTTCTTGCAAGTCATAGGTACAGGAGATCTAGATGAAAACCTCTACCCTACCCTTTTTTTATTTTAAATATGTATGTACAGATGATGGAGAAGCAAGTCTCCTTAGGATCAGGACATAAAAAACGGCACAGCAGACAGAGTGAGTTGAAAGCAACAGTGCCTAGAGCTGAAACAGAGCTGAAAAAGAGGTGTATCTTGTCAGACATGGGGCAAAAACGTGACTGAGAGAGAGCTGGCACACACCTGTGAAAGAGGATGCTCAGCAGATCCTAGCTGAGCTCCTGCACACCCAGCACTTCCTCCTGCAGCTGCCTACCTGTGGTTGAATGCCCAGGAGCAGTGTGACAGCTGTTCTCTAACTGAGCTCCTGGGCTCGGTGAATTGGCAGTGAGCTTAGAGATTTCAGACTTTGCCTCTGAATAAAAAGAGCAAAGGGAGACAAACTGAGGAAAGACAGGTTTATAAATGCTCATATCTATGAACTCAGTGCACGCTGTTCCATTTATTTTTAGGCTCTTCACCTGATTGAAGAAATGGATCTGAATGATGATAAAAAGCTTTCTGAGGCAGAAATCCTTAAGAACCAGGATTTGTTTCTTAACAGCGAAGCCACCGATTACGGCAGGCAGCTTCACGACGAACGTTTCTACCACGAAGAACTTTAGATTTATTTATTTTGTAATCTGTTTTTCTTCCCTTCCTTTCATTGGGAGCCTTTGTTAAATGCACTCACTTTTCAGCTTTGTTGGAAGTTTTGTGCTGTAATTACAATAGAATAACATTTGTGTAAATACTTGGCACTCAGAATTAAATTGCCTTCCTGCAGACATCCTTAGGCCTCTTCCCGCCTTCAAAATTAATCTTAAATACTTATTCCAAAATTACATAGCAATGGGAAGGAAATTAGTTAAGGTACAGTACTGCATTGTGCAGGGCTGTGTGACTACACTTCAAATAAATGGAGAATCCAAATGGTTGTGAAGGAATTCAAAACAGAAAATGAGACTACTATTTTTTCTAATCAGTTTAATTAGGGAGGAGAGCAGAGAAGATAGAGGGAAGAAGTTCAGAGTGAGTATTAACTGTGTTTTATTTAATACGTTTGGAGAAACACTTAGGTTAAATGCCTCAATTGTTTAAGAGGTTTCTACTTAATGTTAAATGGTTCCTATAATGTGTTTTACTGTATTACAAAAAGGAAAAACCCGCTATTTTTACATCTACAGACAATAATTGTTTTTACGTACAGTTCTACAACACTGGCAATATGATGGTATTTTACATTGTCAAGAACTTCTTCATTTGTTGGATTAAAACCAAAAAAAATTGCACCTTTCTGTGTTTTGTGCATTTATTACATACTGTGGGTCATCTGCAGCAGCTCCTTGAAACGTGAGCAATGTGCAGTACTGTATTGAATCACAGAATGGCCTGGGTTGAAAAGGACCACAATGATCACCTACTTCCAAACCCCTGCTGTGTGCAGGTCACCAACCAGCAGCCCAGGCTGCCAGAGCCACATCCAGCCTGGCCTTGAATGCCTGCAGGGATGGGGCATCCACAGCCTCCTTGGGCAGCCTGTTGCAGTGCCTCACCACCCTCTGGGTGAAAAACTTCCTCCTGAAGTTGATAAGGGAATGATCAGCTCCTAATTGATTTGGGAATGATGCCTGAATGCTGCTTGGAATACTGAGGGCATCTCCACTACACCATGTGAAGGTAGCACTGTGCATTCCCTGGCAGCGTTCTTAGGTTTTGTATGTTGAAGGGATATTACCAGATCTAGATGCCAAAAACCCCTAAGTTTGTAGTTAGCATTTTCAGAACATGCTTGCAAAAGTAGCGTGGTGGTGGCTTGGGGTTTTTTTTTGTGTTTAAATTTGGGATAGAGGGAAATGTAAACCACTGAGACACTGCACAACAGTTGTAGTAGTAATATCAAAAAAATCAACCTCAGCTGAAATCTCCACCCTTGTCATTCACAAAAGTGAGTACTGTTCTGTTTGTGATTACTTGAAATAACCCAGAAGTTTTATAGCATGACAGATTCAGTTTAGGAAAGCACATACGTTCACTTTTCATCCCCTAGGAAGTCACTGGAATCAGCTGAGTGCTCTGAACAGAGCCTAGCAGAATAGACTGGAATTTTGAGACAAATCTTAACCAATTCAACTTCACACTCAGTAACCAGCTTGAAAACAGCTCCCAAAAGGAGGAGGTAAAAGGTGCCTCTATGGTTGGCTCTTGGTCACAGCTCAGAGTTGTTTGTTGGGTTGCAGTCACTTGCAAAATTGGGAATAGGAAGAAGTTGCAGCAAGACCAGTAGAATACCAAAGACCACACAATTCACAGAGCTCACATCTCAGAATCTGTGCCAAACACCCAATTTAGTGCTCATTTCAGTCTTTCTGTAAGCAAGTTATGTTAGGTATTATTAGAGCTTAGCTGCAGCCTGCCCAAATTTGTAGCTCTTAATCTAATTTTATGGACGTAGAAAAGCAGTCCTTCAAAAGGAGACGATGTAATTGTTAATAAACTGTGATGTGGATTTGGAGAAATGCGAAGCTCAGCCCTGTAACACTGAGCGTTTCAGTAATTCCTAGAGTAAATTAATGCTGACTTCTTTTGATTTCTGATAATGGCTTCAAAATCGCACTTCTTTAAGAAGGAAAGCCTAACAGTGCTGCACAATCCAAAAAAGATTTCTGGCTTTTGATAATTTAATCTAGCACCAGGTTGGCCAAAGCAAACTGGCATCACTTCTGTTCACCAGTGCCCACCCGGACAACACAGAAGTGATGGGGAAGCAGCTCCGCTGTGCCTGGGGGGAAGCTTGTCCCTCACCTAGCATGTCTGAACTGTGCTTCCCCCTGCCAGCTCTTACAGAAGGATCTGCACAGTACTTGAGCTTTAGAAGTGACCACATGAGCTCAAACATGGAGACAAAGGAGTGTCTCTTGTGCCATTGCTCTGGCAGGTGCAGCTGATGTTTTGTTTTGGAGAAGCCTCCATGTAAGGCATCCTGCAGCTGAGCAGACCTCCAAAAGACACACTGAACTATCCCCTCCTCCTTATACATCTCTGTGCCTACTCCAGCAACACCTGGAGAAAGACAGAAAAGAAAAAATAAAAATGGGATGGCTCTTGTCTTCTTTCTTAGGGCCATAGTATCAGCACTCAGTGTTTCTGCCTGTCTTGCCGTCTTTTCTCATTTTCTCTCCAATCACAAACCTCACCAGACAAAACTGAGTTATTCTGGAAGCTGAGAGCAGTCAGCTGCGTTTCACTCCAGCATCCCCTTCTAAAGACTCAGAGCAGATCTGATCGACCTGCTGCATGACTTCTGCCTGCACAACTTCTAGGGGTCTGGTTCAGGCTGTGGTCAGATGGGATAGCTCTAAACAATGGACCAAAAGAAACACGCAAAACCACAAGAATTCAGTCCGCAAAGCAGAATCCTTTATGCTGCATAAAAGCTACTTGCATGGATGTGTGCTGGAATCCCTCTGAATGCTGCAGGTGTGCAGGCATAAGGAAAGGCTCGCAAAGAGTATTATTTTACTGGCCTATCTGATCTATGAAAGCAAAAAAGAAGATACTGAAAAAACAATCCACAAGGAACACACTGCAAATAATTGAAAAGCACAATTGTTTTGAGAAAGCTAGTAATGATCTTTTCAATTTTAATGACAGCAGAAAAACAAGACGGAACAGTGCTGACCTGTGATCCACCTGATGAGGATTTCTGGCACTGCAGGATTACAAGCAGCACAAATGTTGGTACCAGTCCTCTGCTCCCCTTCCTAGCTTATCATGAGAGGAGTATGTGAGAAAGAGCTCAAGGACTGCTGTCATTCCTGAGCACCTCACGGGGTCGTGGGTTCTGCATTTCTACTCAACAAAAAATACTGGGGATGTTTCTAAGTGAGAAAATACACAGAAGATTTGCTAGATATGCCAAAGGAACCTTACCTAGTGCTTCTCATGATACTAAACATCTCTACGTATTACGTATTACTTAGAGCCCCTCACACTTTCTGTTTGCAGGGCACTTAGCATCAAGCATCTCCAGCAGATGCCGTGGTTACAGAGCACAACAAGTGCTTCGTTCTGTGTTCAACACAATGAAAAAGGAGCACCGGGTATAAAATTCCAACCAGTAAGCATACTGGAGGCCTTCTTCTCCATGCATAGCGCTCATCCAATCGCCTTGTCCCTAAAAAGGAAGATCAAATCACTCTGGCTTCCTAAATGTTAGGGATTCTCCCATGAAAACATACTGACAAGGACCAAAGCACAAGGAGTCACAGCCCTTCTCAGAGGCAGCACTCCAGCAGCTCCTGAGTGAGCTATGTATCCCCACATTGTGCTGGAATAAGAGCTCTGTGTGATGAAGGGCTTTTCAGCCAGACAGGCTCTGATTTGTCTAACTGCAGACGTATCATCGTTCTGCTGAAAGATCCGTTCTAGTGGGCTGTTCATTTTTTAAGAGGATCTTTGTTTTCTGAAGCTTCTGTAGCTTCTCGTTTCTCCATTACTGCTCCCATTGCTCTCTAAATGAAAAGATGAATAAGAAAGGCTCAAACCTCCATCCACTGCATCACAGAGGATCTCACTGACTGCCACAGGACTTGGACTCCCAGGCATCTCGGTGAGCTCAGGCCCTGCTGCCCTGCCAGCACTTCCATGCAGCTCAGGGCCTTTGGGTCGAGCTGAACTAAACACAACTAGCAAGCAGCCAACCTTCTTGGATGGCCAAAATGTTTGGTTGGTTTTTTTTTGTTTTTTTTTTCCTTCACTGGATGCATATTTCATGAACTCCAACAGAGCAAAGCTATCAACTTCAAAAGCTGTAATTTGGAAATAAGAAAGATGAGATTCCATCTTCGATAGACTGAGATAAAACATTCTTTAAAAGACTTTTTTCTAACACATCAAGTGTCTTGCCCTCAAAACGTGTTTTCTTTCAGGCAATTATCACTTGTGAAAGAAACCTCTGCTCATTCCTCCTCAGCACCCCTGCAGGGAATCCTTGCATTTCTCCATCTCCCTCCCTTGAGTTATGAACAAATTTTCCTGCCACTCACGACAATCAAAGAGGTTCCCAGCTCTGGCCTTGCACACTCTCTGTTCTGCCCTCTCCTGCCTGCATGCATTTCAATTTCCCTTTCTGTGTGTGTGATCCCTGCACCCTGCATTGCTTACCTTCAGGCCATCAAGAAGTAGATGTGCCAGTTCTATCTTCTAGCAGCCTGGCAGGACAAGTTGCTAGCAAGGTGATCACAGAAAACTCCAGCCACACACTGCTGCAGGTCTCTGTGCACATCTCAGTGCCCCACTGGAGCTCAACTGAGCTGAGACTTCCTGCCCAAGGACTGCCCCTGGGGAGCAGTAGGAAAGCTGGCAGGGCTGGGCATCACCAGCAGTGCTAATTAGGTACAGCTGTTAGCCCAGGTACGCTCTTGGTGTGGAAGGACACGTTTTTGCATAGGCAATTAGAGTAGGAGCTTTTTCCTTTTACCTACTCCTTAAAAATATCAGTGAGTATTTTAAGATACAGAATCCCTAACACATCGCAGGGAGGTGGACAGGGACAACTAAATGTGTAGGAAAGGTATTTTGACAAGGGTGTCATGTAAGCATCAGACATGAGTGTTAATTACCTGCAGCTGCAGTGCAATAAAGCCTTTCCCTGATGTGGCTGCTTGCAGGTCTCTGTCTCAGTGCAGTGCTGGGTGTGGGCATGCCGACGGTTCACAGATGCACTTGTTTTGCTTCATTTCAGGTCTTTCTGCTAATAAACTCTTACATCTTTTACCACAAGTGTTTCTAGAGTTTGGGTTTTACTTCTAAATTTCACCTATCCTGCTTATTCATAGCAGCATTTACATAAGGGAGGCAAATCAGAGCCCTTCTCCATATGCACACATAGGTATCTCTGCACATGTGCTCAGACACCTGCACAACTGCAACGTCCTCACTTTAACCAGTCTTGAAAAGCATTTTCATTTGCAAAACAGAGTTTTGCAGCTCCAGTTCCCATGCACAAATATAGGGGTCTCTGCCAGCCCCAGGAGGTGTGAGAGAAACGTGGCACACACGTACATTTCTTCCATTTCTTTTGCTTTGTTATTCTGTGTGAGACCACATCGTTACATGACGGTTTGACTCTGGTTTCCTCCCCAGCTTCTCTCTCTGTATTGTGCTGGCTTCTTTTGCGTTTTAATTGCTCTCTCCCCTCCTGTAGCTGATCAAAATCACATTGCTGAATTCTGCTTTCTTCCTTTTCTCTTTCTGCCAGCCGCTCGCATGCACACATGGCACAGACTGACATCACTTGACATCTCCGTGCTTCCTCATTTCAATATTAACTGTTTACCAGAAGAGAAACTGGTTTGGCGCTGGGTTGCTACGTTCACGCGTGCCTCTGTGTGTGAGCAAGAGCTTTTTTTCCCCTCTCTGTCCCTTCACAGCTACAGGTCATTACACCGAGCTGCCTGAAACTGCCTGATGCTATTTTTCACCAGCGTGACTTTAGAAGAGACAGCTGTGTGGATGTGCTCCCCTTTCTGCCTTGGCTGGGGCACAGGAACAACTGCAAAAGCCGGTGCTGCTGCTGCCATCTGAGAGCCAACCTGCTGAAGAACCTTTGCCCTCCCCAGGCCGATCATAATGACACAGATGCAGTTTAAAGATGCATTTTGGGTAAGTGAGCGTTTCTGCCATGCTTCCTCTACTAAATACGTACGTATTTAAAACATTTTGTTAATGCAGCTTGGCTCTGAATACAGTTTCAAGCCGACTTTATCCTAATTCTGTGTTTTAAATTCAGTTTGTTAAAAAAAAAAGAGAAGGAAACTTCGTCTCTAAGCAAAAGCACACTGTTCAAGTGTGGGGTAGTAGGCCAGTGGAATCCCTCGCACAGCATCAACTAAGCCAGCCAGGTGCAAAGTGCTGCTGCTCACCCTCCTGGGGAGCCCAGGGCTGCTGCTATGTGCCATAGGGCACGCACAGAATGTCCAGCGGCACGGGGCAAAGGACCAGAAGTGGTGCTTGAGAACACAGCTGCTTCTGGAGTTAAGGAGAAAACCAGAAAAAAGGACCCCAAAGACATAAAGCCAAAACACTGCCAGGTTGGGTAAAGAGCAAGTTGAATAGTTCCTCCTGTCTAGGCAAATATTCTTCCAGCACCTGGTGCTGACTTGACATGAAGGCAGATGAAATCCTCCTGCCATTCCCTTATCAAGCTAAGTAGAACTGGCCCTTCACCGCCTGTTTGCTTTCTGTGCTTTCTTTCCATCCCCTCTTCCTGCAGGGTAAACCTTCTCCTGGTCTGAAGGAGCCGAGCAGATGGCTGTGGGGCACTGCTTTCCTCCAGGCACCCCCAGCCCCAACTCTATCGGATTTAACCAGTTAAAAAAAAACTGTAATGAGGAAATACAAATGTTCCTTTTGATGTTAACCCAAACTGTGCCAGGGCACACCCACACAAGGCTCTCCCTTACTCTTCTTTATGCAGTTACTAACTGCATGCTCAGATGCACAAAGTATGGCACAACCACAGCCCAGTGCAACTGCAGGAAATTCAGCTTTTGCATTTCTCGACGTCCTTCCACAAAGTGCAATCTGACTTTTAGAACCAATACAATTTGTATATTTACTTTCTAGGATCTTGGTCTTTAGCTGGGATAAATCAGGCATGTCCCATGGGCTCAGCAGGGTGATTAACGCCACTCAGCAATCTGGCCAGGCCAGTTCTTTGTGGCTCCTCTTCCCCAAGCTTCACTCCTGGCCTTAGTCATGAATATCATCCTGGCTTGGCTTTGAAGCTACCATCTGCTTTAAAGGAAAGCGTCTTTGTTTTTAATATTGTTTGGCTTGAACATAATACTGCCAAGCTTGTTTAATTGGACTGAACTATATCCGGATATGCTATGGTAGTTTTAGCTGTGCAATAATAAGTCTTTTAAAAAGAAAACTTACAGGATATTGCACAACGTAGCAAAAGAGCACAGCTTGCCCCCAAAATCACAAGATCAGCAATTATTTTTGCATTCATAACGTTCTGCTGCGCCCGTTAAAGGAACGGAAATATATTTTCTCAGTTTGCCTCAGTGAGCAACTATCTGCTTTGTTCACTATTGCCATCAACTGAGACAGCCCTCATGGTTAAAACCCAAGAAGTACCGTTATGTCGCAGCCGTACCTGCCTTCATCTCCAAGACCTGTCTAAAGGCATGGCTGCACTCTCCCCCTGGAATTCAACATCTCTGCTCTTACCATCAGCAAGCTTTTGGCCAGGCAGTTCCTTCAGCAGCTACAGCACTGTGAAATACTTACACAATTCCCTGCAACAACACATCTTCCTCAACCAGAACAGAAAGGACACCATTCATTCTGCTGCAAAGTCCCTCCATCTTCCTAGGCTGTGCTGTGTTTCAGGAACATGCAAACTCTTCCTCATTGCTCATCTCATTTTTATCCTCGCTTTTTGCCTATCAAATGTGGCAGTGCCAGGACTATGCTAAAACTTTCCTATTTCTGCTATTTTTTTTATTGTCTGTAACCACAGCCTGGGCTAAAACCACTCTGCTTTTATTACTCTTTTTGTTCTGGTATCTTCCACACATGCTGGTTTAATGGTTTAAAAGAAAGTTGCTTAAAACCCCCACTGAGATGCACTCCTTTGTAATAGTTTCCTATCCTCAGACAATACTTTTTGGAAAACATTAATAAGAAGAAAAGACAAATCAGTTTTGATAGTAGGCAATTGCTCAAGGCATTAATATTCTCACTGTCCCGTTGTATGGATGCAAGCGATGTTACCTGTGTAATCACATTAGGTGGGCAGGTAAATTCCCTGCTAATGGCCTCTGCTTCCACCTGAATTTCACATTAACAGGATTATATCAATAGGAGGGATCTGAGCAATATTCAGTTTTTGTTACAAAAACCCATTTACCCGAAGGGAAAGTCTTTCCCTTTTCTTTCTTGATCTCCTTCTACGTCCTTGTACTCATTTGATGTTCCACCAGAATTCCCATTGTGGCCTTTTCCTTCAATTTATATTTTCTCTGCCACGCTGCTCCGCAGCAGCCTGGTGAGACGTGGCCATTCCTGGCCAAGAGGAACGGGCACTCAGCAGCATCATTCTGGCTGCAGATTCTCTATCTACAAAACACTGTGATCAGACGCTGCAGCACTGGGAGCCATGTAGGTGCTTAAGATAGCCTGACATAGACAAAGATCTTTGAATATCTTCCTTGTTTGGCTTTAGATTATTGTCTGCGCTGGGTTTAAAGCAAAAATCTACCTCATACGTGAGGCTCTCACCTGCTGCCACAGATTTCTCATGCAACACTATATGCCCAAACAGAAGTAATCACTTTCATAAATAATTTTACTTCTTGTGAGCATTACCCTATGAAATGACTATAAAAGATACATTCTGTGTCACAGCAGGACTATTTTCTGGACTTACTTGACAATATACCCAAGAAATCCTAATCACTGTTTTGCCCTAGGATGCCTTTTTTAGGCCAGGTGCCACCTTTCCTGCAGAGGCTGTTACACCTTGTGGAGCTGCTTTCTGAAATGGGTTTGGACAGACACCAAACCTTCTGTGCTGGCATCTCAGCTCCACAAGTGGGCCCCCCCAGCTTCCATTTGGATGGGAGTGGATTGTATTGGTTGTAGCTGTCTTTACAGACACGAGGCAAACCAAAATAATTAATCTCACTGCACAGTGTAGAGCAGGCAAGCTCCACTGTCAGTACGTCCTGCATCTCTCTGCACTACAGAAAGTGTGACTAGAGGCAGACTTATGGTCACATCCCTGTGCTGACAGCAGCCCTGCTTACAGCCAGCACATGTCCATGTTGGTGGATGTGAGCAGAAATGGGGAACAAAATGAGAACCAGCTTGGAGAAGTCAGACTGACTGGCCAGCTGAATGCCTGTGTTTGTTGTGAGGTCAACTTCATCTCCATGGAAGATGCTGCCCTATTCCCCTTCTGTGTGTTATTTCTCCCTGTATTCTTCCATAGTTTCCACTGTGGCCAAAATGCTTTACTCACTAAGGCAACAAGAAGCACCCTGGGGAGGGGGGTTGCAGTCTCAGAACAGTCACTGAAACCACAAGAAATCACAAGAATACTTGCTTACTAGCGGCTGTGGAAATACTGATGTTCCAGGAAACACTTCTAAGCAGAGCACAACAATTAAAATGAAACTCAAATGAACTGGTACTGATAGTGAGGCAAACACATTAACAGCTTCTTCCACCTCCCATATTCCTGGTACACTGCCTACAGGCCGTGTGAGGAACCAATGACAGCACATTCAGGGCGGTTCATTTCCTTGGTGATGAGCTGGAAATGAAGGACTGCAGTATTACTTCTGCAGCTTTTGGGTGTGTGCTCTGCCAGTTATGGCCTGAACATGGTATACCAGGTTTGAGCATCTTTCTGCAAGGGCAAAGGGTACCTGGGCAAGAGCTAAGTGCAGCACAAAGGCCTTGGAAGACTTTCTAGAGTAGGTAAATGAATGGGTTGGTGGAAAGCTCATTTTAGATCAAGTAAGTTCAGTAATTTCTAATTAAAAACAATTAGGTCTTTAGTGGTCACACTTTATTATTTTTTTCTGATGATCGTGCTGCAGCTGAGGGTTGGGTGGTTCAAAATGGCTGATGGATGAAGTCACAATGATAATTTTGTTTGTATTTTTACAAAGGTATGTCCACTTTGATTTGATCTCTCCTGCTCTGCAAAAGTGGTTTGGTTTGGACACAGGGAAATGGGGGATTCTTAGTTATGCTGACTTTAATTGTGGCATTGCTGTGTGTTTTAGATACAGAAAAGGTGACTCAAACTCTTTTCACTCTCATATACGTAGATATGTCTGATGAACACAGCATAGATCTAAAAGTATTTGTCACGCATGTCTTGAAACAGAGGCTGCAAATTGGAGCAGCGCTTCCAGCAGAGATCAAAGCAGCAGCCCTCAGGTTTGCTGAAGTAGGCTGAGGAGGTGAACAGCATATCCAAATCCTCCTCTCTGCCAGGACTGGGCGGTTCATTACCCATCCCATCCCTCCCTCGAGACATGCACTGCCTGCTATGCATTGAGCAGTGGCATCAGTCTCCAAAATTTACACTCCCTGACCAGGGACACTGATCCTGTCTTCCTCTGTGGGCACAATGGAAGACTGAATTTCAATCCACTTCTGATTATTGCGTACTTGTATGGAAGGAAAATTAGGCTGCTTCATAAAGAGATCATTTTTTGATATTTGTCAGCTCCTCTGAGCTCAAAAAGAGCTCTACATTTTGCTTTCATGCCATGCTCCAGCAAGGTAGATTCTGGCTGGCAGATGGCAAATTAAGCACTTGTTTAATCTCCTGTTTAATCTAGGTTTTGTAATAAAACATTTCTCAGCAACCACACTTCCGTAACTTACAAAGTTCCCCATGTTGTTCAGTAGGAATGTGGGGGTTTGAGGCTGGGACGAGGTGACAGCTCAGGTCATGGCTCTGTGCTGAGGGCATCAAGGACAAGAAAAGAGAAAAAAAAGATACTGAAAATGTGCATCCAGATTCCAACAGCAACTCAGTTCCCTAAAGAATTGCTCCTTTACTATAAATGGAGTTCAGTACCTCTTCAACGGGGTGAGGAAATGTCCCTGTACAAGGCTGAGGAATTGAAAAATTCCCTGGCTCTTTTGGTGCAACTTCATTTTTGCTTGAGATGGAAACCAGCAGGTATTTGCTGTAAGTCTTCAGCATTAGGTGGAAGCCAAGCAGCAAGGGGTTCTGTTCAGGCAGGTTAGTTTCTGTTTCATAGAATCATAGAATGGCCTGGGTTGCAAAGGACCACAATGCTCATCCAGTTCCAACCCCCTGCTGTGTGCAGGTCACCAACCAGCAGCCCAGGCTGCCCAGAGCCACATCCAGCCTGGCCCTGAATGCCTGCAGGGATGGGGCATCCGCAGCCTCCTTGGGCAACCTGTTCCAGTGCCTCACCACCCTCTGTGTGAAAAACTTCCTCTAAAGTTGATTAGGGAGTTTCTGTAAGCCCAGAGTTGGTTTGCTTCTGTCATATCTTGAAAGTCCCCAAGTCTTTGTGAGAATGTGCGACATCATATTGAGTAGCAGGATAGGTTGAAAATGACTACTTAAGTGGTAAAGATCTCTCATAAATGGAAATGACAATATGTGGACATTGCAGTGGCGCCCAGTCGGAAATTAATTTGTACAGCAACACTCTAGGTAGATTTCCTGAAGCTTTGCCCCACTTTGTGCTGTGAAACCCCCCCAGCAAAATGTCCAGCTCCTCTTCTCAGGGTTGCTGAGAGCATCGGTGCAACAGCACATTGTCCTTAATACCTTTTCCAAGACTACCAGAAAACAAATCAAGGTTTTCTAAGACAAGGAAGAGAAGGAGTTTTTAAATTAAGTTCCAAACTAAGCAGGCCTGGAGCCAGGGGCAGCGTGTGAGCTCCTGAACAGCTGCTGCTGTGCCTGAGCAAGGCAGGATTGTTCCACAGCATCCTCTCCCACACAGTGTTTGCAGAAGGAAAGGAGCTCTCTGCATAAAAAAGACCTGGGAGCAGAACTAAAGCGGAACATAAACAAAAATAAACTCTGATCACTATTTTGTATAAAACAGAAGTGCTCTCTACTTTAATGTTCTATTTCGCCTTATTTTACTTCCAGTTTCTCTTGTGTACCAATTATTAGTTAGGATACTGAACCAATGTCTGATTTCAGTGTTGAAATGCTTATCTGCCTGGCTGCACAGGGCAGCTTGGCCAGCAGGGCTGTGCCTCCAAACCTGCCTGTGACAGACACGTGCAATGCCTGCTGCAGGCCTCCCTGTTGGCTCCCATGTCAGCCAATCTCTAAAGTCACCACGTGAAGAGGAAAGGAAGGTCACTATGTCTAGCCTGTGTCACATAGAATGGAATCATAGAATGGCCTGGGTTGAAAAGGACCTCAAAGATCCTCTAGTTTCAACTTCCTGCCACATGCAGGGTCTCCAACCATCAGACCAAGCCACATCCAGCTCTGCTTTCAAACCAGGGAGGGATTTTGTTATCTCCTGTCCCATTTCTCACTTCAGCTACAGCATTTCTTCCCCAGGAAACTTTGTGCACTCTCAGAGCATTATTAAAGAGTTAAGGAGGAAAGCTAAAATGGAGGTAGCAGCACAAGCAGAGTCCTCTTGCTGGACAGGAAGCCTTCTCAGTGTGCACCATTACTCTGCCAGCCAGCTCACCTGCAAAAGTCAGGAAGGCTTTTGTGCAGCAATGGCTTTGTGGGCATGCAAATAATGGCACAGCATGACTGCAAGAGCACCTTACTGAGTGAGGAGGGTGAGGGCACAGGAAGCTGAGGAGCAAATTCCTCTTGTTGCAGAACAACCATTTCCTTCTCTGCAAAAATCTACAGTGTCATAGGGAGCAAAACACAACTGAGAATCAACCAGTTGCTCAATGCCACCACTTGTGCAATGCTGCTGCAGAGTTTGTGAAATATCAATTTCAATTTATTGTTTTACACTGTAGCTCCTGCAGAATTGAAATTTGATGAGAATCTCTGCCTTCATTTTAAGTTCTCCAGCCTACCCCGCTAGACAGAGAAGTGTGAGATAGCAATCTAGCAACTTGGTATATTGGAATGCTACAAAAGCAATGTTTTTTTTCTTCTCTGATTTTTGAAGACATCATTCAAGATACGCATCTATGCTGTCTGGCCCAGGAAAATACTGCATTGCAGACTTAGGGAACAAAGACAGTAGTGTAATTGCAAACTAAGCCTCATTTAAAAGATACCCATGTCAACTCCTGAAATGATAACAAAAGGTCCCAAGAGAGCACTCTATAACCCTCAAACTCATGTTTCTACAGTGCAAAGGGTAGTTTTACAAGAAACGAAAGAAAAGCTAGACTGCTAACCTCAGCCTGCCTGCTCTCCCTTATTTTGCAAAACCTCAGTGACATAATCCACATCACCTCCTGCATAACAGCGGGTGGACAGGTTGCACGATTTAGCTAGCGTTTTGCATGAAGGCATGGACAATTTTGCTTCAGTCCAGTAACTTCTACCAGCTATTCACAAGCTCATGCTTTAGTTACCAGTAAAACTGTTTGTCTTTCCTACTTGATACTATTGCAATAGCACTCTCATGACTTTCATCAGAGAGCCTTGCAGACACCTTCCGAGCACTGGGCTCAGAAGAGAGGCACTGCAAAGCCAGTGCTCAGCTGATTAGAGCCCTAAGACTTGGCACAAAGTGATTCACCTTTAGGCAGCAGGAAGGAAGGACAAGCCATGCTGCTGCTCAGCCATCTTCGCCCTGGGCAGGGCATTGACACCATCAGGCCTCCCACTTGTAGCCTTCACTACCAAAGTTCCCAGAGTCCTAATGGCTGCAGAAATAGCTCAGAGCTAGCCACTCTCTGCCACAATTAACTCCTAATGGTTACTTGCATGATTGCCTATGGGAAAACTTCTGCAGAAAACTGCAGTCCCAATGCACGCAGTTGTTTTGGTAACACCATTAACATGAAGGAGCAGCATCTTTATGCCACAGGAAAAATAAGAAGAAGGTATATCCTAGTGCACTTGCTGGCAGCTTCAGTTTGCAGCCTTTCCTGCCTCCTCTCAAGTATGCTAGGAAAAGCTGTTCTGGGTAAACAGTAGTATAAAGTTGGTGCTTTCAGCCGTGTTGCTCTATTTCTGAGGGAGAAGCATCACCTCTACTACTGGCAGGAGGCAACTTCTGTGAACAGGCACAGCAAGGAAATGCTGCCTCTGCTTTAGCTGTGATTCTCCTGATGAGAAGCAAAACCCCTGGGCTCCAGGGCAGAGACCCAAGTACACATGAAGGATTAATGGAAAAATCTCAGAGCAGTATAAATCTGCCTGCGACACTGATAGCCCTTTGTCAAATGCTCTTCTTACTTGTTATTACAGGTCTGTTGGACAGCATGGATTAACTAATCCGTTTTATTAAAGTGACAATGAATAAATCCTCTTTCACAGTTGCACGTGCTTTGCTTGAGTAAATTACTTACTTGGCAATGTTAACAAATTACTGGTGGCAATTTGAATTGCTCTCTTCTAAGTTACAGAACAATTGACGTTTTCATAGCATCACAGAATGGCCTGGGTTGAAAAGGACCACTCATGCTCATCCAGTTCCAACCCCCTGCTGTGTGCAGGTCACCAACCAGCAGCCCAGGCTGCCCAGAGCCACATCCAGCCTGGCCTTGAATGCCTGCAGGGATGGGGCATCCACAGCCTCCTTGGGCAACCTGTTTCAGTTCACTCTCTGAGTGAAACTCTTACTTTTACAGCTTTAATGAATGTATTCTTTATCTAATAAGGAATATCCTTATCTAACCATATCCTTATCTAAAAAGGAATATCTAATTTATATTAAAACCCACCCAAATGTCCTCTGACTATTCATCATTTCTTACAACCATCACATAGTCCCAGCTGAGAGGTGCCCAAGCACCAGCTGAGCATTGCAACTTCAACTGCCACTACAAAAATCAATTGACACAAACACTAATTATAACACAAAACAGTAAAAGGAAAATAGAATGAGGGCCAATCAGCTCATCAAGGCTCAAGAGTTGTTCTAACATGATACAGTCTTGCTGTCTTGACAAAGAAAACGTGAGGTCAGTTGTATTGCTAGGAGATCCTTAAAAAACCAGAGAAGAAAGACAAAGCAGGACTTTGAACAGACACAGAAGGAGAATAAGGAGTGCAAAGAGGGTGAAGAAGAGGCTGGTGGCTGTGCTGAAATGGGAACAGCAGAGCTGAAGGAAGGGTTCTGAGAGCCAGCATCAGGATTGATTTCATGCAATCTATTTGCTGCAGATACCAGCATCAAACATTAAGGATGGTCTGGGAGCAGCTGTTGTTGTAGAATGAAATGCTGTGCTGGAGGTATCTGATAGCATTTGAGCCTAGGGTAAGAGAAAGCAGATACGTTTTCAACATATTCAAATCATACTTGCAGGCAGCAAGCAGGAAGCAGAGCTGTCAGGGAAGGTACTGGCTGCTTTGTGCTTCATGCACATGCATGTGGATGTGCAGAACAAACCCTGAGCACATTGCTCCTGTGTCCTGCCTGGCAGGAACCCTGTGATCTGGGAATGTCCAAGTTTTCCTTGCATGAACCTTTTCTCCTATTGCAGATTTTGTGTTAATGCATACAGAAAGATCTCTCTTGTAAAGGGCTAAAACATTCCTGTATTTGTAATGGGCAAAGTCTGTCTTTTGCATTTCTGAGGTCTTTGAAGTAATGAGACTGGAAGGCAAATGATGGAAGACAGAATCGGTCCTAAGCAGTAGTGAGCAGCACAAAATTGTCCCTTTAATACCAGAACAAACCCAGCAGCTTGTGTCCTGGAGGCAGGCCCATGTGCAGAGCTCCAACAAGAAAGCATGGCTGTGCCAGACACAGCAGCACAGCTTTGAAAGGACCTATTAATGCAGAAGTGAGGTTCTCTGCTTAGACACATTGCAAAATTCATTCACTCGGTCACCAAGGCAGAGCAGACCCTGGTGCAGTTTTTAAAACGGCATGACTTCTTCCCCTTGTGTTTTTTTTGGTTGGAACAAGGTGTCCAGATCTGAATCAAGTCCATTAGTAGTTTTCTCAGGTCCTTTGAATGACCAGCAGACACCCTGCTGCATCTGTGGGTGACTGGGGGAGGAAGAGAGACTCAGCTTGGGCCTAATAATGAATAGGCATTGCATTCTCCATTTAGGGAATTTGTTGGTGGCTCACTGATATGCAGCATTTGCTAGTCTTTCTTTATACCATCTGCACCAGTTTAAAAGAAGTAGACAGTGGATTTTAGCATTTGTTGTACAGAGATATGTTGTGCAGAAACAGCAAAGTAACATGATAGAGCACTTTTCACTTTCTGTTGGTTGCTTGTAGCAGTACGCCTGCCTGCTGGGGTGACACAGACCCATATAATAACCCACGGGCAGCATTTCTGTGACAGGGGAGCTGTGCACACAGCCACGGGATATAGCTTATTGCATCTGGAAATATGCAATCAAAATTTTTGTGCTGCGAGCTTGTTGTGGCACATCTGAGTGGTTTCTGCCAGGCAGAGTGAGTGATTAATGAGAGGTTTCACAGCAGCAACACCATCTGCCCTTGAGAAGTTCTCAAAAAATAAAAATAAAATTGCCTGGGTATTAGCAATAACCTTTCTGCTTTCCTCCTTTCTTGTATTTCATCGCAAGGTTGCTTCTCAGAGCCCCTGTCTGTAACTAGCCCTTTGAAACAGGAGGGAAACGGATGTTTTGGTTTTGAGATCCTGTTTCATAAAGGGTAATTATATGTGTCAGATGAGCATGTGTAATCCCATCATTAGTTGAGTACTATTACAACAGTGATAAGAGTGGGTCCACTGCACACTCTCCATCACCTGTTATCTACATTATTGTTCTGCCTGGCTCTGTAGAGCAGACCCTTTGCTGGTAGAACCACGTGAACCATCATCCTACTTTCTTTCCTTTCTCCCCACTGCACATGCCAAGGTTGTCACCTCGCCACCTGCATCTAGACAGCACATCACTCCTACTGAGAGCCCTGTGGTGGTGCTGGTTTGCCCTGCAAGCAGCTCAGCACTGTATGGCCACTCATTCACCCTCCACTCCCTGGGGGATAGGGAAGAGAATGGAAAAAGCCTGAAGTAGAACTCGTGTGTTGAGATAATAACTATTTAATAAGACAGAAAAGGAAGAGGAAAAAAGGATAATAGTGATGATAATAGTACACACAAAATGATAATAATACACACAGAACAAGTGATGCACAAGCAATTGCTCACCACTCACTGACTGATGTCCAGCCAGTCGACTGCTTGCCGGCTCAGCAACAGCTCAAACACTGCCGTGTCATCAGCACTGTTTTTCTCTCAAAGCCATAGCATAGCAACCCATCAGACACTGTGAAGGGAAAGAACCAACACCTCTGTACCAGCTAAGGAGGCACAGCGGTGAGGTGACTGACGCAGAGGAAGAGGAGCCACTGCACAAAAATCCCACACCCAATGCTCAGCATGACTTCCTCCAAATGACAGCTTTTTGGCACAGCGAAATGTGGGACTCACTTCACTTCTTCATTATTATAAAATGATCTGGATTTAAACAAAGATTTTACAGTGCCCTTAGCTCTGCTCTGGCTGCTGCTGCCCAGGGCAAACCTAAAGGTACATTTGGATTTTCCAGGAATAGGACTTGTGACTGACAGTAAGTGTCTCCTAGACCTGTAAGCTTTGTGCACAAACTATCTAATCTCTTCATCTTTCTGTCCTCAGTGCAAGGAGTTCACCTTACACACTGGCTTTGAGGTGCTTGTACAGCGACTGCTGGATGGGAGGAGGATGTGCAAAGACGTGGAGGATTTGCTTAAGCAAAGGTGAGAAAGTTTGGGTGCAAAAAGTTTGAACAGACACAGTTTTGTCTCTCACTGTGCATCCCGAAAGACATAGTAAGGCTGTTGCTGAATTCAATAATGGCACTGGTTCGTCTAGAAAAGCCCAACTGAGGTGAATCCTAAAGTGGTCACAGCTGCTGAGCGACCAAAGGTGGTCAAATGAACCACTGAGGTGGTGATCCATTCCTGGGCCTGTACTCCTCAGGGCTGTTTAGACAGCTCCAAGTATAAAGTTCTGAAAATGAAACAAAATAAATGAGAATTTTACGCCAGTTATATCTTATGAGGGAAGAGACAAGGTGAATGATGGAGATGGGCTGGGAGAGGGATTATAAAGTCATCTGGCCACAAAATGGCTTGGGTTGGAAGGGACCT
The DNA here is from genome assembly GCF_023343835.1 of Lagopus muta. Lineage (NCBI taxonomy): Eukaryota > Metazoa > Chordata > Aves > Galliformes > Phasianidae > Lagopus > Lagopus muta. Next base: position 17,223,587 of record NC_064442.1, read on the forward strand.
CAAGGACCATCAAGCTCCAAACCCCCTGCTGCAGGCAGACCTGCATATATTAACATAGCTTTTCTCCCACGGATAATTTTCCAGCATTTTGACATGATTTGTGAAGGTAGATAATCCAAAGAAACCTCAAAAGTTTAAGGAGAGAAGAGAGGGGTGATAGGATCAAAAATCCAGAGCTTCATTAAGGCTCAGGTAGTTATTGGACCGTAATACTGTAGTAGAACACAAATCCACAGCAAGAAGCACTACCAAGTTTCCACATTCAACAGGAAACTAATGGCTTGTACATTTTTCTTTCTCTTTAAATGTGCTGTGGCCGCATGCTGTGTTTCAGCTTCCTGTAACTATAAAAAAGGGCCATTTTTCAAGTACAGATAAAGCTCTGCAAGATGCTACCAAAAGTCCTTCCCAGCTCCTCACAACATCCTGCATCATTTGCCCACCTCACCAGAATTTGAGTACCAGTAGTGTGTTTTATCTCCATCCTTACACACTCCTCAGAGCCCCTCAGCAACAGCTGTGCACAGCTAACACTTCCCTGGGTGAGAAAATAAATATTACACAGCTGCTCCAACTTCGCCGCTCATTTCTGTAATTCTGACTTAGAAAAAAGATGTAGATTTGGTTCTGTTTTGAGGTGGCTGAGTTTCAACAGTAGCGATGTGCAGTGTGAGGCACAGAACTCATGTATGACCTGCTAGGAAGCCCCCACACTATGAATTATATATTCAGCAGGTGATCCTGCCTCTGTATGAATATCGCTCTGCCTTCCCCTGCCACAGCCTCCCTTTTCCTCCCACGCTGCCCCCATCCAGTTTTCTGGTTTTAGGTTGCTTTTCTAAAGGCTACTTTTCAAGCAGTGGAACTTTCACGGGGATGTGAGCTGTCAAACTGAAAATTCATTATTTCCAAGTGTGAAGAGTCTCCCATCAAAATCCAAAGCTATTTGAATTGCTTTTCTTGATCACCAGTGGAAGCATATTTTATTGCCACATGTCACAGAGTCCTGAAGTCACATCAGCCTGCCGGTAGCTTCACTTTATCTGCTTAAAATAGCTCCTTTGTGACTCATAACTTACAGAAATCAGAATTGCATTGCAGGCTTCAGGCAGCTCTGCACTGCAGCACACATCTGATGCCACGCTTGCCTATGGTTCAAAACATATTAGAGGTTTTGCTGCGAGTTGCAGGACGAAGTTCTTCCTGCTTTGTGGTAGAGGCAACAAAAGACTTTCCGCAGAGGAGAAAAAATACATTTAGAGTCATTTTGCAGATCTGAACGCTGCAAGAACAAGTGTTTTTGTGAGCGTTTGTACACCCCAAACCACTGCAGTGAGTGTACACAGGCCCTCTATCTGTCTCTTGGGTTTGGTGCCAGAATTTCAACAAGGGCCCCTGCAGCAGCTGCCCTGAGTGCTGGCACCTCTGCCCCGGCTGTATGGACACTTCAGCTTCCCACCCTGATCAGTTACCTTTGTTCACAAATAGCCCTGCCTGATCCAGCGAGAGCTGAGGAGCTTGGGCACTGACAAAGAGGTCACATTTCATAACAAAGCCCTAGATTTAAAACAAAACACGTTCCAGCTGTTGGTTGCTGCAGGGAAACCCAAAAGCTGCATGCAAGAGCATCAGAAAGTGGGAAAGATGGCACCAAGTAGTGAAAAGATGTCAGCAACCTGTCAGACCTGTCTGACTCTAAGCTAGCACAGTCTGAGGTGAGGTCTGAGAAAGATTTGACGCAATGGTTTTGCAAAAGCTGGGACTGGCTTAAGAGCTGGCCATTCTCATTTGCCTCAATATGCTGCATATAAAGCTGCAAACCTGCATGTGAGATTCCACCAGAAGCACCAGCCCACACATCCAGCTAGCTGCAAGCTAGGTGTCACACACAGACCGACATGCAAAGGTGCAGTCAGATGTTCTCAAACAGAGATGCACCCAAACAGCTTCCCTGTGGCAGTACCAGAAGTCTCACCCCAAGCATACTGCTTGAGCTCAGTGTGTAGCAATTATCAAGCTCAGGGGCTGAGCAGGAAGGCAGGTCTGAGAACAAAGCAGTGGGACTGCACAACTTTCACTTGTGATGCCTGCATCGCAATTCCTTTTTTTGCACAAATAACATAATAAATAAAATATTGTTAAATTATTATTATTAAATAAATAGAATATTATTAAAACAAATAACAAATAACTCCAAGGTGCTTAGTCTCAGGCTCAAAAGCCTATGGAACGCTTCAAAATCACTCCTGAGAACTGGACTTACCTTAAGCAAAACGAAAATAATAATCATCCTAACCACGCTGTTATCTGTGTTGACCATTCGACAGTATTCAGCAGCTACAAAAGGGCAAAAAGGCTGAAAACCCAGTTCTGCCTTGGCCTTACACACAGGTTTTAAAACATTTTATGAGAAAAAAAAAATCTTTTTTTAAAGAGATGAGAAACTTCTTCTGGAGCTGGGGGAGGGGAAAGCAGTCAAGAAATCATTCTATTCCTTCATTAACCATAGAAACAGAACCACTTTCCTGAGTCATGAGTTACAGTTCCCCATTAGGTGAGGCATTGCATCACATTGTCGTCCCACCCCCATCCCAAACTGAAGGGCCTCACCTTATAACCAGCACAGCTACTTCCCCCTCTGCCTCCACTGCAGCTACTCAAGAGGGCATCTTATGTACCCAGTGCTTTCCTATTACTCCCACTTCCCACTCACTCACAACCTCTTTTTGAAGAGATCCTTTGGCACCCACTCTTCCTTCCCTCCCAGCCTTCACTTTGGCCACCAAGTCAGCCATCACATTTAAGCTTTCTTCTGCAAAAGAGGTTCCTGAGCATCTTCATTACATTTCCCTTCATGCATCATCTTCTGGTTGAATCCATAGTCTGATCAAAGCCATGAAGATGAGCATTTGTTTTCTCTCATTTCTTCCAGAAATAGCTCAACCGAAATATTTTAGAGGTAACTGCTAGCACTGGAATAGAAGAGATGGAGAAAATGAAGACAGAGGAAATAAGGAAATGCTATTTCTCACATTTCCTACCTCAGATGCAATTACAAGAAGAGCTTTGTAAACATGATGCTGCTACCACTAGGAGAAATTGAGAAAGTTTTTCTTTTAACAGAGCTCAAGCAGAAGAGAGGTATGGGAAGGAGCTGGTTCAAATTGCCCGAAAAGCAGGAGGACAAACAGAAATCAAGTAAGGAATTCTGCTATTTTTGGTACTAACACATTTGTGTTGGAAGCAGTATCAAATATCAAACAGCTGCATTCTGCCTATGGACAGGATCATGAGCTGCTCACGTCAGTGAGTTGCCCAGTGCTTCACAGAAAAAATGGGGGACCAGCACGGTTCTTCAGAGCAGGACTTGGAATACCTCTGTTAGGAATTGCCAATAGGTCTTGGCTGGAAAAACAAAATTCATTTCAGCTTCCAAAAGCAAGCAGAGTAGCAGGGAAGAAGGAAAAGGAAGCTGTTGGTAAAGGCTTAGGATGGTAGGCTGGCAGGTCTGGGGTGCCTAGCAAACCCTGACAGGCTGCAGCAGAGCTAACTGTCTCCAGCACTACTAGCTTAGATGACATTTAAATTGTGTTGGGAGGGAAAGATTTATGTTGGCACAGAATTTGACTTAATAAACACTGCTGATAAACTGCTGCTATTACTGATGGTAGCAGCAATAATGAGACGTATTTGTCATTAATGTAACAAGTAGTAATACAGTAAGAAGGTGGAAAAGGATGAATATTTGGGGTCACAGAAGACAGGCCTGAAAGAGACCTCAATCTAAACAAAACAACTTTATTGATCCCTCACCTGCCCTGTATCTCATTTCTTAATTGCCATCTCCTTTTTACACCTGTTTATTACTCTCTGTTGGTGTAAGCATGGTTTCCTGCTCATATCTTATTGGAAAACTTGACCTCAAGCCTTTTCACCATCAGGATGTGCAAGCTGTAGGCAATCCCCTGTAGCACTTACTATCAATGTGGTGGCACATCTAGAGAGGCAGGGAAGCTGTCACATTAATCCAAAGGCCTGGTAATGGGGAGTGCTGAGGCTCAAGTCCAGAGCGCAGGCAAGTCTCTCACTGCTTTATCTCTGCCTTGCTTTGAACTGTGCTTTAGGGTACAAGAACCCTACCAAAGGCTGCTGGGGAAAACTTGCACCTTCCTGCTAATTTGCTTCCTGCAAATGCTCACATTAGCAATCCAGAATTACCAAAAGGCTCCACCTGGATTTATTTACTGGCTGTTCAGGGCAGGTAAAGGAAACATGTTCAGACACAGAGCTTTGGCTTCTCTTCTGTGACTTTGTGGATAATTCACAGGTCTGACTTTTCCTAAGGAATTACAGTAGATTGATTCATAGGCAGAACCAAGCCCCAGGGCTGGATATTAATCCACGCTCCCCTGAAGCTGGAGGAGGTTTGGAACCAAGCCCAGATCTGGTCTGATCCACGCTTTATAGCTTGGCATAGATAGAAGGCTGAATATACCAACAAAACACATTGCAAAGCTGATTTGCTGTGTCTCCATAACGCCATGCCTGGTCTGGGTAGTGGCCACCACTGAGCAGATTATTCTTTTGCTCTCACAGCAAGTGTCTCACTGTGCTTATTTCTGAAGCAAAGGGAGCCCACCTGGCTTTCTGTCATTCAGCATACCTCTGGAGTCACACACTGAATGACATTTGTCCAGTCAGTGCTTTACAATCAGGAAAAAAAAAAAAAGGGATCTATTTGGGACTGGAACTATTCATGGAAGTGAACTATTTGGTTTGATGCCTTGAAATTTTTGACCTAGTGTGTAGTTTGTATTTATTTAGATGCCATGTGTCACTGCAAGCAGTACTGCCCCAAGGCTGGTCCTTCAGAGAGACCAGAGGCAGGGAACACATGTACTACCTTTAAAAAAAAGAAAAGAAAAGAAAAAGAAAAGCTTGGAAAGCCCATTCTACAGCTGGCCCCACATATTACCCCAGTGCTTCCCCCTTATATGGCTCCCACTACTGGGTAGCTCACTGAATGCCAGTAGTTTCATAGTTACCTGGCAGGCTGAACAAGGACTTTCACATCTCTGTATGTATCCTTGGGTAGCAATATTTCTCAAATGAAGTGTAACTAAGGTGCTGTGCAGGTATTAGTCCCTAAAACTTGCATTTGGCAATCACCAGGAAAAAAAGGAGCTTCCTTTTTTTTTTTTCAGAACGTTTTGCAGAACTCCCTGTGCCATGCAATGTATCGCAGAGGAGCAAGAATTACTCATTTTAGATCACTTACTCATTTCCTTGCTAATGCAGAATTATCCTCTGGTCTGAAATTCAGTCATCTTTTAAATATCTCTGTTGCTAAGGTATTCTGTCACTTCTCCTGGGAAATCATTTCACACTCCAGTAGCTCTTAATATCAGGAAGGTGCCGGTATCCTTCTAAAAGGCTGATAAAGAAAAGGAAGATCATCCATCCTCAACAACCACCCATAAACTTCCAGAGTCAGAAAACACACAGAAGACCTAAGAGAAACAACTGCAAGGCCAATTAATTCTGTTTAGCACATTATAAACAACCCAATGAATCGGCTCCAGAAACCTCCCATCATTCCAGCACGGTCAAGGGAAAGCAGGGCAGGAGAGAAATGGCACAAAGCCGAGGTGAGCAGCTGTCCTTGTGTGGAGCAAAGCCTCTGCAGCAAACCCACGTTACGGCCACGTAATGGGGACAAAAATACGGGGACATCACTCTGAGCTGAGAGCCAGCAGGGGACAGGCTTACAGAGCTGCTCGCCAGAGGTGCAATTCTCTTTCTGTCAGGTCCTTGCTGCTCTTTTAACACCAGTACAGGAAATGGCTGAGATTAGCCTGCAGCTAGAGAGAGGTTGCTATCAAAACAAAGTCAGAGAGGGAGATGTGCCACCACAACCATTTTTTCTCTCCTTTCTTTTAAGTAAAGCAAAAGCAGTGCTTCTAAAATGAGTTGATGCCGGTTACCATGGGCATGGCAAACAAATACTGCAGCTTCCAGCACAAGAAATGAAAGCTCTCTGAAAGGCTGCCTAACAGCCAAGGCACACCATCACTCAGTAGCACTGCCTAATTCAAGCAATTGTAGGCATTCTGCCTGCTTGCTGTTGCCTCGAGCACTGCAGCTGGTAGGAGCTACTTCCTATAGGAAAGGGAGAAATCCTCTTTTGACACGCAGCATGGATCTAACTTAGCATTTACTGAAAGTTCTAGCAAGTTCACCTCAATATACAGAAGGGTGCACATATTTAACTAGACACATAATACTGCAAGAAGGGTCTCACGAGCTTAGATCAAAATCTGTTCTGCTAAGTACCTTGTCTTCAATACTAGATCCACAAAATATTTCTCCTAAATAATCTTAACGCCTGGTGGGTCAGAGGCTGCCAAGCCAGCAGCAGCTTTGTATCAAATAGCCCCCAGTGGAGCTTTCTTGTATCTACCCTAAAACGCACTAGCAGCCACTGAGTCTTATAGCAAAACAGTGCACTTTCCCATTAAGGGCCTCTTTCTGTGTTCATTTCTAACCTGCCCCATCACACTTATCATGCCAGCTGAGACATTCCTAACAGAAGCAGTTTAGCATCTTGTCGTGCAGTTTCTTGAGGCATATGTGTACTGGTATGCTGCTGCAGTCCCACTCTTTTTAGGCCTTACAAACACAGCATAACATCATCAAAGGAAGGAAAAAGCTGCTTCTTTCAGGTAATGCACGCTGTCTGCAGAGAATGTGGGTAACCTGGGAGTGAAAGAGCTGGAGGAGGGCAAGGACCTGGAGGCACTGCCATGGGATCTCCGTGCAGATGTAACACTGGAGTGGGTCAGACCTGGGAGGGGGCAGGGCATCCCTGAGGAGTGGGCACAGTGCGGGGACCACAGCAGTCACAGCAGAGTGATGGATGCTGCCCTGAAATAGACCTCATCTGTTGGAGCTCAGGGCTAAAGGAGAGAACCACAGAATCACAGAATTGTAGGGGCTGGAAGGGACCTCTAGAGATCATCGAGTCCAACCCCCTGTAAAGCAGGACCCCTACGTCAGGCGTTCAAATGTCTTCATTTCCACTTGTTGTTAAGTTTAAAGCCCTGTTAACCCACTTTTTTAGCTTGTATATAGAGACACATACATGAATCAATATTTCCTAGTCTCTAATTATTAAACAAACTATGAAAAGGACGATTACAAAGCGACAGCCCAGCTTTCTCAGCAAAGGCCAGGTTACACCCATAGCCAATGAAGGAGAGGGACCTACACTTTACAATGCTTAAACTGCCATATATTTCTGTAGCCTCCATATCCTGTGCTGCACACATGGGACAGGATGCGCAGAAAGTGGGATTTTCAGCTAAGTTATAAACAGGGACCAAATCTGCAATGTTTTGACACACAATAGATAACTCTCAGCAGAGCTCACGCTTTGAGAGGAAACATCCTGCAAGGTGACTGGGAATTTCTGTGCAACAGCTTTGGGCAACTCTTCAGCAGAAAAATATGATAAAAAATATACTACAGAGCCCAGTTTTCAGGCACGTCCTCTGCTTCAGCTGAAACAGAGCCTCTGGGAACTCGTCTCCTCTGTAAAGCAACTGATGTAAACATGCAGGAGCTGGTTAAATTCTGCCCAGTCTGACAACAGCTATATTTGTCATTTGCCCTGCTTGTCTCTTCTTATGTATATGAATCCCTCTGCTTTTCTTTCCTTCTTTTCCACTAACATCTCCTTCAGACCCTGGGAAAGGGCAGTTCCTCCAAGCTTGTTCCTGCTCTGCCCTTCTCTGCAGTTTCAGAGAACACAAGGTGAGGGCATCTGTAACAAAATGCCAGGCTGCTGCTTCCTGTGTACAAATATAGGCTGTCTGTCATGTAATACACAGAAACATTTGTACTGTTCTCACAAAGCAAGCATTTCTGAACGGAGGCTAAAAATCATTTTGGAAGGTCACACCTTTCTGTTGTTAGATACTTTCCAATTGAATGTTTTGAAGCTGTACAGGGTTCATACACTCATGTGTGTTATGAGCTTTTAGGATGCTGTGAAAACAAATTCAAGCATCTACACGAAAGACCTAAACCTCTGCTCAGTTCTTATTAAACCCAGGCTAGATAAGTTCACCAGCGTCCAGGACAAGTGCTGCACTGTTCTCTTCCCAGGAGATGAGGAAATTTAGTTCTATGTTAAAGTACCTAAGTTGTTTCGATGTTTTTAATCCATCAGTTTAAATGCCTGATAGATAACCCTGGATTTATAAGGGTTCTGGTTTGCTCCCTTGTTCCAGCAAAGTCTGGTGCGATTAGTGCAGAGGCCAACCCTGGGAATGATGCAACCCCATTTCCAGTCAGCTTGGGGCTGCTTCTCTTTCTGACACTCATGTGAAAGTACTCAAGTAAGTAGCAAGTGCAAAACATGCACACAGACACTGCAGGACTAGAGTGTTTGGTGCTGTTTTCACAAAAGATAAGCTCCATCCAAGCCAACACAGAGCTCAGCCTGCTGCACGGTGGCTGGCATGACTCACAGTAGTAACAAATTCAGACAGACTGACTCCTGGACTGCAGAGGACAGAGCAAAGTGCTGCCTGTACCTTTCCTCCTGCACAGGTGGCTTAGCCATCACACCCAGCTGACCTGCACACAAGTCTTTCCAGTTGCACTGGGTGGCTTTGCATTTCTGCTCGTTAATCCTCAGAGAACAAGCAAACACCAAGGCAAAAATGAGTTCCTTGCTTGCACTACGTCTCCACTAAATGATGTCAGACAGGGTCCTTGCGTGCAGTACTCTGCTACGTGCCTGCCTAGGACGTGGGAGGGAGTTATCTTCTTGCCTACAAGCAAACTGCCACCCTCTGCACGTACACCCAGTGCAGAGAGTCTGAGTGCAAAGCAATAGAGAGCAGATGCTTCTGCATTTGTTTCTCCACACCTTGCTACCACAGAAAGAAGTGTCAATAATGGCACACTGGGTCTACCCTATGTGGCAGGAGGAAGTAGAGATGTTAACTGTGGTCTCAATGGGACTGGCAGCACGTTGCCTTCAGAAACACTTTATCAGAAACTAAGCTAAGCTACCAGCGGCAGAGCTGGAACAGGACTGCTGGAAACTGCTCTGGGAACTTCACTGGGCAGAGGCTTCTCCCAGCTTCAGAAAGAATGTTAAAAACGTTACCCTAAGAACAGAGCAGCATAGAAATGAAACCTTACAGAAAAGACGACGATCTTGTTTTAAAGGAAGGTGGAGTTATTTTCCACTTCTATTCACCAAGCAGAGACTAAAAAAGAAAAAAAGAAAAAGAAAGGAAATTTAAAAAGAGCTGTGGTTTTCCGGTTAGAAGAGCCTTCCTGTGTCAAAACGTAAAGGGGCTCTATGAATTACTCAGAACAGTCTGCATTTGAGGGAGGAGGCAAATACAGGAAAAACCCACCCAAACCATCGAGCCTGCAGTGGCACCAAAAAGCAGTGCGACAGTGTACATAGTGAGCATATCTGTGTGCAGAGCAATGTCACGAGAGCTCAGCTACCTGCACCTCTGGTGCCATCAATTCAGCCTCTCATGGCCGTGAAGAAGGCAGCAGAGCCCCATTGCAGCACACTGCCTGGCAGCCCCAGCGTTCTATTGCACAGATCCTTGTGGTCGGTGCCCAAGAGAGCCTGGGTTGCCAGGTAGATTTGGAAAGTCCACTTTGGAAAGTGTTTTGAAATCTAAGGAACAAGAACAGTAAAACAACGAGGTTCTTGTAGCGAGTTTCTACTCTCTGTACTGCCCAGCTCCTTCGAAAACCCTGCCAGCCTCTTCCTCCCTCTCCGCTTGAAAAAACAAGCACCGAAAAGCGCCTATTTTACAACAGCATCTCCATTCCTCTGCAGTTGAGGAAGGAGATCCTGCAGCAAACGAAGAACGTTTCAGCCGCTAGATGGCAAAAATCACCAGGAGTTGCTGCAGACTGGCTGCTGCTCTGGATCTGGCTGTTCCCCATCATTGCAGATTCAGGGGCAATCCTGTCTGTATCTGAAACTCGTTTTAACAAATGCAGCCTTTAAACATTTGAGGGGAAGCCTTAACAAATATGCGCGATGAATTCGTGTAACTGTGACACCTGCAGGAGCCCACATGCAGGGATGCCCAAAGCAAAGGCTGTGTTGTCCGTAGCTGAAGTGCTTGGAATTGCCACAGAAACACCAGAAGTGAGGAATTTAAGAAAGAGGAGAAGAGGCAAACTGCAGCTTTTCTCGAATTATTTTCAACCCCTAGGCTTTCCAAGCTGGCCAGAGAGGTGCTACAACAGACTGCCACAGTGCTGAGCAGGACCACATCCTGGAAGGACAAGAGACTGCGAACAAGTATCCCTAAGAGTGACATACCTTCATTTTCAATGCTTTGGAATAAAGCCTTTCCCAATCTTATACAAACGTCACACCAACACAGGTGGGATGGGTAATAAGTAGCATATATACACTGTGTATATATACTATATACACAGGAGGGCCATCTAAATTAAAATTCTCATGTATTTCTGCTACACGAGGTGCTGCCATAAACCCTTCAAAGCACTGAAATGATATATTTCACTGATACAAGCAGAGCACCTAGCAGCAAAAGCTCACCTACAGAACTGCTGCTGCAGCCAGCACATATGGGCTGGCTTCCCTGCAGCCCATAAAGGAGTCATAAAGGAGTACCTGCTGGTTCTGTGGGTCAAGATGTGATTTACTTACCTTCCTGCAGACATAACTAGGCTCAGTGACATATCCGCTACCCCTTCAGGCCCCATAAGGATAAGGGATCTGATTGATTGATCTCAGAAAAAAAATATAAAAATAAGGAAGGAAATGGCTTGAGTCTATTCCAATCTACCTGCTGACTATGGCCTTAGCCTAAACAGCAGCTGGGGAACTGGCTGGATCTCAGAGCAGGAGCAAGAGACCAGAGCTTTCTGAATTAGCAATTAAATAGTGTGCATGAGGCAGGTATCTCTCTGGCTCATAGCCAGATGCATTATTGTCCCAGAAGACAGATTAATGCTTACAGAGAGCCAGCAAAAATAAGAAAAGCTTATATGTATAGCTTAATATCACTGACTACTCTGGTAGCTCTTATGCCTGGAAACAACGACAGAAAAGCAACAAACTGCTTTTGTCCTTGATATGTACTGAGGATGAGTTGTTTTTCAGTATGCATTACAGCAACTCTGTCAGTCTTGGTATAAAACCTGAATCACCAACGCTGATGAAAAGATCTCTGGGAAAAACAGATGAATACAGCACATAAATTAGTACGTGTGGTTTGCAAGTGTCCCCTGTTCTTACACTTTCAGTATTTACTCATTTCTGGGATGATGCTGCTAGCACGTTTCTCCACCTCCCACTGGAAAGTCTACATTTAAAGCTAATTTTATTTCATGTGTACATTTAATTTTTCAAAATAATCCATTGGAGGTTGTAAGTAGGGAAAAAAAGCTAATTCAGCTGCTGATATCCAACTCGTTACTTGATCTAGACCTTTTAATTAAAGGATTTGGAATAAATCCTTTATTTCCCCTTTATGTTGAGAAAATTGTTTCAAGTCCCACGCTAGACTCATTTTATGCAAACCAGGGTACAGAAGGAAAGGTGAGTGAAACTTCAAAATGATTAAATATTATTGGGATAACTACTGTCACAAACAGATTGATTTTATCATACATTTGTCCTTGAGAGGATGCTGCAGGAGCCCAACAAGTAGATGAATACTCATGTTTACTTGTTAAAAGCAAAGATTTGGAAGTGGATTGCAGGGCAGTTACTGCTGAGGACAGATCCATCCTTTCCCATCACCTGAGCATTTTACTTATGCCTGGCCACGTGGTATTGCAGGCTATGGTTAGGAAAAAGATGCCCATCTTAAATTAACCTATTCATATCCTCCACGTGTCTCTTAAATCTCCTGGAGCATGCCAAGAGATGCAGGATTTCCCTGCCCATCTGCACATGGCTAAGAAGACACACGCATCCTCTTCTGGACTCTCCTAATAGCTGTGGTTCAGCCAAGGAGATCTTGGAGGGTTTTTGCCCAGGCTCTCACCTGAGGAAGTCAGAGACTCTCTGCAGAACATTTTCCCTCAGGGAACCATATAGCCTGGGGCCTGAGGAGGTGGTTTCTGAGTCTGAAAAACCTCCAAATCACAGTGTAATACTGGCTTCTGTGCACAAAGACACCCTTCCAGCCTACCAGCCAGGATCTAGAGCTCATCATTACACTGAAGGTGACTCACAAACGGTGCTCTTTCCTTTCTCATTGCCCCTCTGCTGATCTTCATGCTGCCTCCTTAAAAAGGACTTTGGATTGCAAAAAGCCAGGACAACGAGAGAACTATAATCACCCCTTCACGTCCTCCTGCAACACTATGCTGCCTTAGCTGTGCACCTCCATCCAGGTGAGCAGCATCGCATCAGTGTTTGCTCCTCTCCAGGCTGTACATCACAGCCCGGTGCCGAGGGCTGATTTCACAGCACGGCATGTTCACGCTGGGAACATCAGCTCCCTCGGCTCTCTGTGCTGCATCTCCTAAAGGCGAGGAGCTGCACCACGCGGGGGTGCTAAGAAAGCACAGCAGGGAGGCTGCTGCTCCAGCTGCAAGGGTGAGCAAGGAGGAAGCATTCACCGCGCTGCGCTTACCACGAAGGGTGGGGTTGCTTTCTCTGCATTCTAGTGCTCCGAAGCCCAATTTCCCCTGACCGCCTTTATTTCATTCACTTGACTTGCACACATTGGTAATGTGGAAGAACAGAACGTTCACAGTTACAAATACTGATTAAAAAAAAGGGTGAGCGTAAGGAGTTCTGCAATTCCTTGCTTTGTGGAGCATTTTATTGCATTTCATAGGGTAACAGGTTGATGTTTTTTCGTCTCTTAGCATGGTCAGTTTTTATTGCAAGGCTGTTAAGAGCTTTATTTCTATGTGGATCTTTTGGCTGAGGGAAAGTTTTGCCTCTAGATTCCCAACTCATCCTTAGAAGCCTGTGCTAATGAAGCGCTCTTGTTTTTATCTCCCAGCACACTGAAGGCAGCATTTGAGAAGCTCAAGCAACGTAAGTATTCGTATCTTGTTTTGTGACCCAGGTTCAGGCAGGCACACTGTGTTGGCACCCTCTGGGCTCTTTCATCCTCTCCCTCTTATATCGTTAACCTTTCCACCTCAGTCTGTTCCTCTACCGAGTGTGGAGCGTGGGGGGCAAAGCACATTCACTCACTCACTCATGTCATCCTCCAAGTCTGGGCACTGAACCCAGCCCCCAGAGGCACAGAAAATGGCTTTCTCCTCAAGTTATTTTTCTCCAGATCAAGCTGCAAAATACCAGCTCTGTTCCCTCTTCTGCAAGACACTAACATCCACATGCATCCATAGGATGCTTTCTAAAAGTGCCCAGGGCAGAGTTAAAATCTTTCACACTGTCATAGCCAATAGGACAGCGTTATCTGGGTGTTGGTGCCTGCTGTTCAGATAACAAAAGCACTCTTTCAGAAGCAGCTGGTGAATTAAGGTACTTTTAGAGCCTGGAAGGGGAAAGCTCAACGGTTTTGGAAAGTGCAGGGCTTCATTTCAGAGCCACCAAAGCTGACAAACGCAGAGAAGCTGCCAGCCACTTCAAACAGCATCAGTCAGATGGTCTGAAATGCAATCCAGCTTAGCTGACCCTTGGAAATTCTCAGCTTGCAAGCTCCCCTGCTGACATTTGTGCTGGGGCAAGTGGCAAGCAGCTCCCATAAGCAGAGAGAATGTAGTGGAGGGAAGGCAGACACCAGAGGGACAATGGAGGTCCTCCCCCACCACCACAACACCTGTGGCTGGAATAAATGGGGCCAGAAAGAAACGCAGGGAGATCCTACACTTGCTAAAACAGCTCCGAGCAGGTGCTCCAATTCTGCAGCAAGGGGTCTTGCCCACATCACTTGTGAGCACTGAAAGGACCTGCAGTAGGCCCAATTCAGGCTGTGAGCACCCTCAGCAATGTCAAACCCCTCATGTTTCTACATGTACTTCTTTGCTGAAGGTTGCTCTGTTTGGAGCAAGCTGTATGCAGCAGCCAGATCTTAGAAATATCTCCTGAAAAAATGTGACTTCACCTCTTTCCACTGACTGCACATGAATTCTGATCTGCTTTAGAAATTGAAAGCGTTGGAAACTCTCATATCCAGCTGGCAGGAATGCTGAAGGATGAACTGAAAGGAATAGAGGAGTTCCGAGAAAGGCAGAAGGAACAAAGGAAAAAGGTGAGGAACCAGCCAATCTTTGATACAGGTTGGGTCAGCGGTCCATTCTGACGGCCCATCTTCAGCCATAGGCTGTGAATACTGCAAAAGATAATGAAATGTGCCCAGTTACCCTTCTCTCTCCACACACTAGACTGTGCAAGAAAGCCTCTTTCTAATCTCAGCTGGAAATTAAGTAATGCTCTGAACTCCGGAGACAGAGGCTTTAGTCACTTTTACTGCCTCTGCTGTAACTGCTGATGCTATTCTTATTCATGTAAGAACTTAATCCATCCTTTACTCTTTTTTATATCCTTGCTAATTGCATTGCTTTGGCATGATCCTGCATGATCTCTAACATGCACTAAAATAAAGAGATAACATATGCATCTAAAATCATAGGAGGAAAATGATTGTTAAGCAGAATGCAGAACATACGCCAAATACTTAGAATAGCATCAAGTTGATGCTGTGCAGTAAAGTTCAGAGAACATTCAAAGCTATCTCATGCTCTGTGGTCTCATTATCTCCAAATCCCCAGGAGAAACAAAAAAAGCTCTCAATGGAGACAAGTGGTCACTCTTAGACCTCTGGTTCCATGGGCTTGAAGACAAAGAGCTGACATCACTGAAAGCAGTGATTGAGGGAACAGTATAATCAAATACCCTGACCTTGGACAATGTTAAGTAAAGGTAAATGTGTACGAGCAACGTCCAATACAGCAACATTCTCATGTCCACAACCCAGACACACAGGAGCTTGGAGCAGCACAGAACTCTGAATATGAGGGGGTAAAACCAGTGCTAGATTTGATGTGCACAGCAAATCACACAGGCAAAGACAGTGTGCACCCAGAGTTTGTCTTCCTCATCCCCATCTCATCACTAGGATCTGCAAAGAGACAGGCTTTTTCCTGCTGAAAACAATAAGCTTGGAACTCAAATGGAAACTGTTATAGGGGCTTGGAAAAATACTCAAAACTCCTTTGGAGTCTCAAGAGCCATTGTAAGATGTTTTCTCCTTCAGCACGTGGCTGTGAGGAAGTCAACCTCAGACGTACTGGAAGGTGTCAGCATTTTTGGAGATCTCACATAACACTGTTCTGTGTTTGTGCTGGATCTGCTGCAGCTGCCATTGGGACTGTGCTATGAGCCTGATGTCAAGCACGCTTCTGGCTGACCCCAGAGGGAGTTTTGCTTGAGCAGATCAAAGGACCAGAAGTCCCACTGAAGAAACCCATGCCCTGCCAAATAGGAGCATATCTCGTGGTCACACAAGGCTGGGCATAACAGAATTAAAGCTATAAAAGAAAATCCAGCACCGTCTTTCCATTGCTGACCAGATTATGTTGTGGAAATCAAATTGCACAGAGCATAAATTTGCCAGAAGCAATGAAATATAAATTACACAGGAACCGTTTGAGTTCAAAATGGACAATTACTCCTGGTCACATGGGCGAGACTGTGGTTTGGTCTGTAAAGATGCGAGATCAAGCTCTTGGACCAGCAATAAGCTCTGCTAGCAGAGCTGATGGGCACTGAGGGGTGTTACACTATTAATCTCCTTAAGGTTAAAAAAAAAAAAAAAAAAAGGAAGGGTGAGGGAGGGAGAAAATGAAGACCTACATCCTCTCTGCTATTAATGGAAAGCACTGAAGTAGAATTATCTTGGATTATTATTATTTTTTTTACCTGATGCTCTCTGTGTCACTGAGAAGCCTGTCAGTTGCAAAAGCAGAGTGAAGTCATTTTTTGCACAGGCACGTGGCTTGTAGAGAGACACTGCCAATGCCTTGCCTGATCCTACCAGCAGGCAAGGGGGAAAGTCCAAAGAAATGCTCACACTCCTGTGTGTTTCTTACAGTACGAGTCTGCAATGGAGCGCATGCAAAAGAACAAGTTGTCCCATTATAAGAAAGCAATGGAGGTAAGCAAGGAGGTTTTCTGTAAACTCACTCCACCTTGAGACTGTACCACATGAAAAAAGATCAGCAGTGTGTGTGTGTGTGTTCTGTTGGCACAGGAGTGCATGTGTGTGTAAGAGAGGATGGGATTCCTGGCAGGAGGGAGCTAATCTTCCTTGCATCCCCCACTGAAGTCTCCTAGAACACTCAGAAAGCTAAATGTGGATTCAGCATCAACTGAAACAGTTCAGATTGGATTTGATTCTTTCTAGACAAGGATAATTATAGGAGAAAACCTCATTTTCCTGCCTATGAAAATAACTTTAAAAAAATTGAGCCTTGTAAAGCAGAAGGAAACCTTTCCAGCAGGGAGTTTTGCAGGTACAGGAACTGCAACAGCTGGGTTTGGTTTCCAATGGGCAACTGCCTCTGAACAAGAGCAGTTGCAGACCTGCCAGTGCTACAGCTAGAATTGTACTAAGTATTTTAGTTTACGTGCAGCATCATTCTAAGCGAAGCTCTAAGACAGGGAGTTCTTCTGGTGCACATAAAAATATCTTTTGCTTCTGAAAACTCTACAGAGATTGCTGCCTATGTGTGGTTGGTTCTGTCTCACAGCTCGCAGTGCTGGGTCAGCCACCTGGCAATCCAAGTCACGGTGTGGAAATGACAGCTCATCCTCACTGGCACATTAGCTGCAACTTGGTCCCTCTGCACTGGATGCACCGACAGTGCCTGAGCTGCATCTGTGCAGAGCACCCATGGCAGTGACCACCTGGGCAGGGAGCTGGCAGCACTGACACGGAGCAAAGAAATTCAGGGCTGTAAGAAGGGGGTCTGATTTCCACCGCTAGCCTCTCTGCTACAACTTTTCAGTGCTGTTTTTAGTAAGCATCTCCTCCTGGCATCACAAGGAATTCTCTCCTTGGCCAAAACTTGGGTGCTGATTGGTTCCCCCAGATGAGCAACTCCAGTTTGTAGGAGCTTTGAGACAGCCCAGCCTTTTCCCTAACCCAAAGCCTCACATGTGATTTCATTTCAATTGGATACAGTCAAAGAAGAGCTACGAACAGAAGTGCAAGGAGGCGGATGAGGCCGAGCAGTCCTTTGAACGCATGAGCGCTACAGGCAACCAGAAGCAAGCAGAAAAGGTACCTGAGACAGACAGACCTATTCAGCAGATGCTTAAAAGAGAGAAAGCTGTTTTTCCTTTTCCCAGGTTCAACAGAACACAATTGAACAGCCCATTCCACAAGATGCCAGGGGTTGCTTTCCCTTCTAATTAACTCCTTAGAATCAAAATGGGAAGAAGCACTTTCCCAAGGAGGCCTTCCTTCACAAAGCACTCAGTTGGACTTGCCATCCCTGATCTTGTCCTGTGGTGGGCCAAGGGAGGGACCGAGTTAACCCATTAGTTTTCTTTATCCCAGGCTATGACCTATCTGCTTTATAAATCATGAAACCAATCTGAATGAGATTTTTCTCCAAAATCATTCATGAGAAAGAAGCGAGTCAGATGTATGCCACGCAGCTAGCTTTGCCTTTTGGTTGCTTACATTTAGTAGGCATAGTATCTTACATTAAAATGCATCTTTTTCTCTACATTTTTTGTCCTTACGCTTAGTTTAATTTCATCTAAATTTACAAACTCAAAAATAAATCATTGGAAATTAAGGCACTGCTGTCCTTCATTGCATCTTCTGATACTTGTTGCTGACAATTTGCTAACTTTTAATGGGAACATTTTACAGTGGAACAGATGGAGAAAACAAAATAAATGAACTCCCTTTGGCTCGATAAAATAAGTGCAGTGTAAGCAAAAAGGATCAAAAATCATCTCGAGGAGCAGGAGGAAGGAGACTCTGAAAACAGCATCAGAAGTTTACATTTTATTTCTCTCGCTCCCTAATCTTTGATGAATTAAACCTTCCAGCTTTGCCATAAAGAGGGGGGGGATGAAATCCTGGCCCTACTGAAATCACGCCAGAACTCTCAGTAACTTCAGTGGTATCAAAATCTGACCCAGGTCCTTTCATGCAGAGGAATCCCAGGGTGCTTCCTTGCCATTATTTCCACACAAACGCCAGCACAATTGAAATGCACAGAGGCATCTCACAAGAAATGCCAGCTGTTTAATTCTGCTCAGCACTTGCAAACAATTTGGGCCAGGAAGAAAATAAGAATGAAGCTGATGTTTCCAGTTTACCACACATTTTCCAGCCAGCTGTGGGGAGGAATATGGTCATGAGAACCCCTACCTGAGCATTGCTTTGAAGGGCAGAAGGGAAGAATGTGTGATACTGATTTCTAGAGCTGTGCATTAATGTACTGTCATCACCATCTGTGCAGAAAGACCTGGGAGTACAGAGCTGTCAATAACGTGCTTATTTTCATTTGTAGAAGCTGCAGATTGAAAAAAAAGAAAACCCAAAAAACCCTGCTCAGAGTGAATTTAGCTTTTAGTCTTCTGAGTTGTTATGGGAAATAGTCTGGCATTTGCAAAGTATTTTAAAGGCTGTATTCTTGTCATATATGCATTGCACGAGGAGCTTGGAAGATGAATATTTTTAACTGACATTTCTGCTTATAAATACCTATTGGAAAAGCACTTTGGACACTCTAGAAAATAACCTGGAGAGCAGACACAAGGTTCAGGCTGCAGCACGCTAGCAGTGTGCTCCTACAGCAGGGATCCCCGGATAGGATGATATAAGCTGCCAGATTTCCCCTGCAGGCAGAGGACTTATGTCTACACCTGTGAAATTCTGCTCCCTCCTTCTCCATAGCACATGCTCAACAGAGCAGATGGTTGGACTAGATGATCTTAAAGGCCTTTTCCAACATGAATGATTCTGTGATTATAAAGGTGGAGCAGCCAAGAACTGTTTGCGCTTGGAGCCTTAACCCTGTAAGAGGAAAGGGAGGAAGGCAGCAGAACACTGTGCCAGGAGCAAAACATGCAGGAAATTAATTTGAAGTGTTTCTTTCTTTTCCTATTTCAGAGTCAGAACAAAGCCAAGCAATGCAGAGATGCAGCACATGAAGCAGGTGATACTCTATTTGCAATAGAACTGATTTTTTTCTCAGCAAAGATCAACCAGCATGCTAATTTTGATAGCATCGATCAAATCAAGTGTTGCTAGCCCTATTTGAAGTCAGGTTTCCTGATGTCATCTACCCAAAGACACCATAGTGAAGAGAAAAGCAAGCCTGACCATCAGCTACACTTAATTTCACTTGTGGACACGCAAGTCTTGTGCTGTCATTAAAGATTTTACAGCAGACCATCTTTAAGGACTTCACTCAGGAAAAAAAGCTCTTCTCAAAGCAAGTTTGAAAGCACAGTGACGCTCATTGTCCCAAGCCAACCTAAACCAGATACACAGTCCCTGGGTTCCCTGCGCATGAGCACAGCAGCAAGGGTACATCTGTCAGCCAGAAACACACTCGATGTGCTTTGTCCAAAAGGACAACGCTGGCAAACCTCTGCGCTGGTTCATAAACTCAGCCTTGGCACTCACTGCTCATACTGAAGTTTACTACATTGCATGGCTTACCTGACTGGCTGAGTCAAAGGATGGGCATGGCCTGGACTCGTGGGATCTCACATAATTCCCCTTCCCCCTCCCCATATATATATGTGTATATACACATGCACACTTGCTGACTATCAGTTTCAAGCTCACACATTCTCATGACTTATTTCAGGCCTGGGGTTTGACAGAGTAAGAGCCACAGGAAAATCCTAATGGGAGGAAAAAGAGGAAGACTATCATTTTTCTTGCCTAACTGTTGGGTTTCTATTGTGTGTGTCTGTATTTACAGAGAATGTGTACAGACAGAACATTGAGCAGCTGGATAAGGCCAGGACAGAGTGGGAACAGGAACATATTAAAACCTGTGAGGTAAACACTGACCTTTACAGCAATATATTTGCGTGCTCTTTGTTTTATCCTACTTACAGACACCCATCTGGGTCCTCAAATATTATCTCAAGGGCTTTGCTGTTTGCTTTACACTGAGTCTTTGCACTACAGAATCTAGAACAGATTCAGACATAGTTACTAGATGCCTCACTTCCATGTTTCTTGTTTGTTCAGTGTGTGTAAGTAAATATACAGGAAGGGAATAAGTGCAGAGGATTGAGGCAAGGAGCAATATATGAACTTGTACAACCTTGCATTTCTTGCCAGTTTTCACCTATAATGGAACTTTAGACACTAGCTCTAATGATGATGCTCTATCATAGCCAAGATTGTTTTGCAACTGCTTTTTGTCAGAATGTAGTTTCAGTAGAAGATTAACAGGAACACATGAAAATTCACTTCTTTTAAAAGATGAATTTCAGAATAGAAACAAGAAGTGCTAAATCAGCCCATTAAAAACAAACATTCCCTCCAAATTATGTCTTGCAAATGGTTTCTTGCAGGACAGCTTTTGCTTGTTTGATTTTTGCTTGTTAAATATCACAAGTTCAATGCAGATTAAAAAGAAAGTTTTCACACTAAGCAAAAAAGCAAGGTAGCATCATTATAGTGCAAACAAGGTAGCCTGTACATTTCACATAGCATGTTACCTTCGCCTGCAAGAACGTTCGCTCCCTGCCAAGGACTAATCTCTTCCATTGAAGGATAGTGGCTGGGGGAGGTTTGTTTCTGCTTTGGACAAGGAGATTTGCTCTTGGTTTCTAAGGTTTGCACACCAGCTCACATCTGGTTGACATCCAGATCAGACACACACTTGGTTATAATGATCCTTCAGGTACATTGTCCATCTGCTGAAGTACAGTTTTGCTATGTTTACTTCTTTGCAGTTTTACTCCTACATAAAATAGCTTTCTGGTTCTCTGCTTCCTCTTAAATTCCCTACCTGGGAACACTGGGAAAGTCCCATGGCTGCCACTGCAAACTTTCTATGGAAACTTAGCCAAGCCTTAATTTTCCCAAGATGTGCAATTTCCCCTTCTTAAAAAGCCAGTAAACAAGCAAAACTTTCCACAACTTGGAAGACTTTCTCCCACATGGCTAAATTCATTGTAGCCCACAGAGCTTGCGGCCTGCCCACTGCTTAGCTCCAACAGCCACTCATGAAGGAATGGCACTTCTAACTCCTCCTTGAAGAAGTGCTTGTAGGTAGAAGGAGCAGATTTCGTGAGACCTTTTAAACTGCTCACTGATAGAAACAAATCAGCTTAAGATCCCAAACTTCTGGCTGCACATGGGACATCCACAGCCTGAAAATCCTGGCTAGCAAGTACAAGCACTGAGACAAGCTTCATTGTGAGGCTGGGCTGTGCTCCTTGGCACACACAGCCTGGGCTCACAAGCAGGCCTGTCGCACAAGCTGATGGCATGAGAGATGTGCCTATCACAGCATGCAGCTGCAACATGCAAAGGGTTTGACAAACCCCAGGTCGCTCTGTTTCTGTCTTTGATGAGCTGCATTTCCTGCAAGGGCATCATTTGCTTGGTAAGTTCCCAGTTGAACAGCCCCTGGGGGTAGGCTGTGTCCATAGGCTTTTTATTCTGCATGGACAGCAAACTACTAATTTCCCTACCCTACAGGTTCTCTTAATAAGCTGTTTCTCTCAGAAACTGATCCCAACACCAGCTGGCTCTCCCTCGATTGACTCTTTTTATCTTTAAGTAAGATATTCGATGGCAGGCAGCACACCCAAGTATTCTGCTGAATTCTGTATACATTTGTGGTGTTCTGGACATAATTACTAGCAAATGGAGATGCAAGCAGATGGCTGGAAGCATCTGAGCTTTTCACACCTCATAGAAAACCAAAAACTGATGTTCTACTTCTAACACTGGAACTTAAAACAACAGAACCCAATTTCTAAAGCTTTCAGAGATAGTTTATCTGCTTCTTCCACCATCTCAATACATATTTATCCTGTTTTCCCCCTTTCACTCTCCGCAAATCCAGTAAGCTGTACAACATTAATGAATTAGACAGATGAGGGAGAGAGTAGAGAGACAAAAAGAAAACCAACAAAAAAACACACACAAAAACACCTTATCTTACCCTGAAAACAACCTTAGAAATGAGCAAATGCAAACTCAGAGAGCCTCAAATAGTTCCAAAGAGGAAGTCTGGAAAGATACTTTAGAAGGCAGAGATGGATATTTCTGGCTTTCCCTTTAGCACAAATACAACCCCTCATGACAGCATTCTGCTATATTGCAATACAACTAACATGGCACTACTTCACATCTCTTTGGCTTCAGGTTTTCCAGCTCCAGGAGTGTGACCGCATCACCATCCTCCGGAACTCGCTGTGGGTTCACTGCAACCAGCTCTCTATGCAGTGTGTGAAGGATGATGAGGTAGGGGCCAAAATCAGGGAGCTTCACGTGCAAAAGACAAACTGCAGGAGCCCTTTGGAAGCACAGCACTAGCCTGGCCTTCTCTGCATGTGCAATCAAACTGGCTGTTGTGCAGCTCTAGCATGTTCCATGAAGTCCTCTCAATCATTCTCCTTCCTTCTTCCCCAGATGCAAAACAGATACATGGGTTTAGATAATGTGTGGCATGTATGATGAACACTACGTCTGCCCTCCTTCTTTTGTTGGGTAGTGCCTCCAAATACCAGATTGCTCAGCTGAGTAGGAGTGCTTGGGCACGTCCTTCAGAAAGGCAGGCAGTTACGGTCTCAGAGCAGGAAGACATAAAACATACACCACTCCATAATGACCTTTTGCTTTTTCCTTCAATTTTTCCACCTATTTGAAGGTTTGTGGATCACATCCTAAAAAAAAATATGTGGGTCACATTCCTCATTCCAGTATGCCTGAGTTTTAACTTTCACTGGCTGGCTCTTGCTATATAAATATGTCGGTTGCATTGAAAAGCCCTGGACTGTCTCCTTCCTCCTCTCATGAAAAGATACCCAGAACACAAATAACAGATGCATTTACAAGAATGTCTGCATGGGGGACAGACATGTACCAATTGCAGTGGTTTTAAAGAGAAAAAGCATTAGAAGAACATCAAAAAGCTAATTCAACATGAAAGCTTAAATATTAAATTCTTGAATTCTGTTTTGTAGCTGTATGAAGAGGTTCGGGTAAGCTTGGAGGACTGCGTCGTAGAGTCAGACATAGACTACTTCATTAAGAGTAAAATGACAGGAACACAACCTCCAGGTAATTATTCCTTTTGGTCTTAGCTGATGAGCCTGTGCCTGTGTTTGGGCAGCCCACTCCATTGGGGAAAGCCAAAGGAAGGATTCTCTGCTCCCACCACCCGTTCACCCATGGTGGGAATGACGCTTTCTTCTCTTAACAAGTTGTTTGTATATGGACACGACCCCAACTGGGGAAAATTTTGAATGAAATCGGCTTTGTCCTAGTATGCAGTAGTGATGTAAAGTGCACAGACTGTCCACTCAACCCACAAGAAGCCTCTTCATCAACTTTACTGATCAAAATCTCTGAGCTGAAATGGAGAATAGGACAGGAAGAACTAACAGCAGTAGTAGATTGAAAACCTGCTGCTCCAGGATAGGAGTTCTCCAAACACATCATCAGAAATTAGGTCATTTTACATTCCAGTGACCAAATACAAACCACACCTTCTTACTTCAACAAGCAGTATCAGATATTTACAGACTGAGTGAATGCCTGCACTGCCTGCAGCAAACAAAGATTCACAGCCTTTGTAAAAGAACAGAAAATTCCCTATTTCATCTCATCATCAGCTGACGATAGATCTCTATTCTGAAAAGATCTCTTCCTCCATTTCTTTGTTTTTTGATCTGTGTACACAGACTGCAGACGTATGCAATCTGCTGTAATGCTATTCTGAGATGCCAAAGAGGAACCCCCTCAGTGTTGACTCAGGAGTCACAAGAGAGCTTACTTCCATTCAGAACACGGAATAAGCCATACTGCTATAAGAAAATTGTATCTTGACAAAAGCCTTCCGTGCTAGGGATCTTATAGGTGCAAACATCAGTAGTACAAGTGTCCTGTCCCATGGCATAATCTTGACAGGAGCAGCTTAGAGCCCAGATCTGGCAGCAGTAGCAGCCTGGCAACTTCTTCAGCAGGACTGGATGCTGCTAGTAATCCAGCACTGAGCTACTTAAGGCTTGTTTATTGCTTAGCCTTTTCTCATTACACCCATGACAATTAAGAATCAGGACTTAGAGAATTTTATTTTATTTTATTTTTTTTAACTAATACACTGATGCTTGTGCTTGGATGTCATTTTGCTGCTACAGTTTATTCCTCTTCTCATAGGGGATTGAAGTTTGAGTGCTACAAGAGCACTGACCTAGGAAAAGCTACAGTTCTCTTTCCAGTCAGTGAAAATGCACCTTGCAATTGTACACAAAGAATTGTAATTCTCAGCTGGGCTGGCTCCCTCTCTCCCCTCCTCATGGGAGATTTCTCATTCTGCAGTCACCTCGGTCATTTTCTGCAAACAGTTCTTGGCTATGTCAGGACTCATCTCTAATAAGAAATAGGTGGGAGAAACTCTTGAGAGCTTTATGAAATGCAAAGAAACAACTGACTCTTGGTTTGGCTTCTTTTTGTTGTTGCTGTTTCAGGTTTTTTTTGCCACCTTCTAGAAGGTGACATGCTCTGGAAGTAACACCCTAGTACCTCTACAGCTCTTGCTAATGAGTTTGCACAGTAGCACACAGTCAGCTGTTCATCTCATTTATTATTTGCAAAGTGCAGGGGGAAAAAATCCACGTGTGGTTTTGCATTGTGTAGAGGTAGATCTTCATCCTGACCAAACCTTTAGGTTTCATGATGCTGTTGCTCTCTCTCCTACTTAGTCATGACACGAATTACAGGCTAGAAACTACAGCAGGAGAAAATCTGGAAGGGTAAGAAATGCAGACTCTTAAAATGGTAAAAAATAAAAATAAAAATCCTTTAATACTGTGAGCTTCTGTTGTAGGAGTTCTTTGCACTCACTATTGGACGTGCCTGCTCTGTTTATGGTCTTGGCTAATCCAATGTGAAAACTTCAACACAGTCTTTAGTCTAAGTTCAAAATCTTATTTAATTACCTGGTATCAGAACTGAGATAATAGGCTATCAGGGCTTCCAAATCAGATTTGACTCGTATTTGTTTGGCTTTCACACTGAGAAGGCAGAAAGGGTGCCTGACCACCAGCTCTAAGCAACTGCACTGGCAGCTATAAGATGAAAAATAAATCCATCTGTAACTATTTCATCTGGAAAGCTAGATTTGTAAATAAGCTCAATTTCACCCTCAACCACACCATAGGGGAGAATGAAAGGACTGTAACATAACTGTGTTCAAGACAAGAAAAACTATCGCTGTAGTAAGCAGCAGTAAAAAGCAAATCAGCTCTCAGGAGGTGGAGGTGAAGATACGAAAGATATGAAGCCGTGCACAAGCACAGACCAGGAAATTTCTTGCTATTGCTGCTCCCAGAGATATTCAGAAATTTGCCCAGCTCCAACAGAAATACTCAGCTCAATGTGTTGTGGAAAAAAAAAATACACTGCCACCAACTGTATCAGGAACACGGTCATGGGCTCACAGTGACCATGCTCTGCAACCCATAAAGTCTGGGCTTCATAAAAAAACAGAGGAAACAGTCATGTGCTAAACTGCATTCTGAATTAGGGTTACTCACTGTTGTTGCAGTGGTTCCTCAAGACCTTGACTGTGCTTGTGCCAGGTTAAGAATGCCTTTCTACCAAGAGTGCATCTGCATGCAATCACTTGAATGGCTTTTGTCAAGCACCTACATCCTCCTGAGCTGCTCCAAACACGTTACTGGCAAGTGCAAATGGATCTTATGCTGCTGCTTCTCCCAGCAGTTCCTGAACTGCTATACTGATGGCTGTACTCTGGTTGAGAGAAAAAGGTTTTGCCTGATTGAACATCACTTTTTTTTTTCTTGCCGTTTTGCAGGTGCAATAGGATATGAGAACTACTATGACAGAGAACCAAACAGAAGCAACAGCCCAACCCAGACTTGTGGGATGATGAAGAGGTGAGTGCTAGACTTTCGTTCCCAGAAGTAGCATTTCTCAGTGCATGATGATGGCATGGGGGTTGGAACAAGATCTTTAAGATCCCTTCCAACCTAAGCCATTCTGTGATTCCATGCTTCTGTGACAGTAAATGGGACCTGAAAAGCCCTTCACTGTAGCAAGAGATGGCTGCATATAAATAAAAGTTAACTCGAGAGAAGAAGTAAACCTGTCAAAGCTGGAGTCAGAACCATTTTGCCTTGGCCTAGTGGGAAGAGAGACAAGAGGACAAGTTCATAAAACAATTAGTCAGCTGGCAACGGAGAGCATTCACACTTATTTCCTCTTTCCTAGTGAGTCATGGCACACAGCATCAAAAGCTCCCATCAAGGGAGGGCAAAGGTGAGCCTTGCTGGGAGCCAAGGCTGGGGAAAGCTGTCCTTTTCAGCAAAACCTCCTGGCTTAGTGCATTGCAACGCCCAGCTGAGCAGAACAAAGAGCTACTGTCTCTAGACCAAAGGAAAAAATACTTAGTGGAATAACTGTGATGATAAGGGAGGTGTTTTTCTTTTTCTAATCCATTTAGGCTGGTAAATATAGTAACATGAATGCAGTTATATCAGCGGAACAGCATGGTAGAGCTATTGGTTTAAATATTTTATACCAAAAAGGCTAATTCATGGCAGGAATGGCATCGTATTTAAAAGCAAGAGAGCTTAATATTTTGACAAGCCTTATTATACGGCAAAGACAAAGAGTGGGACGGGATCTTTCATTTAAAATGTGGTCTGGGGTTGTTAGGAAGCTGATAAGGTTCACACAATATTTGGCTTTTGGCTGGAAACAAGATTTTATATAATAATGAATTGTAACATTGCAGCCTCTGCAATTACAGAAGACAACTGTATGGCCATTTAGAATACAACTGTGCTCTGCAGGAGCAAACAGCCTTGAGAGGCTCAGTCTCAGTTGCTCAGAAATTGCTGAGCTTAGATATCCATTTTCCTGTAACTATGACCATACACCAGCTGAGAAATCAAACCCTCCAGATATGTTTTAAGCACTCCATACTATTGCTACCTATACCTATATCCTAAACCATATTCTCACTTGGCCTGGTCCCAGCCAGTATCCAGCTGTGATGTTGAAAACAACTAGGTGAGATTTAAAAAAAAAAAAAAAAAAAAAATTAAAGGAAACAAAATAATTTCACTTAACTTCACAATTTCTAGAAAGGTATGTTATAAAAGCTTTGTATTTTGAATTGCATTAGTTTTCCTTAAAGGAATTTTATTCTCTTGTACATTTTCTGAGGTTTTGTTTAGAATTTACTTTAACTGAAGATAAGAATATCTATAGACAAAGGAAAGTCTTTTTCACGTCCCTGAACCCTGCATCCCCAAACCTCTATGTGGGGACCAAGGAGGTAAATCCCTCCCCACTGTAAGGGCAGAGCAAGTCCGAGAGTGCCTCCTTAGACTGAATGAATACAAGTCTATGGGGCCGGATGGCGTGCATCCCAGGGTCCTGAAGGAGCTGGCCGAGGTGGTTGCCAAGCCGCTCTCCATCATATTTGAGAAGTCGTGGCTGTCAGGTGAGGTCCCGGACGACTGGAGGAAGGGTCACGTCACTCCCATATACAAGAAGGGGAGCAGGGAGGACCCGGGGAACTACAGGCCGGTGAGTCTCACCTCCGTGCCTGGGAAGATCATGGAACAGATCCTCCTGGACAACATGCTCGGTCACATAAAGAATGAGCATGTGATCCGAGACAGCCAGCACGGCTTCACCAAAGGAAGGTCATGCCTAACTAATCTTGTGGCCTTCTATGATGGAGTGACGGCAGTGGTGGACGAAGGGAAGGCGACCGATGTCATTTACCTGGACCTGAGCAAGGCCTTTGACATGGTCCCCCACCACATCCTCGTCTCCAAATTGGAGGGAAGTGGATTTGATGGGTGGACGACCCGATGGATAAGCAATTGGTTGAAAGGCCGCAGACAGAGGGTGGTGGTCAATGGCTCTATGTCCAGGTGGAGGCCGGTAACAAGTGGTGTCCCCCAAGGGTCTGTCTTGGGACCGGTGCTCTTTAACATCTTTATTAATGACATCGATGAGGGAATTGAGTGCACCCTCAGCAAGTTTGCTGACGACACCAAGCTGAGTGGTGCGGTTGATACGGTGGAAGGAAGGGATGCCATTCAGAGGGACCTCGACAGGCTGGAGGGCTGGGCTCGGGTGAACCTGATGAGGTTCAACACGGCAAAGTGCAGGGTTTTGCATTTGGGCCGGAAGAACCCCAGGCACCCGTACAGGCTGGGAGGAGCGGTCCTTGAGAGCAGCTCGGCAGAGAAGGACCTGGGGGTCCTGATGGATGAGAGACTGAATATGAGCCAGCAGTGCGCTCTGGCAGCTCGAAAGGCAAATGGGATCCTGGGCTCCATCAGGAGAGGGGTGGCCAGCAGGGACAGGGAGGTGATAGTCCCTCTCTACTCGGCTCTTGTGAGGCCCCACCTGGAGTACTGTGTCCAGGTGTGGAGCCCTCAGTACAAGAAAGACATTGAGATTTTGGAAAGGGTCCAGAGGAGGGCGACTAAGATGATCAGGGGGCTGGAGCACCTCCCCTATGAGGACAGGCTGAGGGAGTTGGGCTTGTTCAGCCTGGAGAAGAGAAGGCTGCGGGGTGACCTCATTGCAGCCTATCAGTACCTGAAGGGAACCTACACCCAGGAGGGGAGTAAACTCTTCAAAAGGGCTGACAACAGCAGGACTAGGGGAAATGGTTTTAAGTTGAAGGAGGGAAGATTTAGGTTAGATGTTAGGGGGAAGTTCTTTACTAGGAGAGTGGTTAGGCCCTGGAACGGGCTGCCCAGGGAGGTTGTGGATGCCCCGTCCTTGGACGTGTTTAAGGCCAGGCTGGACGGGGTCCTGGGCAACCTGATCTGAATGTGTATGTTTGGTGGCCCTGCTAGGCAGGGGGGTTGGAACTACATGATCCTTGGGGTCCCTTCCAACCCGGGTGATTCTGTGATTCTGTGAAAGTAGATGGCCGCAGGAAGAGATGATATCCATGCAGCACTGCAGCACACGGGGGGAAGGTTGAGTCTGACAGCTGAGACTTGTAAGAAATGTCCTGGTCACTCATTTTGTCATTGACTTCTCTTGGTTCTGCAGATTCTCTGGACTGTTGCATGGAAGCAGCAAAAACAATGCTGAAAGAGTCATTCCTTCAGCCCCTCCTTTCGGTATGCCTCACCAGAAGTAAATTTACCAGATGTGTATAACATCAGTTGCTAAATCTAGCTTTAACACAGAGCAGAACTTCTACAGCACACGTTCACATGATGTCAGGCAAGAGTACGAGCAGATTGAAAACAAATTCAGCTCAAATTTCCCAGTTTGAAGTACTAAATAATCCATATAACATTAGGGTCGTAACAACTTCAAGACCTCTATCTGGGCAAGGGTATACCGTGCTTTCAGATCAATGCAGTTTTACTATAGATAATAGTATTCTCCTAACGTTGGGTGTGCTACCTCTAAAAAGCACAAGGGATTCCCTAAAGTCTTTAACACATCTGTCTCATGCCTTATGAATACAAATATTCATCTCATTTCACACTTGGACTGCCTTATCACAACCTTTGCAGTCAGGCATTTATCGGTAGGACATTTAAAACAGTATTTTGACCATGCAGAAAGCAGCAGCTTACAGCATTTTTTATTCATTTAAACCAGGAACATCTGAACTGAGATTGCTGCCTACAGGAAATCAAAAAGTTCCTTTAAAACAGCTTTTAAACGTACTCAGGCCAACTTCCTTTGCGAGGCATGCCTTGCCTGCTCAGATGTCCAGTAATGAGGCTGCAGCTACCCCACTTGCTGCACTTGGTGCTCAGAGCCTCTCCGGAGCTATCAGGCACCAGCTGGACCTGCCAGACCCCAGCCGTCTTAACTCAGCATGCAGCAGCATCCACATACATACACAGCCTGAAGGCATTTAGCCTCTTGCAGAGCTGTATAACGACCACATATGGAAAAACTTACCAGAAATAAACAACAATATTACATCAAATGCTGGATTAAACAGCAGATCTCGACTTTATCCAAGTAAACAGCATCTGTGGTGGCACCTTACGCTAAAGCCTGGTATGATAATCTCCCTCTAACTGCAGAAAGAGCCCTGCTGGCTGCCCATCTCTCACTCAGATATTGTGTGGAGCCCAAGTAGACTTTGCTGCTCATTTAGCACACCGTAGCCATCACATTTTGGAAACCTCCTAAGGCAGTGTTTTCACCTGGGCTGACAGACCAGGTTATGAGCATGCAATTAGAGCCTGCGCTCCCCTTCATCTTTAGCCAGCGCTGAAGGTTTGGACTGCTGACACCATGACTGCCATTCTCTTCCCCACACAGCCCTTCTGAAAGCAAAGGTGTGCTTGGGAAATACACAAGAGCAGTCCTGGACTACTGTGTCAGCACAACAGCATCCACAGCAGCAAGGCTTTGGTTCTTCCATTTTACCACTGTGGTTACATCATGAGCACAAAAACAGCAGAAGAGACCCAGGTGGTTCTTTTCAACAGGGCTAGCTCTGCCTTTTCCTGAATGACAGGAGTTTTCCTTAATTATGTCAAGCTAGTTTAAAATCTCTTTTAGAAAAGTCCTATCTGTGACAAATGGCTAAATGGAAACTACATGAACTAATGAAAAATGTCTGATGACCCACCACACCAACACAGTATTTTCCACTTTTCTCAAAGGAAAAAGAAAAGCCCTGTGTGAATCACTGCACTGCCAGAATTCCACATCTCCAGTAGCAAACATCTTAAACCAATTTACTCACAGTACTTCCTTCTTTGCACTACTGTGATCGTGCTTTAGAGGGGTAAACATTTTTCCTAACCTGGATGAAGCTAACGCTTCTGACCTCCCAGAAGGTTCAATGGCTGCACTGTCACCCAATCAATGGCACATAGTTTTTGTGCGAGAATTCACCTACAGTTCACAGCAGCTTTTCTATACACGTACACCTCCAGACAGAGAGAGAACAGAGACCCTTGTATTTGTGAACTCTTGCATATGATCCCATGCATTTATAAGCAACTGAACCCTTTGTTCCTGTTTTTCCTTCCCCCCTCTCCACAAGCAGAGAAAACAGATGGGGTCTATGCAGACATCTTTGTAAATGAACATGGAAGAACTACATCATCACAGGACTACAGAGTACTTTATGACTACACAGCCCAGGTAAACAAAGGCTTCAAACTAAATACTGCATACAGTGTCAGATTTAAAACCGAATGCTGATCTAAACATCTTGAAAGCATTAACTGTGTAAAGGAGCTGTTAGCTTCCCTTCCTTTTTCAGAGGAGGGCACCTAGAGCTGTTGGCACAGATCACTGGACCGTGCTCTGCCCAGGATGAAACAGTAAGACTCTTTGCAAGTAATTATGCTTGCCTAAATTGGTCCTGAGCTGTTGCAATCTCCTAAGGACACATGGAAAACTTTATTTTGGTGATGATGGCCAGATGTGCAATACTGAGCATTCTGAACTTACATTTTCTGTGAAATGTCCTCCCTGAGTAAGAAAATAGGTAGAGATCTCTCTTATAAACTCCAGTGCAGCTTTATAGCAGATCTCAGACTACATGATGGATGCTTGATTAAGAACTCCTCTCCATGTGATCTCGCACATCGTCTGGAGAGTCCTGCTCCAGTATAACACACTGGTTTTAACTGAGGTCTCTTCCACGCTGGGGAGGACTGAATCCCCAGAAATGACAGAGTATCAGTGTTGCAAGTTGCAGAATCACAGCACACTTGGCCTGTGTACCAAAAGAGTGTTATAAACCACAACCTGCATCCTTAACCCGGGTATTAAACTCTCACTGGCTTCAGACCTCTCTCAGCATAATACCATTAGTAAGATTACAATATTAGAGGGCAAACCACTGTACTAAGCTTCAAAAACACAGACTCCTCACCTGTAGATGAACTCTGAGAGAGAGACATCATTATTCCTATCATGCAGATTACCTTCTAAAACACCAAAAATGGAAAGAAAAAGGACCAAGACACAGTGGCTCAGGCCCTTGATGCATCTAATGAATATTTTATTTCACAGCAGCCACAGGTTTCAAAGAGTGGTGTAAATAAAACATACAGCATGTAGGACACCTGCTCTCGCTTTCCATATTATGATTGTTATAATTTCATCCAAATCCATAAAATGAATCTTTCCTCTATATTTTTTCCTCAAGACTGGTTAAAAATACTTTCTTCTTCATATCGACTCCTGCCACACCATCAGTCTCTGCCAAAAGGACTGTCACAGTTTAATCTGTAGGCTTAAAAGTTCCTCCACTGGTCACCACTGTTTGTTATTAAGAGAACCAAGAGTCTTATTTATGGGCTGGATTTATAGAGATACTGTTTTTATCTCTGCCAGAAACTAAGCCTTGCACTGTTCAATTGAGCAACAGCTGTAGAGTAAGGAAGGTTCATGGCTGGCTGGTTTGGGACAGTCACATTTAACCCTTTCCATCCTTCCCTTATGATAAAAAAGGTTACTCAGGAGGAGACAACAGGAGGCTGGGGAACGTTCCGAGGATCTTAAGGAAATAGGCAGCTCAGTAGGTGCTTAATCCTCCACTGTTTGGTATTTTAGGCTCATTCCCAAGCAAGAGGACACTGACAGACTCTTGATGAAAGACAGGGTAAAAAAAACCAAAAACCCACAAGACATGTGGGTCCCTCCTGCATGCTCAGGTTAACAACATTTCCTTTCCCTGTCCCCTTGCAGAACATGGATGAACTGGACATCAACGAAGGAGACATCGTAGCTGTCATTGAAGAAAATGACAATGGCTGGTGGACAGCTGAAAGGAATGGGCAGCGAGGCTTTGTGCCAGGGTCTTACCTTGAAAAGATTTGCTGAAGCGTAGCCTCAGTCCTTAGACTTTGAAAACATTCTTCTACTGAAAACAAACATCATACAAGGTCTGCTCCAGCTGACCAAGAACAACCCATTATACTGCCCTCTACATTTACCAGTCAGGAAATAACTGCTTTCATCTTCCTTCCCACCGATCCTCTCTCCCCTCAACAACTTCTGGCTCACACTGTCTGAAAAAAGCTGTCTTCATCTCAGCAAGACGAGGACTCAGGTTTCTCACAAAGGTGCTTTCCACTCTCAGCACTGCTGCCATCAGAATCTGGGAGAAAAACCCTGCTTAGAACTTGACTATGCTAAAGGAAAAAGAAGCTAATTCTGCTTGTCCAGGATGGAGGAGCACCTCCAGTCAGCCTGCGAGCAACCATAGCAGCCATGACCTCCACCACGGATTCCCTCTTCTCACTGCACACATCATGCAACTGTTTCTGAGGGCTGAGCTAAGAGCAGGAAGCACACATTCTCAGAAAGCAGATAGCTTCTACATCACAAGGTCATCCATGGCTCTGTTTGCACTGGATTCTGGGACAGCCAAATGAGGGCAGATAAAGAGCCCAAGGCCTGCTTTTACCTCAATTGGATGGTTTTTCTCTGACACCTTGCTGGGATTTTTCATGTTTAAAAAAAGCTTTCTAGCAGTGCTGCCCTGCCCTGATCCTGGGAAAGAAGTGCTGGTTGCCTCCACATGCAGTCTGCACAGATGTGCCCTCAGTGCATTCTCCTTTTAACTTCTCTGTTCACCCAGCTGATCCTTTCCTGCCCACCGGCTTTTCAGTCTCTGATTATCTACAGCCTCTGCAGCTCTGGGATAGCTGGCACAGATTTGGCTGGGTTCCTTTCCATTTACTTCTAATGTGCCTGTGCTACAACAAAGCCTCTGCGGAGAAGCTGTGCTGAGCAGGTCCATTGCACCTCATAGGTTACAGCTCTAGCAGTCTTGCTAGTCCAGCATTTAGGAATGCTTCCAACCAGCACTATACTTTGCAAGAGATCATTAAGTACTTTGTGCCACTTCTCTCTATTCAGAAATTAAGCACGGTGAGAGTCAAAGGTACTTGCGTTATCGTATTCTCATTTCTTGATTCCAGAATGAAATATAAGTTGCTGCAGGCCCTCTCTGTCCTCCTGCACACACAGCACACTTGTCTTTCCCATGCTTGCCCAAGTTACCATGTTGCACATCTGCATTAGGGCTCTTAGCAGCTCCCATCAGCAGAGGCACAGAAGAACTGCAGGAACTTGAATGTCATTTCAGGCACTACACTGTACTAACAGCAGCACTCACACAGGCTGAGGATGTCAACAACAGTGCCCTGTGACCAAGTCTGAACTGACAGTGCCAAGAGTCCACAATAGCCTCCAATTAGTTAACTGCACTGTAAATGCAACTGTCAGACAACGACAACAGATCCTTACATACTGCATAAGAGCAAACCTAAAGTGTGAAGGATTTAATGTATTTGCTTGAATACAAACAGAACTAATCAACCAGCAGATATTGAAATATTTTGCAAGCGATCTGAATTAAAACAAGTCTCTAAGATGCAACTCTTCTAACAATATATGACATAGGGATTCTGCTAAGACTCCTCACAGACAGCCTCACACAAGACACTGCAGTACCCAGTCCTGGTTACCTTGAAATCCTTTTATGGATTGTCTTTGCCTACACAGACCATATGGTCTGCATCAGCTGACAGACAGATGGTGACTACTGTATCTCCCCCATCAAAGCATTTCATATTTTTGCTGTTAAATTCAGGAAACTCGTTCCTTTCCTATTTTTTTTTTTCCTCAAGTCAAGTTTTCTCCTGTTTGTTACAACTGCAAAAGGCTACAGATATTTCAAAATCTACCCATTCTTGTAGCATTTGGTTCCCACATGCTAACTCTAGGCTGATAAGGAAATGGAAAAGCAACAGCAATGTTTTCTCATAATTCAGTTTCTGTGCTTTATGGTGAAGAATCTTGCTGATAAGTAGTTAATAAGCCATATCTATGCAGCTTGCTCTATCAGTGTGTCAGCACTTGTCAGAAATAAAACAAAGATATCGAGAAATACACACACACTCCCTTAAAACACCCCTTTCAGTGTCATCCATTCCAGGCAGTACGAAAAGCAGGAAGGTCAAACGTAGGGCATTGCCTTAATAATAATGTTGCCTCTCCAGCTTGGTAGCTATTTGGTAACAAAACTGAAGCATTCAAGAAATCATTTAATTTTCAGGTGAAACTAAAACAGATCCTTTCCAGTGGCAGGCATACTTAAACTAAACTCCAGTGTATCTGGCTGAGATGCTTTTCTGATCGACACTTCTGATAAGGCTCTACCTCCACCCTGACTACCATTTTTTGGTGAGGAGGTGACAAGCAACAAGTAGGGCCATGGCAGCAGTGGCACACACAGCTATGGCAAGTAAACTAATTTCACAGCATGTCCACAATCAGCAGATTACCTCTGTGGCACTACCTGTGCTGCTAGTGCTCTGGATGGGTTCACACACAAGCAGCTGTTAGCAGACAGTGAAGAACACGCTTTTGCCAGCTGCTTTGCAAAGGGGGGAGCCCAATTACCCACTTACAGCCTATGGCTAATATGTAAATAGAGTCAAACTAATTAAAGCAAATTTGCAATAACGTTACTGAGCTGTTTTTGAATAAGCACCGCAAGGTAGACTTCATTTTGCACAAGTG
Source organism: Lagopus muta (assembly GCF_023343835.1). Taxonomy (NCBI): domain Eukaryota; kingdom Metazoa; phylum Chordata; class Aves; order Galliformes; family Phasianidae; genus Lagopus; species Lagopus muta. The sequence continues at coordinate 17,259,355 of NC_064442.1, forward strand.
ACAACAAATATTTCATGCTGAACAATTTCAGACTTATAACTGTTATCTCTAGAAATTCTTACTAGATCACAAGAAGCCAGCAGGCATCTTCTATCCATTAAACAAGACGGGTAAGAAAGACTGGAGTCATTTCCCACATAGATCACAACAGAATACAAACAAACTGAGGTTCACACCTGCTGCTCTCCTAGATGGATTCCGGATTTGAGCAATGTGGTCATGAGACTGCTAGTAAGAAGTGCAGAGATTCTATTATTCCTTTAGCAGAAGCAAATTTTCAAAAGTTAGAAGCACGCAACTCAGACCAACAGTACTTGTAAACCAGGCTCAGTTACGTACATTATTGCCCTTTTACCATGGTATTAATTAAGGAGAAGAACAGGAAAGCCTGGTTGAATATGCAATTATAAGATGCCTGCTAGTGCAGTGAGGCCCACTAAGGAACAAAACAGATTTCAGCTGCTGCATATACCATTAATAATCCACAAGCCCCTTGGAAAACCTTGGTCAGACAAAGCAGTATGAGACTGGTAACAACAAGGATCCTGGGGATTCAGCCAACACAGTTAGGACTCAATTGCAAAGAAAGGACCTTCTGCCAAGTTCTACAGGACCATTGCTACAGACAGGTAGCTTCTGGCATTGTTTGCAAGTACTCAGCTGAGAGAAAGAAATGAATCAATCGCTTCTACAATAGACAGAGCAGTCACCAACATCAGGAACACAGTGGCTACTGGAGGTTTTGAGTATCACCTCCTTGAAGGCTCTTGCTTGAACTCCATACCAAGAATAATTCCAGCATACTTGAGCCACAGCATTGACAGATCACATATATATGATGTTAACAGCATCAGCTCTTACCTTGTACTCCTTGTCTTGCTCCTTGAAGGGGTGCCTTTGAAGTCCAGGGCTCCTTTCCAGAGGTAATTTTATGGATGAAGATACTTGATTGCAGCTCTCACTACGGTATGCAATTTAAGTGGAAACACACAGATGCCAAGAGCAGATTCGTTACAAGGCAGGCATCAGGTGGTGCCTGACAGAAACCTGGCTGGGTGTTCAGAAACACCTAATGTAAGCACTGGTGGGTAACTAATATGCTGGCTTCTATAGCACTATGTATCCTCTTGGCTGTATCAGTGCTGGCTCGCTTACCTTTGCAGACTTTGGGAACCCAGGGGACTCTCTATCAGTAGTACATAAACTGAGTCTACTGCACTGAAATGTTGTTAACCTTCAGTGTAGGCTGGCAATAATTCTGAACAGTACAGAACAAATAGCCAATCCTCAAAAACGAGTTTCTGCTGCTCAAAACACCTTCTCTTCCCTTGCTTTATTGCTCTCCAACCACACAGCTACTAATAATTCACGCGCCCTAAAGCACAAACATCACTCAGCACTAATGAGCAAGGAAAACAAGAAGGTGCTGCTCTTAGCTCGGCCTTCACCCCTCAGATCCACATCTCTTTGTTATCGTGGGCTCAGAGGCAGGAGCGAGCTGCCAAGCCTCAGAAGTAAATCAGAGTTAGCTGTTACAAAACAAAACTAACAACATGATTAGGATCAGTCACTACCACTCACCAGTTTCCTAAATTAATTAGAATGCCCATCACAGGTGTTTTTAATAGCACAGCTGTGGATTCGGGCATGCTCACTGTAGTAGGGCTAAAGAGAAGAGAATGGCTGAGAGTTGTACCATTACCATTTCCCTTCAGATCTATCTCTAAAATATTCTTCTCACCTACTTGTTGCTTTAGTTTTTGGTGTTTTTTTTTAAGGAAGGAGATGAAATTGGTATGCTAGGCCACGTCAAGCTTCTGGAAAGTAAATGATTGCTAGGAGCTTGCAGGGATTGACTGGGTTGATTGTTTTATTTTTCTTTAGGGGAAAGAGGACTCTCATAGAACAGGTTTTGGATGGGGAGTGGGAATTGTGGTCCTGCAAGTTAGTGTGCTTTTAACAAAATGACAACAGCCCACTGACACTGAAGAAAAAACTAACACTGGGAAGGGAAAAGTACTTTTCTTCAAAGTGTTCGTTAGCAATTACCTACTCTCAAGGGCCTACTCCCATTTTGGCAGAGAGAAGCTCAAGGTCACAGCTACCCTCAGATTTGTGCAGTGCTGGATGACACACAGTGCCAACTGGATCTGTTTCTGGGACGGACAGGTAATCATATTTCTGTCCAATTAGCCAGCATACGTGGTAGTGCTCTTCCTGTCCTTCCACCAGCTGCTGGAGGACAGATGACACCTGACCTGGCACAGAGCTGCTTGGTGCAAAGTTAAGAGCAAATTTACAGCCTGCCGCTGCTGCGTGTCACACAGCTGCAGCAATTTCTGTCTGGCACACGGTTCAAAAGCCAGATTTACTGTATTTTGACCCAAGGCATAAACTAAAGACTAGAGTACATCCTTGCTTTAGAGATAAAATTCTAATAGAAATCATTCAGGGCTTCCAGCTATCTTTTAGCAAAACCAGGAGAAATTTGACTTGTTATAACTGAAATTTACAAGGGAAAAAACAAAACCCTCCAAAATCAGCAGGCAAACAGAACTGGGCTTAGAATGTAACAATCAGCTGAGAATTAGAAATTTCCATATAGCTTATTGGTGATGAAGAGTGTACAGAGATATCAGGAGTGAGGTGGGGGGTGAGGGAACAAATATCCTAGGGTTTGTTTTGTTTTATTTTTTTAAATCAGAAGGAATTGCACATATCAGATCTGGAAGAGCCACTAACATTGAGATTTAAAAACTGAAAACAGTAGTTTTATAAAACATCTCGTCCCAGCTTTGCTGTTTGCAGACATAATCACAATCTAAAGAGCACGGGGGAGTTGGGGGAAGCTTAGTACATCCCTTTCCACTTTGCAAGGGCAGAAATGCTCAACAGCTGCATCTGAGACAGAATTGTTCGAAATTTTAAGCTGTAAACAGTCTGTGTAGGAGCTTCTTGGGAAAGTGATGAACTTTAACCTTCCTGGGATAAAAACGTTCAAGTAAGTGTGAAAGGGAAAGCTTTCAATGCACTGATAGACATGAGAAACGCTTTGTCTTTAGAGAAGGGCTGCACAGCCCTCCCTGTGTCTGAACCATTGTGAGGAAGGGAGACATGAGTGACAGTGACTTTGTTCCACTAAGTGGCATCTAAAGGTCTTACTACGGTCACTGCTCAATTCAGGGATTCAAAACCAGAGATGCCATATTCTAGAGATAGAGGGGAACTTGAGAAACACATCCTCCCTGCTCTGCAGGATCCTGTACCAATTTCTTGTTAAAAACAAACAAAAAAAAACAGAATACAAAATACAGATCATTTATCAGCATAGGACCTAAATTTATCTTTGCTCTGCATTCTGTATCCTCAGTGCACTATCACATGATGCCAACACCTTTATTCACCACCCACGTGTACCAACATTGCCAGGTTAAAACAGTGGCTTTCATGCTTTTAAAATGGATGTTTTATTCCAAGTGTAAGAGTATAGTAAGTATAGTGCTGGACTCTTAGCAACAAGCACTACTCCCAGGAATGGAGAATTTTCCAAACCCTGGAAGCACTTGTTGGGAACAACACTGCCCAATTCTCCTGTAGAACCTCCTAGGAAACAGTCATGCCTATATCCTGTTTGCTGGAGGCCTGGTACAGATGTACATGGGGCAATGCTTGCTAAAGATGGCTTACCTTTCTCTTGCAACTGACAGCATTTGATGACTATCCCTCTACACTCAATTTACTAGCAGCCCATTCAGTATGGAGCATTACATAATATCTTACTGCAGTTTTGTTTAGGTGTGAGAAACATTTCAGACTTGCTTGAAAGGAGTTTTTCAGATGATTCCTGCTTTTGCATGCAAGGAATCACAGAAGCTCCTAAGCACCTCAAACACCTTAAGCACTTGATTTATATCAAGGAAATTAATCCTGGTTCTTCAGTCACGGTCTGATGCTAGCAAAGATCTGACAGCAGTCCATCCTGGAAAAAACTAAAGTTCATCTATGGAATGAGGCAAAGGCCCATTTGGGCTGCTGCCCAAAGCACTACACAACCGAGATGAAAGCAAAGCTGTCTCCAAAGCCTCGAGGGGCACAGATCTGGGACCCCATGCTGCTATGGCTCATTCTAGTGACAAGTAGCCCAGGATTAAGCCTTATTTTTGAGCAGTAAGCGACACGCTGCACAGAAGAACACGTTGCAGGGTTACTTTGGCTTTTTTTTTTTCCTTGCACATAGACCTTTCACCTGGATGTAGGAGAGAAGGGCAAAGTTTGTACCTGCTGATCCAGCTCCAGAGGGAACTGGATCAGCAAGGAAAAGATTAGCAAGATGAATTTTTGAAAGGGGATTTGGAATTCTAAGTCAGCTTATATATATGTATAAGGGCACTTGCTCCACTCAAAGTGGCAGCAAAGAGCAAATGTGAAAAAGAGAATTTGGAGGTTCAAGTAGCAGACTGCTAAACAGCATTCATACAAGTATGCACATATGCTACGGGACACAGTGCATGGGAAAACCCAAGACCCACCACACTCAGAGACTGCCATTGCATCTCAGAGGGGTTTGCCTCAGACCTAAGATTCAGCCAGTTACAAGGTCCACTATTTCTGTCCTGCAGAATCCACCACTACAACTGTTACCGCATCTAGGTCTCAAGTACCATCTAAAATACCAACTACAAAAAATTAAAAGTTGAAAAGCTGTCATCTTCCTGCTACCTCGACAGTCATTTTACTAGCTTTACTGAACTGCACCCAGACTATTTCCCTGCTTAATAAAACAAATCCACACCTGACCACACCAGACTATAGTTTGAATGCAGCTCATTCTCATGAGCCTTATATTACAGCAGTAATTAGTAAGTGAAGCACGGGACTTGCATTACAGTTCATGTCACAGTCACTCAAATAGCAGCAAGAGAAAACATCCATTTTTAAGCATGTGTTAAAAAGCCTTGGATCAGGTGAGGTTCACCACTGTGGGCAATCTGCATGCTTGCATGCTCCACAGAGCATGTATGTATTCAGTCATTCCTCAAATAATTCCTTGTGCAGTCTGCACAGAGACCTCATTGCCTCTTCAGCAGAGAGCACCTGATCCAGTTGGTTTGGATGAGTGACCATTCCAGTGTGCAGCTAGGGTGAAGAAAACATATTGCTATTTGGAATCAAAAATTGAAGTCCCATCAAGCAATACAGATATATCCACCCTCCTTAACAACAAGACAAACCTTTTGCTCTCTGAATCAATATGACTAGCATTAGTGGCTTCACTGGCTGAAGTAGCATTAATAGTAGATGCTGAAAAGTGGCTAGACTTTATAAATAATATTACCAGTATTTGACAGTGCAATGAATCATGAAAATGTAACTCATGCACTAAAGTGTAATCAGTCTCAGTCCTACAGAGCTTCCATCAAGTCTATCAACAGGGTACCGAAAGTCATTTATTGGTTCTGCATTTCCTGTGCTGTAATATCTCACTGCTACAGATTTGATTTCTGTTACACACAGTGCTACAGATAAGTTGTGGCAGATAAAGGGGTAGGGACATCCTACACATTCTGTACTCAAAAACACAAGGCCTGCTCCAATAGTAACAGCGAATGTTAGTGGTACAGCAGCAGGGGTTGAACCTTCCCTCAGAATTCCATTACCTTTGCCTTTGGTTGCTGGGGGACAGACAGCAGCAGAGGGGCACTGACAAAATGGCGTCTGACACAGAAGTGTGGATGGAGCAAAGGGGTGAAGTGAATTCCTCCACAGGGAGAAAATGGTACCCACTGACACCCACTGGTGCTTGCTGACCATTTATGAAGACCAAACAGTGGATGTGAGTGCAGCAAGGCAGTGGGTGGTGCATTTCAGCAGTGCTGGCAGTGGGTCACCTCTGCTGATGGCAGATTTTTACCAGCACAGCATGCAGGCTACTGTTCATCACATGCAAAAATGCACAACCAAGGGTAGCAACGACACTGAAAAATAGTACTTTGTAGTTGAGAATTTGCTCTATCAAATAATGTTATTGTGCTCTGTGTAGCTGTTGTCATCTCCATGGAAATAAACAGAAGGAATTACTTTCTGGAGCAACCTATATAATTAAGTACACAGAAGAAAGATTTTGAGAGCAGTCAATACAACTACATCTAAAAGTGAAGTGTGACACACGTACAGCTACCAGATAATCCAGAGGGATGGCTAGAATGCTGAACTTCAAAAATACTAAAACATATTGATGCTGTGTCTAGAAGATGAAAGGAAAAAGTAAGATGATCAGTGATAGTAAAATTGAAGGAGAGAAACTAAAAATTCATGTCTAAAATACTAACAAGAATGGTGCTCATACTTCAGTTTCAAGTATGTAAGCTAGCTAGGGCATGCAGGAAAAGGATAAGTGAAAACAGTACAGAATCACAGAGCAGACCAGAGATACTGGGCCACTCAAATGAAGACGTGGCTTGTCTCCAACGGAACCTGTACCACAAACTATAACAATATTGAGGAAACCAAACTAGCTGGAATCGGAAGCAGAGGCCCACCCCTGGTGGTGTTAATTAAGTATAGAATCATAGAATGGCCTGGGTTGAAAAAGACCTCAAAGATCATCTAAGACTAATTTATGGCATTTTTCTCAGTAATATTAAGTAGTCCTTACAGAACTGGTATGCTATCATTGTATTTGTTTTAAACTAGCTAGTGTAGTTAACACTGCAGACTGCTGTCCTGAGCTAAACAGGATTCAACAGAAACAACTAGAAAAATTATCCACTGAATCTTCTAGAAGGAAAAGCTGCTATTCCATGTCGCTCACACGAGTTTTTACTTTTTGCTTGGATGGGCAAGGAGATGTTTCGCCTTTTGTGCTGTTCATTAAGACAATAAAAACAATACTGCAAAACACTGCCTTGAACACTGACAGTAGCCTGAGCTTCATTATGTTGTAACTTCATTTGAAGAGTCACAAAACAAGAAAAGCCTGTACTGTGAGAAAAACTATTTAGCAGAGTATTACTTGTCAGATTGGCTTATGTTACTGAGACCTTCCTACTGTTCTTCAATAGTAGTTTTTCTGAACAGTGAAAAAAGCACTTAATATCTCATTGCAGTGTGGATCTTCAGTCAGGTGAAGAAAACACTGGGATTCAAACCTTGCATAGGCTGTTGAGCAAGGAGTGAAGCAGAAAAGGCATACCACTGCACCAACTTGCTGAAACTCTCTAATAGCACCCCTTTTCCCCCAGGACAGAAATGTAGCTTGTCATTTTTTTGCAGCACATGAATAGTTTGCTAAGAGCAGAGTTTTAATAAGAGTAGCAGACACCATGGATTCAACATAGGTAAGAACTCAACCAGAAGACAAGCAATCCAAGAAACTTTTCTCAGATACATTCCTGACACCAGCAGCAAGTAGTCCAGTGTATCAAGAGACATTTCAATATCAGTTTAACATATTCAAAAAGAGCAGTTTCTCTCTCTGTCTATGCACACCCAAACAGCATTTTTCTTCCACAAAGTTAATTGCCAAATAAACTGCAATTACTATTGCAATAGGTATACAGAACAGTACTTCCACGAATAACTGCAACCCACACCTGAGCTTTTTGTCTAAAACGCACAGTAACAGCAACTCCTTAGCAAGTAGAACAAGTACTTCTATTGCTGACAGCTTTTAATGGGACACCTATGCAGGAACTAAAGCTGGATAAACCTCACCCTTGCTTTCTGTCTTTAATATTGAAGTCCTTCACTACTGGACTCAGGATTAAGTTTTTCTTTAGGGTTATACATGGACCAAAGTCAGAGTTTCAGAAGCCTGCCAGATCAGTTTGCAGTCCTGGAGTTGTAAGCAAAATGGATTTATTGCCAATCCAAAACTTGTAACAGTATGGTTATATTTAACAGTAATTGAGCTGAAATATACCAGTTACAAATACTTGACCTCTCTGGCTTTTAATTACCTTCAGAATTCAGCAAGTCTACACCAGTAGAAGTGATGGCAGAAGGCATGGTGACAAAACAATCATATTTCAATCCTTAAATGAGAACTTGTAATATTCCTTCTTACTCGAGTGTGAATCCTGCTGTTTGTAATAACGAGCAGAAAGCAACCCAAGTAAATCTACAACACATGATCACTCAAAAACCTTGAGCAGTAAAACCAGTCAGCTCCTACATCTCTTTTCATATCTGACTACTATGGAGATAGCACTTATTGCCAGTTTGAGGCAGTCAGACAAGACATTGTGTATAGAATGCTGACAAATCATGCAAAAATGCCACTAGTTTTCAACAACAAATTTACACAGTTATAAATTGTATTGGGTTAGTTCAGCCCTTTATGCAAGTAAGGTATAAAGCATTTATTGATTAGATTTTAAAAGAAGTTTCTACATTTCAGCATGAGTTTTATTTTATGAAACATGCAGAGGCCTCCCTGATCTACAAGCAGGTATTTGGTGCTATGCAGTCAAGTCACCTGTAGTACAAATCCATGTCTTCCAGCAAGATTAACAAGTATGTGCACTGTAGCAGAAATCTTTCCATAATTACACTGACTTCAAAGAAGTACCTGTAGGCTGCTGGCTGCAGAGCTTATACGTGCCTCATAGCTAGTAAAAGCTGACCTCTTTTTGAGGTATTCTTACCTTTGTCTTGTGCAATACAAACCTGTTTTTAAAATCTGTCCTGGTCTAGTTCTTAAGTGTTAAGGTTAAGTTTCATTACTCTGAGATTCTGCCAAGTGTATATAATGTATGTAATACAACATGATGCACATAATCCTTAAATTCATCCTCTCTACTAACAGTGGATTCTGTTAGCAGGCTTATTTCCCACATCCGTGACATTTAATACCAGTGTCCCAAGAGGCCTTTCAGGTTATTAACGCACATACAATTCTAAGAGCACATCATCTGCAGCCCACGTTTAGAAATTAACACGGAAGTCCACAAGTGTACTTTTGCAATAGTGAAAGAACAGGAAGAAAGTCGTTGGTCTTAGCAGACCACACATTAGAATTGCCCTTTCTTGACTGACATTTCTTTGGGTGTCTGAGAACACTACAATCAATGTGTTGCAATCAATGTGGCTGAACAAATCTATTTTGCATAATAAAGAGCATGAGAAAAAGCAGTAGAAGTTCTGAACATTGCTGTCTTCTGCAGAAGTAACTGAAGCCTTTGAAAACAGAGCAGTGACAAAGTATCTGAATAACACAGGACAGATTAACATGTAATTAAAATACAACAGTATTGATCTCCAACTGTTGAGAAATCACAGATTCTTCCCTAATCGTGCTCACAAGGTGTTAACTTTCCACTAAGTTTAACTAAGTTTGTTCTGCTGTGCTTCCTAAGTACCGCATCAGATAAAACGAACACGTCTGATATAAACACAAGCTCCCACCAAATCTTAAGTGAATTCACTTAAATCTCTATTTAAAACACGTGCTTTCATACATTAAAGCTTACAGCACTTGCAGACTCCATTTGAACCAATACACTGGAATCTTAAATAGAAAACCAGACAATTATAGGGCGGATATACAGAGATTTATTTAATCAGGTTTACTATTTACAGTTGAGATCACTTTCACATACTACTTTGCTACTCTACATGGCTACGTTATTTCCAAACCAGTTTAAGAGCTACACTCTAACAGTTCACTCAACACATAAAACCGCTCCTCATAGAAAAATGAAATATTTCATTATAGAACAGTAGTGCATACATTATACTCCTGAAAAGCCAGCTTGTATTTTAAAACACTAATGCTTGAAAGGTTTGATCTCTGAAGGTCGAAACTGCAGTCGCATGATCCTAAGATTTTGGTTAGTTTTTGTTTTACTATTTATATATAAAGAGTACTGGACTTCACTTAAGTGTTTTTAAAAAGTGACACTGGTGAGGGGCAAGACTAAAATACTTCTCAAATTAAATACAGCTGGCTTCCTTTGTACAGCTTTGGCCAAAAAAGTTCCATGTAGTGAAGGTTTAACAAATTCTCTCTCTATGCAAGAATCAGTCAGTTAATGCTTAGAGGTAATCTACCAAAGTAGGCACACATCCTTTGACTTCCACATCAGCCAATTTACACTTAACTTGCAAATAGTTTTGAAATCAGGAAGTTTACTAGTATACTAAAACATTTAGATACATGAATTGCTGGCTAGAACAGTGAAAGTCACAGGTATATATGGGTGTGTGTAAAGCTGAGTTGCTTTGCCCGTCACCAGTGTACAGTACAGCTCTCCTCATCTGTGAAAGGTGTGCTCTGACTAAGCTTAGGACAAGCAAACTATTGCAGTAGACCTGGCCCATTCACCTTCCACAAAGCGAGATAAGATTGAACCACGTTGTTCACATTGTCTTCTAGGCATAGGTTCCACCAGTGATGAGAAGTTCGTAAGCAGGATCCCGACTCCTTCTACACAATACTATACAGGCACACAACATGCCCAGAAGCTATGGAGGAAAAAGAGAAAACAAGCTGAGTACGAAGAAAAGACTTTAACTTCTTCACAGAAACCGCCAACACGCTCTGTGAGGCTGTGACTGCCCATAACAAAGATAGCAACAAATGCTTGATAAAGCTTCTCTCTCTGCTGCAAAAAGCAAAGGCCAAACACTTCTTTCTATCTGCCTGCAAGATCACAGACACCTTTAACAGAAGTTGTCTTGGTCAGCCACATTTATGCTGCCACAAAAATTCTGATGGAAGAAATTACTCATTTTCTCCTGAAAGATACAGGTTTAGATGGTGCATGTATTATGAAAGCTCATCATTCAAATGCATTAGCACCAATCGCTGTGATGAAAGAGAACAAAACCAGGAGCTTTATAAACCTGCACTACCTTATTTCAGATGCTCCATCTATTAACATTTCATGCTAGAAAGCTCAAGGCCAACACGAATTACTCACTTTTAGACAGCTTCCTGTCATTCAATTTTACTGCAGTGCTGTGACTACACTGGCAGAAGTTCATCAGGAATTAAGGGTATGATTGCTCTGCATACATTTAAAAGGCTTAACTAAATATGGCCAGGAATATTTTACAGAAGTGAGCTATTATTTGAAAGATTTTTTTTAGCAGGTACAGTCTTTTTAAGTTTAATGATGGTCTTCAGGACTTGACAAGAGCTGCCAATGGAGTAAGATTGTCTTGATTTGTACACATGCATACAGGGAAAAATTCTATTCACAGATGTAAACATTCAAGGTGATCCTGTCATAGCTCTGGATTATAAAGCATCACCCCAGGAGGTTACTTAAAAAGAGACTTTAACAGAAAGTAAAAAAATTCAGGTGGTCAACGACCCAACCACCATAAAGCATGATGTTTTGTGAGAAATCAGTACAATGGAAGGAGGTTGTTTTCTTTAAGTCAGTCTGATGAAAATGTCAAATGCATAAAAACGTTTTTGAAGCCAAAGCTTAACTGGTACATGCAACCTAGTTAAGTTTGATGAAAGATCAAAGAGAAAAGAGTTTCAAAAATGTTAGTCTAAATAAGCAGTGATTAAAAAGAAGCATGCATGATGAAGCTGTAGTGCAAGTTTTGTATTTCCTGGGATGGAACAAGATATAAAGACTTAAAATATTCTTTGTCTGTAGTTTATTCTCTGCTTTGGAGCCATAGCCAAATTCAGCTTTGGACCAGAAAGAGCACATTGAGAGTAAGCTCAAGTATGGCACCTCAGCCTGTCTGTTGGTGTACTCCACACTTCCCTCGCTTTCTATCAGTACTCATGTAGTTCCTGTCCAAAGCTCACTCCTAGTAGGGCATTATCTCGTGTCAGAGTAAGGGGAAAAACTGAGTTACATGACAGAATGGCTCTTCATGGGAAAGCACCCTTCCACATGCGCAATTAAAAAAAGAAGGCAAGCTCAAGTTAGACTCATGACATGGAGCTTTGTGGTAAATGCCAGTGGCTATGGAACTCTGAAGGCTTGCAGGCAGCAAGCACAAAAACTGCATTCTTTCCTCTGTTGAGAACAAAGATAAGATGAAGTGTGCTAGGCAGAAACATTCCTTTCATTGTGGGCTTTTTTTTTGTCCATAAATCATGCTAGCTATGTGTTTCAAACATAAGTAGTTCTATCACTCCTGCAGGTATTCACACAGAGAATCCTGGTTGACTGACTCAAGTTACTCAATTTATATAGTTGTATAAAACCTGAAAAATCAAAAGTTGAGCTATGTAATAAGAATAATAAATTTGAGTCATTATTTAAACCAGGCAAATGCTTTAGGGGGTGAATAGGAAGCATATTCCTGTAAGTTACTGTAAGCACAGAATTAACTTCCTCATTTCACATTTCTTGACAGAAACAATTTAGCATGTAATTTTTGAAAAATAAGCTAGCATCTCTGAAGTGTTCTGAAGTTTTAAGGCATTTAATTCTGTTTCTCTTCAATTGCTAATCAATACTGTGAACAGAAGTCTGCTGAAGAACAATACATACATCTTATAAAGCTTGAACAGCATTCAGAAATATTTCAACATCTCCCACAGACAGATTGTTTTTTTCTCCCCTTCTTTAATTTGCCTACTAGTATTAACTATGCCCAATCTCCTTTCATCAAACCAATTAGCTTATTTTTGGTCCTGCTAAAAACCTAACTGACTGCACAGACACGCCATGTTTAGTATCTCAGATGATCATTTACTAAAGAAGATATCTAAGAATGAACTCTCACAGCTAATCAAGCAGCACTTAACCCACTGCAATGCCTCTGCTCCCTTCATTTTGCCTCTGATTTATTAATAGTTCAGTGCTGTCACTGTAGTTGATACCAAGGAATTATCACACCCTTCCAGATCCCCATGGTAACTGGAATATGAAGACACTAAAAATTAATTCTATGCAGAAAAGATTAAGTCTTCCCACAAACCAAAATCCTTAAGAAAGTTCTTTTCTCTTCTCAGTCTTTCCATTTTAAAGGAGGCAGTGAAGGCTAAATTTGCTGACTTAAAGCTACGAGGTAAGCTTTGGACAGTCTTATTGCTTTACAGAATAGAAATATGTTCAGAGAGGACACTATTCAGTGCTTATAGCAATGAGAATGGAATTGGCCAAAAGGAAAAACACCAAACCCAAACAGATTATTATTCCTCTACAGAACATGACATAGGTTACAGGCCATCCACTGAAGTTCTCATTCTTATCTGCATTTCAATTGTCCTGCAGACTATTTTGCTGAGAACTGGCTAAACATATACCTTAATTCTGTATTTCAAATAGGACAATGCCACAACTCACATCTTATGTTTTGAGAAGCAATTCAAATAGTTTCAACGTGTTTTAGTACTAACTTGTTTTCAAAAGATTTAAGTTCCAATCATGCCAACTCATCAAAATTTGAACTGTAGAAAAAAAATATGAAAGTCTGACCTCTGGCAGATTTAAGTGTGATAACCACACAGTGAATGCTATTAGACTTCAAAGGTATTCCCAACAGCCTGCATTCAGGCTGTCCAGAAAGTAATGTGCCCTGTTTTATTATGCTGGCCCAAAGGCAGATGATGGTGGAAAGGCAGTAGAGGGTGAACATGCCCACCAATATTCTGTTCCATGTTGTTGTCATTAACAACACTGGGTCACATCCACTGGTGCGTGTTTTCACAAGCACAGCATGCTTACTTACTGTTACTTACACAGGCTACTTACTGTTCATCACTGGCAAAAACACATAGCAAATGGTAGCTGCACAAATGGTAGACAGTGTTGAAAAACACTGTTTTGTAGCTGAGAATTTGCTCTACCAAACAGTGTTATTGTGCTCTTTGTATCTGCTGCAGTTTCAGTGAGACATTAGTGAGATGGGAGACGTTACTTTCAGAACAACCTACGTAGATTTATTTTTTATTAACTTTTCTAAACAGGTGTCACAGATTGTGACACACAGCATTACTACAGCACCAGCAAAGAAATTTGTCAGATGTTATTTTCTTTCAAGCTGTTTAGATATGTACTTTCTGCCAATTGCTTGGTTACTGACACGGAGACAAACTAAAGCATCCACTGCAAAAGGAATACAACCAACATGCTTGCAGAGAATGGATTAGCCAGGAAGAACAGAAGGATGCAAGTAGTCACATTTGCATTTCAAGTGTGTGGTAGGAACTCTGGCCCAATCCCAACAGAGAGGAATTATAGGAGTTATAATAGCACATCGGAGTGGACCTGTTAATCAACCTGAAAACTCCAACATTCTGAATGCCTCCTCTCTATTCAGCTCACCCAGTCTCGTTTTCTACAACATAAAAATCTGCCAGGTTAACTATCGTTGTGGAAATACCTACATTTTAATTACAGAAATGTATTTCAGTATTTGAGCTGACTAAATATTGCTTTAGGAGGTAAAAATTAAGAACAGCAATTAAAAATATCTTTCTTCAGCACACTGAGCACTGAGCTCAAATTTCACTGTAGTAATCTGGTCCTGGACAGTTCAACAGCAGTACTGAATACACTGCTACCTGTGAGTACAGCCTAATAGAACAGAAATACAAATAGAATTATTCTCTCAAAGTGTTTTCAAAAGATGATTTGCTCACCTTCAAAACACACAACCCAGCTCAAAAGCTGGTTCTGAAAAATGAAAGTGCTTAAGCTTCCCAATTCAGCAGAAATAATGTTTTCCATATTCAAATGCTTTTTAAAGAGTACAAAAGTAATTGACAAGTAGTTTTCAAATCTCTTGGGATTCAGCATACGTAGTACATTTCTCATAGACCATAAAATTGCCACAAACTGAAATGGATTAATGCACTAAGCCTGCCTGATTGATCAATTTTACAGGAATGTTTAAAAGACAAACAGTTCTGTGGCTTTCCTGTGTTTTTTTTTTTAATCTTAGTAAATACTGAGATACTGTTTCCCCAGTTACTTTCAATGACCACAGAAAATACACCAATTAGAATTCCTGTGGAAGACAGCCTGCACTCAACCTGGCCTCTGCATTAGAACCCCCCTTTTTTGGTTCAAGTCCAGCAATCAGGACACTTTCAAGAAAGCGCAGAATTCTACCGAACAAGAGCAGATAATGCTATCAGAAACCTTGCTGCGTTTTGTGGGCGGCCTCAACATCATATGCATGCCATGAAGCATACACTGCTGTATCTCTAAAATGGCATGAAGTATGAGCCATCTGTTTCAAAGCTGTAAATTAAATATGCAAATTTTTATTTCCAGTCTCAAATGCCTTCAGAGCACATTCATAGAGATAGATACCTGATGCTTAAGATAATTAGTTTCAAGAGTAATTTATCACCTACATTCTAGTTGATTATTGCACATAACAGACTTTTCAGCTATTCTGAAATCTAACAGAACACACATTCCTGTTTGCAGCAGATTTTAGACCACACTTAATTAAGAAGTTTTGTCTTGAGGTATTTTCATCATTTTGACTGAGGTTCATTTCTCTCTCAATCCAAGTACAAACTAAAGTTGTCAGCATCCTGCACATACTCTAATAGCCTGGACAGCAGTTTAGGACACCATTTGAGTTTACAGACAAAGAACATTCTCTTACCTGAATAGCAGCAAATGCTAGTGCTGCCCAGATGACATACATCATTATCTCTTGAAGCTTCTTTACAACCAGAGCCTCACAGCCCTGAAACAAAAAGGCTTATTATATATCCCTCTGGCAACCACACCAAAAAAATCCCCAAAAACATCAAATAAGGCAGAAAGAACAACAAAAAAAAAGTTTTTCTTTAGAAGCCATGTTTACTTTGATATTGACTTTCATGCTTGATTTGATATTTATACCAAAAAGAAAATTAAATGATTGTCACCAAAAGCTCATCCCTAGGCTCATACCTGAGCTGTCTTACCTCAGAATAAAGGTCCATTGGACGGGTCAAACTGCCAGTACAATTGCTGAGAGTTGCTTTGCAACAGCTAAGTGGCACACTGTTGTTCTTAGTTTGTTTAAACCAGACAGTATTCTCCCAGTCTGTGTAGTTATGGATCCCACAACAGCGCAGCTGAAAAACACACAGGTGAAGAGCTACGTGTTAACCAGTCATTAAACTGAACGAGACAGAAGTCTTAGCTGTAATACCAAAAGCACAAACATGACAAGGTTAGGTTGTTTTGTTACTTAAGTAACACAAATTATATGACAGTGTTATCTAAGCAAATCATAGACTGAATGGATAGTTAAATGGCATACAGCCCAAAATCATTTAATATTTCACACATCTGGCCATCTCACCTGCCTCTGTACATAGTCAATAGCACGACTGGCTGCATCAGGATTTGTCCCATTGTATCCATTGTATACCTTCTGAATGCTATGATCAACTTCATCTTCCACCTGTGAAGCATAAGCAAAGCATTAGCACACCAATGGAAGTAGTACAGCTCTAGGAAAATAAGTTCACTTTTAAGTATAAAAGTGAGAAAACCACGATAATTCCCTAACATATCAAGTGTACTTTGATGGTACAGCTTATTAAAATTCTGACCTGTCTTTGGCAAGTACATTACTAACCTAAAGCTAATGGCCAAGAGAAAACAAGAAGCTACGTTCAGTAAGACGTTAGACAAAGAAGCTTAGTGACCCATCTCAGAAAAGAAACTGCCTTTACTGTAACACCGTAGCACAACTCACAGTATCAGACAATATCATGGAATTAAGAACTCTCCAAAAGAGCAAGTATGCACCTTTCCACTTTCTA
Organism: Lagopus muta; assembly: GCF_023343835.1. NCBI lineage: Eukaryota > Metazoa > Chordata > Aves > Galliformes > Phasianidae > Lagopus > Lagopus muta. The sequence goes on from NC_064442.1 coordinate 17,276,054, forward strand.
CTCACTTTCAAAGTTCCAAAGCAAAAGCAAAAATCAGTAGAGCCACTCAGACTAACTCATTTTGTTTGGGACCACCAGGATAACACTAAGCCATGGGAACTGCTGAATCACAGCCTGAATCTCTGATTGACCACATGAGGCAAGCAAGAGTCAGCCCCAGGAACACAGGTGAAGGCAATTCACCAGTGCTACCGGAAGGATGGAGCCTGGCTGCACCTCTCCTAGATCCCATTCAAGTGCTGACTGCCACTGAGGAAGGATCTCTACCTGGAGATTGCTCCTCATGAACTTTATTGAGAGCCTACAACATCAGCGAGCATTTTTCATTTATTATCTTTCCACCTGATAATCCTTAACCTAACCTGTACACCAATCGATTTTACACCTCCGCACACTTATTGATTGAGCACCCATTCTGACCAGAGTGGATAAAGTACCAAAGATGAGGTATTTTGACTGACTATCCTACCCTACAGCGATCAAACTTTCTATAAAATCCACCTCCCCCATGCTTTCTGAGAAATGTTGATGGCTGTACAAGGTACATGGCAACAGCTACTGGAATAGCTTAAGCTACTGCAGATGAGTCAAGCTGCTAAAGATGCTGTTCAGCACTTGTGTTAAAAATGGATGCCACTCAAGAATCACTACTTGTCCTGCAAAAGATGTCCAACATTCACTCTGTAGGAAGTCTTGCCAGAATCTTTGAGTAGTACAATTCTATAAATTGTTATGTAAAAGCACAGAAAGTTTGGTCTTTTTCAACTTTGGTACTGAAGTAAGTTTAAAAAAGGAATCAGTTCAGGATAACCACTTTCAGAAGGAATTATGCACAAGGAATTTTAATTTCAGGACTGAACATGAAGCAAGCATACTCTGTAAAATTGCAAATTATTGCAGGAATATCTTGCAAACACACCATGGCAGAAAGATTCAGGTTGTTTAACTGCTTTACGTGAAGGATTTTCTGCAGCAATTGCACAAGCTTATTGTCCCCTTCCAAGAATACTGGTTATTTTCACAAGTAGGTCTGTGTTAAGACAGATATAAACTAAATACAGTTTAACTTACACAGGCAACTTGTTTCAGACTAATTTGAAATCAGTTGTTTTCCTGTATGAATCTGTGTTCTAAACTGCATTAGTTAAATTAAACACATCCTCATTTTGTTATATAGACTAAAACAACTTTTAATAAATACTCATATGTTGTTTGACTTCTTCAGTTAGGGCAGTATGTGTGAAAAACAAAGCACAAAACTATAAAAAAAACCAAAACAAACAACCTTACAGATCATCAAGTTCCAATTCCCCTGCCATGGACAGGGTTACCAACCAGGAGACCAGGCTGCCCAGGGCCCCATCCAACCTGGCCTTGAATTTCTCCCTGGGCAACCTGTTCCATCACCTCACCACCCTCTGAATAAAAAATTTCTTCCAAACATCTAACTTAAATGCCCTTTCTTTTAGTTTAAAGCCATTCCCTCTTATCACTAGTTGTGTAAAAAATTGGTCTCCCTCCTGCTTAAACTCCCCCTCAAGTATCGGAAGGGCACACTGAGGTCTCCCCAGAGCCTTCTCCAGGCTAAACAGCCTCAGCTCCCCCAGCCTTTCTTCACAGGAGAGGTACCCCAGCCTCTTCTGGACCCACTCCAACAGCTCCACATCCCATTTGTGCCGGAGGCCCCAGGCCTGCACACAGCACTCCAGATGGGGCCTCCAGATGAAGGCAGAGCACAGGAAAACAAACCTCTCCCTTGCTCTGCTGGCCACTCATTTTGTGATGCAGCCCAAGGCACTGCTGGCCTTCTGGGCTGCAGGAGCACACTGCTGGCTCATGCTTTACACCTCCCAGAACCCTCAAATCCTTCTCAGCAGATCTGCTCTCAAGGAATTCTTCTCCCAGTCTGTACTCATATCCGTGACTGGAATGACTCAAGTGTAACACCCTGTACTAGGTACTGTTGAACATATTCACATGGGCCCACTGGATGGCATCCCATCCTCCTGTTGCGTCAAATGCACTGCTCAGCATCATCAGCAAACTTCCTGAGTGTGCATTTGATCCCACTATGTATAGATGAAGATGCTGAAGAGCACAAGTACTACAGACCCCTAGGGAATATCACTTGTGACTGGCCTCCACACGGACACAGAGCCACTGATCACAACCCTCTGGCTGCAACTGTTCAATTAGCTCTTTATCCAACAAACAGTCCAGCCTTAAAACCTGTATTTCTCCAATCTAGAGATAAGGAAGTGATGCAGGAACATGTCAAATACTTTGCACAAGTCTAAGCAGACAACATCAGTTGCCCTTCCTTCATCCACTGACACTGTCATTCCTCCACAGAGGGCCACTAGACTGGTTGGGCACAATCTCAGTGAAGCCATGCTGGCTACCACAGCCTCCTTATCTCACATGTGTCTTAATACCTTCCTTTCTTAAAAATGGGAGTTATGTCCCCCTTGTTCCAGTCATCAGAGACTTTGCCTGCAGCTTTTCTAACCTGATGGAGAGTGGCCTGGTAACCAAACCAGCCAGTTCCTTCAGAACCCTGAAATGCATGTCATCTGGCACCACAGACTTGTGCACATTCAGCCTCATGACTTGCATGACCCTCTCAGACTTGCTCTGCTCTTACACTGGGATGGATTTCAGTCCCCTGATCCCTACCTACAGGTTTCAGAGACATGAGTAGCATGGAAAGCCTGACTGCCAGTGAAGACTGAGGCAAAGGATACGCTGAGTACCTCAGCCTTCCACATGTCTGATGAAGCCAGTTCTCCCTTCTCATTTACCAGACGGTGTACCTTCTGCTTTGTCTGTCTCTTCTGACTCATGTATCTAAAGACACCCTTCTTGTCATTTTTTGCATCCCTTGCCAAGCTCAGTTCCATCTCTGCCTTGGCTTTCCTGATCCCATCTCTGCCTTGGCTTTCCTGATCCCATCTCTGCATGTCTGAACAGTAATTAATTGGAAAAAAGTAATAAAAAACAATCAAATCTAGGCAGTTTTCACCTCCCAATTTCACTTATAATAGGTGTGGCACTCCTCCTGCCCCTGAGAACAAGTTTAAAACAGTAAATACCAAAGGGTAGTAGAGAACAGCCATTTCTTACTAACAGTAACTTTGTCTGCCCTTTGAAAAGATTCAAAATTTAGTTTTCAAATACTGACTCCTGCAAGTCAGCTAGGCTAGCATAAGGCCATGCTGTCACTAAGAAGATGCTCCATTCCCTTCTTTCTCCCAAGCTCTGACCCTTCATTACTGCTTGTGAAGCTGTGCAGCGGCAAGACAAAGGAACATACGAGTTGGGACCAATCCAATTTTCAGGCAATTCAAGTGTGTAATTTCAGACAGGCTACAGAAGACAGATGCACACATCTTTTATCTGTCCTGAATGCTGTTAACCAGAGAGCAGCAAACCACTTTTACACTGGAACTTAGAATGACTGCAGTTTAGCCTAGATCAGATACATGGTAATTTCTGAAAGACCACAATGTTATATGCTACGTTTCTGCATAAATCTGAGCAAAAAGCAACTGTTCAATTTACTGCATATGAATCCAACAGGTTTCCCATTCTCGGGAAGTACACAGCTTTCCTCAATTGCTTCTAGGGACCACTTGCACTACAAGCTAGAGTCCCACCTGATCAACTGACCTTTCAGTGCACTGCCAAAGATACCAGAAATATGATGTACACTGAGGTAATTGATAATGTTAAGCTGTTATCACTAAGTTTGAGACACTGCTGTTCTAAATTTTAAGATATCAATCTCCAATTAGCACACTGAATGAAAATCCACTAACAGTTTTACAGAACCAATTACAGCAAATCCTACATCTCAGTATTTTGATCACAGATCACAGTAAAATATTTACTGAAATTTAAAGGCTATTACCTTTGCTCTGTAGATGTATCCAAGAACCACCACCACAACTTCGGTAATGAAAACCAGGAGCAGGATGATCACAAACTGTAAAACACAGTTCAGAGAATTTGCACAAACATTTCCACAATTGACCATCTGAAAGTCTTAGAACAGGCTTTGATTTATTATGAAGTTATTCCTCAGGTTTCAACTTCGCAAATTACCTAAAGCAGGCAAGTAAGTTGATCAAGCGAGTCCTGAGGTGACTCAAGTTTTAGAGCTTATAGTTGTACCAGGTAACGAGAATTAGAACCACCCAGTCAGGTAACTGCTGATCATTTGGACTGAAAAGCCACACTGAAGTGTTTTAATGAAACACCCTTTTATTAGGTAAATATTACAGCCACACAACAAAGAAGCTACCCAGGCTATTCCTAAAACTGGTAGAGAGACTAAGGGAATGTTTTTTCAGATCAAGTCTTGAAACAAAAACAGTAACAATCTATGCATTTGTATTAGCATACTTGAGAGGACTTTTCAGCATTCAATTAAGTCTACACAGCATCCAACAGCAGCAAAGTGGGGATGATTTGAATACTGGCCTAACTTAAATCCTAATTCTCAAGCTAGAGTTATATCTAAAACACTTAAAAAGATAAATTCCTGGAAACTAAGTGTCCAAATTAAGCCATACAAAGAACACTTAAGCATCACAATAATTCCCAGTCAGCCTCAATGCTGTATGTTTAACACAAGAAGGCACCTGTCTCACTTTTTTCCCTATCCCATTCCAGCTTTTCAATCAGAAAACATAACACAGATTTAACTTGTTCTCACTTAATTGTAAGGAGGTGATTTAAAATAAAAAAAAAAGAAAGATCACAGCTCTAAAATGTGAAACACAAAGATTCTGCTGCTGCCTGAACAGGCAAACTAACACTGTTATTTAGAACAGAAATCCAACATAGGATGTTAGGAACAAAACTAACAAGATTTCAGGCTATAAGGCAAGATAAGAGGAAATATTCAAAAAACATGCATTTTGAAAATCTATTAAAAGGACAAAGGCCAGATACACAGCAAGGGAGCACCACCACACAGCAGCTCTGCAACTTACCGTAGCGAGTCCACAGCGGCTTTCGCGAATTGTGGCACAGCATCCAATCAGCCCAATAATAAAAAGCAGCGTTCCCACAGCTATGATAATAACTGCTGGAATGAGCGTGTAGACATCTTCAAAGAAGTGATCATAGTCGTCGTATGTGATGAACACATAGGCTCCCACGTAGCACAGTATGCCTGCTGCTGCCTACAATAGACAGTAACATTTCAGCTTCTTTGAACACCAAACTCCCATCTGCGAGACCACTGTGTAACAATTATTGTCATCAAGCACTACAAAGCAGTGCCCTTCAGAAATACCTATTTTTATTATTTGACTCATCTTTGTTAGATCACAGTGTATGTTTGTCTGGAATATCTCAGAGGCTCGCTTCCCAATTACACTTAATCTAGATGGTTCTAGTTCTGACTGCTTAATAGTCTCCTAAGGAACGCAGTTAAGAAGTGAGGGTAACCATACTATGAACACCAAGAACTTGCTTCCTTCTCAGACACATTCCCTCCTGTGCTGCTTCACTTTCTACATTCACAAACTGCATACTTCTGATAAATGGATTTCAGACCACTTTCAGAGCCAGTTTATTAGCAATTGAACCGCTATTCAGAATAAGTATGTGGTTTTTAACTACCATCAATTAACTACTTCCTTCATTTTGCTGTCTGAATACCCATGATTTGAGGTCAGAACAGAATGCACACACATCTTGTGAACTAACTTCTAGAGACAGCAGCTTTTTTGAAGTCTGAAGCACCAACTGTTGAAAGATACAGGAAAAGAGCCATTTTCCTAAGGGTCACTGTATTAAGTTGTTCTTTTCTTAGATGTGGGGGTAGAAAACAAATCACTTCAAGTTACCGCCATCTAACAATATATGGCCTGAATCAAATAGCACCACACTCACAACAGAATAAAACCACTGCATTCAAACTTAAAATGAAGCAATTATATTCAATTGATTTACAATGACATTCAGCATCATTCGGATGTTTCATGATACTTCCCTGTTGTCACAGTGCATATGAATTACATTGCTTTGCAAGGCTACACTAAAACAATCCATTCAGAAGGTGCAAAGACTAAGGCATGATTTGAGGAATTTCATTTCGCAGTGAAGGTTTGTGAAACCCCTTCCAATCCACATCTCAGGCACAGAAGTTCACTCAACAGGACCCAAGGAGGAATGCTGCAGCCGGCCCCATTCCTGCCCTCCCTTCTCACTCAGAGGCTCTGTTACCACTCCTCCCCCTGCACTGTGAAATAAGAGGGCAGACAGAATGCCAACAGCTAGTGCCAGCAACTGAAGCACTATGAGACTGGGTCAGGCAATAGCAGCGCCAATGAAAACTTCAGGCCAGGAGGGACCTCAGGTGATCATTTAGTCCAATTTTCTGTTGAAGGTTGGATCAACAAGGAATTCAGACCACGCTGCTCAGCAGTTTGTCCATTCTTGAAACTCTAAGGGTGGAGATTCAGCAGCCTCCTTAGGCAGCCTGTTCAGTATGGCACACAGAACAGGATTTAGAAAACTGGTGCCTATTATTTCAGCACACTTTGCTACTATCTACACTTAGTTCTGCAATACTATTTCAACTATTTTCCATAGAAACAACACTGGATAAGCACTGCTAGGATGAAGTCTCCCATTCCAAATGCCCTCTGCAGCACTTGGTTATAGAAACACTAGCTTTAAAAAAAAAAAAAAAAAAAAAAAAAAAAAAAAAAAAGGTATTAACAGCCAGCTCAAAAGTACCCCCTGTTCTGTGTGGATCTGAACTCTGTATTCCACCTCTCTGCCTTTATTTCTGCAGTAAAGGTAAGTGTGTACCCCACAGGAATTTAAAGCATCCAGAAGCTCAGTCATCCAGTAGAAAGTACGATGTAGATACAACAGTCACGAAAGTGAAAACTAACAGTCAAAGGCCAACAGTGAGGTAGCACCTCCAGACAACAAAAGCTGAGGAGAACAAGCTATAGGACACTCGCTCCTTCACACAAAACACCAAGTGCTAATCCAAGTGCAGAAACCCTGCCATGTTAGGTGCAGCGTGGCAAAACAAAGATATACAATTCCTATAGACAAAGATTCAAAGTAGTGTCACAGAGCAATGGAATTACATTAACTGTTGCCTAGCAATGAAGCATGTGAATGACAGGCCAGCGATGTCATCTCCCACCTCTAAGGACTAAAATGCTTGTTAGAAATATGGTATTACGTGAGGTGGCAGAGAAAAATGGCAGCAACTGGCATCAGGCACAGAAAATATTCAACAAAAGTGAAAGCAGAACCATTTGTGAGCCTCTTTGTCCTCCTCTATGATGAAAATTTAAGCAGCTTCCATCTTTTCTAAGAAAAATATGGTTCATACAGGCAGACTTGAGACTCCTGCTAACTGCATGAGCATATGCATTCAAATATCTTTGAACAGAGACAGAAATCAAGCATTACAAAACTACAGATGTTAGCTTCCCATCCCTCCTTTGAGAAGCATTCACATTAGGAGAAACTCTGCCCTTTCAGTACTATGCAGGACAAGTCCAGCACATACAGCCTCAGAAATCAATGAGCACAGAGAGTGTTTTTCCTAAAGAGAACACTGCTTTGTAATTGGAAGTTCACATTTTTCATCAGGCTTCTCAGATTAAAGCAGCCTTGTCTGAAGTCCTCACTTACACCTTCTCACACGTGGTACTACAGATTGGTACCAGCCACGACAACACTGGTCCTTAGGTTTTGCTTCCAAAGGTTGTAGAATGGGTGTTTCTGTGGAAAAAGCTATGGAAGTTTGGGAGCATCAGGGTGGATCCCTCCATCTGCAAAGTGCACTACAATCATGAAGCAGAAACTGAAGACCCACGTCTCTCTCCCTCTCTCTGAAGACCCATTTCTCTCTACTTGAGAAGTGAGCATCTAACCAATAAAGTGTCCATGCCCTTTGCAATTATTGCTGCCTCTTCCACAGAATCATTTGCACAACTAATCTTCTGTGGAAATAAAAACTGAAAACAACAGTGCCTTCTGGAACTTTTATATTCAGATCAGTTTTAAAAGCTAGAAGACAATTTCTGAATCCCCCCCCCTCCATATTACATTTTCACACTATTTTTGAACCACAATTGCCCAGTTGATTGCAGCACAATGAAAACAGCAATGCTGCCCTCTTAGTTTACAGAAAAAAATAATTCAAATACCTTCCTTTCCTCCACACCAGTCAAGTGATGCTTAGTGCTTCCTTCAGCATGCTCTTAACAGCAAGGGAGGTAATGCCAGGTCTTTACATCAGCATTTTCACTAGAGCTTGGTTTCATGAGCTTCCATAATTTGTTTTCCAAAAGAAGGAAATAATGCAGAAAAACTAAGATCTGTATCACAAGTAATGTCACAAGGAGGAACTAAAGTACAGTAATCCAATTCTCAATACTTATTATTCTGAAGAGCAGAAAGTAAATCCACAGAATACTGAGTTGGCTCAACTTAAGCACAAAAATGTTTAAATAAAAAGCCATCATATTGATTAATGTGTTTCTCATATCATCAAATATAAATCAAATACATGACCCGCACAAATTTCAAGTAAGTCCTTTATAAGCAGGACTGAAAGGAGAATTCTCAAACAATCTGCTCAAGGCTCTGAATAGAGATGGCAGCAGCTCCTGAATCAGTGCCAGGTCACATGCATGCTCTATGGAGATGACTGGTTATTCAGCATTCACACATCCCTTTGGAGCATTTAACTTCAGAGTACTGAACTTGATGTGGCATACTCTTGTTTTAGCATAAGTTAACCTTTAAAAGGGCTGCCAAGACAAATGCAGTTGATGAGAATAGTTTGTTGAGCAAGTCTTTAACATTCAGACACCCCATTCATCAGAGAAAAAAATTAAGGCTATATACACCCCATACAGTTCAGAAAAGCTTGATATGATTGCTTTGGCACCATGCTCCAAAGACTTGTTGAATAAAGAACAAGAACGCAAGTAACTGGAGGGAAAGCCAGAAGATCTACTCTGCAATGCATGCAGTGATAAAAAGCATCAAAGTGTTACAGGAAAGCCTTTAAAATTTGGGGTTCCCTCCATCTTTGGAGCAGTGTAATGCAGACTCCTAAGCCAATGCCTGCTTTCACTAAAGTCAGCTTCCACCTTCCACATGCACTGAGGTAGACAAGCCTACTTTGTTGACTCACCCCATACCATGAAGTAGGCAGCAACAAGCACTAAGAACTTCATACTTTCAATAACGTATACACAGCAGGTTTGAAAGCTAAGACTTCTGCTGCCAAAGAGCAGCATGACTGGAAAGTAAAAGATCAACAGCACTTGCTCTGCTGATCATTTATTTACCAACAATGGAACAAGGCAGCTCTATTTACATCCTATGGCTTTCTTACACTACCCTAACTTCCCTTCCTAACAGATCTAAATGAAACTCATCTCAAGATTGAAACTCATCCCAAGACTGCCTGCACAAAGCGCTGGCCTTCATGTTGCTCTGCTATTTGACAGTCAATTTCCACAGAATTTATTTTTTTTTTCCCCCTTTTTAACTCTTTCATTTAACTGAGCCAAACAAGAGCATTTGTTCCCATGGAATCTCCATTCTGTTCTCTATGTCAAGAAAAAGACAATCTCTGAAAAAGCAAACAAAATAGCAGCTAAGCACTATAAATACACACACGCACACACATATATATATATGTATATATATACACAGGAGAAAACATTTGCACCTGGTATCTGACTACTTAAGAACAGTATTTCACTCTTTCTGATAACGAACCCTGAATGACAACAACAACAGTCTACTATTTCCAATCGTCACTGCTGAGTTCTGGCAGTAATAGAGGTCATTCCACTGTTATGTTAGACACACTATCCTCCCAATGTGTCTATTTCCCTCCTCGTGTTAAAGCTTCAGTGAATCTTAGTTCACACTGCTTTTCTAGTCTGATGGGAATGCATTGGTTTTTTTTAACTGCCATATTTACTCAGAAGATCTGGGGGCTCTGAGGTTGTATCAGCTTCATTCCAAGTTTCCTTCCTCCATTTGCATATCAACATATTGACATTTTTCTACCTGTACACAGAGAACATTGGTTTACTGTCCAGCTTTCAGTCATAAACCAGTACCTTAAGAAGTGTTTTCCTCCCCCCTGCCCCCAAGTGCTTCTGCATTTGTTCTCCATCTTCCCAACACCAGGATATTCATGACCTGACTCGTGTCCGATACAGAAAGATTTCCTCCATCAGTGTTTTCTTTTTTGGCTTCCTCTATTTCAAAGTCTAGTTCAGTTTTAAGCTCAAAGGCCTCATATGTAGGATCAGGCCACTCTTCACTCTTCTCAGCACTTCTCAGCTCTGTCTCCCATCTCATCCCCCTCCAAAATAAACACAAGCACACATGCAACCCTTTCTTCTACTTGCTTTAAATTTATGTCCACCCACCACAGAACTCAACAGCTTCCTGACCACTCTTTTCCACTCATCACTAATTATTTGCATGCAAAACTGAACTGTGACTGTCTCTCAAAACTCTTTAAGAGAAGCAAATCAATTTTAATCAACTTCATAACATGGTTGAGGTATCTCAGAGGTTTACAAAACAAAGTAAAAATCAAGCCATGTGGCTTTCTCTATACTAGCCAAACTCAATTCTGTAACACTATGCATTAAGAAAAGCCTCAAATTCAATTGCTTTCATAACTAAAGCAAAATGCTGAGCTAGATCTCCTCTGCATTTGGCATTACATATTTCAAACGTCACTAATTGTGAGATGCAGAACAGAGGAATAGGGATTTTTACTGTAACTGAAAGAAATGTTCCCAATATCACCCTTCTTTTATATCTATTTAGCGTTAATTACAACTTGACCTGACACTCCAGTTTCCAGACTCCTTGCCCTGCACAAGAACAATGATTGTGCCATGCTATGAAGCTGTCTTGCTGCATGAAGCAATACTTTAAATTCTAAATACTATTCAAATACGTGGCATTTCACTTTGCAAGCTGTTTCTGCTTCTCTCAGGTATAAACTTTTAAAGCACAAATCTACATCTGAACAATCCTAAAGAAATCTCATGATCCAAAGTCTTGAACATCCTCCTTTAAAGAAACATGATGAGATTTATACTTAAAAGCAAATCAAAGCCTAGCAAAAAAATCCAAGACCTGATGTGTTTGTTACCTGAAAATTTGTGCCCCAATGCTTTAAGAAAATCATTCAGAGGCTGTGATGCTTCAGGAGCTTTATACCCTAATTCCTGATTAAGTTCTCCACAATGCACTGGATTCCAAATTGTTCAACATTCCTGAAAATACACTCGTTTAATGCCTGAACAGCAGAGGCACAAAGTAGGCTACTTTCACATCCAGAAGTCAGCCCTTCAAAGAAAAAGGCTTCTGCCAAGTAATCTCCTCTGAGGAAGCCTTTGGGATTATCTGTCAATCTCCTCTTTGATCATCAAAACACACCCGAGAAGTTTCTTCATTGCCTTGGCTTTTAAAGTCCAGACCAGAAGACACTCAAGCTGCCACTGAAATGGGAAGGTGAGCTCACTTCTGTCTGCTTTTAACTTTTTACATTTCTTCCTATTGCTAGATTTCACCAAACTCTGCTCTTGCTGCATTTTCTTCCTCCTTTTCTACCAGCAATTCATGAACACACTACACTTTGCATGGCTACAATTCCTGTTAAGGATGGCACAGCTAGTTTCTCTAATGTAATACTACATAATGTCTAATACTGTGGTTACTGTACTGTGATGAGTATGCATAAGTTATAAAGTAAGCACAGGATTGTAAAAAGCCTTCTTGCTATATTGAAATGAAGCCTGGCGATTCAACAACCGCTACTAGGGCTATTTTATACTAGTTTGGTCAAATAGTAAAATTAATGATTTCTAGATAGTTAAGTAATTTAAAGAGCAGTTAAAAGAGTTATCTTGTGAATACCAAGTAGAAAGCATCACAGGAGCAAAAGCAAACTTTATTCACTTTCTCAAGGAGCAGATGTACAGGTAAAGAAAAAACCTCAAAGGAAGCATAGGGTATTAGGTACTGTTTTAGCACTACAGGCTGTCAAAGCATACGCATTCTTTATGAACACAGACTCCAACTGTAGGCATCCTTGAACATTTTAGCCATCTACACTATCTCCTAAAGAACAAGCCCAAAAGCATTTCTCTGCATTTTTACATTTATTTCATTTCTTCAAACAGCTTTCAACAAAGCTGTACAAGTCACCTGATGAAGCTTTAACTTAGTGCCTTACTTTCAGCTGGGATGGAATTGCTTTCTTCAGACCATCTGTTACGATGCTACATTTTGGTTCTAGGAGAAAAACAATGCTGATTAACATAGTGGTGTTGATAGCTGCTGCTAAGTGGTGCTGCACAGAGCCAAGGCCATTTGCAGCAAAGGGCCCAAGGAGCTGGGAGGGAACAGAATTAGGACAGCTGACTCAAACTGGCCACAGGGATGTTCTGCACCATGTGACATCATGCAGAAGGAGTCTAAAGGGTGGAGGAGTTCATCTCACTTTCTTCCATTGCTCAGGAGGCCAGCTGGGCATAGGTGAGAGGTGGTGATCAACTGCCTGTGCATCACTTGTTCTAGCTATTACCCTGTTCCTTTTCTCTATCTTTGTGATTAGTTTAATCTCAACCCACAAGTTCTACTTTGTTCTTTGATCCTTGCCCCTATCCCACAGGGGGGAGGGGGAGATAATTCAAAGGTACTTTGGAAAAATGCACTTAGTAGAAGCATTATTGTTTTATTTCTTGGATGTAATGAAGTGAAATAAAACTTAACATCAGACTTTCCAGAAGGAGATGAATTTTTAGAATCACAAACTGCAAACTGGGTGGAGCTTGGGCTACATCAGCAGCCATAAATGAATGAGCAGGTACAGCTATCAGATAGCATGCCTGACCTTCCTTTTTCATAAGGCAAAGACAAATATGGAGCTACCACAGAACTATTAGAGATGACATCCTACTTGAGACCAATACAGAAAAATAAGAGGATCTTACTCCTGATGAATTAAGAAAGCCTGTGTGAGCATAAGCAAAGACACCACTCTTAATGTCTGCTGCCACAAACAGGGACAGCTTCTCTTGGCAAAAAGCCTATGGCAATACCATTTACACTAGCTTGCTTCTTTACACATTTGCAGCCGCAAAAGGAACTTGCTATTGCCAACATGCACGCTCTGTATTAATTTTACTTAAGCAGTCTCATCAACTGAAGGATCTGTTAACAATATTAAATCACACCTATACTAAGAAAATAATAAAACCTTTTTCTTGCTGGTCTTTTTTCCCCTAGAGCTTAGTAATAACCAAACACTCATATATGAACATGTCTGTGAATTAAAAGAAACTGCAGAAACAGAACATGTGAACTCTTGCAACATATACAGAAGCCTGAGGTAAACGTCTCAGTGCACTGCAACAGTGTCATACGGAACAGAATGGTGGCTTCATGTGATTAGAAGTGCCATTAGTGAAACTGCCCACTTCAGCAGAACAAACCGACAGTGCTCTTTATTTATTAGCAAGCATGCTGAGTTCCTCTTCTGTTATTAAGTACTTAATGAAAATGGGGGTGTTTTTTGATACCACTGTCATGCTGATCTAAGAGACCTATGTGTTGGTTAGAGGTACAGCCCCACAGTGCTTCCTCCTCCCCAGCCTTCTTTCTTGTCTTTTTATCATACCATAACTTGCAACTGAGAATCCACTCTATCCAATAGTGTTAAGGTGTTCTTTTTATCTGTTCTAGTTTCTATGGAAAGAAATATGAGACATTACTTTTGGAGTGACTCAGTACTTCAAGGCTTAAACTTTTCTGATGAAGACATCATCAGGTTCACAGTAGCAAAAGAACAGCTGATAGATACTAAACATTTTCCCAGCAAACCAAGCGATTAATAGAAAATGGTACCAAAGGAGAAAGTAAGAACCAAAATGTTTAGTAGACAGGAATTCAAAATATCAATTATTTTTAACAAATTACATTCAGAACTAATAAAGCTGTTCTTTCTCCTCCAGGCAGTAGCAGTAGTAATTTTCTGAACATCTCACGTCCAAAAGACTGAACTATAAAAAAAAAAAGTGTTCTGAACATTCACACCTCCCACAGATATCAGAACTGTGGTTAGGGAGAAAAAAGTTATAATAATAGAAAGTCCTGCATTGGAAGAGATCCACCAGCACTGCTGAGGCCAATCCTTGGCTTCATGTAAGATCAACCAAAAAAAAAAAACCCAACCATATTTCTGAGAGCACTGTCTAAACACTTCAAAAACAATTCACTCGGCTAATTGTCAGAGCTTTCAATGGCTGCAAACTAATCTCAAGTTTAAATACAGAATTCAAGTTAATTCTGTGATATAAATGCATACCATAAAGATTATGACAATCCTGTTGATCACAAAGTTTATATATGATACTCTGAAATGACATACTAAGTTTAAAAAAAGCAATTCAAGGACGTTTCACAGTTACTTGACAAATTATAGGCAGTTGACTGTCAAAAGCCTCAGTGTAAATCTAGATGATCTGATTACCAATACTGGAATGACATATGAATGACAATCAGAACACTTCTGTAATGGCACAGAAGCAATTATACTGCCAACTAGATAGGCACTAAATGTTATACACGTTCAGCTCAGTCACCAAATGAAACATGCTAAATCAAGAACTCAAATACTTCCTTCCCTTTTGCCATTTAAAACTGAGATGCACAACTTTTGCTGAAATTTTGTACGAAGTCACATTCATTCTTTCCTACCTTTAGGCTACAGCTTGGCTAAAGAGCCCAGACACAGGTTTTGAGGCTTTCAGTTTTGGATAAACCTGCATTTATCATTCCACGTACAACTTACCAGCAGTATGGCCACTGAAGCTGCCTCCCTGTCAAAAAGCTGTCAGCAAAAGTTGACTTCTTTGACTGGAGATTTGACACAGAGTACTTGGTACCTAAACACAAACTGTCTACACATCATCTGAGTCAAATTTGTCTTAAGAACAGAACAGTGCCATTAAAAACCCTAAAACACTATTAAGTATTACACCAAGTAGCTTCTGTGCTTAACACTGACGGGTGTGTTGTTTTTTGTTGGTTTTTTTTTTTTTTGAATAAACACACTTGCAATTAAATTACTAAATGCAGCAAGTAGCAAACAACACCTTCCAAATATATAAAACTGAACTTTGGGGTTGGAAGAGAAAACTCACAGAACTTGCATCCGTTAAAAACACAACCTAATTTATATCAGCAACTAAGGAGCATAAAGCACTCCTTCAAGATGCAACTCACAGCAACTTCACATCCAGTGAAAAACTAAGCACTATTTGGCAGCTCTCACAATGCTCTTTCAGTATCACTTGCATGTAACAAAAAACCACTCCCTACAAAGGAGCTTCCAGCCGTGTCCCTAGAGGTGCTCAAGGCCAGGTTGGATGGGGCCCTGAGCAACCTGGTCTAGCGTCAAATGGAGAGGTTGGTGGCCATGTCTGTGACAGGGGGTTGGAGCTTCATGATTCTTGAGGTCCCTTCCAACCCATTTTGTGATGATACTTCCAAGATAAGCAATGGAGACTACTCCTAACACAGATCTTTTAAATATGCCTCACATCAACTTCTCTCTCTGAACAGCTGTATATACAAATGCCAGTGAGGCTCTACAGACTTCCATTTTGCCTGACCATAACTCATGCTTAAGCACCCAAGAGACACATTCCTTTGTAAAAAATCTAGAGAAACACAGTTACCCTCTAACACTTGTTACATTTCATATGGTACTAATCATTATTCAGCTAAATATAGTTACACTTTTATCTCCTAGTATCTCCTTACCCGCTATTCCCTACTCAATGCTTTGAATAGCAGTGAAATCTTCCCTTCCTGGAGCCAGGAGTAGAAAATGAGAAACAGAGCAATTAACCCCCCCTCCCCCCCCCCCCCCCAAAAAAAGGAATTCTTAAAATTCACATCATGACTTTGTGTAATCTCTGCATGCATTGCTCTACACCTGGCAATGGGCAAAGACAACTGAACACCCACCTTCAGCGAGGTTTTTTTTCCAGCAGCCTGCTGCTCCCCAGGCTGGGTAAGCACAGCTGTGGCAGGTTCAAGCAAGGCATAAATACTGCTGTGAAACTGCACTGACTAGAAAAAGTGACTCACAGCACTTGCTGTCACACCATTAAGTTCTACATACGAATAGTTCTGCGTTAAACGTGTGGAAGAAATCAGTGTCACATACTTACCACTAAGTGCTCGGGGCAGACTTTAAAGGCCGAAAACTAGGTGGCTGCAGCAGCTCTACAGAAACTAAAGCGGCAAAAATCTGCAAACCTCAATACCGCAGCTCCAGCTGTATCACGTTACACAAGAGCCCCTACGGCAGGATCTCTGATGCTCATTAAATGCTGCCCAGCGCTGAGACAACAGATGCCGTTTCATCCACCTCCCAACTCCGGAGGGCGGCTTGGAAATGAGAAGATTGCACACAGCGCGGCTTCCCAAGGAAACACAAACGCTTTTAACGAGTTTAAAGGGAAATGGGACACGGTGAAACAGACACGGGACAGAGCGGCGCTCCCAGGCGGCCGTAAGGCCGGACAGCAGCGAGGCAGCGCGGCCCGCACCTCCCTCAGCGCCGGGCCCCGCACCGCGCTCGGCCCCAGCCCTCCGCACCTCTGAGATGCGCCCATCTTCTCCGACCCCACCGGACTCACCCAGAAGATGAGGTTGAGGAAGACCAGCACGGTTTTGGAGGAGGTGATCCCGCACTGCCCCATCGTGTCGCTGCCACCGCCCCTCAGCCTCCGGCCGCGCGGCTCCGCTCCCCTCCCCTCAGCTCCGCCGGCCCCAATCCCACGTGACCCGAGCAACGCGAGGCGCCGGCGCGGAGAGCCTAAGATGGCGGCCGCCAGCGTCACGTGACAGGAGGGGGCGGGGGAACCTAAAATGGCGAACTGCTCCTCCTTAAAGGAGCCGTTGCGCGAATCTGGCCTGAGGTGTGCGCAGTTACCGTGGCGACGAGGGCCGGGCAGCTAGCCAGACCGCAGCTCTTAGGAACAAGGATGCTTCCCTCCCGAGCTGGGCCTCCCAAGGCAGCCTGCACCAGTGCCTCACCGCTCTGAGTTTTTCCTGATATCCAACCTGAACCTCCCTTGGTGCAACTTAAGGCTGTTGTCTCTTGTCCTACCTATCACTGTTACCTGAGAGAAGAGGCCATCCCCAACCGTGAGGGGAAAAAAACACACCACTGAATGATTATGTCAGCAGCAGTATGGTGACAAGGCTATGTGCCCTCAGGAGGCTGAAGGGTGCCTTCAGGGACGATGCAGAAACCTCACTCAGTTGAAGTAAACCTGCAGGGATTACAGGCGTACCCTGAGTGCTGCACAGCTTCTCTGAGAACAGCGGCCGCAGGGCTGGGATGTAAAAGCTTGAGTGAAGCATCCTGAGACACCTCTCCAGTGACAGCCGTGAGGATCTTGCTGGCTCTATGTTGTATGTGTTCTATGACGGGTCTGGAGAGTATATCAAGAGGATATTGAACTACACATGTTAAAGAATTTTACTAACAGGACACGTGACTGGCAGACAGAATAAAGCTTGCAGTAACAAAAAAGAAGATGACTTTTGTTGCAGAACTGAACAGTGAGGAAGGTGCAAACGCTGTTAGTTATTTTATGCAACCAAAGAGTGGAATTTTCCAGTGAAGAACAAAGGAAAAATAAGGAATGATGAGAACACACAAATTCCACAAGATACGCTTTCTCTGAGACTGCACCTGCGCTAGGGCAAGGTACCATCCATCTCATCTTTGCTGCTCTGTTTATTTAAAAGGTTCTGATTAGCAGGACCAGGATCCAGCCACTCAGTGTCAAGGCCTTGTTTGCTGTCTCACTAATCAACCCAAACTCCCTTTCCCTGATTTCTTCTGGTATTGTGGTATCTTCCTTGATCTTTCTTTTATTCCCTTCCTCCACTCTGCAATCCCCCACTTCTCCCAGAAATACCTCTCATTCCTGAGCTGTTCTCTCCATGCTTGGTGAGCTCATTGAATAGCTTCCCCCTGTTCCTCTTGTAACACATTTATGTCTCAGGTGGAAAAGAAATTACCTATGTTACTGAAGGCCTTAACATGTTAGGGACCAGTCTTGTTAAGGCAGACAGGTAATAACCAGTTATGTTGCACTGTTATGTTTCCATGGTAGCAAAGTTAGTTTTTTTCCTCCTGCAATTATGAGAAGTTGTATCAGAATCAGTTCCCTGATACCATGGAGATAGTAAGTCTTTTCTTCAGCTTTCTTTGCCAGTCCTTATATGCTCATGGATGAACTTCCCAATCTTGCAAGTCTTATCAGAGCATTTTCTGTCTCTAAAAATGAATTTATATGCACAAGATATGCTCAAATTTGCTTGCAATATCGCTATGACTTTGCAGTGAATTTCTGACTTTTATGGCGTGATCCTGCTTCGCAATTTCTGCTTTTTATTGTGCTGTTTTTATATTATAATTCTGTGTCATGTAGTACTTATATAAACATATGTAGGATATACTAATGTATTTACCTGATCTCTCAGTCTGCAATTTCAAGACCTACTGTATCACATTTGGAAACTGTGCTATGCTTTTTCTGCTTCTCTACACATTTGCTTAATTCCATGCATAGGTCTGTGTGAGAGTTTCCTATATTTTAAAATTGATGAGCATTGGACTCTGGTGTGTCCCTCACTTATAAACACTTCGTTTCTTCCCAAATTAATCTGACCTTTAGTTCTTCACAAAACAGCATCTTGCACCCAGCAATGCTTTAAGAGTTTCCTATAAAAAAATACATTGCTTATTTATTTTCTTGCTTCAAACATCCAAGATGTGAGGTCCTCAGTGCCTTTAAACTTAACAAAGGAGTCTCCTACTCAGTATAACCTCTGGGCAGCCTTGACTTTGCTTATCTTAATTTTAATTCCCACGACAGCCATAGATACTCCCTGTATTTAGTTTTACTGCCTTATTATTCTTAGATGACTTTGCCGTATGGAACTTCCCCAAATCTATGGCTATCTGTCAAATTTTTATTGTAAGAGAACTTGACTTACTGTGGGAGAATGGGCCACTAATGTTCAGACTGGGTACTGATTCTGGGTTTATTGTCATGTGCCCTTGATTAGAATTTTAATGGCCTTTTGCATTCTGTTGCTTAATCTTCAGCTATTCATTTACACCTACAAAACTAGGAAGCCACGATGTCCAGTTCCATTTGTTTCCTGATGTGTGTAATGTCTTAGTGTGCTAATTTAAATTCCCACAGTATATCTGGTGCAAATAACTGGTACTTCAACTTTGAAATGATCTCCTGTTCCTGTCTGTTCTACTAATAAATTTAGTGATGGAGCCCTGTTTACTTTAAGTGGTGTTCCCCAGGGGTCGGTGCTGGGCCTGTCCTCTTCAATATCTATTGATGACCTCGATGAGGGCATCGAGTGCACCCTCAATAAATTTGCAGATGACACCAAATGGGCTGGAAGTGTGGATCTGCCTGGGGGTAGCGAGGCCCTACAGAGGGATCTGGACAGGCTGGAGAGCTGGGCTGAAGCCAATGGGATGAGTTTCAACAAGGCCAAATGCCGGGTCCTGCACTTCGGCCACAACAACCCCAGGCGACGCCACAGGCTTGGGGCGGTGTGGCTGGAGGACTGCGTAGAGGAAATGGACCTGGAGGTATTGATTGATGCTCGGCTGAACATGAGCCGACAGTGTGCCCAGGTGGCCAAGAAGGCCAATGGCATCCTGGCTTGCATCAGAAACAGTGTTGCAAGCAGGAGCAGAGAGGTGATTGTTCCCCTATATTCAGCACTAGTGAGGCCGCACCTCGAGTACTGTGTCCAGTTTTGGGCCCCTCACTGCAAGAAAGACATTGAGGCCCTGGAACGTGTTCAAAGGAGGGCAACAAAGCTGGTGAGGGGTCTGGAACACAGGCCATATGAGGAGAGGCTGAAGGAGCTGGGAATGTTCAGCCTGGAGAAGAGGAGGCTCAGGGGAGACCTTATTGCTCTCTATAACTACCTGAAGGGAGGCTGTAGTGAGCTGGGGGTCGGCCTCTTCTCTCATGTCATTAGTGATAGGACCAGAGGAAATGGTTTCAAGCTACGGCAGGGGAGATTCAGGCTGGACATGAGGAAGTATTACTGTTCAGAAAGGGTGGTCAGGCACTGGAATGGACTGCCCAGGGAGGTGGTGGAGTCACCGAGCCTGGGGGTGTTCAAGGAAAGACTGGATGTTGTGTTGAGGGACATGGTTTAGTGGGAGCTATTGGGAATAGGTGAACGGTTGGACTGGATGATCTTGAAGGTCTTTTCCAACCTTGGTGATTCTATGATTCTATGATGCTATGATTCTAAGAAAAATGAGATGTAATCAACCTAGCAGAAGCATTTAATGCATTGAAAGTGGGTGGCTGAATGCTTGTGTATGGATTACAAACTTGCAATCAAATTTCTTGATGACATTTTTAACACATTTGACAATATGATGTGGTTTTTTTTGGACTCTAAATTCCAAACTGCTATTTCACTTGAGAACAAAAAGTGTTCATTTCAATCTGGTGGAAAAGGCATGCAGGGAAGGAAAAAAAATCTATGAGGAGATGCTCAAGAAGTGAGCAAGTGTTATTTGTTAGCCATAAGTAGGAGTACATTTTCAGAAAAAAAAAAGGACATAAATCAGTTCACAGAGATTTGAAGGCATAACGTGAAAGTGTTGAGAAAATAGGTAGTAAAAATTGTGAAAATATAAAAAAATCTCTTTGTAGAAAAAAATGGCAACTGAAACTTATAGTGCATTTGAGTGCAGAAGGATAAGCACTGGGTTAGTTGGCATTGATTCATCTTGGAAGATTTCCCTTACCTTTTGGATTTGCCTTGAATAGGACTTCAAAATCTAATACCCAGATTTTTGCTCAGATCTGAGTTGTTCCATCTCAAAGAAGTCAAGATAAAAGAGTTTCTAACTTCAAACTAACCTGAAATCTGAAGAGAAATCACAGTTCAGTTGGCTAAAATCAAAATAAAGGCAACTATTTGTGGCGTGGAGCTTGGCGGTATGAGGAAATTAGCCTAGTCCTGATGACTAGATTATTATTAAAATAACATGAGTTCCATCTTCTGCTTGTTGTGGCCCATGCTTGTTTTATTAGCACTGTTATGGCTGGCTGGTTTCTGATCTTGGAAATAAACTTAGGACTCTATGCCCTCCCATAGGACCAGAAGAAGGAAAAACCAGCATGGGTGGGGGCAGCAACCCCAACTGCCTTGTCAGTAACATACACTTTTCCTTTTTTGACTCTTTAAAAAGCAGATTGAGACATTTGCTTCTCAGTTCACCTGAGCCGTGGTCTGGCCAGCAGTGGGGTGCTGCCTTAGCACTGCTGCTGGGGCTGCCTCCTGCACAGTGGGGGCAAGACCTGGCTGCTGCTGCTGCTGCCTCTTCAGGAGGCTTCTTGCTTCTCCCTAACTCATCCTCACATGGCAGTAATAAAGGTGACAGCATAAGTATTTGTGTAACCACGGCAACCAAGAGGTGGGAGCAGATAATGGTGAGAAAAAAAAAAAAAAAATAGAGAGAAAAATTGTATTTTTAACCTGGAGACTTTTCCCCAGTCTTTTCAGTGGCTGGTCCCCCAGGACTATGTGCACCAGCCCACCTGTGAGAGCCATGCACAAGCAGAAATGAACAGAGAGCAGGTGTGGGTTGTGTAATTGCTTTCAGCAATGGTGCTCCTCAATTTCACCCTCCAAGTGCCTGAGATTCCTAGAATGTTTCACCTTACCCAATATTCTACGGCTTGTCTCATCTTGGTTGGAAATGTAACCTACCTCCCCAGGTTGCTTCTGGAACCAACAGAAAGTGAAAGGATGGTACATTCCATCCTGAAGAAAGCACAGAAGATGAAATGGATCACATGCCAGAGGGACCTCTTCCCATGTATTAGTCATAGAGAAGCAGCTTAGCTGCTTGGCCAGATGAACTCTCTTAAATCTTTAAACTATTACTGTTCCCTGCAGCTCTTAGGCAAAGTTGTGCATGCTATCTTATTGTTCCCAGTGCAGTTATTGCTATTTACTAAAATCATGTGTCTCCCAACAATGATGAAAGACTTAGTCTTTCAACCCAGTTCCAGCATTACAAATTAAACATGCTGTAAATAGCATGTTTAATAATGTAATAGAAGCCATCATCACTTACTGTTTTTGTTGTTTTTTTTTCCCATTCAAATTTCAGGGCCATGAAGATGATCACAGGGCTGGAGCACCTCTATGAGGAAAAGTTGAGGGAGCTGGGCTTGTTTATCTTGGAGAAGAGAAGGCTCCAGGGAGATCTTCCAGTGGTCTTCCAGAACTTGAAGGGAGCTTATAAGCAGGAGGAGGACCAACTTTTTACACGGTCTGATGGTGATAAGACAAGGGGGAATGGCTTTAAACTAAAAGAGGGGAGATTTAGGTTAGATATCAGGTAAAACATTTTTACTCAGGGGGTGGTGAGATGCAGGAATGGGCTGCCAGAGAGGTTGTGATCCTCATCTCTAGAGGCATTCAAGGCCATGGATAGGGCTCTGGGCAATGGCAGGGGAGTCGGAACTGGATGATCTTTAAGGTGTCCTTCAATCTAAGCCATTCTATGATTCTGTTATTTTATTATTCATCTGTTAAGATGGAATGCTTCAGTTTCTTATTCTCTTTGTGCCGTGCTCTCCGTTTCTTGCACGTACTCTGTGTATCTGCATTGTCTTTTCCCTTCTGCAGCATCTAGTTCATGCCAGTAATTCACAAGTCACCCTAGCTACTTAAGTGCATGTTTTACCTTCTAAGACTGTATTTCACATAGAAAACAGGAGATTTTAAAGCTGATGTCAAGATAAAGCAGTAAGTCAGTGACAGGCAGAAAGACAAATCAAATAAATAGGCTTCCTTTACACTTAGGCCTGTGTAAGCACTGCCTGGGCACATCATCCATGCCCCTGTGTCCCCATTACATGATGGTTATGCCTTCATTTGGGTGTGTGGTGGCATGGTTTGGGGGCATGGCTTGGGGGGACGCAGGGGCTTGGGGAATACCCAGCAGACAGCCCTCAGGTGTCTCTGTAAGGTGTTGTGTGGCCTCCCTGCCTAGGACACTAAGTACTACTGTCAGGTTTTGTCATATAATCTGCAGCTGAAGTTCTCTCGCAGCAAGTATCACTAACATATTTTATCTTCTTAACTGGTATTTGGAAAATCTATTAATTTTGAAATAAAAAACAACCCTGTCCCTAAAAAACAAGTTATAATGTCAGACCAGTTAGCTGGGCTGCCTTTGCTTTTGCACCCTTCTCAAACTGTTCTCTCAGTTCCATCTGTGGTTGAAAGGAGCTGCTCCAGGATTTAGCATCTGTGTTTCTACACAAACCTTTTAACAAACATATTTGCAGTTTACTAATGGGTAACCTTACTATAATGAGAGGAAAGAGGGTACTGGATTTAAAGCCATACTCCGTGGGTAAAGAATCTTGCCTGGATCAATTTTATGGTAGTAGAAAATTTCTTTAACTTTCCTTTCTGAATTTTTGTCAGTTTTCAGAGGTTGCTGGTTTATTTCACAATACTGTGAATGTTCAGATGATATCTAGGGAGCCTGGAGTTTCTGGAAGGCAGGGCTCTTACTGTACTGGTTGGGCTGGCGCCTGTGGATATCCTGCCTGTCCTGTTCTGAACGGTCAGGGGGTTGTCTTTATGGTTACTGTTGGCTGGCTGGGAGCAGATGCCCAGCAAGATCCTGCCAAGCAGTAAGTGCTGTGGTAAGCTCTAGAGAAGTGTTTGGATGCATACAAACAGCCAGACGTGGTTTTCCAGTAGAGTGAAAAATGTGGAAACCAAATCCATTTGGGTAGGTTAATTAAAGGGACAGTAACTTGTAAGCACTGGTTACTAACCAGCACTCACTCCTGTACTCTGTAAATGTCTCTTTTTCCTTTTTTTTGTCCTTCCCAGTTGCCAGATGCTTAGTCTTCCTCAACTATTTACATTAAATTAAGGTGAATTAAATGTCTTCCTTACCAGCTGTAGTTTGCTGAGGTACACTGTAAAATCAGCACTCTGTGTAAGTAAGCCAGCCGAGGATCAGTACCCAAAAGGAGCAACAAAGCAAACTGGTGTCGAGTAGGTGAATCCAGCTAGAAGAAATAGAAAACGTTCAGCTTTGTGTGGTACCACAGGGCAGTGTTTCAAGGAAATAACTTCTGTCATCCAATGCTCTGTGTATTTTAGTGCTCGCTTCATGATGGCCTAATATTTCAAACAAAATACAAGTTCTGTAATGAGATACCTTGTTTCTACCAGGACGTTATTAGAATACCTGCTGCAGTGATCTAATGAGATTGACCTTCATTCCATAAGAAATTGCTCTCCTCCAGAAACTATTTTTAATGGCCGTCATGATTTATGCAAAGGGATCTACAGCAATAGCTTTAATTTGGGGCAAATAAATGATTCGAGTAATTATAAATTATAAGAAAATGAGAAGTTACTTTAAGGCGCCGCTAAATTTTTACCATGTTATGCATCAGTTGAGTACAACACTGTGAAAATCTCCTATGGCTTTGTGCCTACTGCAAGGTGCAAAATAAATGAGTTCAGTTCATAATGGGTAGGAGAAAAAAAACCCGTGTAATTGCAAACACCGTGTGTGCGTGCAGCTCGCAGCTTTCACCTTCAGGGTACCTCGCTCCCTGGAGTGCCATTTGCTGCCATCTACTGGACGTCTCTAACAAATTCAAGGGGACTCAAACCAGTGCTCTAATTTCCATTTCCCTCCTGATTCTCAAAGCTCTAGTGCAAGAGATTTCTAATATCTATTGTAATGAGAATCCCTGTTTTAGAGGACGATGAGAAAGGGGAATCTATAGTCTGAATATTTGTGCTGATTGTGTTAAGATGCTGAATTAGTAGGAGCAGGATAGTCAAGCACTTCAGAGGAAAGATGCTGAAGAGACAGATAGAGTCAGTGTTATACTAACAGTAAATAAGAATACTTTGCTATTCTGTAGTTAATTTAATCTGAAAAGTCTAAGTACCTTGCTAGCATTATTTAATCCTCACCATATCTTTCAAAGATTTCTTTTAGTACGTGGAAGTCTTTTATTAACTCTTTTATTAAAGGGAAGGCCTCACAAAAACAAGCAACAACAAATATTTCCTCAGAGACCATATATGTTCCCATGTTAAGACTAAGGACTTTAAAATCTGTATGTGCAGCATCATTTGGTGACTTCTAAATCGATAGGATCCCAAAGCAGGGATTTATGAACCTTGCTGCATTGTAGGGGTGAGTCAGCCAATACCCCCCAGCAGAGGTATGCTTTCCTTGCCATGTACAACTTCCTCACCAACGCAGAAACGCACCTTCATCCTCACTTCCAGGCTTTGGCCTTTGC
The DNA here is from genome assembly GCF_023343835.1 of Lagopus muta. Classification (NCBI taxonomy): domain Eukaryota; kingdom Metazoa; phylum Chordata; class Aves; order Galliformes; family Phasianidae; genus Lagopus; species Lagopus muta. Next base: position 17,301,547 of record NC_064442.1, read on the forward strand.
AGCATTAATCTGTGAAGATGAACAGGAGAATTTGCTTGTGGTTATGGCCTCTTTTTCACGTCTTGCTATCTGAACGTGCTTTCCTTTTGGTATCCACCCAGGGTTTCTTCCACAAAACAGATGAACTGGGTGATCCATTTGTAACCATCATGCCTGAGCACCTTAACTGTGGACATACAGACTTTGAGCAGTCTTATCATGGACTCCAGGAGGTTCCAGTTTTCCAATTGCAAAGAGCAACTAAAAAGATCTGGAACTCAGCTCTCCAGCGTGTCACACCACAGTACTGTTGATTCCAGTAAAGTTCTCTTTCATCTTACACCCAATGCAATTGACTGATATTTCACGTTTTTAACTCAGAACTCCTCTATATCAGAAATCCTCAGGCAATCTCCTCAGCTGCTGTGGATCTTTGTATTACTTACAGAAGTTTCCATAGCATAAAATAAAATGTATCTCCTTTGATTCAGACAGAAAGTGCTTTTTTCTGTAGAATAGCCTATGGACTTAGAAACAACACTGTATGTCTGTCTCAAGATACAGCCTATGAGGTTCTTCCACAAGCAGTAGTCACACAAAGGATGCTGGAATTAAATACTGTTTCTCTCTCTCTCTTTTTTTTTTTTAATGTAGCAGCTTTCTTCATTCATTAAAGAATGGTTTCTTATAATTTGGCACAGAGTTAGTCACAAAATCAGTCACTACTGCAGCTGAGAAGTAGTAGGGTGCCAGCAGTTTACCTGTTCTGCAGAAGCAGACAGGTGTATATATTTTAGCAGAACACAAGGGATGAGGTCAGGCTCACACATTGCCATTGACACTGCCTTGTGTAAAAATCTCCCTTCCAGTGTCCACATCCCTTGGCTTTCTGATGGAACAGAGTGGTGTGGCGTGTAGGTCAACGTGTGTGTCTGTGAAGTCTTTAAGGAGGCCGTGAGGATGTTTTGGAGAAGTAGAAAATGTGATGAATGATTAAGTATAGCTTTGTAGTGAGATTCTGCACAACAGACCACTGAGGAAAACTGTATTTCATCATTTGAAAAGCCATATTTTCATCTTCATATCTTGTTTTAATCCCCATGGGAAGTTCTCTGTAGTGAAACACGTGGCATATATCAGTGTAGGCTTTGTAAATATATGGAAGCAATAGGAATAATATGCTATACTACTGCTATTATTGATTTGGGTTTAAAAAAAAAAAAAGTAACAATAAAATCCAGTGAAAACAGAGGCAAAAGACTGAATTTGAAATTCCTAACTATAATTACGCTGCCCCTTTGAAAGATATTTGCATGGAAAGACCAGACTATGCTGCATGTGTTCAGTAAATCTTTCTTCTCTTTTCTCTTGGCAGTGGAGCACAGTCCTCCCAGTAACCCGAGCGGTGCAAAAGAACAGGAATCTCAATGCTCTTTCCCCAAGGAAAACAAGTGTTCCCTTTAACCCACATCCAGGGATAGTGGAACCTTTGGTGTGAGGGAGCCCTTTGCTGATCTCTGCTTGGACAGCTTTGCCAGGGATCTGCAGCCTTTTATTGCAAGCTTCTGACTGATGAGGCATTACAGTTAAGTAATTTAACACCCTAGGGGTTCCTAGGCTCATTACCATCCTGTTTTACCATCTGAGACATTCACCACATACCTAAGAATATGTTACATCTGCTCCTTTCATATTCTTCGTCTGCATTCCACAAACGGGGCTCTGAGGCATTTGGAGTTGGCATAGCTTTGTGGCCTTCTGTGGAACTCTTAATCTACGTTCAGACCCCTAAAGAAAAAGAAAAGATGCAGTTTGTAAAATGCACATCTCCACCCAAGGTGCAGCCACATTTTGCATCTGAACTGCCAAGCCAGAGATCTGCTATGTGCACGATGAGGATTTCTCTGCAGCTGGAGGCCAATGAGTTGCATGCTGAACTTGGATATTTTTCCTGACTGTAATTCTAATCGATTTTTCAAATCAACAGGGAAATGTCATTCTGTTTGATATAAAATGCAGCTGCGTTTACCAGAAGAAAGGATTTTTCCAGAGATGTAAAGCACTCCAGAGGCTGTGTGAGCACTGCTCGGGTGGGCAGCGTGGCAGCTGTGTGTTTCAGAGGGCTATGTGCTGTGACTGCCTGTATTCTCTAAGTGACCTATTTGAGCAGAAAGGAGAACTGTTCTGACTAAGGGCAGCTATTTTGAACTTAGGATGTTTTGGAGAGAGGGGGAAACAGTGAAGGATAGAATTAGGTCACAACTTCAGGATGCCAAGATTTTCCTCTTGATTTGCTTATTGCTTTTGCAAGGCAGGCTCTCACATTTAGCCATACTGGAAGGAATAATCTTTTTCTCTGTGCACATTAAACCAGAGTACAAAAGAAATTTAAGTCATCAAAAATTCCATTTTCTACATTTCTGGGAGAAAGAACAGCTAAAAGGACAAACCAATTTTCTCAGCTGTGTAATTAGCACTTACTGGCAGGAGATTCTAAACAATCAATTGAAGTCAGTTGAAGTATTTCTCAAGTGCAGTTCAGCATCTCACTGAAGTGACTGAAATGTAGTGCAACGCAAGGACTGCTGTGATGAGTTGCACTCGGGGCAGGAACAGCAGTGGGATTGTTGATGACTAGAAGGATAAGTAGGATCACAGAGGTCACTTTTAAAACTGTGGAGATCAGTTCAGTCTAGACAACGCTCTGAGCCAAGCGACTGCTCACTTTATAGAGCAAGCTTGAAATATTAATCTGTGCTATTTAGAACTGGTAAATGCATCTAAGTTAGAAACTAGTCAAGTTGTATCGTATCATACCCTCCATTAGAACAGGGTGGGAAGTGTGGAAAAATACAGTGATTAAAAATCAATCTTAATAACTGGAAGACTACATTACATTTGCCTGCAACCACAGTGTGGCTTTGCTTTCAGAAGCTCTGTGCACCCATGTCTCCTATTCTGTCAGTAGCAATTGTGTACGCAGTTGGGTGTGGGCTAACAAAAAGAGCATCAGCAATCCAGCCTAGTATAAAATAAGCAATTAGCAGTGACCCTGCAGCTGTTACTCAGATAGGATCTTTTCTATTATATTGTATCCCCCTTCAAAATTGCTATGGATTTTTTAGCACTTATCTAAATAGAATGGGGATAAGGTCTGCTTTCCAGAAGCAGTTCAAACAAGTTGTTCTTCCTCCCTTTTCAGGGGATAGCATAGATTCACAACCATGCCACTGTTCTTCTTTTGGCATTTTTGAAGATGCAGGGAATGTTGCCATCAGGTGTTCCTCATTTAATTCAATCCCTTGTTAAGTTGAGCTCTCCTTGAGTCTCAGCCTCAAGACCCAAATCGTTCATAGTAAAAGCAACACAATGGCCACCCTTCCTTTTAATCAGCGTTGACTGTTTTAGGCAGGTATTTCCAGATAATCTGATTACAAAATGACAATAAGCTAGCACTCAATTAATAACAGATCAGAAAAAATTGGAGAAGAATCAAAGCAGAAAAGGAAAAGAGAAAAAGGAAAAGAAAGCCTTACAAAGACATGCAGTGTTAAAGCAAGTATTACAGAAAGTTAGTTTTGCCAGTGATTGCTATTGGCACAAGCCTCAAAGATGCGCAGCCGTGGGTGACAGGTTCAGCCCAGCAGGGAGAGTATTGACAGAACTCCAAGAAGAATGAGGTCTGTGGGAAATTTAACATCATTTCCTCTTAGACTTATTTAAACTTACTAATAAGATTTATAGGTTAGATGCTTAGCAGTGTAAGCTGGTGTAACTCCACTGAACTCTGGCTGCATCGTTTCCAGCCTGCTCCTTCTGCAATTGCAGGCAGAAACCTGCCTGCCTGGTAGCCCATCTATGGGAAAGTAACTCTTCTAGTCCAGTGTGTTCTGGGGCTGTGAGCTAAGAGATTTTTGCCTCTGTGTGTGTGAAGCCACTTTGTTGTTTAGCTGGTAGGAGAATCAAAGCACTTGCCATCATTCATGGGATGTTCCATGTATCTGCTGCATCTGTGATTCAGCTCTGTAAAAGTTCTCCTCTACTGGGGGACATGCCTGGATGGATGGGGGCAGACTGCCTTGGCACAGCAGGTTCTGTTAGGATGAGCTGATGGATTTCTGGCACAGTCCTGGCACAGGGCACACTGAGTAACGTGGAGCAGCTCTGCAGCCTCTTCATACCAGCTCACAGGGAAGTCAGCAGTCATGTTTACTGGCCAGTTCTCTGATCTCCTGGGCTGACTTATCTCATAAGGCCCCCAGTTTTCTGGAGCCTGAGAGCTGCCAGATGTAGGGCTGCCAGATCTGATGGTGTTTGACAGAAGCTGACACACATATACTTTAAGGGGACTGTGATGCATCTTTCTTATTTCTTAAAATATCACCTTGAAAACATCTAAAGTAGGTAGCTTGTTGTCCACTGTCTTTTCTTTTCTGTGTAACTTTGCAATACCATTGGAATGACAGCCCTTCTTGTCAGCCAGCAGCTCCAGAGGAGACTGGGACTGGTTATTTTCCACCCACCTCCCCTGTGTCTGCTCCTGAGCAATCAGGCTGAATGGAGCCCATGGTCTGCTGCTCAGCAGATGGCATGTTTCCAGTGCATCAGTATTGGAACGGTACCCAGCACAGTATGAAGGAACCCAAGCTGTTAGAGTCTGCCTTTTGACTAAAGCAGAAGAAAAAGCCTTGACAATTTGCTATTTTGCAAGTTACTCAGTAGGAAATAAATGATTTACAAGGTGTTGTTCTGCTGTGTTCCAGTATGCCCTCATTCTCTGCCTGTGTTCCCAGGGCTCCGTTTTGCACTGATTTGGTAATGAAAGATACCATACACCAACACAGGAGGGACCGTGTTCCTCTTGGGAGTAACAGGAATGGCATGTGCTAATCACAAAGGGACTCTGAAGCTTGCAGTAGGCTGCTTAAAGTCATCAAGGTAATAATGTTAATAATTAGGGGCTTAGGAAGCCTGTAGACTGATGCACACATTTCTAATGGTGTGCCAAAGGACTCGTACTGACGTTGATGAGGCCCCTTTGCCATTGCCTCCTTGTAAGTCAGGCTGTTCAGTAGTGCTGGGGAACAGGGCTGGTCCAAGCAGGAGGAATGCTCCAAGGCTCCCGCAGTACACAGGCACTGACTCTGCACTGGAAGAGAGAAGACAGTGAAGTGGCAGAGTACACAAGGTTCTAGTCCAAACCTGGATGCCTATTTAGGCTGGAATGGATGTCAGAACAGCTTGGTCTGTTACTCCAGTGCTATAGCTTTGAATTCCTTTCTTTTTAAGGGGCTTTGTAATCTTGTCATCAGCTTGTTCAAGCAGCTATTATTAAAATTGATGAAGTTGATTTATAATTCTATAAAAATCATTAGAGATAGATGGAAATTGATGGAGGCTCCCAGGTCATAGAGGACAGTTATGAATCAGTGATGAATAGCATGCAAGTAGACACAGTAAATGCTTCAGTATTCTTGTATCCTTTTCCCCTTCAGCACAAAACTCAAACTGTGTTCTTACTTTACATCTAGTGAGTGGGAAAAAAAGAAAACCTTTTTAATCATAGAGAACAACAATTCTGTAACAAGTACAAATCCTTTAGAGAAGACAGACAACTGTGTCCAAAACTAGTCTAAGTAAAATGTTTCCAATTCTGTTTTGCAGGAAGAAGTGATTAATCACAAAGTGAGATATTTCCAAGACAAGCACAAATAGCAGGAGATTGTAAAAGACTCCAGATGGACTTGAATTATTTGGGAAAATGGACAGAAACAGCAAAGGAGATGTTGAGTTGAATAAACACAGACTAATCCCTAAAAAATAAATTACACTGTCTAATGTGAACATCTAGAGTTTTCAAAAGCCAAGGCTGTAGGCTTAGAAATGTCTACCCAGGGCAAGCAAATAGGGTGCTGATGTACTAGAGGTAAGACGTGTTCTGATGGTAGTACAGAATGCCCACATCCTTACTCCTGTTCCCTCATTTTGTGCCACATCAGCTGAAAAACACACAGACCAAAACCATCTCACAGCTGTGAGGAGGGTAGGACTGAATGCTGAGGTTTTTGTGGAGAGAGATGAGAAAAGTCTTCAAAGTGATCTGCATGGAGGGAAGTGCTTCACACCACAGGGAAATGATTGGAATGATTCATCACTGCAAAAACGGCAGGAATGGTGAAGCTCTGGGTTTTATGGACCAGTGGATTATAACATCTATAACTACTACAATAGAAAAACTGTCATGTGGTATCCCAGAACACCATCTGATACCTTGTTCCTTTTCTCAAGCCTAAGCAAACCTTTGTGATAGCCGCGTCAGCAATAGCATCCGCACAAACACAAATGTGTGACCTTGAGTCATGCAGTGCATAAACCTCATTTCAGTAATAAAATGGAGAAAGCCTGGTAGGAAACTTGCTCTCCTGGACAGCAGAAGCTGCATAACTAGCTCCACAGGTTACAGGGCGTTCTGCAGATGGCTGAGGTAGTGGCTGTATGTGGGCAGACTACTGGCCCATCTCCAGATATAAATTTAGTGCCTGTGTAGGAACTCAGATGGTTTTATTATCTTGATGTAATTCGCCATTTTCTTTAGAAGAACTCTGATGTCCTTTTGCATTTTGGTTTACATTTTGCAAAGCTAATAGTTTGCTTCTTATAGATAAACTACTGGGAAAAAAAAAACTTTATTTTTTTTTTAAGTTAATCTTCTGCTGTTCATTGCAGTTAATCTAGATCATTAAGAGTCCAATGAAACCACAAAAAAAATAACAAACAGGATCTGATATTAATACCTATAACTAGGTTGCCCCTGGGGCATTTGTCTTTAAATGGCAGCATGCTGCTAAGCAGAGGAGTATGGGCTCTCCCCAGCCCCAAGGTGGCAAGTCAAGTGCCTCAGAATACAGCAGAACAGATCACAGTACAGTAGAACAGAATAATAATTCAGTTGTAATGGACCTTCAGAGATCACCCAGTCCCACTGACAGACCAATTCAAGGCAAACCAAAAGTTAAAGCATATTATTAAGGGCATTATCCAAATGCTTCTTGAACACTCTCCACCACGGAGAATCAACCACTTTGCTAGGAAGCCAGTTCCAGTGTTCAATCACCTTTATGGTACATTTTTTTCTGACCCCTTCTGTAAAGCTCCCCTGGCCCAGCTCTGCTCCATTCCCACAAGTCCTCTCCTTGGTTACCAGGAAGAATAGACTGCTGCCCTCTCCGCTCCCCCTCCTCAGGAAGCTGTAGAGAACAAAGCTCTTGGCCTCCTTTTCTCTACACTAAGGCAATCCAAGTGCCCTCAGCCTCTCCTCACAGAACATCCCTTGCTACCATCTTTGTTGTCTCCCTCTGGACACTTTCAGGACCTCTTTGTATTGTGGAGCCCAGATCTGCCCACAGTAGTGAAGGTGAGGCCACACCAATGTGGGAAATCACCTTTTTTGACTGGCTGTGCTGTCTGATGCACCCCAATATGGTTTGTCTTCTCGGCTGCCAGGGAACTCTGCTGGCTCATACTGAGCCTGCTGTCGACCAGCCCCAGATTCCTCTCTGCTGAGCTGCTCTGCAGTCTCTCATCTCCCAGTCTGTACCTGTGCCTGGCATTACTCCATTCCAGGTGCAGAACCTGGCACTTACCTTTGTTGAACTTCATGCCGCTGATGATTGTGCAGTGCTCAGATCTATCTGGATCCCTCTGCCTCAGGTGATGCCAGTGGCATGGCACATCTATAAAACACCATGCACTGCTTAAGACAGCAGCTTCACATTTGTTGAACAAGGACTATGGTTAAGTCTGGCTAGTACTGGAAAAACAACGAGACAGTGGTACATACCTTTGCAACGAGCTCCTCGTTCCCATTCCTCACCTTTTTGGAGTATAAAATCTAGTAAAGGGTTGTGTGGCTTAACCTTAAATAACTGTCAGTTTCTTCCAGTAACTGTATGTCCTGATTCTGCCTGCTGCAGTGTGACAAAGTAACACCCTGATGACAGTAAAACAAACAGGTCCTGTGTGTGTGATGCAACAGTTAAGATGCTGACAGATAACGTTCAATGGCCATGATTTTGTTCCCTGATTTAATACTCCTAAATCTGCTCCATAGCCCTCCAGCTGCTCTCCCAGTGGCTCACCAATGTCTTGTTTTCCAGACAACAAACACCACTCCTCACTTTGCTTGTGTTCTCATCTGAAAAAGATGAACTGATAGCAAGAATCCCACCTCCAAGCAAACCTGGCTCCAAGCAGCCAGGCTAAGCAGCAGGCTGTAGCATTGCCTTCTGAGATGCCAACTAAAGGTCAGTAGGTTTGAGGGCCCAACTTGGTGATTTAATGCACATCTTCATCCACAGAACTGTAAGTCTTGGCTCACAATTGAATCGAAACCACATCCTTTCTCTGCAGTATGGATTGCAACAAGTATTTAACTTTGCTAGCGTGCCTCGTGAGCTGGCTGTGCCTTTGTAATACCAGTTAAAACTGCTGGTAACGAGGAGGTTGGCATGATTCACATGTAGCAGCACAGATGCTTACAAAGTTGGGCAAAAAAGGAACCCTGCAGAGCATGAAGATTTTCTGGAACACAAAGACAAGTTTGCTGTACATGGAAACTAAGTCCTTAGTGACTTAGTCTACCATTAAAGTGAATTTCCGAGCTGGTGAAAAAACAGAAAGAAATATTCTTGCATCAGCCTAAACCAAGTGTCTGTTAGCTTCCCTTCTGTGCGTGCCTGGAACAAGCTGAAACGAGAATGCCAGTCTGTGACCACTTACAGACATCTACCAGAGCTTGGATTGATTTAAGTTCAAATGGATCTTGACAAGTAACTTTTTAAGTATCTTTTCCCTCCAGAGTGGTGATCGCCACTGCAAATAGTATAATCTGTTTGGCTGAGTCCATGGCACTTGGTTCAGGTGAATGGGGATTACTCTGGCAAAGCCAAAATCGGTCGGGCTGTTAAACAGGTTGCGTATTTACTCACATCTCTGGAATCTGTCAGCTTTGTATTTTTAAAAAGCATAAGGACTCTAGCTTCTGCTGGTTTGGAAAGGCTTTGGAACAGTGTCTGAGGAATGGTTGTGAAAGGCACGTAGCAGTTACAGAAGACTGATTCTGATCCCACCAAAATCGATGACATTACCTGTACAAAGCCACTGGAGCTCCAGCAAGAATTGAGCCCTCAGGATGTTGGTTTTTTTTAATACTTATGAGCAGTGCAATTGTCATGCAGAACCACAGCATTGCTCCAATGTATACGGTGTCATCTGTGCTATGCTAATAAATTAGCATCTGCAGCTACCATTGCTGCTATCAGGTCCGGGTACCAAATTGAGCTGTTTCATCTCACTGCTGCTGATGTGTGTCTGCATGAGCATGGAAGATGCATACGATCCCATCTGTTTTTCACAGACCCTCCATCAGGCTGTATGCTTCAAGGTAACAGATCAGACACAAAATGAATTCCACTGCAGACAAGTGCCTTGAAGGCATCCCACACGGTCACAGCATACAAAAATTTCCTTGAGAGCCATTTTACTCCTCATCAGATCAGCTGAGCCCTGTCCACACCGGGGAAACTGCTAACTTTGGCTCAGTGTCCCCTGTCATTAACGTGCCAGGTCACCTCCCTCCAGGAGGGCCTTCCAAGTGGTTTGATCAGCAGCAGCTGCTGGCAGGGCTTTCTTGTGAGCTGCTGCTGCTGCCACTTGTCCGGATGGAGCTGCGCTCAGGCTGCTGGGGCACAGAGCAGCACAGGCTGCAAGCAGCATGGTGGCTGTGCTGGGAGCAGGGACCCCAGCCCCACTGCAGCACAGCCCAAGGCACCGGGCGTTGCTCATCAGTTGAAGCTGCACCACCAGCACTCACACCCATCTGCTGCTGCCCACCAGACAGCTTTGCTTGGAGCACAATCTTTTCCTCAACTTGCCATGTGCATTTTCCTCAGAGATGTGAATTCTAAGCTAACTACCTAGAAGAAAAATGAGAGAAGGTGATGTTTGCTGGAGTGTAATAAAACTAGTTTATTTACACAGTAACATGAATGCCACAGAGTACACAGCAAAGTACCACAGCAAACCAGAGTGTAACTGCCCCTGATCACAAAGGAAGGCTTGAAGTTTATATGCTTATATAAAAATGTGTACATGTTGATATGAAGCACCAGATAAAGCAATGCAACCAGGAATTCCAAATACAAATTACCCACAAGAATGGAGTTCAAATTCAAGAAAAACAAATCCCTCAGTCAAGGGATTTTAAAGAAATCTCGCTTATAAAAGATCATCCGTTTTGTAACCCCTAATTTAAAAATAATTTCTCCCCTTCTATTAAAGACAAGAACATATTGTTAGATGCTCAGCATAATTAAGTTTTAAAAGAAAAAAACCCAAGGATTTCAACTGCAAAACTTTCCAATACCAACAAGCCAAATGATAAATAGAGGCCCGAGCCATTTTTGAAGAGGTGTTCCTTATGAAATGACTGTATTCAAACTTACACAATCTTAAATATATATTACATATACGATATATAATATATATATTTTCAGATTAAAGGGGTCAAAGAATACTTTTGGGATACAAAAATTCATATACATACATAGGTACATATAAATGTGCCTGCACACACTCGTATGTATTTATGTATATATGTGAACATACATTTCTTCCACATTAAAAAATAAACAAATTCCAGCATCTCGTAAATCCCTGAAATTTTCCCCTTGGGTTTATGGAAAAGGAAATCTTCATAATCTGAAGTACAATCCAAATCCTCACATTCTATTGAGTGGGAATATGCTTCTGTACAGGTATGCTGAGTGTTTCATTTCTGACTGGCCACTCTGCTTGATCTGAAAGCATTCTGTGGTTTCCAACTAAATGCTGAGTGGAGCACCAATAAGGAGGCTTACAGGGAATTATTTAAATTACATTCTACGTCTGTTCAAAACCACCATCCTTCAAATACTGCATCCAGGTGAATAGTAAAATCCATAGGAACGTCTGCCAGAATTTCTTCTGAAAAGCATTTTCTTTGTATTCCTTTAGTATGTTTGGAATCCAGATGATAGTCCACAGAATATCTCCACAGGCCTATTATTACAGGCATTAAAAACTCTAACTCTGCCCTTCTTTGATGTTACGTTACCACGTCACCACATCACCATCTCACCTCTGTGCCGTGCACTGAAGGCTCTCTGTGCTGTAGGTTTTACAGGAGCTGTAGCAGAACCAAGGCCATCTTTGCAAAACCACAGCTGAGCACACGCTCACGCACTGAGAAATGGTCGTGCACTGCTTGCACAGAGGAGCATGCTTTAGCTCTTGTTTGGAGTAAAGAGGAAAGGAGATTGCATTAAACAGTTTGATTCAGTTACCATCGTATCCCTTAGAAAAGTTGCAACTGATTTAAATAAAACCAGAACTATTTAATTTATATTTCCACATGAATTTGTTATTACAAACAAAATATATTAACTTAAGTGGGGCTTCTCAGCACCAGAGAAACAGATACATCTTACTTCAGCAGCAAATACTACTTTTATATGCTAAAGTTACGGCCCTACGGTGCAAAGCTGCTGAATCAATTCTCTAAGTGGCCGATCACTAACACACATCTGATTTATTTAAATAATATCTTTTCCTAAAATGTTGGAACTCCTCTGTGTTGAAATGTCAAAATGATTCATTCATACCTTGTGGGGGCTGCCGGGATGCGCGGAGCACACCAGATTTAAGGTGGAATGTTTGAGTAAATGCTGTGTGTTCCTGTCTGCGGGCCAGCAGCAAAGCATCCTAGCTTGTGCTGTTGGTTTCATAATGTCTGAATACTGAAGAGAGATCAGGCCTCTGCACTGAACCTTGCTGAGGCTCCGAAATCAGATTCTGGATACTCTCATTCCTGAACATTTCTAGGTAAGGTTTTGCTGATAGATTCTCTTCATATTCACCTGGTTATGCATATTGACCGTATCGGATCTGAGGAATAAGTAAGAAAGACAGAACAAACCCATCCTCCATAACATCTCAAGGGGTTGGTTATTCAGAACCTCTCTTTTACCAGAGGCATACATTCCATCCACAGAGCACGGTGTGCAGCACATCCACTACTGCCCTTGGGATCAGCACACCTTACCTTCACTGCTCCTTCCAAACTAAAGCAGCTCCTCGTCTCCTAGAGCTGAGATTGTCAATGCATTAGGCTTGTTTTGATGCGGCCGTCAGTCTAACCAATTGACTCGTCCTGTTCTCCCTGTGCAGATGCAGTTCCAGACCTGAAAGCCCACAGTTTTGGTTGTTAATCAGGTTTAATGCTGTACAACAAGCAACTGAGAAGAACCTGTTCACCTAACTGCAACTTCAGAAACAGATCTTATAGGATAGGTCAACTCAGTATCGTACAAAATACAGCATTTACTTTATTAATTTATTTTGTCTGCATCTTAACGTGGGCAGTATTATTTATAGGGCTACTACAAGAAGAATAAGATTTCCACCAACTGACCGGCTTCGTTTGAGTTTCTGGACAAGGCACTACATGTTGTGAATCCAATCACTGTGTCCTCTCTGTAACATCAGAGAGGGTTTTAATGGCTCTAATGAGATCAGAAACCACTCATGATAGTTCTTCAAGCAAGCACGTGATTTCCCAGAAGTTAGTTCCACTGGAAAACTCTTTAGAGTTCATGATAAAAATATCTGAATGACAGCTTTTATTAATAGAAAAATATATATTTACAATCAATACTGCTATCTTAGATTTGCAGCTCTTCCTATTTCTTGAGCTCAACTGAAAGTGCGACTGCTAAAAAATTCAAGGTCTGTGCACGTATCCATGTGAGTTCAAACATGCACAGCTGGGGGTTTTGTTCCTGCTGTACTCAGGATCTCAGCTGCAAACAGAAGGGGATTTTTTCCTTTTGCTTCGCAATTATGCTGTAGCATTCTTAGGATCTGTTTACAATCAATTTAATGCATACATTCTCGGATATTTACGTGGCAATATCTGTTGCCAGGATGAAGGACCATCACAAACATTACCATCACCAGCATCAGAGTTATGGGCACACCTGCAAAGTCAGCCTCAAGCTCCCCGAAGGAATACCTCAGGCCAGGATGTGTTTGACTTCTCTAAAGAAAAACACACACAACATTACAAATTGCTAAAGTTTACCCAGTGCTGCACAAGAAGGGATGGGTAGTGAACATCTATCCATGCTTGCTTATACTGCAGAGTTAAAATGAGTATTGGTTCATCATAAAAAATACAAACAGAAATTAGATAGCTAGAGATACAAAGGCTTCGGACCCGCTGCATTAAATACATATGGTTGTAAAACGTTCAAAATTCCACTTTGCATGTGTGTGTTGACATGCAAGTGAATCTGAAAACACGGAAGCCCACTGGCTTCAAGGAACGAGCCCCCTGCAATGACAAGTGGTCCAAGAACTGCTCCAACAGCCTACATGAGTTGGGTGAGAAGTTATGTGCACGCAGGCACTATGAAACAAACACAAACCAGACCACAGAGAACACGAAGCCCTACTCTCAGCTCAGCACTGCGACTAACAGCTAGCAGATAGGATGCATGTGGCTTGTCATGCTCGGTGTATGTAAGCCGTGAGGGCACTGCCCTCCTGTCTCCAGGTAAAGCAGGGCTGCACCCAACGTGTGTGTGATTCTTTGTCAAGGTTCTACAAGCTGCTCGGCAGTAGTATAGAAACTTTCTTTCCTGATGCAGCGAAGCATCTCAACTACATACATTGCACTTGGGCTTTTAAAGCACAGTCTTTTTTTTCCCCCGTCAATGCTGCCATCCTTGCCTTCTTGCCAAGAAAAGAAAGAAAAAATCTCATGTGAAAATATATTACCCTTATCCTTGCCTGATCCTTCACTGATACAGGTGAATCAAACACAAGAATAATAATCAGAAGTTTCAGAAAGTCTTGAGAAAGGTCACAGAGACTGTCTACATACTACAGCACAATCTACGTAGGCTTACACAGTACTCAGCTTAGCTCTGAGAGATGCCAGAGAAGAATAACACAGAAATTTCAACCCCTCCAAATGAATGGTGTGGATCCAGAGCTAGTTTTGCTGACCTTAAGCCTGCAGGACTGTTTGTTCTGTTTCCATGCATCTGGTCCAAGCATGCATACGCTGTATAAAGTGGCTATTTGTTTCAAGGCTGAAGTGAATTGATTCCTCACAGTTTTAACAATTAGAATGAAACATCCATCCATAAAAGGAACACATGGATAGCTGCATTTATGTGCCAGGAAAGTAAAGGAAGGGGCTGCAGATCTAGCATCCGGTAAAGGCTGGTGTGTAAAGTGAACATTGTAACATACAGCTTTAAAAAATACATACAAGAATTGCACATAGATCCATAGAAGAGAAGCACAGGCTCATAACTAGGGCTGTCTGCTTTCCATCACCTGGGTTAGAATATTCAGCATCACTTGCTCCTCTACATCCGAATGAGTTCTTCAGAGCGACTCAGAGAGCAATTCAGAGCCTAGCAATACTGAGCAAACACACCGTCTGTTCAACTGCAGAGGTTCTGGAGGAAACAGCCACTGGGTCAGGGAAGGAAGTCAGCAGATGTCTCTAAAAATGCAAAGCTCCTTCAGGTTGAATTTTTTCAAATTTTGCTTCTTATTCTCAGTAATTCCCGCTCTCGTCCCAAACCCCGTCTGCAATCTTTGATCTTTGAGCTATTCTGACAACGTGCCATTTTCAGGGTGTTGTCTACAGCAACATGAGCATGCACTGGTTACAGCAGACAAGAGAAGTGCAGCCAAACACCGCTGTGGGAAAAACGGATCACGATGCTGTTAGTTGTGGCTGCCAAACTTAACAGCTCCCTTGATAATTAAACAACTCTGTTTTTGCCCCTTGTTTTTACCCTTCAGAGAACTGTGTCTGCAGTAAAAGTGTCTCCATTTGGCCTGTTAGCTACATGCAGACGAGCTCCAAACACTCCTATCTCCTGCCAACATGCCAGCAGAGCCAATTTCAGTCCCACTTTGCAATATGGCACAAGTGACAAGAGCAAACCAAAATAAAACAGAAGAGGTGGCTGTTATTTTCGACCCCAATTCATAGCAGTGATTGTCAGAGAAGATTATACATGGCCTGTCCGTTTCAAGTCAGGCTTTAGTGCCTTTTACGATGGAAGGGGAATTTCAATTGCCCACCATGTGTTGTATTTTTATGGTATAAATGTGGTTATAGCTACAGTACATCAGCTGTCCAGACTGGTGAGCGTCAAGTAGGGGAAACAGGATAGACTAAGTGTGCATATTCTGCTTTTTAATGCAGAGGTCTCAAGCCAAGGATAACAGTCCAATTAAGGCAACATTGCTGAAATCAAGGATGAGATTAGAAAGGATGTGGGTAGGCAGTGTGTCAGACGGAGAGGAGGGAAGAGAACAAAGCACAAATGCTTATTGCCTGCTGACAGGGGTGCAATCAGCAGGACAACCACATCTGCAAGGAAAAAAGAAGGCATAAAATGTAAGAGAGAGAGGAGAATCCACTTGGTTGAGCCCAAAGGAAAGAAGAGTCCAGCCCAGCTGTGGGGGACCAAGAAATTTCGCATGGGATGTGGAATGAAAGCAGTGGGGCAATGTGGGTCATCCATCTCCCATTTACAACTAATTCATCTCTGCTATTCACTACCAATGCTACATACAGAATTGGCAGAAACTACCCAGAAGAGGAGGGCAATTTGTTTACTGTAGTTATAGAAATAGTGGTATCGAAGTTTGCTCTCCTTTTCATCCAGATATTTATCTAGCTACAAAGTGTCTGATCCAAATGCAGTCATATGTATAAAACGAATCCCTAAGAGGCCTGGCAAAAAAGCAAAGTTCTGTCATACTGGGTACAGGAGGCAATCTCTCCAATTAGAACCTATTTGCTCAGAGTTGCTGGCTTTGACATCTAGGCCTTTTTTTTAAACACTTGTTCAAAGTGTGAGCCCTAGGGCAGGCTGGAGCGAGGGCTGGGCTGGAGGTGCTTCATAAAAAGCAGCAGGCCTTATAAACTAGTGCCGCTGCATGATTCTCACAATGCGATGAAGGGAGTCTACAGTCGCAAAAGCCAGATATTGACAACACAGCCAGTCTTCCAGAATCACTCCGCAGTCCCTGTCAAAGGACTTCTCCGCAAACTTTATCATCAGCAGCGTCCTTTTGATGTCCAGCCAGTTCTGAAGTACAGCATCTTTCCGGGCTGGGTTGGAAGATGTTCTTAGAGCGTGGAACAAGTCCTCACGTGGACCCCAAAGCAAACACTGAAGGATTCCCTTGGCTTCTGATATCAGGATCCTCTCAGAGGGGTTGGGATTCAGCAAGCAGCTGGCAAGTTGTTGAAGCCCTTGAGAGTAGAGGGAGCGGCAAGGGATCTTGGGGAGATCAGCATGAGTGTATTCCTTCTCCTTGAGCTCTGGATTCTCATCAAAGGGATTGGGTAAGTGCAGCATTTCGTAGATAAGGATGCCAGTCTGAAATTCATCACACTTTTTGTACTGCGTCGCAGTGATGATTTCTGGAGCCAGGCGGGACTGATCCCGTAGGACCTCAGGATCTACCATATGACTCTTCTGCTTGGCCTGTGAGAAATTGCTCACTATTAACCTGGCTGGGCACGCAGTGTTGGGACTGGGCTCCACGGACTCAGAGCTCAGAGGGCTGCCTCCTGGTCTGGAATGAACCAGCAGCAGGTTCTCTAGCCGCAGATCACAGTGGGTGATGTGATAGGGTTTCAGGTGCTCCAGGCCCAAACACAGCTGTAAAAGGAGAAGACAGACCTGCCTCTCATATAAATCCGGGCTTTTGGCATGGCGAGGAGCAGACTCTCGCACAAAATCTGCCACTGTTAAGTACGGCACCTCTCGTGTGATGACCACAACACGGCTGCGTGGCTTGCTGATGGTCCCCTGGTTACCTGAGCTGTCCTTCTGCGAAGCCTCTGTGTTGGAAGGAGCGCCTCCGTTCTTGTGCTCAGGTTCTTGCTCTTCTTCTTGCTCTTCTTCCACCTCCGGTGCATCAGTATCTTCCCATGGAAGGAGGCGAACTGGCACTTCAGCAAGGAAATGGCCACAGTCCTGCTGGATGTTAAAGTTGATCGCCAGACTCTGCCGGATAGACAGGCTGTGATAATACTGCTGGGACTCCTTAGCTTTGCTCTTACAAATCTGGGGGAAGAAAATAAACACAACAGATATAACATAATGATTCATTTGTAAATTCTATATCCTTTTTGTAATGCGTCTACAGTCTAGCACTATAATAATACCAGCACTGAAACACTTTGTGCTGAACTGACCTTGGCACATGAATGTGTTGCATTGGATCTGTAGCTGCAGATCAGTATGTGCAAGCAGCACCCCGTGCCTGTACATTACATACCCCGTGCATGTAATACTGCCTGGAAAATACAATTCAGGCACGTTGTGCTTCCAGTCAGAATAGCAGCTGATACACGGTAACTTTGCAGTGAAACCTACAATACAGTCACTTGTTTATCCATACAATTTTATTTCCTGTTTTTCCCTCAGGTTTGTATGAAGCTTGAGCAACAACAACAAAATAATAGCAATATTTATAAATAAATATGCACAGAATATCTGAACATCAGACGATTGCATGACTCAGAGTGGCATAACAAGTTACCACCTATCAGCTGAGCTAAATAACTGGATACATGCTCCTTGCCCACTGTAATTGAAAACTGAAATCCTACACACTAACACATCATTTCTTCAGTCAGGTGTGTGTGTGGGGATGGAGAGATTTGCTCTGGCTCAGCAAACTCATTAGAAAATGGTACCTTAACTGCTTTCAATCATTAGTCAGCATCCTAAGCACACACTGACATTTTCCTCTATTAAGCCATATCTCATTGCTGCCCAGAAAGATCTTGATATGTACATGATCACCATAATTATCCTTATTAATTGCGTGCACTGTCATAACAACTTGAAGCCCCAATCTCCTTATGACAGCCACTGGACCACCTCTGTTGGGTCTCTGTTCTAAGGCATTTACTCATCAAAACTGCAGTCCCACAGAGACTCATCTGTGTTGACTGCTGCATGTTAACCACACTTCTGCTAACTTCACCGAGACCATTCAGAGCCTCTAAGTGCATGTTTTAACCTTTCCAAGGTTAGAGCTGTATGTTGCCAGCTGGATCATCCCTATGAAATGCCTTCCCAGCCTACTTACGGCACCCTGGAAGGGAGGTGTCCTCTATCTCCTCTCATTTTTTTCCCCTGCTTTTCAGTTCTATTTTACTTTCAATCAATCTGATTCTCCTATCCCAACTGATACTAAAAATGATTGATTTCCACCGTTTAACATTGCACTTTCACACTCAGGAAAATGTAACTGTTCTGCATTTGGAAAACAGCCAGCCCTCATTACTCTTAGCATTACTCCTAACCCTGTGCTTCTTGTTGCTCTTTTCTGGGTTCTCTTTCATTTAAGACTTCTCCAGCACCAAGGAGAACAGAACCTTATATATAATAATCACTGTTATCCCTCCCAGGGTGAAAAACTCACTGATTCCACTGTTACTGTTGTGCAAAAATCCTTCACATCACTGTCAATTATACAGTCAGAATCCACAGCACAGCCAAATGTCCCCCAGCACCAGCTCTTAAATAAGAGATTTTGTTTCAGACTCCATCAAAAATGGAGATGCTAATTCCATTCCTACTGCAGGGACTTTTAGAGGTCATCTTTGTATCAACAGAACAGCAATTAGAAGACCAAATGGTATCTTGATTAAAATCAATACTGAAGTGACTGCTTTTATGAAAACAGTTTTCCCATCCTTATCCTGTTGTTAAAGAAGATAATAAAAACAAACTGTAATCACACAAATGCCCTACAACGACAGCTTATGGACACTTCTCTCATTTCCCTTGTTTAATACATGCAAGTATATGGGCACACGAACAAGCACACCGTATCTACTGAAACAAGAAAGCTGAAATCTGATTAGAGATGTATTTCCTGCCTCTTGCTTTTTGTTTACAAACAACACGATGTGAGAAGTGGAAAAGGCAGCTGCTTTATTTAAGGCTGATTAAATTGGTGACTCCACAAACACTGAAGTTTGTACACTAAATGTTCTGTAATTGACAAACAGGAATGGAAAGCTAAACTGCCTGGAAACAGCAGCTACAGACTGTGGTATGAATCAGACACCTGTCTGAATTCATAAAACAGTGAATGAAAGAAGGACCAGCAGCAATGTGATGAGCTTTTAAGTGTCTGATTACTCTTCATTCTCCTGCTGAAATACAGATGCAGTCCAGGTAAGCACTGGGCCTTCAGACTGCAGAATTCAGACTCTCACTGTATTAATACCTTACTAGAATGGGGGAAATGTGCTGCAAGCACTGGAGACACACAATTATTTTCCTACTGATCGGTTCTAAGCTGATAGAATGAAATTTCTTTCACTGACTTTCACTAGATAAATGGAATCAGAAAAAATAAGGGCTGAGAAACTTTTTGTGCTACTTTGTTATTTTCTGTGTTGCACTCCATACTCTGAACTTCAGCTTCTGAATTTGAAACAGAGCAGCGAATGCTGGCCTTTAATACCATTAATGTTTAATAACACAAGGCTTTGCATTTTGTATTGGAACAACCCCACCATCATCTACAACTATAATCTGAATGACTGAGATTCAAAATTTGCAAAGTAAATTAAGCAAAGTAAGTTAGTAAGCAAAGTCTATATTTACCTTTGAAAACATTTAGGGGCCAGGTTGTGAAATCTGATGGACTCATTAACAAGTATTAACAACTCATTAACAAGACTGTGATGAATTGCAAAAGAAGCTGATGCAGAGCTTTTCTGTTGGGGATGGTTAATGCTATCTCAAAAGTGTGAGTTAATATCCAACCCAGTTTCCTTTGTGTGATTTGTCTGTTCCAGTCACCTATTGTTAAAAAAATGTATGCAGAAATCCTGTTGCTTTTTCTAAGCTATGAAGAAAGAGGCTGACCTGAGTTTGGCAAGCCTTCTTTCTAATGCTGATAATGGGCTGGTTGTTCAAAAGGTGAAGCAATGTCAGTAAAAAGCCCTTCCTTGTGATGCAAGAAGGCAGTGAGATGAAAGAAGAGAGATATGAGTATGAAGGAATGGGAATTTTCCACCTCCCTTTTTGCTGGTACCAAGGAATCACAGAATGGCTTCGGTTGGAAGGGACCTCAAGGATCTTCAAGTTCCGATCCTCCCTGCTGCAGCCTGGGCTACCAACAGCTAGATCAAGTATTAGATACATCAGGTTGCCCAGAGGGCCCCATCCAACCTGGCCTTGAACATCTCCAGGCATGGGTCATGCACAGCCCCTCTGGGCAGCCTGTTCCTGCACCTCACCACTCTGTCAGTGAAAACCTTACCCTGACATCTAATCTAAATCTTCCCAACTGGACGTCGAGCCATTGACCACAACCCTCTGGCTGCGACCTTCCAACCAACTTCTTATCCACTGAATGATCTTCCCTTCAAATCCACCTTCCCCCAGTTCAGAGATAAGGATGTGGTGGGAAACCATGACAAAGGCCTTGCAGAAGTCCACACCAGTTGCTTTCCCTGTGTCCTCCGATGGTGTCACTCCTTCACAGAAGGCCATCAGATTGGTCAGGCACGATCTGCCCTGGGTAAAGCCATGCTGGCGTCTCAGATCACCCGCTCATCCCTCACGTGCCTTGATATGTCTTCCAGGTGAATCTGTTCCACCATCTTTCCAAGTACAGACATGAGGCTCACCAGTCTGTAGTTGCCCAGCTCCTCATCTCTCCCTTTCTTATAAATGGCAGTGATGGTTCCCCTTTTTCAGTCATGGGGGATTTCACCTGACAGCTTCAGCTTTTCAAATATGATGGAAAGCAGCTCAGTAACCACATAAGGCAGCTCCCTTAGGAGCCAGGGATGTACGTGGTCTGGCCCTACAGACTTGTCTCACAAGGTGATCTCAGACTTGGTATGTGTTGGTCTTCTCTTCAGTACATCCACAGCAACCAAACTTTGGTCATGTTTATTTGGACAGGACAAAATTCTCTATATCCTGCCAGTTCAATATTCTTCTTGTTTTTGGTTTTTCTCCTTCACAAAGAAGCAACATTTTAATGTTTCAGAGTTTTTAAAACTTGTTCTGCATTAGCTTTTATTTTTCCATTACGGATCCTGTAGCCTACTGCGCCATAGGCTGGCTTCCATTTCACCAGCAGGGAATCTCATTTCCACTCTGTCCTGTGCATTTTACAGGGCATCGGTGAATTTAAAGTAAGATGAATATTGTGGGAAATGAATTTACAAGTGCTGAAAATGAGAAACACAGAAGATCACAAAGGCTGCACCATCTGTGCTGCTCTGTTGTATTACACACAGGGACAACTGCAAATGAAATTCTGTGTAGAATGAAAGCTCGCTAATCCCAAATTGATAGCTTGTTCTTGGCACAGTGTTTTCTTTCCGAGGAGGCCAGTTTGATCTCTGATTGACCTCATTTTCTTGATCTGGCTTCGAAACAGAGCTTTGACTTTTTAATGATGTGCCAGAACGCAGAATTCTGCACTATTAGAACTGATCTTGGAAGGGGCTGAAGTTTAATGTGGGTGGCTTTATTTTGATCTGCAGCATGATGTTCTGGGGTGACATTTGAGAAAAGTTCTGCAGGCTCCGCTAGGAAACCGCCTCGACAAAAAAACCCACCAAATCTCAGCACACCAAGTGACAAACTAAATATAACTGGAATATAATTGCCAGTGCAACTAGGAAGCTGTCAGCCAATACTATTTATTTCTGCACTGCTCCACTTTACACATGGAACGAGAACCTTAGCAGAAATGTTTCACTCACAGAGAAATTCTGCCACCCTGAAGCAATCAGAACAATATATATTTAATTGCTTGTTTGGAGCTGTTTGTACCTTTGCAAGTCCTGTTATCCTACCTGACCCGCACTGCAGCACATGCCAGACCACGTGTGGTGAAGGCCATAAGCTCAGCTCTTTGATTTCCTTACATTTACATGGACTCTGAACCATAATTACTATGTGTGCCTATTATATTGCACTATCATTTCCTTGAGAGTTTGATATCGAAAGTAGAAGTTGTTTCCTTCCACTGCACTGGCACAGTAATTCACGTTGTCTAACCATTATTCATTCACGTAATTGCATTATTACTGTTTTTTTAAGGTCCCTGGGACATTGCTGCCATATTAAGTCTGCTTAGGGACTGTAAGAACTGGACTTGTCCAGTGCACTTTGTAGAGGAAACTGGTTCTCAATCCTGCCTTTATTTCTGTTTTGGGGCAAGAGGGTTAAAATGACAGAAACATGCATTTATTTGAGGCAGATGATGACATCATTTGACTCATACCAAAAATACTCATGATAGTAAATCTGGAACATCTGTTGAAACTGAATTCAAACAATCCCTGTGATACAGGAGCAACCTGTTAGGAGATTTTATAAAAAATCAAAGCTGAACTCAGCAACAAATGTTAAAACAATGTTGAAATGTACTGAAGCTCATCATAAGGGGAGAAATCCACTAGCTGTAGTTTAAAGTTGGCAATGCAATTCAGTGTATTAGCACAGAGAATGCAATAATAAAAACAACTACCAAAGAAGTGTAGAACTAAAGAGAGCCTGATCTGAAAGAGAAAATGAAAATACAACAGTAATCCTGTATGTGGGCCTTGCTTGGCTTGTGGAGAAATCAGAGGGTGTCTGTAGTGAGACTATCTTCCAATAGCACATCAACTGCAGGGCAGGGCAATTCCCAGAATAACTTCTCATCTTCACATGACAGCAAACGGCTCTCTGTGACCTCCAGCTGAATGATGCTGTGATGGATACGTCACTCATGCTTGTCACATCTAGGATGCTATGACACAATTTTGTAGTCCAAGAACTACAAAAAGTGTGGAAAAAATATAGCACTTATAATATATGGTATTTGAGTGCATGACATTGCCATGCTCTGGTCTTACTGGCTTTGTACAAGGTGCCTGTCCTCTGCCTAAACGTTTAAAGTAAAAGCACAGGTCCTGCCTGTCAGGCTGTACTTTCAAGGCACACACACACTGTGCGAAGAGGAATTGTAGTGGAGCTAACCCAAATCTGCCCATGTAGAAAATTACAACTTTGGGTCCCAGAAGCAATGTTGTTTGTATCACTGTGCTGAAAGCAGACTGACAAGAACCTGAGTAACACCAAACTCGATTCTGCAACCAGACCAGATTGGCAGATAAATTCACCATCTTATTCATGATCTTTTCTCGGCTGCTTTGCACCACTGGGCATGGCATCCACACAGCATCCATATCTAACTTCAAATCTTTCCCAGAAGAGAGCCTTGGTTACTAAAGAAATGCAAACGACTGTGCCCACAAATTTGCCTTGAAAAAATGCCCTTTCAGATGAAGGTGTCAACTGCAACAACCTTACCTTTCTGTTATTCACTTATCTTTCCTGTAAGCAGTCATGCAGGAGTGAAAGCAATGTTTTGCTCCTTTAAAACAGCACCTTTCCGAGAATGCCAACGTGCTCTATGAGGAATAATGACTTATGTCTCACACCTGTGCTGGGTAATAACTGCTTTATCTCAGTTTCAACGAGGAGGAGGCAGGAGTTCAGTGATTTGCTCAAGGACATGCAGGAAGTCTGACAGACCCATGACTCTCAGCTGCCTTTCTCACTGTCCTCCTACCCCATAAACACTGAGAACTGGAGAGAGGCAGAGCTCAGAAAAAATAACCAATATAAAACCTGTGAAGTATCAACACCTAGCGAGACAGCTGCCAACTATTCATTAATACAGAGCAGTAAGTCCAGTAAATCTCACTTCTTTTATGGACTTGCTGAACAACCACCTCATCATAAATCAATTGTTTCTTTAGCAAAAGGCAACAAAGTCAAAACGGACAAGCTCAGCTTTCTTATCATTTTCATGCTATAGTTCATAGGGCAACACTGATGGCCAGACAGATTTTGAAAGGCTGGTCATGACATGGTGACAATTTAAGAACCAGTATGGCAACAGAAAAACATACAGCTCTGGAGTTTACATTTAAAACTACACGGCTCTAAAAGTGGAAAAAATTTTAGGTCTTCTATAATTAAGAGTGCTGATTTATTATCATCTGATTTAGTATTTCAACACAGGTTAATCTGCGTGCAGGTGAATTTTTAGTACTACAAGTTCCCAGAAAAGTGCTGACCAGTCTTAAAATAATACAGCTTTCTCTTCAATATTTCACTGAACAACGATCATGCCAAAGACTGAATTGCACTGATCTTCTTTTAATAATTTTGGAGTTGCAATAAAAAGAGACGAAACTTCAACAGCAGGTACAAATTCCACGGCTCTTGACAGAAGGAAAAGCCTTTGTCCCTTTGTCTTGGGATTCTTTTTTTTCATGCACCACTACAAGTAATACTGTAGGACCAACCACACCTGGGGGCAGTGCAATTATGGCTACTGTCGCTACAATCTGTCGCTGATGTCTAAGGTCACCACTATTCAAAACCCCTCTTACCTTGACTGCATAATTGTTGAGAGGATCTTTTGCATAAGAAGCCGGGTAGTAAACTGCATCACCTGCCTCACAACACGGCTTGTCACTGGTGAGCCTGAAATCCGACCAGCTGTCTACTCCAAATCGCAGCTGGTCTTTTTGTCCGGCCATGAACAAGTCTTCACATTTAAGTGCCAGCTTCTTCAGCGAATCGGTGTGAAGGTTTCGGATTTTACCTACCACTTCTTCTCGATTTTCAATTCCCCGATAAAGTGCTTGCCTCTGTGGCTTCTGGACACCTCTGCTCTGCTTAGACTGCGAGACACGTCTCCCCGTCAGAGACTCCATGCTATTGGAACAGCGGTCCTTAATACTGATAGTGGTTAGGCTGGAAACACTGTTAGTTGCTGAGGTGGTTGTCCTTAACTTTTCTGTAGGCCTGTCCAAGGAATCTCCCGACTCGTTGTCCAGTGCCTTGAGCTCCAAGCTGACCGAGGAGCAGGCGCTGCTCGCTTCCCAGTTGGTGTCAATGTCATAGGTGGGGTTGGCCACAATGCACAGATTGTTCTCAAGAGCTTGCTTCTGGAGATCTCTGGGACTGGGCTCTGTGTTAGCTCTCAAAATTGTCTTTTTCGGCAGTGGAGGCGGTGTTGGCTGTAAGTTGTTCAATGTCTCCTGCTCTACTATTCCTCCAAAGGCAATGGCATCGTCCAAAGCTCCCTTCGGCTGCCTCGGCTGTTTCGGAGGTATCATGGCTGCTCTGGACTGTCCTGTAGGGTAAGAAAACAACAGTAACTCAAGATTAAAGTACTTCGCATCTGCTGCTCATATTTGCACTTTGCAAACAAATTTAAGAAGGGAAAAGAAAGAAGCTGACTAGAACCCCCTCCTCCCATTTGGAGAATAGGTGAATACATACCTGAAATGATGAACTAATGAGAAAGCAAAATGACTAAGTCAGCACCGTGCATCTATTATCACACAGAGCCAGTCTTTATTTGACCTTGGTACAGGTATTAAAATCAGTTCCAGTGCTGACAGTGCTTGCATTTTATATCACATAGCACTAATTACAAAATGTGCAAGCAAAACCCAAAAATGAGTTTTGGCACTCCGGTCAATTTCAGTTTCAGTAATTATGCTCAGCCTCCCTTGGTTCCGTCTGCAGCCAAACATCTGTAATGGGATCCTTTACTTCCTATTCCGATGGACTGAAGCGCTGGGTGGGTGCTGCTAAGTGGCTTTGTGTACTATTTCTGTGAAGGTACATCTCTCTAGAAAGTGAAGTCATCTTTTTTATGTATCCTCATAACAGTTTCTAAGGAATTCGATCGCTTTGATTTGAAATGTGCTAAAGGGGCTGAAAGCATTGTTTCACAAGGTAGAACAGAACAATTCCCAGGCAAACACTGTAATTTAACAGCTTCAGCAGATGCGTCAGAAAGGTAAGATTGCTCTAGCAGATGCATTAGTTGAAAACAAGGAAGTTGCACCTACTTTCACAGAGGTTGACTAGCATGCTGCTACTGGCTTCAGAGAGAGTAGGATCATAGTTTGATATTACAAAAACATCAATATCTTCTACCCACCAATTTTTTACACCCATCCCCACCCGTAGCGTTCTCAAAGAGTTCCTTTCCTGACTGGCCACAGGCACCCTTGCTGGCAATACTGAGTTCACAGACACCCTGACAGAGATTCAGTTGAGAGATTCCACACAGCAGGTTTCATGTACAAACGCATGGGATTTCCTCAGAGACCAGTTAGCTTTCAAGGTGTGTGCTTCTAGAGAAGATACACTGCTGCTGATGTGTTTTGGATGCATTTTGGAGTGGATGATTATGTTTAATAACTGCCAGAGTTCTTGGAAATAAAGAATAACTGACACCAATGTAAGAGAAGTAAAAACAAAACCTACCAACCAACCAACAACCCAACAAACAGACCAATAAATGGCCAGCTTGCTGCTGTTTGGGACAATTAAACAGTTGTCACTCAGACCAGAACGAGACTTTTCCCCTCTTCATACTCAACTGTTGTTTTCAGAAGAATTATTCCGTCCATTTTCTCCTGCTGCTATAAGGATCACTGGCAATCACAGTAAGGTGGGGAGCTGATACCGACAGCTGTAGCACAGCAGCCACGAAACACAATTATGCACTGCAGAATCTCAGCTGAGCATCTTTACCAAGAAGGGAACAGCCCATGGAAACATGCCACAGCCGTCTGACTGTCCTGGTAAGATGTGGTACGTGCTGAATCCTTAAAGAGAGAACCATACCCACAAACAGAACAGTCCTGAGCCTTCAATTTCTAACAATCATTCTCTTTTCAGTCATTCCAAGGAGACATCAGAAGCGACAGTCATATCTCTATCTTTTGTTTAAGCTCAAGAATCCCCCAGAAAAGCCAGATGGATTTTGTGATAAGCCTGGATATTCCAATGTTTACAAACTGCATCTTGAGCAGGAAATTCTGTTAACTTGGTATTTGCATTGGCTGTGGATCTTTTCAGCCTGACTGTCAGGTAAAATTGCACAGGGCTGCTCCCATGGGTCACCGCTTTTTAGCTCACATATAATAAAAATGCTTAAAGGTTGGAAAGACTGGAGAATCCCTGTGTATGTCTCTCAAACCATCATGAAGGTCACTTAAATAAACAAGTAACCCTGGGGATCCTCTGCTGCTCCTTTCTGACCTTTATTCTGCAGTGAGTGTGCTCTACAGAGCTTCCCTCACCCTCCTCAGCTCCTAACACTGCAGCCAGCTGAGCAGGAATGAAACTGCATCAGATTGCAGGTGTGAGGAGTGCCACGATTCACAGGCAGAAGCAGAGCCGATATCTGCGTGCCAGAATCACACATCCAAACGCACAACATGAGACAAGTTCACTTCTACTTCGGATGCATTTTTCTTGCTGATCCAAACACGCCGTCTCATCCAGCAGTTCTCTGCTCTTACAGAATCCCTGCCCTCTGTCCTCCTCCCAGCGACATTCTGTATCACAGATCACTTCTCTGTTTTATCACCGTTACCCTCTACCCCACTATGCCAAAATAGACTAGTGGGTGGGTTTGGACAAAGGCTATTCTTTCAGGAGGCAGCTTCCTAATTTGCCTTGTCCGCGTGACTCCTAAGCTTGCACCAGTGAGAAAACAAATCAGAGTGGCAGCAGCTGAAACCCTCTCCAAGAAAGGTAAGATTTATAAGTGTTTCTTCCTGACTCTGTATTTCCTGCCTGCTTTAATGGCCCTGTCCTCCAAAAGCCATTCATACAGAGGAGTGCTGCTACTGCAACCACTGACTTTCACTGCTTGTAGCTTTTGTATAGCTTTTGGAGCTGACATAAAAACATAACCAGAGGAGCTTTTATAACCAGAAATAAGCCTTTCAGATGTCTGGTAGGGTATCAGGATCCAGAGAACTGCAAGAACAAGTCATTATGTAGTTTCTTTTTCAAGTATTCCCAACTCAGGCAAATGAGCTTGTAAAGCTGCCGTGTTTCACTGCAGCTCCTCACCACAAGAACCAGTTTTCCATACCAAAAGCTATCCATGCAGGTTAAGTGCTTGACAAACACTATCTGGCCTGCTTTTATGCTGACTTCTTAATACAGGGCATTACTTTCATGCCCAGATGACCAGGCCTTCCAGCTCAGCCTTTCCCAAGCATGGCATGGATACAGCATGCACATTCTTTACATCATTGCCTGGGAAGAAAAAGTTTGTCTTCAGTTTTGTTCCTGCTTGAAGGCACAAGAACATTCTTTTGCACACAAGTACTGGCAAAGCATTTGCTGTTTTTCTTGCCTACCACTTCGTTCTCCCTTGAACACTCAGCTTCCTCAACTACTGCACAGACTCTCCAACCTTACAACCCTGCAAGATGAAAGGAGGAACAGGCACAATATCAAGCTACCACTTAAAGATCTTTCAAGTGGCTTCTAGATTGTTCAGAGACTGAAAAAAAATTAACTCTATAAAGACAGCAGCTTTATGGAGAGCTTTAAGTAATTCTACAGAACAAAATCTTCCACTGTAGAATCTTACTACACAATTAATGCAAATTCATAAGTTACAAATTCAATATTAATTAATAGTCTCTGGACACCATGCAGAGATATGAAATTCTAAATCAGCCCTAAAACAGATTTTATTTTATTTCTCTGGGTAACTGATTTATCATTTTTACACAATTTTCACATGTTGCATGGCCAAGAAAAGCCAACGTGAATAATCATACACATACAACGTGGGTAACCAACCTTCCAAGACAGCATGTAGCAAAATCCCAGCAGAACTAAAGTGAGATCCATGGATTCTGTACTCTAGAGACCAGAGAGGGAGAGGAATTTTTGCGTGGCTCCTTATGTGCCTGCAGGGAAGCTGAGATAGGGCTGGGCAGACCACATGGCTGTATCCTAACATCAGTAGTTTGAGACAGTAGTTTGCACAGAACAATTCTGCAGTGAGAAGGGCTTGGCTACTGTCATGGCAGCTGAGGGTTAAAAATGAGACACA
This sequence comes from Lagopus muta, assembly GCF_023343835.1. Lineage (NCBI taxonomy): Eukaryota > Metazoa > Chordata > Aves > Galliformes > Phasianidae > Lagopus > Lagopus muta. The sequence continues at coordinate 17,330,608 of NC_064442.1, forward strand.
CATAACCTCTCTACTCCTATTGATAGACCCAGCAACACCCTGAGCTCTTTTATACCATCACTATGGTGGGATCTTTTATTTCCTAAAAAATCCCAAGTCTGTTATGTTGTATCCAATTCCCAGAAGAGAATCCCTTATCTTGCAAGGCTTTCCTGCATTGTTTTAATTCCTAGATGTATGCATTTACACGTCAGATGAAGTAACAGCTACAACTTGCATTTTATTTTGCTTTTATGGCTTGTATAGCTCTGGCTTGTATTTTATAAATGAGCTTTCTCAAGCTTTGCATCTGCAGTTTGGTACCTGGCAGATAATTGCTTGCAGGCAGGACTGCAAACTGCTGATGGGACAACTGCTGTGAGAGAAGTGGAGGGCCAGAACCATTACTGTAAACTACGACCCCACTTAATCTTACTGTTATTTCTGTTCCTAACATTTCATGTAATGTGTCACAACAGAAGACGAGACACTTATCAAAGTAAGGATGTGATATTGTTTGCTTTTCCATAAAAAAAGAAAGAGCGTGTATTAGAATAGTATTTAAAAGGGCAACCTTGTGCATTATGCTGCAAATTGCCATGTTCATTGCTATAGCAAATTGCTGTATGTTTTCCAAACTCCGTCACAGACTGCAGTACGTAACCATAAAAAGGTAACTGTAGATACAACTGCAGCTGAAACAAAAGCAAGCATAGTTTAACTCAATTATCTTACCTATTTCCTTATTATCCTATCTCTCATTTCCACACGTTGGTATTTGTTAACTCCACAAAATATATGATTTTGCTGCTGGGGTGGTGGAAGAGTGCAAATAAGTAGGAGTTGCTCTGTGCCCTCACTACTCATCTCATGACAGCCATCTGAATTCTGGTGAAGCTGCTCAAATAAACCAGGAAGAAGTTTGAACTGCAGCCAGAGAACGCAGTGCCATTTAGGGTAGCATTGCTTTTAACAACTAGCAGAAAGCTTGCCAAGCCAGGCTAAGTCAAGCCTACAAGTTACTTTAACTCCTTCATATCTAAAATGTACCCTGATGACTGTGAAGCTGGATGTGAGCTGAGGGTGAGGATAAGATTTGGAACGAAATGCTCGTCTCCTTCCTTCTCAGACACCCCCTGAACCTGGTGGGTTTTGTGTATGTCCACAGATGAATGTTCCACAGTTTCTCTGGGTAACCTGTTCCAGAGTTTCACGATGCTTTATGATTACATTTGACATGAGTTTACTGCTCTCACTTTGTGGGAAGAAAAGAGGTCTACAAACAAAAGCACTTCTAGCTGCCACCAGGCCTAACAGCTTGCAGAAGTGAACTCAACTGAGTAAAGATTTAAATACAAGAATCACAATGACACTGCTTTGGATGTGAAATGCAAGCAATCTTTTGACTGTAGGAACACTATGGCTACAAAACAGTGACTCCTCATGAGCAGTGATATGTCATGCATTAAATGTTACAGTAGGCTTCATCCTTTTTACGTTAGTCTGGTTAGGATTATGGGCTAACCAGACATCAGCAGTTTTATGTAGCTAGATTTATTGTCTGGATCATATCTATAATGTATTTATGTCCTAAATATGGAAGACATATTGATGCTGACCTATCCGTATATCTCAATGAATGGAAAATAATTAATTAGGTCTTTGGATAATTCCACCATAAAAATCTACATTTTAGTTGTTCCTGAATTGCAGTTTCTTGGTAGATATTGATATCATTCTTTGGCAAGGTATTTTCCTCTTTACATTTCATAAACAGTAAATCTGAATTTAATTATGCTTTATTATAAGAACAGGCAATCTCAGCCCCAAATTCACATTTCAGCAAAAAATATGCAACAGTATTGGTAAATATTTAAGAAATGTATGCACCTGATGGTTCAAAACTTTGGTCCCCAGTCCCTCAAACGTGTATGGACATGCCAAAGTCTTATATGTCTGAGCCACCTCAATGCAGTCAGTTTATTCTTGTATTTACATATTCCTAAAAATGAACAAATGAGGGATTTTTGCTCTTCTACAAAGCTGGCTGCGGGTCCTCCCAAATTAACAGCACTCCAAACCAAAACACTTTGGAAAACAAGGTGCATCACATTGTTAGTGTGCTTTGGAGGATGCTTATTTGCCTTCCACAGAAGCCCTGTGTACATGCAGTTTTTCATATGACTCAGGAACTCAGTGGTAGCTGAGCCAACGGTGCAGTCTGTTCAGGATATTCCTACTTTACATTTATACAAAAGAAGAGAGGTAAACTCTCAAACTAGGATAAGAAAGGCTTCAGGCAACAAAAGATGACTGCAGATGTTTCAGCAGTTAGCGATACTGTAAAATAAAGGGCCCTCTCTTCTGCTAAAGCTTGGAAATACACTGAAACCTAATTATTGTTTTCAAAACATTGATAATTTAAGCTGTATATTAAGGCTCTCTGATAAAATTCCTCCAAATAGATCATAGGATCATAGAATGGCCTGGGTTGAAAAGGAGCACAGTGCTCATCCAGTTCCAACCCCCTGCTGTGTGCAGGTCACCAACCAGCAGCCCAGGCTGCCCAGAGCCACATCCAGCCTGGCCTTGAATGCCTGCAGGGATGGGGCATCCACAGCCTCCTTGGGCAGCCTGTTCCAGTGCCTCACCACCCTCTGTGTGAAAAACTTCCTCCTCATATCCAACCTAAACCTCCCCTGTCTCAGTTTAAGACCATTCCCCCTTGTCCCATCACCATCCACCCTCACAAACAGCCATTCCCCCCTCCTGTTTATACACTCCCTTCAAATATTGGAAGGCCACAGTCAGGTCTCCCAGAAGCCTTCTCTTCTCCAAGCCAAAACAATGTGTCTTTGAAAAGCATCTCTGAGGCATTCTTAGAGCCTCTCTGACACCTTTGCCCCCCCTCCAGCCCCCCCCACAACACCCCATAGATCCCTCCCGCCCCCCCTACACCCCAAGCCTTTGTGCTTGTTCCATCTTTACTTTCCCGGTTGTATCCCTCAGAACGAGGCAAGATAATTTATCCTTCTGTAAATAGAAATTACAAGCATATCTTTAGGAACCAGCTTTATGAAAGCGCAGTAAGTAGCTTGAAAGACAAGGTTCTTCACAAACACGCTCGGATCTAACTCTTATTCTCCTCTGTAAGTATGCATTTACCTAAATTGCTGTACGTAGCACTGCAAGGATTCAAGTCAGAGGGATGTGGAGCTTCTTCTTTGTCTTCCTCCCCCTGAGGGGTGCGGACAGCAGACACTGGTATGACCGAGGCACTGCCACCATTGTCCTGCTTCACAAACACGGCTCTTGGGACGCGGGGGGACAAGTCCTCCAGCGTGGTATCATCGGGCACTTGACTGAAAGAAACAGCACAAAATCATTTGGAGACCAGGGCTGGACCCTAACGGCAAAACACCAGAACGTGCACGACATACAGAGGGAAGGAAATTAAGAAATAAGCTCCTTTTGCCCACCTCTTCTTTGAAGAATAACCTTCTAAAACACTTATTGTTTTCCTACTAAGGTGAAACAACTTTTGACTCAAACAGTAAAAATAATTCCTACCTTTCACACAAAAGAGATAATGAAATGTTTTACAGCTGACTACAATCAGCACGTGTATGCAGGAATGACTCTGCATAAAAGATGTGGACTCATACAACAGCAGCAGAGGTTAAAGTGCCTTTTACCAGTTAGAATAATTTTACCTAAATCAAAAATACTGGGGTACAGCGAGGGGACTGTAAGTGTTAATAAATGCATACAACTTTAATAATGCATTTTCATATACTGGTAGGATTTTGGGAACAGACTTTGGGAAACCTCGCTGTCAATTTCCCATTGACATTCTCCAGGATTAGCATCCATCTTCTTGTGTATCAGGTCAGTCACAAAGGCCAGGAAAACATTCCTCTGCTCTTAGCTATGAGCTTCTAATCAAACTATGATTACTTATGGCACAGAACTACAAACTGATGGCTTCAATCAGCTTTCATGGATACGTTTGCAGCAATAGGACTTAAAAATTAGACATAATATATCAAAAAAGCACTGTGTTCAGGTTTATTAAACGAACAAACAGTGCTGCTGAAAATGTAGCAGCAGGTATCAATAACGTGCCAGATAAAACACTCTGGAGATGGACCAAAATACTTCTGTATTTTATGCTCCCTCACTCACAGAAACAGATACTGATGATAGCCAACTCTTCAGAGCGTCTGTCCTACCCATCAGTTCTCATTATTCCATCCTGATCAAATCAAACAGGAGGAATTTTAAATACTCGTGCCCTCCATAAGGGTGAGGGGTGAGCACCTCCTCCAAAAGACGATCACCACATCATGTAAAAAGGTGTTTAATTTTTATGCCAAAGACTTAAAACAATGCAACTTCTGATGAGCAGCAACAAAAAATCTGCTTTTTGAAACAGGCAGAGCAGCTGAGTTTCCACGGCACAAATCCTTACAGTGGGAAGGCAGGCCGAACCCTCAAAGAGTTAACATAAGTGATAAGCACAGGTCTTTCCATTCTAATCCCAAGCCAAAATACTGAACATCATGATACACAACCTTCTAGCAATCCCAACCCGGCTGCAAAGATTAAAACATGCCAACAGTTTGCACAACACAAGGCCCCACGTATGGCGCAGCACACACATGCTGTTCTGCCCTCAGCCTCACGAGCTGTATCTGCAGGCGGTTGCAAACAAAACTCATTAGAACTTGTTAGTAAAGAAGGAAATGGCACCACTTCAAATAGCTGCAGCCTTTAATCAGCATTAAAAATTCTGTTCATTTTTAGTACCGTGCATAGCAATGGTGTGAAGAACATTCCACGTGCCCTGAACAGATCCACATGAAAGAGTTAACCTACGGTAACACCCGAGTAGAGCGCATATGAGATTAAAGCAGTGAAAAGGCTCTTCAGACGATGAGAATTAAACTAAAGACCTGCTCAGGTCGCTGCTGTGAATTACAGACATACCCGCATTGCTCAGTAAGGAAGTTTTCTTTCAGAAGGAAGAGTTTCTAACAGCTCTGCAGCTCTGCCATGGCCGTCCAGCAAGACTAGCATGGCTCCAAGCCATGGCTTAGTATTGACTGGTGTGCTACAGAGCAGACTCATCCTCCATACCAGACACATGCAAGCACATACGCTAAACCTAAGCTCAAAAGCATTCTGCCAAACAACGTAAACCAACAGCGCCAAGGAAGAAAGAAAAAAAAAACCAACTCACCCACTGTACTCACTCACACAATTCCCCATTAAAGGAAATTCTTTCAGGGCCTTCTTGAGTCTTTTAATCATGTCTTGAAACTCTGGCGAGCCATTGATTCCACAGTGTTCTGATGCGCTACAAGTTGTGCAAGCTGTGAGCAACAGGCTGAACTCTGCACAGAGTGATACACCTACTGCACCTTCATGTTTACCTTCGGGGGTTGGCCCAGGGACTTGCCAGAGCGCCCCAGGAGAGCACTGAGTTACAGCCCTGCCTTCTTAACTCTTCCACTGCTTCCGTGCATGGAAAACAGGTCACAAGCTACTGCATCAGGGTTTTGGTATGACAGCAATGGTCTTAGTCATGTTAATTAGCTAAGGAAAAGCAGGTTCAGATTTCACTGCTAAAAGTAAGCGAATCTTGAGCTGGTATTCCAACCCATTTTAGTGTCCGAACCTAATACAGACTGAATTGCAGCAAGATGTCAAGCCATGAAATGTTAGGAAATGGTTCCCTGTAACTTAACAGTGATGAGAGAGAGATCCTGAGAGATGAAGCATACGTACGCTGACTCAATGAGCAAAAAGCCAGCCTGTAATCATCTCTGTCATCACACAGGGGGAACAAAAGGGGAAAACCTCCTCGCTCATTAAACTACAAGAACCAAAGGCACGATTGCTTTTGCTTCGTGCAGTCGTCTAAACAGTTAAAAATATGTTAGTGTCCAAGAAAAGTAGAGCAGAGTGTCTGATAAACAAACTGTTCTTTAAGATCAGAACCATTAAAGCCTGATAAATTCATATATTCTTGTTGACTGCAAGTGATACTGAAAGCTATCCCCTTATTTGGGGATATTTATAGATATTTTGCCAGGATGGATTCTTTGATGCCTTGCGTAAGAGCACATATTTAGCTTCTGCCATAGAGGGTGCAGCCTCCCCTGTCCGAGCCTTTTACTGCTCCCTGCTTTATTTCAGAAACAAACTTCACAGGAAATGAATTACTTCCCTTAAGGAGCTCTGCTCCTCAGGCACACAGGGCACAAACCACACCATTCTGCTCATGGAGGGAGGAGCCCTCCATACACAGCCAGCACGTGTTTCCTCAACAAGCTGAAATTACGCATGGCAAAAAAGCTTGACATAGCAATGACTGTCCTTCAGACATTACTGAAAGCACACACCTGAGATTTGCACGTGTACAAGCTCAAAATTGTTCTGAAAGCAGCTTCCTGCAAGGTCAAATGCCTCCGCTTCTTCCCTCAGCTTATCCTGCTCTACAGTTTCTGTAAGATGATGTGGTTCGACCTGCCTCAATCTCCTGAGAACAGGAAATGTGTTATGTTTTTTTGTAAGGACGGTGGCACCGCAGCTACTGTGTGACCCACATTTTGCTCTGCTCAGTGCATGCCTTCTCCATCAGTGATTAATAAACAGCAATGAATGCGAGGCAGAAAAAGAAGCGAGTGGTTCTGGAAGTGTCCTCATGGGCCTGGGTCAGATCTAGAGGTCAAGCTGAGGGACAGCAGTCCTTGTGGCAGGCCTTGTGTCCAAGAAGCAGAAATCAGTGACAGAAGCACAGCAAAGACTTGACATGGCCCTACGCTCAGCTGAGACTCCAATTATTTTGATGTCCACTCCTCGCCAGTGGATATTAGCAGGGCAATAATCAACAGTACTCACACAGGTTGAGATGAGAAGCCTGACAAAAAAGATGACTTAATTTTACACAAAAAGCCTGAGAACTTGTAGATACATTTAGTTTCAAGGAGATCCTTGGGAGACTCCCTCAGACCTTAGCAGTTTTCAGCTAACTAAGCTAAACCAAATCCTAAATGCACTGATTAATGCTTGAGGAAAAATGCAGAGAGGTTCATGGTTTGGGGGTGGTCAAAGGCCAACCCAAACCTCCATCCTGAGCACATACCACTTCATCTCTGCAGATCACAGTACTCTGTGGGTACAGAAAATCCCTTCCAATGCCTCGTGCACTTCAGTTTTCATCACTGCCACGTGGCAGCCACAGTCACTTCAGAGGAAGGCGAAAGAAGCTTTACAACTGGCAATCCGCGATAGCTGAGCCATAAAGTTTATTCCCAGTTGCTGTTATTTACAAGTTAGCTTATTCCTGAAGCATGAGAATTGGTACTTCTTTATTATTGTTTTTAAAAGTCTTTGTAATGCAATGTTTGCATGGATAATGGGAATGCATTTCCTAATCCAGCAGAGACGTCCTGCTAAGCTCTTTAGTGTCAGTGAAACTCAATGGCAATGAGTTCCAGATTAACTATGCATTATGAAAATCACTTTTCTTTGGCCATTCTTACGTCTTCAGTCTTTCCATTTTACAGACTGCATTAGAGGAGTTCAGAATTTTCCATTTATTAATCAAAATTTGCAAAATAATGAATGGTAATCATAGAGTGGGACCTTAAAGATCACCCAGCAGCACCCCCCTTGCCATTGGCAGGGTTGCCAACTACTAGACCAGGCTGCCCAGGATCCCACCCAACCTGGCTCCAGAGATGGGGCACCCAGAGCACTCTTGGCAACCTGATCCAGTGCCTCACCGTCGTCTGAATAAAATATTTCTTCCTAACATCTAACCTAAATCTATCCTCTTTTAGCTCAAAGCAATCCCCTCTTATCCTATCACCATCAGACCATGTAAAAAGTTGGTCTCCTTGCTGCTTGTAAGCTCCCTTGAAGTACTGGAAGGCCTCAATGAGGTCTCCCTGGAGCCTTCTCTTTTCCAATCTGTTACATTTCCTGGCTCCTGATCCACTAAATCAAGTGAGTCTATGTGTAAGCTCTATTCCTATGCTGTTCAGCTTCACAAAGTCCAGGCCACGGGTGATACATGCTATGGCACAGCCTACCACCCCAGTTACTGCTATTTTTTTCCTTACTTAACAGTGATGTAACAAAAGCAGCTAAAAATCTATGGAAGAGCAAACCCATACAGTGCCCTTTAAGTCCTGGTGATCTACATCACCTCATCAGAGTGTCTTTCTCAACTACCTAAATGTGGAAATTTGATTCCTAATTCAGGTTGTTGGTGTAACTTTGGCTTACTGTAATTTACAATAAACAGTTTGAACAGAATTCAGCAACTTCAAGACAATCAACACATCAAAAAGCATCTAAGGATCATTCATTGTCCTCTGATACCTATAGAACTCATTAAAATGCCCAGTAAAATTCCCACAGGCTATTTTTTTGACAAAAATAGCCTTAAAGAAACCCAAATTGTTGACGTAGAATTATGCTTTTTAAGGGAAACGTTGAAAACAAATCTTCAAAACATACACAACCATGGACACAATGGGCATTTCACTCATTTCGAAAGGTGTAACAACAGCAGGGCTCTTCTGTAGCTGTGGGCCAAGAAAATTCATGTCTGTTGATCGTTAACCTAGTTCCAAATCCTTTTGACCATCATCTTAGGGGTGAGGTTAGTAATCCCAGCTTTAGCTATGAAGAAATGCTTTCTTACCTAAACCAGAATGGAAAGAATACACAGACCTCCCTGCTTGAAATATTCCACTAAACATACAGTTCTATCTTCAGTTTATCCAACTCTGGCCCATACAGACCATAAAAGAAAGTCAGGAGTGACTTGTGGCTGTAGAAGGAAACTACTCAGCTTAACACAGAACTGGAATGGAAATGGCTGCACACAATTCACCTGCACCTTGATTTACAAGATGCTGCGATCTACAAACAGGGCTGAACGATTTTAGTTCAGTTCTGATGTGGTTTATGAAGATGGGAAAGGAAGAATCAGAAGGCAGAGCTGCAGTTTTCTTTCAGGAAATGGCTCAATCCATAAAGCTGCTACTGGGGTGTAAGCAATGATCTCTCAATGAGAGAAGAAACTTTATCTTGGGAAACCCCCACAGCAAGGTGCTGATCCATTAGATAACCAAGCCTTTGAAGAAGCAGAAAGATGACTTTGTTTCGCTTTTTAAACTTCTGTGTGGATTCCACCTCCGTCGCTTACGATGGCTTAGGCCACAGACGTTGTCCTGTTCTCCTTTTCGAGGTCAGCATTAGCTTTTGCCTGAGAGCATCTGCTGCACACACACACAAAAGCCCTGCAAGAGGTCTGAGAACACCTGGTTTCCATCCCATTACAATGTGGCTGATGTGATTGCTGATTTCCAGCAAAATCTAATCCACCTATAATTTTTTGGCATAAGCATTACATTAGCATTTGCCTTCTCCTTTGGAACCACCCTGAATGCAGCCTGGCTTGAAACAGAAAAACCACCACAAGGATAAAATCATACCAAGCTCTTTCATATAGCTTTCCCAAACAACTGTGTATTTTGCCAATGCTGTTCAAAGGATGAAATGACTTCTTGGTGATAACTTTAAGTACCTCCAGACAGCCCTGCTTTGTGGTTATCTTATCAATCTCTACCAGCTTTGTAATCCATTGAAAAGTAAGGAAACATTGTGCATTTATTTAATTTAATAAATTAACTTATTATTAAATTGGCAGTATTAGGTTTCTCTGTCTGTAACAGTATTAAAAATGCATGCAGCTAACAAAAAAATGACTGAAAATAAAGACATCCACTGTTCTAACCATTGCAGCATTTCAGTGCATTTCCCTTTTGAAACCACAGAACAGAATCATTAGAAAGAAGACATTTCAATTCTAATGTTAGGAAAATTCTGACTGCCACCAGGGAAAATTGCTTTTTGCCTGTATCATCATGGCTTGCAGGAAAACGAAAAGCAATAATACTACTGGAATAAGATATGGATGGAACGACCACCTGCCTTCAGTAGTATGGGTCCAAGGGACTCCAGTGAGTGCAAAAGCACAAAACAAGAGAACAGCACCATCTCTAGGGTAGTCTAAGAACAAGTGCCAGCAGTGCGTGCAGCCTGCAGTCTTTCAGGGCAGGTTACCCCCACATAAGCAGTGTTCTCCTTGGATCATCTCCCCTGTCTGCTCACCAGAAGCGACAAGCAAACTGTTTTGGTGGCACATGGAAGGCAGTGAAGCTCCTGATGGCAACGTATTTGGCAATGCTGCTGACGTGATACTGACACACAGCCACTTCCTCCAGAAGACAAAGGAAAATATGGGTTCCTCTACAGGGAACAAACCTCTCTGATGCCACGGGTTCTCTAAAGCTGCTTATTTCTCCCTATTTAATTGAAAGTAGATTAGACTCCCATGAAGAGTTATTCAGCCTGGGTACGTTCCCCACTGTCTTCAGCCTTAGGCTACAGCATGCACTGCATTTGGGGCAACTGCTTCAAATTTAAATCTACCAAATCCAGCCCTGTATCACACTATGCTAAACTTTATCATCACCTTACATTACAGACCCCAAAGCTTTCCAGGTCTGACAAAAGGCAAGCAACCTGAAAAGCAGTGCTGCCTTCCATGAGAACACCATACAGCTCTTCCCAACTGTGATCTAAAAAGATTTAACTCCGCTTGATGCGATGGTCACTCCTGGTCAGTGAAGACTTATTTCACTTCAAGGCAGACAACAAACAGCTTACAGCAAGCTGTATGCTCACACAGGGACTTCTGTTAGCTTAAGTCAATTCACAAACCATCTTAAATCTAAAATGACTGTAATTTTCTTTAACGGATAAGGCAGTAAAGGAGGAAAAACCACAAAAAGGCGCTGCCATTACGCAGCTATTTTGTGAGGCTCACACGTGTAAGTCACCAAGTTTACAGAACGACCCATTTCCTACCATCAGGTTATTGCTTCAATGAATAATGCAAACGTGAAGTTATTTTGGAACTGATTTGTATAATCAGTAACTTTGGAAGGCTTGGTCTGATACATCCATGGCTGCGTTCTGCACTCAGTGAAATGCAAACTACATCCCCACGATGGACTGCAGCAAACATGTCAAGCGTGGCAAAGAAATCTGTGATGTGTTGAAAACAATGAGTATCTGGAAATGTTCTGACCTGTGTCTGTTCTGATCATGTTCTGACACAGCCAAAGCAGCATGTGTGTCCTTGATAGGGGAATAAACCACAGCCTGAGCCATTCGAGTACCAGGAATTTATAGGAGTAAAATACATAACCTGGTCAAATATGCTCAAACAAAACAAAACAGGATTTTAGTAAATAATGATTAAGAAAAATTCAAGAAGAGATCATTCAACAATATTGCTGGGCAAAATGAAGCAGCGGGCTCTGCTGAATGCAACACAGCTTGGGGGCAAAGTATATTACCTGCTGAAGGCCTTGTGGAAGGTAGATTGCTTATTTATAGATAATTTCCTTCTATGATTACTTTTCACATGGCTTATTTCTGGAGCATGGCAGAGATGCTGCAATGTCGTATCAAGTTAATTAGCACCTCTTGTTATCGCGTCTATGTGAGATAAAGTTAGCACACCACCTTTTATGTCTCACAGAGCTTTTATCTCTGATTTTCAATTGCTGTCATCTATTTCTGCAGAGGAATTCTTTACCTTTTCTACAACGTAAGAACTATTTCTTCAACTAGAAATTCAGGGAAATGTATCAGATCCAATGTAACATGGCAATTACAATGTATTAGCAGACCTGCAAACACACACCCCAAACAGGTACCTGGTAATTTTTTTCTTACTGATAACTGATATCATGAAAACATTTTTAGAATACGCTTTAAGATCCTTAAAATGAATATGTGTTGAGAAATGTACACATGTAATAAAACCCCTCATTTCTTCCCTTTTTGCTAGCATACACAGTGCAGTTTACACTGCAAAAAAGTAAGGAAGGTTACCTGGGGATTTTCTTCAGGATCTGAGGTGGTGATGGATGGCTCGTTATTTTCTGCTCAGAGCTCTCTGGAGACTTCTCCTGTGTCTCCCCTTTGTCTTTTGCAAGCACATCTGCGATAGCAGACTCCACTCCACTCTTGTACTGATGGTCAACCTGTGGTTCGGTTTGTGTCGGTTCACATCTATACATGAAAACAATCGATGGCTTCTCACTGGAGTCTGACTTTGCCTCGCTGAACCAGTGATGCCGTTGGACCGGAGGAGGGGGGAGCATGTGAATCACAGTTCCATCCAGACCCACCAGTTTCCCTTTCTCTCTTTCTTTCTCTCTGTCTTCCTCGTCATCGGTTTTTCTGCGGCGGAAGAAGCTCTTAAACGATATCCAGCGTTTGGGTTTAGCATCAGCAGCTCGCCGGACCTCGGAGTGCAGGATGGACTCCGCCTCTGTCGACCTGGTGGGACTATTGGGTTTGGCCCAGTTGCTAAAATGCCTTTGCAGCAGATTACTCGCGTGGTAGGGTGAAGATGTGGATCGAGGAGGAGGGAATGGTGGTGCTTGTTCTGTCTTGGGACTTGCGGTATTCGGGGTGCCTCTCACTGGCTTTGGGGAATTGGTGGCAACTGGCTGTGAAGCTGTGTCTTTCTGCATTTTAACGGCAGTGCTTTCCGTGGTCTTGGATGACTCTACTTCAGACTGTGATGTAAACAGGGATTTAGGTCGTACGAGGGTGTTCTTAGCAGCATCGGCGTCAGGAGGTAAGGAATACAGCTCTTCTGCACTGCAAGACTTGGGCCCAGCCTGCGGAGTTTCTGGAGGAGACTGCGGAGGCTGGATGGAAGCCACAATCTGTGAAAGCACCGTGCTTGCATTCTCTCTGCTGCTGCTGCCGGTAGGAGCAGAAGCCTCTGGGGTCACATCTGCAGGTTCTTGTGCTGCCTTCTGAATTCTCGGTGGGGAGCTGTGGTCAGAGCTATGACTTCTCTGTGGTGATATCTGACTTTTACCGAGACAGCTGTTAAACTCTTGCACCTTCTGAGCCACAGAACCGAGTCTACATTCAGTGCTATTCGTCACCCCCTTTGCTTCAGTGGGTTTGCCTCCTATGGCTTCAGTCATTTTGCTTTCTGTCTCTATTTCTTCGTAAGTGTGACTAATTACACTGGTAGTTTTATCTTTCACAGACAGCTCTCCGCTGGTCCCTAGAAAACTTTTGTAGATAGCCAGGTTATCATACGCGTTTGGATTGATGACAATTGGAACTTTAATGGCATTTTTGGAACTCTTAGCATAAGTGGGCTCGTCATGAATGATAATGGGAAAAGGTGGCATGCCAGCATTATTATAGCTGTTGAATTTTATCTCAGATAAATTGGGAGACTTAACTGGGATGGTTTTAGAAGAAAGGTTTGTAGCTGTAGGCGAAGTAGGAGCTGACTTGTGGCTTGTCTTCCTGGGAGGAACAGAAGGTCCAGAGCTGTTAGCAACTAACTCCACCTTCGGTATCTTCTGTCTTGGACTAGTGCTAGAAGTCCACACTTCCTGATACCTGATTGCACTGGATTTTTTCAGATTGGCATTGACTCGTGCAGGCGATGCTGCAGAGGATTTAATAGGTGTGCCTGGGGTTACTGGCGAACTTGGGTTAGATGATGTATTTTTGGCTTCTGAGGTTTCAGTCTGACTCTCCTTACATTCATTCGTCATGGCTGCTGATACATCCACTACGGTATATGGCTTGCAAACTGGCTGTTCCATATTCACCACTCTGTAAGGTTTAGCTTGCTCTTCCACAGGCACCAAATTTATAGTTACTGCCTGACCGCTAACATCCGAAGAACTTTTATTCTCTTGTTTATCAGTCTGCACAGCAATTTTGCCATCCTTCTCTTCCAGCCGAAGAGCAAGGACGGCCTTGTGGGTTTCGAGACTCTTTGGAACGTTCCTGGAAGCTTTTGACACATCCTTCACTTGTAAACTATCACAGAGACTCTCATATTCTGGTTCAATCAATTTGATGTCCTGGGGAGTACTAGGAGATAATCCTCCATTACAGAGCTTCTGTGAAGAGCTGCTGGCTGTTCCAGAACGAGACTCTTCTGTCAAAGAAGAATCGGGAGATGTAGAATCAGAAGATACCATGCTCTGCATGCTCTCTTGCCCATACAGAATCACAGTCTCTTCCCCATAACCGTTTAAAATTTCGTCGTAACTGTCGTCGTAATCTACAGCACAGATCCGCTGCAGAGACTTGTTTCTCAGAGGCACGGTATTCCATTTTTTGTCAACACAGAACTGAACAGGAGACAGAGTGTTAGCTCTAAAATTAGCAAAGCGAGGTTGGCCCCTCATCCGAATTTCCATTGCTAGCAATTCTTCATCACTTTCATCCCAGCTTTCATGCTCTTCCTGCATGCTGCCAAAAAACGCGTCATCCTCACTCTCATCTCCGCTGGAGAATTCTGGGTAACAGAAACGTCCGCCTTCATTACTTATGACCTCCGTGCTTCCACTCAGAATAACGTGCTTGCCGTGAGAATCCTTCATCCCACCCATCATGCAGCTTGGAGGAATCTTTCTTTCTAACGATCGTTTATAACAATTATTTATCCTTCCCAAGAAGGTTTCTCTCGAGTTCATTTCACTTCCAGTCAGCTGAGGTGCGGTATCCAAACCTGCGATCTCCTTCAAGACTTCTGTCAGTCCATTATTATTATTATTTGGTATCTTCCCTACCCCATCACTGTTGCCGTAAGGCCTAGGAACGTGGCTGTAGCCCTCAATTTCATCTTCATTATTATTGTTCAGTGGTTTTTTGTGCAAGACAGCTTTGTTTCGGTTCCAACCCGCGGGCACCGATTTATTCTCACAATGATCCGGAGCGCCGATTTCGCCACACACGCCCTGCCCATCTGCTACCATCATGGTGGGCTTCACAGCTATCGTGGGTTTCTTTGCCACAGGCGGTCGGAAACTCCCCGTGTTCCTGCCACGCTGGCTGTTGCTTTGGTTTGCATTGGTTTTCAGATTGTCATGCGAGAGGGTTTTTTTTTCAGACACCGGGGGCAACTGATGCAAGCTTTTTGGCTTAAAGCAGTTCTTACATTCACCAGGTTTCCAGACGTGCTCAGTGAAGGTGTTGCAAGCAGACATTTTCCCAGCACTCTGCGCGTGACGCCGTGCTGTTCAGTGCATGGTAAGAACCTCGTCTGTGTGCTTCCTCTCTTCACCTGGTACGGCTACTGTTGTGAGCAGCGACCATTCTGAAACACCAAAGAGAACGGGGACAAGAATGGGTAAAACGGGTCAGTGAGCAACAACTCAGAATAACCCACTGACCTTTCCACAGAATCATAAGGTTGGAAAGGACCTACAAGGTCATCCAGTCCAACTGTCCTCCCATCACCCTGGTTATCACAAAACCATATCTCGTAACTCCTCATCCAGAGGCCATTTTGCTGATCTCAGCTCTTTTTACTTAAATTTACAAACCTGCTAAATGAAATGCAAAAAAACCCAAATAGTTGCAATTATCATTCTTCTCAGACATGAAGAATTAAAACTTTGGCAGCTAAGATCAGCATTACACAGAGCAGAGAAAGGGAGAAATGGCAATGACTGAGACACGGAGTAATTCTCTTGACAAGTTCGGGACCATTGACCTTTATTTTTCACACAATAAATCAAATGCTGGGAAGAGGATATAAAATCAAGGATTAGTGCAAATTGCCTCCAACATAACCGTTTAAATATGGCACAAGAAAGTAATAGTATGCTTTACACTCAAATGCAATTTAGATTGTTTTAGCTTCAAATGTGAATGAGCTCAACTTAAGTGGCAAAATATGTCTGAGCAATTCCAAACTCAGCCATTTTAGCACTTTTTCTCAGCAGAGTTGAATTATAACTGGACAGATGCTTTGTTTGACAAGACAGGCTGGAGTGCTGGGCTGGAAAATCAGATAAAAAAAATGCTAGGGCAATCTTTGTGGAAAGTCACTGCTTATTCTCCTTTAGCTTGCAACGCTGGCAATAAGATATTCCTACATCCTGCAAACAAAGCTGTGGATTTTCAGTCTCCAACTTGTTTTGCATGTCGCTTCTCCACCTAACGCCCATCCCTGCCCTCTCCGAAGTAACAACTGAAATACAATTATACACTCATTTCCAAGTGAGTTCTCCTCTTTCTCTGATTTCCTGACACCATTTCCTGACACTCGGCCTTGGGGGAAAACTGAACACAACTGTTCTATTTTACAGCCACTGGAGCATCCTGGCTGTGAGAGTTTATGAATTAATGCCTGAAGACTTGAAGCCAAAGCCAAAGCCACAAGTCTGGTCCCCCCCTCATTGTAGCATGACTCAAACACGATCGGAGACATTTTACTGAGGTGAAAGAACGCAGCTCTCTCCACAGCTGGTGGCTTTTCAGCAGGCAGCAGGACAGCCGTGCTGCACCCTCCATGGCCACAACTGGTTTCCATCAGTGCAGCAAACAATCAGAGCCATGTGTCACACTGACACCGGCACGACTTTGTCAGTCTCCTCACGTCACACTGTGATTTGGCACAGGGCTGCCCTGCGCTGCGGAGCTGCAGGAGCAGTGCTGTTCCAACGGCAGATGGGGCTGCAGTCTAACTGTATTCCAGCACAGTGCCCTCAGACACATGCTACCACAGCCATCCTTTCTCATACGTCGACTAAATATGTTTCCAGACACAGTTTTTGCCCGGAAAGTCAGTGCCAAAAGCTTCCTCTGCATGACCTAACACAGAAAGCCCGCCAGACAGAGCTCTGCCCAGCCTTCAGCCCCTGTTTTATCTATGTGCTGACTCTGTACTGCTCTGCTTCTTGGTTCAACACCTTGCAAGCCTGCGCCCCACAACCAGAAAAACTGCATTAGGAAGTAATTCTGCTACAACACGAGAGAGTACTGGAATTTCATACCCTAGTTAACTCCTTCCTTTTGTGTGTTTAACAAATATAAGGAGAAAAGTTGCACTAATTGGAACATTTTCTTGGAAAATGTACTTCTCCATTACAGAAAATCTCCAAGCAGACCATTTACACAAAAAGATTAGTGCGGGTGAGGATGGTTTTTTTTACCATTTAACTGGGTAATATTATTTCTCAGAAATGGCACGAATTGCACTCGCTCTGCAATCCTATCACAACACAGGCAGTTTTATGGCCTGCTAGGCAATGCTTTTCCTGCTAATAACACTGGGTAAAATGAGAAAGCACTGTAGTATTGCACACCCTCATGGACATTTGTCTCATGTTTTCCTGCTGGCCGCACTCACTCCCCTTTGCTCAGATGCACTGATATGGATCAGCTTTCCTGTCATGTGCTGTGTAGGTGTGCATGTGAACTACATGTGTGTCAGTGCAGACATGTCACGAGCACACAGCAGTTACATAAGCCACGTTAGAACTTTCAGATCTCTTGCCCTTCAGCACCAAATGGGAATGGACTGAACACAGCCACATGCTCTAATGGGACTCCTGACACAGGCAGGAGCTGCTGCCTGCTCCACGAGGGCTTCCAGGATGAGCGGTTCCTGTGAGCTGCTCTGCCACTGCCTGCAGCTGTAGCAAAGAGGAAATGTGTGCCTTCAGACAAGAGGAAATGTCTGCTAAGCAAAAAAACCCAACCAAATAGCCAACAAACAAAAGAATTCCAACACTGAGCTCTTTCCATACTTTGAAACCAGAAGTGCTCCTATGCTATTACAGATGATGTTCACATTGACCTTTATAGGTGTAAAGTGGTATTGTGCTCTCAAAAAAATTCAGACAGCTTCTTCACTGACGTACAACTGCAGTCATCTTTTTCTGGTGCTTTCCTTCCCCTTTAAAGACAGCCAATGCATTTCTATTCCAACTACAGAACCACTACCATGAGTGATAATGACGATGCGAGTGATGATGAGTGAAATGAATGAGATCTTCTTTCAGCACAAATAAAACCTGTAACATTCTTCACACGTCCAGGATATGGATCCCATGGCTGCTAACAGCTGCAGCTGGACAGGGGGCAGCAGAGCCTGCTGAAGGTAATGAGAACACACACAAAATGCATGAGAAACATTGCTCTGCTGTGACAACCCGACATGGTTCGTCTCTGCCCTACTCCTCAGAACTAAGAAGGCCACGAGGAGAACCAGGCAGTCCCTCGTGAGATCTCCTGAGCTCCATGGTGCTCCTGGTATCTCTGCTGTTGCAATGACAGCCCTTCCCATGGCTGAGGGATGGGAATGTGCACATTGCAGAGCTGCAGGCTGTTCTGAAACGTGTTGTCTGGGGGACAGAACTCACAAGGAGACGCTCAGTCTCAGGAAAACGAAAGCAAAAAAAGCCCTCAGATGTTCAATACGAAACAGCATTAGGTTTCTAAAGTGTTCACAGGACATATGCAGTACTGCTGCACATGTCATCCTGCACACCGAAGCTTTTTATGTAAGCTGATAAATACAGATACTTGCAACTTTTACCCAGAAACAGCAGCACGATGACGTTCAGCAGCAAACATTCACCAAGCCACAGTGCCAGGAACGAGCACAGACAGACAGACAGTTCAGCTGTAGTATCATGGCACTTCCTTCATCAGGTGCTTGGGTCAGCACTGAGAGGCTTAAAGGCTAAATCACTGTGTGTATGAATGAGAAACAACACCGCTTGTTTCGGTGGCTGCACACAGGAGAGCTCAGCGTGGCCCTGTTCAGTTGATATAAAACAAAGAGCAGTGCCGAAGCGTATTTCACTTTCACATCAGGTTCAGGTTTGGAGCTGCAGTGCAGAAATGGAGCAGCCCCAGCTCAGGTGTCCTCCCATCAGGAATGGAACCTTGCACACAAATGCAGTGGTATTTCTGTGGCTCTCATCTGTTGACATCACCTTTGCTGAGTGCACATAGCTAGCAATAAACATGCATTTCCAGCATTTTCCCTTTGTTCTACGTAATTTCAGGCTAGCAGCTCTCCCTTAGATGCGTGCCGGCTGAATCACGATGAAGGCCTTCTCCAGTAATACTTTACACTAACATAATCCAATTAAAAGGAACTTAATTGGTGTGCAACATTCCCTACAATTTCAACATTTTAAAAATGAATAGTCTCAGTAAGTACCAGATGGTGACATGCACTAATTAATCAGGCCTGCTCCATGAATGAGCGTATTAAAATGAAGGCACCTATTAGACATGTGTTTTCAATGCTGTATGCTGCAAAACCTCCCCTTAAATGAATGCCTACCACATTACTGAGCGATACGTACACACGTGCATTTCATCATTTGGTCTCCAATCAGGGGATATCTGATCTAGCTTTCCTTTCTTGCTGTTTCTTTAACTTCAGGCCACTCATGAGAACGGGCCCAGGGTTTTTTTTGCCACACAATAAATCACACTGACAAACCTCTGTAAGAGGCAGCAGCCCATTGTACTGCTGGCAAACGACCCACTAAGCTCTCACCACTGACAGGCATGTCCTCAATCTGAAAAATAAGTGAGGGAATCCTGCCTGGGCTTCCTCTGCATGAGTGCACCACGAAACCACCACGGCTTTGTGGTTGTGCCTGAAGTGCTTGCAGGGATCTGGACGGCCACTGATCATCACACACAGCCCTGTATGTTAAACTTAAGACTGAAATCATTGTTGTTCTTCTCAGAGTCTGAGATACGTATCTATACATCCACATGCAATAAAAAACATTTTAAGGAACTTCAGGGAAAAGCCCCAAATGTTCCAACTTCGTGCCCCATCTCCGGCCTGGTGGCTGCAGGCTTGGGCAGCCAGCACAGATAACTGGCACTGCAGCCATCTGCATGCTTTCTCCATGCCGACAAAACAAAGCACACCAAAAAAATCAACCCCAAACCAAAGAACTTTCTCTAATTTTACATCCTTTGTTCAACTTCAAAGGAAAACAGATTCCAAGTGAAGCTAACGGCAACATCTGTTCTGTGCTGGGATTGCAGCACGGAGAGCCTGGCAGACAGAAGTCAGGGTCCCCAGCTTACAGGCAGTGCCCAGAAGCACTGCGCTCTGAATGACCTTGCAGCACTTATTAATGGAATTCAGATTAAGCAAAAACTATATAATAAGATGCTGTACAGCATCGCAGTGGAGTTTGGATATAAAGGCTAACATATCAGCACTTAAAGACATGAGAAGTGCACAGGACCTGACAAAAATGAACGAGAATTGAACACTGTAGACTTTATAGCCAGGAACAGTGACTCAAAGTCTTATTCAAAGTCTGGTAGCATATAAAAAAATAAGATCCAAATGTTGTGACTCTGATGTGTGACACCACGTTCAGCCACAGCACACAGTTTGCAGCAGGGACACCGGGAAAGCATGTGAATGAAGCAACGACATGAGGGACTATCATAGTTTTATCCCCAACAGTGGGCTAATAATTCAGTGACTATCTGATCACTGGTGTAGGAAGCCAGAAGTGAGCTCTGGCAGGTTCTACAGGATGCAGATTCCAAGGAATGCTATGTGTGGTCATCAGTTCTGGTAAGAAAGTTTGTTTCAGGTAATATTTTCTTTTGGTCAGAACTGGTATCTGCTCAAGGCTATAAAATGACAGATCTGCAGAAAACAACGGATCTCTCTGGATATTAAAGAGGTGATGACCTTAATTTTAGGCCAACATAAACCTCGAGGGATACTCCAGAAGTGATGCCTCCTGTTTTCATTATTTTGTCCTGCAGTGTCAGAGCTGGATGTTGCTGGTGTGGCAGTGGAGGTTGATATGCACAGCTAATGGTGGTGACTGTGCTGAAAAATCGTGTGTCCCAGCTGAGAATTTGTTCTATCAGGTAGTGCTATTTGTATTCCATGGAAACAAAACAGGCAGCGTTTCTTTTGGAGCAGCCTATGTGTAAAACTGCCAACTTACTTCAGATCAATAGCAGCACGGAGGGCATGCCATGGAGGGAGAGTAAAACAGAGTCAATGCTGAACAAAGTTCTGTAAAAGAATAGTTGCAAAATTGCTGTGAGAATAGTATGAAACAATCAGGAAAACCACTGGGAGCTTTTCTTTTCTAAGCTCCCATTCTGTACTATCTCTCAGTTAAGAAGAGCTTAAATGACATTAATATTTCACAAAAGCAAGTGAGTGAAGGAAACCCTTGAATGTTTTTTTCCACCTAAAACCTGTAAGAAAAGAAACATGATAGAAATAACCAACGAACTGCAGCAGAAACCTGCCCTTGGCTACACAATCTGCGATGCTTCAGAAGAGAACAGGCATTTCTTCACAATTTACCTAACCCAAAGAGATAATGCCACAGAGCAGCGAAGAGGCAAGAAATATCCTCAGGATCTGCGCAGGTAATGTGATTAGATTCTGCATCATCACATTTACAACAGAAAAAAACAGCAAGGACAAGCTCTCACAGTTGGTTTTCAGGCCCAGGAGACCAGCCAAGGCATGTATCTGAATGCAATCTTCTAAATTCTGACAGGAACAGATTTTTACCTTGTAAAAACTGTTAATAAAATATTTTTCCTTTCGGAAAAATCATCTTTTTTCATTAATATACCCTAAGTTTCTAATGACCAGCTATCATTCAGACAGCACTGCTGAGCATATTCTTTTGGGACACTTCCCACCTGCACAGGAAATTAGCTTTCCTTTTCCTTCCTCCCCACGCCCCAATAAGCCAACCCTATAAACACTGTTTACTGGGATGCCTAAAGGTGGCTGCGTACAACATTCCGAGATCTAGCAGCAAATGAAGGGCAAGCACAGAAGCACATCTGCTGAGATGAACTAGCAAAACAATACTTGAAAAATGCATCCTCAAGTTCAAGGCATTTAAGTCTGCCTCAAATCTGTTCAAGAAAAGCTGTGAGGATTAAGTGTAGCATTCAGAGAGTGCACTGTATGACTACACCTTCACCAGCTTACTTCATACTCTGCTACTATGCTACTATTTCTACTTACTGATCCACGTCCTCTTCCCAGGCTCGCTTGAAATCCTGCCCATCGCCTATTTCTCCAGCTGCACATGAAAACAGCTGCCACAGTAAACTTTACAGAACTGTTAAACTTCTTGTGTTCCCAATAAACAGCGATGAACTACCCAAAAAACACTGCACTGCTTCTGTAGCTACAAAAGCAGGTAATGGTTGTGGTTAACCTTCTGCTGAGCACTGCTTGAAAACAAACCCGTCTGCGTTATTCCTGTGTTATTGAATCCATCCATTCTGCAACTCCAATTTACCTGAAAATCTCTTTCATGTACTGCTGCAACTTACGGCTCCAAACTTCCCCGCAAAACCCCTGATGCAGCAAAACATGAAATGCTATTGCCAAGCATGCATCAGAGTAAATGCGGGGCAGCAAAATACAAAACAGGACTGAAAACAACATTCAGGGTCTCAGAAAGAAGTAGCCGAAGACAAAACACTGTAATATCAGAAGCAGATAAATAACATTGTTATTGGTGGACCGCAGCCATACTGTAAGAGGTTGGCTGGAATAAATGAGATAAAATGCACTGCAGAAAAGCCACATGGTTACTTGCCATCAGTCACAACCCCCTACCCAAGAGGCTTTTGATTTAACAAATACTTGAGAGAATTGTTTAGAAATAAAACCCTATCAAGTATTATTAAAACAAAAACAATGGAGATATTGAAAGGATTTGATAAATTAAGGGCAACAGCTCAGTGGGGCAGGACAGTGTGAAGCCAGCAAGTAGAGAAAGCTGAGAACCCAGGGGCTGAACTACAAAAGGGCTACATGGCCCCTTACCAGAGCTGTGCATCAGTGCAGCAATGGGCAAACCCAGCATGAGAGGGGCCAATGGGCAAAAACAGTATGAGAGGGACTTCTCAATTTAAGACTTCCATGATGAAACCTTGCTCTTCTTCCTACCTGACCATGGGATAATGGGCAAAAGAGAAACAATTCTTTTAATAAGCTCTTAAAAACCACTTGACTGCAGGACGTGCCAATGGTGCCACAGAATGCACGCAGCAAGCAGCTTTCACAGATTACATGCTTTCAGTGCAAGAAAATCAATGACATGATCCTCTGAATACTTTGCTCAATTCTATTTATCACATCTCAGGAAGAAATACAGCACTGAAATAAACACATGAAGATGTTTTTCAGAGAAGAGAGGCCCTTCCTATTAAGTGAAACAAAAAGATTGGGATAGTTCAGAATTGAGACAAAAAAATAACAGTTGATCAGTGATCATCAGGTAAGGAAGGCAGACTGGCTGTTCTCATTTGGTCTTTCAGGGAACAAGGGCAACAAGCCCAGGAGGCTGTGCATTGCATCTGCAGAAAGACAACTACTCTACATAAAATGCTTCCTGAAACAAGATGGCACTGAGATCAAGAGGTCAGCTGGACTCAGAAAAGGATCAGATCATAGAATCACCAAGGTTGGAAAAGACCTCCAAGATCATCCAGTCCAACCATTGGATGCTTATAAATACGAGATGTTCATACAGACATTGAGATACCGACACCATATTGGGGGGGAAATTCAGTTTCTGTGTACAAGTTGCCCGCCCCATGAAATCTCACAGCGACTGTCAGTCTATTCACACTCATACATCCAGTTCTCCCACTTCTTTGCAGCAGATCTGATGCACAGAACCACAGGATACCAGATGTCATATGAAAAATTCCTGTGCTGCTCATCGTGTCTGTTCTACATATGTTTCCATCTTTGTATGGCATGTTCCTTTTGTTTGGGACTTCACCTATGAAAGCTTTCTTTTGGCAGGCTGTTCTCAAAATCAGCCTCTTCGGTAGCAGCATCATTCTGTCTTTTCTTTTTATCAAATCCCACTGTTTATTTTGCTATATTAAACTGTTTTGAGAATACCAATATCCCATTGGTAAGATCTTTTACAAGCATTATAAGATTTTAAGTATCCCAGCGGTAAGATCTCTTCCTTCAGGCTGGATATGAGGAGAAATTTCTGCTCATAAAGAGCAGTTGGACACAGGCTGCCCAGGGAGGGGTGCAGTCACCAACCCTGGAGGAGCCCAAGGAAAGGGTGGACGCAGCACTGAGGGACATGGCTGGTGGGCACAGTGGGATGGTTTGGGGTTGGACTTGATGATTCTAGAGGTCTTTTCCAGCATCAATGATTCTATGATTTCCCCCTCCTTGTTTTGTAACTCATAATTCAGGCTTGTATCTGGAAACAGTTTTTCATTCATTTTTTTCTGACAGCATTCTCACATTTGACCATGGAAAACAGAGGCCTCAGTCTATACGACTTGGGTCAGATAACTTTATGCTACTCCAGCATACCTTTTGCAGATCCACGGCAGCAGTAATTGCAAGGGTAAGGAAAACAGATGAAAGTCTTAAAAAAGATGAGTGCTCTTTGAATGCTGCCATACTGCAGGACAGAAATGATATGAAAGGGATTTCTCTCCACAACTAATCTAAGCAATTTAATTTTTGAAACAAAATATGCATTACTTGGAAATGCAGATAAATATAAAGCACATACTGATATACCTCATTCACTGCTCGGTGCAGCAGGTGGCTACAAAGGCCTTGCATCTTCATAAAAATTCCTTCAGTTTTCCATCCCAGAGCAACCACCTCCTCCATTGCCTTCTACTTGCTGCACTCATTTTGTTTTGTTCTTTGCATCTATGATCAAAGAGAAACACTCTAATTTGAGTATTTCTTTGATAATCTTGAGAACCTAGCTACAGGTAATTTTCTGGTCATCAAAGATAGTTCAAGCAGCTCATTCTCACTTAGACTACTGCTCTAATCAGTGTGTCATTTATTCATACCAATAAACTATTTTACCAGACATGAAGAGTGCAATAAATTGTCATCTGCAGCCATAAGCCACAGCAGTGAGATGAGTGATGAGCTCTAAGTGAGAAGATCAAACATCACTGCTAATGTTGGTGTTAAAAAGAACAACAGTGGCACTCTAAGATGGATTTTCCTTTCCATCCATAGATATCCTTTGCCTAGAATCCATCCCTCTAAAATGGGAAGCAACTGTTGATGAGAATGTTACTAGGGATAAAAGCACCATCGCAGGTGAAATTTTATTCAGAAAAAGAACTGGCAGATACCAAGATGGTGTGCTCTTTAGCATCTGTAATAAACAAGAACCAGTTTTTTAATATCTGATTAAACGTTGTGTCCAAATGTACTACAGTACTTCTCCTCCTTCCCAGCACAGCACTGCAGGGCAGCAATACCAGCATTCAGTTTGCTGCAGTTTCTCTGTGCATCACTCTTGCCAGCTTCCCCCATGCAGTCCAAGCAGTGTCAGAGGTGAGAAGAGATGCTGCTCCCTAACTGCATTCGCAATGGTATCACCAGCCCCTGGAAAATCTGAAGTCCACACTGCACAAGTGTTCTAGGCATTGCAGGAGGGGCTCTGCCATGCAGCTGTATCCCTTTAGAGTGAGGGAATTCTAACACTGACAGACCAGAGCTGAAAGCCACAGAGATAAGTGCACCCTCAGATCAGCATGCTATGCTCCTCTCTGTCCCTGCCACAGCTCCCCCCAGGCTCCGCTACCCCTGCACTGTCCCTTCCATGGATGGGCAGGATTGCTGGCAGAGCTCTCTGATCCTAATTAAGGGGCTGCTGACCGTGCTTGAAAACCACAGGCTTGAAGCCGAGCCAGTGTTCGCTCCTTGGGTTGAGCCACGTCTGAAACAACAGAACCAAAGCATTGCAAACAAGTGTTATCAAAGGAAAAAGAAAGAAAACCAACAGCAATGACTTTGGAATTCTCTCTTTAGTTCTTTTTTAAACATATAAAAGTTTCCTAAAGGAGCTGTTAGCCAAATGTTCATTTTGCCATTTGTGCTTGACAGAGTTTTTAGAATTCAAAGCTTTTTCTGTCCAGAAAAACCACAGTGTGGATTTTCCAGCCTTGCACTACTAAGATGACTCAATGCTAACCTACAGGGGCCTGAAGATAAAAGCTGAATGACATTCACCCGCGCTCTTTACCTTTCAAACAAGGCTTCCTGACAGCATTCTTCACTCCCACACAAGACCGCTGCGATCCACCGCAGTGCAGGGATGGCTGTCCCAGCAAATACGCCGAGCCCTGGGCATTACCTTCCATCATCACTACCAACCCAGTGGAAGGCTGCTGCTCCCAGCTCTCAGAGGGAGCTCCTATTCCTGCAGCACTATGCTATTTGTACTCACCTGTTAACAATAAGGACTGATCTAACGTGGACTGGGAGATGCAGAGATTGACACCAATGCCTCTGTGCAGGAAAGAGGCACAAAGTCTTTCCACTGCTCTCTACAGAGATCCTGGGCTCAGGCCGTGCAGCAGCACACGAGTCAACATCAGGACTCCATCAGATCACAGAAATCCAAGTCACACTGCCCTGTTAGCACTTCAGAGCCATTACACACAAGAGGGTGATGTGTGCCAGCTCCAAAATGCAATGCACGGAAGAGACAACATGCTCTCTGTAGTCCTTAGCCCTGCCATTTGTTCAGAGAAATCTCTACTGCACTCTTTAAGGTTGTGAGCTCCAATTTGCCTTAATAACACATGTTGGCAGTGGGAAATTAATGACATAAACAGTGCACGGGATCCCAACTGTTAGGTGAATTGCGATGGTAATTGCCACAACTATGCAGACAGTGTTACTCGTTTCTTTTGCTCCTATACTTAAGAAGTGCTATTGGTTTCTACCTTTTTACATTAAAAAAAAAAACAAAACAAAACAAAAAGCAAATTGAGCACTTGAGCCCTCTCAGTAAAACATGCTGTTCCAGCCTTTAATCCCTAATGACTTTGTGCTTTGTTATTAACACTCCTAGCCTGCTGCTCGCCAGAAGACGATGAGGCGTTCCTGGAGCTTCACAGCGGTGGTGAGCAGAGTGCAAGGGAGCCCTTCCAGCCCTGCAAACGGATTCCTCTGCACACCAAGACAAGGAGCTGCCCTTTTAGGCCCAGACTCCTGAAAGTGCTCAAAAACCCTGCTCAATTTTAGCATGAGGATCAGTAACACACCGTTACATAGCAAGCTGAACACAGCCTCGTGCTTCAGCCCTACCAGCTGGCCAGGCCTCGCTCGCACAACATACACCACACTTCTATCATTTCACTTCCTTATGAACAACACATTTGGAATGTAAGTTTTGCCTTCTGCATAGTTGCTAACAGAATACATCCATTCACAGCTCACTAATCATACTCAGTGTCAGGGAAGATGATGTACGGAGGAAGAAAGATGCTTGGTTTTGCCAAGCCAAGGAACCAGGCTTTGACTTTCAAAACTGTTTTAAAAGAAACAAACTTCTTGTTGCTAACTTGGCAGCTCTTTCACAACAATATCAGGCAGTTATTCAGCAGAAAAAACAGCAATTTGCATAAAGATTCAGAAATTTCTGAGGTTTCTTCATAGATCTGCAGGAAGATGTTATCATTTTTTGTTTTATTTATTCTTTACATACCCCGAGAGTTAACCCTTACAACCATCACTGTCTTTGGCTGTGTTAATTACCCTGTCTTCAAATCATCACTCACATCACCACTACTCAAGAAAGCTCTAAGAAGCCTGTATGTTCACAGTGCTTCCAATGCCTGCATTTTGATAGAAATTGCAATATGTGCTTTTGTTCCAGCAGAGAATTCCTCCAAGCCTGATATAATTCAACGTGATTAACAAAAGGACAGTTTCATAACGCTAATTAGCATTGTGTAGTCAGAAGATAGACTGTGGGCCTGTATCTCTAACGCCCCATGTTAAATTTGTTCTCTAGACATAAAAAGATTGGTACATCAAGCATATCTTCTTTTCACAATCCGCCTTTCAAAGCAGCCCAGATGAATCGTAATGCACACAGATAGACTGAAATGCTCAGCAGATGATTTTGCTTGAATCTCAAGTGCGACAAATTAAACGAGATCTTCACTCACTGCCTTGGGAGGAGATGGCAATGTATTACATTTTACAAGCAACAGCAGTTGGAAATCCAGTTTTGGCTGATGTACATTTCTAATTGCATGCTAAAACTTGAAGACCCAAGAACTGGAAAGGAAAAGAGCAGGAGAGAGACTTCAGCAAGACAACGAGAGGGCTGCTTACTGAAACTAGGGAACATCACCATTAAGGCCTGCAGGGTTGAGCTAAAGAGGGAAAAAAGCAGATTACTTGTTCTGCACAATGCACTGCCTGAGAGAAATGGAGTTCTGTATGAACTTATTTTAATTCCCGAAGCCGTAGCAACATGACAACTTGAGTGAGAGTTTGCATTTTACACAGCATGATGGAAGAATTGCATCAAATCTAAGTAATGAGATAAATCCTGCCTCCAAACTCCATGAGCCCTTAGTAAGCCCCGATCCACAGACAAGACAAATGAAATTCTCAGGCCCTTCCCAGAATCCCACTGCTTGATAGAGCTGTTCATCTCCTGGTGCACACTTCATTTTCACACTTAAAAAATGAAGCTTAAAAAGAGAAATCAGTAAGAAATCTCAAACATCTTTTGAAAGTCAGATTTCAAACTTAGGAAAATGCAATTCAAACACTCAGTCCACTGGCTGCATTTTTTTAAAAGCTGTTTTGATAAATTTGATGTGTTATTCCACAATAATGTAGACAAATCCTCTGTTTTCTTGCATGTACATCACTATTACTCTACCTATACTGAAACAGACCCTACAGCAGTATGATTGTTACAGATCAATGTCCGGGTAGAGGATGGTGGTGAGTGGTGCCCCATGGGGGACCTTCATGAACATAGACAGCAGGGACAGGGAGGTGATTGTCCCCCTATGCTCTGCCCTTTTAAGGCCCCATCTGGAGTTCTGTGTCCAGGTCTGGGACCACAGTGCAGGAGGGATGTGGAGCTGTTGGAGCAGGTCCAGAGGAGGGCTACAGAGATGATCAGGGGGCTGGAGCACCTCTCCTGTGAGGAAGGGTTGAGGGAGCTGAGCTTGTTTAGCTTGAAAAAGAGAAGGCTCCAGAGATACCAGTACTTGAAGGGAGAAAGGCTGACTTTTTACATCATCTTACAGTGATAGGACAAGGAGGAATGGCTTCAAATTAAACAAGGGGAGATTTAGGTGAGATGTGAGGAGATTCTTTACGCAGAGGGCAGTGAGGTGCTGGCACTGCTGCCCAGAGCTGTGGGTGCCCCATCCTTGGAGCTGCCCAAGGCCACGGATGGGCTCTGGGCAGCCTGAGCTGGGGGGCACCCAACCTGCAGCAGTGTTAGAGCTGGATGATCTTAAAGATCACCTCCAACCTGAGCCATTCTATGATTTAAAACTTATCTTGACAGAAACAAGTCACAGAAACAATACGGCTAGCAATGGTACACTAAAACCTAGCCAGATTTTCCAGATACCTATTGTAGCCAACTTCACGAGATTACATGGCTTTGCCAACAGTCAGTTTTAGGGATGCTTCTCAGTGTTGCCTTAGCAGTAGGAGCGCTGTACCAAGCTGTTCCAAGCAGAGTTTTAGCACGTGGTGAATGTAAGCAGTGACGACTGTCTACTGCAGCACTCTGGCCACTAAGGGCAGCCAAAGGGCTTCTTTCATGCAATAGCATTTATCAGAACACACGCACTCACCAACAGTGTCACCACCAGTGAAGTTCCAAAAAGTAACATCCAGGTGCAGAAAATGCAGTCCAGCTTTAAAATAAACTCTGTAAATACTCATGTTACACATTCTGTGGGCCCGTTATATTTCGAGGCCCAGTAGGCACTATGAGGCATTCACAGAATGCAGGGAAAGAACTGAGACTAAAACTTCCTTTGTATTAACAGGGAGATCCCTCAACTGGTTGGCAGTGTTCTACAGTGTTAATGCTTCAGGCAGATGACATTTAACTGTTTCTTCTACGACGCAAATACAAACACAGCAAATCAACTATTTATCCAGTGCAGATAACAGATTTCTACCCAGTAATTTTCTACTTCTTAAATGTAAATGTCACATGAAAAATTTATTCTTGCTAAATGTTGAACACAAATGTTAACTGAGAAGTAGGAAACGTGGCAATGATCTTTGCGTTTTGTCATCACCAACTACTGCAGCCCATCCGCCCCGAAGCGCCTACAGTTCCAATCAATCTGCCTTCAGATTTGAAAGGAGCAAGCGTAGCTTCAGAGAAATGATGGGTACTTTGTTATGTGCATTCAGAAAAAACCTGCCACGAAGCATTGCCCCGCTGAATGTTATCAAAGTTCTCATAAATATTCATGTGCAGCATTTGTACTCTAAGCATTTAATCATCGCTTTAAAAAAGAAAGGAATGGGGGAAGAGAAAGGAAGAAATTACTGCTTCCCTCTGTTCCAACCCAAGGAGTTCAAGGCAACAAAAAATATGCACTTGTGCACAAATGTTCTCAAAATTAAACAGTACTCAAACCAGAAACTTAGAGAAAAGGGACAACAAAGCAAAGGAGCTTGAAAAATAAAATTATAAACCTAACATAAAGGTTGAAGATTTAAAGTAATGTGAATTTGTCAGAAATCACATAAGCAATGGAGATAGCAGCTAGGAAAAGAGCTTGGACTACCAGCAATTGTGATTTTGCCATTTAGCCACACCAAGACAACGCTCTGCTTTTTGCATTCTTTTATCCACTGCTGTGTACCAGAATCATCATTTTTTTAAGAAATAAATGTAGTCACACTGCAGTTCATGGTATGCATCTTTTTGGATACTGCACTCTCGACATACCTCGCCATTCAAGATAGTTGCAGGACAAGATGTCATACAGTGAACTCCGCTGCACACAGTACTACAAGCGTGCCTACTGTTGGCTGAACAGAATGTAAGCAATAATGCTGTAAGAGGAGAAAGTGAGGCTTACTGCTGCGGAATTTGGGTTCCCTTGCCTGCCAGTTCTGTCGGATCGCTGCCATACGTGCCAGTCTGCTCTCAGGTGTATTCAACAAACCTTAAGGGAGATATTTTGGACATACACCAGCTTAGAAATGGAAAACAAAACAAAGCACATTGATGTCTTCTACATTCCTCACGAAAACAGTCTCTTGTGAATGGTTTTTGTCATTTTCATTGTATCTTGCTTGATTTGCTTTACCATCTTGACTGGAACAATAGCTAAGACATGAAAACAGAACCTTTTCCACCGCCTGATTCTAATTGCATTAAATCTCAGCTGAGATAGGCCATTTAAATAAGAAACAACTGCAGAAGAGCCTGAGATAACAGCACTCCGAGCTAGTATAGGACGATGCATTAAACATTAGCATGCTCCCATCACATGCCAGCACAAGAGCCATTCCTCCTGTGGCACGGCACGGCAGGAAGGCCAGCAGGTACTGCAGCCAGCACAGAGCTCTGAGTCTGAAATGTTAGTGCTCACGCTGAGGTGCCAGGGCTTTCTGTGCCAAGAGCAGCAGGATGCACAGTTCAGCTTCTCAGCAATGGGAGGCAGGCAGCAATGTGAGCTCACTACGGGATTCATTTCTTCATGGACCACAAGGTAATGCCAAGGGAGTTTTTTAAGAGTTTCTGGATTTGGTAGAAAGTTGTATCTTTAACATTCTGTCACGATAACTGAGTTCTCTTTTAGTGCTCTTGGAAAACATACCATCTTTGGGTTGCTGAGAGCACCAATATAAACATGCAGAATGGAGCCTGCAAATACGTGGTCTATAAAAACAGTAAAAGCTGTTGAAACTCCACAGCTTGTGTGTTTGATGTTACAAACCACAGCTCAGCTGCACCTCCAGGGCCTGTGCAAATAGGAGTCCACACCCAGCTCCCCTGCAGGGAACCAAAAGGGAGGAAAGAGGAAGAGGCTGAGAGGAGGGAAGGAACTGCATCACCTCCCTGAACCCCACCTTTTCCCTGGGCTGGGCAGAGGCACAGCTGCAGGGAAGCAGAAAGGCTGGCCTATGGAAAGAGGGGAGGAGGGCAGTTATCATCTCCCTTTGATCACAGCCAGTTACCAGGCTGACTCAACCAGCCCCAAACCACACGTAGGCAATTCTACAGCGTGATTTACCAGTGTATGGCTAGAGCTGAACCAGCTATGCACGTACAGAGCCGCGGATCAGCTCCAGAAACCTGTCAGCTCTTTGTCCAAAGTCATCACAGTACAATTTCAAGGGAACTGTCTAGATACCCCGAGGATTAACAGACTTATTTTCAGTCAATAAACAGGATCCGTGATTATAAATTCTGTGCTTAGAGAATATAAACTTTCACAACAGTTCAGTAAATAAAACATTCTTGTCTAAATACCAAAACATACATTGATGCCCTATTAGAAAGGTAATCAAGTACACACAAGGAAATTGGAAAAGTTAATTGCCAAGCACAAAATAAAATTTACCTTCTCGTGTGTACATTCTGCACCTATGATTTGCAACACTGTTAGTGCACTTATGCACTAATTAGCTATGTTTGTCTAGCAAACAGTGCCACAGCACCAAGGAATGCCTCCATGCAGAAAGTTGAGCAGTAACAGTTAAGAGACCACACTGCAAGAACATTTTCTAAGTGGAGCTCAGAGGTACCTGCACAGCCACTGCTGGAGATGCCTGTCTGAATTAAATCTGAAAAGAAAATGCATGAAGGTAATCAGAATAAGATGGGCAAATATGAAAATATTTCGCATGTAATAAGCAAAGAAGAAGGAATCTAACTTGTACCTCTTTATCAACCCTTGAGTTTGTCTAGCAGTAAGTTTCTTGAGGCTCTTATGCTTATCAGACATTTGTGAGCTACAATTAGATGGAAATGCTCACCTCCTTCTACCCTTATCACACTACTCATACTGGCTCTGCTCTTCTCCTGACATCTCCAAAACAACTCAGCTTTGGAACATCAGCACAGTAACCTGTGGATGGGGAGGAACAGCAGTTTTCTCCCAGTCTAGCAAGTTGAACAGGCTTGTGAAGATAAGAAATAACCATTCAGCCACAGAGAGATGACACTGCATGGCTCAGCACAGCAGTGAAGCTGTTACAGCTCTGCTGCCCTCTGCACCCGAGAAGCAAGCAGTGCCCAGGAGAGAACTTCCAGCAGCAAGTTTTATGCAGGCATTATCATAGAGTCATAGAATGGCCTGAGTCGAAAAGGACCACAGTGATCATCTAACTTCAATCATCTTGCCATACACAACGTTGCCAACCACCAGACCAGGCTGCCCAGAGCCATATCCAGCCTGGCCTTGAATGCCTCCAGGCATTATGGTAGGACAGAGACCATTCTGAAGCTCTAGGCCTCGCTCAAGTTGCATTAAAACTTCCAGTCCTTCTCAAGCATCTGTTACAGAGAAGCCCTCAGTCACTCACAATGACTGGGACAGTCTGTCCTAAGCTCTGCAGCCAGGGACCAGCAGACTCCCCAGGGCCAAACACTGCTCACACCATGAGCAGCTCAGGGACATTGCCAACAACACACCTTGTTCTACCAACTCTCAAAAAACAGGCTAATGTGGCTATGGGCTGGCATTACCTACTTACAGATGGTAATTACCTTTATCATATTAATTACCTTTAGTTTTACAAGAAAATTAAACAAGGAGCTATTTCTTCCCCAAAGAGAGGAATAATTTGAAAACCTGCTCTTCTTGATCATGAGTTGCAATAAAGGCTGAAAACACCAGGGGCTGCACAGAGCACAGGTCATGATGACCTGAGTCGCAAAGAGAAAGCACGCTAAGCAGTGCCTCCTGAAAAGCAGGGCATCCATAAAAGCACATGCCCGTATCACAGTTGCAGTAATACAGCAGCAAAAACAGAGGGAGGCTCATTTCACCAAAGCAGGTCTAACAGATCACCCCTGGCCCCGCTGTAACTGAGTTACCTGCCTGCATTGACTGCTCCAGGTGACGTGCACTCCTGGTTTGCTATCCAAGTTTTGTCATACACAGGTGGTGGTCTCTAATACCAAGCTTTACAGAGCAGTGACCTCAGATATTAGAGAACCCACCGTGCTTTCTACAGATCCACATGGTCTCCCAATCAGCTGAAATAATGTTTTTTAGCTAAAAGTCCTCCTTTTGTTTGAGACTTGAATTGCTTATTGCCCGGGTAGATACCTAAGGATGCTGGTAAGAATTAGGTGCACAGTGTCACCCGTTCCTTGCCCTTCCTTGAGATACAAGTACTCCTACGTTGCAGGAAACGAGGGCAGCAGAAAGCTGTGGATCCCGTGAATATAAAAATCATCTTCAAGTCATGGAACAACCCAGCCTGAATTACAGCCAGCTGGAGACTGATCTCTTTGCAGCAATACTAAGGCAATTAACCCAGCACTGACTGATGCCAGACTCGAGGACGCCGCTGCCGTTCAAGCAGCCAAGGTAAGCGCCGGTATCCATCCCTGAAACCAACCTCACTGGGTACCAAAGTCTTTAGAATTGCTCAGGGACACACAGTTGGGGAAATATTACTTCCTCTTGGTTTGGTGCTCTCTTTCTTTAGATGCAGAAAAAATGCCTTGTCCATTTAAAAGACAAATTCATACATGTTGATTAATTTAACGTCTCTCTCGTAACACCAATTTTTAGACAAGTTCAGTTCCTCTGGCTTCCAGTTTTTGTTCTGTAGCCAATTAGACTTACACTGAGCAGGAGAAAACACTTCTGTTGCTTTTTGTTACAGAGCAGTACCTGCCAAAGCTTTTATTTCTAGTCACTAATGCAAGAAATAAGAAATCTGCAATAGTTTAATTTGGGGAAACAAAAATGGTGCGAGACTTAGAACAGAAAGACACCACAGAAACCAATGATAAAAACACAGTGCAATAAGAAAAAGTAAAAACACAGGCAGTCAGCCATCGTTAGACCCCACATGGGTTTACAAAGAAGAACAACCTTGTGCATCCATCCCAGTAGCACACTTGGAGTGTTTTTAAAAATCCGGGTGGGGAGGTAAGAATGTGAAGAATTCCAGAGAGGGACTCTTTCATTCTGCATTTTGTTTTTCCCTCATCTTCCTATCAAGCGCTGAACAAACACAGCACTCCAGCTGTGTGTGAGCACAGCCCCTCCACAGGACAGTGAAGAAGAAAGGAGGAAGGGCTGTGTGCCCCTGGGTGCCTCTTGCTGCCTCTCAGGTGCATTTCAGACACGCTGCTTTCTGTTCTCATCCCCTCACTCTGCTCTCAGACAGACCAGAAGTATTTACATAGCTGCCTATATGCCATTTCCTAATTGGGAGAATATAGAGCTAATGGAACTGCTTTGATTTACAGTTGCAAAAAATAGCACCGATACCATAGGCTGCAACTCTTCAACATCTGAACAGCACACTAAAAAATTATTTTTCTATTGGCAGCTACCTAAGAAATCTATTCTTAATCACACGTGATTGTTTGCAGGAGATTTACATGTGGAGATTATCTGAAGCTGATCCTTCTGTTAATTAGCAGAATCTGAAATGTGTTCAGTGCTTTTTCTTCCTCGTAAGAAGAATGGGAATGCATTTCTTGCCAATGCTGTGTCATACAATATGAAACTAGATAAGAATAAAAGGACCCAGTATGAAAAACACAATCTAATAATCACCAGCTCAACAGCTCATGAATCAAAATCACAAAATGCAGAACACTAGCTTCACATGATGGAAACTAACAGGGGCTGAATTGGTTACAAATATTGAGGAAATGAAGATGGGAGGCTTTGCTGTAAAGAAAAGGCTCCTTATCTGCCAGCCTCTGGAAATGCACAGCTCCCACAGCCAGCAATCCCATCGCCTACAGAGCTAAAAGCCGGCAGCTGAGTCGATTCATGTGAAACACAGGAGCTTGTTGAAAATGATGAGCTGTATTGGTTTGGAGCTCCACAAAGTCTATGAGATGATTTTTCCATTTTGCCTGACCTGCTCAGTAAAGTTTCCAGGGACAACCACCGCAGCACACAGCCATCAGTCTCCTTTTGTCAGACAAACCATCAAGGGCGACCATTCGAACAGAGCTGCCATGGCACTGATCTCACAGGTGTCAGTGAAAATGACGACTAAAGCAAGCTGGTGAAAAAAATCACAATTGCTCTTTGGAAAGAATTGCATATAGGGACATTAAACAAATACTTTTATGTTGCCGTTGCTTCCTGTGTTGATGTTTCCATCCTGAATCATTATATTCAGTCATTTAAACGTCAGCTGAAAAAGTATGGTTGAGCCTAAAAAGTAGCATGCCAGGACTCAGGGAAGGACAGTCTATTCTTAACCCCCCAAGCCAAGCACATCTTGAGTTTCCTATCTCTACCTGAGCCCCAAGCCTTCACTGTGAACCCTGCCTTGATTGTTTGGCAACCCTTTCCACAGAGGCTGGAAATAGAAGAACGCTGAGGTCCCTTCCAACTCAAGCAATTCTGTCATTCCATGGTTTACACCTGGGCAAAGCTTAATGTCTATTGTGTAGCAAGGTAATCCTGTGGCTCCTCACGCCAGCAGAAAGGCGGCCAGCCGGAAACACAGCTCTGCCCAGAATGCCTTTCCAATCATAAGTAGAGGGCAATTGATATAGCAGGTGAAGTTAGGCAAATGGTTCAGGAATGCACAAAGGAAATGCTAATGTAAAAGCATTAAAGGAGTCTTTTCATGGTTATCTTCTTAAAAGCACATTTAAGCCAATAACCCTACCTCCCCTTATGTAGGTACTTAGTTATATCTATAGCACACACCAGCATGCCAGGCTGCCTCGGTGCCAGTACCTTATCCTCCTTCCTTGCACTATGTGCCAAATCAAAGAGAAGGAACAAAAGCTGGTGTTATTTCTGGGAAGAAGTGTGTTCCATAGGAAGGAGCGAGCTGTTCCCTTTCATGCACACAACCTATGTGAAGGAGCAGCCTAGGGGCATCTGTCTGCAGACCACACCAGAGGCAGTACAGGGCTCACTCCCTTGGAAGGCAGAAGGCAGCTGGTGGCTGTGGGGCAGCAGTGAGCTCTCTGCCTGCCATGGACAGGGTGGTGATTTCCTCTGCACTGCATCTTCCCCCTTAGTTTGCTCTTCCCTTCCTGATGATAAATGTGCTTTTTATTATTCTAACTGATTCAACAGTAATTTTAGAAATTTTATCGCTTACTGAGATTTCACTCAGTGAGTCAAGTGGAAAAAATGCGTTCCAGAGCCGGGATTGAACCCTCCCAGCTGAATTCCCTGAGCCAAGAGCTCCTCCCATGCAACGCCCTCCAGCTGCTCTGGGAGACAGAAGGAATCCGTCGGTGTGGCACCCTCAGGGCTGAATTCTGCACTGACGATGGGAAACTGCCATGGGCTGGAGCCCTGAGCCTGACAGATTTACAGCTGGTGCTATTTCGGTATTTCGGTGCTCTGCTAGGCAGCAGCATATAAAGGAACAAACAAAACACGTCCTTCCAGTTCTCTAAGAAACTTCCCCTTAAAAGAAGGTGGTTGTAAGCAACCTGTAGCTACTGAATAAGACATACCAAGGTGGAACAAGCTCCCTCCCTACCAAGAACAAATGAGAGTTTGCATTGCTTCTCAATTTGTCCTGTCAATATTTCTAGGCCCATAAGTGTCTTCTAGAAATCCAAGATCTCCAGTGCCCCAGTTCACAGCTTTGCACACTGTCTTGTCATCTCGTTCTCATCAGGCATCCAGCAAAGCAGAGACCTGTGAGCACACGTACACGTTCATAGAGGGAGGGCCACAGAGAGAGGGAGAGAGAGGAACAGAGAAGGAATGCTGTAAGAACACAGTAAACTTATAAACCTGAAAAAACAAAAGCATCTCTTATCATTCCCCTGAGTTTCGTTCGTCACCGCTGCAGATGGACAGAATCTGCAAGCCCTACTCTTCTCCCATACACCAGCTAGGAGAAATAAATACAACACTCAAGCAGCTGTCAGGGAACTCCAAGATGGGAAACCAGTTGGGGAGAACTCCCACCGGTCTACTGACCCACGGATGGGCCAAAGCAGTCTGCTTAGGGCTGGGAGCCTGCTAAGTACCAGCCTGTACTTGCATAGCAGACTTCGGGTACCTGAATGTGGCTTTCAGATCTGCCTTTGACCTTGAGAGAAGCTCTGCCATCCCAGGGCACTAACTGGTCTCCCACCCAAGTGCTCACTCAGCACAACGTACACGGGTGGGCTAGGTGAGGGAAACAGCTAACCTTGCAGGGTTGAGAAACGTAGAACACGTTTTTCTACCAAAAATTACATATTAGGCAATGACAGACCTGTTCTTTTGCCTTCTCGACAACAAAGAGGGGGTGAAGGTCTTGTAGGTCCTTTCCAACCTTGTGATTCTTATGATTCTATGAAAGAAGGAACCATAGAGTTTGAAGCTCTAGGTAACAAGAACACATACATACAGACATACAGATACAGATATCCTATGAAGCCTACAGTGTGTTTATCATCGATACAAGGCACTCTAAACATCATCATCCTGCACGAAGCAGAGACAGGAATCCCAGTGTTGCTGCACTGTGCTCATATTGCTGGTTTGTGCCCTCAGGATCACTTCAGCTCTGTTTCTACATCTTACATTGCTGAGATGAACAGCCAAACAGCCATGAAAAGCTAAGACATACGACAGTAAGAAGCCCAACACTGTATGCCTTAAATCACAGTAAAAGGAGGTTTTAAATATTAGAAGTTCTAATTTTTTGTATTGTAACTGGTAACTTAGAGAAGATGGAGTATGCCTGTTCCCACTTTAAAAAAGCATGGCATTTCTATATTCCACATCCTTTCTGGCACACAGATGTGGGAAGGATACAATACAGCCCTGCAATACAAGTTAATGTATTCTGAGTGGTTTGTACCCAATTACGAGTAGATGGAGGGCAGAGAATAAGAAAAGCAAGTGAAAACAGCAGAAAAGAAAAAGGAAATGCTATGGAAATGTTGTTCATCATTAGCAGAAACCGACCTACACAGTGCACTGTGTCAATGTGTATACTTTGGAGTCTGCAGGAGTCAGCTGCCAGATGAATGGCAATCATTACAGAGATGGTTCCA
Source organism: Lagopus muta (assembly GCF_023343835.1). Lineage (NCBI taxonomy): Eukaryota > Metazoa > Chordata > Aves > Galliformes > Phasianidae > Lagopus > Lagopus muta. The sequence continues at coordinate 17,369,514 of NC_064442.1, forward strand.
CAATGCCTCCTGAAGTGCAGTTTTGCTGGACCTGGGGAAGGGAGAGTCAATGACACAGCAAAAACCAAACCTGCTGTTGCTTTTCAGCAATGGAGATGAGATGAACCCTGGGGAACAGATTCCTCTAAATTACCAAGCAATCCATCAGACAAAAATATTCCAATTTCTCACTAATAAATGAAACTCACAACATTTAAGGCTCACCCATTGTTAGACTTGGAATATTACTCAGTTTGACATATAGCAGTAAGAAACAGTAACCTCTATAATCCGTCCAAACGATCTTACAAAGCTGTAATAAGGAAATAAGAAATCTTATTACCACTCAAGTTGGAGGTGCTTCACACATCCTAGTACCCACGATCCGTGTCGCAAGGCCTCCAGCAGGCAATGAGCTCGCTGCACATCTCAGCACCCGCTGCTTCAGCCCTTCTCCCACGGCCCCAGGTCAGGGCAGCACCACATTCCGAAAGCTGCATCTATTTGTTGATAGGTTTTCCAGTGTCTGGATCATCAAAGGCCACAGGAACCAGATGCATGCCTCTACTTAAGCCCATTTGTCTGGGACACGGTGCTCAGCAGGCCAGAAGGCGCAAGCAGCTTGGGGCCACCTGTGCCATCTGCCCGAGCCCCAGCCTGGGGTGGAAGGGCACAGTAACAGTGAGCCCATCTTTCTAAATGCCACCATAACAATTATGACAGGCAACCTAAAGAGGCAAAACAGAAGCAACATATACAAAAGCCATGATCTAGGGGATGATTTTCCTTCTGCTGGCTACAAGTACACCCTCCAAGGGCCATGCAAGGCTGCTTAGACCGTATCTTTCTGCACATCGCTGCCTTTTGTGCTCTGAGAGCTGCTCCTTGATTTCAAGTGACCGTCAGACAGTGAGAATCCAACACCACCAGTGCTAATCCACATATCAGCAGGTGGGTATCTTGGGTACAAAAACCTGTGAAAACACATCACCCTAAGCATGCGTGTTATCACTTCTGCATCAAAGCGTAAAGCCGGGGGAAAGCAGCACTTCCAAACTGCCCATCCCAGGAGCACAGCACAGCAGCACAGCTCAGTAGACCCCCCACTAGCACTTCACAGCCCACAAGCTCGTGTCCGTGCCAGCCCTGACCAAGGGGCTGCAGGAGCTGTGCAGACCCCAGGGCTAGGACGTGGTTGGCACCTACAGGCTCTCCTGAAAATTACCTGCCTCCTACACTCAGAAATGATGGCATTTTGAAGGGGCATCACCCCACTGCCGATCAGGTGGTAAAGGAAAGAGATGCACCCTGCTTTCAGAGGGCTGTAATGATTTTGCTTCAGAATGGTCTCCTTGTGCTGTAGACAGAGCGCACACACTGGTTGAAAGGAAAGGAATGAACCTGTGCAGGGAGTGTGCCTTCTTTCCTGCATATATTTATGTTGTTAATATACACTCACAGATGTGCCGGAGATTTGGAGAACGAGAGTTTATAAGTCAAAACGTTTTTTCTGTTTGCTTTTAAAAATACAAAGTTCGGAATGAATACACTGTTTAAAATAGAACAGACACACGCAGAGAAAGGCAGCAGTTAGTGGCTGCCTCACACTTAAGGGCTCTCAAAAGCAAGTATCTGCTATTCGTGCATTGAAGGACTTGCTCCTCCTGAGCTACTGTTTTGAAAAGCTTCTGCCTCTGCAAGATGAAGACATCCCAAGGGCTGCTGCGTAGGCTGAAATTCCATGTACTATCAGAACACTACTCCTTCACTTGAAGAAAAGAAAGATCAGCCAGGGCAGCGTGTTTCTGCGTTAGCTGCTCTGGTACTAATAACAAGGTCAAAATAAGTCTGCCTAGAGAAGAAGCGAGCTGGCCACGTAGCCAGATGATACAAACCAAGCCCCAAACACATACCTGCCCACTGTGCTGATCTCCCCAGCAACACAACGTGCCCCATCTAACAGCTGTGGCAGCCATCCTGAAAGGTTACAAAACCTTGACCTGTCAATTGCACGTGGAGGTGATAACATTGCCAGCTTCAGCAGTGTGCAGCTCTGAGAGGAAGGAGCAGCACCTGTCAGTACACCCACAGAAGTCACTATATCTTTCTTACTGTTGTTTTCTACAACAGACAGTCTCTCTTACGTCAACAGCTACTGAAAATGTATGCTTTTGGTACTATTCCACACTGACAAAAGCTTCCTGAGTATCCAAACATAGCCTGATACAGGAAGCCTGTTGGCAAAGCAAGGGAAGGCCCAGGTGGCAATAAATATGGATATGAGGACAGAGGGAGAAAGAGGAATCATCAGTACTGCAGCAGCAGGGAAAATCAAAAGCAACAATGCAAAAACCCACTCAACCCAAAACCTCAGATGGCTGTTTGTGCAACTCTGCCACAGCCTAAACCCAGGACTTGCTCTGGGATTATGGTCTGAGTTCCAATCCATTCCCCACCCACCACCACACTCCTTCACTACTCGCAGAGCTGCACTGGAGCCATCTGTGTAACCCTCCCCTTCCCCACATCTGTTCTTCTGGCAGCTGCACTCCATCATCCCCTTAAAAACCTCTTTTCAAAGTTCTTGAGGCAGAAGGCCTTTTGCAGGCTAAGAGTTATCTCTAAAGTCAACAAGGAAACCACAGTGTGTGCTGTGCTTTACAGATTAAAGAGGAAGGACTGAAGTTGGAGAATATTTATTTCTAATGGGAAAATAATTGAAGGTTTTAGGGATCAAGAGGTTTTGTTTTTTGTTGTTTTTTTTTTTTTTTTTAACCAAAACCATGTATCTGACAATAAACAGGACTTACTGAAATACTGCATGTTGCTGCTGGAGGAGAGTTTCAAGATCACAGGTCAGCAGAAGCAAAAGAAATGCAGAGTGTTTCCTGACAGCACCGCTGGTTGGCAAGGTGAAGGCCAGGGGAGCACTGTGGGAAAGAGGTACTAATGTCTATGAAGTCCAGTAGCAGAGTTCAAGTGCTTGCCGTTATACGAGATAAAATTATTGCAGATTTTTGAGCACAGAAGTCATGGACTTTCTTCATCTTTTATTTAATGAATGTCTGAAAGTAGTTGTCGTCACAGTATCCTGTCCTCATCTAGCCACAAGTCCCAGATGACTTACTCAGTTTGTGCATGGTTGTGTTCACACACACTGTGCACACGGAGCCGTCTTTCTCCAGGGCTCTTCACAGTGGATAAATGCAGAGGTGCTGTTAGCACACCTAGCAGACACCTCAGGCAAGTGGCCTCCATCAGGAAGAACAGGAGTAGAGAATCATAGAACCACCAAGGTTGGAAAAGACCTCCGAGATCATCCAGTCCAACCATCCACCTACCACCAATATTTTCCCACTAAACCTCATTAAACATCTCAACGTTTCTTGAACACCTCCAGGGATGGTGACTCCACCACCTCCCTGGGCAGCCTGTGCCACTGCCTGACCACTCTTCTGGAGAAGAAACTTTTCCTGATGTCCAACTTGTCCGTCCCCTGGCACAGCTTGAGGCCATCACCTCTCATCCTATCGCTGTTACCTGGAGCAGAGGCCGACCCCCACCTCACCACAACCTCCTGTCAGGGAGTTGGAGAGGGCAGTCAGGTTTGCGCTGAGCCTCCTCTTCTCCACACTGACCCATTCCAGCTCCCTCAGCAGCTCCCCATAACACTTGTGCTCCAGACCCCTTACAGCTCTGCTGCCCATCTCTGGACACGCTGCAGGGCCCCAGTGTCTTTCTGGCAGTGAGGGGCCCAGCTCTGAACACAGCACTCCAGGTGCAGCCTCACCAGAGCTGAGCACAGAGGGATGATCGCTTCCCTGCTCCTGCTGGCTGCACCATTGCTGGCACAAGCCAGGATGCCACTGGCCTTCTTGGCCACCTGAGCACACTGCTGGCTCGTGTTCAGCCAGCATTAACCAATATTCCCAGGTCCATTTCCTCTACACAAACTTCCAGCCATTCTGCCCCAAGCCTGTAGCTCTGCCTGGGTTGCTGTGGCCAAAGTGCAGGACCTGGCCCTTGGTCTTGTTTAATTTCATCCCACTGGCCTCAGTGCAGTGCTCCCAGCACTGGGTGCTCCTCCTCTGAATAATCTTAAAACTCTATTTGCCTTCCCTGATCAAATTTTTAATTCCTCATTTAAATGAACATCATTTAAAGTTGCCCAAGCACTCACATTTAGTACTTCTACAGCTTCATACACAGGGATTTGCCATTTTACCTCCAATCTTCCTTTTCTGTCACAACATAGTTTTTTAAATTTTGAAATAAGTGCATTAGGTGGCATTCCAAAGTTGCAGTGAGCAACGAGATGTCTTATTTTCTCCCTTGAACGTCACCAGAAGGCAGCAGACAAAGCAGAGATCTTCTCTTTGCACGGGCTTTACAAAATGATGGGGTCAGCCTCCAGCGACACTGGCTTGTGCTTACAGCTGACATCCCACGTGGATCATCCATGCAGAGATGGGATGACATCCCGTCTCTGATGATCCCATATGGGCCTCCGACTCGACCACAGGCAAGCAGGAGCATCAGCTGTGATATATTTTGACTGACCCTTAGAACAGGCGTAAGCAGAACATTCGCTTATTAATTATAATTGCCGTACAAAAACTGGCAGATGGCAACACGAGAACGAGCAACAATTTGCACAGTAGTAAAAAAAACAACAAAGAGAAGAAAGGAAAAGCTTTTGTAGATATTGGACTGCAAGTAATGTGCGATTTGTGGCAGACTGAGAAAGTGGAAAAGGAACAACACTAGGAGAGAAATATTTTTAGGAACGGCCTTGATAGCTGTGGCAGAAGGGATTTTGGGTGTTCAGGTAGAAGGCCCCAGCGACTGCCCCAGAAGCAGTGCACCCACAGCAGGCCGGAGGGCATACACCAGGTGCAGGAGTTCTGCTGGCAGTGGGAACTACGTTGGGCAACTCTGCACCCTGCTCTGCCCACAGCTACCAGAGGCACCACATCCCAGAAGGAAGCAGCAGGGGAACAGCTTCGCTCCTCCTTCCCACCATAACCAGAAACTCAATCTTTACTCAAATGTTAAGCCACATACGTGGGCCATTAGTCAAAACTGCTTTTCTTTTAAATAGCCTTACCAGCTATGACATTTCATGATATTATTTTTACCCTGCTCTGTTCCAGAATTCACACTGATCTTTAGAAAAATTATTTCCAAAATAAATCCTAAAGCATCTTCTATATATTGCTGTTATATGTCATCATTTTACATAAAAGCAGATAGTAAGATAAATGGAAATGATCAGAAAGTGGAGTACTTCCAAGAAAATAACTGATGCTTAAGCTCTGCCAGCTACCAACCATCACCTTTTGACATCTCGGTGTGGTACCACTCAACCTTGAGTGAGAAAGGCAAGAATAAAATACTACGTTTATCTCAAGCAAGAAAGTGCAATAGAAGCCAACTTGCAGTGGTCAGAAGAGCCAGAATGCAAATAAATGCAACACAACGCTGCTAGCACTGCATCAGGCAGCTCTGCCAGCCCAGAAGCAGCATCAGGAGCACGGCTAACCAGGCTCAGTCCCCACAACAGCAAGGCAAAAAGTTGGGTCAGGGCTTGCAGTGCTCGGTGACTGGGAAACCACGCTGAGTGCTGCAGCACAAGAGCTATTACTGGAGTGATGCCTTTAGAGAAGAGAGCACTTGAGTGGGAGCATGGCACTCCAGCAGTGGTCTGCAGGCATCATCGAGGGCTGTGCTCCTTCTCCCTGCTCACAAGTTGCTGTATTAACACAGATGTGCAACTATCAGAATTAAGCATGATGCTGAGCTTCAGTATCACTCTTAGCTAATGGCAAGCTGGAGGAGAGCCCTGCTGGCTGCATATTGTCTGCTGCCCTTGGCTGCTTCCGTACTGCACAGTACGCTTTGTTTCCAGCTTGCAGCTGGTTTGCACAGCTCCAATTGTATGGCTGCCAAAAACACTTAAACTCCAACCTGCGTTTAGTGAGAGAGAGCTTTAAGAGATCATTTTTTCTTTCTGCATTTTTGTTTTTGAGAGATGGAGGTGAGGCAGGTTACAGACTTTCCTCTCGTGTTCAATTCACATGCTGTGGAGTACTGGCCAAGTGGATGCTTTTAGCCACGGCAGCGCTACACTGCAAAGACATAAGAAGACAGGGCAGGTCAATGTCAGATAATTCTGGGGAAAAAGCTGTGGAATGCTTTCTGAATTTTTATGTCATTTAAATACTCCTCTAGAAAATGGTTTTATGAGATGTTGGGTCAGAATGCAACTCCAAACCACAAAGTCAGGGACAGAGTAGGTGATTGCCATGGAAGAGTGATTCATCTGTGCAGAATAAAGTATTAACTTCAAGTATTAACTAAATATAACAGACTTCATCTAAGAAGGGATGATGCGGTTCAGCTGATGAGATTCAAAATAACAGCTGCCAATCAAGCAAAACTGCCAGCTACCAAAGATGGTGCACAAAAGATCAGAAGGATTATAAATACAAGGAAAGCCTCAGAGGGGACAAAAATGGTGTAAAACACAACAGCAACCCAGCAGAGCGGACCAGAAATCCCATGCATCCTTCACGTGCTTCTGGCAGCATCCCAGACACCGAGGGCACATCCAGCACTTTCTCCAGACCCTCAAGCCCAGCACCGTGCAGCTCAGAGACTTCCTGAAAAGGCAACGGCGTCTTTGTACTCGACAGCCTTGTATGGAATTTTCCTTCATCCATTTACCCAGTTACCTTTTGAACTCATGTAAAATTTAGTATCCACAACATCCTGGGGAAGGACATTCCGTAGCTGAAGTACCTTGCTGTGTGTCTGAGCTGCCAGGCGCTGGTGCAGAAGGAAAGAAAACAGATGAGAAGCTAACTCTTGCATATCACCTCCATTCACTGTTCCCTAAGCCATTCTGACTCTGATTTCTATTACACAGTCATCCAACCATCCACCTTCATGACGGCCAGACTCTCAAAAATGACTTAAAATTTAAAACCCCCTTCAGATTTGCAGTTGAAATCAAATGATTCTGTTCTGCCTCTGTCAAGGTTTACAGAGCCCAACTGATCTGGGGGCTTCCCTCTGTCCATCCAATTGCATTTGCCTGCGCTCTGTACCTTTCTGCTCTATCCACACAGACAAAGAACCGTGCTGCAGGCAGAATACTAATGAGAGATTTCATGTTATAATTGCATTTATATTCAAGAATAAAGAAATCACAGCAGTAAAACAAACAGCAAGTAGATGGGCAGAGGGAGGTGGCACAGGAGGATGAAGAATGACTGTGTGATCTTACAGATAAAGAGCATAAGTACTGACTGTGAACTGCAGCGTAGTGAGGGGAGGTCACGAGAAGTGCAACCCCCTTCGAGTAAACATCTGATGTCAAAAAATGCTTCAAAACAGACCCACAGTGGGCTCTGCACGCACACATTCGGAATCTTCCTCTTTTGTAAGCTGCTGTGCAAGGTCAAGTGTGAGTGCAAGAGCTGCGGTGTTCCTAGAGACTGCTAATGCTCATTTGCTGCTACAAAACGAATCCTGTTAAGCTTTTAGAGAAACGACTCTCTTCTAGCCTCCAGTATCTCAAACACCAAAGAACCTATTAGAAAATGAGGGAACAAGACACAGGACACACATGCACGCAAGGTATTCTATGTGATAGCATAGCTTATATTTCTTCAGATCGAAAATGCGATTATAAATTCTCTATGTTGAATTAAAAATGATACCTTGCATTATTCAGTATTAACTACTGCAAGTGCCATTCATTAGAATATTTAGATTCCTGTAGCCTGCCCAACACTTGTTACAAGCTCCTATTTTCACTCACTCCCACTGCTGCCCAGATGCAGCTATTCAACCTGAGGGCCCCCCCCGCCCAATAAACTGCAGCAAATATACCTCACGTGTTCCCCAGGGTAAGACAGGGGAGGTTAAAATAAATACATCAATAAAAATCCCAGTGGTGCCGTGTCACAGCCGAGCTCTCTGGCTTAGCAATTCAGTTATAATTGAATTTTGGTGGCTGCAAGTTTTTTGCTGCGCTGATAAAATCCCTGCAAGTAGGTAAAATTATGATGTTCTTAAAAAAAAAATAATCTCTATTTCTACAGCCTTATAGGACTGCACAAGGCACTGATAAAATGCAGTATTTATCCATCATGTTTCAGGACTCTTGGAACCGGGCAGAGGTAGTAGACCTCCAATAAAGCAGAACAAAGCCAGAAGGAAATACCTGCACTTGAAAATAGGCACATAAATGGGAGAAAACACTCATATTTACACACTGTGTAACACACTTCTCGTAGGCAGACATAAAAGTTTCCAACGTGAGGCTTCCTAACGTAACACTGCCATAAGCAGCCGCAGTGCATTAGCAGTTAGTGGGAATAAAATGAGTGCCTTACACCGGGGCCCTGCTAAGTTTGCTGTGGGGAATTCTTCATCTCTCTCTGCTGCCCACTCTGCATAAATGCATCCAAAGCAGAGCTGCTGCTCTGGCACGATTTTCCTGTAATCTGATGGCTATTATTCTCTCAAATCCCATTTGCAGGTCATTTCTGTATGAACTGAGCTGCTTGAAACCCTTCCTGCTTTTCTCTTTTAAATCAAGGGGAAATTCGAACAGCCCAGCACCAACTGACGGGAATTCACTCGAACCATTTATTTAAATACTAATGTTTTCATGTTGCTGCAGCTTAACAGCTCGGGTTGGTTTCATGCCGACTTCCTTCGCCCCCTCTCCTTGAGATAAATGCATTAGTTTGCTCAGTGCTGAGAAGTGTGGCTGAAAGAATAATGCCCATTATTCTCTTTTATGCTCAGACTCGTTTCCACGTAGAATTTGGAGCATTACACAGAATTTATACAGGCAGGAAAGCGCACACCATTGTGAAAATAACTACTTCAGGTTTGTAAACGTTTTTGCTTGTTTACTAAGGTAACCGTAAATCCTCTCTCCCCGTGTAATTGAACAAATTTGGATGCGATTTCCCTTATGCCAAGGAAGCAAAGTGATTTTTCACCCACCTTTGAGGAAGGCAGTTAAAAATCTGTCTATGCAGATCAGGCTGAAGTTCTTTTATCTCTCTATGTACCAGACAGCACTGTGAATCAAAGCATCACACTTGTCAGCATCTTCTTCTGTGCCAGAGGGCTGAGAGGGAACTTGACCTGAATAGGAGAGTTTCCTCAACTTTTTGTTTTGAAAACTGTGACAGACCACTTTGGTGCAGACAGCCTCGCTTACTCAAACTTGACGTCTCAAAAGCAGCTTAATGCCATTTTCACTGATTACTGCTGGAGAACTCCCTTGTAGCAAACCAACGGACTAAAAACCAACAGGAAATTTGTTGGCTGTAGCAGGGCTTGCGAGTAATGAAGTTTAATACAGCTTGGATCTCTGTCCAAGAAAGGCAGAAATCATGATAGCTGATGCTACCACAGCAGTCCTCCATAAACGTGCAGGAGCAGAGACAAAGCCTCCTGCCCAAATGCATCCTCCTCGTCTTCGCTGCCCATTGCAAATTCTGACTTTGAGAAGGTAAGCCTCAACTAATGGCTTCTGCTTCATAGTCAAAACTGCCAAAAGCATCAAGGATGGTGCATTAGTCCTTCCCCCTTTCAGCAAAAAGTCCCTGAGCTCTTGCTTTGTACACTGCTAATGCCTGGAGACCACTGCAGCACATAACAGTCCAAGCTGCAAATACAATGGAGAAAGATGTGCCATGAATATTCAGAGTTTCGCTTTGTTTGAATGGAGATTTAAAGCCCAAAGCAGTTCTAGCATCTGGAAGCTCTCAGCCACCAGAGCCCTGAGCCCCAAGCAGCCCCCCGAGCTGAGGAAAAGGGCACAGCACCCAGCTGCTGCCTGCCAGCGGCACCCCTGCAGCTCCGCAGCATCCTGCTCTCCTCTCACAGCACAGGACAGTTCCCAGAAGGTTTCTTCTTCTCTCAAGCTAAAGCAGCTTGTTTAAACAGTAGGTTGCATTACCTGGCACACAGAACGATGGCAAAAGAAATATTCTGTAAGAATCACTGCGGCTGCTTCTACCCTGTTACTTAAAAGGAATTCAAATGGAGCATCTTCATTTTTGGACTCGCTGGGTATGTGAAGCCTGGGGAGTTCTCTGACACAGAAGTACCTATCTCAGCCTGCCTTCTTGCTTCACTGACTGCAACACTCATGGGATTCCTCTTTAGCATAACATGCATTTTCCCTAATTCTTACCATTAGTTATAATACAAAAATCACCTAATTACAGTAATTTTAGGGCTCTAATGGAGACTTAGCTTTGATTGAGTGTTACAGGTGACACAATGAGAAGGCAACCTTTGCAACAGAAGGTCTATGGTTACATACCTTACACATACACAGTGTTAATGGTATAAGCAATGCTACCTTTATTGAAAGTGACATTGCTCAACACAGTTACAGATGAAAGATGGATCAAAGAAGATTCACTCACTTCCTTGCCTTTGCTGTCAGCCTCGTGGTTCTGCTTCCTCTTCTGTGCTCAGCACCCCGCTAGCACAGCAGGCAGCTCTTTGCTTCTGCCAGGTTCATTTTCTGCCTAGTTAGTGAGTTAAATCAGCTGACAAAGCTCAGAGGTGCTAGCACCAACCCAGCTGGGGAAGGAAGGGAAGGGCAGAGCAGAGCATGCAGAACTTCCTCAGCAACGGCAAGTTGCTAGGTTGGATTACACCCTCATAGATAACTTCACATTGAGAGTAATTCTCAGGTTGTCACATCAATCTTAACCCTATCGCTATTATCTGCAAGGCACACACTACCTCACTGTGGGGTTGCAGTTTGTCTCCAGCATTAGAGAAAAATCCAATAGAACTGGAAAGGCTGATGGTAAATATTTCAAGTGTAAGCAACCCTTGTCCTCTTCCTCATCTGCCCCGGTTGACCCAAAGCTGTGTCACTGCTCAAAAATACGAGCACTGAAAACCTGGTGGAACACTTCAGCCGAGCAACCACAGCATGCATGAAGTTCAGCATCATTCAGCACTGGTATTTCACATTGACTTCCACAGTGCTCCTGAAAAAGGAGCTGCACATCTACTGGCTTTCAGGAACTGCATCTGAAAACCTTGTTTCACTGAGGGAAGCCTGAGCAAGCAAAAAGGCTGCCTACACCTCATCAGCATCCCTGCCATGAGCATGCTTTGTTTACTCAATACTTTATTGCTTTAATTTAACTAAGTAAGCAACTGACCTGGGCTAAATCAACACATAGATTTCAAATAAACTCAAGAAAATGAACTAGGAAGTAGCAAATACTTTTAATTCAACTTGTTCATGTACCTCTTCCTCAAATTTCCCATCTCTCTCACTTTCAGGCAAAGCCTCAGTTTCTAGACCTTGGCTCCATTATTTCTTGTTCAGCAGAAGAAAAAACTTCAGCACTCCTACCCCTCTTCTGCCAGCCCTTTGCTCCTATGCCAGCCTAGCCAAGCCAACAGCAGGCAGCTGGTCATTTTTGGCAGGGCTGTCCTCCTCCTGCTGCATCACTTCCCGACTCGGTTCACCACGAGGCTGCACAAACACACGGGTCAGCACTGAAGTGGAAATGAGTGACCAGCAGGGCCAGGAAGGTGAGCCGTACCCAACTGCACTGCCACCATCCATACAGTCCTAGCTGTGACCTGCTTTGCTCTTACACAAGATAATCTACAGAAACATTAAGAGATGGGAAAGCGAGGACAAATTAAAAATGAGGGAGGTGTGGAGCAGACTGAGCATGGAAGTATTTAAGCAACCAAATATCAAAGTGATTGCTTTCATGCACCCCTTAAATCACACAAGTCCTAAGTTCTGGAGGAAATTTTAACACGTATTAAATAGCATATTTGCATTGCCTAAATGAAATCAAAACCTACAGAACGGGGCCACATAAAGTCACCCAAACCTCTTAGCACTGCTCACAGAGCAGCTTTCCCAGACAGTCTGTTAAATTCCAAGTCCACAGCGTTACCTCAATCAAGAGCAAAGTCCTTTTTGTGAGTAATGCCACTGCCCAACCTCTAAAGAAACAGCAACAAAGTTAAATGCAAGAGGTTTAAGAAAATGCCTCAGTGTAGAACTGCAAGCGTTTTTGGAAGAGGAAGACGGATGCAGTTCAGCATTTCACTCCTGCTTTGGTTTCTAATTACGTTTTCAAAGATGCCCAAGTGCCTGCTTGATGAGTTACAGGAGAACTAAGCAACATTCTGGCAGCTGCTGCAGGAACTGCAGAATTTGTCCCTTGATGCCAGTGGGTGTCAAGTTCTATGAATGGAAGGGTCTTCCAAGTTTCCAGCAGTCCACCAGGCCCAGCAGGGACAGCTAGGTAGTAGAAGCCAAGCCAAGAAAACCCTTTTTGATCCCTGAAAACAAGTTCTGAGCATTCAGTTGGCTTGGAAGGCTGAAATTTCCAAAGAACCCTTCTGAGATGGTCCACATGGGGCTAACTGCCATGGAGCTCTGCATGCTGACTGATGGCAGCACGAGGCAGGGGAGGCTTCCATACACTGCTAACTTCTACACTAATATGCAGGGCTATTCTTTTTTTGCATTTTTTTTAATGCCTCGCACATTTGTTTATGTAGCAAAACATCTAAGCAGCGTGGTTAGAAACACTGGTTATAAACTACCAATTTTTGCCCTAACAGTAGGATTCGATGACCGCACTGTTTCTTTTACCCAATAAACAAACTACAATGGACACAGGAGCACACTGGGAACTACAGTTTTTCTTTTACCTAATCCCCAGGATTTCAGCAGTCAGCGGTGGAAGTTTCCATGCTTATGACTCACGCTACAGTTTTTCCTCTCTCCTATTGTTTTGCAAATACTTGGCTTAATTTAAAATCCATTTCAACCAGAAGCTTCCAGTCGCAGCGGAAACTTAACAATCATATACTGCAGATGAGTAATGCTTCACGGGTGTGCCTCTGCAACATCTTCAAATGGTCTTCCTCCATTTGGGCTGCCACGGCTCTACCCTCATCACTGCTCCTGAGCTCCTGGCCCTGGCTGATTGTGTGCCCAGGTGCTGGCATGAGCCCAGAGGGGCAGCTGAGAGCTGGTGGGGCTGATGCAGGGAGCTGGAGGGACAGGACCTGCCTGTAAGAACCGTGTGAAGGCAGCAAGGCAAGACTCAAGCTGCTTCTATCAGTAATGACACACAGGGTAACAAACACCCCAAAAAATAAATGCACAGCATGCACAACATTCTAACATCACGTCTCCATGCAAACTACTTCCATCAGCTACCATCCTTCCTCAGACAGGGAAATTCCCGCTAAGGCATCAATAATAAATGCATTCAGCTATCAGTTTACCTGCTAATGAGTAGCTTTTAGCTCAAAGAGCCCACTCAGGTCTGGTCTGGAACACGAGAGCATGCTCAATAATTCAGAAGACTCAATTTTATCCCAAAAGATAAGCAAACAATTTGATGTCTGCTCAGATTTCCAGACCAAACGGAGGTACGGCATTACAGAAGACATTAGTCAATAAACTATTCTCAACATGTTCTTCTGGGGAATGGGTTATCCACCTTTAAAAGACTATCTTATTAGAAACTAAGCATCAGGGACCTTAGGAAACTTGTTGTCTTGAAGATTATAACAAAAGATTTGAAAATTGTTCAGTACTGCAGATGCTGAAGATCTTTTCAACTTGACATACTACATGGACAACGCGTAGGTCTGTTCTGGTTGCACACAGTATGAAATATAAACATCCTACACATGTTAAGGCAAAATTCACACTGAGCACAGAATGCTCTGACAGTACAATGCAGAGTGATAGGAAATAACGGGTGATAGGAAATAACAGCACATAGACTTTCACTGGGACTAAACACACACCAGACCAAACAGACTGCCTCCAATTCTGTGCCTGGCCACAGGGGTGATCCCTGAGCCAACCACAACCAGCAACACAGCAAATGGTGAGAGTATTTGGGCAAGTTATTGTGCCACACATGGGTATAACCCCCCACCTACCCCAGCTATGGCCAGAACTGGGGCCCAAAAAAACCAAGGGCCCCCAGCCACTGCTCATACAACCTGTCCTCCAGACCACTGGCCATCCACATCGCCTTCCTTTGGATGTTAACAGTGCTTTCCTTCATTAGCTACCCATCTCTCATTACTTTAACATGAAGGATAAAAATACTTTGAACACAGATGTGCTTCAGAGCCCACGCCTGCTCCACTGCTACAAAAATCACCATTTTGGTGTAGATTGCTCTGAAACAACAGCAACTAAAGAGCATACAATTTCCTTAACTACAATTCCCTTTTTATGAAAGGCCCCCTTTAAACAAATCCCTTCATATTACACACAGTGAAATGTAGAACAATGCTGCCTTTCTGGAGACAAATGGAGCTGACATTTGTTCTGTCCTCTTACCATTCTAATATTTGCCTTCTACAGAAGCCTTACAAACAGCACAAGCAGAATCTGACTGCTATGGTTATCTGAAACCATTTGGGGGCTGCAAGTGTGTGTGTGTGGGGGGGGGGGGGGGGATGGCACTTAATGATCATGAAACAGAAAAGGCATCAAATAAAACAAGAAGGGATAATTAGAAATCCCTTACCACAGTTCATGCTCACTCTTCAAGACCACCAAAAGAACGGTGATCACAGAGGGGTTTCAGTGTGTTTTGTTTGCTTGTTTTTGTTTGACCTTTTTTTTTAATTATTTTTTTTGCCACCATTCCATTGCTAAAACAACCTTTTAAAGCCTCCACTGATTGAAATGTTGGTCAGCAAAATGGCAGAATAAAGCCCTGGGGACCCAGGCAGCTTTCTGTTCTCTGCCACAGGCAGCACATAGCATCAGAGAGGAAGAACAACTTGCATAGCATGGTTTTGTGGAAAGGTGTGAGTTTAAAGCAAGATAATTACTATATAGAAACAGTGCAGTCTGGTAGCTTATCTCCAGTCTTTCTCATTTTGAACTCCTAGAAGAAAAGGATCTCATCTGGAATGGCTACACAGCTTTGTAAAGCCCCTACTAGAATACAGCAGCACAGCCAAAAAATAGGAGCTCCAGAACACACGTTGCTCCTTAACACAGCAAAAAATCAGATGCTTTAGTGCCAAAGTACATCACAGCATGTATGTACAGAAATATTTTAATCCTTGTATGCACTGTATCAAAAATTCAATACAGCTAGCCCAAGAAACTCACAGTACAATTGCAGCACCTCTACATTATACGAGTAGTGCATGGGGCACGAGTAGTGTAGCGTGTAACTGCATTTTTGCACTGCATACTGTCTTCCAGCAGGACAGGAGGAATCAGCAATAGGCTGCATCTTCTCACATCTTCTTTTTTAACCAAAAAGTATCCACTTTAACCTACCTGAATCAGGCCAACTAACAGCAAGCACCCCAGAGTCAGGATTTGCCAGGGTCAAAGCCAGCCCTCTATCACATCATTTATCTGAACAAGCACTCAGCTCACAGCACACTTCTGCCTCAACACACAAATGCTTTTTCCACACAGAAACACTTTTTCTAGCTGTCAGAAGTAATATGATTTTTGAAAGCTGTTCCATCTCCAACGAGAGCATTACGATCAGCTGTTCTAACAGAAATCCCCATCTTCTCTAGCAGCTCCAGCTCCTGCAAAGCAACCAAACCATCCAGAGTTTCTACCGACCCCACCTGCCAAAGGAAACATACACACACTTCTAAATGGGAACAGTAGAAAATGAAGTATTATTTAGTAACAATGAAGCTCAAGTGGGTGAAAAATATTCTTGCTCTTCTTGGAGTGCCAGTTCCCAAATGCCCTTATTAGTTAGCTTCCTTACCCAAGCAGTATTTACCTGGTTGGTTTTATTCCCACAGATTTTTATCTTCAAATATCTGTTATGTAGATTCCAGCAAGTTACAGATGATCTACAGTAACACTTCAAAGGCTCATACTTGAGTAAAAAATACTTGATGTAAAAATTACATCACGAGTATGTTATTCTGAATTTCCCAGAGCAGTATTTCCTACACTTTTACTGACCTCAAAATTACACATGCACACTGGTTTGTTTTTGCACACTGGTTTGTTTTTGCACACTGGTTTGACAAAACTTCCCATGTAAAATCTTACAATGTGGACCTATTGGGCACTTCCTAGCACAAAGTAATGGGCTGCATATGCTAACCCTTTTGTGCCATATGCAAGCAGTGAATAAACACACCAGATACACTTAAACAGAGGAGCACACAGGCACACAGCAGGGCACTCAATGTGTCACCTTCCTGGCTTGCACTGATCAGAATGCATGTCTGCAAAGTGGCTTGGAGCGTTCTGCCATACAAGTTTTCAGGTGGTTTAAATGCTACATTTCATCAGCTAGCTCCTTTATTCAGTCTCCAACAACCCTCATCTGGATCTTTTACACTGAGACTTCATGTGGTATTTTGCAATGCAGTTTGTGGCTCCAAGCATACAAAACCTCAATGTTTTCTACTTTTTCTGATGCTAAGTTACTGTACACAGCACTAGAAGTCATTAAATACGTATTATCTTTTAAGTTCTGTGATTTTAACTTAAAACATAATGTAAACTGCAGACGTCAGAGCCTTTCCATCTGTACAGAAACACTTGGTGCTGCTTCCGCTTCTGAAGGCAGAGCTGGAATCAGGTAGGAACTGCTGAGGCACAACTGCTGAGGTGCTCCCAAGGGACAGCTACAGTTTCATTGCTTAATCACTGCATCTTTCCATTTTGTTAATCATGTAGCTGAATAAGAATGATCTGATAGTACTTGTGCATTCATTGTAATGAGTCCCTGGAAAGAAATGTCAGGAGTCAAGCATGCCCAGATCTCCTGAACGAGCGGAAGAAACTTCTGCACAAAGAATAAAAGCATCTTCAGTCTACATACACCAACGCTTTCCTTCTGATCCCGAATCCCTGTTCTGTTCCTAAGGAAGAAATGAAAAACTTTCGCAGCAAGTTGCTCAACAGAGTACAACGAGCAGTGCCTGAGCTAACAGACCTCCCAGCCCAGCTTCCCTTCCAGGCCATCGCATATCCATCTCCTTTCTTCCAGCTGCTCCAAGCCTTGCGTAACAATGCCATTTCCTGAATTCAGACCTCTACAAATAAACCTTGAGGCTGACTAATACTTTCTTCCCTTCAGCAAGGCATCCTTATAAAACTGAGGTCTTCACGTTAACCCCAGTGAAAAACACCCAATGAGAGAGATCTCATCAAGAGAACAAGATAGTGTTTTCATAGAACCATCATAGAATCACAGAACCATGGAATGGCCTGGGTCGCAAAGGCCCACAGTGCTCATCCAGTTCCAATCCCCTGCTATGTGCAGGTCACCAACCAGCAGACCAGGCTGCCCAGAGCCACATCCAGCCTGGCCTCGAATGCCTGCAGGGATGGGGCATCCACAATGGTTTTGCACACCACAGCTGTATAAGGTTAATTTTGCAGAGAACAGTAAGGACTTGAACAAGGAACAAAAGGATACAATCTTTAATGTCCCTATCTGTTTCAGTAGCAACTTTTTATGAGCACACAGCAAAATGCATATTAGTCTGTCCCCAAAACATCCTGCTTAGTCACTGGAGCAAGTGCTCAGTGCACACACAGTCTGAATTATTTAGTGCAGCAAAAGAATGCTGGGACCTCAGTAGCCCACGGCAAGATGAAATGCCAATTAGCACAGACAGAAGAGCCAAAAGCACACTGTGCCAATCCAGCCAAAGCAGCACTTCCATAAGGAATGAGGGACAGAAGGCAAAGCAACGTGAGAACACTTCTTTAAGGTGTAGATTTGCCACCTACGTAAGAAGCTTGAAACCAGTCCTTTTGGTGGAAGGGAGCATCCCTCTGAGTCTTCACCTCTTGTGGGGAAAAGTAGCTCAGGAAATGAATGCTTCCTAATGAATCATTTTGGTCACAGAACCAACATTTAGCACTGCAAAAGCTTCTGTCCACCTTTTCCAAATACAAACAGACAGACTTGTATCCCCACCCAATTCTTATCTTTCCAACCCAACATTTAACATTTCCCAGTGGCCTAAGCACCTCCATTTCCCCACAAGTCCATAAACAAAACTCTACATCATGAAAGTTTTACCTAAGTAGACACCAGATCCATTTCTGTGTCATCTATTGGATAACTGGTCTGATTTTATGGAAGATTATTTACATTTGTGTGTGGATATCAAACACAATCAGTTATGCTGTTGGTCTAAGCACACATTCCTGTGAGCGCTGCTCTAAGCTAAGGAAGATGGGTATGCTTTGAATCATCCCAGCTTATTTACCATGTAATGCACCTGAAGAACATTTGTTCCATTCACAGACCACATACCCGACAGCAGGTTGTCCCTTGTACACACATTAAGAAGTTGTCTCTCCTTTCCTTTCTTTCCCTGGTACCCCTGATCTGTTTAACTAGAACGACTGGAGTGTGAGTTTGCAATGAGTCAAGAGGAAAACAAATTCACCAAGTCCATCTCTGCTCAGCTGGACTGGCGTGCAAATGGAAAACAGCTGGATGTAAATTGGACAACCCCTTCTTATTGCACACATGTACAACAACCCAGGAAGGAAACAAGAAAAATGCAAAGTTACCAACACACTGTTGTTGCAGTGCATTGCATCAAGACATATTTGTCATCCGAGCCTAATTTGCTTGGTTAACATGATATTGGGCATATCAAAATAAAGCACCTTGGCAAGGTTATTTAGCTGTTTCACAGACAAAACCTGTGAGAATCTGAGGGTAAGCAGACAGGCTTTTATTCTGATTCTCCTTGCTAATGCAAAACCTGAGAGACGATCCATCCACTGCAACAAGTCACTACTTCCCTTGTGGAAAAGGAACCTCTCCAAATACCACAAAGGTGATTAAAATCTGAAAGACAGGGCAGCTAGGAGAGAGACAGCTTTTGCAGACAGATGACAACCAGTTTATTTGACAAGATTTGGGTTTCTTTTGTACAGTGGATAAATAGAAAAGAGCAAAAAAGGTACAGCACCAAGTGTTTTGCCAACGCTTCGCCCTACTGCTGCACAAAGTTCCCAACATTCTGAATAGCACAGATCACTGTTTCAATCCTCCAAAACCCACACCAAAACGAGTTTCCCAAAGCTGGGGCACCACCTGCAATACACACAGATAACAAACTCTGCCTGTGTTTTTTTCCAGCATTAAAAAGCAGATGTTTTTCCTCGCATTAACACCGTGTGGATGAGAAATGATCAATGCAACCTCTGTGCAAAGAAGGGAGAGAACATAACGCCTCCCTAAAGGCACAGCCTCAAGGCAGGAGTATCAGCTCAATTTCTTTCCCAAAATGCTGCAGAGAAAGACGAGAACAACCCAGCTTCCAGTTGTCGTGCTCCTCATCTGCCTCGTCTACACATGGCTTCCCTCCAGGCTCCTCTGATGTGCTCTCACAGCACAGCCCTCTGCTGTCCTTCCGACACGCAGCTGCAATCTGTGTGGTCTGCTTGGGCGAGTGCAGGGGAAGCTTGTTGGGTTTCAAATTATTTTTTCTTTACAAGCCAGGATAGCAAAAGAAGGTCATTTCTCTTAAAGAGCCCACAGGAATCTCATAGCATTTCAAATATTTGCATTTGCGTGTGAAGATGGACATTTGTGCGGGATGTGGTGGGGAAGCTTGGGGTTGTATATTGGTTTATTTTGGGCAAGGGAAGATTGCTCGCTTCCTACCGGTGTTTTTGCTAGACTATTTTGCAAAACTGCCTACAGGATTGATTGCCTGCTACAATTTGAAAAGATTTAACTTGTGGAGTTCGTGGAGCAGAAATAAGTCGTGACTTTAATTAGTCAACAGTAAAAATTACCTAAGGGGGAAACAAATCCGAGTCATCTGGAGGTGGGAGGAAAAACAAATGAGTACCAGTGAAATATTTCAATGGAAGAGAGGCAAATAGACTGCATTCAAGTACATTGGGAATGAGGGGGAAAACAGGAAGAGGTGTAAATAAGGGGCAGAGGAATGAACAGAATGAAGAGCGATTGGGAAACAGTGCTGAGGCAAAGTGGGCCATCTCAGGGAGATCTGATCTTGCATGCTACGAATTCTTAGCACAGGACAGACAACAGCAGCACACAGCTTCACATTCAAAGCACGCCGTTTCACTGAGCATCACTGCTGGAAATAACTCTGCTTTAACCACATCCTACTTTTGTCACAAAAGCCACAGTAAGCCTACAAATGTTTAGTTGTCCTTTTAAACAACAGATTACTGACTTCATGTCTCCAACGTTTTGCTGACCTGCATAAAAGCAGAGACACACCAGCACAGCCCAACAGGTAAATAATGCTTTCTTTCGTGACACACTTAATTAGACTGCTGCTGTCTCTCCACCCAACCCTCCAAATGCTCTGCAGGTTTGCTCCCCAGGGTCTGATGACAGGATGAGCAGTGAAACCAGCCCTTACAGCCCCACACCCCAAGCACACAACATTCAATGTCTGCTCTCCTCTGTAGCCCCATGAATTCATTTCTGCACAAATGAGGGGGCAAGGAATCGTGTGACCCTGATGAGAACATAGAGCTGATGGCTCAGGAGACAAAGGCAACATACTGCTTACCTTTCTCACCGCCTCTTGGCCACCTCGGTGATGCTGACAGTCCTCTGCATGGTTAAGTTCACTAGGGCAAGCAGTCACTCAGCTAACAAAGCACCACCAACACATTCCCAGCTTTCCTGAGGTCCATTTCTTGACAGCTGTATGTATGCTGTGTCCCTCCTTTGTGCTGGTATCGATGCTTGTGAGCAGGACTCCTCAACAAGCCAGTCAGGACTGCACACTTACTGCCAAAATCTTTGTCCTTCCCTGGGTTTAATTCTTGCTGCTCAAGCACACTGAGTTTAGAGGAGGGCCCACAGGTGCTGGTGAGAAGGGAAGCAGCAGAAGCACACAGCTGGAGAGAGGAGGGAAGATGGAAGGATGAAGGAGGCTTCTATTTTGGGATTAATTTAGGTGCTGTCTCATGACACAGCTGAGAAGAGGAAAGGAAATAGGATCTATGAAGAGAAAAGTACTCCTGCAGGGTAATTAAGACCTAGGAGTAAACATGCCAAATGGTGTTTGCCACACGACAACAAACAAATGTGAATCAGAACATGAATCAGTGCTTGAGCAGAGGAAGGAATGTTTTTTCTGCTATTCAGGAAGCACTTCAATTGTTTGGAAAAGGTGTGAGTCATTAACTCCAGCATGTACAAGTGAGACATCCAAAGCTATAAATACCTGACATACTTGAAGGGCTCTTTGGAATGGAACAATGGAAATCTATATGTACTTTTTCAAAACTGTAGAAGCATGAAGCCACAAATCGCTTCACAGGCTTTGATTTGTTGTGTGTAGGCTCTTCTGAATTGCATTACCCGAGCAGGAAGAGCTATAACCTTGAAAGGTCCAGTTTTTTTGCTTCTGACATTTAGGATAGCTAAACAGCTATTTAGGGGATAGAAGTTGTGAGACACAAAGGCATGTTGGCAGTATGCTAATTCAATGCAACACTTTCCATCTCACAATCTGTAGCTTAGCACAGCCATCAAGGAAAATTACCTTTCTGATGGCAACCATGAATCCCACGTGCAGCAATGTGTCATGAATTAAAAAAGTCCTCCTCCGCATTGATTTCATACCTGCTTGCTGGAGCTCAGCACCAAGGCACTAAGGAAGCTTCACTGCAATCTCACAACATCCATTTTTATGACAACTACAGGATTATTTGGGCTATAATATACTCAAGCTTTTCTTGATCTGTTTGTAACTCCTACTAGATTTTATTCCTTTTTAATGCTGGTAAAACGTTGGTCTGACTTTAACATCAGTTGTTTTCATTCCCAGCTTAAAGCCACAGCCATACCACACAGTATCAGTGCATTATGGTTATCACAACCTGCAAAGGACTTGGTTGCAGGCCCACATGCAGCCAGTCTGGCTGCTTAGAGCCAAATACATCATAAAGTATAGACCTAACTCCTTCAGATATTCAGCTTTAACATTTTCCTCTAAGAAAGTCATCTAGTTCAGATTCTATAGGACTCCTATGCAATCTTTCTAGAAAAAAATATGTTCTCTCCACATAGTTTTTCAAATTAATTGGGTGGTCAGCAGGGACAGGGAGGTGATTGTCCCTCTCTACTCTGCCCTTGTGAGGCCCCATCTGCAGTGCTGTGTCCAGGTCTGGAGCCCCCAGTACAAGAAAGGCAGAGAGCTGTTGGAGAGGGTCAGAGGAGCCACAAAGATGATCAGGGGACTGAGCACCTCCCCTATGAAGACAGGCTGAGGAGCTGGGCTTGTTCAGCCTGGAGAAAAGAAGGCTGCAGGTGACCACAGGAGGGGAGTCAACTCTTTGGAAGGGTAGATAACAGCAGGACAAGGAGAAATAGTTTTAAGTTGAGGGAGGGAAGATTTAGGTTGGCTGTCAGGGAGAAGTTCTTTACTACGAGAGTGGGAGGTGCTGGAACAGCTGCCCAGAGAGGCTGTGATGCCCCGTCCATCCCTGGAGGTGTTCAAGGCCAGGTTGGATGGGGCCATGAGCATCCCGGACTGGTATTAAATGGGGAGGTTGGCAGCCCTGCATGTGGCAGGGGGTTGGAGATTCGTGGTCCTTGAGGTCCCTTCCAAACCGGGTCATTCTGTGATTCTGTAATCGCTGTGATGACTTCTATCTTGTATTAGGACTGCAAAGAACTACATATGATGATGCCACAGGCATCTTGCAGAGAGGGATAAATAACATCTCACCAGACTGATGTTGCTTTTAAAACACCGTAGTCAGCACACACAACTTCATTAGCCAGGAAAGCAGTAGAATACAAGGAAATATCCCTTCCTTTGCTAACAAGTTGCATTAAATGCTGTCACCGCTGATGGCAGGCTGTGAGCTGCTGCACGCTGCCCTACAGTGTTCTCAGAAACTGAGCAGCTCTCTACATGCCTGATACAGAACCAAAGCTGCTTTAAAAGCCTAGCAACCTGAAAAAAAAATATTCAGACGTATTGCTTCAGAGCAAATAAATCAAGCCACACTACAAAGCTCATCACTGAAAGTTTCTGCATGCCTGAGCTGCTCAGACTGCTCTGTGATAACAGAACACACTGCAACTACAGCTGGGTTATCCAGTAATATCTGTACACAGTCGCCAGGCTAAAGCTAACAATTTGTTCAAGTAAAAAATGCTTGGAGAGCATTTAACTGGCATGATCTCTGTCATTTATACATCTGATCCCACTCACCACCCCTGGAAGCAGAAGCAAACTGCTGCTGTGCTGAGAACTGATACAGTTGTCTTTGTGAAGCATCTGAAGGACAGTGAGGCTTAAATAACTGCTGCAAAGTCACACGCTGAACCTGTGGCACATCTCACACAGCAGCTCTCTACGTGGCAGCAATAAGAAGAGTGTTAAGTTTGCTTCACTTGCAAGCAATCCAGGGTAACAGCAGAGCTCCTCGCACTGGAATCACAAATCACTTAACACTGTGCAATTTAGAAAGAAGTGAGAGGACATGGGATTTCCTCAGCAGGGCCCCATCAGGCTGCTGGGCCACTGAGCCATCTCCTGTCATCTCCCAGAGCACACAGAGTCTTGAGCTAAAATGCATGAACTGCAGAAGTTAAATAGGCAACAACACACATAAACAAAGCAACTCAGCCATACGTCTATGAGAAACGCCCCTGAAGAAGCCTCATTCCAATGATGTCCCCTTAACTCCAGGAATGCTCAGAACAACTCCAGATACCTATCACAGTGCATCCCACCTGCCTCCCTCCGTGGGGCTGAATTCAGCAAGGCATCTGCCAACTTCTACAGACAGAAGAGAATCTGTTTACCAGCTCAGAAGCATGAATGAGACACACATCCAACTCAAGTAAACGCATTTGGCAAATGCTGCAGGTTTCCCTGCCACCTCTTGTATTTTATTAAGTCAGCTTCACATTTTCTTACAATTAAGAAATGGCCTACCTTACTCCAACACGTCTCCACATCTCCAAGCACATTTTCCTGTTTTTCAAGTATTTTTGAAAGATCCCTTCAACCAGAACAAGTTTAATCCTTACGCAGTGCATGCTTGTTAATCCAGTCTGTTGTTTCACAAGAAAATACTGAAGTCTTTGAAGCTCACCGGACAAATCATTCCAAACCAGTATTATGTTATAATCACAAATGTTAAAGAAATCACAGAATGGCCAGGGTTGGAAGGGACCTCAAGGATCATGAATCTCCAACCCCCCTGCCACATGCAGGGCCACCAAACTCCACAGGTGGATAAAAACAGTAAATTAAAACTTACGTAGATCAAGAACATGTCTACTGAATCTCAATGCATGAGCATTCCACTGGAGAGAAAATAAATTTGAAATTAATTCCACATTTATGTACTTGATTTTGCTACCAATGGTGCTTTAACTGGCTTCAGTGTATTTGAGATACAGGTGCCACCACCTCCAGGGCCCATGTTCCAACATCCAACCATCTTCACAGCCAAGAATTTCCCCTTCACAGCTCATAAAAACTTCTTGTTTGCAGTGTGTTCTTCTCATCCTCTCACTCCTGAGATGTTACACTTCACCTTCTCCACAGCCCCTCAAAAGAACAGCTGTGACATCTCCCCCCTCCCCTTCCCAAGCCTCCCGAAGCATCTCATGGACACCACGTGCCCTCAGACACTTTGCTAGGCAGCCTGTGCTGAGCTCTGGCAGCTCCCACCCTGCTGAGAACCTGCTGGATTGCAGGTGTGCCCACGATCCCACAGCCAAGTGCCAAACAGGAGGCCAAACATGCTGTTAAACTGCTGGCTCCCTACTGCTACCAGAGAACAGCCATAAATGCAGTCTCCTCGAGCGTAGCTGTACTGAAGATGGTTATTCAGAGCAATTTATAGCTCTGTGGTTGAAGTACTAGAAACACAAACTGTAGGGCCAGTCAGCCATGCCTTTCAAACCTAGCTTTGCACCCTAGAGGTGGCTGGGTATACACTGTGGGTACTACCACAAGACTCTATCCAATATTTTTCACTCAGAGGGTGGTGAGGCACTGGAACAGGTTGCCCAAGGAGGCTGTGGATGCCCCATCCCTGCAGGCATTCAAGGCCAGGCTGGATGTGGCTCTGGGCAGCCTGGGCTGCTGGTTGGTGATCTGCACACAGCAGGGGGTTGGAACTAGATGAGCATTGTGGTCCTTTTCAACCCAGGCCATTGTATGATACTGTGATCTAGCTCAGCCCAGACAGCTGCAGTTTCCATATAAACAAATCCAGACAATCATTCCATAGGTTCTGATGTACTTTATATATCCCAGTTATGCTCCCATTTGCGTGGCACTGCTCTTGGCAGCACTGACACTGCTGTCCGGGCTGGCAGCACGGAAGCAAGTGCCTGGGACAGCCCAAAGCAAGAGGCAGCAATGTACCTGGCAGCTGGGTGTGTGCAGGACGGGCACGGTGCTGAGCGGTGGTGGCACAGCCGGCTGCTCTTTGCTCAGTGCTGCAGCTCCTGCCTTCAAGAAGCGGGTTCATAGATTTTCCCAGTGCACCCACGATGCGTGTTGTCTCACATCGCAGTCACCTGAAGAACGGGAAGCACACAGCATTCAGGAGCTGGCGGAATGCACTGTGCAAGAAGTGAAAACGTGCTCATGTCAAGTTGAGCATTTAACTGAGCTGCTGTGTTAAGGTTGGACATCAGGAAAGACTTCTCTGAAACAGCAGTGATGCACTGGCATGGGCTGCACAGAGCAGTGGTGGGGTCACCACCCCAGGAGGTGCTCAGGAACCACAGGGACGTGGCACGGAGGGACATGGTCAGTGCACACACAGTGCTGGTGGGTTGGATGAGATGATCTTGAAGGTTTTACCAACCTCAATGGCTCCATAAGCCTTGACAAATCTTATTTTCAGGTTGTAAACGGCCTCATTTTCAGTAATAGAAGCAGTAACAACAGACACTACGGTCAGCAAGAGTCACCACAGACAAGACAGACTGTTGGGAACACATCAGTGCCTCAGGCTCATAGCTTTGCCCCGTTCCATTTTTCTTTCATCTTGGTAAATTATTCATCTTATTAGTTCAAGTTTTATCTTTTGATCAAGCTTTTGTAATAGAGAATTTGGAAACAAGTTTCTTAGAGGGACAAGAGCTGTCAGATGGTAACCCGTATCAGATCAAACCCAACAAAGTGGTTTTTAGGACAAGTCGGAGCCAAAGCTGGAACTTCAGAGTGTACGTGCAAAGTATTATTCTCTAAAAACCACAGTGTTGACATTACAAGGGAAGAAAACTGAGGAGAGATCGTATCTTCAGAGCCCTCGATCAAATTACTTTGTAATTCACCCACTAACCCATCCTCTGCTTCCCCGAAGAGACAGCAGTCTGGGACAGCAGCAGCTTGTGGATTTCAGAGCACTAAGGGAGAAACGGGAAGTAAAGACAGCACTGCAACCACATCCCCAGGGGACACAGAAACATTCCGAGGTATTTTAAATAACGCAGTAACTTCACAGATTTTTTTCAGATATAAAATAGGGGTCAGTGTGGAATTATCTGCAATCTGTACCAAACACTTGGAGCACAGAGCTATGCAGTGCTGGCAGTACCCCGTGCTTTCCCTCAGCAAACTTTTCTCAAAGTAATTGTCAGATATTAGATTCCAGTATTTCCGAGATGGTATCTGGTAGTTCTTAATTTACCCCAGCTTCTCGTCTTTGAAGCAATCCAGTTACTATCCCGGTGCCTAATTTCCATTTTACACATCCTATAATTGCATTTGTCCTTCTGTCCTTGCAAGCCGACTTTTGAAAGATTCCCATCATTAACACATCTACAAAGAACAAACCAAATCGCTCCCTTTCCAGGTCCTTCAGCTGAGAGAAAATTATTAAGATAATCATTTTCCTTACATGCTTTGGAAAGTTGGAAGTTGCCTTTGCTGGCTCTTGTTGGAGAAGCCAAGGGCTTGGGCACATGTGCTGGGAGGGAGGGATGCTCAGCAGAGGCTTCAGACCCTCCACCTGCAAGTCCTCGCTTGTGTGACTTGCTGTTCTCTTCACCAGCTGTCTGTTCTTGGCCGTATTTTAATTGCTAGAATCTCCCTTTACGTATTTGGGAACTATTCCCAAAGAAATCCTGCCGAGCTGAGCCGTGCCTATTTCATCATGCAGACTCTCCTGTCCACAGAGGTATAAATAGTGCCCACAGCTGTGCACTGTCCTCGGCCATTCACCGCCTCGCCAGTCTCACAGCCACCACCACCAAGATGCAGGCTGTGCTGACAGCACACACACTAAGTGAAACTGAAAAGAGAGCCGTGCATTGCGTCTTATCTCCATTTTTACAATTAGCAACTTTCCCAACCCCTCCGTCTCTCCGTTTCCAAGGTTACAAGTGAGGCACGACAAAGGCAGGAAGAAAACCCAGGCATTTTTTGGCTCCCAACTTTGCTCCTTTTGCTGTTCAGCCATCTTCCCTTCCTACACTGCCGGCTTCATTCTCACAGCAATTCACTTCAACAACTCCGTGCAGCCTGTTGTTTTTTTTGCCGATTCCTATCAGTTTTGCCAACCTGGGTTTGTTCACTCCTTGCTACTGGGAAATCAGGAGGGAAAACATACCCTGACCGGTTCTAGCTGAGGAAAGGACACACACCTATAAAAGAAAGTTAACTAGTCCTAAATGTATGGTGAGAGGAGACAGGAAACCACATGTGAAGCGCAAACCAAACCCATTGTTTTGGGCTCCTTTCTGAAAAAATCACTGGAAAACGCCTCCCCACCCCCTGACCCTCTTTGTTCCCCACAGAAGGAACCAGGCAGAGCCCAGTGCTGTCTCCCTTCTGCAGAGCAGCGCTGACGTCTCCCTGCCCTCCTCCTTCCAGCAGGATCGCAGCTTGCCAGCCTTGGCAGCCAGAGCCATATTGGAAATAGAACTGAATCCCAAAATGTGATTTGGCAGCAGCTGCTGAGGCGCTCAGTAAGTCTGCTTCTCCTCTTTTCCACTTCCTTTCTCCCATTCTAATCTCGGGCAGAAAAGCTCTCGGACCTCTTGCAGCAGACAAAGAGCCCCGAGCGTGCCAGCTTGCACTCACCATGGCAGATGAGGGCACGAACCCGGCACCGCTGGCAGCTGCTCTCACCCTCACGTGCTGCAGGGCCTGAAGGCAGCACCCTGCATGCTTCCCAGCCCTGGGGGATGCTCCAAGGAGACCTCGCTGCGGCCTTCCAGCACTCGGGGGGCTTACGAGCAGGAGCCCCCCAAGTGGACAGGAGAGCCTGCATGATGACTTTTTATGTGGTCTAATAGTAATAGGACAAGGGGGAACAGCTTCTAACTAAACGAGGGGAGACTGAGGTAAGATATGAGGAGGAAATCATTTACCCAGAAGGCAATGAGGTGCTGGCACTGCTGCCCAGAGCTGCGGGTGTCCCATCCCCGGAGGTGACAAGGGCACTGATGGGCAGCCTGAGCTGCTGGGGGGCACCCAGCCTGCAGCAGGGGGTGGAACTCAGTGAGCTTTAAGGTCTGTTCCGACCCAATCCCCTCCATGATTCCATATTTTACAGATATTTACAGAGACAACACAGCGCTGTGCAGAAGGAAGCTCAAGCTTTTAACAAGTGCTTCCACATCAGGTGAGATGAGTGGACACGTGGGATCTCTGCATCTCTGACAGCCCCAACTTCTCGCTAGGAAGCACCGTGCACAAATTAAACCACCCGAAACACTCACCACGTGAAAGCGGAGATGGAAATATTCCCCTTGTTCAGAGAGCAGAGGGACTTTCCAAGCACTTGTAGCTCACACCTCCTCCCTCCTCCCCTCTGCATTAAGCTCCAGAGTTTCTATAGGGCAGCCTTGGCCGTCAGCACCAGGAGGCCCATCTCACAGACCCACAGTGCCCATAAGCCACTCAGCCCAAACCAAGAGAGCGGCTGGCGGCTCCTGCTCAGGGAAAAGCCCTATGATCAGGGAGCCGAGGCCTGTCAGCTTTTCCTGAAAGACCTTTAAAGCCCTCAGTGAGTCACATTGGCCCACGCAGCAATCCGGCACGTTGCTCCCATCTGCCCTCCTCAAAGTGTTTGGTGCTCAGTACAATACCACTGTACAAACAGCTATGGACAGGCCAAAAGTCTGTGAGCAAATTGCAGCACTACTTCTCTGCATGCTTTTCAACCCAACGAGACCTAAATCAGGCTGCTACGAGACAGCCAGGACTGCAAAATCCGCTTCCCTGCTGCAGGATAAGCTGACAGTTTGTGGGGCCTGGATGGGAACTGCTGCACTGAAGTTACAAAAGCATCCACTGATAGCACCGAGCTCTTTTAACGCAGATCACTGCTGCTGACAACACTTTGCCTTTTTTGCTGTTATTCGCATCTCATTCAGCTCCACAAGCGAGAATGCGTGCATTGTCCAAGCATTTGTCACAGTCAGCATTCTGTTTGGTATGAGAACATCATGCCCTACTTTATACGTTCAGTACGTTTTACAGAAGGCTTCAGAAAGCCTATGCTTTGAGGAGGACTGTTTTCTGTCACTCGTTCTCATCTTCTCTGTAGCCGTGAACACCAGAAGACCTGAGAGCATCTCTGCAGTCTGCCTCATCCCCTATCAAAACAATGAAAACGTGATCTTGAGGCCTGTGATGAAACTTTGCACGGTGAGGCTTCCTTACCCAAAAACTATGACTTGGAAACAAGGCAAAGAAAAAAGCCACATTTACTCTAGGCATTCTCCTCCTATCTTAAAATGGAAACTCCTGATCAAATCTGAAAAATAAGCACCAAACTAAGCATTGCCTCTGCTTCCAGGACTTCCCTGTTGCTGAACAATACAGAATTTAATGCCAAACATGACTCCCAACTCACATGCTAGCTTTAAGCACTCAGACATGAGCAAAGTAAATACTAATCAGCAGGTCTGGCTGCAAGCTTCTGCAGCTCTTCCAGCCAAGGCAGAAATATGTAACCAGCAAAACCCATTGCAGCTCAGAGCAGAGCCCACCACATGACCAGCACGTGTTTTAACAGCAAGTAAAACAAAAAAGATGATGATACCAAAACCACAAAGGCCAAACCTAGCAGGCCAGGATATGTCTCTAGAAATACTTTACATAAGAGCATAAAGCTTCACTATTGGAACTAAAGACTCAAACCTCTCACAACAGGAGTAGTAGCAGCCCAGCTGCTGGGATCAAAATACATTTCCCACTCTGTATTATGGCAACTAAAACAACACTGCAGTCTGCTGCCGGGCAGCAAAGTGAACAAGACCATGGCAGTGTTTTGGGTCTAATTTTAAACTGAATACCTGACTCCAGGCCAGCTTTTCATTCTCTTCTTTGTTAATTCAGGGACTGATGGAGTAGTTGTTTGATTGGAGATGTCTTCAGCTGATTTCTAAAGCCATTTCCTCCAGTTGTCCATCTGCTTGCAGACAGCTGGGATGCTCATGGGGTGGCTCCTAAACCAGGAGAACATCTTTGAGCAGACCCACCTCAGGGTTTCTCTTCTCCTTTCATAGAATGGCTTGGGTTGGAAAGGACCCCTGCTGCAGTCAGGGCTGCCAACCTCCACATTTCATAGCAGCCCAGGCTGCCCAGGGCTCCATCCAACCTGGCCTTGAACACCTCCAGGGATGGACGGGGCATCACAGCCTCTCTGGGCAGCTGTTCCAGCACCTCCCACTCTCATAGTAAAGAACTTCCCTCTGATATCCAACCTAAAATCTTCTCTCCTTCAATTCAAAACCATTTCCCCTTCCAAATCCAGAGACTCCTTCACCCCACGCTCGCTCCGTCCACCAGCCTCTCCTCCTTTGAAGAGGAGGAAGAAATAAAGCAGAGAGTAATTTGAAGAGAAGCTCCAAAAACTAACAGCCTCCACCATCGGTGCCAATATTTTTTCAGGAAGTCGTAACTTTACACAGAGAAAATTCCAAAGATTTAGAAACCTGGAAATACTACAGAAGGCAGTTTGCTACTCAGACTCCATCCAAGCTGCAGGGACTGCAGGCCTGCAGAGCTGGAGACAGGAGAACTGCGGGGTCTGACAGGGCTACAGGCAACAAATACTTCACTAAAACCCAAATAAAAGCTGAGGTCACGCTCCGAACTTTAAAAACAAAGATTAGGTAATAAAGAGCACAAAGCTCAAGAAAGCTGCTCATCTGAAAAATATGCAAAACAACTACATAAAAGTGATTAATTCCAACATTTTAAAGAGGCAGAAGAGAAAAAAGCTGCCTCTGTTGCTGCTGAGTACAGCTTTCCCAGGAGGAGCCACCCATGGCCTGCAGCTGCGCTCAGTCAGAGCGCTCCCATTGGGGCTGCACCAAGCAGCAGGGCTGGGCAACACCAAAGCCTCACCTCTGCCTCCTATACAGACATATCTCAATCTATTTCTTACAACAAAAGCTGGGCTGTAAAATTGAGTGATACCTGAAATATCAATCGTATCCCTTTGGCTCCCCTCTTCTGGAATGGCATCCAAGGACACCAAAGCTAACGTGCGCTCCTCATCAGCCTGCAAGAGGCACCTTGTGAAAGAGGACTGCCTCTTCTCCTCGTGCTTCTTTAAGCCCTCAGAATACAAATGGAGGTTTGGCTCATCCCGCAAACCCACGAGCACAGTTTCCTTTCTGTGGTGTGATGGCTCTCCTTTCTTAACTTGCTCAGAAAACTACTGCCAAGAACAAACCAGCACCTCCAAGAACTGTCAGAGTTCTGAGATAAAAGCTTGGCAGGCTGATGAGTGCACACACATCTCTCAGCCCTGCACTGGTTGGCCCCAGCAGGATATGGGAGCTGCTGGGGCTTGTGATGGCATGCACAAAGGGCTGCTGCCTCACTGTGCATCATCCAACCAACAGAAATGTCACAGGAACATCTTCCATCTTCTTGGCAGAACACTGACATTGCTGGGAGAGCTCATGGAAAAACAGGGACAGAAAAGAAACCTTGAAGCACTGAGCAAAATCATCCAAGCTGCAGGTGTCAGGTACCTAAATTACAGATACATTTGCAGGAGAGAACCAAATAAGCATTACAGTAAATTACAGCTATTGCCTCACGTGCACCACAAGGTAAAAAAATGAGTTGTTAGATGACAGGATAACTGCTCCCATTTCATTGAGATGCAAGTTGGAATGGATAAACACCTCCCTCATGAAACCCAATGGGGACAAACCCAAGAAGTCTGCATTATTATGCAGAGAGAACTACTTCGGTATGAGGCTGTGCTGATGAATGCTCCTCTCTAATATATACACCAAAAACATGGGAAAAGAACAGCTCTCGAGGCCAGCACCACCTACAAACATGCAGCATACAACCCATATAACACAACATGAAGGACTACTGGCTGACACAATAAGCACTGCCCAGGAAGCAGCACCCGCCACTGAAGAGAACACTGCATTACATGGATTCACACTTCATTCTCCATTCTACATGCTGCATTTTGTTTGGATGCTGATAATGTCCACACAAAGGCCTCCAAGTCAGCTTTGCATGGAGGTGATACAGGCTGGGATGACAGACAGACATAACACACAGAGGATTGCTAGTCATCTCTAGAAAACAACAGCAACTTAAGTAATATCTGAAAGCTTAAGAAATCTCAAGTCCCTTCCACAGAGAGCCCTGGCAGTTGCTCTGGAACCTTTTAGAAAGCAGTAACACAGCCCTTTTCCATCATCTCATCCACAGGGGCTGAGCAGAGCCCTCCCCGATAACCCACGCAGGTTATCTTTCCCAACATGTTTCTGTACAACGCAGTTTCTCAGGCAGAGTGTAGCTTCAGAAGGAATGTCACTGCTATCTCCATTGCTCAGGAACAGCGCTGTTGATTTACATTGATAAACAAAGATAACACACAGCCATGAGCAATGAAGTCTGTCTGCAAAGGACAAGAAAAGCCTGCAGTGTTAATGCTGTTCTGTGCTACAAAGAGAAACAGCAAGCCTATCAAGAACTAAGGGTGAGCAGCAGACTTTTTTTTGTTTGTTTGCTTTTTAAATGCAGCACTTCTTGCTATTTATACGATGCAACTTACAATGACTTGCAATACTGAGTGTAAGAGCATTACTTACTGAACGCCGATACCAATCAGAGAGGAACCTGCAGCTGCTCTCTGAAAACAACTGCACAGCCAGGCGAAGCAATCCAACACCTCTCCCATTCCAGCAGGCAGAGCCACGGTGCTAACGGCCCAGACACAGGAGAACACACTGCGACTGAGGCTCCAGCACTGCTGTGGGATCTCGCACAGCCCCACTGCCTCACCTTGTACCTGCTGAGCTGCTGCTGGAGGCTTCTCATGGCAACTGTTACTAACAGTGTACAGCTCCTGCTGCAAGGGGGTCCCTCCTATCCCCAGCATTCCTGATGCACAGCACTGCAGGAGGCCGCTTGGGAAGAGCTTTGCTCCCACTCACGGAAGTGCTGCAGCAGAGCAGCACTATGGGGTGGCTCAGAGGGCAGGGTGAGCAGCCCCACAGTGGATACAGCTGCAGGTCTGCCTGCCTTGGTGGTAGAAAAAACTCTGAATGGGTGAACCCGTGGGCATAAGAGCACTTCAGGTCATGGCAAGCCTTGTCCTAACATGCCTCTGCTTTCCAAGCTGCCCAAGCAACCTTCCCAAGCCAGAGGTGGTGACCTTGAAACACCCTTTTGCTCATTCCAAGAAGGCCTGCCCTACCACCAGTACAATTATTGCAATCAAAAGACGTGTCACCGAGAGCACCTTCAACAGCCCAGCAAGTCTGAGGCTTTCTTGCAAACAACCTGATACTGCACCCCTTGAAACCAATAACAACAACAATCACAAACAGCCACAATATAAAAACACAGTGTTACAGAAGAGAAGCTCTAAGATGGTCAAACTTGATGCCTTGGACGTGCACTCAGTTCTCAGCACAGCGAGCTGCCCCTGCTGACCTGCAAGGCCAGCACGCAGCTCCAGCCAGCTGCACAGACAGTGCCTGTGCCCCCTGCATGCTGTGCATCTTTGCTCCCCATCAGCTCTCTCCCTGCCTCTGAAAACAGAACTTCTACAGTTTACAGTACAAAAGTCATGGAAATAAACTACCTCCTCCAAGCATCATTCCAAACAGCACGACTCACGCTCCTTAACCGTATAGTTACAGACCGACTGACACCGGAGAGCATTGTGCAATCTGTTTTTAAGTAAAAATACCCAGTTCAGCGTAGGGAAGCACAGAGCAAACGGAAAACCAATTACACATGAATTATTCCTCTGCAGAAAAACTTCTGCGCTAGTATTTATTCTGAGATTCGCGTTAAACTTTGAAGTATCTTAAAGGAAGAGCCTTCACAGAGAGGAGCGGTGATTTGCTGGGCATCCCCACCAGCCCAAAGGTTTCTCTGCAGCCAACAGGAGGAAGAGAGAAAGGACAAATCTGCCCAGGGAAAAAAAAGCAGCCAGAAAACCAATAACCACACCAGGACGCTTCCAGCTCCAGAGCTGTAAGATGCTCAAGTGTTTCCATTATTTCAGAAGGGCCTGTTTTGGAATTTACTGGCTGGTAATGAGGATTATATATTTCCCCTTTTTTAAGCTGCTCTTCTTGCTGTGTTGAAAACCACAGCCATGAAAACCACCAGAAAGAGCACTGATGGACCAAGAAGCAAAGTGACAACTCTGCTTGACAGCCTGTTTGGCAGCTGAGGAGACAGCAAGAGCATCAGTGATGCGTGCAGAAACTTCTCTCAGGAGCCAACAGCTCTGAAGTCAACACAGAAGGATGTCTGAATTTGATCACACTAACAGCAAAACAGTGCCTTCTAAATGAATACGAAGGTTTTTTGACAGGAAGAGCCTTGGAGCTGGATGACTGCACCTCAATCTGCACACACAGCATTCCATGCCATGTCCCACCTGGCTCCTGGGATGGGCTCGGTACGGCGGTCGGATAAATACAGGCATCCACTCAGGAAAGGACTCGCTAAGGCTCAGAACCACACCTGTTAAAAGGATTTATGGAAACATTTAAAGTGCAACCACGAATCTCTCACTGAGGTGCGCTTCTATACAGCCTCTGTCAAGCACTGCAGCAACCCAGATCTGCCCCAGCATCGAGGAATTGGCCTTTATCTGCCGAATGCTGTGCTTGTCACTGCTCTTCCTATAATAGCAGCAGCTTTATAAAGGAAGGATGTCACCCTTTAGCACCATGCTGACCTGCTGCCTCACACAAGGTGTTACCAAAACAAGCACTGCAGAAGCCCACAGTGTGAGGCCTGGCATCACTTTTATCTGTCTGTTTGCTGTGATTCCAAGAGCCTCACTACGTGCACCTCCTGAAATCAACAGTGAGGGCAGCAGGATGGCTTTTCTTACACTGCTACTGCTACTGGAACTGCTGCAAAAGCACTGCTGTTAAGGCCCACACATGATGGGCACAGTGCATTTCTACGTATCTGTGTACCTGGCACCACAATCTGCCATCCCAGTACCACTGCTCACAGAATGGTTTGGGTTGGAAGGGACCTTTAAGATCACCCAGTTCAACCCCCTGCTCTAGGCAGAGCCCAGGTTGCTCACAGCCCCATCCAGCCTGGCCTTAAGTGCTTCCAGGGAGCAGCATCCACAGCCTCACTGGGCAACCTGTTCCAGTGTCTCACTGCCCTCACAGCAAAGAATTTCTTCCTAATATCTACTCTAAATCTA
Source organism: Lagopus muta (assembly GCF_023343835.1). Classification (NCBI taxonomy): domain Eukaryota; kingdom Metazoa; phylum Chordata; class Aves; order Galliformes; family Phasianidae; genus Lagopus; species Lagopus muta. The sequence continues at coordinate 17,405,203 of NC_064442.1, forward strand.
CCCTCTTCCAGTTTAAACACCCACAGCGCAGTCGCCTGTATCCACACCTCTCAGCCATCGGGCAATCTCAAATCCGCTCAGTCCACTTGCAGAGATACGGGGAAAGAGATTGCTTCAGTGACTCAGCCACTAATCTTCGGCAAAAGGAAGACTGACATTTTTCTCACACGGTCCATAATATCTGCTTATGACATGCAGAAACCAAAAGGAAACACGCAGGCTACCACGCTAAACCACAGTTTATTGGAACAGCAGCTTGAGGTGTCGGACAACTGATTGGCACTGCTAGCACGTAAAACCAAGCACTTCGTCCTTGTCACCGACCCTTCACAAACAGCAGAGCTCTCGCCTCCTTCTCCACTGTAACAGCCAACGAGCAAAGCCTGGTTCTGCTTCGCAGCCTCTATTTTTCCACTCTAAACTTCAAATGATGGTAACAGCAACCCCACATTGTTGTGCTGCTACCGTATGAAATAGCAGAATGTAGATCTCAGTGCTGTGCCAGGCACGTGGGGACACGCATCTCTCCTTCCCACGTTACCTGATGGGGCTGGGAGTCAATGTGGCCGCACTCACAGTTCATGGCTGCTGCTGTCAGCCATGGGATGCCACATGTGGCTTGCAGTCAACTCAACATTATTTCTTTGAACTTCATTTCAACTAATAAACCAGCTCTTGGTTTACTGATTACCAGTGTTGTATCATAAGGAGGTTAAAAACACCCGGATCTATCTGGGTATTCCATCTACACCGACAGCAGCACGGTACCAGTCTTGTTTCCAGTTTCCCTGGTCAAGCATTCTTTTTGCCATCTCCTTCCACACCGCACATCTTCAGGATGTCCATGGCAGCACAGCAGCTCACACCTCTATACCGCACATGGGGCTGTGACCTGGCTGCAGTGCCGGGATGCAGGGATGGAAAGGCAGGTGGCAACAGCCAGAGGGAACCTCTGGGCCATCCCTGCAGCCCCGGGCTGCCGATCCCAGGCCTGGGGAGAGGCAGGTCTGACAGGCACACGCTGTAAAAGGGAAACGACTGCTGGGGCGAAGCCACCCCAAAGCCGGGTTCGTGTCAGACGTCAGTAGGAGCAAGAAAGCAACGACCACGAGGAGGAAAACCGTCGTTTTGTTCTGACTGTAGGGAAAAGGGACACTCAACAGGAAAAAGGAAAAGGAAAGGAGAAAGCCAGGAGCGTTAACCCAGGAACGAGGCAGGGGAGGCACGCTCCAACTCGTTCGTCCGCCAGACAGGACCGCCCCGGGACGGCCGCAGAGCAGCGCCCGCCGGTGCGTGGTCCCGGCGCAGAGGAGCGCAGCCGGGCGCCGTCCGCACACAGCCCACCGCAGCCGAACAAAGGCGCCGCCCGGACGCAACTTCGCTCCGAGCGCGGGGCGCACGGCCGGCCGCCGCCTCCCGGCCCGCGCCGCTCTCCGCCCGCGGACGGAGCGCCTCTGCCGGCGCCGCTCGCCCGCACCTCCCGCCTCCCCCCGCGCGGCCGCGCTCGGGGCCCCGCCGAGGAAACCCGACCCCGCGGCGCCCGAGGGTCGGCCCCCGCGCCTCACCTGACGGGGACTCCCGGCCCCGCGGCGCGCTCCCGGGTGCGGCGGCTGCGCGGAGGCTCGCTGAGGGCGGCCGGCCGCCGGGCCGCGCTGCGCCGAGTCCCGGGACGGGCTGCGAGCGCCGCGCCCGCGCGCACCACCAACTCCGGCCGCCGCCGGCCGCGGCACGGCCTCGCCCCCCTCGCGCACGGAGGGGCGGGGCGTTCCCGCCCGCCGCGGCAGCCCATTGGCCAGGGAGAGGCGATGGGGCGGGGCGCGGCCGCGGGCGCGCTCCGGTCCCGCTGCAGGGGAATACTACACGTCCCAGCATGCACCGCGCGCGGCCCCAGCTTCAAAGCAGAGAATCTCCGTGCGAAAGGTAACGGTATTCTTCCGCCCGCGCGAAAAAAGTAGTCCCGGCGTGTAGTTTGGCCTCCCGCCCGAGGCAGTGGAAAGGGGAAAGGAAAGGCAAGAAAGCGCTGCTGGGGTCGGCCCGCGCGCTTCCAGCCCGGGTTCTCTTTGGGGCTTCTCCTGACGGCGCTATGGTGAGGGGCGGAGAGATCCGCGCGGGTGGAGGCGCGGTGATGCGGCTCTGTGAGGGACGCGGCGGCGGCGGCGCGGGGCGGAGGGGACGCGCAGTGCCGGGCCGAGCCCCGCAGGTCAGTGCGGCGGGCCGTGGGGCTGCTCGGCTCTCTCACCGCCTAGGGCGGCCCGGAGAGCAGCGCAGTGCCGAGCTGGGGGCGGCGTGCTGGGACCGGCCCGCCCGGCCTGCCAGGGGCTTCGGGCCTGCGGAGCGGAGCGTGGGGCTGAGCGCACGGCGCGTGTCCGCTGCGTCCTCATCGCCTTCGCGTCCCGTCGGCAATAAAAGACGGCGGTTCCCCGTTCTCCTTAGCCGTTACGTTATTACGTCCCCTCAGTAGTCCTTTAAGGAGCCTTCCTGCCCTTCAGCTCGGTCAAAATAGAGAACCTGCGGTGTGCGACTGAGTCCCGCTGTTCCCTGTGTTAATTTAATCTTTTCGTTCTTCCTGCTTATGGTGATGGTGCGTAGAGAGCAGCCCGGCAGGTGCCCGTTCCGTGAGAATAGAGTGAGCCCCGTTCCCAGAGCAATGCTTTAGCAACAGAGCGGGGTTCAGCCGTGTTTGTGTCACTGTCAGAAGGTGACTAAACGCAAGCTGCTGTGCTTCGCAGTTCCTAAACGTCTTCCATCTTCTGTTTCTGCAGGCCACGTTCCCTCAGCAGGCATGGGCCGTGTCTGATGGCGAAGGCTGCCCAGATTGCTGAGGTGTGCTGAGCTGCCCTGTGCTCAAGGACTGCTGGGTGGAAGCAGTGAGGGTGAGCTGAGCTGTTGCTCCGTACACACCTGGCGGAGTTATTCCTTCTTGTCCCACTGTAAGCTGATGCAAGTTGCTGAACTTTCCCTGCCCGTTCCCAGGCTGTGGCAGGAGGAGCTTTACTCCCCCCACCTGAAGTATGCGTGGAACCGTGCTGGTTTTTGTAGCATTGAGACATGTGTTATGGGGCACACACCAGTGCTGAAACAGCACGGGTGGAAGAAGCTGTGCTTAACAGCCATGGAGGTGCTCCTGTGATCATCACAGATCCACAGAATGGCCAGGCTTGGAAGGGACCTCAAAGACCACGAATCTCCAACCCCCTGCCACATGCAGGGCCACCAACCTCCCCGTTTAATACCAGACCAGGCTGCCCAGGGTCCCATCCAACCCAGCCTTGAACACCTCCAGCATCTCTGGGCAGCTGTTCCAGCAGCTCACCACTCTCGTAGTAAAGAACTTCCCTCTGACATCCAACCTCAATCTCCCTTCTCTGAACTCAAAACCATTTCCCCTTGTCCTGCAGTTATCTCCCCTTTCAAAGAGTTGATTCCCCTCCTACTTGTAGGCTCCCTCTGCATCACCTCTGAGGGGAAGGGTAACACAGGTGAACACCCATGTGCGTGCTTGAGGAGAGTAGGTGAATTAAGCTTTTTCTGTTGGGTTAGTTCTTGTATCCTAATGAAATGCCCTTTCAACTTCCAATTGGATTGGCTTTGGAGATCTTCCAGAACTAGTTCCTTTAAGCTTTTTTTGTTGTACTTCCATGATTTCCTCTAGAAACAGAAGGGTATTATTTCCTGTGTTGATGGAAACCATTGAACTTTTTAAGAGCTGACTGGTGGCTGATAAAAGCACTGTGGCTCTAAGTGCTTGCTTGGTATGAATTTCCTAAGAACAATTTGTTTTCAGAAATGTTTTTTTTTCTTTAATTTTTAAAGCCAGTGGAATTGTGGAAACAGTGAAGGCTGTCTGATAACTTGGTCCTGGTTTTTGAGGGCAAAGCATCTGGAACTTATTTATACATTGTCATGGATTGTCAGTGTTGCTACCTGTGAGATAAGTTTGGTGGTGAAAAACTGCAAGCAGACCAGCCCTGTACCAATCTCTTCTGTAATGATGTGATTGGGGGGGTGTGCCTGTCTGTTAATGGCCTTTTTTAAGGATTAATGTGCATATCCGAAAAGAGTTGCAGAGTTAATACCTGACTTGTAGGGACAACCCTGAGGTTGGATGTTCTGCTTCTGAAGGCTGCTTATGAAATGTTTGATGCCAACAGCCTTTGGGTAACTGCAGTTGCAGCTGGACTGGCATGGCTTTGTGTGAAGCCTTCACTCAGACTATGAGATGGGAGCAGTTGGGGGTTAGGAGAGGGCAAATGGAGTTGAATGACTGAATGCTGGGTTCTGGATGTTATTAGGAAATCTTCGTTATTCCTTGACCTTACTTCCCCGAATGCTGATGCACTTTAAACAGAGCTTGTCTTTTACAAATGATGGTAAGAATGTTCCCATTAAAGAAACTTAATCAGTGGAAATGTTAAATGGAAGCAGTGTTATCTTCAAAAAGGCTTATTAAAGGTTTTCATCACAGAAGGAGATGATTCTGCTCTCCTTTGCAGGAGGCCATGGCAGTAGCTGACTTTGGCTGAGCAATTTCAGGTTTTTGAGCCCGGCAGACTGCGTGGCTTAAAATAAAAACCAAAAAGAAATGCTGTTATACTTCACTGTTTCTGAGATTCTTGTGGGTTGTTTTTCAGTACATGGGAACCTGAGGCGTGGGGATGTTCTGTTCTGAAGGCTGTGGTGAGCGATGAGGTGGACAGCTGACACCCTTAACCTGCAGTTTACCAATTGCCATTGCATGAAAATCAGAGGAGCTGCTCCAGTGGAAAGGCTGAGTGACGTGAAGTTGTGTTACCATTGGCAACAATGTGTGAAGTTCATCCTCGAGAGAACGAGGATAGTGAAAGTGTCAGTTATTAACTGGATTCAAGTGGTGTAGAACTGATGGAATTTGTTTCTGACTTGTTCTGTTTTTTGTCCCTCTGGTGTTGAATACAGAAGAGTTGTTGGCAGTTTAGTGTGTTCCTGGGTAAAGGTCTGCTCTCGTTGCATTGATGTGTTTAACTCTGAAAAGTTCATGTCTTTAATTATTCTGTGGTATCTGAAGGATTGTTTGTGGCCAAAAGAGACTTGTGACAAAGTATTATTAATCACCTTCGAAATAAGTGATCTACAATATTTGCTAGGACTGGAAATAGGTGTTGGTGTCTGGTTTGGGCTTTGTGATGTTCCGTAGGAGCCGGAGCCAGCGAGTCTTAGCTGCTGGTAATCTCTAGTGCCAGTGCTCCTGACAAGCTACTTCAAACAGCTGATGAGATGAAAGTGTTGTTATGTGGGTGCTGAACTAGTTAAGGGATTTGTTCAAGCTGGAAACCAAACATTTGCACGAACACAGAGCTGAGTGCAGCTAGGAGTGAGGTGGAGCAGTAAGGCAGGGCTTGGTAAGGCCCGAGGTGTAACTGGCATCAAGCTGCTGGAGGTACTGGGTGGGAGGGAGTACTGCACCTCAGGTCAATACTGATAGGATAAACAGTTACTAAAAGTCCAGCTGAGTTATCCTGATGTTTATCTGACTGTGCAGCAGATGGGGGGATTTCACTGTCAGGAAAGAATTCATCCACTTAATGGCATTGAGTTGCTGTCTCTTTGGCTCCTTCAAGCAGCACGCTGCACATCGTGCACCACTTCTGGTTGGAGAGATACAGGACAGTCCTCCTTGGTGCTGCTAGCTGTGATGTGAAGTTGAACTGCATGGGGATAATTGGCTACTGAATGAATCAGTTTCCCAGCTTGTCCCCTGCACGTGGTAGCTGTCCCAGCACGTGCTGGGTGTGAGGGATATGTATGTATAGACACAAGGTTAAGGATGATCAGTGAGTATCTCTTAATTTTATGGTGAGATCTAAATATGTATGTAAACTTGCAGTGTAGTTACTTGCTGTAGTTGGATGGGTTCTCAGTGTGAAGTAGATGGTGGTCACTAGAGAAGAATTAGCTGAATTCAGATCCGTCCCATGGGATTAACTAGTGTTTTTGTGGGTTTTTGTTTGTTGCTCAGAAAAGAAATGTTATTGTTTAGCTTGGAATTTCCTTGGTTACTGTTTCAAAGCTGTGGGGATGAGATGGCATGATGATTCTTCATCCTGGTGCAGTGTTTGACGAAAACAAGGCATGTCAGTGGATGTTCTGTGAGAATCTGGTTGTTCCATTTGTGTCAGAAGAGGTGAAGTAACCATCTCACGGCTGTGACTCTGGGGCCGTCGTTGTTTGTCGATCCAAAGTGAATTTCTGATGAAGTGAAATCAAGGCATCCCACGCTGGTGCTCAGAAGACGTGGTGTCTGGCATCGTGATTGGGAAACTCAAGTGTCAGTCTCCATTGCTGGAACAGCAGGGGAGAGTGCTGTGACAAAACAAGCTCTGGTAATACTATGAGAATATACAACAGAAAAACAGATCAGCATCAAGCCAAGTATTGGAAACTGTAAACTGTGAATCTTCTTTCACACTTTAACTCTGGAGTTTGCTAACATTGCATTTCTGCTGTGAAGGCGGGTGGGGGAAGTGTTCCCAGTATGGGATAAATGGTGCACCGGGGTAGGAGGAAGTCTGTGTGTTAAGTATGCTTTAGTGGTGTGTTTTAATAATACTGCGCACCTTTTTCCTTGGTACAGTGGTTCTTTTCTACTTCTCCACAGCTTACTTTTCTTTAAGAACACACATCATCTTCCTTGGATTTGTCTGCACATATCCAGGGCGTTGACAAAGACACCTTCTACCTAAAGGATGAAAATTCAGAATTCAGGAGTTAATGTAGGAAGATATTTCAAGTAAAGCTACCACTGCATCGAATACACAAGTGTCTTCCTAGAGTATCTCAAGTCACACTATATAGGATTTCTAGATGTGGATGAACACATCTTTGGAGTCTTGAGCTAAGCAGGCATTTTTAAATGCTCTTCAGTTCTCCTTTAGGGTGTGTGTTGTAATGAGCGAGTTCTGCATTGGTGCTTGCTGCTTGGATCTCAGTGTTTGTCATCACTGCAGCAAAGGAGGGCTCTTACACAGGATCTGAAGGTTTGTGATTCCAAACAGTTCACCTAGGAATAACTTGGCAGGCTTAGTGGAGGTGGTGGAGCACAGCATGGAACCATGTGCTCGCACTTTCTGTTGGAGTTCAAACTTTGCCAGGGCAAGATCAAATAATAGTAATAATAATAGAAATGAGGATGTTGACCTGTGCCTGGCCAGCAGTATAGTTATCTGACAGTGTGACACAGTGGGCTCTCGTCAGCCCTGGCATCCAGTTTCTTTCTGTGGCAGGTAACCATATGAAAGGCTTTAGGAGCAGACTGCTGGCTCAGGCTGTGTTACTGCAGTGCTGCAGCTGGAATTGTGCATCTTCTGCTACGGCTGAAATGGAGTGGAGACAACCAGCGTTTGCCTTAGTCCTCACTGTGTCACTGCTTGGGAATGAATTTGTCTTTAACTGTTCTTCTGCTCAGTTTAATTGAGGTAGAGAGGTAAATAATCTGCAATTCATATAAGATATGAAGAAGCAATGTCATAAATATCCCTTGTTAGAAAAATAATCAGAATCTGTGGATTTAGAGTTCTGTTTCCAGAGTCATGGGAAAGAATCTCATCTTTCATTAACAGAATAAATGTTTAGCTTTACATTGGATGGAAAAAAACCTGAAGATGTCAAGTCAGCTTATGAGATAATCCTAATTTTTTTCTGGTATTCATATTTCCTCCCACTTATGACTATTTTAGCTCTCAGTTACTGGAATCTTTTCCAGTGTTCTTCATTTTTGACATCACTTGAGTTGTAGGGGGATAAAAGCTGAATCTCAGGCCGTGGAGCTACAGAAATGTAGGTCAGTATTGGCTGTGCTACTTGCATCCTGCTTTCCCCTGCCAGCTGCTGCGCTCACTTCATGCTTTGCTGAACCATTTCACCTGGTGTCAACTAAAAACACATCAATGCAATGCCATTGTTTCTTCAGCATGCTCATGCACAGACCTTGTCTCGTGAGCAGAGCTCTGCAGGCCGGAAGGTGCTGTGATTGAAGTAGCTGGTAGTTAAATAGGTTTAGGCTGATCTCACCTGTGGCAATGGAGGACTGTTGTTTGTTCCTTCTAGGCTTGGTTGTCTTGGGCAGGTGATTTCAAAGCTCTGAATGGCAGGCTGCTAGCAGAAAGAGTCCAGCTAGCAAGAACTGTTGGTGTCTGGGGGTGGGTCATGTAAGTTTGTATGAGTGTTCACCGTCGGTAGAAGTGGGAAATTCCATATGCATTCTTTCCTTTTTATTTTTGTAAGCTGTGGTGTTTGAGCTCTGTCTTTTCAAGTACGTAGCTGAGATGGTGGGAGACACCCAGCTTCTGTTCTTTCCTGTTAGAAAAACTCAATCAAAAGCCCAGGCATGGCCACAGGCAGGTGAGAAAGGAGCAAGCCTCTGCAGTTCAGCAGTCTTGTAGCCTGCCCTTAGGTCTCGTTTGTATCCAAATACATGAAGGTTCAGAACGAGACCTGACATTTTTGTGTTCTGCTGAAACTAAATGTGGAAGAAAAATCATATATTTTAAGCTCAGAATATGGGAAAAATGAAAGGGAAAAGAAAAGCTTCTTTCATTTGTTTGTGATTCCTGAATTTTTAATGCTAGTTTGGAGTCCCACATAGATCCTGATTTATTCTGCTTTCTGAAATGCAATGCTTTTGGACAAAATGGTACCAATTTGAAGCTTGTTGATTACTCTGACTTCCTGTCACTGTTTTCTGAGAACTTAGCTGAAGGTCTGTGTTCAGTCTGGAAGGGATTGCAGGAGCTGCATTGTTTAATGTCTCAAAAAGATAAGTTTATCACATCGCAGCCTGATCAGCATTTATTGATAAGCATTCTTAGAGCGTGGGTTGTAGCACACAAAAGCAGAACAAAACCCAGCTGGCTGTGCAATGGGAAGCTGTAAAGGTCGCAGTGTTACAGTCAGTCCTTACAGCAGGTCTCAGTAACCATTATGTAACTTTTCTTTTAAGGTAAGTTACTTGGTGATCTCGTTCCCAGTTAAGAGCAACTTGCTTTCTGTCCCAAAGCCATTCCTCAGGAAGATTACTGAAAAGACCTGTATCAGAAGTGTGTGGGAAACAGCTGCTTACAAGAAACTTCCCAGCGTTTTCCTGAGGGTTGGTCCTATTCTGTTGTTATTTGGATGAGTATTGTGTGCATTGATATGCAAATAGTGCACAGAAAGGGGTTACATCTTCATACTGATAAGTGGGAAGACAGAAGAGATTGGAAATTTCTTGCATTGTCTATGCATTCCAAAAGACAACATTTCAGCTTTTATCACAGCGCCTTTTTATAGTCTTCTGAGAACTCTGCATGCAGAACCTTTTTCTCTTCATGGATGTGAAAGCGGCTCATCTCTGCTCTGAGGTCAGTAACGTTAGTCAGATAACTGTCTGTAATTGAGTTCTCATAGAGACATTTAATTAATGCCTTTTAAAATGTAGCCATGCAGCACTCCATGGCTGCGTCGCATTGTTCTTTCCTCCCAGCTCCTGTGGCTGCTGAGAGAGCACAGCACAGCGCAGAGCTGAGCAGCAGGACTGTAGCACAGCCTTGCAGCAGCGCGTTGCCTGAGGCTGCTGTGGGAAAGGTACACAGCTTCTTGCAGGCACAGAGGTCCTACTTAGCGAGCTGGGATTTATAGTAGGAAATGAATCAGTCATACCTATGGTTTTGACACTTGGGATTTAAGTGGCTGCTTCTCAACTTGCTTAGAAGCATCTCAGTAGCTCAGCTGCATTTGTATAACGTTATAATTGAAAATATAGAAATGTGAGGAATTAAAGGCTTTTGCAAATCACAATAATGAGTTTTCTGGCATTTACTTGTGTTTCTACTGCTAAATAGCTTGGTGTTTAAAAGATAAATGAAGCACCGAGTAATCATCCCAAATAAACCAGACAGTACATCAGCAAAAGCTGACAAGAAATTAGGCAATTGATCTTTGAGGAAGCAAAGAGGGAATGATAGATCAGATCAGCAAAACAGTTGACAGATCAGTTGCTTTTTGGACGGTGAGTGTAGAGGAGTGTTGCCACTGTTGTGTTCAGTGCAGTGGCAAACCATGATTTGTAACTAGTTTTGGCCAGGAATTCAGAGATGATGGGAGGTTTGTGGAAGCCCACAAGGAGGTGATGCCACGTGGAACAGAGGTGGTAGAGCTGAAAAGTTGTATAGAAGAGAGGAAGCAGAATGGCTAACAGGGTCTGATTTTATTTATTTTTTTTAAAGCCATAGGGAGAAATTAAGGCATCAGGTGGTGGTTCTTGTTGCAAAAATGAGTTTATCTGATTGTTGCTGTCTCTCAGTCACTGGCTGAAGCATTTCATTATTAAATTACCTCTTTGAGGCTATGGTGTGGCCAGGCTGGTCATTCCTGAAAGAACTGAGAAAGATGAAGATTCCATGGGTTCTTTCTCCCAATGAGTTCTCACTGCCCTCCGTCTCTGGTCTGTGCAGTGTTTCCTTGGTGCAGGTAGGCATACCTCAAGCACGCAAGCCCACTTCACTCATGTCAGCAGCTGCTCTTGGTCTGCACACTGCGTTTGTTCAGAGGAAATAGCAGTTATTCACACAGGGCCTGCACCCTGCTCTGAAGGTGGTTGCGTGCTGCCGGTGGCATGAGCTTTAGTTTGTGAGCTTGATTCAGCTTTGGCCCAGAATGTCCCTTTAATTCTTGATCCAGCAGAGACTCACAGAATTGCAGGGGTTGGAAGGGCCCTCAAGAGATCGTTGAGTCCAACCCCCTGCTAAAGCAGCTCCCTGCAATGGGTCACACAGATCGGCGTCCAGCTGGCTCTTGAGTATCAACGTAGAAGGAGATTCCACCACCTCTCTGGGCAGCCCATTCCAGTGCTCCGTCACCCTTACCATGAAGAAGTTCTTCTGTATGCCAGTACAGCACTTCCTGCGTTCAAGCTCTGGGCCGTTGCTCCTTGTTCTATCACAGCACACTGAGAAGAGCCTGGCCTCACCCATTTGCCTCTCTTTTCAGATTTAAGTTCCTATTGTCATACACAGAACCCTCTTGTAAGGCTAGAAATGAAGACTTACATGCATTCAAGAACTTGATGTATCTTGTTCTTGGTCCCTCAGTTGTCATCTCTATAATTTTGTAGAATTATATGCAGTTTGCTATGCCTTGTCCTCCACTTGAAGGACAGTGAGTGCTGAACAAGTGGGCTAATTAGCAAAGTAGCAAGCACAGCAACCCTGAGCTAATCTTTTCAGTTGTCAGAAGAAAATTACTTAAAACTGCTGCTGAATTAAGCCTACTTAACACCTCTGAAATGTGGATTCAGTATAGTGAGCTTAACATGTAAGTCCTGTCTGAAGTGGCAGCTTGCCATTTTTTTCTACAGTGCATTGAAATGGTTTAAGTTGGGGTAAGTACCACTTTCACTCAGAATAGAGGCCAAGTCTGAGCTGGATGTGGTGGGGGAGGGAGGCAGCCTTTGTGTGGGATGCTGTGATGGTCCAAGTCCAACTGTAGCTCCCCTTATTGGAGGCAAGGTCCTGCTTTCCTCATTGAGGTTCTCTCCAGATTGTTCTTGTTAATAGATGAATTAAGTGAGCACTTGCTGTAGGTGTGTGCTTTCCATCTGTGGCACGCTACTGGAAGAACTGTTTTGCCAAGGCTGGCAGAGGTGTTCCAGCATAGAATGTCCCAAGTTGGAAGGGACCCATAAGGATCATGGAGTCTGGCTCCTGGCTCCATATATTGCTCTTCTCTATCCTTGTGGCCATTGGAAGGAATGTTTTCAGCTGCTTCTACCTGCTGTTTTCTACTCATCACAGTGTCTCTCGTAAGAACAAGCAGTGTTTATTTCTGCAGTGGCACAAAGGCCGTCAGTGAGGATGGCAAATTTGCTGGTATGCTCCTGTGTTGACCAGAAACTGAGCTGGACAGTCTGCCCTGGTGGGCTGCAGGCTCAGTGCTCTTTTTGTAGAGCAATGCTTTGTTCTAAGGATCAGAATATTATCCACATGAAGTCTTAACTCTGAGCGATAGCAAGTTTGAAAAGAAGTGATATTTGAGATCTTAAAAGCAAAACCAGGAAATACAGCAGAAGGACATATTACTTACTGTGTGAGTGGAAAACTCGCCGCGGTGGACAGAAATTGGATTAGAACATGCTGTCATCCGTAAAATATTTCTGGAGGTACTTTAGTTTGGGCTTTTCTCATGCTGCTCCCTCTCTGTTCCTGTGGAACTGGGTGGGGATGGCCAACGAAGAAGTGTGGTGAGTGACACGTGGCCTTGCTCATCAGTGTTTGCTGGGTGGGTCTTAGCAAAATGACCTGGAATCTGCCGAATTTTCTTCTGTGGCTGAGAGATGTACATTTGTGTACACAAAGTGGGATTAGGAGGTGGAACTGGGAAGCGCTGCCAGAAGCATTTTAAAGAGGAGTGTGAACAAGATGATGGTGAGCGAGACATGGGTACTAGAACAGAGCACAGTTTCAATGGAAGTGATTTCCTTACTAAGCAAGTCTGCTTCTTGCTTAGTAACTGTAGCACTCCTACTGTCCAGAAATCCCATTTTCACAGGCTGAAGTTTGGAAAAGCTTGGTTTCTTGGTATAGTTTGAAGCAATGAGCTTTTCCTTTAGGTATCATTTACATTCTGAAGCACAAGACCTACGTATGTTATGCTGTGGGTTGGAGATGAGTGGCATTGCTGCTGTCTCCCAGGACTCACTCTGCACATCGCGGCTTGGTTCTGAAGGTTTGCCCCCTGCTGCAGTTATTGGAGCTGTGGCAGAGGTGGCCAGCCTGCTGGGAGAGCTGTGTGCTTGTTGGGGGAGGGCTGGGGTGCAGATTTGTGAGCTTTGTTAAAAAAAACCAAGCTCACTTTAGATGCAGACTGAACCTGCAGGATTCTTCTTGGCAGGATTGCCATGGAATGTCAGAATGCCATGTGTGTGTTTTTTTCTATGGTTATACATAGATGACCCTTCCTAGAGGTCAGGAAGCAGTTCCAGGGTGGGAATTAGCCTTTCTGGACAACTGCTAAAGACCAGGGAAGGCAAATTTCCATTACAGCAACAAATGTGTAATTTCAGGAAGTCTGTGAGCTCAAACGTGATTGTTAAAGCGTTCATAAAAGTGTAATGTTTTTTACTTTTACAATTGTAACATTGAAAATGCAGTGTCATGCTTTTTTGGGATGTGCAGGGAGGAGTAAAAGTACAGCTGAGAATGCTTTTTGGGAGTAGCCCTTCCTAAATGAGATGGGAGTGCTGGTGGCTGGAGGGACAGTTTTCTAACTGAACTGCAAAGCCCCTGAGCTAAGGTGCAGGGTTAAATGTGGTGACAGATCTTCAGGTAATTGCTGTGCTCACTTCTACCAGGCTGCAAAAGACGAGCAAGGGGAGGAAGTTTCTGGAGTCAGCAGTACTGTGCCTGCATTTACATTGGAAAATGTTTCAGTTCCACAAATCCAAAAATACAAGAATATTGCCTAATCTCGTGTTTTCTACCAGCTTCCCTTGTCTCTGTTTCTGTTCGAGGCAATGAATTCCCAATTCATGTTGTATGGAGGTGAGATCATATGTTGTAGCCCTCTCCTTTCTCACTTATAACTCACAAATTTCTCACTCACGAATAAAGCAATGTGTTATTGACCTTCCAACATGGATCTTGGGGTTCAGCTCTCACTTCCCCTTGCAGGAAGAGCTGCATATCATATGTTGCAGTCAGGCTGTCACAGTTACCTCTGTGGGTCTGGAATGGGGTGGTGTCGGGCAGTGAGGGGTAACCACAAGGAGAAATAGTGCTCCAAGTGGTTTTTGTGGTGTCCACAATAAAAGGGTTAAGGTTAGTAGCATTTTCAAGACTGTTTGTGAAGTTTGGTTGTATTCTTAGCTCTTACAGATTTTGTATATGACCACCTTCAAAACAGCTGTGCTTCTTTAGCCATATATGGAGATGTTGGATAATATTTGTTTTGTCTCAGAGAAACCATATTTACTTAAATATATATAGAAACAAACTCATCAAAAGGAAATGTAAAAGCGGTATAGATCTTTGCTCGTTGTTAAATATGGAAAATACTCAAACCTGAATGCCAAATACCTTTCAGAACGTTTAAAAGTAAATGTGAATTGGGAACCATTTAAGTTGTGTTTGAGACTTTGGCTGTGACACAGGCGAACTGTGCCCTCCTGTCTGTTCAGTCTTGAGCTGATTTGAAAAGATTTACATTCTCTTTTAGGACTACAGGTATTGTGAGCATAGATCAGCTCTACCTTTCAGGGTTTGTGTATGTTTCCTGCCTCTGCAATTCCTTGTTTATAGCACCCGAGGAGCAGCAATGGAAGAGGCAAGTTGGAGGCAGTTTAAACTTATAGGTCTTAATCGCATTTGTCCTGGATTCTTGTTTGCTCTTTGGCTCTGAGCTCTGCTCTGTTCTTAATCATTATTTTCCCTTGCCTCGTTTTGGCTTCTTGCATGTGATAAAAGAACAAAAATGATAGGCACAAAGAAGGGATTGTGGCATCAGTAAGGAAGGCAGTGGGGAGAAGTGAGCGACTGTCTTCTGAGCAATTCATCCAGTCTACTGGAGATGGCCTGGGAGTCAAAGGAAGCATTGCCACTGTTTGCGTGCTGTTTTAAGCACTCAGCCTAGGCCGTTCTGGTGTGTTGCTGACATGGCTTCTTTCTTTTTAATCCTACTTCAGCAGCAGGACAAGGTATTTTTGGTTTGTATGCTGCAGATGCACCAGAGACGTGCGCTGTGCCTGCCTCTCTGCCTCCCAGGCGTCTCTCATGCCTGCTTTGTTGCTTAGAACTGGGAAGCGGTCAGCCTGCTCCAGTAGGTCTGTGCCATGGTGGATATCTCCCTTGTTCTGCAGTCGTGATACAACATGGCATCATTTCCTCTTGCCTTCAGAGGATGCAGAAGAAGATAAGTAAGGCTTTCTCTAACTTATCTGTCTTCTCTTGTTGATCACTTCATAGGGCCACAGAAGTACGTGGGTTCTCACATGATGTGAAAAACAGTGCTTTCTCCCTTGGTGAGAGGGGAACCCCAGTGTGTGCTCAGTGGGAGAATGCAGTTAGCAGTCCTTGAGTTTCCCTAAAGCCTTCTGTTGGTGTTGTGGCTGCAGTCTTTCCCTGTATAAGTCCTTTACACATTTCATCTTGTTAGGAAATCGTTAGGAATGGTCACGGGAACAAAGTGCACTTCCAGGAGAGAGGATGCTTTGTGGAGATGCTTTCTAAGGATGGTACTGTCCTTTCTATTGCTGTTCCTTTCATGAATCCAGGCAGGGCTCTCTGAGTGCTGTCTTCTGACTTTTTCATAGTTGCTTGAACCTTGTATCTGCTCATTTGTGTGAGTTTTCCTTTTTCTGTCCTAATCTGAGGTTCATACCATTTCTGTGTCCTGTGATGCCAATGGTGTGCTGTGTGGGAACCAGCCCAAATTATGGCCTCTTTAGAACCGCTGTGGCTGAAAAGGGGCTTCGGTGCACTTCCCATATTGTACACCCAAACTTTCATTTCTGATGCATGTTTGTCTGTTTCTAGAGAGCTTTAAGAAGAGATGAGAATCCAGGCTCCTCAAGCAGTCTATTTCTAATCTGCCTCGTTCTTGCTATTAGAGAAGAAATGGCTGTTATCAGTTCTCTTGGCCTTTTAAAGGAAAAGAAGTAGCAGATCAGTGTGTGGGTATCTTTCTGTTCTGCACAGCAAAGGCTAGCTAAGAAAAATTATTTACTTTAAATCATATTTTAAAACTTTTTTTGTTTTATGTTAAAATAGTTCAAGGCAGAAGCACACATAAGAAAAATGAGAACAGAAGCATGTGGAAATGGAGTCATTTTTCTCTGAAGATGAGTCCTGTCTCGAAAGGAGCAGAATTGGTTGTCTGTTCTGTGTGAGAATCATTTATTCTTCCCACACTTCATTTCCTCTAACCTTTGTCCCTGTGCCATATCAGCGCATGTAAAACATCCAATTCCATGCCGTCGTTGTTGCTCTTGGGGTCAGAGCAGATGCTTTTGTGCTGGGTCACGGAGCCTGTGGTGAGTCACTCTTGTAAGTATGTACCCCAATCTCTTATTTGGTGTATTCTCACAGCTGAAGTATTCAACCCCCTGTTCTGTAAGACGGGCAGTGATGGCTTGTTGTGAGGCATTCCAATCTGCGTTCCTCTGCGGCGGCAGCGAGTTTCCACTCAGAGCATAAGTGAGCAACGAGTATTTGCTGTAATTTCCTGCCAGCTTTCGTGGTGAGAAGTGCTTTGAGAGGGCCAAAGTGGTAAAATTGCTTTTAAACAACTTCTCAGTCTCAGCAGGTATATCCTGAATTCTTTTGTTTTCAATTGTGTAACTTACACCTTTGCTGGTCAGTCACAGCCGTGCTCTTTGGCGTTCGGAGTTGTCATTTCATAGCACTCAATTGATATTTTAAATTGCCATGGCCGTATCCAAGCATTAAATTACACTGTTTCTTGCTTCACTTGTGTGATGCTGGTAAATACTAAGAGCTGAGCAAACACCGTGAAAAACTTCAGACTCCATTCATTTACATCTTTTAATAAACTGCTTTGCTCGTGGCACTTTTCACATTCCACATAGCAAAGTGATTAAGTCTTGCTGACATAAATGATCAGAGGAATTGAATGTAAATTTTCAAGAGAAGTAACTGTTTCCTCACTGAATGGCAAAACTAGCCTGGGAAAACGAGCAGGCTGTGCATGGTGGATGGCCAGTGTGGGTTCAGAGAAGCATCAGTGCTTAAGATGTGTTTTATGTGTCTGTTCTGTCTCTGTTCTTTTTAATGGGGCATCTGTTCTGCCTTGTTGATATAAAAATAGGTATTGGCAGACATCATGTCAAGTGGAATATAACATCATCAGACTCTGAACATCAGAGAAACGTTCAGAGAAAGGCAGAGCAGGACTAAGAAGTGGTGGAGACTCAGTGGACGCTCTTACAGATGGAACTGCAAAACCTGGGGTGTCCTTGGGGCTGAAGGACTGGTCTTGTTGGGGTAATGATTAATTAGCTGTAAAAAAAAAAATAAAAATCTCAAGTTTCATTCTGGATATTGTTGAGGCAAAATGTACTCGTTTGAAGGGAGAGAACCAAGCATTGCTCTGCATTTCTTTGCTTTTGTGTGCGGAATCTCTCGGTGGAATTGTCAGCTATGAATAGGGGCCTGGCTTCCAGAAAATGGGATGTTATGTAGTGAGATTTCTTACACGTTCCCTGTCTTCATGTGTTTTTGTGAAGAAGGGGAGAACATAGAACCAAACACTTGTGCTTTATAAAATTATATTTTTGCAGGTGTTTAGCAGCTGATACCAAGCTTTTAGTGTTAATAGCTCTTACTGCTTGCCACGGAGATACAAGTAATTAAGTGTAAAACTAATCTTTGCGTCTTGCCCTTCGTTTCTTAAACTGCTTGGAAATGCATTGGAACTCTGAATTTTTTTCCTGAAATCTCTATTTTGGTTGCCTGTGTTTCTTGTCCATTTTTACTGTGGTATTGGAAAAGAGCAATAAGGTCTGGGGAAGAGGAGGCTGAGGGGAGACCAAACAGCCCTAATTCCTTCAGTCTCTCCTCATAGGGCACATTCTCCAAGCCCTGCACAGCCTTGTTGCCCTTCTTTGGACCTGGTCCAGCTCCTCCATGCCCTTTCTGTATTGAGGTGCCCAAAACTGAACACAGTACTCAAGGTGAGGCCTCACAAGTGCCGAGTCCAGGGGCAGGATGACTTCCCTGGTCCTGCTCACCACACCATTCCTGGTACAAGCTGGAATGCCATGGGCCTTCTTGGCCACCTGGGCACACTGCTGGCTTATATTCAGCTGGCTGCCCATCAGCACACCAAGATCCCTTTCCATCAGGCAGCTTTCCAGCCACTCCTCCACAAGCCTGTAGGGTTGCCTGAGGTTCTTGTGACCAAAATGCAGGGCCTGACACTTGGCCCTATTGAAACTCATACCCAGTTTACCTCAGCCCATCGGGGCCTGTCCCTCTGCGGTGCCTTTCTCCCCTCCAGCAGATCAGCGCTCCCTCCAACTCGGTGTGGTCTGCAAACTTACAGAGGGTGCACTTAATCCCCTCATCAGGATGGTTAATAAAGATGCTAAATAGGAGTGGTCCCAGTACCGAGCCCTGGGGGCTGTCGCTTGTGACTGGCAGCCAACTGGATTTAACTCCACTGACCACAGCTCTTTGGGCCCAGCCATCCAGCCAGTGTTTCTCCCAGCAGAGCTTACGCACATCCAAACTGTGGGCAGCCAGCTTCTCCATGAGGATGCTGTGGGGACAGTGTCAGAGGCTTTAGAAGTCCAGGTAGATCGCATTGACAGCCCTACCTTCATGCACTAAGTGGGTCACTTTGTCATACAATGAAATCAAGTTTGTCAAGCAAGGTATCTCAGTAAAACATCTGAGTTTAAATAAGCTGTTACAAAATGCTTGAGTTGCAATGCTTGGTTAAGGAGTGCTGTGGTGGTTCTGTGATAAAACAGTTGCAATTTTTTACTTGCTGTCCTGTGAAAGAAAAACTGTGGAACTACTTGTTTTGACAGAGGATGAGACAGCTGAGGAAAAGGATGTAGGAGAGGAGAAGCCCCCGCTCAGATGTAATGCTTCCATTGGAGCTCATGTCGTGAAATGACCTGATTCTCAGAAGAGAAAGTTGATTGTGACAGATGTCACTACGTACTGTATGTGTAGAAGGCATTTAAAGACAAGGTTGGCCTTAGGTTTTAGGTTTGGGGTCACCCATGTGTTTAGGTCTGATTCCCTCTAATAGCGTTGTTAACCATGCAGCCATAGTAATGGTGCTCCTGAGGAGTTCCTCTCCAGCCCCAGCCACAGGTTGTTCTTACTGGTGATGCAACTACTTTTAACTTTTCCTTTCTACTCTAGAGATGTGACTAGAGATTAGATCCCATGGCAGCTTTCAGTCCACTCAAAGTGCAACTCAACCTGTTACTTCATATTTTTGTGCTGGAAAAACACTACAGTTATATGGCATAGCCTGCAAAAGTGGGCATGAGAAGAGATTAAGAACAAACTTGTTTTTTAAGGTATTTGATTCCCCTCTGCATGTGGTAGCACTTCAGTTTTCATGCTGTGTAAGTTTTTTCCTTTCCCTGGTGATGCTCATGTTTCTACACTGAGTAGAGTTGAGCAGGAATTGAAAAGTTCACCTAGAAAACTGTGTTCAACAAATAGTTGAGAGATTTGTGTTGGTTCCCATCAGTCCTCAGTCAGCGTCTGGGGACCTGCCTTGTTTTCTTGCTTACTGGAATAGATCAGAAATCATTGTAAAGTCACTGCTGTTAATTTGTCTTTAGATACGAACACTTCCAGTATTCATATCTAAAGCATATGGGTTGAAGAAAAAAAAAGAATGAGGTGTGTGCTCCCAGTTTCCTGTGTTTGTGTTGTGTTTTTACATGCAGTCAGGGTTGATGTCCGGTTGGTAAGCGAGCGTAACTTCACTGCTGCTGCCTAGAGCCAGGTGTGAGCGCACACAGGGACCTGGGGAGAAGGTCCAGTGGGCAGCAGGACCTGAGCTGGTGGTAACCAGTGGTTCAGGTGCAGAGCTGCTGGGTTCTGCTTGGGAAAGTGAGGGAGCACGGAGTGCCACCGGGTTGGTGTGAGGGTGAGAAGAGGCCCTTGCTTGCTGAAAGACTGCTGGAGGCACCCGGACGACTAAGAAAGCTATTTTATTATCTGCAGACGTGCATAATACTGTTCATAAATAACGAGGTTTGAGTCTAATTACTTAAGCTTCCTTTTTTTTTGAAGAGATTAATTCAGGACTGTGAAAACTGGAGGAGATTGTGTAACCTAAAGCAAAACTTGATTACTTTCACTCCAACATCTTCAGAGAGCTAATCTCTCCCCCTTTCCTGGAAGCACTGTATTTGAGAGCTTTCAGTTGGTTTTTGTTACTTTTTTATAGCTGAGCTGCTGGTAGTTGAAAGTGAGTGTAATGTGGAGTTCCAGTTTAGAGAACTGCAGATGTGTCTTAGTAAGGACATCTGGGGGTTATTTTAGTTCAGCCTCCCACTCAAAGCAGGACTATTGCCAACAGTAGTTCAGGTCAGCTTTGTGTAACCGAGCATTTCAGCTCTGCAACAGCACACTCTGCCACCATCTCTCTGCTAGTAGAGAGGCTTTTTTCCCCAGTGTCCAGTCTGAACTTGCAGACTGGCCTGCGAGTTCAACTTACTGCCTGTGCCATTTCTTTTTGTCACCTCGGGTACTTCCAGCAGCTGTGGGCACCTATTAGATCTGCCCCATGCCTCCTCTGCTACACTGTGCAGCCCCCATTTTCTGTAGCATGCCCTGTCAGGTCAGGTGCTGTAGGCCCTTCACCTTCATCTCGCTGGCCCTCTGCTGGATAGTGTCCAGCTCCAGCACATCTCTTTTGACCCGAGGTCCCTCTTCTTTCTTGCACTTTCCTTCTTCCTGTACGGTAGGGATAATTTTGTTTGGAAGGTTATGAGTGCTTTCTGGAGAAGCTAGATTGGCATAATGTGTATTTTACAGAGACTGTCGATGATCTCCTGCTGTAAACATTAACTGAGCATTTGCTTAAGTGAACAAATTGGAGGCATACCAGAGGTTCATTTATCAGCTAACATCTGTAGTAGCTATGATGGTGCAGAGCTGTTGCTAAAGGAAGTAGATATTCCTATGTTTTCATTGAGGCATGAAATGAATAGAGCAGAGCTCACATTCGTGAAACGGAATGCCAGATTTATTATTGGTGAAGGAAATTGTCTTCTCAGCAATTCAAACAGTCTGATTTTTCTTGAAGTTGGCTGCTTTGTTGGTACTCAAGGCCAATATTACACCCCACTTCTCTGATAGTGTATCACGCCACATTTTGAGATATCTTTATTATTTCCAAGCCATCACTTGGGATGAAATGAGCTTAAAAAGTGTGTCTTGATCCTAGGATTAATTTAGGCAAGCACCGTATCTCTTGCAGGAAGGAGGATGGCAGGGCTCCAGCTGAGGTTCAGTAGGAGTTAAAGGTACTTAGTTGGGCAGGAGGTGGGCTTGCACTGTCAGCCGTGCAAGGAGATGCTCAGCTCCGATACCAGCTTCATCTTGGCTGGTTACCAAGTAGGCTTGGCTGGATCCCCAGCATTCACAAAGTAATGTTATATCCATGTTGCTGTAATCACAGAACTAATCCTGGGCGTTCCTTAGCGTTCCACAAAGCTGAGCTGTTCTTTGCCCTTCAGAGACAGGACTAATGATTAGCTCCTGAGAGCAGCCTTTGGAGTTCTTGACCAATTTTAACCAAATAGAGCGGAAGAATAAGTGTCTCATGTCTGAAGTCCTTTTGGGTAGGAGTGCTGTTTGGGTGGCCTGCTGCATTCACTGTTTGTCAGCACAGATTTTGCTCTTAGTCAGCTGTAGTACTTCTGTTATGGAGAGTAAGACTTTTGCTTTTGGATCACTTTGCTTTCCACTCAGTACTGAAATCGTACCAATCCAGGAGAAAACAGCACGATGTAATTCACCTTTGTCTCTGCAAGCTTTGAAGCACAAGTGTACCAGCTGGAAGTGACAGCAGTGCTCAGGTTGAGTGACTGCTTTCTCACCAAAGGTGACTTCTGAACTGCAGGAGCAGGTTTGCTAGAGTGGCCCTGTCATTTGGGGCAGAACTGCGACTGATAATTGGTCGTAGGGTGAGGTCGTGTTTAAGGCTTTTTGGTATAGGATTTGTTTCTACAAGACTGTGCTGTGCTTAGTAAGAAAGGGGATGACTCAATTTTTTGAAACGATTTGTATTGGTTTGGATGTACATTGTGCCTGTACTGCTTGTTTCTGCAACTGTCTTGGGAGTTGCAACTTCAAGTAACGTGGCTGCCCTTTTTTCTGTGTACTCTTAGCAGTAGCACTCAACTACAGGCATAGGTATTTGGGGAGTATGTGGACAAGTAATTAGTAAATGTCATCTTGATCTGAGTGTTAAGAGAGTCACAGTAATACAGCTTTCTTTTGGGATCAGTGCAGGAGGATCAGTTTCTGACACGTGGTATAGATTGAACAGGAAGGTGGATTGGAAGAGTGGGATCTGTGTGCTGACTGTGATTTCCAGTGACAGCGTGGCATCGATACAGGGCTCAGTTAATGGTAAACACTGAAGCATCACTTAGGATCTTTTTTCTGTCTTTGAACACGGCTGCTTGTAGGGTCTGTCCTGAAGCCAACTGGCTATGAGTGGCCATTGGGTTTATGGGTACAAGCCAATCTGTCACATTTAAACAGAAATGCTGCTGAAGGGAAACAATAAGATAATTAACTTCATTTCTTTGGTTTTTTGTTTTTTTTTTTTGTTTTTCCCAGAGGTATGGAGAACTTGGTGGCTGGCTCCACCCTCCCTCCGCTTTTTGTAGATGAAGATGGATCTAAGGAAGGCAGTGATGCTGCTGCATCTGGGTAAGTGACTGCTTTCTTAACCATCTCTTCTCTCTTGAAAAGTTTTTTATTTGCAGAGATGTTGGTTTTAGAAAGAACTATACAGCATGTTGGAGATGGGCTGTATCAAGTGACTGTAGCGGCGCTTGCTGAGGAAATGATTTCTGGTAATGATAACTCATCACTGATCTCAGTCAGTCACTGAGAAACTGATGTTTTTCATTTTTGTCAGACTAACACTGCTTTTACAGATTGAAACAATGGCTTCTTTTAAAATCACAATGACAAAGTTAATAGTCTTTTAGGATTGTAGAATCATTAAGGTTGGAAAAGACTTCTAAGATCACCTTGTCTAACCATCAACACATCCACACTAAACCACGTCCCTCAATGCCACATCTAGCAGGTGCAGTGACTGCAAGGCACCAAGCAATAATGTTCAGACTTTGTAGACAGATAAAGCCCTGTAAAAATAGATATGGAGACATCTGCTTCAAATCTGAATTCACTTGTCTGGGACTTCAGACTTGCTGGTCCCAAAGGGAGGCACGTGTTCCAAGTAGGTTTGTACTAAGGAGGTGTTAAGAGTTGTGAATGAGTTTTCATCAACTTCCTCTGCAGTGGCTACATCCCATTGAAATCTGTCTTATGAATATGGTTTAGAAAGCTTCCCTGGTAAGGAGGAACAGATAGAAAATCTGAAATGTTTTTCAAGCCATGCCAATGATTCTGAGAAACTGTATTGTTCCATTTTCTTTTTGATGTGTACGGGACATCATTATAGGAGCATGGATGATTTTTCCCTTCTTGTCTCTCTAATTGTTAGTAATATGAACTCAATCTGATATCTGAAAGTCAGGCACGGGTCTCTAGCTCTTATTTCTTCACTGGTAATTATGCTTTGATTGCTGATAAGAGTGGGTAATGAAAATATGCTATTTAAAGGCAAATTTTCCCATAGGCATTCAGTTAACAACTCTGTTAATATCTTGGTTTTCAAGAGCTGTATTCTGTATTAGCTGGAACCCCCTTTTTAATATTTAACACGTTTGATGTGTTTGTAATTAGCTGTAGAGCTGGGTAAATGGCCAAGGTAGACTTGTAGCATATACTATTGTAGTAATTTTTGTGAATGCAGCAGCACAAGGCAAAGTAACACGTAGCCTGGCTAAGTAAGGAATTAGAAGCTGAGAGGAGCCCCAAAATTGTACGTTAATTTGCCCACTGAGAACAGGGAGAACATCTCAGTGTTGCCCCCAAAATATGTACTTATCCTTACATGCTCACCTCCAGAACCTGTTCTTTGTGTTGGCTTCTGTACAGCTTGCCCTTTCTTAAAAATGGTTGATAGACACAGCTGTTGCAGCAAAATGAAATAGTGCCCATTCAGGAGCCTCTTGGGACCTAGGTTTGTTTGTGCTTTAAGTGCTCACGTGCATCAACAGGAGATTATGCTGAATGAAATTTAATCCAAAATCATACACAACCACTACACTTTAAGTGTAGTTGTAGAGAAATACATTAAATGTATCTAGGAAGGTGCATATTAGAGAAGATTAGACTTTTTATTTCAAATTTCTTACTGTTTTTTTGTGTAGATTCATGCTTTTTGATTCAAACGCTGATTTGCTTGACAGCTTGTGTAATCAAAAGCTTCAGAAAAAGTGAGACAAAATAACACTTCAAAAATCAAGCTGGCTTTCATAGTAACTGTGGTAACTGCAGCAGTTGTTTGGATGGAACAGCCAGTTCCTCAAAAGTGACTTTTTTGAAATCTTTTTCATGATGACATCGGAACAGAATATATTTGCAATGTTTTTGCATGTTTTAAAAGATTAGGAAGGAAGTGATTTAGCAATGCAATGATTATTTTTTTCTTTTCCATTCTGTGCTTTTTCAGATTAGCTCATTCTGAGGGTTCGTTCACTGGCGGAGCTTCGCAGCCTGTGAACAACCCGGATTTGGTGGAGGATTTGTCACAGGTTCAGCAGCTGCAAAATGAGTCTACTAACACTGCTGAAAACACTGAGCAGAAACCTGAGGAGGAGGTGAGGTGAAATAATGGTGACTTGGAGCTCTGTCATTGTTCTGTCTCCCCTAATGAGATTATTTTTTTGATAGGATCACAAATTGTCAGCTGTGTGCCATTTTCATCTTGTGGTTCTCCCTGGTTATTTCTCTGCTGTTGCATAATGGCACGTAGCCGATGACAGCTGACAGTTGTACTGCACAGAGGGCATCTCAAGTGTCTGTCATTGCTAGGATGGGCCTCAGAACTGGTTCTGCCTCTGCTGTTTGGGAAGACTGTATGTTCCACTGCCACCATTTATTTCTTCTGTTGCGGGGCAGAAAATTGAGACTGCTGCACTCATCTGGGAGTAATGGATGTCTTGGAAAGCATTATGCTCACTTCTTGAGGCTGCCGTGTGTGTACTGCCCCACACTGAGACTTGATGAGTAAATCATGAAGGAACTGACACTTGACGTGAAAGTGGTTGTGGTATTTTGATAGATGCACTGATATTTCTCCTTGTAGTGTCTTCAGCCGCGAGCTCCTCTTGTTTAAGGAAGTGCTAAAATTCCAGAAAGGGAACTGAAACTGACATGACAGCAGGAGCATTGATTTGGGGAGAGATTAGAAGGATTGAAATAGTTTTTTGTACACAGTATAAAAAAAATAGTGCTGTCCAGAGATTACTACATGGTGATATGAAGCCAGGAGAATGAGTGATAATTATGTGATTCCTTTGAACTGTGCACCACAGGAAAATTGTAGTGTTCCTTCCTTTGAGTTTGTTGGTCTCTTTATTGGAGATGGTTGCTGGAAAAGAAAGCCTAAAGAGCAGGCTGGAATACAAAACCTACATACTGTTCTGTCACCCACATTTTGGGCACACAGTGCACAAAGGCAAAAGCTTGGGAAGGTGCAAAACAGCTACGTAGTTTACAGTAATCAAATAATGCAGATTCTTCTAACATGATGCAGAGGCAAAAGCTTTGGGACAGCCGGGGGGAAAGAACTGTGAGCTGGAACAAAAAAATAAAGATAAAATACTTGCAGTTGCATCAGAGAGTGATAGTTTCATGAGTTATTGCTCCTTTTAGTTTTGTAGCAAAAACTGATGCAGTTATTACTGTGTTGTCCCATTGAACCAGGAGTGATGCACAACTCCTCATAGTCAGACTTCTTGTCTGGCTTTGCTTAGAGGAAAGTCAGAATTGCTCTAAGGTAAGACTTGAAGAACATCCATGGCAATGGCAAGGATGTATTGCAGCAATATCCTCCTGATAAAAATGCTTGAGAAATGAATATTTATTCTTTTCTTTGTTGGTAATTCTTTTTTCTTGCAACCTGAATTTCCTTTCATTTCCATTTTGCAGCAGCAAAGAACTAAACGAGGAGGCTGGGCCAAAGGGAGAAAGAGAAAGAAACCTCTTAGGGACAGCAATGCCCCCAAGTCCCCCCTCACAGGGTACGTGCGCTTCATGAACGAGCGCAGGGAGCAGCTCCGAGCAAAGAGGCCCGAAGTCCCTTTCCCTGAGATCACCAGGATGCTGGGCAACGAGTGGAGCAAACTGCCTCCTGAGGAGAAACGGGTACCGTTCCACTGCCTTTCCCTTGTTGGAATGTGATGGTTGCTAAATGAAAATGTTGTTGTTTAGTGAGGAGGTTGACACTGCCTTTTGATTAAGCTTGAGTTTAGGAATGTTCTTCACAATAAGGGCTGCAGGTCCTACAGAGTTTACATAACAAACCCTGCTAAGGCCATAACGTGTCATCCCAGTGTGGCTTGAGGAGAACTCACTCTTCTAGATAATGCAAGAATATATTCAGAACAGTGGCAAGTGCTCTACTGAGACATTCCATTGCTGATGCAGTTCATCTAAATAAACTTGTGTTGTACCTAACTCAGATACACCTGGGGCCTGCCAGCTTCCAAAGCTGTCGGAAAGATGGGGCTGATGTTTTTTCTCTGTGACTGAGGAGAATTTGACAGGTTTTCAGAACTGCTGGAAGGATTTATTTTTTTTAAACTTATCAATGCATGTGGGTCGCTCTGAAAGTAATGCCTCCTGTGTATCCCTTTGGTAACTACAACAGATACAAAGAGCACAATGACACTTGTTGATAGAGCAAATTCTCAGCTACAAAAGTCTTTTTCAACATTGTCACAACCACTGGCTGTGTGTTTTCAGCAGTGATGAACAAGAGCCTGCATGCTGCACTTGAACAACTCTGCACCAGTGGAGGTGATGCACTGTTTCAAAGCTGCTGTAACAGTGTTGCTACCGAAACAAAACACACCACCTGCTGCATCACTCTCCTCTGCACTGTTTGGTCTTCATTATGTTCAACAAGCACTGATGAATTGTCAGTTGGTGGCACTTCTTCCACGTGGAGGAATTCAATTCCATACCTTTGTTTCATCTGCACTTTCATGTCAGAGGCCGTTTTCGCAGACTTCTGCTCTGCTGCCATCCATTGCACTGTAACAAAATGGAACAGAATATTGGTAGAGATGTTCAACCTCTGCTATGATACCAACATCACAGATCACAGAATCACAGAATCACAGAATCACCCGGGTTGGAAGGGACCCCAAGGATCATGTAGTTCCAACCCCCCTGCCTAGCAGGGCCACCAAACATACACATTCAGATCAGGTTGCCCAGGACCCCGTCCAGCCTGGCCTTAAACACATCCAAGGACGGGGCATCCACAACCTCCCTGGGCAGCCCGTTCCAGGGCCTAACCACTCTCCTAGTAAAGAACTTCCCCCTAACATCCAACCTAAATCTTCCCTCCTTCAACTTAAAACCATTTCCCCTAGTCCTGCTGTTGTCAGCCCTTTTGAAGAGTTGACTCCCCTCCTGGCTGTAGGTTCCCTTCAGGTATTGATAGGCTGCAATGAGGTCACCCCGCAGCCTTCTCTTCTCCAGGCTGAACAAGCCCAACTCCCTCAGCCTGTCCTCATAGGGGAGGTGCTCCAGCCCCCTGATCATCTTAGTAACATATCTGCCTCTGATGTCGTGGGCCAACATAATAAAGCAGGTGTTACTTTTGGAGCAGCCCTTATTTATAAACACTTGGTGTCTTGGATTAAGACCAACAGACCTCACAGGATAGCTTAGTAAAGAAAACAGTTCAAGTGAGTAAAGTTTTGCACAGTATTTTAGTACTGTTTGCCTTGGAAAAAAAATGAAGTCAGTATGACAGATGGGATGTTAGAAGCTACATATTCCAGTTTCTGTACGTATTACCTTAGAAAAAGTGTGTTTTTCACCCTTCAGTCAGTGGTCTTCTGCACTGTCTCATATGTGAATGAAGACCAAGTCAGTGCTGGGGCTGTACTTCATTCTGGAGTGGGCCCTGTTTTTGCTAATGGATGTTTTACCATCTACACACGGTTTCCATTTGGAGATTACAGCAGCATCAGGTTATACTGGGAATGAGCTATGAATTAATATGTTTAAGCTTTGTTTTTTTTTAATTAAGACAGCAAAGATTAATTAAAGGCTGCTGCTTCAGAAACCCTGAACTCTTGTTGAAACAGAGCAACCTTATTTTTGTTGTCCTACATGGTGAAATATGTTATGAGGTGTACGAACCTGTACTAGAAAACTGTGATGTCCATCTAGCAGACAGTATAGCAGAACGTGCTGTTCTAAAATGCAAGAGGAGAAATTTAACTCAGTTACTGTGCTCTTTCAGCAGTCACAGTGCTGGAGATGGAAAAAAGGGATTAATGTCATATGGAAGAATTCAATGCCCAAAAGCAATGCAGCCCAGCATCAGCACTCTAATCTAGGACATGAACTGTCGCCTCAGCAGGGTCAATATTCCAAATGCATGGAATATATAATGGTTAGGTAAATTGCCACGATGATTTCATGAAAATGCAAGTCATAGCACGTGACTGAGTTTGACTCTGATTCAGTGCTTCCGTTGAATTTTAAGCTCCTGTAGAGGGGAGGGTTCGGAAGCAGCTATTTCTTGAAAAGATCTCACTAACTAAGAATTGTGACTACTCCTTAAATGGTATTCTGCTCACTTCTTCCCCTAAACAATCCTCTAGTTAAGCTCCTTCCGTTACACAGATATGTGAAACATCTGCAGGCCACAAAAGAATTAATTTTCTTAGCCTAAATACAGGTGGCTTAAATTGATAAATCCTTGCAGGCTTGTGCTTTGCTGATAACCACGTTGCTTTATTCACTTCTCAGATGAGGGGTGAGGTGTGAGGTTGTAGAATGGTGCTGCTTTTGTCTATTGAGAGCATGAAAACAGGTGTATTGGAACCTCAGTGTTACGCTTCTGAACCTTAAATCATGATCTGTTAAGAATGCATTCTAATTGATTGCATTTAATCCTGACCACTGTCAGGCAGTTCTTAAGCTTGTATTTTATAACGTGTAGGTGTGTAATTCTGTTGAACTGAGTGGCCTAGCAGCAGGTCATCTCAACAACACAACACAAAAAAGGGGATGGCAGAGGACAGTAATTTTATCCAGGAACTTTAACCCTTTGCATCTTCCACATTCTCGTTTCTGCACTCCTTCCCTGTTCGAGTCAGTGAGATGGATCAGCACTTCCTCGGACAAGTTGTTTTCCTTCCCTTCCTCCAGAAGGGGAGGGAACTCCCTGAACCTCTCGGACTTTTCTGTTTCAGCGATACCTCGATGAAGCAGACAGAGACAAGGAGCGTTACATGCGAGAACTGGAGCAGTATCAGAAGACTGAAGCCTACAAAGTCTTTAGCAGGAAAGCACAGGACAGACAAAAAGGCAAATCACACCGGCAAGGTATTGATCGAGACAAAAATGTACTCCTAGCTAGAAGAGAAGATTCCCAGTTGGACATGTAGCCAGACATTTGCTTAAAGCTTGTCAGTGATAAAGTGTTCTTTCTATGGCATTGGTCTCTACTGTGTCTGAAGTGATTAGATTCATGTGGAATTAACTGTGTCTAGATTTTATGGGAGGATGTGCATTAAAAGCATCCACAATTAGACACAGGTTCTGTATGACTTGTTAGGAAAGTTGCACGAGTTTCCTCTCTACCTGTTGTGCAACTGCTATAATTTTTGGTAATTTTCTCAAATCTTAGGTATTCTGAAGGATTACTTTTTTCTTTTTCAGATGGAGCAAGGCAGCCAGTCCACGATCATGAGGTAAACCTCTTCATTCTGTACTTTAGTTTCTGCTGTGTTACAGGCTGAATGTGCAGAATTGTTACTATGGAATTTTTCAAAGCAGAAAAATCTGTAACTTCCCCCATATTTTCTTAAATTGGAAACTCTGGGGTAAAATAGACACAAAGCTTGTGACCTTGATAGACCTTCCAGCGTTACCCCTGTAGGCTGTTGTTTTGAGGTACTGATTTTTCTGCAGCAACGTGAATGCTGTGACTTCCTTGAGAGGAAAATAACGTAGCCAAATCACTGGGAGAACTCTCACAAAACTCCTGCCCCCACCCCCTCCCACACACTCTTTGCATATGTAAATACTGGAAGAGAGTAATGAATGTCTGGAGATGAGGTGCCTGTAGATGGTGAGAACTATCGCAAACCTCCTGGGTCTTGGCTGACTGTTGTCTCTCTTCTCATGCAGTGTTTGAGCTTTCTCTCTCCAGTTGTTTTTCTAGGGCAACAGAACTTCTCTCCTCCTTTTCAGTAAATGCAAACAAAAACAATGAAAAATCCTGTTTATGCACAGCCTCTTCATTTCATTTCTAAGCAGTAGGCTGTACTGAAAGATCTGTTTTCCTTTGAGGGTTTGTTTTTTTTTTTGCCATGGGAAAGCAATCAAGTTGTTTCTTACTACATTAATTACAATAGTGACAAGGATGTGCACCGCTGAGAGGCAACTACTGCTCTCATCTACTTTAAGGAAAAGAAGTTTCATTTCCAGGAAAATGCTTTGCTAGCATGTTTGTGGTGGTTTTCATTAACTCTTAAAGGCAGTGCTTGCGTTAATATCTACAAGTGCACAATCCCCAGCTTTTCTGATCTGCCTTTTTTTGCATTTTTTATGCAGGTCGTTAAATAGTACAACCTTCCATGTGCAAAGAATGAGTCAAAAAAAATTTAGACTGCTTTTAGAAGTATATGTTCACTCAAATCATTACTGGAAGCAAGACTATAGCTTCATGTCTTGCTACTTTATTAGCATTAACTATTATCTTTGTGATTAGTAGCTAGGATTTGATGAAATTGTATCTTGAGACTGCATAGCAACCTTAAAGTTGTGGAAACCTTTCTTTTTCTCCTTGCTCCACTCAGATGATCATGATTTATTTTCTGGAAATCTGTTGAGCTCATTGTAAATATTATATATGGAGGTGGCCTCCAAAAAGAGTTGCAGTGAACAATTCAAATAAGTAATATTAACTACAATAAGAGCAACAAGAGGATGAGGCTTAGGAAGTAAGAATCAACTTCTAAAATGCAGATGGAACCACAAAAAGCACGAAGAAACCTTCTCAGAATGCTCACCTGTTGGTTTGGGATGGAACATCTGTCTTCCTTCGAATCCTAGATTCATGAACATGGCATACAGCAGTATATAAAACAGCTATGAATTCACATCAGCAGGGACAGAACCATTGTTACTGTTCTCCATTGTTGTGCTATTGCTGCTTTTCTCGGGCTGTCTGCCTTGGGCTGTGTAGATCTAACTTCATGCTGTCAGTTAGAGCGTCGTACTAGCAAGATCTCAAAGATTTCTTCTCAATTCTTGTCCATTAGACCAGCTAGAATCTACAGACTTTGAAGATAGGCAGATGGTTATCTGGCTGTATTGCCACTATGAGCACACAAGCAGAAGACATTACTCTGATGAGAACATTTATTATGTAGCACATCTATGATATCTGTACCTTTGCACCTGACTAAGAGAGGATGGATTTAAACCCTGTCAAATCTCATCTTTCCCTTTACCATACTTCACCATTTCTCTCAAATTTTCACTTTGTTGAAGATCAACCTCAGTTTTAATAACGAGGTGAGAACAGCATTACTAGTTGATATTCTTATTTAAGACAAAAGATTGAAACAGTTTTGATTCTCTTTTTAATTTGGGGGGTGGCA
Source organism: Lagopus muta (assembly GCF_023343835.1). Lineage (NCBI taxonomy): Eukaryota > Metazoa > Chordata > Aves > Galliformes > Phasianidae > Lagopus > Lagopus muta. The sequence continues at coordinate 17,436,713 of NC_064442.1, forward strand.
AAATGATATGCAGCCTAAGCAGGTTGTGTGTTTTAGTATGAGGTAATCAGAACTTTGATTTTAATCTTGAGTGAACCTTAGAGAGGCTTAAGTGTTTCTGAGCTCTCAAGAGGATCTTCATGTTGGGTAATGTGTTCTGTAATGGAAAAGCACTGATGACTTTCATTCTTGCTCTTTTGTTCAGTAGAAATTATTGTTGCCTTTCAGAAGCTAGGGGAGTTTTATCTATTTATTTATTTACTTATTTATTAAGGAAGCTTTATCTTATCCTGCAGCACTGCAGGCAGAATACCCGGTCTTTTTCACAGTGCCCTCTCTTCTTCTTTCTATCTTCCAGGAGCCAGTGCTGAGCGAGGCAGCACATCTTTGCATATGGGTAGCAATAATAGAGATAAATAATCTCAAACGGATATCTCACAAGTGTTTTCTCCAAGTTTCAAAGCTGTCAATGTTACTTAGTGGACGTAATTTCCCTAATTGTTTCTCTGCCTCTGGTTTTGGTCTCCCTTCTCTTTCTGTTTTCTTGATTAAAACTGTTTCATTAGTTCCTGAACATGAGCAGTATTACTCTCTTCTCTGTAGAAAGAAGCAGACACAAAAGAGAGATCTGTTTTTGATATCCCAATATTCACAGAAGAATTTCTGAATCACAGTAAAGGTAAGTTAAGCTTCTGCAAGGTGCCTCTTCACGTTTTCCAGAGTTCTTGCTGTGTGCTGTCCCACCTCAGCTAAATGATGACTTGGGTGTAGGTGGTTAATGTTTCTGATATTACTTTACCTCTGTATAAACACAGTGGCTGCAACAGAAGTTGTTCTTGGCTTTGTCTTTTGAAACTGCCCTTTCTGGAGAATGGTGCTGATGTTTGAATTCTGTTTGTCGTTATTCCAACTGTTCCAAGCTGGAGCTGCTGTTCTGTAGGATAAAGAAACACCCAAGACATGGCATGATGATAATTCAGGCTGGTTAGCAGTATTTTGTTTTCCTTGACACATGGAAGACTCCACTGGCTCATTTTCTGCTACCGTATTTGGTTTTGGCAGTTGCATGTAGTGAGAGCTGAAGATGTTTTTGCCAGAGTTCCTGGAGGCTTTTTCTTAACTGAACAGACTTCAAATTGAGATATTCTTGCTGATGATCAATAGAATTGTATTCTTGTAACTGTTATCTTGTCTGTAGGCCTTAGTGCTGCTGCTAGGATACATCACACTGAATGCATTTGATCAGTTGCACTGTTCACTTGTGCTCCTGTGCTTTGCATGTCTTTTAATTTTTGGCGACAGATAAAATCGGTGCTACTTTAATACTTGGGTGTTATTTTGGCACTTCTTTGCACTCCTTGGTATTTTGCTTTTTCTGTCTGCAACCTAAAACCATGCAGTCTTTAATCATCAGTTGGACACTTCAGAACATCCTACTTTTGCCTGCCAGTCACAGTTGTTTTCTTGACAATGGCTTGATATCGACAGCACGTGAAGCCGAGCTGCGACAGCTGCGTAAATCCAACATGGAGTTCGAGGAGAGGAATGCTGCTCTGCAGAAACACGTTGAGAGCATGCGTACAGCAGTGGAGAAACTGGAGGTGGATGTAATCCAAGAGCGTAGCCGCAACACGGTGCTGCAGCAGCATTTGGAGACCTTACGGCAAGCGCTCACAACCAGCTTTGCCGGAGTCCCGCTGCCAGGTAACACTTAGTTTTTCTTAGGACTCTCTGCTCAAGTTAAAATGTAATTTCTAATGTTTACGTATTTACAGAATTTACAGCAAGTGGCCAACTGTTGTAATTCTGTGGTATTGGCTATTCCAGAGTTTTTCTTTTATAAAGTTCTAGAATCATCAAATGCATACAGCGGAAGGTTTATCAGCCGTGCTTAATTTCAGTGTATTTTTTTTCTTACTACTCTTATTCTTTTATTCCTAACAAAGTCAGGCATTCAGTCTTTGCTCTCTTTCACTTGTCTGTGGAAAAAGTTACTAGATAGAAAAGATAGGACCTACAAATTGCTTGATTTAAAAGAGGGGCTGTACCTGTCGTGTCAGATGCCAGGGAATTGCTTAGATGCCCAACTGAAGGAGTGTTGTAATTAGCTCTGAGACACAAACCAAGGAAAGCCCAGCTTTGTTAGTCCTGATATCCTTGGAACTGCTCGCTTTGGAGTTAAGGCATACATACTACTTCATTGAATCTGTCACTGGAAGAGGTGCGTGGCATAAGCAGCCCTATAGCAGTTGACACGTTGCCCTTAAGAGTTCTAATTTTTGGAATTGCTTCAGTCATGCAAGTGTTCAGTGGCTCGTTTTGCTATGTTAACAATAGGTAGTGGGGAAACACCCACGATGGAAACTATTGACTCCTACATGAATAGGCTGCACGGCATCATTATGGCGAACCCACAGGAGAACGAGAACCTCATAGCCACAGTCCGGGATGTGGTGAACAGACTTGAACGCTAGTGACCAGGTAAGTGCTTGCTTACTCCTAGGCTGCTTTTGCTTGGCTTCTCCTCTGTACCTCTGGCATTTGTTCTTGTGCTGATTCTGGTGCTGATAACTGCACTGAACAGTCTTTTTTTATTTTTACTCAGTGCTGTAAGAGCAGGTTAACTTAATGAAAGTCAAATGGAGCTGAAAGTATTCAACAGCACTAAAGGGCTCTTAAATTCAATTCTCCAAGAGCATTCTATAATGGCATAATTAGCTCTTTTGTCCTGTTATTCAGTGTATCTCTGTAAGGTGAATAAGGACTTTGACAGAATGCTGTAAAAAAAAAAAAAAAAAAAAAAAAAAAAAAAAGGGAAAATTATTATTTAAATTTTAGTGATAGGGTATTACATTTAGAAGAAGATGAGCTTTTTGAATAAGGTAAATTTGAAGAATTCTGTTTCGTTGTATCATCTGCTGATCACATAGGAATCTTATCTGCCTCAGAGGGTACAGGTGAACTGATGTCTATTGTAAACTGAAAGTGCACTACAGCTACCAAGTTGGCAGCACCTGCAGTCAAACTCTTCTGGCTAGGAAGGTTTGTATCTTCATGAAGCGCTGATGGCACTCAGGCTTGATGTAGCATTTGCTGAGATGAATGACCATATGGTTTATGCGTAGATTATTCCTGAGCTCATGATTTTTCACTTTTGCTTCTGTTCAACAGCTTAGGAAATTGTAACGAGGAGCAGAGTAAAAAAACAAATCCACAAAGAAAAATCAGCCTTTCTGAATTGCCATGCTTCCTTGCATTTCCCACACTTGCTTCCCTCCACCCCCATGTTGTGGTCATTAGCTGCCTGCCCGGTTAAACCACACGGTTGTTTGCTCACTCTCCCCATGCTTTCCCAGCGGGATGGGAAGAGAATCGGGGGGGGAAGTAGAATTCATGTGTTGAGGTAAAACTATTGCCAAGATAAAGAAAAGGGAAAAAAAAGATAATAGCTATGACTGCATCTATATATGAATGTACATAACAAGTGATGCACAGGCAGTTGCTCGCTACTCCTGACCACTGCCCAGCTAGCCTCCCAGCAGTAGAAGAGTGAGATGAAATCCCACCCCTTCAGAACTCCTGCATGATGTCAGGTGGTACAGAACATCCCTGTGGCCAGATTGAGTCAGCTGTCCTAATTCTGTTCCCTCCCAGCTCCTTGGGCCCTTTGCTGTGAAGGGCCTTGGCTCTGCACAGTGCTGCTTAGCAGCAACTATCAACACTGTTGTGTTCTCTTAGAACCAAAACATAGCATCACACCAGTCACTCTGAAGAAAACAGTTCCATCCCAGCTAAAACTACGACACCCTGTAATGCACAGCACCAGACAGCCGTTAGGAATTTGCCTATTTCTATTTTACCTGCATACATACCTGGATTCTTTGTCAGATCAACTGCTGTGTTCAGAAATGCAATTAAAATGAGTTTAGACCATCTGCAAATACAGAGAGAGAAATTTTCATCCATTCTGATTCTGACCTTTTGTGATACTGTGTAGAACAGCTAATTACACATTCCTCATTATAGGATGCCTTAAGCTAAAAGATCTTGTCCTTCCAGAGGGTAGCCAGATGGAAAGGACTGTAGTTGTAAGGGATGATCGAGTTCCCAGCAGAATAAAGAGGTTTTACTGCTGCTGTTTGTGAAGGGGAACAGCGTGTTGACCCATCTCTGGGATTTTTTGGTAGCTCATCAACCTCCTCATTTTTGTATACTGTTTTCTAACTGCATTCTGAGCTCAGAAAGAGATGTAGAGGATGGGGGGAGGCTTTACAGAGGGTATAAAAGGGAAAGTAGTTTCTCATTAGTGAGTTATTAGAAGGGTGTGCCAGACCCTGAATCAATGTTTGTCCTTTAAGCACCTTGCCAGAAGAAGTATATCTCAAGGCTACTGAATCTAGACTTAGGTTTTCATGTCATGGGGATTCTTATTTCCTAAATAATGGATGTTTTCTGGTTTCCTAAAAATGCAAGTGTTTTCCTCTTGGTTATGCTGGATTTAGCTTTAATTGGTTTGAGGAAAAAAAATTACTGCTTTGGAGTCCTTCTTTTGACTCTATAATTAAAAAGTAAAACTGCATCCCTCTTTCCCCCTCCCCGATACTTTCCCTACTTTCAGCAGCAAAACACTGAGGCAATTAAAACTGTGATTAATAATCATCTAGTTTCATTATACAAATCCGTGCATGTAACTGGTTTTAAGGTGGTCTACTAAATTCATGGGGCTATCACACCGATGCTGACTTGGCAGTTATTTTGTGACAAATCTTAGAAGGGAAGAGGTTGGCCATTAGGGGTGCAAAGCCAGAAGAAAAGTAGGGCTTCCACACAAGAGAAGAGAAGCTGTGAAAGATTCAGCTGCCATCTGATAGATTGTAACAGCAGACTGTCATAATTATCCCTTCGCATATAATTTATGTTAATTCTTCTAAATGTCATCTCTATCAACCAAATGGCTCTGATGGAGGTTGAGACACGTTACAAATCAATTTCATGGAAAAAAATGCCTTCATGATGATAGTCTTTGAAAAACTATGCTTTACAGAATGGAGATGGCTTTTTTTTGGTGGCTCAGGTGCTTTTCTTAGTGACTGTTTGACTGTGCTGTTGTTGGTGACTGTTGTTGCTTTTCTGTACTATGTGGTGAAGATACGTTTTTTGTGCAGGCAGTTTATGGGAGGGGAAGAGGAAGCTTTTCTTATTCAGCCCTGTTCTTTGAGTGGAAGTTACAAAAACAGGAGGAATTCTGGTATTGTTCTCTCTGTTGGCTTCTGTGCAGTACTTCTCAATATTGTGCTTTCAGATGCATTATCCAAAAATAATGCCATGGTGTCCTGTTCAATCCAGGCAGCTTGTAGCCTTCTAACACTTATTTTTGTGTTCCATCTGCAGGTCTCGTGGTCCGGGGATACTTGACAAAACTTCTTTGGCCAGTGTGGAATATGAAGCCATGAGGGAGAGACTAGGGGTGGGAGGCAGAACTGCAGGTTTGTCCTGGTCCCTGCCTTTGTGGTTTGTCAGTGGGACAAACAGATGCATTAAAAGGTCTTAAGAAGCCACGGATATCACCCACTAAACATTTTGGAACTGTCCTCTATGTAAACCCTTAAATGCATGCAACTTCTGTGCAATCTTCAGTTTTGTATTAATTCTGCTAGATGTGAGGGTGCATATGTTCTGTGGACTTGCTGACTATGGAGATGAAACCTCTGTGAAATGAAGTCAGCTTGCATGTTGTAGTAACAACTTGTGTTACACTGCTTATGTCTTCTAGTGTCTTTCAGTTTGTTTTCATGTTTATCTTGTGAAATTACCTTCCTCCATTTTAGTTTTCTTTTCACCTTTTTGTCTGATCCTTTCATACCGGATAGCAGTGCTTGTGTTCTTCGCTGCAGTGGGCAGTCTTCCTTGGTGCACTGTCTTGTCCTCCCCTGCCTGTCATGTTTACATAAGCTAATCTTCAGCAGAGCTCTGTTTTCTGTGTTAGCCTGCAACTTCAACAGTATGAGTTTGCTTGAGACTGGCTGCAATTGGAATTTTGTGACTTGATTCTACCAGGAGAGGGACTTCTTCCTTTTCTACAGCACCTGCCTTGCACACAGCAACCTGCCCTTCTGTGCAGCCCCGCTGTAATCGCTTGAAAACATTTGGGAGGAATGTTTTACTGCAACATAGATCTGAGATAGTCAAGGTAAAGAGTGAAATACTAGCTTTTCACAATTGGCTGGGAAAATAGAAATCTCCATTTTAAGCTGCCACAGAACACAGTTTGCCTTTCCTCTGATGCGTTGCTGGCTCTAATTTAGTTGTCTGCTTACTTTCGAAGAGAATGATCTCACAGTGAGAGTAGTATTCTATATAGAGATAAATGGGCAGGGAATTCTGTTTTCTTCTACCCTTTTGAAATTGGTGCTGGAAAGCAGTGTGCCTGGAAGCAGCACATGTATTTTTGAATGAATTATTATTGCAGAGAAGGTTACTGGCAGCTGGGCCCACGTAGCAGCCCATGGTATTCTACGTTACGGCACATAAGTGCTCTTTGACTTTTGTACAGGTAAAGTGCAGTCTGTGAAGCCCATATCATTCAGAATATCATGTTCCTGTGTGACCTAAACGACCTTTTATTTGCATAAGGTAGAACTTGGCACACTAGAGACCGATTTTTCTGAGCTACGGCTGCACCTCTTGTCCAAGATGGCGCCTACTGTCTGCACTGTCTGCAAATCGTTTGCTGTCCTTTGATTCCTGTCATATTTTGAATTCAGGCTGTGGTTGAGCACCTGTTGGACATCTGTGAGCTTAATGGTAATGATGGAAATGTGCTTTTTCCACGTGACAATCTTGCTCCTCCTTCAGAAATCTTTCAGGTTTTCTGTGTTATGAATTAGAGGTTGCTTTTGTTACTTGAGTGCATTGCAGTTGGGATTGCTTTCGTGTGTGTATAAGGCAAGTATTTGAAGATTAAACAGCGGTTTCTTTTTTCCCACACAACGTACACAGACTTCATGCTTGCCTGAAGCCATCTCCAGGTCATCATCTTGTATGTCAGGTCTCTGCTTTCTCATGGACTTCCTGCTGTAGCCAAGCAGCAAGGATTTTCGTGTATATTCAAGTCTTCCTTTACGGAGGAAACTCCTTTCTCTTGTCTTCAAGCTCACTATCAAGACTGTATAAAAAAGAACCTTGATTTGCTGAATTGACCTCCGTTATTTTCCGTAATGTGGATGAGACCAACTGATGTTGACATGAAATTTTTAGTGGACTCTATGACAAATGTATGGGGAAGAAATCCTATGGATTGATGTCTTCAGAAGACACTCATACCTTCCTCTCATTTGCATGTCTGGATTTGTAGCATTAGTGATGTTCTGCTTGGATTTAATTGTGGCCAAAATGGACCGCATAGCAAAAAGTTGATTCATGAAATTCTAAAGCTGTCTGTGGCATCTGGCCTGCTATATCCCATCAAGATTCCCGAAATTATTCTGTAGGGTGACAGAAGGATGCACTTCCAGCCTATGACATCACATCCCATAAATAAGGTACGGGTGGCTGCAGGCTGCCCTGCTTACATGAGTTCAGAACAACCATCAGCTTGTGGCATACTGCGAATACATCGTTCTGTTGAGTAGCATGTAAGCATTCCAGGATGGAAAATGGAAGATTAGATTTTTTACTGGAGGTTGACAAACCTTTTGATTTTCCCATGAGGAAGGAGGGGCAGTGTTAAACCCATCTGTGGAAAAAGTAATTTCTTGCTTACCACTGATACACCAATTAATGTTTTGTCTCATTAAGAGGCATCTTATTGACCCCGATCAACCCTATAAAAATGGATTTTGTCTTTCCAGTGTTTCTGAGTGTCACTTCAGTTTACATTTTTCAGTGTTTGCTGATGTGGAAACAAATGAAAGTGTTGGTGTCAAGGACAGGAGCAGGATAAAATGTTTTCATCACTTGAAGAAATGTTAAGAGAAATATGTGAAAACAGAATTCAATTACTTGGATTAATGTGTTTGGAATTGTTGAGATGCCAATTTTTTCTGTAAAACGCTTTTGTAATTAAATTTTTGGAGTCCTGTTGTTTTTAAGAAGTTGATGTGCTTGTTTGACACTTGCCTCATTAAAATCCATTCTGATTCAATTTTAAATGCTTTTCTGTGAAAGAACTATTAGGATTGCTTTTTTGTGTGTGAGAAACTGTTGGCTCTGTGTTAATCTTTGAGAGGAAGTAATGATAGAGATGTTCCTTCTCTCTTTTCTTCCCAAATGTATCCCCCTCTGAAACAAGGAAAGGAGCTGGTTGTTTGTAGTGATGGGAACTTTGGTGATTGTGTGCTAATAAACAGCAGGGTGCTTCCTGTCAGCTTTGGCCCCCAACCTGAGCAGCTTATCGACTGTCATCCCTTTTTTGACATCCTCTTCCTCCTTCCATCTCCCTAATTTTTCACCACTGGATTTGTTTTCTCCACCTTTAAGAACCTTCTGCATCATACATGTCGCCTCCCAGCTGATTTTCTTTTCCCCTGGTAGATTCTGTCACAGAGCCAAACTGTAGCCTTGTGCAAGCAACTGTGAGAACAGCCCTGAGTGCACATCCTTGTGGGTGGAGTTCAGATGATTTCTGCCTGCACTGCTGCCCCTTCTGAGGTTGCAGTAGTGTAAGCAACCACGTCTTTGTGCTGCTTCTGTGGTCACATCGTGTTATTTCTACTGACCAATGGATGCCTGGGATGTCTGCATGCCAGCATGCTTGATTTGAGTGAAACTTCTGCTTTGTTAGAACTGACAAACAGCACATTTAGGTTTACTTTTTTGGAGACGTTGTAAAACACCAATTCTGAGATTATAAACACAGCACAAATTGAAAAAAGATCCAGTTCCTTTCTAAGCTTTGCTGCTGTATGTGGCACTGGGAGCAGATGGTGGCCAACCATGCTCAATTTATGACAAGATGGTCCTCATATAGCCTTAATTTAAGACAAGACAACATTCCTACTGTTTTTCTTCTGTTTGTAATTCCTCTTTACTCTGCTGTCTTTCAAGTGACTTGTAGTTAATAATCATGTAAGGGATGATGTGGATTTGAGAGTTTTGAGTTCTTTTAAGAGGAAAAAATAACTCCCCTCTCCTCAGGCATATTCCTGCTAATGATGGATTTTGAGGTTGAAATGAGTTGGTTGCTTGTTTTGGTTGGTTGGGTGTTTTGGGGTGGGTTTTTTGTGTGTGTTTTTCAGTTGCTCCAATTCAGCTGCATCCTTCAGACCCATCCTTCACTTCTCCCATTGGGAATTCTGCTCATTAACAAGAAATTGTTTTTGCTTGTTCTTCCTCATTGCTTCTATGATTGACATTTTTCTAGTGTTTAGAAAGCCTTGGTTATATGCAAGATCTGTCATCCTAATTGCAATATCAGCGACTCTATTGTACCATTTTGATGTGTGAGAATCTGCCCACATCCATTGTGCAATGCAAGGACCAGTGTTTCTAAATCCGACGTTTGGGTTGTGGTAATAAACCTACCATTCTTATGCTGTGGGGTTTTGATTTTTATCATTTGATGGGTAGGTGCTGATGGTTCGTGTGTCTGAAGATAAGAAACTGGCGTTTGGGAGATTGAGGCAAGTGAAGGCTTGAAGCTTATGGCTAGCTGAGTAGCTGGCCTCTTACTGCTGTGAACTGATAGATGGAGACCAGCACAGCGCAAGTTTTTGAATGGATGCCATGCTTTTGAATAACTGCACCAAAGTAATGACAAGCTAATGCAGCTAGTATGTTTTTAAACACATTTTTGGGTGGAAGCAGGAAAGAAAGGTGACTGTACAAATCAGACTAGATATATAAAACCCCATAGCTTCAAACTCTAACCTGCAACTGAGTGGAAAAAAAGTGTGATTCTGATGGCTTCTGTCACTGAACTATGGCTAGTTTGCAGTCTTTGTTTCAAAGCTGTGCTGGCAGGGGTATGGGCTGAATAGGCTATTCTGTCATTTTTCAGCTTGGGCTTATGTTTCGCCGTGGTATAAAGACAAATGCAGCATGGGTTTATCATGTTTGAGTCTATTTGTAGCTACAGGACAGCATCAGGCAACTCCAGCTATAAAGATCAGCATTCAGTTTAGGCAGTGTAAACTTCATTTGCATGTGTATCATACAAAGTTAAACTTAATGCTGAATTGTAGTAATTTCTGTTAATTACTTAATGAAGTTGTGAAGTAATATCTGAAAATATTTTAAGTAATAATCACAGAGTAGTAGAGGAACACTGTAGAAAGGACTGTTTATTCTATTTGAGTAGGGTTTTAGGTCCTGATCCTGAAGTGCTTAGGCATGAGGACAACTTTCTGCTTGTGCACAGTTCCACTGAGTTGACTGGGCTTACCCTCCTGAAAACAGTGAGATGTTCTCAGATGTTTCCAAATTGCTTGGTATGTCAAACTTATAGACTGGAACAGAAAGAAAATTGAAAGCCTCTCAAAATTTCTGTAAAAACTTATTCAATGAGAGAAAGTCTAAAAAAATACTGAAAATAGTGTTAATTTGAAGTTGTTGTACATTGCTAACCAGGTATGTTGTTGTATTTAGAGTCTTCCTTTGTAGAATCATAGAATCCTAGAGTGGCCTGGGTTGCAAAGGAGCACAGTGCTCATCTGGTTCCAACCCCCTGCTATGTGCAGGGTTGCCAACCATCAGACCAGGCTGCCCAGAGCCACATCCAGCCTGGCCTTGAATGCCTGCAGGGATGGGGCACCTTCATCTCCTTCATGCTGTGTCTTTATATCCTGGTTTGTCATCAGACACACAAGTGTATGTAAGTAATTCACTGCTATCAGAAACTGTTCCACATAGCAAAACTTCTGCCCTAGCTTGTGTATTCTTGGGGGACAGAAGATGAATAGCACAGAGGTTTATGACTAGGCCTGCTGGAGGTGACAGCCATTCCGTTGGTGATGTGGGACAAGTTAATCTTGCAACAGAGTTGTTTCAGAGATAATGAAAAAACAAGGTTCTGTGAGAAGTGTGGCTGGCTGTATGTGTTCTCCAGTTTGCATGGCAGGTTGCTGCCCAACGAAAGAATCTGCCACTGGATTTTCTTAACCCATGTAGAAAGCTTTTATTAAAAGTTGAGAAGCTCTGTGATTATAATAAACAGGAAACCTCGATTCTCCTGCTGATACGTGGAGAAGATTCCAGCTGATCACAAGCACTACAGTATAAGCTGTTGGAAAAGGAAGTGAAAGCAATCATAAAAGACATAAGCGTGGTGCTCTTCCAGGCTTACTAACATGCATATGTTTAATTTGAATGTCACACGAGCAAATATTGTAACGGTTTGTTAGAATTCCTTCCCAATGTGCATATTGGGTTAGGTCTGGTAAAAGAATTGTTACTGATTTTTAAATTCATTTTGAATACTTGCATACAAGGAGTTCTGCCTGCCAGAATTCCTGTTTACTACACATTGCTTTGACTTCCTTGAGCTGAGTAGAAGAATTATACATGCGTAAGCTGAATAGCTGGCTGTCTGGGAATTGGTAAGAGGTATAGTTTTCGGTCTGGAGTAATAGTACCATGGGATTCCTCTATCTCACATGGGCAGTTTTAGTTTTATTAAATCTGCTCTAGTGTTAGTCACTAGAAAGAATTCCCTCATCTAATTTACTTGAAATAATATTGCTTAAGCCCAGGACGCTTGCAGAGAAATCCCAAGCTGAAATTCTAGGCCTATAAACACACCGTTTCAACCCCTCACCTTTCAAAACAAATGTTAACAACTGTATTAGTGTTGTAAGGCTTCTCAGAGGAAGTTTCTTTTTTTCCTGCATGGCGCTTCAAATTCCTACCTCGCTTGTTTCTGTTTTTTCAGTACTAGAGAATGAGAGGTAAACGTCGTTTGGATTGGGGCAAGAGATGCAGGAAGTGTATCAGAAAGTGCAAGCCCAGCAGGATGGCTGAGTCCTGGGAAGTGAAAACCTCCAGAAAATTCATCTAATGTCAAAAGATTTTAGTTATTTTACAACTCTTCTACGGAAACGTTCTACTGAAGAGCATCTGTTCACGTGGATGAAATGTAGCTGTATGCATGCATGTGGGTTTGAGCTTAACAACAGAAGGAAAGGGTATCATGTGTCTTCACAAAGAGTGAGTAGGAATTCTTTTCCCCCTCACCCCCTCAACAGTCTGTTGCTGTTAAAGGGGTTTTTGTAGGATAAGTGGGCATAAGAGGATAAAATAATATAATTTGTGTTCATTCTTGTGGTCGTTTACCTACTGATGTGCAGAAGAGGTTCAGCCTTTAGCCTTGGTAAGTTGGATTTGGACATGCAGATTCCACACATTCTTGAAGTGGTTTTGAAAGAAAAAAGTAGGAAATGTGAAAACAGAATTCTAGCTGCAGCCTAGTTTCAGAATTTCAGTTATCTGGAAATGCACATTTACCACATGTCTGAAAGAGCCATCCACGTAAGGAAAAGAACCCATTTTCTACTGGGGGAAGCAGTGCCCTCTAATGATAATTCTCGGTATCTTAAAATGAGTGAACAAAACGGCTTACAGAATCCAAAGCCAGAGAGCTTCTGAGTGGCAATTCCCTGCTTTTGTTCTGATGAACGGTAGTTTCCTTATTGTTTGTTGTATGGGGTTACATAGTCCTTTTCCTGCTATGCTTTAAGGGCTGGTCAGGGTAGCAGGACAGAGAGCATTCACGTGTGACAAGGAAATTCTGGAATGGCAAATAAAACATTACAGGTCTTTGAAATTGTCGTTCTTACAGCAAGGAAGGATTGTGATAAAGGTTTCAGTTGGCTAAAGCTGATGCTGTGTGTTGGCTGATATGTTAAATATGCACACTTGAGTCCTCCTGCTGCCTAGCCAGCAGGAGCTGTGAATACATAAATCCATGTACTGGAAGCTTTGCAACTGCTGATATTTACATAGTTTTGTCTCTGCAGAGCTGGCTTTTGGTGGGGGAGCCTGCAGTAGCCTCATGCTTGAAGAGCACTGCCAGAACTCAGGAGCTAGAGCATATACAACATGGTGATAGCTGCTTCATGAAGATCTTACTGCAGCTGAGAACACCTGTGCACTTGTGAGCTTCACTGGCTCATCAAAGTAGTAGAAAACTACCCAAACTTTTTCTTGCTGAATGTTTGCTGGTCTTTCATGAATTAGATGAGCTCATTTAGAGGTCTGACAAGCACTGGAGTTCATGCAAGATCAGAGAAGAAAGAAGGATTCAGGAACTCCAGGGCGGTGCCTTGCTTTCACTCTGTACAGTTTCATGAAACTGTACACTGAAATAAAGCAGGAGCACCAACTGTAGAGAACCATCTCCTTTTTAAAATCCCAAGTTGTCATTAAGTGTATGACTACATAAGTCAATCCAACTCCTGATTTCTGTGCTGGTGCTCTTATCTGTGTTTTCTTCTCCTTTCTTGGTGTTGAACTGTTCCCACTTAGAACAAGTTAAAACTGACTCAGCTTTTTCCATGAACATCTCTAGAGAACTACTGAATTTGGAAGGGACCCACAACTAAAAATGAGTGTATATACTGTAGTCAAGAAAATGTTTAGAAAAGGCAAGACTATGGAAATAAACATTTTAAGTTATCTTGTTTTCTGTGAAATGAAGCAACCAACCCAACGACAGTGCTGTACTCTCTGGTGCCAGTTCTGAAGCTGAGCTGAGATACTGACAAAATTAACAGCAGGTATGAAATCAAAATTGCTTTGGGGCATGGGTGGATGGGTTTGGAAGCAAGATCATGTTACTGATAAGAGGAAATAACAGATTCCTGGCTTTCTCCATTGGGGTTCTTTCTGTGTGTTCAAATGTAGGAAGAATGTTTATAGCAGAATGTTGTTCTGATTAAGCATAATTCAATGAATGTGAACTTTCTTACCTTGTAGAAATTTTTCTTAATGGAATTCAGTCCCATGCAAGTCAGTTTTTGCCTCTTCCCTTGCCTCAGTAGAACTGGTATATATTATTCATTGGCTAGTTTGTATAGGGGTAGCTTAATGTGGGTACATCCCTATCCTGAATTGCAAGTCTGTTGTATTTAATCATGTGTTAACTCAGTTTATTCTTCGAGATTTGTGCAGTAACTCTGTTGCTGCAGAAGGAGCAGTCTGCAGCTGGGTGAAGTGTATGTGTACTCTGTAACATACTTGCTGAGTTTTGCAATGATGCCTGGCCATACTTGCCTCGTTCTGGTGTTCTTATATTCTCATCACAGCTCTTCCATCTTGTTTTCAGGTAGTCTTAATTGGGTTTGAAGACATCTTCCTTTTTTAGGAAGCAGATCTGTGTCTGTTTGGTCTGGCCTGTTTCCAGTCCAGTATCCCATCCTGGACTACAACCCTTTCATGTCTGCAGGTACCGCAGGCAGGATTTGGTCTCTGCACTTTCCAAGTCTGATTTAATCTCTGTCCATTCTCAGCCCTCTGTCCTGGACTCCCTGTGACTCTTTGCTGCTGGAATTTGCTCTTTTATGCACATGGTGTCCTTAATTTGGTGCTTTCTTTGTCTCTCTGAATCACTTTGACATTGTGTAAACTTCTCATACAACTCAGAAATGACTGCAGAAGAAATTCTGAGGTCCTTCTTAGGAAGTAACTGTTACATAGGGAGCTTTGGTTCAGTACCCACCAGCAGTACTAACTGAAAGGATCACACTGCAGTTCTTCAACAATTGATACCCGTGCGTTTGGTTATCACTTAAACTGTGGACTGCAGTTCACCAGCTTACCACTGACAGTTCTTGGTTTGTCCCATCAGCCATGCCTCACCATATTCAGTTAGCTCACGTTCAAACAAGGGTCATGATGTTCCTGTGTGTAAAAATTCAGTCCTATACAAAAAAAAAAAAATGTGTTAAATGCTTTTGGTAGTAGAGACAAGCATAAGAACAAAGGGGTTTCTGAAATCTGTTTTACTAGTAAGTCTCTTTGGTAGCTGAGTTCAACAGAGTTGTAGCAGAAGTGAGCTCTAATAATGTTATGAAAACGTGAATCACAGCTCTGGACAATGACAGCATTAAAGAAGTGCTAAAACAACAGTGGAATGGGGGGAAAGAGAAGACAAAGAACAAAATTTAGCTTATAACTGACCATGTGTGCAGTGTGACAGACTGTGCTTAGATGGAGATACTCTATGAGGGGAAAAAGGTATAGGTCAGCATCAGGAGAGTGAGTTTTGTCTTCTTGCACAGGTGGTCTTACAACTTCCTTGTGGTTAAAAACTCAGACAGTAGTTTCTTACCAGCCAGTGTGTGTTTAATGTGGATTTGGTGCGCAGCATCATTTCTGCTGAACTTGCCCAAATTAATTTTGTTGTTTTTTTTTTAAATTCTGATTATAGAATACACACAGTACTGACTTCACCAAGAGCTCTTCTGGGATGTACTTATGTCCTGAACTAATATGAAGTGTGAGATCTATTTGTTTATGCTGTTATGTAGTTTTGCCATTCTTGATCCACTAGTAGACACTTCATAACCAGATTGACTGTTTTGTAGATCCAAAGCTTCAGAGAAAAGTTCTGGCTCTCTTGAAATTAATGGTAATTTAGACTATGAATCTGTGGGAGCTGGGATTTCATTTGGAGTCTTCGTCTCTGTGCATGGTTGTTGATTATCAGCCTGTAGGAAAGTTGCAGTTGGCACTGCAGCTCTTTCTAGATCCTTCCAGCATTCCCAGTCCTGTAGTATAGCTTCACAGAGGAATTTCTGCTATGAAAAACATAAGACCAATTTCTGCAATGCAATACAAGATTGAAAAATCATATGTTTGTTCAGCTAAAACAGCAGTGCTCATTCCCATTTAATGGAATCACAGTATCTGAGGTTTTTCATATCGCTGATACTTACTAGCTGGGTTTCAATTTGATGATAAACTATGAGCATTGTCTCTTTACAATCCTGAGGGAGCTTCAAATCACAGAAAAGTCCGTCCTATCACTTAAACAAAAACCTTTCTTGTTATTGTCATTCACTGCTGCTACTTTTTTTTTTTTAATGGAAGAATTTCAGTTCAACTCTGAAGTTCTCTAGTAGTGAATTCCCTGAACTCATTGCAGGAAGTCTGCTGGGAGGAAGGAACCATCCTCGGGTGAGGTGGGAGGACTGAGCCTGGATCTAGGTAACAAAGGTGCAAAAGTGCTCTGAGCACTTTCATACAGAAAGTGTATGTGATGGATACTAATGCTGTCACCTGGCCTGGTCAGTGTATTTGTGGGAGGTACTCAGATATTTCAGTGATGAGGATGATACAGAGTGATGCAGAACAGACGAGAGTTCTTACTTGATCAAGGCACTTGCTTTTTTCTTCTTTGGTTCTTCATCATGCAAATGAAGAGAGTTAACACCATACATTTAGACTGGGAGCTGTCTGAAAAAGAGACTGTCTTAGCCCAAGTGGCAGCAGCATCTAGGAAATATCACCAGGTAAACCAAGTGAGGATCTGTAAGCATTACTCTGTTCAACCAACCGCCTCCAATGAGAGTCTTGCATGTGTTTTAGAGGGTTAGGCATTGGCAATAGTCATTTCTTGTTGGCCTTTTTATTAATTTGCTTAAGATATGTGGTATTTTTTTTTCTGCTGGAAGTGTGCTACCTAATATTGTTAAATATTGCAATTGAATCTTATTTTCATTATTCTTTCTCAAGGTCTGGCCTTTAAGAATGTAAGCAGAAATGACACCCGTGCAAGGAGGTGGCAGAAGTCTTGTGAGGTCTTCTGAAAACAGTCATTTTTTATTTGCATGGAAGAGTAGTCAAAGTATATCAGGAAGATCAAGCGAATAAAAAATGAATGACGTGAGTTGAGTGCAGGAGCCAGGAATAACCTTGTGACTGCACTTCTTCACCTACCCAGAAATTATCAATACAATGAAAATGTAGTTTTTAATCATTTTGAAGCATAAAGGTAGTGTGCCTGGATATGTATTTATACCAGAACACTTGATTTCTGTGTGGGTGCACTAATGAAAAACCATAGACTGTAAGTATCAGTGTGCACGCAGTTTTTCAGTTTAAAAAATGACTTTTAGCATACTAATGGGCCCTATCTTAGCTTGCTGTCTACAGAGGCTCCATAAGTAAATGCCATACAGGAAAAACTGTTTACCTGGTTCTTAAATTCACCATTTTCAACATCTATATCTTCTATTCATTGGACTGTGTCGTCTCTTCTGAATTTCAGTCTTGCTGCTCCTTATTTGGGTCAGCGTAAAGTGCATTTCCACTGCTTTTTTGGAGATGTAGCATCACATCATTCATTCTCCAGGAGATTTACCGAAGGGGACATGGTTACTCAGTGCTGTTTCAGTTGTGGAAGCAGTGGTACAGCTAGGAAACTTGTGTTAGAGTTAGGAGCTGGTCATCACTGGGGAGGATGGAGCTGTGTACAAAAAAACCCGAGGCAATGAAGATGGCATTTTCCCATCTTTTACTTCTGTACGTGGGGGAAATCACAGGTAAGAAAGCTTGTTTCAACTCAGTATGAAGTTGGGAGGAGAGGACAGGCTAAAACAGATGAGATTTGGGCCACTGGTAGTCACAGAGTTGGTTTAGCTGCTGCCTAGGAAGGAAAGATTCCCATCAGCTCCAGATCTCTCAGGACACGTTGTATGCTGAGCTCCTGTGATGAGAAGGTTCCGAGCTGGTGTCAGTCTGGGTGGTTCACTAGTCTGAATGTCTGGTTTGGGGAGGTATGTTCTCAAGCAAAGGCTTCTAAATATAAAACAGCCTTGTGAAGTTTTCATCTTATGAATATTCACTTGTTGAATTTACATTTTGTTTTTCGTCTCTGAGCTTCTAGAACAGATCCTTACACAGAGGACAGCCTTCCCATCTGTCTGAATAAACTCGGATGGGAAGCATTTTGTGAAAACAGTACCTTGTTGTTTTGTGTGTCCATAGTCTTCGGTTGGTTTCTTTTGGAACACTTTGCAGGTCCAGCCTTTGTCACATGCAAGCTCTAATAATCTAGGACTCCAGTGGAATTCTGATCTTCTGTTCATCCTTGAGCGTGTTTACAGTGATGGAGATGAAAGCGTAACTGATAATGCAGCTTGACCTTGGGAGCCTGAGGTTATTTGAGTAGCTGTTCTCTATACAGTGAGTTCTTGATAGACCTGGGAGAGAGCAAATGCATTTAATGTATGCTTGTCAGGTGTCTGGAGTGGATGGTCTGGAACTGCAGGGAGGATCATCCTTCAGAATGGAGTGTTATCACTGGAGCTGATGTGGGCACCCCCTTCTCTGTGCCGACATTTCAACCGCAGATGTCATGCTTCATGATCTTGTTGAGAGCGTTAGCAATTGCAGTTGGTCCCCTGCTTTCATATTACACTGAACTCATTTTCAAAAGAATGAAAGATATAAATAAGGGTTTGCATTCTTTACAACCGCCCTTTCCCCGAACCCCTGGAATGCTTGATTGCTTCTAGACAGAGGATTTGTTGAGTTGTGTTATTCTGTTCTCATTTACTTTTCCAGTTATGTATCAAGTTATTTCCTAATATGGCTTCATATAGATGGCCAGTGGTACAGATTGATGCAATTGCTCCAAAAAAGGCTTTTAGCCAGTAGATTCTAATTAAAGCAACTTTTTTTTTTTTTTTTCCAGAGGAGGAAAAAAAAGTCCTTCCAAGAGCCCGGTTTCTTTGTATCAGATGATTATATATGCAATAATTTGCCAGCTTGTTGGAGACAGAAGCTGAAATATGCTCGGAGCAGTTATATTCAACCATATGTGTGTACTGGCACTACCTGGAGCTTATTTTTCCTGCAAGGTGATATTTCTACCGTGTAATCTTGCTGCTCCCTTCCCTAGGCACTATTAGGGAGAATGTTTCAGAGAATTTGTCAAAATGGCTTCCTGTCAGAAGACTCCATTTGCATCGTGCCCATGGGAAAATGCATAGATTTAGTTGAAAATTCACGGTTCTGGGTTTTGACTGGCTTAAGTTTTCAGGGCAAGTCCATATGCCCAATGACAGAAGCACTTGCATTTACAAATCCTGCCCTCAGGTTCTCTAGGGAGAATGTTTCTTTGATCTTGCTTGTGTCTTCCATGTGCTTAGTTACTTAAGCAGAGGTGGAGGAGAGGAGCTTGTCCTAGTACAGCTGTGCTTCAGGGATGGGGAGGGCAAAACAAACAAAAATCCACTATAAAAATTGTTATTAAAACTAAATAGTAAAATCTTACATGTATGGTAGTTTTTCAATGAGCAAAGTCAGATGCAGCCGTGAAGATGATGGGAAGGGGGCTAGGTGGTAATCAAGGATCTGTACTGCCCTGATGTGACATCGACTGCTTGTTTTACTGGGAGTCTATGTGGTGGGGAGGGAATCACCTTGTCTCTAAACCTCATCTCCCATCCAAATCTGCGTCATCATGTCAGGTTGTGAAGGCGATGCTTAGGAAAACAAAGAGCTGTTGCAAATGCACATCTCTGTTCCAGGTGTCAGGAGCATTTCCTTCAAATATTTTCTTCTGTGTTAGAGAGAATCTGCCTAAAAAGCTAACCCAGCTAACTCATTGCCTGAACCATCCTCAGCAGGAGGGGGAGATGGAATGAATGATTTGTTATTACCTACTAGCCTCAAGACTTGATGGAAAGATATGATGGGTACTTGCCCAGCAGGGTTCAGTGCCTGAGAATCTCTGATTTTCTTCCCTCTATCACTGCCCCAAAACAGTCCTCCACAATTCCTTGCCCTTAATGTCCTAAATATCAATCAGCCTGTTACTCCTCATTTGGAGCATTTGGGTTCTCTTCATGGGGCGTTACTCCTTATTGTTCCCTATATAGCATGAGAAGTTATGTCCCTGAAAATCCTTCCTTTCTGACATTCTCTGGTTCAGATTAAAAAAAAAACAGCCAATACCCAGGCTTTCCCTGTTTTCCCTGTCCTCTCAGCCCCTTGCACCTAAGCTGGCTTTATCTGTGAGGCTCCAAAACCTGTAAGTGATGCTGTTTGCCTCTCTGTCACAGGAGCTTTTAAATCTGAGTGTAAAATAAGACTCCTACAGCAGTAAACAGAGTGATCAAACCACCTCCTTTGAAGTTACCATTTAAATAACCTCCAGGGCTTCACTAATGCAGGAAGCGAGCAAGAGGAAATAATTCCCCCCTCCTCCCCTCCCTCCCTCGTGCTCCCATCTCTGAAGCAGGGAAATGGAAATGAATTCTTTGGCAGAGGAGGAACACTGGTGTTCTGGCTATTGCAGAAGAGATGAACAGTTCTAACTTGTAGCTTGGCTAATGAGTCAGCACATTCATTCATGGATGCAATTTATTAACCCGTAAACACTGCAGATGATGGCGTTATCACTGTGATAAATTAGTTTTAATTTACTTTATAATTTATAAGGTAGTTGCGACATCCGAGGGAAGCCTGTGTTTGTTCATGTGTCCTGGCTTGGTCCTAGGGAAGGAAGAGAAGATCTAGGAAACGAAAGGGAGGGGTGCCAGCAGGACTGTAGGAACAGAGCTGATTGCAGCACTTTCTACTGATCCCCTAACCTCACCAGTTCTGGCTGGTGCTGCTAATTCATGAAAGAGTGGGTGTGTGTTCCCAGGCCTCTAGTTCTGCGTCTGAACTGATGCATGGAATTTCCTGAAATCAGACAAACACATAGCAAGAATGTAAATGAGCACACATGACAGCACTGGAGGGTGTTCAGTGATGTGCTGCACAGATCCTGAGTAGGATGCTGCTGCTGGAATGTGGATGGCAGCAGGCTTGTGCAGTGCTGGAGGGGTCGGGACAAGGAGGTGCTGAGGATCCTGGAGAAGTAGGATATTGTGGATATTAGTGTTTGTCAGGTAGCTTAAGTAGTCAGTGCTTAAATGAGTTCAGTTCTTTAAGTGATTTATTAGATAGTAAGGTTTGTTCAAACAATTATCATTGTAGTCTCAGAAGTCTGAGTCTTACCAAGCTGCCCGAGGTCAGCTTCTGGGATCAAAGGACACGGTGCTCACAATTCCTGCATTTTCAGTCTGTGAGGGGCTTATCTCTTATAAGGAAAACTATGTGCATGCCTGAACGTGTTACTACTTCAGCCTGACTGAAATGTGGGGAGTTTTCAAAGCAATTATGCCTGTGCTAATCATAATTTGCTCCGTCGTCTAGGAGTACCTGTCCTTATGTCTGTGTTGATGTTAAATTGCTGAACAATTTGATTAGGTCATTTAATAAGCTGTGTAATTGTGCTACAGATATTCCTGATGCATACGTTATTTTAATTATCTGAGTTATCAGCACCCATTGTTACTATTGTAATGCAGTAACACTTAGAGGCTGCTATTAGAATTGAAGCTCCATTGTGCTAGGTATTGCACAGATGTTCAGTAAGCTGCAATCTCTGCTCTGGAGAGACTACACCTCTACTGGTATACAACACCCCATTATGGCACCCTCTAGGCTTCAGTTAGTTATTTTTCCTAACGTTGCTATGGGGCTGAGAAGCTGTGATGGCAAAGGAGCAGATGACTCTGTGCCCAGAAGGGAAGCTGTGGTGGTGCTACTGGTACAGAGCACCTGGCTGCTGCTGTCATCTTATCACAGGGCTCTGTTTCCTTCCTCTGTAGTGCTCAGTCAGCTTCCATCTGCCTGTAGGGTGAGAGCAGGTCCCGTAGCACCGGAAAGTGGGAGCAGTTGCCCTACAGTCACCGTCTGTTCTGAAGGTACCCTAATCTCTAATTGATCTACCAGGCCTCACCAACTGTATTTTATATCTTGGGTATCTGGCTTGGGTTTGTGGGGTTTTTTGGTCAGCTTGTTTTTTGAGACAAGTTATCCTTCCAGCTAAGGAGATGTCTTTATACCAGCCAGCAGCGGGAAGCATCGGTTCCCAACTGCACCAACCTTGTTGGTCTCAGCATCTGATAAGTCCCCTGCTGCCTGTCTTCCAGTTTACTCTCCTCTCAGCATTGCCCTTTCCTCTACTATAAGTTCTGCCTGATCCCTTTCAGAGGTTCTCTTGTCTTGTCTGCCTTTGCCTTCCTGTTTTAGTGATATTTGCATTTGGATTCTTCTAAGATCACTGTTCAAATAAGGCCTTATAGCTTGAGGTGTGAGGTGTAGGGAAAGAGCAGAAGATTGGGTCCCCTCCTTGATCCTTGGTTTTATGAAGTGCTCATGGCACAAAACTATATTGTGAAAGGGTTCTCGGTAACTACAAGAACTTTCCCACTGATAATTCCCAAAAAGAGAAAAAATGGGCTGCCCAAAATAGTTCTATGGTTTCCACAGTGGAAAGGGCCTTGCAGAGCCTTTAGTCTGTGGAGACAGCAGTGTTCCTGCATCCGCATTTGTCTGTCCGTGGTCTTTGAGTGTTAGCGGTGCTGAGTTTTGTTAGCAGCATTTAGGAACCTGTACTTTCAAGTGTACTTCAAATGCCACATCTGCTTTTTCCATGAGCCCTCCTGAGGGTGGAACATTACAGCCAGACCATCCTCTTTCATATCCACAGCATCAGTTTCTGTTTTATCAAATGTATTTTATTGCAAGCTGAATTCTTTCCCAGCTTTTTGTACTTTGCCAGATTCCCTTGACCTTGTGTCAGTCAGTGATGAATTGTACGAGTCCCTGCTGAAAACACTGCAGGAGCCGGAGGAATGCCAGCCTTGCAGCGTAGTACAGTGAGACAAAATATTTTAAGCCCAAGACCGATGGGGATGACTTCTCTATTTCAGTCTGCTCCTTCAGATTAAAAAGCTATTAAAAACTTCTCTTTGTCTCGACGCATCTGCTGCTTCATGACCAATGAATGGCGTGACTAGGACTGGAGGCTGCGGGTAGGAGGTGATATTTGCGATAAATGTATCTGGCGGTGTTTTATTTTCAGGAAAAGTAATTAAAAACATGCTACAGCAAATGATTGGTTTGTTACAGAGACTACAGAAATAGCATCTAATGCTTCTGGCTGAGGGCCAAGCAGTGTCTGAACAGACACAGTCCACAGACCTCTAACATGCACAAAGTTACTCTCTCCTGATGCCTTTTAGCTGTCCTTCCCTCCGCTGTGCTGTGACTGTTAGCTTGTCTGTAACTGTGAAATATCTCTCTGTAATATGTATTAGATCTCTAATTAATTCTGTAACTCTTTCATACAGTTTTGTAGCTGTATGATTAAATCTGCAGAGCGTTTCTATGTAAAACTATAAAGTAACCAATCAGTGCTATTTTTCACATGCCCTGCATTCAGTTCTCAGTGTCAAAGGCTCACTGAGCCAGATTCTGTGCTGATGGGAATCAATGGTGTTAGAGTTGGTTGATTTGATTTGAAATTAATGGTATGAGAATATGAGGATTTACGGAGTAAACTGGGAGGCTGGAAACTTGCTCCAAGACAAAGCTGGTAGGACGAGTCTGTAAAATCTTTGAAATGATAAAAAGGCATAAATATCAGGCTGCTTCCTGCCGGGCTGCTGTCATCTGCCATGGCACCAGTGCTAGAAGGAGGAGAGGTGCAATGGCTGCAAATAGCAGATACTATTTCTAGAAACAGTTGGTGGGATTTGGATCTGGCTTAGCAAGCATTACATTTTGGGACTGAGGCCAGCTGCTATTCCCAGCGTTTGGGGTTGACCCATGACTTGGATTAGGGGCTCGAATTTGATTTAGTTTAAGTCAGAGGCTGAACTTAGTTGGCATCTACTGGTTGGGTTTCTAGGAAATCCAGCCCCAGTAAGTTTGCTGAAGCTTTGTTGACTGAACTAAAGTTCAGTTTTCAAATACTGGTGAGAAATCCAATGCACTTGAGCTGTGTACCGACAACAAAAAGAGAACCCAAACTGATGCCATTTAGGCCTGACCTCAGCACCCTTATTTCTCCTGCATTTTGGAATGAGGGAGAAGGTACAGAGTCAAGAAAAAGATGTCTGCAAATAGGAATTCAATTGGTTTAATGTACAGACTATTTTGTTGCAGCCTAACTGGAGCCTCTTATTAAGAATCTGATGGCATTTCTAAACAGGGAGAGCTGCTCCCTTGGTGGGGGCAATCTCCAATCATACTCCAACATTGCTTTTGACATATTTATGACTCCAATAAAATCTCCCATCTGGTATATTTTAAAATAAAATTGAAAATTTATCACTTTAGCTGGTTTGTCGTTCTCCCCGAGAGAAGATAGCCAGGCTGAGATTATTGCATCGGCAGCCTGTCAGCTGAGGTTAGGCTGAGGTGTGATTTAAATTTCAATACTTTCCACATTACAGCTGTCTGGGGTGGGGAAATTACAAGAAGAAAAGCAGAGAGTCTGTTATTTCTGTTCATTAGTCTCTCCCGATTTGCTTTGTTTTTCTTTTCCTTAGCTGGGGAACCTGGGGGAGGAAGGTGCTCCCCATTTTTCTGAATTTCCACAGCCCCAGCTTGCTCAGAGAGACTGTGCAGGGCATGAGGCAGAACCTCTACTATTGGGCTGGGCTGCGGGAGCAGGAAGAGATCCTTTTCTGTATGAGGTACAGTGCAAGTGACGGCATTTGTATAGCTGCTAGGGCCAGCCTGAAAGAGGCTGTGACCTTTGGGAGAGCAGAGCTGAGGGAGCGGCACCAAATGTGATTTCTCCAGCTTCCTCTGGCGTTGCCCACTGGTGCATTTGGCTAGGTGCATTTGTTTGTGACATCAGCTGCGTGTAAATTACCACAGATCTTGACTCCCTTGATCCCCTCCAATTGCTTCCTCACTCGGGCTGTGACTCGAGCTACTGTGAACTTGGGGCTGATATCTTCCACTGCAGTCACAAAGGCAGGAGGGGAGGGTGCTGATGCAGATGCCCAAGCGAGGGCTGCAGTCATTTGCCCCTGCTGCAAGCCCTATAGGGAAAACAGAACCCAGTGCATTAGGCCTATTAAACTAAACCTTCATTTGAGACGTATGAATTTCCTTTGCAGTGTGCATGAACCTTTTATGCACGATCTGTGGATTTGTGTAGCACGTTTTCCATGAGCACTTTTCCAGTGTTCATTTCGGGCTCGTTACGTGCAGTGAGCTCACTGTTCTTCTGCAGCTCATTTGTGTGAATGAACGTATGCTTACAGGGTCTGGTCACGTGCACTGAGCACAGCATTAGTGTGTGTATGGCATTGTGCTTCTGCCAGCAGCCCTACTGCACATGCACAGTGCATGGGTGTCATTTCATTTGATTGCTCTATTTTCCTGTTCTCCAGATTGAACCATTGGGGTCATTTTATGACTGCATCAGGTGTTTTATTTCCTCGCACAGCAAACGTAAATTTGCTAATGTCAGATTTATTCTGAATCAATACACTGGTGCAATTCTCGATAGGGGAAAACATCAGCCTTTGTTGCACTTCATGGATGGGCATTTTTGCATAGCTAGCATGTGTGTCCTCGCACAGCACACGTGCTTTTGTTGCCCATAGAAACGAGGTACGTTGCACTGAAAATAACCTGTGCTGTAATGTTTGCTCATGATGGTGTGGTTACAGCTTGTGCACTCGGGGGCCGTAGTAAAAGTGTCCTTTATCTCTAAAACTCAGTATGCTGAGTGCTATACTTGTGCAGTGTAAGCACATATTTTCTTGCACTTGCTGGCAGAGTTGTGGAAGTGTTGAGTCTTCATCTTGTTACAATAACAGAATGGTTGTCCATATATTTTCTAATTTCCTAAAACATCCTCTGGCTTTCATGGTTTAAATTTTTGTCTGTCCAAATGATCCATGTCAAAACATCAGGAAGGATATTTAGGCAGTTATGGAAGTGGAATGGAGCAAAGTTGTGAGTTAATGCTTTTCTGATGCTATATAAAAGGGAAAATGGTGAAAAAGAGCCACAAATAAAATACAAAATGAACAAGATCAGCCAAGGTAACGTCGAGGTTTGTACTTAAATCGGAAACGTTTACAGCGAAAGAATTCAGATGACAGCATTCCTGTCTTATTCCATCCTGTGCTCATGCCATCCTGCCCCACATCTCACAGCCCCTGGGGTCAGCCCCCGGGAAGCAGGAAGGATGATGTAGCACTTCCAGCCTTGTTCCTTCCTTTGGCTGGCCTGCCTTGTACTTAGCTGCTTTGAAAATGAGTTAGGCCTTCATTATCCCTTCATTTCTTTTCAATGGCATTTTAAAAGACCTGACACAGAGTAGGCATGATTGAAGCACCTGCTGCTTTTCTCTGTAATTACCCAGTTTCCTTGTTGGGACTGAAATTATTGCCCTGCAAGTGTGCAACGTCCCTATTAGCACGTATGAGCTAGCCAAACACCAACCTGCCTGGCTGCAGCTGGCACCTCTCCATGTATTGAGACACAAAAACCATTTTCCTTGCCTGCTGGGCTGATCTGTGGTATACCTGAGCCCAGCCCAGCGGTGGAACTGCAGCAGAGGTGATCTGTGACACTGACAGAACAGTGGAAAAGGGAGAAGGAGCAGTGCCAACGACTGGGACAGTGTGCTGACAGGGACAGCATGCCTTTTGGGGGCTGGAAGCTGTGAAGGGCTTGGGAGTCCCACACACCCGGGTGCTGGTCAGATCGTGGTCTGCACAATCAGAGGTAGTGAAGCTCTGTGCAGAGCCAGGGAAGGTGCCTGCATGCTGAGAGTTTCTAGGAGCTGGTTGAGAGTTACAGCATCTTTTGTCCATCTGTTTCTCTATTAATGGGAACTAGAGCTAGGGAAAAATATTCCTGAGCTGTAACCAGTGCAACGACTGAGGCCTTGTCTGTAGCCTGGGGAGGGAGAACGCAGCCAGGAGGTAGAAGAGGCAAATCTGAGAAAAATGAATAACGAGTCTTTGTTATGGAGAGCGTTCTGCAGCATTTGCTTCTTAAAAGGTGTTCAAGGAGCATCTGCGGCCTTTGTCAAGGGAACTCAGTCCAGAGAAATTGGAAAACATGGAAGTTAGGAACAGTTAAGATTTCTCAGCCCTTTTGCAAAAGGCAGGAGTATGCTGGGGGGTCGTGTGTGACACCAGAGGGAACTGACAGTGATTCCTGCAGGTATTTGTTGCCCAGCTGCTATTTTTGACTTCAAATCCCAGAGAATCATCAAATATCTAGTCCTGGAGCTTGAGTGCTGTCCCTCTGCTGAGCCCCCTGTCCTTTCCTGGGCTCTGAATTGAGCTCCCAAGAAGCATGCGAGAGTGTTAGTCAGTGGATGTGCAGTGAGAGGAGAGAAAGAAAGGATTATGCTGAAGGATCAGTGCAGTAAATGACTTCCACGCTCAGGGAGCTCACAAGCTCCCTGTAATAAAGGAAGAGGCAAAACCAGATCCCGTGTAGCCTCTGTGATGCACAGCTAAACCTTATCTCAGCCTGTTGGGTTTCCATGGGGCTCAGCTCGCACCCCAGCCCCTCACTTCTCCCTCCCCACAGCAACGCCTGCTGCCTGCCTTCCCCCCTGGCCTCCCTCTGGGTCCTTGTGACAGGCTTAGGGATCCTGGGACCCTGATGCTGGAATGGCATTTTGGCCTAGCTGGAATTGTTTATAATCACAGAGCTTTGATGCTGTCTCCAAGGCCTCTGGAGAGCTGAGAAGGGCTATTTTTCATGTGATGCTTTTGGAGTATGCTATGGGAAAAGGTCAAGGGACGCAGTGGGAATGAGTGGGTCACATACTCAATGGTTTAGGGCACAACGGCAGCATCGGTTCTTTAAGATCTCCAAGCCTGCTTTGTAAAAATAAGCACCTCTTACTGAGCTGCCTGGGAAAGGAGAGGGGCATGCCTCCTGCGAGCGGATGTTCACAGCACTCCTCTGGGTTTGCTCTCTTGCCTTGGCAATTGCTGCATCTCGGCATCCTTGTGAACCACACAGATCCCTCAAACAGTGCACAGCATTTTAAAAAGCCTCCTTGCTTACCGCTCTGACCTTTGTAATACAAGGAGAAATTCTGTAAGAGCAGAAGCTCCCCTCCTGCACCTGGCACACGGCTGTCTTCCAGCAGGCCGGAGAGCAGCACTGCAGGGCTCCTCAGCCCATCCCAGTGTCCACCACATCATGCTGGGCCTCTGGGCAAAACGAGCTCTAGGCCCAACAGATATTTGACTTTTTTTTGCATGCGCTGCCTTTGCTCGTTTAAATCTGGGAGGGGGAGCAGTCTAGCAAGGGTTGTCCTTTTTTCCTCCCTGATGCATAAGTACTGCAGATAAGAGCCAGGAACAGGAAGCGGAGGGGTGAGGTGGCAAGTAATTTACATTGGAAATAGAAGCTGAATGTGCATTTCCCTACTCTGTTGCCATCAATCACTCAGACTTCCCGTATGCTGTGAAATAAAGGAGTGGAGTTTGCTTGCTCCCCACTTCCCCCAGGAATGGAAGCATTCATTTGTTTCGCTGTTGAGAAATGCTGATCGCTCAGAGCATTTTGTTTTCTTAGATGTGCTCCACTCAGAAGCTGAACTTTTTGGCTTCCTCCTGTTTGGACTGCAGAAATGTCTTTGTATGCCCTGCAGATGTGGGGAGTCACTGCTGGTGCTGTAGCTCTGAAAGGGAAGGAAAGGTGCTGCTGAAATACAGAAGGGCCCCCAGCCAGTTGAGCAGATACTTTATTGCAGAGCACTGGCAAATACTCTCTATTCTCTAGCTGTTTTAACTTGTTTATGTGATCTCGCACCTGACAGGAGTGCAGCTAGGGCCACGTCCTCCTTGCCATTGGAAACCTGTGAGTATTTTATGGGACTAACAAATTTGTTGAGAGAAAATTATAGCAGGGAATTATGTGGAATAGATAGACCAGCATGTGCTCACTGTTATTTACAATTTAGCTCTGCTGGAAGGCATGGGGACAGTAGCAGAGACATAGAGTGGAGGACTGGGAAAGGAATAGAAGGAGAAAAAGAGGAAAAACAGAAAGATGTAGGACAAACAAGCAAGTGAATGAAAATTACCTGTCTCATAGCAAATAGCATAAATGAAATAAATATGAAAGAATTCGGATAGCCCCACCCTGGAGAGACTCAATAGAAAATGACCAGCTGTGTATTTTTTTTCACTCTGTCATCACGTGTATGGCATATATCTGTGGCTTTTAGATGGTGTCTGGTCCCTGGTTAAGCAATGTCTTCCTATTACTTACCACTCTCTAATTAGCCAAAATCTTATCCTGCACAGGAGGGGCTGACTTAATTCCTTTGTGGAGGCACTCAGGCAATGGACAGTTCTGGTCTTGGGAGATAACTGAAGTAATGGGGCGTTAAAAAGCTCCTGTGTGACTTCAGCATCCTTTGACAACTCTGGGAAACTTGGTTACAGCATGGTGTTTCCAAGCTTCCATGAGATGGCTGGGAGCGCAGGGATGATACTATTCAGTTCAATGGCTGTAACAAAGAAGCTGAGAGGAGCTGTGGCCTGGAAATTTCTATTGGCTACGGGGGACTGAAGCCCCACTCCCTGGGGTTGTGAGCTCAGCAGCTTTTATGAGCTCAGCCGTTGTGGGTCAGGGCAGAACACACAAGGGAGGCCTGTTGGGAAAACCCAAGGGCTGGAAGGAAATGCTGTTGGTGACTCAAAAGGCAGAGCTCTTCCTTTTGTTGATGTTGGAGTTGAGCCACACAGACACGTCCTTCCATAATTATCTACTCGTTGCTTGTAGCTCATGCTTTTTAACCACTGGCGTTATCATGTGTTGCCTGCACACCCCACCACGTGAGGCTGGAACCCACAGCCGGAGCTCAGGTATCACACTGATGTCTGATAAGCACGGATGTGTTTGCTGCTGAGATGAGATGCGTTCAGCCCAACGCGTATGTGAGTCCTGAGAACGTGCAGATGTTGTGACAATGGAGGCAGGCCATGGGCAGCATTCGTTGTGCTGCTGTCCTGCTTGCCCACGGGGGATTGCTTGCACATAAACACCCAGGAAGATGTGTCACTAACGGCTTGGCTTGAGACTGCTGAGGGGAGATGTTCGGAGTGTGGGCTGGTTAGGAAGTGTGGCTGGGGGAAGGGATGAATGGATGTCAAAACATCCTGACAGAGGGAGAAAAATCAGCGCCGAGTCCCGCGTTAAGCAACAGAGACCCTTAGCGGTCACCTGGAGCAAAACACGGGTGCTGAGCTCAGTGCTGTGTGACTGATTGCTTTTTTTCCACCTGCCGATTTCAGACCCGAATTTAAGTAGTAACTTTAGAAAAAATAATTGAAAAAAAAAAAAAAAATCAGTTTCAGTTGTTTTAACTACAGTGCATTGTTTCACTGTTGTTGTTTTTCCTTTAGTTTCCTAACAGCCTATTCTGAAATGGGAAGGTGCTTTGTTTTCCGTCCTTATTGACTGCCATTTGATATTGCTGTATTCCAAGGATAGTCACAATTACTGCCTTCTCTTGAGAAGTTATTACTTCTGCTGGTTATGTCAAGTTCATCTGTTTTTATGCTTCCACCCAGCTGTACCACCACCTCTTCTCCCTTCCTTCCAGCCAGCCCAGTGTCTGCTGTACCCAAATAGAGTGAACGTGTTAGCTCACCAGATTCTGTGATGCTCTCTCTCACTCTGCTAGCCAATGCACAGATAATTTGAGAAATATTGTTTGCTCCTATAGGAGTTATTTCCATCTGATCAGCCTGACTCTTTGCTGTGAGTCCAGTCCACCCCTGCACACATTTGCTCTTCAGCAGCACTGCCTTCCTGCCCCAGGAGGACTCCTGAGATCCATGGGCTTCCAAGAGCTTTTTCTGAGAATATCTTCTCTAGAATTACTCAGGTAACAACCAGCACTAGGCACGTCATCCCAGCTCCAGTGCTCTTTGTGGGGTTTGCTTGCTGTCCTCCTAGTGGTAGGGGCTGCTACCTTCAAGGGGATTTGTTGTAGCTTGATGAGTGGCAAGGCAGGGATCAGAAAGGATGGGCTGCTTGTCTTAAGGGGTAACTCATTTTGGGTAAGTCACTCCGGGTAAATCTCATGGGGGCATGCAGAACAAAGAACAAAGTCTGACTCACCTTTACAAAGAGCTTAGAGAACTCAGCTGAGAAGTGTTTTGAAAGAGCTATGCTCTGTTACAGTGATGCTACCTTTGTCTGCCATCCCCAAACCTCTGCTACGGCTTTTCCAGCAGGATTTCCACTGGTCTGGTGTAGAGCAGAGCAATACACTGCAGAGCTCTTCCTTATTTTGCTATCTTTTCCAATGACGTTCAGCCACAATGTATATTACAAAACCATTATGGCTACTGCTAGGCTGCTGTGTGTTGTCATCACTCAGCAACAGCCATTTCCTGGATTCCATGGGAACCTGCTTAAATTTCATCGCAGTGACAATTCAAAATTAAAACGATCCTACAAAATAAATCCAGAAAGCTGAGATTTCTTCTCATCCTAAGTTCCCTTCTGCATTGTGTTACTGGCATTTATTACCTATTGGTGCTGTAAGTAGTAAATTTTCACAGTCATGAGCTGTTGCTGCATTAAGAGAAGCTGCAAAGGAGGCAGCGTGCCAAAAGGTGGATGGATGGATTTAGAAGAACCGTGTGATTCTGAACAAACCTCTCTGTAGCTGGAGAAAAGTCTCCAGTAGAGATCAGACCTTGAGGTTAGCATCTTCATCACTCTTAGACCTCTTCATACAGCTTTCAACTCTTGGTCCACTCTCAGAAGAGTCTTCCTGAGTAAATAGTCTCCCGCTGAGCGGTTTGCTCCCTTGCTGCAGGGGCCTCTGCTAGAGATCTGCCTTATGCTGACGCCCAGCATGGGCACTGACAGCTGTGGTTTGCTTACTGCTTCATAGAAAGTCTGTGTCTGTAGCAGATGATGTGTGCAACGTGAGTGGTGATTGTTTCTTTAAGGCCCCCCTCTACTCTCCTTCCCTCTCCACTGCTGCTCTCTTGGTATTACTGCTGATACAGATTTTTTCTCTTGTTCAATTTCAGTGCACCTGCTCATATAAACAAGACTGCAGTGGGGTTGCTCAAACTGAGCTTATATATGACAACAGAAGCAGCACCCTAAAGCACATTCCTATGCACAGAGGAGTCATTAATACAGAGAATGAAGCCTGGCTTTGGCAGTTCAGATGCATGGCTTAGGTGACCCACAGAAGCTAGTCGCTAAATTAGGATATTCTCTCAGTAAAAGGTCAGATCAACTTATGGGAAGCTGCAGGAATGTTTTAGAGAGCTTGAAGTCAAACAGGAGGCTTTCCTGTCATCCTTTCAGTTCTAGATATTCAGCCTATCTATACGTCTTCATTACTGCATTACACACTCAGTGTGAACCTAACTACCTAGATATGCTAAAGGCAAAGCATTCAGATTCAATTTTACAAAAGACAAGCTGACTTAAAACATGAATTACTGTATTATGCCGTCCTTGAGCCTTCAAGACAGGCTTGTACTCGAGCAGCTATGTGTTTTTTCATTTCATAGAATCATAGAATGTGTTGTCTTCATTCCTGCTTCAATCTGAGTTAGATATCTTGGGTTAGAAAGAACATCTTCTTACAATTGTTTTTTTTCCTTCACATTTCTATGTAACCAGAAGACTTAAAAATGGATAGGAAGGCCTTTGTGGCCAACTTTCATGAGGCTGTGCCATGCAGGAACTGGGTAGTAGAAGCTGTTTGGGAGGCTGGCAAATGGATGAAGAAGCCTGAGAACCTTGAGGCAGCAAAGGGTGGTTAAGATAACCCAGAATTTATGCAAGAGAATAGATTTTAGGAAAGTTGTAATGACTAGAGGGCATGATTTAAACTCACTGTGGGCTGGAGAACCAATGAAAAGGACAAAATGAGCAGTTACCTCTCAACACCTTCACTGCATCTGCCTACTGGTGGAGTAGCTGTGGAAACATTATCATGTGAAGTGTTTGTGAAGCCACGCTGTGTGCCTGGAGAAGGAGATACTTGATCAAAGGAGTGGATAGAAGTGAATCTACAGCTAACTTCTGAAACAGAGATGTGATCCCTGACAGGACCTTCTCCCTCCCAGCTCTGTGTGGTGGACAAAGTGCAATGCCTGGCACACTGCTGACTCTGTTCTGTGTTCCTGACTGTTCCCCATGGCTTAGGGGTTCAAGCACCTTTCTTCCTCTTCCCCAGCATATGTGGGAAAGCAGGGCTAAGAGTTCTGGACCAGGCCAAGGCAGTGACTCAAGA
The DNA here is from genome assembly GCF_023343835.1 of Lagopus muta. Classification (NCBI taxonomy): domain Eukaryota; kingdom Metazoa; phylum Chordata; class Aves; order Galliformes; family Phasianidae; genus Lagopus; species Lagopus muta. The sequence goes on from NC_064442.1 coordinate 17,469,756, forward strand.
AGAAGCTGAAGTGCTCCCCAGGCCTTGTGAACTGAACAAAACAACTGGTGAGGTTCAAAGTTTTATTTCAGGGAAGGCAGGGTTACCTCGAGCCTGGGTGGGGGTTAATCAATGTACATTCATCATTAATTTATGCATGTAAGGGGCTTTTGGAGTACAGTTGTCATGCTGGTTTTGATAATGCTAACTCTATCCACCCTGCCAGCTGCTGCGATGTCGTGGTAGTCTGTGTTGCTGCATGCAGAATTATGGTGCTTTTGTGGGAATATTATGTTCCCTGAATAGAGCCCCACAGAGCAATTTGCTTCATCCTTACAAACCCATCCAAATAACTGGCAGTGCCTTACAAATACAAAACAATCGAGAAAATAAATGTATTATACTGTACATCTGTGACAAAACAATGCTTTCATGTGCAAAGAGAAATGTGTTTGTTTAACTTATGGTTTCCCATTTGAAAATAAATGCATTCATTTAAATTAAAATGGGACGTTCTTCACTATTACAGGATTTTGCATGCCAGATGTAAGAAATATGCTGCTTGAAGAGCAGACTCAAAATTTGGAGTGGTTGGTGTTACCAAAAGCGTGCATCTGCTGGCTTATCCTGGATGCTGTCTCTTCCTGCAGGGTGTTCTTCACCTGAGTAGGACATTCCTGCCTTTGCATGAGCAGTGTGGTCTCTAGGAGAGGTTTGGGAGTGAGATTCTCCCTTGTGTAGCAGTCTTGTGTCTTAGTGCATGCTGGAAAGCCTGCTTTTCACATGGGTTGTGCTAAAGAGAGAGGGCTAAAACTGACCAACCTGCTTCAGAACTTTGCACTACTGTGACCGTGAGACAGATTGACTTCCTACAAGAACCATGGCACTCCACAGATATTTTATTGGTTCTGGTTTTTGTGTTAGAGGAATGTTAGTCTCATTTATATGCAGCAGTGAAAATGATAGAGAGATGGGGGGGGGAAACACTCAGTGAACAAGTTGGATGTTCCAATATTTGTTTTTTAAGATGTGCCACATTAAATGTGCCTTTTAAATGTTTGAGTTCTTGTAATGAAAGTCTGCTGCATTTCAGTTTACAGATAAGCTTAACATCATCAAGCCAAGTTTGTTCTGGGAGTTAACATTTGCATTTTTGAAAGCAGCAGCCTAATCCAGAGTAAGACCAGATGAAATGACTTTAATACAGCACGGTATGAGCTGTGGGCTGGTGGGTGTGAGCATCCTCAGAAAGGTGCTGAAATTCACTTGGATAGCTTTCCAAGAATCCACAAACTTCTTAGACCAAAACTGAAGATCACTGCTACCAGTGTTAGGAGTTGTCAACTGGAATTTCACCCTGATGTAGTTACTAAAAGGAGAAATAGCCAAGAAATAATAAATACACCTCAGTTTTTTAACCTGAACTTTTGGTATCAGTGCTCAGACCATCTTCTAGATTCATTGTTTTCCTTAATTGAAGTTTTTTTTCCCAATTATAGATGGGAATGATGGAGTTAGCAGTTCCAGCCCTCTGCCCATGCAGTCTGACCAGCACAGTAGTGCAGTGGTATTTTTCAGGCGCAATCAAATCAGTGCAAGCATGTGATTGTATTGTCTTTAGTTGCCTGGGGGCCACAAGAGATGAAAATCACAGTTCAGCAAGCCCTTCCTTTCACTTTGGAAACATCATAGTTTGCATCTACCCCATCTGAAGTACAAGTATCTTGTATCCAGCCAGCCAGGGAATGCATTATGTTACAGCTGGCAGGAAATGCACTGCATTTCTGAAAGCCAACACCGGCGCATTGACTGAGACCAGCAGGGCTGTGCAGCAAGGGTAGTTGGGCCCAGCTCAGTTTCTCCTCTGGACTGATGAGTCACATACTTGAATTAATTGCTGCAGGTGTGATTAATGTCAACTGCATAGCTAATTGCCCGAAGATTAAAATAACTCTTTCTTTTTTTTTTTGTTTTTTAATCTGTAAAGATGTTAATTATTTAGTCTGCTCACCTCTCTAATCTTGTTCTGCTTGTAAATGAATGGAAATATTGATCCCAGAATGGTTTTGGGTGCTACCTGTCTTGCGTCAGTCTAATTAACTTTGACCCTGTTTGCTCTTTCTAACCACACTTTCTGCTTTGCTTTTGAAGATATCTTGAAGGTGGGGCTGGGAGGGATCATTAGGGTATAACTGACCTCCAGGATCTGTGTAGGTAGCAAAATCCTCCAGGATTTTGCTGTGTAAGCCCCATTACTGCTCTACTTAAGCCATATTGGTTCTTTGCAGCAGTGTCTTCTTGACCACATCTCTTGGTAGCAGACTCTACCACCCAGTGGTTGTAACTGTTAAAACAATCTTCTGTTTCCTCAGTGTACTGTTCCCTTCCCTAAGCTTCAAGCTCCATCTTATTCTTCAGTGTTGTCAGTCTGTGAATGCACTGTCCCTCACACACATACAAACTACGTTTTAATTAAACTAGTTGCTGTAACGCATTTCTCCACCATGACAGAGCAATGTTAGAAGGCTGCAGATTTGCTGACGGAGACGTTTGATGCATTTACCACCATGGGACAGAGACCTGAATGTGAAAACCCATGCGAAAAGCAGGCTTTCCAGCATGCACTAAGACACAAGACTGCTACACAAGGGAGAATCTCACTCCCAAACCTCAGCTTGGTTTAGCTAAGAGTTTTACCCAATCACTTCTCCACCTCCAAACAGCAAAGCTTCATGAGTTGCTAGCAGAATGTGGGCCTCCTTGCCACACTGACAAAAGAGTGCCAATGTTATGAACAGTATAAAAGATGTACCACTTCCTGAATGGACAGAAGCCCAGGAAGCTCCTCTGTTCTTATGTTAGTACAGATAAAAATAAAGGAAGTTTGAAGAGACCAACATCTCTTTGAACATCTCGTGTCATCTCCCTTCAATCAGCTCTCTGTGCTGTCATGTCCTTGCAATTAGGTCTCCAGAAAAGGTGACCCCACATAACCTGGAAAGGCTGCTTTAGAAATGTCTGCATTGCCAGGCTCTGGTCTTTCTCCAGTTCTAAGACTCCCTCCCATGCATGCTTTGATGGAGCCATCTCCTCCTTGCTGAAAGACATTAACTTCCCTTCCTTAGCTTAGCTAGAAGGCTGCTGCTGTTTTCTTTGCTTCACTACAGCGTAATGCAGAGGAGACAGCCACTGAGCTGCCTCTGTCAGGAAGCCTTCTTGTAGCACACTGGTCTGGGCCTTACGCTCTGCCTCCTTTTTCAGTCCAGAGTGGATGCAAGTCCGATGTGTCCCTCAGCTCTGGAGCTCTATTATTTGTATTAGAATGCAGACTCATGTTTGCCTTGGAGAGCTCTCATGCAGCTCATGGAGACTTGAAATGGCAGCTGTTGCACTTCCTTTGATTCCTTTTTCCTATGCTGAAACTCCAGTTACTCTTTGTTAAAGGAAAACACGACGATGTGGTCAGCAAATAGCATCTGTGCATCATGGGTTTTGTCTCAACTCCTCTCTAATGCAAGCTGACTGTCAGAAACAGAAACTCCTCTCTAATGCAAGCTGACTGTCAGAAACAGAAACAGATTTGAGGTAACATGCAGTACCTCAAATCCTAAACCATCTGTCATGGTCAAATTAATGTAACCTTCTCCCTGCTGCCGGTGAGAGCTGGGAAGTGTAACAGCAGTGAGTGCTTGGTCCAGTAGGATCAGGCTGGACACATGGCTTTCTCACATGCTTGGGCCTGTTCCACTGGGTGCTTTGTAGCTGGTTCAGTTCATGCCTCAGGATGGAAATGGTCCAAGTTAGTGCTCAGATATCCAAATTCTCCTGTTGTTTTTCAGCAGGAGACTCAGTGATGGCAGCCTTGGGGCTATATGGACTTAGCACAGGCATGGCTGGTTGTCATGTACTCTACAAAGATCCAGTGCAGGACACACTTCTGCTGCTGGGTTTGGTGACTGGTTGTGCTCAGTAAGTAATGTCCTCAGTGCCAGACGGGTGCAAGCAAAGCCTGTGCTGCTGATGGACGTGGCTGGTATTGGGATGGGTGTGCAAGACTTGATGCTGGGAGGGCAAGTGGTTGTGCTTCGTGCTCTGACAACTTAGTTCTGAAGCAGTCATTGACAGATGCATCATGGCAACCTGGCTGCAGCTCAGCTGCTCGAAAGCTGATAGGTTTCCTTGTAGCTTTGAATGTAGTTATATTTTCTGGCAGCTGGAGAAAATGGCTTTGAAAAATAATAGCAGCTTTTAAGTCAAATTGGTGTCAACATTCACTCCAGGCTACTTGAAGCTAATCAGTTTAAGTTCCTACTTGGCAAATGGAATTCCTGTCTTACTGCCCTCCCTCTCCTTAGCCCAATTCTTGTAACTGGTGATTGTTTCTCACTATCTCCTTCTAGTGTGTGTAGTCAGAGAGACGTTTTGTTGCCAAGATGTAGGTTCTGGTATATTATTGAAGGTGCCTGCACAGTCTGTGTGAGCTTGGGCTTCTATTTTTTTCTTTTTCTTACAGCTTTTCTCTAGTTAGGAGCAGAAGAGATAAAAATCAAAAGCTGGTGAAGCTTTAGCACCTGCCTCAAGCACAGTTCAGCTGATGATAACCACCAGTCACTGCTCTCAGCAAGAGACCTGATTCCACCCATCATGCTTGGACTGAGACAGGTGGGTAGTGAGGATCCGTGGGGGAGCCATTACAGGCTTTTCCAAGTGAACTGAAAAGGGAAAGAAGCAAAGCAGCTGCTGAATAGGGAGAATCAGGAGAGTAAATGGTAGATGGGCTGATGAAATAATGCTGTCTATAACCATGAATAAGTAACAGCATCACAGGAGGCATTCAGGGCAACAATTTGGGAGTGTTAAAATGGAGGTTAAGGATTACATTTAGGATTAGAAAAATCAGGATCCCTAAGGCATGCTCGGTGAATGCAAATGGCATAGGCAAAATCAGGTGTGTCAGGAGTAACGCCCAGTAATTAGATAGTATGATATAGACATGTATGTGACTTGTTTCTTTCTCCTAACAACACCAGTGTGTATGATATCTATTACACCAGCACCTTACAAAAGTACATGAGATGTTACAGTATATGCAGGCTAACTTCTTGGATTTATGGAAGTGTTAGAATTTGCTGTGCTATGAGAAGGTTTCTTCTGGCATCTCTTTACAGCTCCTCCTTTATTTCAGCTCCTGTATGAGTGCAGTTTGCACATGAGGCTTTCTGGTCACATGGAGTGATTAGCTGTGAATGCTGAGAGTTTAGGTTTGACTGAAGCTCCCTTTCCTTGAATGTTCATGGAGAGTGCCGACTGTATTAGTAGACAGTACAGCTGCTGGTGAATGAACGCAGTGGAAAAGGAAGAATGAGCAAGTTTTTCTTTGTCATCCTTTTCAGAAAGCGGAAGAATGCATTAAAAACCTCCAGAGGGAGTTTCTCTTCTCAGCTGTTCCTAGGCATAGTGAACTGCCATGGTGAATGATGCCCCAGGGAATCTCTTGACACGTGAACCATTTTTACTTGATTCTGTCATGATCCCACGTAGAACATTTGCTTCCTGTTTGGTTTTAAAAGATTGGGCTTGCTTAATGCTAGTTTTCTATGAGGATGTCAAACACTGCAGAAGAACTGGTGCAGTGCACCAGAGCAAACTGAGCTTGGCTCTGCAGCTTGAAGCTCAAGTGATGAACCTCCCAGTTGGGTTTGAGACTTCTGAGCCGTGACTGCTGAGCCACGTGTGTGATGTGGAGGCCAAGTAACACAGTCGTTCCTTCTCTCTTCTGGAGCCTTATCGCGTCTGCTGTGTAAAGGCTGACTGAGTTGTTTTGTAAATCTCAGCAATAAAACGTGTCCACAATCTTCTCAATAAAGAGAGAAAGAGATGAGGGCATAAAATGATTATGCTGGTAAAAGAAAGGAAGACTAGTGGAGTCTGAAAGAGATGTGGGCAGATGAGCAATGGGCCTTCTGAAGCAGAACAAAATGCATTATTATTTTTAATGGAAATGCAAAAAAGGCTTTGTAGAAGCTCTGGGCAGAGCATGAGTAGAGAAAATGTTAATTCTGTTTTGTAAAGTTGGTGGCAATGAAGTTGGCTTCGTTCCACTGCTCAGGCAAATGGATATGGCAGCTGGAAAGGACTGGCTGACGAGGGATGGTAGGAACCTCACATGGGGACTGCGCTTCACACCTGCCAGTCTGTGTTCCCATTTGTGCCACAGAAGCCTGCTGTGCCATTCTGAAGCTCCAAGTTCCTTGTGGAGGGAAGGTATCTCAGCAGTTTTAGTGAAATGCTAATGCTAGGCTTCTTGCTGGCCCTCTGGCTTGAGTTTCAAACCTGACCAAACAACACGTTTTCTCTGGCTCATTCGGCCCCTAAGCCACCTTTCTGGCCTCCATCTAGCATTCTTACAGCATGCTTGAGGCTTTCTGCCTTTAGGAAACTTCTTGAATGCGAGGTTTGCAACAAACTGGTAGGATCTCTGGAAACCATGAGCTGAAACATGAGTAACGTTTTGCTCTGAGAGCCTTAGGGGAGAAGTTGCTGTGTCCTGTTTTCACCACCAGACCCAAATGCAAATGGAGGAGTTCACCTACATTGCTTGACTGTTCCAAATCACAGGAAGAAGACACGGCTCCACTTGCCATCATGTTTGTTGATGAGATTCTGATGCCGCCATGAGGGAGAAAATGCCCTGAAATTTTCATTCTTCCTTTCTTCTGGTCTGGGTGGTTAAAGCTCAGTTGGCAAACGTGGCAGTAAGCTAGCTAGGCTAGGTGACAGTGGTGTCAATCAGGACATTCCAGTAGTGCTTGGCACTGCTTATAAAATGGTCCCTGCTTTCTATTTCAGAGGCTGTTAGAGAATGTGACACAGATAAAATAAATTAGCAACAAAGTCAGTGTCCATGGGGAGAGCATTCCCAAGAAAAGCATTTGCTGAGAAAGAGCGTTTACTCTGCTTCAGGCAAAGTCAGAAGTAATTAAACATCTTAGTGAAGCAGTACAAGTGGGCACACTTTGTAAAAGAGGTTAATCTATCAGGCAGGAAGAATCTCAAACCTGAGAATAAACAGCTCCAAGAAAGCAAGTGGTGAAGGTCTGAGGCACAGAAGGTAGCTTTGTTGTCTTAGTGGCTTGAGGCAGGGGAGAAGTGGAGCTGGTGGAGTGGGTTCTTCCTGCCTAACCAAAGTGCTTCTATAAAGGTGTCAAGGATTTTCTGCTGAAATAGAGAAATAGAGATAACTCAGCCTCTAACTTGTCTGCCAAGTTGGCCCCTATGTAGGAGTGGGCTGTCTGGGCCTTTGGGAGGCATGTTGTGGAAGGCTGAAGCACCCAGTAGGAAGTCCTTTTGAGTGAGAGCTCCTTCACCTTGATCAGTCATGATGGTATGTGAAGGAGTGAAAGCTGTTCCTTTACAGTACGGACAGAAAGATACCATTGTTTGGAAATTACTTGAGTGTGTATGGAGAGAACTCTTTAGAGTGCCCCTTTGAGGGGGGAGAAATGATGAACTGGGCTGGAGGTGCAGATGGTCATGTAGACGAGGGGCCTGGGCTACCTGGAACGCTTTAATTGCCAGGTGGTGAACTGGAGTTTGTTGTGATACATTGCAGCAATGACCTGTGACTAGTATGGGATGATTTCAACCCCTCCTGGGTTTGCAGAGAAGAAAGCTTGAGTATGCTGTCTTCAAGGCAGTGATTTATTTAGATGATCAACAGTGAGCGAGAAAAGCAGCCATGGCTCACAAAGCTGGATAGTGTCCAAAAAGTACCAGACATCTGGGAAGATGGTGGTACAGTCAGGATGTAGCTGTCCCAGCCTGGATCTGTGCCCTAGTTTGAACAGCAGTCTGGCTGATCAGTGCCATGGAGAGGAATGGGGGGAAGAAGACCTTCTCTATGGCCAGGGACAGGAGCAGGAATCCAGAGCTTGGCTGTGGGTTTTGAGCCTAGAAGTGTCCAGAGCTTTAACAGAAGGTGTAGAGAGCTGAAGGTAGAGACCTAGAGGATTAGAAGGACCGTAGTTGGACTGAGCCTGTCATTCTGTGCATAGGATCTGGGGTAAAATGAAGTGCCAAGGTATGATCCATTTCAAGAGCTAATGGGCAACTGTGAGAATGCAAGTGAATGCAAATAAGGATTTGAAATAAAAATCTAACCTCAATTTGCTCTTGTGCTGCAGTTTCTCTCTGATCAGATACTAGTTTACAGAGAAGGATGCATGCCTTTCTCCTGGCTTTGTGAGGGCCTCAGTTTTGGCAGTGGGGAGTTGGAAAGTGGGATTTTGAAGCGTGAATGTCATGTAACAGCAAAAGACAGACTCCTCAGGGACAGGCAGAGCACTTCCCCAAGGCAGCATCTGAGGTTGGTAGTTGACTAAGTGGGTAATGTGGAGAGACTTAGTTTATAATAATGGTCTGTGATAATGTTCAATAGAAAGCAGTGGTGAGGTGTTTGTTTCCTGGGAATTTAACTCCCCTGGATGCATGACCTTGCAGAGTGCAAGCTTTCCTAGCATGAAGTTATACTCTACACAGAGATGCTGGGGATTCTGGGTTGTTGCATAACTTTCCTGGGCACAGCTGCCTGCTGTGGCACAGGTGTAATGTAGGACTGTTTTCACCTGATGGGAAATAGGTAACAAATGGTGCATCCCAAGGTGCATCTCATTCTTTGTGCCAAGTCCTTTTTTCCCCAAGATGTACCTGTGCCAGGATGGGTTGGATAGTCTCTCAGGCTGTGTGCTCTGGTTCTGGCTCAGATAAATGTTCCCCATTTATGCCTGTGTGCAGTATAGATACTGGGCATTCAGTATGACCTCCGTCTGGCGTTTCAGGTGGCAGTGTGAACAGTGCCAGCGGCTTCGTGAGCGATGTTCCATGTGTCCTGGTATGAAAAGGGAGTGTTTACTTTTCACAAAAGGCTCTGGCTGCATCCTGAGGTGACACGGGGCACGTTTGCTTCCCCTACAGCCCACCAACACTAAGCATTCACTCTGCAATAGCCAGTGTCAAAGGCCTGATTTCTATGCAGGGTCTGCAGCGAGAACATAAAGAAAAGGAGGTTTTAGGATTTGCTTTTGGAACGGCAGTTCATTCTGATCCCTTGTATGTGCTGGCAGAGTGCAGGAATGGAGGGGATGCCACTGCTTCGTTCAGTGCTGCAGACGACTAATGGACCTTGACAACTGCAGCACAACATGCAAACTATTAAAAAGGGAGGACTGATTAAAGCCCCAGCCATCCCGGCATTCCCCTGGGCTCTTAACCCCGTGTTGGAGCTGAGCAGCCTAGCAATGCCTCCTCCCTGGCTACACAATTAACATCTCTTGTCACTAATTGATTCCTGTGGTGCTCACAGGACAATTAGAATTTAAATTGCCTTTTACAAAGGTCATGAAAACATGATAAAAGACGAATCTATTAGGAAGGATCATTGAGGAGTCTCTCTCCTTTTCCACAACACTGGCTGCTGGTTATTGCACAGACACGAGTGAGGGGAGCTAGAAAAGTGGATCAGGTCTTGGGTTCGTTCCTTGCTGAGTGTAGTTCATGGCAGAGGATCAGTTCTCTGTGACTTGTGAGTATTCTTGCACTGAAGATGTCACTTAATTTTTTTTCTGCCACTTCTTTTAGGAGTGTCTATGTCTATAAATGCTATCTCTTGCTTTTCTCTTTTGATAAATTTTGAAATAGCTATTTTTCCAATTAACTCTTGAATTTTCTGCAGGGGAATTCACAAGAGGGAACAAGTCTCTTTGCAATGGAAGGCGAAGGGTTTGGCTTCACAGGGAGAGGCTGTCCTAGGACCAGCCCATCTTCACACTCATAGGGAAATAGTTAAAGCCTGGCATGACTCCCTGGAAAGCAAAGGCTGCAAGGGAAGGGGCAGCTGGAGCTGTATCTGCAAAGGATGCGTGTGAAGGTCTGAGTACAAGGCTGAGAAGTGCTGTCATTCCAGCTTTCTTGAAAGTAGTCCCTGGTAAAAAGGTCCTAGAAGAGAATGCACAAATACAAGCAGGTGAAAACCTCACTTATGAACCCATGCTAGCTGCTTTCTCTGTCTGCAGCTGATATTTCATGGAGTAGCATTATGACTTTAGAAACCAACGGAGCTCATGTCACCGCATCCGAGCTGGGGGCAAACCCTCAATACAGCTGCCCATGGCATCGTGGCCTGGCAAGCTGTTTGAGTTTTGCCACCAAAGTACTATATGGTAGTTTGGAGTTAGATGAGTAGCTGGTATTTTGCTGACAAATGGGAATATCCAAAGCTGTAACAGCCATGGAAACACTTGCCTCTGTCACCTCAGGCCTCAGTGGTGAGAAGAGATTTAAAATCTCACGCGTCGAGTTTAAGGCAGTATTTTGTATTTGCTGTAAATTCAGCTGAAATGAATCTTGAAAAGTTACCTAATTCACCTGCCCTCACCAAGGCAGGATCAGCTCTATCTGTACCTCTCCTTTGTTAACCAGAAAGCCACTCACAAAGGCTCCTTTGCCACAGTGGAGGTTGGGATGGGGCAGATTACCCCCTGCAGGATTTAGGGCATCTTGTTCTGAAGCACCCACTCCTGCCTCAGAGATAGCATTCAAGACTCTAGGCTCTCAGGTCTGGATGCAGTGAAAAGCAGGCTTAAGACCTGCAGTTTGGTGCTTTCTCTTCTGATTTGTATATCCTTCCTGCATGTGTTGTCAAGGAAGACGAAGTCTGAGAGACACCAGTGGGATCCAGAACCAGCTTTGTGCTGCTACAGGCGTAGTTCATGCTGAGAGAAGCCAGCCAGAATGTCCAGCTGCCCATCCCATCCTATCCCAGAGGCACCCCCATTATAAAAGACACTGGCTGGCTATTTGAGATACTCATGTCCTTTCCAAGTCCTGCCTTTGACTTCTTGCTATTCTGCTTATTGAAATTGATTTTGCATTCTAGGCACAGGATTTTCCATTGCCAAGTTTCGTGTTGGAGATAATAGAAATTATGTTTCCACTCGCACGTAAATCTCAGGGATGTTTGTGCTTAGATGACTGGACAGTAAGTACAGGTGAAATTGCTCCTGTGATTGTTTCAGTAAAAATATTATATTGTTGCAAGGTTTTATAAAGTGTGTTTAACTGGTTTGCACATATTTTTAACAGTCGCCAGGTAGGTAGTTATTATTATTTTTTAAAGAATAAATATAAACCTGTAAGTGAGGCATCTAATTTCTCTCCCTGACAGTGTGGTAGATGAGCTGGTTTTGGAAGCAGTCCAGAGAGTGAGCGGTGAGACCACCCAGCAGCTGTGCAGCACCCCTGTGCTGTGCTCACTCTGCACGTTTGTGCTCAGGTTCACCTCCCCATGCGGGGTGAGCACCAGGCTTTGGACTGCCTGTGGGATGGCCTTGCCTCTGCTAAACCTTCCTATCGCAAGTCAGCGCACACAGGACTCGGCTTTGAGAAGATTGTGGAAGAATAAGCAAAGGTGAATCTTTTGAGCTGTAAGGGCAGAATGGCCTGAGAAGGCCTCTTCAGCTCCCAGGGGCTGAGGGAGATGACAGTGGTGGTGTCAGGGCCACAGGGATCAGCTGCTGGATCGTGGCCTGAAGGCACTGTAGCCTTTAGGATCTCCATGTCTTAACCTGGCAGCTTTGTCTGCTCCCAGGAGGAGGAAGGGCTTGCTGTTCCTTTTGAGAGCAAGTAAGATAATCTCTCATACTCTGAAAGGATAAAGGAGCAGGGAGGGAGGACAGTGCAGTGGAGCGGGGGGCTGGAGCCTACGTCCACCTCAGCTACAGGCTGCTCTGGCTAGATGCGAATGTGCTCCGCCCTGCAGTCCTCACCTGGGCAGCATTCCCATGATCTGAAGGCCTTGATTAGCTTCCCAAACAGCTCTGTGTAGCGTGGCCAGCTGGCTGCCAACCAGCCCTCTGCCATCTGCTACCCCGTGCTGCTGCTGTGCCTGGGCCCTGGGTGCCAAGATGCTGCCGTAGTGCTTTCCTGAGGGAAGCCCAGGCCCCGAGAAGTCAGATTTTCTTCGGACTGTATTCTTCACACAGTAATGTGCCAGCCTAAAACAGCCAGGGTATGCTGTGTGGTGATCAGAGCACTGCAATAAGGACAAGTATGCAAGGCGGCATTTTTCATGCAGCCTCCTACCTGCCCTGACCCTCCTTTCTTTTATGCTTCACACGTCTCGTGTCCTCGGCTCAAGGAATATCATTACTGCATGTCAGGCAGTGCACAGAGTGCTGAAACCTCAGCTTGAGTTGGTGTTTCAGGTATTGTCCAGCACTGATGTTGTTTCTCTCCCAGAGAGAGCCTTCCTCTGGCTGAGAGGGAGGTGCTCCACTTACCTCCTCCTTACCTTGCAGGGGCTTGGGGAGCTCAGCCAGCAAAAACTTGTAAATTGCTTGGAGATCATTAGAGGAAAAGTGCTGTAGAAGAGCAAAGTATTATTTATTAATGTGCCTCTGTCTTACAGTGCCATAAATATCAAGGTTTTAATTGCTCGGACTTGTAATCTGAGTAACTTCCTGGATTTTTTTATTGCCTTGGTAAATAATTTCTTGGAGGAGCTGCTGCACAAAGCAGTGCAGGAGAGGTGCTCAAAAGTCAGGTCTGTTTGCTAGAAGACACGGTACCACTTCCAGCTTTCCTTTGGCTGCTTAAATCCCTCCTGGCTCACTCCTGTCCTCAGCATCTGAACTTGCTTTGTCTCTGTCCTTGTTTAAAATCCTGCTTCTGCTTGTCAGAGGAGAGTGAGAATCTGTATTACAGCGATGGGCAGAGATCCTGCATTACAAGGGTTCCTGGTTCACTTCACCAGCACTATGCTGCTTCTTATGAACACCAGCCATGCCTGAGAATGGCATCATGGCCACTTTGGGGCATGGCATACACAGCATGCCCAGCAGAAGGGCAGAGGAGGTGCCCGCCCAGGATGAGTTTGACAGGTCAGGATGCAGTTAAATATCTCTGTGCTTGTTGAAATTGTTGAGATCAGGGTTTTTCTCTGCTTATGAGAGCAGTTTAAAGATAGGTGGTATTAGGGGCATATCAGCTGCCATTATGGCCTTCCTGCCTGGAACTGGGCCAAGATCTTTCAGATACTTATCTCTAAGCTGTGAGAAAGGAGGCAGGGCTGGTGTTGCAACAGGCTAAAGCCTTCTGTGTGCCTGAGCTGCAGAGGATAATGTCAAAAGCTGTGCCTGGTGGCATCGTGTCAAGTGATGCACCGAGAGCAACATTAAAAGCTGCGGTGTGTGGACTAGGAAGTGAGCCTTTTGTGCAGTGTTTCTAATATACGAGGGAATTCCTTCACTCCCTCTCAGTCTGCCTATTTTTTGTTTTAATTGCCTCAAACATGGCAGAGCTCAGCCTGCTCCTGTTTTCCCAGGTGAATGGGCAGCCAGCTGCTTGCTCATGCATTTCTAAGCTCTGGGATAGGCTGCTCTAATACATTGTTCATAGGCCTCTGAGATTACCCCGTTTCATACAGAATGCAGCAGAAGCAGCGCCAATTGTCTGTGTTGTTTTTACTCTTCCGAGCTTTGGTAGATCAGCACCAGCTTTAAAATGCTCTCGTTGTCTGTCAGTGAAATATAGAGCTGATCTGAAGACCTGCCTTTCTTCTGTGGTTTGAATAGCACAGCTCCCTCTCCCCTCCATGCTTCTTAGTTCATACTCTGCTACTTCCCAAGCTTGCTGCAGGATTTTTTGTTTCCAACACAGCTGTCTCTCATCAAACCCAAGGGGATAAAACTGCATCTCCATCCGCATCACAAAGAAATCTTTAGGTAGGGTGATGAGCGTGTATTCAGACAGGACTCAAGATATGGCAATCAGACAGTTTCTCTGTGGTCTTTGTAATAACATGGAGAAGGAGAGAATAACCAATATCGTGACCTTCACACTGGGACCTTGAATCCACCACCACAGGATGTAATCTGTATGGGTTGGGCTTTTAGTTGGCAGCAGAACTTAAAGCTGCATCTGACATCTCTCACTTGTAAGCATCCACTTTTTTTGCTGTCTCAATCTCACTCCCTGTTTAATTACCAGCATTCCCCAAGGGACTCAATTATGCCACCTGAGGCAGAAGAAGGAGAACAAATGGTCCATGCTTCAAAGAAGAGAAAAGGAGCATCAAGTCTGAATTTAAGCACAGTGGCAGCCTGGCCCTTGTCAGGTAACACTTTCAAGAGTGGAGGCTACTAACATCTGCTGCTGCTAAGCCAAGTGTGACATCCAGAGGCTCCTTAAGTACATGTGAATGCATCTTCATGTGCTGAGGGGCTTGAAATGTGAAAATGTGTTACCTCCAGTAACGATCTCCCATTGCATGGGCAGTATCAGTCAGAGCAAGTCCTGATCCCTTCAGCTATGCCAACGATCTTTATTGTCAGCTGTTCATGCACCTTCTATTTTGTTTCAGATATGTGGTTGATATTGAAAGAATGCATTTTAAACATGTATAGAGCTTTAAAGAGCTGTGCTTATGCTTACAGAGAGGGGAGCCACAGCACAAAGCAGTAGATGAAATGACATCTAAATGGAGAAGGAAGCAAACAACACATTTCTTGATGCGGTGTAGGCTTGAAGTATTTTGAAACCTGGTGAAACTATTTACAAAGGGAAATGTGTTTTCCTCATGCATTCTGGCTGAGATTTACGAAGATTGTTGCAGCATGACCACAAGCTGGAGGTGAGGAGATATTGGTGGACTGTGTAGGAACAACAGCAACTGTAGCATTGCTGATTTCACTAGGCAAGTTTTGGTGTTGCCTTTAGCATGCAGGTTATGGAGGAGGTCTGTTCACAAGGATGCCTTCAGAAGTGTGTCTGCAAGGGTAGGAACAGTGGCTGGTCTTGGCCTGGCTTTTATGGGGATGTGCTTAAAATCCAAGAATTGGCTCTAAAAAATGCTGTAATAATTGCAGAACTATTTGGTTATGCAGAACAGACTCGCTGTAGAGAGGCTGAGGTCATTGTTGTCTCAAGTTTCTTACATACAAACATTATAGCCACCTGAATTCAAGGGTGCCTTCCACCTTCTTCTAAGAGGCAGTACGCTTAGGTTCCCTTAGCAGTGTCCTGCTCCTCAGCTCTGTCTTGCTAGCAGACAACAAAGTGTCTTTTCAAACAACAAAGTGGGAATGCATCTGGATTTTTATTGCTCTTTTATAGCCCCTTAGTCTTGGTATTACACCTGAGGCCTGCTTTATCCACAAAAACATCACTGGGTGACATTGCTCTCTCAAATCAACAGTGTTGAGAGGTGCTGAAGAAGAGCACAGTCCCACTAAGCAGGGCACTATGTAAGCACACAGCACAAGGTGGTACTTGCAGTTTTAGGGAAATTAACAGCTATCGTTATTTTTCTATTAGGCTTCTGCACATGTAAGAGAGTTTGGCAAAATGGAAGAGGTGCCTGTGTGTAGGCTCTGTCTTTGCTGACCTGTCACTCCTGATGCTATCAAATCAGTATCATCCCCTGAATCTAATCTATTAATTAAATGAACCCTGATTAATCCTGTAATTCTGTCAGTTTAGGATCCCTGGCCAAAGGGGTTACTGCATGTTTTGGTTCCTAGGCTTGTGTTTGAGCCTACTGCCAAACGAATGGGAATGGAGGTTGGTTCTGCTACCTGCTGTGACCTTGCTCATACAAGACTTGCTGAAGTCACAGAGGTCTTGCCTACTTGGAGATCTGCTGCATTCTGGCCAGTGGTGATAGCATCCTGCCCCACACAGACTGGCTCTCAGCAGGCCTGTGGGCTCAGAAATGTCTACGTGGTCAAGCAGTGGTAGCTGAAAACTCCTGCTTGCTTCACTTCTTGTCCCTGCCCTTCAGCTGGGTGGTAACTTTTCCCTTTTGTGAGTGGAATTAAGTTGTTGGTTGAACCATGGGAAGTCTGCTATGTGTACCCACATGCCCTTCTCTGTTTGTGGCAGGTGCAGAGAATCCAAGAAGCAGTAAATTCATGTAAGTTCTTGGTAATGATGCTGGCACCCATCTGCATGTTGTTGCACTTGGCTATTGCTGTTGCTGGCAAAGAGGTCCCTGGGCAGAACGGGGGCAGACGACCTGCAGGCAGGCCCTGGAGCCCGG